>NC_088186.1:9004628-10301171 GCF_028769735.1 Zonotrichia leucophrys gambelii
GGACTCCCAGTGCCAGCACATTCCCACTGGGAAAGCTTGGGAAGAGGCCAGAAAAGGGAGTTTCACCCAGAGATGAAGGGTTGGAGCCATCATCTCTCTGTACCTTCTCTCCCTCGGGACCGTCGAGCCCAGGAGGACCTTGGAGTCCCGTCCCCCCCTGTTCAGGGCACAAGCAGAGGAGCCCGGGTCACCCAGCCCTGCCAGTCCCACAATGTCCCCTGGCAGGCCTGTGACAGAGGCAGGGCACTGCCCAGTCCTCCCAGTCACACCAATGTTGCCTGGCAGGTCTGGGACAGAAATGGGGCCCTCCCAGTGCTTCCAGTCACACAAATGTCCCCTCAGCAGGTCAGCGACAGAAATGGGGCCCTCCCAGTGCTTCCAGTCACACAAATGTCCCCTCAGCAGGTCAGCGACAGAAATGGGGCCCTCCCAGTGCTCCCAGTCACACAAATGTCCCCTCCCAGTGCTCCCAGCCATACAAATGTCCCCTCACCAGCCCTGAGACAGAGATGGACCCTGTCGAGCACTCCCAGCCATACAAATGTCCCCTCGCCTGGTCAGTGACAGAAATGGGGCCCTCCCAGTGCTTCCAGTCACACAAATGTCCCCTCACCAGGTCAGTGACAGAAATGGGCCCTCCCAGTGCTCCTAAGTCACACAATGTCCCCTGGCAGGCCTGTGACAGAAATGGGGCCCTTCCAGTGCTCCCAGTCACACAAATGTCCCCTCACCAGACCCATGACAGAGATGGGCCTTGCCCAGTGTTCCCAGTCACACAAATGTCCCCTCCCAGTGTTCCCAGTCACACAAACGTCCCCTCACCAGGTCAGTGACAGAAATGGGCCCTCCCAGCATTCCCAGTCACACAAATGTCCCCTCACCAAGTCTGGGACAGGTTGGAAAGGGACAAGGGACATGATCTGACTTACAAACCATCCTCTGGCTCCGGCAGGTCCTGCAGCTCCGGTGACCCCGCCCTGGCCCTGGCACACAGAGGCAGACATGTTCCCAGCCTGGCAGGGCTGGGGTTTGCCTGGAGGCAGCATTGCCCCAAAGTGCCCCACAAACCCAAACCACCCTTTTGTGCCGGCAACACCCAATTTTGATGTCATGCCTGTGAGACATGAAACTCCCTAATTATGGAGATTTGACAGTTCCTAGGGTTTTCTGCAGCTCCCAGAGCCCAAGGTTTCCCACCAGGGGTGAGCGCCCTCCTGGGCAGCCCCAGCCAGGCTTTGGGGACACTGGAGGGTGAGGGAGCCCAGGCCCAGCTGTACTTGCCAGTAAACCTTCTCTGCCCTTCTCTCCCTTCTGCCCTTTGCCTCCAGTTTCACCTGTGGCAGCTCCTGGACCAGCAATCCCAGGAGGGCCCCTGGGGCCAGTATTGCCCTGCTCAGGGATGGAGAAAGTGTCACCACAAAGAGGGAAAAGGAACAGCAATAAATGAGTTACTGCATGCAGGTGAGCTGTGTCACCCCACAGAGAGCAGGTCACCCTGGGGACACCCCTGTCCTGCTCTGTCCCCACCATGGTGCAGCAGAGGTTTGTCACAGACATCTTTTATGAAAAATGAAAAATCATTTCCTTAGGATTTTTCCTCCTGAGAAGCTGAGAGGCCTCAGGAACAAAATGTAAACAATGATTATCTGCTGCTGTGGAATGCAACAGGTGCATCTGTATTGGTCTCATGTGGTTGTTTCTAATTAATGGCCAATCACAGTCAGCTGGCTTGGACAAAGAGTCGAAGCCACAAACCTTTGTTATCATTCTTTCTTTTTCTATTCTTAGCTAGCCTTCTGATGAAATCCTTTCTTCTATTCTTTTAGTACAGTTTTAATGTAATATATATCATAAAATAATAACTTCTGAATATAATAATAACATAAAACTTCTGAAACAGAGTCAGATCCTCGCCTCTTCCCTCATCCTAAGACCCCTGTGAACACGGTCTCAGAGGTTGAGCAGGCCAGGGTTGTTCCCGAGGTGCTGCAAAGAGGGACAGGGTTAGAGACACCCCTCACCTTCCGTCCCCGCAGTCCTGGCTCGCCCGGGTCTCCATTGTCACCAGTGTCACCCTGCCCGGGGAGAAATGCCCACATCAGACACAGCAGCTCCTCCCCAGCCCCATCCCAGGGTGGGTTAAAAGCTGGGCTTTGATTTCCATGGGCTTCTCCACCCTCCCCTGGCTGGGATTTTGATGCTGGGTAAGGCACGGCCTCATTTCTCGTGCTGGGAGATCACCCCAGCTGTGACCCCATTGCCCCAAAAGTGAGGGGAGACAAAACACTGAGCATAGTTTGCCCAGCACGAGGACCCCAAATCATCAACCCCCAGGGAGTATCCAGGCTCTGTGGGGCAAAGCCATGGCAGAGGCAGGGTCCAGAGGCAGCACCATTCCCATTCCCTGTGGGCACAGCCCCACACGTACCTCCTTGCCTTGCTTCCCAGGCCGTCCTGGTGGCCCCTCTGTCCCCTCGTCCCCTGGCTCCCCAGGACTCCCTCTGATGCCTGGAGCTCCACGGGTTCCTGCCTCTCCCTGGACAGGATGAAGATGACCAGGATGATTCCTGGCTGCCTTTTCCAGCTGAGCCTGGCTCTGCCCACCATCATTTCCCATACCAGAATGTCACAAACGTATTTTCTCAAAAATCCTTTTGCCAGGATCTTTTCTCCTGAGAGGCTGGAAAACTTCAACTTCTCCATGTTTTGCTGCTTTGGAATGTGATCTGGAGAATTCTTTACCCACCATGTGAATTGTTTTTACTTGATGACCAATGACAGCCACGTGTGTCAACACTGTGAGCAGTCACAAGATTTTATTATGATTTCATTCCCTTCCTTGCTAGCCTTCTGATGTCTCCTTTCTCTTTCTTTAGTATAGTTTTAGTATAGCATATATAATATATACATAATATATAATATACAATATACAATATATTATATATTATATATTATATATTATATATTATATATTATATATTATATATAACATAATACATATAATATAATACATAATATAGAATTTAGAAAATATGATAGATGAGATAAAATATGATCGATGAGATATGAGATTATAATATAATATAAATTACATAATATAATATAAATTATATATTATATTATATTATATTATATTATATTATATTATATTCTCATATCTCATTGATAATATTTTATATCTCATCTACCATATTTTTATGTTACATATTATATAATATAAAAATATTATATCAGCCTTCTGAAACATGGAGTCAAGATTCTCATGTCTTCCCTCATCCTGGGACCCACAAACACCACCACACTTGGAAAAACTCAGTTTTCTTATAGGACTCCCCTGCCATGCCCAGCAACATCAATCCCCAGACATGAGGATGCTGGGGAGGGGTTTCAAACACCTGCCATGGATTCAGGTGCCTGTGTGACCCTGTAGGAGTGGGGTGAGCCCAGCAGCACCCCCAGCACCCACCTGCTCACCCTTGGGTCCCAGCTGACCCTCTGCTCCTGGTGGTCCTGGTGGTCCCTGTGGAGGAGAGAAAAGTCCAGCCCTAGCACAGCTCACAGCTTTAACCTCCTGGCTTGTTTGAGGACCAGCAGCCTGCTCCCATCCTTGGAGCAGGGAGCTGGGGAGGGGGAGGCTGGGGCAGCCCCGCTGGGGTGGGCACACAGCTCCCAGCTGCTGTACCTGCTCCCCATCCAGCCCGCGGACTCCGGCTGCCCCGGCATCTCCCACCTCGCCCTGCAGAGGACACAAAGGCAGGACAAGCAGCCGTGGTGGATCTCTGTCTCTGTAGCTCCCCGAGATGCAAATCCCCACCCCACAGCGATGGGGCCAAGCTGGGAGCAGTGCTGGCCCCCCAGCCCCAGGGAGGTCAGTGGGGTGAGCCCGAGGCTCTGGGGCAGCTCCCAGGGAAACCAAATCCCCTCCTTTGTGCTCACCTTGTCTCCTCTCATCCCTGCAGGTCCTTCACGTCCATTTGGACCTTCCTGGCCCTGAGAACAAACACCCCACATCAGCAGAGGGGCTTGGCCTGAGCTCAGGAGCCTTTGCAGCTCCTGAGGGGGGTCTGGGATGTCCTGACACACCACACATGGGAAGGGAATCCATGCTCCAGCTCCTCAAGCCCCCTGCAACATTTCCCTTTTCCTTCCCTTCCTGCAGGTGCTTCAGGGAGCTCCCCAGAGGTGCAGCTGCAGGAAAACCCCCAATTCCTGTCCTCCTGAAGGCTCAGGGGAGGGCTCCCAGCAGCACTCACCGGGTAGCCAGGCGGGCCAGCAGCTCCAGGTGCTCCAGGAGCGCCCCTTTCTCCACCTGCACCAGCCTTCCCGGGCACGCCATCCAGCCCTCTTGTGCCAGGAACACCCTGCAAGGCCAGAAATCTGAAATTCTCAGCAAACAGGGTTCCAATAGATTCCCACCCTGTGGGACAACCCCCAGCCCAGCAAGGTGCAGCTCTGCACTTACAGGCAGCCCTGGGAGCCCTCGAGGACCTGGGTCACCTGTTCTGCCCTGGGAAAAGAAGGATGTTCAGCAGTGTGTCCATGGAACTGGGATCAGGGGGAGGCTTTGCTCAGAGAAATCCCTTTGTCTTGGGACTGAGGCATTCACATTCTCTGAAAAAAATCCTTTCACCCAGGATTTTTCTCCTGGGAAGCTGACAGGCCTCAGAGAAAAGGAAAACAATTTTAATCTCATTTGCTTCTCCTGTGTTGTGCTCATGTGGAATGTGTTTGGAGATTGTTCACCCACAGGTGATTGTTCCATTGGATTCTGCTGGGAGTTGTTTTCACTCTTTGGCCAATCAGGGCCAAGCTGTGTCAGGACTCTGGAGAGAGTCACGAGTTTTCATTATTATCTTTTTAGCATTCAGTAAATATACTTTCTGTATTCTTTAGTATAGTATAGTATAGTATAGTATTATAGTATACTAACATATTTATATTAGTATACTATAATACTTCTATTTTATATATATATCTTAAATATATTATAGTATTATAAAGTAAAAAATTAGCCTTCTGAGAACATGGAGTCACGTTTATCACTCCTCCCTGCCCCAGGGGTTCCTGCAAATACAATGTGGGACCATCTGAGCAGTGTCTGTGCTGCATCAGGACAGACCCAGCCAGCAGGGAGCGGGACCAGCGTCCTGCCTGCCCCCAGCAAGGGCTGTGGGATGGATCCATCCTGCAGGCAGCTCAGGGGATGTGCTGCAGCTCACACACCCATGCAGAGGGATTGGAACAGCCAGGAATGCAGGGAGCAAGGAGAGCCCTACCTGGGAGCCTGGAGCACCACGAGGACCAGGAGGACCTGGCAGGGCCTGGGGGACAAGAGCACCATGGGTGACACAGCCTTGGCTGAGCCCCCTACCAATTTAACTGCAAGACTGGCAAAAGGTCTCTATTGTAGCAGCCAAAATAGCTGCTAATAAAGTCCAGGGTAAGGAAGCAAAAAGAGCCTTTGCACAATACCCCCAGTTGTTTAATTCAGCTGCACACCCTGAGATGGTCAAGGTCCAAAGCCAGCACTCAGAGGGGAGCCCAGGTTTTTGTGTCCCCAGGGGTAGGGACTGACCAGTGTCATGGGAGCAGTACAAGGATGGAGGCCAAAGGGGGAATAGGGAGGGAGTGGCTGAGGGAAATAGGAACAAGGGGAAGGAGCCAATGGGGTCGAACAGCTTTTGAGAGAAGCTTCTTGTGTGTCCCTAAGCCAGGGAATGCCTCTCAGGGTCTGCACACCCTCTGGCAAAGCTTTCCCATTTTCCCCATTCCCAGCGAAGCACAGAGAACTTGTCTGAGGCTTTCCAGAGGCTGGAGCTGCCCAGAACAGCAGCAAGCAATGCTTACCTTTGGACCAGCTTTTCCTGGAAATCCTGGTGGACCCTGAGCTCCCCTTTCTCCCTGTTAGCAGGCAAGAAATATTTCCTTTCCTCTGTATGTTTTAATGCAAAAAAATCTTTAAAAAGCACAACAAAGCAAACAAAAAGCAGCTCTTAGAAAAAGCCAGAGGTGTTTGGGCAGAGAAGGTGCTGGAGTGGCAATGGTTCACCTGCTGTGGGAGGTAGATCCAGCTGTTCTCCTCCCACCATGGCTGCTGGAGACTGTGGACACCTCCAGACCCATCCACAGGCTTCAAAACTCATCCCAACAATGCTTCCAATGCTCCCAGTGCTGGAGGGGGTGTCCCATCCCTACCTTGTCTCCCCTGCGTCCCAACCTCCCACGGTCTCCAGCAGCTCCTGGGTAGCCCTGGGAAGAGCTCGGGGTTAGGAGGCAGCTGGGGCTGCCTGGCATTGCTGTATTTTTGGGAGAAGGGAAAGGCAGGAGCCCTGGGAGGGTGGGGAGTGCCCAGCTGGAGGATGCTGCAGCCTCCTCCCAGTTTGGCCACCACCGTGTCCCCTCTGTGTCCCCTCCATCACTTACATAGGTGCCCACAGGTCCTTGTGGCCCCTCCAAGCCCGGCTTCCCAGGCAGCCCCTGGCAGGCAAAACAAGGGAATCAGCAAAGCCTCACTCCTGGGATGCAGTCAGGCCCCCTCCCTTGCTCAGTGATCCCACAGGATCCCCTGGGCTGAGTCCATGGGATCCCCCCAGGGCAGCTCAGAGCCTCTGGGGGCTGTGCAGCACCATCATTGCCCCAACCAGCCCTCCCAAACCCCAGCTCTCACCTTTGGGCCCAAGCAGCCCGGGTCTCCATCAGGTCCAGGCTTTCCTGGAGAGCCCTTTGGGGTTATTTGGGGAGGACGTGTCAGTCAGAGGGGAGAGGAGCTGAGCCCCCATTGCTGCCCCTGAGCTCATGGGGCCAACAGGGTCACAGGGGGCAAACTCGGCCATTGTGGCTGGTCCTGGTGGCTCCTGCACACCAGCCCCCATGGCTGGCAGGGCTGCCACCAGGGCAGGTGACAATCCTTGCTCTCCACATCACCACCAAGCCCAGCTGAGTGCAAGCTCTCAGGGAGGATCTGCTCCAGGTCTCCATCCCAGGTCACTGAGCTGGAGGGACCCACCAGGACTGAGTCCAACCCCTGTCCCTGCCCAGCACCCCCAGCAACCCCACCCTGGGCACCCCTGGCAGCGCTGCCCAAAGGCTCCTGGAGCTCTGGCAGCCTCAGGGCCGTGCCCATTCCCTGGGCAGCCTGGGCAGTGCCAGCACCCTCCCCTGAACCTGTGCCACCCTCTGCCACTGGGATCTCCTCCCAGGACCCAGAGCCAGCTCCTGCTCAGCCATGGAGGGTTTCCATGAGCTGCCATTCCCCATGGCTCAAGAAGGCTGCACAGTTTTCCTGTGCAGTTCCTCCGAGCAGGCTGATTCCTTGGGGGAATGATGCTGCTCTTCCCTAGCCCCAGTTATTTCCACCACTGAGGCTTTTTAATGTCTTCTATCAACCAGGTATGATCAGGTCCTAGAGATGCCCTGATTCCCGAGGAAATTCCCACATTCCCCACCAGCAGCACCAGCCCCACTGACATCCCACCTAGAAAAGCACACACAGTTCATGCAGAGGAACATTTTCTATTTCCTTACTATGGGTCCAGGAGTTCCAGCATGCCCACGGCCTCCTGGCAAACCAGCAAATCCCTGGAGAAAAGGGGAGCAGAGGAGCCATGGAGGGAGGGCAGGAGAGGAGGATGGGGAGACTCAGACCCAGGTGTGAGCCCCACCCAAAGCACAGGGGAAGGGTCCAGCCTGGTCAAGGCAGCCCTGGGGCTTTTCCTTAAAATCCAGCTCCTGGATTCCTCATGGAATCACTACACAGACAAAACACCCACTCCTGCCCCCAGACATTCTGTGTGATGCTGGCAGCACTCAGGTGTGTCTCTGACTCAGTTTTCAGCCTCTCTTTTGAGGGAAGCACCAGATTTTTATTTTTTAATTATAGTTTTTTTTAAATCTCAGAGCAAAGATAAATATATTATATCCTGCAGAAGGGAAAACCTGCTGCCAGCCCTGGTCTTGCTGCTGGATCTGTTCAGAATAGCAGTGCCAGGGGTGGGCAATCCCCCTGCCCTGTTCCCAATCCTTCCCCCTCAGCAGGATTCCCAGAGGAGCACCCTGAGCTGCCATGGACATGCTTTGGAGGCACATTCCCAAAGGGATAAAGCTGAGCAGTGGGATGGAAGGGCAGAAATCAGCTCTACTCACCAGAGGTCCCCTCCTGCCTGGGCTGCCCACGATCCCTGGGGGGCCCTGCAGGAGAAGGATGAGGATGAGGATGGGGAAGCAGAACAGTATCTCCCAGTCCCCATCATGGCAAAGTCCATGGAATCATGGTCTTGTCCCACACAGTCACAGGGATGGGAAGTGACCCCAGTGATGGCATCAAGGTCTTGTCCCACATGGCCCAGAGATGGGAGGTTGGGAAGTGTGGGAAGTGATCCCATTAAAGGTATCAGGTCTTGTCCCACACATTCACAAGGATAGGAGGTTGGAAAGTGACCCACTGATGGTATCAAGGTCTTGTCCCACATGGCCATGGGATGAGAGCTTGGGAAATGACTCCAGTGATGGTATCAAGGTCTTGTCCCACACAGCCACAGGGATAGGAGGTTGGGAAGTAACCCCATTGATGGTAACAGGTCTTGTCTCACACAGTCACAAGGATGGGATGCTGGTAAGTGACCCCACTGGTGGTATCAAAGTCTTGTCCCACATGGCGACAAGGATGGAGGTTGGGAATTGACCCCATTGATGATATCAGGTCTTGTCCCACATGGTCACAGAATGGGAGGTTGGGGGGGTGCCCCCAATGATGGCATCAAGGTCTTGTCCCACACAGTCACAGGGATGGGAGGGTGAGAAGTGACCCCACTGATGGTATCAGGTCTTGTCCCCACAGCCACAGGGATGGGAGGTTGTGGGGTGTCCCCATGGGCTCAGCTGCCCCTGCCCACCCCTGCCAGCACCCTGTCCCCAGGCAAGTACAGATGTAGGATGGGAACCTGTGTACCAGGCTTTCCTTCTGCGCCCTCCGCTCCCGGCGCGCCCCGCGAGCCCTGCAAGGAGAGTTTGGGTCAGGATGGCCCCACAAGGGCTCCTGCAGCCCCAGAGCCTCCCCTCAGGGGGACAATGGGGGGACATCAGCTGTGGATTCCTCAGTGCACAGCTCATCCCACAGTTCCAGCAGCTCCTCCCTGCTCCATCCCACCTCGGGATGGGAAATAACATCCATGTGGGAGGGGAGCTGTTCCCACCAGCAACACCTCAGCTGGGTTTTCCCACCTCCTGCCCCAGCTATTTATTCCTGGCTCCTTCACCAGCCTCAGCTCTGAATAACAGAGCTTCCTTATAAAGGTCTTTCCTGGAATTTTCTGTGCTCAGCGTTCTGGAGGAAGTAGTGGTGTTGAGCAGGTGGTTTGTCAAAATGCAATGTGCCACAGCCTGAGCTGCTCATCCCCAACTTTTCCTGCTCAAATTCCTGACCCTCTGGTCTGGCCACATCCCAGCATGCTGCTCCCATGTCCCAGAGCTCCCCATGGCAGCACAGGGGTGTGGGATACCCTCTACTTACAGGCAGTCCAGGCACTCCAACCAGCCCACGCTGCCCCACACGGCCCTGCAAAACACCAGCAATCACCAAACCATCCCAACGCTGCAAAGCACCAAAGCTGCACATCCTTGTCCCTGAAGGATGTGCTCTGTCCCAGCACATCCCAAGCCAAGGGAGGAATGTTTCAATCCAGGCTTGTTTCAATCCCTCCACAGCCAAAGCTGCTCCAAGACCCAAATTCCAGCACCCCGTTAGTTACCCGGGCTCCCCGTGCTCCTAGGGCTCCCTTGGGGCCATCAGGTCCTTGGCATCCCTAAAATCCACACAAAGGGAAAGACAGGCATTGCAAATCTACAGGGATAGGGCAGGGCAGGGGGCCAAGAGGCTGGAGCCCCCCAGGATGGTGCCCTGGGAGCCTGGCAAGGTGGGCACAGCCCTGTTTGCCCTGCAAGGCAGTGGGCAGCCCCGGGAAAGCAGCAAATTCTGGCACTGACCTTGGGGCCCTCGCTGCTGTTGAGCCCTGCAGGGCCAATCTGACCTTCTTCCCCCTGCCAGGAGAGAGGGGAGGAATCATCCAGGGAAAACACAGCCCCAGATCCCGGGGGAGTCACCAGCCTGCTGCTGGTGTGGGGAAAAACACTGAGAGTGTGAGCAGAGGTGACATCAATAATGGCTTGGTGAGCAATGGGGACTTCCCCCACTCCCCAGGGTTAAAAAACCAGGCAGAAAGAAAAATCTCAGCAGTTTGGTTAAGGATATTTTTGTTTCCTGGTGGACAAATTAAAGGCAATTCCAAGGAGTGCTGTGCCAAGGCTGCTGCCTGCTCCAGCCCAGCAGTGCTGCCTGGAGCGGGGACAAGGCAGGAGAGGATTCCTGCTCCATCCCCAGCTCCTGAGAGGTGGGAGCAGCTGTTACTCATCCTGGAGAGCCAAAGAGCAGGTCCAGAAAGGTATCCCAAAGGCCCTGGGAGTGGGAGGGCAGCCCCTGCAGACTGCAAAGGTGGATGGGAAAGTAATCCTCTTTTTCCTGAGGAGCTGGGAATCACTAGGGATCAGCAGCCAGCCTCAAACACGGGCTGGAGGTGGCTTCAGTCTCCCAGACAGCTCTCTCAGAGCACACACTGCAGGAAGAAGCATCCCCAAAGCCCTTCAGGCTGCCAGCACAGGCTCCAGGAGCCTGGCAGGAGCCAGAGAGGGGCACAAAAGGAACAATCCATGAACATTCTTCTCACAAAAGCTGCAAAGGAGCTGACCCAGGGCGGGATCCTGCGGAGTTGCTGGGCTGAGGCAGCTGGGGAGGGCTGGCAATGCTGTGCCCGAGGCTGCTCTGGCATCAGTGAACCCAGCAGAGAATTTTGGGGTGAAGAGGTGTGGAGGAGGCAGGGCACAGCTCGGTTTGCAGCCCCAAGGTTGGGATTCTGTGCCAAGCTCCCCAATGCTGTTAAAGGGATCCCTTAGGGGAGATCCCATAAATCAGCACTGCCTGACCCCTCAGGGCTGTCCCCACACAGGTGACACATCTGCTCCCACCATGACACTCCATTCCAGCAGTGGCACTCACGTCTGGTCCCCGTGGCCCTGCAGCCCCTCGGGGGCCAGGGAAACCCTGCAAGCCCCCCTGGCCCCGGGTTCCTGGAGGGCCTTTTGCTCCTTGTGCTCCTCGTGGGCCCTTGGAGGAACAAAACACAGAATGTCACCAAGCAGGGACAGCAATTCTCTGATCCACAGGCAGGAATTCCCCTGGAGAACTCATCACTGGCATGGGGAACACCCAAAACCTCCTCCCACAGCATCCCTGGGCCACCAGAATGGGGAAATTCATTGTTGAAACAGCCAAAGTGAGGTGGAGCAGGGAAGGATGGATCAGGTGGTGGGATCAGCACAGAATGAGCTGCCTGGCTGTCACAGAGCCCAAAACCCAGCAGGGTCCTTCTCAGATATATTTTCTGAAAAATCCTCTTGCTAGGATCCTTTTCTCCTGAGAAGCTGAGAGGCCTCAGAAACGAAATGTAAACAATGATTATCTGCTGCTGTGGAATGCAACAGGTGCATCTGTGATTGGCCCATGTGGTTCTTTCTACTTAATGGCCAATCACAGTCAGCTGGCTCAGACTGTCTGGTCAGTCAAAAGATTTTATTATCATTAATTATTTATATATAAATATATAAGAATATTCTTTTTATATATAAAAATGATAATTTATTATTATCATATATATAATTATATATATTATCATATATATATTATATAATTTATTATTATAATTTACTTATTCCTTGCTAGTCTTCTGATGAAATCCTTTCTTCTATTCTTTTAGTAGAGTTTTAGTATATAATTTTCTTTTAATATAATATCTATCATAAAATAATAAATCAGCCTTCTGAAACATGGAGTCAAGATTCTCATCTCTTCCCTTGCTGGGGTTGCCTGCAAATTCAGCAGGGCCCAGGGTCCTCGGGCAGCCACAGCTGGTAAAGCACATCTGGGCAACAGAGGGAGCAGCTCCATGAGCTGTGCCCACTCCCTGGGCAGCCTGGGCAGTGCCAGCACCCTCTGGGGGCAGAACCTTGCCCTGAGCTCCAGCCTGAGCTGCCCTGGCCCAGCCCCAGCCGTGCCCTGGTTCCTGTCCCTGTCCCACAGTGCAGAGGGGTCTCATTCTCTCATTCCAGCACCCAGCCCCCTCCATGTCCCCTCCCCAGGGTGACCAGGGACCTCCAGGTGGCATTTGGAGGCAGTACAGCCTTGGGGATCAGTACCTTGCCTCCTTTGGCTCCCAAATCTCCCTTGGCTCCACCGGGACCTCGGCAGCCCTGCAAGAGCAGCAGCAGTGGGGGTTACAGTGAGAAACCCCTGGTGCAAACTGTGTCTGATCCTGGCTCCAAATAAAGGGAATTTTGCCCTGCTCCAGTCAGGGCTTTCCTCTGGATGGGCCCCTCTGAGCTGGGAGCAGGGACCTGCTGCATCTGGTTCCAGGGCTTTTGGGTTCAATCCCCACTAGACCAAGCCCAGCAGCCCATGCCAGTGCCAGCTCCCAGCTGGTGGTGGCACCTCTGGCACCACCCAAACAATGCCAAGTGTCTTATCCTCACTGCTGTGTCCCTCAGCTCAGGCCAAAGCATTCCCCCTTCCCTGAGCTCCCAAAGGCAGGTGACCCCTGAAAATTCCAGCAAAAGGAGCCCAAGCTCAGCTCTGCCTCCCCAAACAGCTCCAGCTGGCACCCACTCAAACACCAAGCTCAGGCACACATAAAGAACACGGAGCTGCAGCTTTGGGCTGCTCTGCCACAGCTCTCCTGCCTCCAAAGCAGGATCCCATGGATGCCATCACTCACTTGCTCTCCTTGGGTGCCTTTTGCACCTGGCAGGCCAAGAAAACCCTTCAGAGAGAGACAGAGAATGCAAGTTAAAAAAGCAAAACACAAAGGGAAGTATTGCATGTGCTGCTGGAGGTGACAACACACCCAGAGCACAGGGATGGCATGGGCTGGGAAATGGGGGCACCACTTTGGCTCTGCAGGGTCACTGCTGAGATGCCCCAGTGGGATTTATTCCCCAAAAAGGGACCAGAAGAGTCATAAACCCTCCCAAGGCTGCCCCTAAGATGAGGGTGAGGTCCTTGTTTAACTCCACAATGCACCCTCACATCCCATCCCTCATCCCATTCCAAGCTCTCAGCTCCCAGTTCTCAGCTCTGTGGGTTGGGGTCCCAGGACACAGACAGGGACACCTGGGCCAGGCAGGAGGAAGTCAGGCTGTCCCAAGCCTCTGGAGCATCCAAATCCCTTGGGAAAAGGGTGTCCCAGGGAAGGGATCAGCAGGGCTGGGCCATCTCTGCTGACAAATCCACAGGGAAAGAGTAAAAACAGAGGTGCCTGAAAGCAGGAGGGGCAGAGGAGCTTTGGGGATGGGGACAGTGGCATCTCAAGCAGCCCTGTGGGAAGCTGGGGAACCAGGGCATTCCCTGCAGGATTTTGTGGGGCTGTAGGGGGAGGATGAGTGTGGCCACAGCTCTCCTCACAGAGAGCAGCAGGCACAACTTCCCAAGGATTTTTCTTGGGAAAGCAGCGAGAACTACAGAGAGAAGAGAAAACAATTCTTATCTCTATTCACTGCTCCTGTTTTTGCACATGTGGAATGTGTTATGGAGATTGGTAACTGAAAGTGATTGGTAACTGAAACTGAAAGTGGTAACAATGAAAGTTGTTTTGAGTGATTAGCTTTGAATCACTCAGAGCTGTGTCCCGGCTGTCTCAGACACTCACAGGTTTTCTGTAGTATAGTTTTAATATAGTATTAATGCAATATAATATAGTATTAATATAATGTAATGTAATGTAATATAATGTAATATAATACAATATATTCAATAAAGCAATTGTTCAGCCTTCTGAATCATGGACTCAGAGCACATTATTCCCTGGCTGGGGGATCTCCTGTTTCTGCTATAGGTGAGAGGACCCCACATCCAGGCATCCCCTTCCCATCACTTACCCCAGGGCCCTGCTGTCCCAGCTGTCCCCTCACCCCAGGGGCACCAGCTGTACCCTGCAAGAGGAATCCTGGAATCACAGAATATCCTGAGCTGGAGGGACCCCAAGGATCACCCAGCCCAGCCCCTGTCCCTGCCCAGCCCCCCCAGCAGCCCCAGCCTGGGCACCCCTGGCAGCGCTGCCCAAAGGCTCCTGGAGCTCTGGCAGCCTCGGGGCCGTGCCCATTCCCTGGGCAGCCTGGGCAGTGCCAGCACCCTCTGGGGGCAGAGCCTTGCCCTGAGCTCCAGCCTGAGCTGCCCTGGCCCAGCCCCAGCCGTGCCCTGGCTCCTGTCCCTGGCCCAGAGTGAAGAGAGCTCTCATCAGAGCACCCAGCCCCTCCATGTCCCCTCCCCAGCGTGACCAGGTGGCATTTGGGAGGTTAGCTGGAAGTGCTGCCCCCTCTCCCCTCCAAAAACAGGGACAGGGACGCCCTCAACCCCACATATCAGGCTCTTCCTGGGAAATCCCTCCAACCTGGGCTTTATCCCCACCAAGGCCCCAAAATGCTCTTACTGTGTCTCCTTTGGGACCAGAGGATCCCTCCAGCCCTGCTGGACCCTGGGAAAAGCAAAGGCAGGAGAAGAGGGATGTGGCTCCCTGTCCTGCTCTGTGGATGAGACCCCAGCCCACAGGAAGGTGCCTCACACCTCAGGGACAATGTCCTGTTCCAGGGGACACAGCCCTTCCTACCCACCCACTCCTGAGGGCCACAAGGACCCTCAAGGTCAAGGATTTCCCATCCACTTCCCAAATGCATGGGGAACAAGCTCCAGCAGCTCCTGGGAGAGAACTGGGAGATGCACCCAGCCCAGGACAGCCCCACTCACCTGAGAGCCCCTGGGGCCGGGGGGGCCACGCCTGCCCTGCAAGCCCTGGGGTCCCTACACAGGGGGGACAGGGAGCTGCCATTAGGATCAAACCCTCTCCTGGGAACCCCCAGCCTCTGAGCAGCTCCAGAGTTCCCACTTATGGCACACAAAGGGCTACAGAAAGGATTCCCTCCCCTGAGCCAGCCCCTGCAGCTCTTGGGGTGGCTTGGGATCACATCCCAGCTGGAGAAGACCACTCCAGGCTGGGTGAGCCTGGGACCGCCTCCCATGCCAGGACTCCCCATCCTGGGACACCCCACCTTGGGACACCCATCTCAGGACACCCCATCCCAGGACACCTGCCCAGGGACACCCCATCCCATCCCAGGACACCCACCCTGGGACACTCCACACCATCCCATCCTGTGACACTCCATCCTGGGACACCCCATTCCAAGAAACCCACCAAGGACACCCCATCCTGGGACACCCCATCCCCGGGACACCCCATTCCTGGACACTCAACCCCATCCCACCCCGAGACACCCATCCCAGGACACCCACCATGGGACACCCCATCCTGGGATACCCCATCCCATCCCATTCCATGGATCCCCTCCCATCCCGTGGATGCCATCCCATGGATCCCATTCCATCCCATGGATCCCCTCCCATCCCATCCCATCCCATCCCATCCCATCCCATCCCATCCCATCCCATCCCATCCCATCCCATCCCATCCCCTCCCATGGATCCCATCCCATCCCACCCCACCCCAGGCATCCCCTACCTTGGGGCCACGGGGCCCGGCCATCCCTGGAGGGCCCAATTCCCCCTGTGGAGAGAGCAGAGCAGAGCAGGGCAGGGGTGGGGTGAAAGCAGCAACCACAAAACCCCAAAGAACAAAGGGTGGGCACTGGGGCACACCCACCTGAGAGCCATTGATGCCTCTGCACCCCATGGGTCCTGGCTGGCCAGGCTCTCCCTGCAAGGCAAGACCTGCTCAGCCCTCAGGGGAGGTGGGACAGGGGCTCCTGAGCATCCCAGGGATGCTGGAGGGGTTACTGGTGAGTTTTAACACCCTGGGTCGTTTTGGAATCCTCCCCCCACTAGCAGGGATGGTTTTAACCAAATGCAGCATTTTTCGGTGTAGATTAAAACAAGGGAGGAACACGGTGGCACTCTGGGCAGCAGCAGCTCTGCTGCCTGAAATTCCACCTGTATCAAACCCTGAGACTCACCATGGGACCAGCAGGGCCTGGAGCACCCACTGAGCCATCTTCCCCCTGCAGCAGGAGAGTAAAAAATGCTATTTTTTGCTTTGATTCTCTCCTTCAGCCCAAATCCCACTTTTTCTTCACAACATTCCCACATTCCTTCACATCAGCTGCTTGTTGCCCCCTTGGACATTTGCTGACCAATTTGCTGTCCAGCTCCCTTTCCTGTTGCAGAATCCATCCATTCACCACCAAACCACTTCAATTTTCCTTTCAAATCCTTTTCCAGCCCTTTTCTGGACAGGATGTCCCTGAGTTATGTGGGAGCCCTGAGCTGTCCATCTGCTGAGAAAGCCTGGAAAAACCAAGTGCTGCCAGCCTGGGATTCATCCCAGCTGGAGGTGGCCACCTAAAATAAATCCCAGTGTACTCTGGAAGAGCTCATTTCTTTTCATTTATCCTCATTCCCAGCCAGAACAGGGATAGGAAATGCAGGAGGAAATGCCCCAAAGTGCTTGGATGCAAATCCCTGCTCAGACACCTCTTCCTAGTGGGCATCTGGGAAAAGCTCATTTCTCTTCATTTCTCGTCATTCCCAGCCAGAACAGGGATGGGAAATGCTGGAGGCAATCCCAGGGAAGTGCCTGGATGCAAATCCCTGCTCAGACCTCTCTTCCCAGGGGAATCCCTGGCTCCTGCAGCCCTTTGGGTGGCACAGAGAAGGAAAATGCACTCACCTCTGGCCCTGCAGGGCCCTGCAAGCCCATGGCACCCTTCAGCCCTACCAGCCCCTGGGAGAGAAGCCAGCAGTGAGGTGTCAGCACCCTGAGGTGACACTGCCTTTGCAGGGACACCACAGAGACCATGAAGGCTTTGTGAAAGGCAGGGGAGCAGGGGCTGGAGCTTGGGGACATCACAGAGAGGGACAGGGGCTAGAAAAGGGGATGGAGGGAAGGGTGTGGACACTTCCAGCTCCCCGGTGACTCACCTGGAGCCCTGCAGGACCTGGCAGCCCATTCTCTCCCTTCACCCCCTGGAAAAGCCAAGAGCAGCCTGAGTGATGGAGGAGAGCAGGACCTGGGGCAGGGAAGGAGAGAGCCTGCCCACCCTGGCAGGGCTGTGAGGGGCAGGGACAGCCACCCTCACCTTCACTCCCTTCTCTCCTTTGTCCCCAGCTGGTCCAGGGTCTCCCAGGAAACCCTGAAATGGAACAGGGATGAAATGGGAACAAGGATGAGCCTCAGCTGGAGCCACACCACGAGGCTGCTGTGCCTCAAAGGACACAATCAGGGTGGGACAGGAGGATGGGGACCCTCAGGGTTGGGCTACATGGGGCAAAGCCTGGCTGCTGGTGCCCAGCATGGTGTCACCTCCCTGCAGCTCCTGTGTCACCCACAGCAGTGGCACAGGGCTGGCACAGGGCTGGCACAGGCAGGAGGGCACAAAGTGTGGCCCAAAACAGGGGTCTGATAACCCATGTGGGATTGCTGCAAAAAGAACAAATTGGGTCTCAAACCTGCCAGGATGATCAGACCTTGGAGGAGCCCAAAAATCTCCTGGGCAGCTCTAAAAATGCTGGTCTGAAGAAGACTAAGTGATGGGAAAATTAAAAAATTAAAGGGCGACAAGCCAGCAGCATTCTCTTTTTTATGGACATTTTCCATCCTGGCTGCCAAAGCCCTGGATGAGCCTGGGGAGGAGCTGCAGGAGCAGTGCTGGTCCCAGTGGAACCAGTATGGAAGGAGCTGGGTTTGGCACTGCTGGGGCTGGCACCTCATGGTGCCCATGGCTGTGCCAGCCAGAGCCAACTCACCTCTTCTCCCTTGTCCCCTGCCAGCCCTCGGTCACCCTGGAAGCCCTGGAGGCCCTGGGGAGAGGGAGGAAGGAGCAGGGCAGGCACTGAGGGGCTGCCACCTGTGCCCACCCTGCTCCCCACCCTGTAAGTGTGGCATTCACATTCTCTGAAAAATCCCTTCACCCAGGGTTCTTCTCCTGGGAAGCTGAAAAGCCTCAGAGAAAAGGAAAACAATTCTTATCTCATTTGCTTCTCCTGTGCTGTGCTCATGTGGAATGTGTTTGGAGATTGTTTACCCACAGGTGATTGTTCCATTGGATTCTGCTGGGAGTTGTTTTCATTCTTTGGCCAATCAGGGCCAAGCTGTGTCAGGACTCTGGAGAGAGCCACGAGTTTTCATTATTATCTTTTTTAGCATTCTGTAAGTATCCTTTCTGTATTCTTTAGTATAGTTTAGTATCATAAAGTAATAAATTTTCCTTCTGAGCACATGGAGTCAGATTCATCATTCCTGCCTTCATCAGGGCATTCCCTGCAAATACAACAGCTGAGAGCCCCAAAACCTGCAGTCCCTGGCCTCTAAACCCCCTGAGGGTTTAATCCCAAACCCAGGGGCATTGCCTGTGCCCCTCAGGGGTCTGAACAAGGGCAGGGACCAAGGAACCAGAATCCTGGATTGAACACTATCCAGGCATTCTGGAATTACTCTCATTTCTTGGTCATTCTTCCAGTTTTGAGCCCTCAAGGTGTCTAGTGTAAGTTGTCCCTGCCCATGACACTGGGTGCAATGAGACGATTTTTAAGGTCCCTTCCCACCCAAGCCATTCCAGGATTTGCAGTTATTTTCCACGAGGAGCTCCATGTGCAGCAGCCCAGCCCTGCTGCTCAGACCTACCACAACTCTGGATATCCCAGCCCTCAATGCCTGTGTGGGATTGCCCCACAACCCTTTTATTCCTGGCAAACCCAAACCTCGAGGCACTAATCCAGGCCTGCCTGGTTTGGGGGCTGAGGAGAGATATCCTAAAGGAATCAAGAGAAGGAAGAGCAGCTTTAGGAACTCCCTGTCTCCACCCCAGGGCTTGGAGCTCCAGCTCCCCCTGATCCTGAGCCTCCCCTGGCCCTGCCTGCCCATGGCTCACCTGCTCCCCTGGCAGCCCCCAGGGCCCAGGTTTGCCATCCAAGCCAGGGAAGCCATCAGAGCCAGGGTATCCCACACGTCCTGGCAAGCCCTGCAGCCCGGGCTCCCCCTGGGGAGAGAAATCCAAGCATGGAAAATTAAAATATCTACATTATGAAAGCAGCAAAGGAAACCCTGAACACTGCCTGGCTCTGGAGCTGGGGCAGCAGAATGACTTTGAGCAGAGCCACCCCTGCCTGGCACAGCAGGAAGGGCACCAGGACATCGATCCCATCACTCCAGCCCAGGCACAGCATTCCCAAACTGTCCCCAAGCCCATCAGGACCCTCCCTCACCCTGATCCAAGGGGGGCAGGGGTGCTGAGGGTGCCAGGCAGCCCTGAGGGCACCCTGGGGCTGTCCCAGGTGTCCCCGAGCCCTCACTCACCGGGTACCCCCGCTGGCCTTTGTCCCCCGGCTCTCCCGGTGCTCCGCAGAGTCCCTGTGCACAAACAGGGACTGGGTCCCCCAGTGTCCCCCCAGCCTGCCCCGAGCCCTGAGGAGGCTGCCAGGACAAGCAATGCCCAGAGGGGACCTTGGGAAGGGCAGAGTGGGAGAATTCACATCCCTGGCACCCCCACGATGCCCAGGGCAGGTTTAGAGTCAGCAGCAAATCCATTTCTCCACTGCTTTGGCTCCTGATGGGATTCAGGACAGGGAATTTTTCCTTTGCCTTATAGGGAGGAATCATCACCCAGCAATGCCAGGGCAGTGAGCATGGGGCTGAAACCCCCCACACAAATCCTACCCCAGCCCTTCCCTGCCTTGTTTTTGTGCCTCTGGGAGGGATCCACGTGCTCCCTTTCCCAAAAAACAAGGGCTGGAAGCTGATGCCCCAGGAAAAGCAGCCAGCCCTGCTCAGCTGGCAGAGTTGGGATATCCAACCTGGGAGTTGGATATCAAACATCCTGAGTTTCAGGGGGAATTAGACAACAAGTCCATTAGGCTGCTTTGAAACTCAACCCCAAATCCCCTAATTACAGCATGAGTGCTTGGGGACACCCACCCTGAAAGTGTCCCCAGGGCAGCCAGGGTGGCAGCAAGGCCACCAAAGGGACAGCAGGGCTTTTGTACTTACAGGCGCTCCTGTTTTCCCAGGATGGCCTGGGGGGCCAGGAGCTCCAGGTTTTCTCTGGATTAAAAAAAAAAAAACAAGCAAAAAACATTAATAAAACCCATCAAGTGTTTGGAGCAAGGAGAATTCAGCTGCAAACAAGGAAAATTCCAAACAAAGAGACCAAAGCAGCACTCACCGGCCAGCCCGCATGCAGGAGTTGGTAAAATGATGATTGCTGGAAGAAAAATGAGGGGGAAAAAGCCAAATGTTAAAAAAAATAATCCCAAATCCCTTTTTGCTGGCTTTAAGGATGCTCTTCTTGTCTTGGGAAGCTGCAGCAATGAACCACTCCTTTAATTAATTTATTTATTTCAGACTCTGTGCATGCAAGGCATGGGAGGAAGGACAAGCTGAGGGAATAAGGAATTACTTCAGCAGAAAATGAAGCAGAGAGCTCACTTCTCCTGGGTCTGGTGAAATTCAGCTCCTCCATGGGTGCACCAGAAATGTTTGGGATATGGAAAAGTCAGAAATGTGGTGGTGATGAGCACAGGGACTGCCAGGTTTTAGATTAAATGAGCTGGTTTGACCCTGCAGGTTACTCCAGGTGGGGAATCTCCTCCAGCCTCTGGAAAAGCCAGAGGAGCAGATGCCAAGAAGCTTTTCTCCTCTTGCTGCTCCCAGCAGCCAAATCCTGGATGCACTTCCAAATTTTCCAAAGAGCAGGTGACCACAGAGAGGGGGAAAGGCACCTGAAAGGCCCAGGGTGGGTTAATCCCATCCCAACCAGGTAATCCCATCCCATTTCCAAACCAGCAAAAAGGTCCTGAGACCACCTGGTGCAGCCTCCTCTCTGCACACTTCCAAGCCAGGTTTTCCCAAATTTTGGGAGGTGTCTAGGAAATAAAATGCCCATCTCCAGCTACCAGCAGCACAGGGAGGCAAAACCCATCTTTCCTTCTCCTCCTCCTTCCCATGGTGACCCCAGACCTGCAGTTCCAGGCAGTTCCTCCAAATCCTGGCTCACATCAATGGCTAAAAATCCCTTTGTTTATCCATCATCCCAATCCCAGGAAGCTGGAGGGGCAGCATTCCTCTGTTCTCTCTAATTTCAACCTTGAGAGCACTGGGAAACCTCTCCTGTCCCCTGCCCCAGGATCTGTCTCCCACTAGCAATGGGGAGAGAGGGGAAAAGCCAAGGAGCTCATGAAGGGAAATAACCACAGAGCTTTGAACAGCTGGAAATATTCCTAGCAGTGGGCAGATGATGGTGGGCATCCCTGCTCCTTCCAGGCTGATCCCAAATTGATTTCTGTGGGTGAAGGGTGCAGCCCCTGGCAGGACCATGTTCCTCCTGTCCTGCCAAGTTCTCATTTCCCTCAAAATCCACTCCTAAAACCTCTCAGGAGGAGGCTGGAGCATGGCCAACGCTTTTGCCTTGTCTCAGGAATTAGTGAACTCAGGACAGGATATGATTTCATCCAACCTTTGACAAAGAGGGGAGACAAAATCCCACGTGAGACTCGGGTTTCAGAGCAGCAGATGCCAGGGAGGGGCAGAGCAGTAAATGGGCTCTGCAATTCCAGCAGGGACTGTCAGGGCTCTGCTGCTGCTGCAGATCTGGGAGGGAAAACAGCACAAGGGGAGGGAAGGAGGGGAGCAGCAGCCACAGGGATCTGGAGAACTCCAGCCTGGGAGGAGGGCAGGGGAGACCTTTAGGGTACAGGAACCCTTCAGGGCAGGGGAACCCCTCAGCAGCCCTGGGGGAGCAGCTCAGGCCTGGCAGAGCAGCTTTGGCTGCCCACCCTGTGCCACCCTCTGCCGTCACCCCATGCCCATCCCCACCTGTGCCACCCTCTGCAGTCACCCCATCCTCACCCTGTGCCATCTCTGCAATCCCCCCATGTCTATCCTGTGCTACCCTTTGCAGTCACCCCATGGCCATCCTCACCCTGTGCCACCCTCTGCACTCACCCCATGGCCATCCCCAAGCTGTGCCACCGTCTTGCAGTCACCCCATGGTCACCCTGTGCCACTCTCTGCAGTCACCCCACGGCCATGTCCACCCTGTACCACCTCTGCAGTCGCCCCATGTCCACCCTGTGTCACCCCCACCATGGCAGACGCCAGCCCTGCAGTAGCAGCACATCCCTAACCATTCCCTCTTTTTCTCAAGGATCAGTTTTTCCTCTCCCCATGAGGTTCCCACTGCCCAGCCTGAGCTCCTGTTTCTAAAGCACCAAACCAAAGCAGTCTGGTGCAGCAAACTGAGCTCTCCAATAGCTGTGGGAGCCCCAGCTCTCCTGCCCAGGGCTCTGGGGCTACTCCACTGCTGAGGCAGCTCCAGAACCAGCCAGCAGCAGTTCCTGCCCTGCAGCCACTCCGAGACAGCTTCTTGGCACAGCCCCCATCTGTCAGCACATGGGCAACACAAACACAGCACAGGGGCTGGGGCTGGGACCACGATGGCCTTGGGCTGCTTTTCCTTCATTCCTGGTCACAACAAAGGGAAGGGAGAGGCTGGGAGCAGCACAGCAGCCACAGCTGCTCTGGGACAGCCACCACAGCCCCTGTCCCAGCCCACCCTCCTGCAGTGTCCCTGAGCCTCAGGGGCACCTCCCCTGCCCTGCACTCCCATGGGCTGAGCCAACACAAACCCCAGCATAGCCCAAATCCCCCAAACCATGGGGATCTGCTCCATGATCCTCAAACCACAGGGATCTGCTCCATGCTTCTCAAACCACAGGGATCTGTTCCTTGGGAACACCAGCACCACCCCAAACCACAGGGATCTGCTCCTTGGGACATCACCCAAAATAGCAAGAATCTGCTCCATGGGAACAGCACTGCCCCAAACCTCAGGGATCTGCTCCTTGGAGGCCAAACCACAGGGATCTGCTCTACGGGGGAAACACCACCCCAAACCACAGGGATCTGCTCCTTGGTAGCAGCACAGCCCCAAACCACAGAGCTGTGGGGGCTGCCAGCCCTATCCCCAGAGCAGGCATTTCCAGCCCAGCCTTATCTCAGCTGAGATAAGCAAATCCCAGCCCAGGGCTCTGCGTTTTCCTGCTGCCGCCGGCGACACCGCCAGGGTCACAGGGCCACAGACACAATGGGGCACAGACACAATGGCCCTGGTGGCTTTGGGGTGACCCAGGGCCCCCTCGGCAGACACTGCTCTCCCCTGAGATGGGCACAGGGCCAGCCCTGTGGGGACAGGGCCAGCACAGCGGTCAGGGGACAGCACAGAGCCAGGGGACAAGGGCCAGCACAGATGAGTCCCGGTGAGTCACAGGGGACAGAGGGACAGGGCACACGCTGATCCCACTCCACCCACAGAGCCACCCCCAGTGAGCTGCACCTCCCTCCTTGGCATGGCCCCTCTGCCCCCACCTCCCATACAGCAATGAGGGATCTCAGCCACAGCAAACCCTTCCTGCCATCCCATCCCACCCCATGCCACCCTATCCCATCCCATCACATCTCATCCCATCGCATCCCATCCCAGATCCCAGCCCATTCATCCCATCCCAGCCCAGATCCCACCCAAGATCCCATCCCAGATCTCATGGGTCCCATCCCCTCCCATGGATCCCATTGATCCCATCCCATCCCAGATCCCATCCAAGATCCCATCCCATGGATCCCATCCCATATCCCACCCCAGGGATGCAGGGAGTTGCTGTCAGTGCAGCCCTGCCCACTGTGGCTGTAACTCACCATGAATGACTGCCAGTCCTCCCTGGAGTTCCTCCAGAGGACGATGCTGGGGACACCGGGGGTGCCAGCAGGGCCAGGGTCACCGGGGGGGCCCATCCTGCCCATGGCCCCCGGGTACCCCTGTAGGGACAAGGACAAGGGCAGCTCCTTAAAACCAGCAGGGATTGGGGCCCCTAGACACTGAGTCAGGGGCTGGGCTGGGCAGGGAGGGCAGCCTGGGGCTGCAGGACAAATGTCCCTGCAGGGACTCCATGGGTATGGACTGAGCTGGGCTGTGGGACACAGCAGGGTCCCCCCTGCAGGTGACCTGAGCTGGAGCTGCTCCATCTCCCACTGAGAGCTTGAAGGAAGAGAGCAGCTGGTGCAGGCAGCTCAGTCACAGAATCAAAAATATCCTGAGCTGGAGGGACCCACCAGGATCATCAAATCCAGCCCCTGTCCCTGCCCAGCCCCCCCAGCAGCCCCAGCCTGGGCACCCCTGGCAGCGCTGCCCAAAGGCTCCTGGAGCTCTGGCAGCCTCGGGGCCGTGCCCATTCCCTGGGCAGCCTGGGCAGTGCCAGCACCCTCTGGGGGCAGAGCCTTGCCCTGAGCTCCAGCCTGAGCTGCCCTGGCCCAGCCCCAGCCGTGCCCTGGCTCCTGTCCCTGGCCCAGAGCAGAGATGGAGCTGCCCCTCGGGAGGAGCTGCAGCCCCGGGAGCTCTGCCCTCACTCTGCTCCAGCTGAACAACCCCAGAGCCCTCAGCTGCTCCTCACAGCCCCTCCAGAGCCTTCCCTTGTTCCTCAGAACCCTCTCCAACAACTCAATGTCATTTTTGATATTGTGGTGCCCAAAATTACCCCACAACTCAAGCCTGGCTTAATCCTGAATGTGGGCTTAAAGTACCAACTAAATCCAGCTCCTTCCTCTTCCAAACCCACAGACAGGGCCACCACCCTACGGGTTCAGGAGGTCCCACTGCCCTCTGGATGAAAAACCCCCAAACCAACCCAAACCATTGGTGGTGTTTGCCCCAGACCCTCCACCCCACACAGGACACCCCCCTGTTTTTGTGGGTGCTCACTTTGTCTCCTTTGGGTCCCACCAGTCCCCGTCGGCCAGGACAGCCCTGAAAGACAAAGGAGAAGAGCTGTGACCCCAATGGAGATCCCACAGTGACCCCAAAGGGAGATCCCACAGTGAGTGACCCCAAGGGGAGATCCCACAGTGACTGAGTGATCCCAAAGAGGAGATCCCACAGTGACTGACCCGAAAGGGAGATTCAGCGAAGCAGGGACTGAAATGGCTGATTCAGAGCAAACCAGCAGCTTCCAGTCCCCAAGAAATACCCCAAAAACCAGTGTGGGGTGGGAAGAGTCCCCTGGCACCAGCAGCTGAACTGTGCCACCCTGAATTCTATTCTTAGCTAGACTGTGACGGTGCTCACAGGGGTCTGAGGATGAGGGAAGAGATGAGGATCTGACTCCATGTTTCAGAAGGCTTTGATTTATTATTTTATGATATATATTATATTAAAACTACACTAAAAGAAAAGAAGAAAGGATTTCCTCAGAAAGCTAGCTAAGAATAGAATAGGAAAGAATGATAACAAAGGTTTGTGGCTCGGACTCTCTGTCTGAGCCAGCTGACTGTGATTTGCCATTAATTACAAACATCCAACATGGGCCAATCACAGATGCACCTGTTGCATTCCACAGCAGCAGATAATCATTGTTTACATTTTGTTCCTGAGGCCTTTCAGCTTCTCAGGAGGAAAAATCCTAAGGAAATGATTTTTCATAAAAGATGTCTGTGACACTAGCCTTCTGATGAAATCCTTTCTTCTATTCTTTTAGTATAGTTTTCATGTAATATATATAATAAAATAATAAATCAAGCCTTCAGAAACATGGAGTCAGATCCTCGTCCCTTCCCTCATCCTCAGACCCCTGTGAACACGGTCACAGCTCCCCTGGCAGGTCTCTCCTGCAGGCTGACAGCAGGGCTGTCACACCTCGTGACGTTTCCTCTGCTCCTGGGATTTTTTTCAGCCTCCAGCATCTGTTCCTTTTGCCATTTTCTTCTATTTTTGCAGGCAAGAGAGATGGCTTGAGGGGGAAGTTAGCAGGCCTAAATTTAAACCAAGGCTGGCTCAAGGATGATGGATTCAGTGCCAGGTCCCTCAAGCACAACCATGGAAATGGCCCTGCAGGACCCCACAGCTCCCACAGGGATGGAGGGAAAGGGGGAGAGAAGGTGCCCAGGGTCACTTAAATGGGGAAATAAAATAAAATTTTCTAAAAAAATTGTTAAGAAAATGAAACCAAATGAGGGAAATAATTTTGGCAGGATAAACAACCATGGAAAAATATTTAAAGCCATTTTTCAGCCACTCCTTAATGAAGAGAAGACTCCTCTAAAGCTTTTTCTATTTCTATTTTCTATTATAATTTTGGCAGAATAAACAAACATGGAAAAAAATTTAAAGCCATTTTTCAGCTACTCCTTAATGAAGACAAGACTCTTCTGAAGCTTTTCCTATTTCTATTTTTCTATAAATAAAATAAAATTTTCTAAAGAAATTGTTGAGAAAATGGAACCAAATGAGGGGAATAATTTTGGCAGGATAAACAAACATGGAAAAATATTTAAAACCATTTTTCAGCTACTCCTCAATGAAGACATGACTCCTCTAAAGCTTTTTCTATTTCAAGTTTAACTTTTTTTTTTACAATTTTCCTTTTTTTCATCCTCAATGGAGACGTGACTCCTCTAAACATTTCTCTAGTCTAAATTTACTTTTTTTTTTCTAAATTTCCCTTTTTTCATCCTCTACACCCACTGAATGACTTGCAAAACAGTCAGAACTTATTCCAAGATAAATTCAGTGCTCTGCTTTGAACCCAGCATCAATGTGGGGGTGAAGAAGCCCAAACCAACGAAGCCAGCTGGGTCCATGTGTGGGTGCAGGGTTTGTGTGGGGACTGCAGGAGATGGCTTGGTCCCCTCTGAGCCCTCAGCCTAATTCTGGGCTGGACCAGTGGGAAATAAAAACCCACAGTGAGATTAAATTATTTGGGACCATCTCTAGAGCAAGGAGGACAAGGCAATCATCTTCTCTCCAGTGAAGTTTCTCCAGGAATATTAAAAACCTTTTCAAAAGGTCAGTGCAGAGCCCCACTGTGCCTGCATGGGAGGGTTCCCCATCCTGGGGAACATTTCCCACCCTGGAGAAGGTTTTCCCCCTTGGAGAAGTTTCCCCATCCTGGAGAAGTTTCTCCATCCTGGGGAATGTTTCCCACTCTGGAGAAGTTTCTCCATCCTGGGGAATGTTTCCCACTCTGGAGAAGTTTCTCCAGCCTGGGAACGTTTCCCCACCCTGGAGAAGTTTCTCATCCTAAGGAAGTTTCCCCACCCTGTGGAAGGTTTCCTATCCTGGAAAAAGTTCCCCATCCTGGGGAAGGTTTCCCATCCTGGAGAAAGTTTCCAATCCTAGAGAAGTTTCCCCACCCTGGGGAAGGTTTCCCACCCTGGAGAATATTTCTGATGCTGGAAGCTTTCCACCCTGGGGAAGTTTCTCCATCCTGTAGAAGTTTCCTCACCCTGGGGAAGTTTTCCCACCATGGAGAAGGTTTCCTATCCTGGGGAAGGTTCCTTATCCTGGAGAAGGTTTCTCACCCTAGGGAAGTTTCCCTATCCTGGAGGTTTCCCATGCTGGAGAAGGCTCTCCACCCTGGAGAACGTTCCCCATCCTGGAGAAAGTTTCCCACCCTGGGGAAGGTTCCCCACCCTGGGGAAAGTTCGCCATCCTGGAAAAGGTTCCCCTCCCCTTAGAAGTTCCCCACCCTGGAGAAGGTTCCCCACCTTAGAGAAGGTTCCCCAGCCTGGAGAAGCCTTCCCTGTGCAGTGTCCCCAACCCAGCAGCCCCTTCCCCTCCCTGTCCCTGCACTCACCGGCAGCCCTGGCGGTCCCGGCAGCCCCGGCGGTCCCGGTTTCACCAGGCAGCCCTGCTGTGCCACCCACAATCCAGGATGTCCCGCTCCAGGAGGAGCCTTCGGGCCACCCAGCCCTGCCCCTGCCCTGAGGGGACCTTTGGGGACGTTTCCTTTGGGAGCAGCCCCCCGATGAGCAGGGGGGGACTCCTTGGGGAAGGGTTTGCTGGGCAGGAGCCGCCGTGTGCCCGCGTCCCCCGACAGCTTCTCCGTGGTGATGTTCTCCTCCTGGTCTGAGCCATGGTCCTTCTTGGCTGCTCGAGGGGGCTTGATGGAGGCTCCTGGGTGGAGGAAGCACTGTCAGATTCCCTGCAACTGTGATGGAGAAAAGGAGGAAAATCATGGACTCACCTGAGGTTCTCCTGAGTGCCGGCCTGCCGGGGCCGGTGATTTTATTGTAGGTGGAGTTCAGCAGCTCAAAGCCTTCATCCTCGATGGAAAGGCTGCCCTCCTCCTCTTCCTCCTCCTCAGCTGATGGCATCTCGTGAGCAGAGAGGGAAGCCAGGGCACTCCCATCAGGCTGGAGGTTGAGGGTGCCCTGGGTGTCCTCCCATGGCCAAGGTGGCCCTGGGGCCAAATCTGAACTGGTGAGCCTGGAGTCCTGAAAGAGGAGAAGGGAAAAGATGAAGTTTGAAGGGTTCACTTATTTTTTCCCTCTTTCCTGCCCAGGGAGGTGGTGGAGTCACCAGCCCTGGGAGTGTCCATGGAATGAGTGGATGTGGCACTCAGTGCCCTGTGCTGGGTGACAAGGTGGGGATCAGTCACAGGCAGAACTCGATGGCCTTGGAGGTCATTTCCAACCTTAATGATTCTATAATTCCTCACTTCCCACACGCAGGAATGCTGCTGGGGGAACAATGCAGGGCACAGCTGGTGAGCCCCAGGCAGGAGCCCTCAAATTCTGGGACAGTTCATCCAGAATGAGCAGGACACTGCACCCACCTGCAAACCAAAACTCACCTTCCACCAGGGACACCTGCTGTTCCTGCACATCCCAAGACCGTGTGTGACACCTGGAGCTGGGGGCACCAGCCCTGCCTGGTGGCTCCTGGTGCAGGAGCTGCTTGAGGAAGCAGCTAAGAGGAGTCACTAGAGGGAGATGCAGCCCCACGCTTGCCTTGCAGGGCCGGGAGGGAGGACCTGGAGAGTCCTTCCCATCCTTCTCCCCACATTCCATGGGCTGAGCCCTTCACCTGGCTCTCATTCTGGGCAAGAAGTTTTACAGTGACTTCTGTGAGCCAGAGATTTTGGGGTTTTTAGAATGGGGATTCAGAGGGGCAAGATGGAGGGATCTGGATGTGTCCTGCCTTTCTCCTTCTTCTTGGCCTCCACCTTCTGCTGTGATGCTTTTTAGATTGGTTTAGAGTAGAAGCTCACTGTCTAACATAGGTGGTAGGTACTGGAAAGTAATTGTAAATATTGTTAATGTAGTTTTTAGTGTAAAGACATAACACCACCCTGGGGGCAGGCAGAGTGCCTGGACTGTCTTGCTGAGCAGACCTTGGCTGGGCAGGAGAAAGAATTTTATAGATAAGGAACACTAAACAACTTTGAGACTGAGAAATGAAGAGCTCTGACTCCTTCTTCAACTGCTGGGCTGGGAAGAGACTTTCTAACTTTTCTAACTTTTCTTTCACTTTGACCAGCTAGAGATCCCAACAGGACACCTTCCGTGGACCAGGCTGCTCAGATTTCCATGCAACTCAGCCAGCAGGTGAGGAAAGGCGTGGTGAGAATTCCCAAATCTAATTAACCCCGAGCTGAGAGGAGCTGCAGGAGCTGAAGTGTTCAGGTTCCCAAGAGGTGAGGCTGGTGCAGAGCAGCCCCACAGGATGTGCCAGCCTGGGAACCCCAGTGGGAAGCCACATCCAGGCCTGGCAGCTGGCACTGGGAGCCCAGCATTCCCACACAGTAAAGAAAAAAGGGGTTTTAATTCAACTTCAACACTTGACATGGGAAAGGTCCACTCTGGAAACTCCCATCTGGCAAGGCTGGGATGGGAAAAGGGGGCTCTAAGGAGAAATTACTGAGGCACAAGGCTGAATTATACTGGCTTTGTAAACACAACTAAAAGCCAAAATCAATAGAATCCTTCCTTGCTTTTCCAAAGTGGCCAAATTTAGAGGAGAACCAGCTGAGAGGGACAAATTGGGAACAGCTCTGAAGCTGTCCAAAAGCGTGAGAGTCGAGTGAGGCATGTGGGGCTGAACTCCCAGAAATTCCAGCTGGGAGGTGGGGAGGGAGCCCAGATTGAAAGCAGCCATTAGGGATGACAAAACAGAAGGGGAAAAAGAAGGAATTGGCACGTGGCAAGCAAGGCAGGGTCTGTGATTTGCAGAAAATTGGATTAAAGAAGGAAAATAAAGGCTGGAGAAGTGTCTGCCCCAGCCACGTGTTGGGTCCCCATTGTCACCTGCCACGTGGCACTGACACAACCACAGCAACCACCTGGGAAGAGCTGGGGAACCCCAGTTGTGTCCACATTTACAAAATCCAGATGACATAACCAAATGACAAGGAAATACTTCCCATTCCAGAGGTTTCTCAATCCCAGCCCCAGAATTCCGCCCCAAAAGCATTAAAACCCCAGGCTCTCCCCAGGATGAGCACTGAATTCTCAGTTTGGCTCAGAGAGCTGGGGAAGCTCCAGGGGACTGGCTGGGAAAAGGCTTTGTGTTGTGCCAATATGGAATTTAAAAAAAGAAAGGCATAAAAAAGGCAAATGGGAAGCTTTGAGTAATTACAGACCTCTTCCCTCAAGCTGAGCCCAAGCAAAATAACAGAACAACTGATATGGGGCTCATTAATAAAGCAACCACAGATATGCAATTAATGCCATGGTTTTGGAAAGGGTTTCTAACTTGGTATCTTGCCTGAGGAGCCTAGGAGTGTTTTATTGACAAAGATAACAATGTTTTATTGACAAAGATAACAATGCTGCTGCACCTCTGGAGGGCTTCCCAGCTGGTTCCATGCTCCAAAACCTCCTCAGTGGCAAAGGGGTTAAAGCCCAGCTTGGAGCATCCCTGTTTTCAGCAGCCCAGACAACCAGCATAACATTCTGCCCTAATTTTCAGCTGGGTCAGGCTGGGTAAAACAGAGTTCAAAGCTCAGGGTCTTCTCCCAGGAAACAGATTGTTTTGTTAATAGAAACCTTTTCCATCCAACAGCCAAAGGTACAATGTGATTCACTCAAGCTCAAGATCAGAGATAGACAATTTTAAACTATTTTTTTCCAGCACTTTTTAGCATCAAGCCTCTAGAAGGGGCTGGAATATAGGAAAAAAAAATCAAAAATCAATGTTGGACTGATTGAAAGGAGGAATAAGTGCCAGGAAATGCCATGGGCTGTGGTGGAAGGGGATCCCAGGTCTGTTCCTGAGGAGCTGCAGCAGCCACAGCAGGGCTCTGGAGGGGATAAACCCCTCCTGGAGCTCAGCACAGCCCCTCTGCTGTGCCCTTAGTGCCAGGACAGGGCCATGGAGCTGCAGCAGGACACGAGACACTGGTGGCAAGAACAACACCCTGGGAATCTTCTGGAAATCTGATGATCAACCAAAGCCTCGCTGCCACACTTCTGGCATGTGACAAGCCCTAAAGGCCAGCAAGGGCACAAAAGCTGCCCCCAGCTCACAAATTACTGCCCTCAGCAGTAATTCCCACCTGAGGCCCCTCACAGCACCTCTCTTCCCAAAACAACATTTATTTTCATGATTGAGCAGGATAAACTCAGCAAAGGTTTGGAATTGTGCAGAGGGCTTGGGTTGGGTGGAACAGCACTTGGGTTTGAGATTAAAAACCTCTAGGGTTCAGCTCAATGGGTTCCTGTCATTGCATTTATCCCACAGTGGGTTTGTGGGACAATAAATTACCCACAGAACTCATCCTATTGGAGAAACTGGATTCTGAGAGAGCAACAGGCACAACTTCCCAAGGACTTTTCCTGGGTAAGGCAGTGAGAACCTCTGAGAAGAAGAGAAAACAATTCTTATCTCTATTTGCTGCTCCTGTTGTTTGGCACACGTGGAATATGTTATGGAGATTGTTTACCCAAAGTGATTTGTTAATTGGACACCAGTGAAGGTTGTTTGGATTGACTGGCCAGTTCAGTCAAAGCTGTGTCCTCAGACAGTCATAGGTTTTTCTTTTAATGTTTTTTTTTCTTTTTTCATGGTTTTTTCTTTTATTTTTCTTTAACATTTTTTAGTATAGTATCTTCTTAGCATGTAATTTAGTACAGTATTAGTGTAATATAGAATAGCTTAATAAAGCAATTGTTCAGCATTCTGAATCATGGAGTCAGAGCACATTATTCCCTACACTGGGGTTGACCAGCATCATATCTGGGCATTTCTGAGCAACTCTGAGCTCTGCAGGGGCTGAGATATCAGAGCTATCAGGAACAACACCTCCAGATAAGGTCTGAGAGCAGGGAGACAGAGCTGGGCTCCAGCTGCCAGTCACATCCCCACTGGGATATCTGGTGTTATCCCAGCTTATCCAAGGCAGCAGCAGCCCCAGAATCCAGGGAAACTGAAGGTGGAGGAGGGACAGTTCCCCCATGAGGGCTTGTCTTTGTTAGTGAGGATAGGCCAAGCCTAAGCCTTTGTGATGAGTTTTAAAGCCCAGCACCAGGAAGGGAATACACTAAAATAATAAATAAGGAGTATGTGCAAGTCCTGACTTCCACAGGCTCCAGGCTGATCTGACTGGACAGGCAGGATGGAATTTTAGGACTGAGTGAGCCTGAAGGAGTGATTCCCATACCAGCTGTGTTCACTGGCAAACCCAAGCACGAGAGAACAGAAGTGCCACGACACAACCAAGCATTTCCACAGAGCTTTCAGAGCATTTTTAAATCAAGAAGGTATTTCCCAGCTAGTCTGGACTGCCCAGAAAGTCAAACCTGTGAAGTTTTGTCTCTGTGGGATTTAAGCTTTGACTGTTTGGTGAATGGCTTTAGGATCCCAGGTTAAGCTGCCTTGCCAAAGCCATTCAGTTCAGGAACCCTCCTGCTCACGTTTAGGACAGGCAGTCTAGGAGAAAACAAAATGCAGCAGAAGTGGCTCAACACCATCCATGTCCCAAAGACTGCTCAGAAATGGCAATTTATTCCTCAAAAAAAAAACCTGGCAAAAGGAGTGGGCTGCAATTCAGGTATCACTGCCAGGGACAAACTCATCTATTGCCTCCCCCCATTACATCTTCCTCTGCCATCTCCATAATTATTTAGTTCTAATTAACAATTAAGGAATCCACCAATGTACTAATTTACTTCTAAATGAACAAAGGAACTAGAAACCAGAGCTGTGGCCTGTGCCTGCAGCAGAGCTGGGCTGCTCCTCATTACTCCCAAACTCCTTTTTTATTCCTAATAAATCTCAACGCCAAAGATTCCAAGGCGTCTCTGCTCCTTATTAAGTGCTTGAAAAATAAACTTGTCCCAAATCCAGAATATTGTTCGTTTTCCCCTGCAGACCTATGAATTTCAGCACTTTCCTTGTTATGGCAATGTCTTGCCAGGATCTGGAAGAACCTACAGGTGGGAATTACACCCCAGAGAGGATCCAGCAGGATGGCAGAGCCCTTCCATAAGTGGAGATGACCTTCCATTAGTGCCCAGGAAAGGTGATTTTGCCACTTCAGTTCAGTACAAACCCACAGCACATCCCCCTGAGCTGCTGAGCCCAGAGCAGATCCAGCTGCCAAAGGCCACTTAGACAGTTCCAGTTTGGAATTATCCAGGTGTAGCCAGGCAGTGGAAGCCAACTGAGAGAGGAGAGACTGTCCCCAAAGAGTAAACAGGCAACAGGAGGATGAGGGGAATGAACAACTCCAGCTGTTCACACACACACAAATCTCAGTTTGCTGTTGGGTTTTCCCCTCTGTGTGACCGTGTTCCCAGGGGTCTGAGGATGAGGGAAGAGATGAGGATCTGACTCCATGTTTCTGAAGGCTTGATTTATTATTTTATGATATGTATTACATTAAAACTATACTAAAAGAATAGAAGAAAGGATTTCATCAGAAGGCTAGCTAAGAATAGACTAAGCAAGAAAGATAAAGGTTTGTGGCTCAGACAGAGTCTGCACCAGCTGACTGTGATTGGCCATTAATTAGAAACAACCACATGAGACCAATCACAGATGCACCTGTTGCATTCCACAGCAGCAGATAATCATTGTTTACATTTTGTTCCTGAGGCCTTTCAGCTTCTCAGGAGGAAAAATCTTAAGGAAAGGATTTTTCATAAAAGATGTCTGTGACACCCTCAGGATGTGTTTGCCTGGACTTGAACAACAAAGCTTGGCTAAAAACCCCAAATAAAGCAGGAACATAAGGCCAGCCTCAGTCAGAGCACTCCCTCATGTCCCCAGCACACGCACAAGAGCTGGGGACACGCTCCAGGCTCCAGCTGGGGAACAGCAGCTCCAGCAAGGAGCTCAGCACCAGGAACTCCAGTGGGATAGGGGGAGAACCACCCTTTCCCCAGCCCCAGATCCCAGGAAGCCACGCCAAGGAGGGCCCCCAAAGCACAACCACCCCTCCCAAAGGGAGCTCCAGCCCTTTCCAGCTGAGACAGAGTAGAAATTCTCCAGAATAACAGCCACAAAATCATCATTAGTGGCATTGTCTGGGTATTTTGGGTTTGCCTTGTTGCCTATTACAGCCAGCCTGGGGGTGACAGCACAGGGACACAGGAAGGACAGTGCAGGAGCCATACCTGAGTAGATGAATCCTGGATTTCATTGGTTTCCTTTGGCACCTGGAGAGTTGGAGAGAGAGAAGAGAGAAAACATCACTGCCCAAGGACCAGCACTGCCCTCAGCACATGTTTATTGCTGGCTCCAGGACTGAGGAACTGCCTCTGCTGGCCCAGGAAACATCCAGGGAATGCTCAGTGGGAGCCAATCCTTCCCAGCAACATCAGGGAATGGCTTCTGATCAAACCTCTCAAGAGTCTGGGTGGGTTTTTTGCAGTTTCTGTTGATCTGGAAACTCCTCAGTCCTGAGGAGGGCCTGTTACCATTATATTTTTTTGAAAAATCTTTTTGCCCAGGATTTTTTCCTGGGAAGCTGAGAAGCTTTAGAGAAAAATGAAAACAATAATTATTTGATTTGCTTTTCTTGTGTTTTGCTGTTTTGGAATGTGTTTGGAGATTGTTTACCCACAGGTGATTGTTCCATTGGATTCTGCTGGGAGTTGTTTTCACTCTTTGGCCAATCAAGGCCAAGCTGTGTCAGACCTCTGGAAAGAGTCAGGAGTTTCCATTATTATCTTTTTAGCATTCTGTAAGTATCCTTCTGTATTCTTTAGTATAGTTTAGTATAGTATTATTTAATATAATCTCATAAAATAATAAATTAGCCTTCTGAGAACATGGAGTCAAATTCATCATTCCTTCCAACAACAGGGATTCCAGAAAACACAAAAAGGGCCAGCAAGGGATGGGAACTGGAGAGTCCCACCTTCAGGCAATTTACTGATGCTTAAAGTGAAATTTTCTGCTTGATGGGTGACACCCCAGAGCCATTCATGGAAGAGCTCCAGAACTAGGGACAACAGAGGTTTCATTTTGGGGTTACCAGGTGCTGCACTGGCCCCTCGGGGTTACCCTGGCCACTCCTCTGTCCCCCAGAGCAGGAGGTGACCATCTCTGTGTCACACTCAGCCAGCTCCTCAATCCCTCATCAGCAGGGCTTGCCCACAAACCCTCCTCTTCAAATCACCAACACAACCCAACACAGCCCATGCAGGGCTGTCCCAGTGCCACCACTCCCTGTTCGCTGCCTGGACGTGCTGGCTCCAGCATCCCAAAGGAATCCCTGGGCAGGAGCCAGGCAGGGCAGTGCCCCATATTCCCTCCCTTGGCACTGCCCTGTCACTCTGCTTTTTAAGATTTTCTAAGCCTTCTGATGTTGACATTCTTGTAGTGAACTTTCTCACACACTTTCTATAAACAACTCATTGTTTTGCAGCCTTTATGGAAGAGGAGAATGTTGATAGACTATTGGTTTGACCAGTGTCATTGGAGAGGTGGCACTGTCACCCTCCAATCCACTGTCACCCTTGGAAAACTATAAATGTTGGAGTCAGAAAATAAACTTCCCTTTTCCTTCACCTTAAGAACAGCACTGTGTGCTTGTGGTTTTTCCTGTCCTATAGTGACACTGCCCTGTCCCAGCTGCTGTCCCAGCTCCTCCCCAGCCCACAGACATGGGTTACACACCACGGGCAGGCTCGTGCCAGGCACTGACATCCAGCACTCGCCTCTCTCCAGCTTTTTCCAGGCTCCTATGAAGCACTTCCTATGAAGGTAGCTGGCCCAAGATGTGAGGAATTTTCCCTGGGCCAGCTCCAGCTCCTGAGGAAAGCCTGTGTGCTTGATGTTTTGGGGGATTTATGATGAGATCTGGGATTTTTGACACAGATATGGTTGTTGGAAATGTGTTAAATGCTGCAATGAAAGCAAAATCCCCCAGATTTCCATTCTCCAGCAATGCTGGCAGGACAGAGGGACAGCTTCAGGAAGGATGATGTACCTAAGGATGCAATGCTGCTGGGAGTGGGCAGGGATTCCAGAGTGGTGTCCAATGCCCAGGGACAGCTTTACCTCCTCTCAGCAGCACAGCTCCAGCTGCAGCATTACTCAAAGCCACCCACAGGAGCACATCCAGTCACAGCCACCCCCAGGCTTTCCCTGCATCCCAAACTCTCCCTTTAACTCACTCTCCTTGGCACCAAGCCCATCTGTGACTTGAAGGGATGGAAAAGAACCACCCCATCCCAAACTGGAGATCCCAGCAGTTCCAGACAACGCCCTGGGTTGGGCCTTTCCTTGGGATGGTGTGACACTGAGGAAAAGCTTGGCCCAGCAGTCCCTAAATGTGTCAGCTGTCCCCAGGCACACCTGTGGCCAGGCTGCTGGGAGCTCCCATTGGATCCTGTGGAGGCTGAAGGAGCCTGGGCAGGTCGAGTTGTAGCTGTGGCACTGCTCAGCAGCTGCTGCTGGGTCCCCCATCACGAAGGTGAGCTGTTGGAGAGCACCCTGGAAGAGACAGAAACCAGAGTTTGTGCTCCTGCTTCTTCCAAAGGTCTGGAAGGCCTGCAGGGAAGATCATCTCCAGCTTCTCATAGCCAGGGATTTCTTTAGGGGATGGTTTGGCAATGAATGTTCCCTCTGCAGCTTCAGGAGTTCCATGCAAAATGTCCCAGGGTGCTCCAGCCTGGCCTTGGGCACTGCCCGGGATCCAGGGGCAGCCACAGCTGCTCTGGGCACCCTGTGCCAGGGCCTGCCCACCCTCACAGGGAACAATTCCTAATTCCCAATATCCCATCCAACCCTACCCTTCGGAAGTCTGAAGCCATTGGGCACACTTCCCCAACCAGATCTTTCCATGCTGACTGCACAGAGACTTCTCCACATGGTCCAAGTCATGGCCAGCACCAGAGAATGAGTGGAAATCAAGCCAGAGGCGACCTGGCTGCTGCCCTTGTGCTGCCCTGACCCAAACCCAAGCCCCCTACACAATTCCAAGCCTTTCCTAAGCTCATCCTGCCCAAGCATGGAAATAAATGTTGTTTTGGGAGGAGAAGGCGATGGAAATGGATTCCATCAGAAGGAACTTGCAGCCTCATTCACACAGGTAGAGCAGACCCTGCCCAGCTCTCACCTTAAAGGGGATCTCGAAGGACTCGATGAGGCCTCCAATGATGATCAGCCCCTCAGTGTTCACTCCCATCCCAAAGTGGTTGGACCAGCTGACTCTGTCCACCAGCCGACAGTCCACGTGCAGCTCCAGCCTCTCCAGGGAGATGCTGAGAGCCACCTGGTGCCAGTGCCCATCGCCCAGGAAGGACACTGGGAACCTGAGGGGAAGGGAGGAGACACAACAGGAAACTTCCCACACCTGATACAGGAGCAAGCTTCACCCCTCAGCAGCTCCCAGGGTCCCTCAGGTGTCCATCCTCAGTGCAGACACAAGCAACAATCCAAGAGTTCTTACATCACTTGTTTCCAGTGGATTTGGGGATGTCTACAACCACTTGAGGCATCTGAGAAATGAGTGGGGTTTCGGTTTTGATTGATTCCCAGGGATCTGAACCTTTTTGTTCTTTGCTTTGTTTCCCAGAGCTACATCATTTTGGCAGAGTGGAGCTTGGCAGTGACAACCTGCGCCAGGTCTGAGGGACATCACCTTCCTTCAGCTGAGGGGAGCTCAGCACTGCCCAAAGGCCACCAGAGAGGGAAAGCCTGACCCTGGGCCCTGGAAGGGAGGAAGGGAAGGAAGGGAAGGAAGGAAAACAGCCCCTGGGCTGGGACTTACTCATAATGTCTTCTCCTGGTGGTGACAAAGACCAGGGCGTAGGGGTTAACCCTGATCTGGAAGAGCACGCGGCTGCGGTGGCTCAGGATTGTCACCAGGCTGGTGTCCTCCTTCAGGGAGTACCTGAGCTTCAGCAGCACGCTCAGCTCGTCTGCAAACCTGGTGGGAAGAGGGGACACGTGCCATTGTGCAGCTGCTGCTGCTGTGTCACCATCAACTGAGCCCTTAGGATAAAAAAATCCGAGTCACGGCACAGATGAATGAGTGAGAAGGAAAAATAAAGGGAGAAAAGAGCCAACAATTGTTTCAGTTGAGAGGTTCAAAGAGAAGCAGCCAGGCCTAAATTAGCACTGCTAACACAACCTCAGCATGGGGTGATGGGGCCATGCCAAGGTGTCCTTCCTGCACCCAGCCAAGAACGATCAAAGAACCCCAGAATGATTTGGGTTGGAGGAAACCTTCAAGCTCATCTCATCCTGTCCCTGCCATGGCAGGGACAGCTTCCACTGCCCAGGCTGCTCCAAACCCCATCCAACCTGGCCTGGGGCACTTCTGGGGACAGGACAAACTGCTCCAAAATGTAAGAAATGAAAGAAACTCTGAGCTCAGAGCAGAGAATGGCTGAGTTATCTCCATGTCACCATGGAATGGGCTCTCCAAGGAACTCCTCAAACCAGGAGCCAAGCCTCAGATGATTTTTGAGCCCCAGCACCCCTTTCCCACCCCCTGGAGGGAGGTTACCTGTCCCCAAAGGCCTCCCTGGTGGGCATGTTGAGGGTTGCATACTGCCCGATCTCCAGGATCCTGCACTTGCTGTGGTCGTAGCCAAAGGAAACATTGCTGAGGTCCCGGGCATGCAGAGTGATTTTGTCCAGCAGGTTCACCTCATCTGCAGTGGGGGAGAAGAGAGAGATGCTCAGTAGGCTCAGAAACCTCCACTACAGGGCTCTGCTCTGTTTACTCTCCAGTGAGAGAACAACAGACAAACTGGACAACAGACAAGACCTGCAGGAAGAAGAGTGTCAGCTTGGGAAAATTAAAATTCAGTGCACAAATTCAGCAGACTCAGACCACAAAAACCATGCAGACAACTTCACAAACAGCCAGGTGAGATTTTTGAATCACAACGTGAGTTTGGAGGCCACGGTCCCAAAGGTAGGAAGCGCCATTCCTTCCCCAGCTTCACAACCACAAAGTTGGGATGCTCAGGGATGTAAAGGACACAAATGCCCCAAACCACAAGCCCTGAAGCAGCTGGGTACAGGAATCCTACTCATCCTTTCCCAAACTCCCCTGTTGATGCTGTAAATAAAGAATTGGACCAAGGAGTGGGAGGAAGTCTCTGTGTCCCTCAGCATGTCCTGACCTGAGGGTGGGGACACCCCTCTCTGCCCAAAGTGGGGTTCAGCCCTGTCACAGGGTCAGGAATTCCAGTGGGAATCCCAGGAAAGAAAGGATCCACTCTCAGAATGTGCTGTGAACTTTTGAGATGGTTTGAACAGGGGAGAGCCCCTGCCCTGGCCTGTTTGGCATCACCATGAGAAGCTTTTCACTCTCCTGGTGAGCAGACTTTCTCTTCCCAAGTTCACCTTTAACTGAAGAATCTTTGAGCTACAGGAATACCTGAGGAAAAACGTGTTTTAAATCCTCAAGGTTTCTTCTTCCTCTCTATTAGCAAAAAGACTTGCAGACCTTAGACATCTAAAACCAGATCCCTCCAGTGCGGCAACAACGCTGCCACCAGCAAGGAGCCTGAAGGAGGGATGTGGGACTCCAGGTGCTCTCCAAAATGCAGTTTATTGTATACAAAATGCAGTTTATTCCATCCAAGAGCTAACAGCAGTCCAGGGTTGTGGGTGACAGAGCTGTGCCCACAGCTGTCAGCTCCAGCTGCAGGCAGGCCTGGAGACCCTTTGGTTTAGGTTACAATGCATTATAGACTTTTCTTTGCTGAGCATCTTCATACAGCAGAACCAATCTATACCTTAACTATTACCTATAGCCCATCATAACTACTGTAATTACCATATTCATGTTACTGTTCTCCAATCACTAAAAGTCAGTACATTACAGTTTAAGCTAGAAGTTGTTTTTCAGTTTTCTTGCAGTGGAAAATTCTGAGACCTTTTTTCTACTTGCAACTTTGCTGACTTGTTTGCCTGTGCTCTCTTTCTGCTTGGTAAAAACATCATCTTGTTTGGGGTGGGTTTATCCTTTGCTCTAAGCCATAAAAACCCCTTCTAACTAACACACCCTTTGCCTCCTTGGTTATCCAGTGAGACTGGCTCAGCAATTCTTTTCTTCTATATCAAAACTTGCTTCCATCTCTATTCCTTCATCAGACTCAACATTTAAAAATCTTTCTGCTAAGCACACATATCTGTGAGACTTTTTTGTCAAACTTTCATTCTTCCCAACACCTGGGGACAAGGGGCAGGCTCAGATCACCAGCCCTGGCCCAGCCCTGCAGGATCACTCCAGATCTCACAGTTCCTTTCCTGGGATGGTCTGGACAATCCCACTCCATGATTTGTCAGTGGGAGTTGTGCCAGCACCATCTGCATGAGCATCTGCCATGGCTTGGGAAGCATCCAGCCCCTTCACTCCCTGGAATTCCCGCTGAGGATGAGGTGTGAGATTGATTTGAGGGCAGACAAACAGCCCCGGGCACGCTGCGACCTGCCAGGAGAGATCCACAGCCAGAGAGGCAAAATAACAAATCAATCAAGCAGAAAACAGCTTTGATCTGCTTCAGACACTCGTGTGTCACTCCTGACACCACCTCCTTGGAAGATTCTGCACGGGAAAGAGCCCTGTGATGGGAAAGGGGAAGGAATGGAGGAGATGGGGCTGTTTGGGGGGAGTTGGGATTTCAGCTGGGATTTCTCCAGCTCCCCACATGGGCACAGCATCCACTGGATTCCAGGCAACCTCTAAAGCTCTGCAAAATGAAGGTGCAGCAGCTTTTGGCAGCAGGAACACCAAAAAACTGGGAGCAAGCCAGAGGGTGCAGGGTTGAGCCTCTGGGAACCCTGACCAGCCAAAAACCCCCAGAGGCAGAGCCAGCAGAGTTTATCAGCACAGCACGGGAATTAACCCAACAGCAAAGAGCTCACAGAGGGGAAAACACCAGGAATGTTTGTCCCTTTCAGCCCCAAGCATTTTTGGGAGTGACTCCCTCACTGCTGGCATCAATGGATGTGCCAGGACCTGCACAATTCCATCTCCAGGGTTCTGGAGATCACAGGCACTGAGAGATCTGGGTCCTGCCAGGGATGGGATTCCCACACCTGCTGCTGCTGGAATTGATGCCTTGTGCAGGCCGGCCTAGAACAGAGGCTGGACAGAGCTAAAGAATAAAGCAGCTGCTCCCAGGAGCTGCTGTGGGGAGCTGGGACAGCCCAGGACAGGCACAGATTCCAACGGGGAGCAGCCCAGGCAGTGCCAGCCCCTGGGGAGATGCTCCACAGGCAATCAGGGATCAGAGGCAGATCCCTCCTGGAGCACAGTCAGTGGGAAGGGGAAGCACAGGCAGAAGCTGGTGTGGAAACCAGGCTGCAATCAGGTGCGGAGTCCATCCAGGGGCAGAGATGGGACAGAGAGCAAAAGGACAAGGAGAGAAATTCAGTCCAGAGATGGTCCATGACCCATCCAGGAGGCAAAGATCCCCACCAGAGCTCAGGCCAGGGCTGAGGGCACAGGGCTGGCCTTAAATGAGGCTGCTGGGATGAGCTGCGGGTCCCAGGTGAAGCTGCTTGGGGTCACTAAAGCCCATTGGTGCTCTCAGATGGGTTTCAATAGTGACTCTCCACCATCCCATCCCATCCCATCGTGCTCCCTGAGGGAAACCCCCAGCTGCAGACACAGAAAAGTGACCACCCATATTCTCCTTTGGCTCATTTAAATGTGTAGAAATTCCACTGAGCTTTACTTTCTCCCCAAAAGAGGGAAATTAAGGAAAATTATATTAAACAGCCAAAATCTGGGGCCTTGGAGAGCTCCTAGCAGGGTCTGTCAGACTGAGTCATTTCCCCTGGATGTGGCACTGGCTGGAACCTGAAATAACAGGGCTGGCCAAGCCTGGGGACAAACCCAGGGGACAGCCCTGGCTGGGGAATGGAGCCCATGACCTAATGGGCCTCTCCTCCCTCTAACTGCTGAGTGCCTGATGGAAATGTCCTGCCAGGACTCTGCTTAGGATCACTCCAAACTCTGCATCAGCGAGGCTGGGACATCACAGCTCCAGATTTAACCAGGAAGGTTCCCTGCATTAGGTGATGGAAAACCAGGGCTCCATGCTGGGCCTCACACCAGTGACACCAGCACCAGGCATCCAAACCAGCACAGCTCCCCTGCTCCACCTCCCCTGACATCCCATGGCCATGGGGAGATGTTGGAGGCTGTGTAGGAATGGGCTCCTGGTCAGACTCTAAAAAAGTCAGTTTTCATTATTATCTTTTTAGCATTCTGTAAGTATCCTTGCAATATATATATACTAAGTATCCTTAGTATAGTATTCTTTAATATAATATAGTATTATAACATATTATAAATATATTATATTTAATATAATATAGTATTATAAAGTATTGTATTATTTAATATAATATAGTTATATTATTTAATATAATATAGTATTATAAAGTAATAAATTAGCTTTCTGAAAGCATGGAGTCAGATTCACCATTCCTGCCTTGTCGGGGCATTCCCTGCCAATCCAATAACTGCCAGTGCCACATCCACTCCCTGCTGCTCCCATTTCCCTCCCCATCCAAGCATCCCTTTGCAAGGGCACTCCAGAAGGCACCTGAGGTGAGCTTTGAGCTGCAGCACTCACAGCTCCCAGGGCTGATTATGCAACAGGATTTGAACCTCCTGCTCCGGAGAGCAGGGATAATTTGGGTCTGACCCCGTGGCTGCGAGTCCAGAGGGGCCAGAGCCAAGGCAGGAAGAAAAGGAACAAGGGCATTTCCCACAGAGGACACCAGAGCCATTATGGAAGAGTGAATGCAGGCACCCACCCACAGAGAGGACAGCGAATTCCAGGGGAGAGAAACCTGCTGGGAAGAAAGAGCTCGGCTGCACGCATTGTCTGGGCAGGAAAAGGGAGCACAGGTTCTCCTGGAGCTCATTACACACAGCTGCAGCTGTGCTGCCCCTCCTTTGTGCCTGCCCAGCACGGGGGGCTCTGCAGGGAGGGGATGGGGCTTCTGGGGATAAAGGCTGGGCAGGAGGAAGGGCTGCTGCAAGGAGGGATGACCCCCAGTAAGGATAAGCTGGGAAAAGTAGGGCAAGTGGCAGGAAAGGAAGGGAGCTTTGGGAGCAGGGGAGAGTTTCAGAGCTGCTGAAGGCACAGGGTGGGCACAGGAGTGTGGGAGCATCAGGGGTAGGACAGTGAGGATGGAGACGAGAGATCTCTGGAGCCAGGTTGTGGAATTTGGGGTTAATTGCAAAGGGCCTGGGTGCAGGGCCCTGCTGGGAGCTGCCAAACACAGCTCAGAGCAGGCCCCAAAGAGGGAGAGAGAGGTAAAGAGAGAGAAGGCAAGAGCGTGTTAAAGAGGATGAGAGAGTAAAAGAGAGGATCAGAGCACAAGATTCCTGTTACAATACAATGAATTTTCTTCTGGTCTTGGAACTTGGGGTTTATTGCAAAGGGCCTGGGTGCAGGGCCCTGCTGGGAGCTGCCAAACACAGCTCAGAGCAGGCCCGAGAAAAGTAAAGAGAGAGGTACAGAGGATGAGAGAGAGGATGAGAGGTAAGAGAGCGAAGTTCCCGTTACAATACAATAAATCTTCTTTTGTGTTGAATATTCTAATTTTCACTAACCAATCCAGTACAACATACAACAGCATTTACATACAGCCTATAAGAATCATTACATTACCACACTGTGTTACATTTTAAACCCTACAAACTCCTCTTTGGGCCCCTTCTGCCAAGCTGTAGGGTCTGCTCTGACCCTTGGGCCTGTCTGCAAGCAGAGGGTGTTGTTCCATCAAAAGGGGATCACCTTCAGCTGGCCACACCATTGTTTTCCAGTTGTTCAGTAACTGAGGTATCTCAAAGCTTGCTTTCATTTCAATCTCACTTATAGTTTCTATGTTCTCAAAATCTTTTGCCAGGAAATCATATCTGTAAGGCTTTCCTGTTTCATCCTCCCCAACACAGGAGTGTGCAAGGGGCAGCTCAGCCTTCAGCTTTATCCTGCTCAGGGCAAATCCAGCTCTCCAAGCCGTGAGCCAGCATGGAAATCTCATCCCATTAACTGAGGAGAGAGGTGTGGGAGGTTGTGTGCTGCCCTTGTGGGGCCATGGGGAGGGTTTGGGACAGGGGAAGGGTTTGGGGCATGGACAAATCAATATCCTGGAAGCTGAGCAAGGAGACCCCTCTGAAGGAGGGAAGGGCTGGGGGGAGGCCCACAAGGACCAGCTGCTCTGCAGGATTTGGTGGCCTTGCTTGATTTGGGGTTTTTTAATAGGAAATGAAAAAATAAGCCACTTTCAACCTTTCCAAGATGTGCTGAGGGATCACAGAATCATGACATTGTTGGGTTGGAAGGGACCTTTAAAGGTCACCTCATCCAACCCCCCAGACCCCTCAGAGCTCCTCACCCATCTCCTTCCTGACAGCCCCAAGAGTTAACCCCACCCAGAGCTCCTGGTCCCGGGGGAGGTGCTCTGGTGTCACCCCAGCCTTGACACAGCCCTCACCCCCCAGGCCACACTCACACCTTGGCGCATCTTCCATCCCCTGCTCTCACTTCCCCTCCAGATCCTCCTTCCCCTGCTCTGTGCATTCATCTCCTGCCCCTCCTGGAGCACTGACAGCTCCTGGGCTGAGTTCAAACCCTCACTTATCTCAAGTCAAACACCATGGAAATGATGTTTTATCCACATTCAGAGCTTAAAAGCTTTAGCTGGAGGGGCATTTTTATATGGTTTTCATTTAAATCCCCACACAACTGCTCCTCAACCTGTTCCTCACAGCAATTAAATTAATTACTGAATTACAGGGAGTCAGCATTGGAATTGGTGCACAATGCCTGTCCAACAGATTCTGTGGGATTCCTTTTGAATAAAATAAAAACATACCAATAAAATCTGTGTGACACTGAGTGGGGACAAGTGCCATAAACATTGGCCCTCACAGTAGCTCGTAAATAAATTTCTCTTTATTGCTCCATTGTCAAAGTAATTAACAGCAAATTCTCCAGTCTCTCCCAGCACCAGCTTTCCAAGAGCCTCCCTCTCTGTGGTTTTATAAATGTTTTATAGGCTTGGAAGACAAACAGAAATAAACACCAGAGCTGTGAAGGAATGATCCCAAAAAGCTGCTCTGGGTGGGTTGGACACCCCAGGCTGGGAAGAGCACCCAGCCAGGGTTTGTAGCCCTGATTTTCATCATCCTCTCCTTCTGATCACTGAATCCCAGAATCATTTTGGTTGGAAAAGCCTTCCAGGACATCATTGAGCCTGAGCTGTGCCCCATCCCCACCTTGTCCCCAGCCCAGAGCTCTGAGTGCCACCTCCTGGGACACTTCCAGGGATGGGCACTCCAATCCTCCCTGAGCGGCCCCTGCTGATGTTTAGCAATGTTTTCCATGGAGAAATCCCTGCTGATGTCCACCCTGAGCCTACCCTGGTCCAGCCTGAGGCTGTTCCCTCTCCTGCTGGAGAGCACGTGGATATTGGCGTGCAAACAGCCCAAAAACTCCTGGGAATTGTCTGGATTTGAAAGATTCTAAGGTCAGGAGCACCAGGAGGTGCCTCCAGTCCGGCTCTGACAGGAGAGGAGAGGAGAGGAGAGGAGAGGAGAGGAGAGGAGAGGAGAGGAGAGGAGAGGAGAGGAGAGGAGAGGAGAGAGAGGAGAGGAGAGGAGAGGAGAGGAGAGGAGAGGAGAGGAGAGGAGAGAGAGGAGAGGAGAGGAGAGGAGAGGAGGAGAGAGAGAGAGGAGAGGAGAGGAGAGGAGAGGAGAGGAGAGGAGAGGAGAGGATGAAGGGAAGGAAAAAGGAAAAGGCAGCAAGGTCTCTGCTTCTCTCAGCCAGTTTGTCTTCCAAGCCTATAAAACATGGTGTTGTGTTTTATAAAACCAGCAAAACCAACACCAGAAACTACAAAAGGTAGAGGTGAGTGAGGCAGGAACAGAGTGTCACTATAGGACACGAAATAACTCGACGTGGACACGCAGGTCTCTCAGGGGTAAAAGGAGACTTTTTCACTTCTGACTCTAACATTTATAGATTTCCAAAAGTGACAGCGGATTGGAGGGTGACAGTGCCACCTCTCCATTGACACTGGACAAACCAACAGTCCATCAAATTTTTCCCCCTCCATAAAAGAATGCAAAACAATAAGTTATTTACAGAAAGTGTGTGAGAAAGTTCGTTACAAAAATGTAAACATCAGAAGGCTCAAAAAAACTTTAAAAATCAGAGTGACAACAGAGTGAATCTTTCCTGCTGGTTCCTCCCAGCTCCCTGCAAGCCAAGGATTTGCTGATCCAAAGGCAAAAGTTGTGTTATCAGGAAGTGGAGCTCAAATCCTTCCTGTGCTGGGAAGCTCTGGAGGATATTCCTGCAAGGAATCCCTGGGCACACAGAGCTTCCATTGAACTTTCTGATGTTTTGTTGAGCCTCAATCTCCACCTGAGGCAGGCTGGGCTGTGTTTGCACAGCCTGAGCTGAGGCCACATGGGAGGAGCAGCGATGCTGAGCCAAGGTGTGCCTGTGCTCAGGTGACAGAGGGCTCCTGGCACAAGTGCCACCCTCCCTGGCTGCCCCCCAGCACTGATTCATTCCTGCCTGGCACATCTCCAGGGCTGGCAGGTTTATCTGCAGTCCCACAGCCTCCTCTGATGTGCCCTGCCAAAGGAGGGGGCACATTCCACCTCATTTTCAAGCCATCTCTAGAACAAAAACTTTGGAGCACTGTAGAGGACCCTGGAATTCCCACCTTTATGGACACACACTCAGCACCAGAAGGAGGAGCAGAGCAGGAGGGTTTGGGGTGCAGCCCATTTGCTGAAATGAGAGGAATTCCCAGGATGGGCTCCCTGGATGTATTTATTTGGATTTTCTCAGGCTGTAATCTCTCCCAGACATGTGTCTGCAGCAGCAGATAACACCAAGCCCAGCATTTCCCTGCTCACTTTTAACACTGCTGAAATAACCCAGACTGAGCCTCTGCCAAGCTTTAAAACAACTTCTCTGAGACAATGGAGAAACACTCATGGAGATCAGCTTGGAATGGAGAAGAGGGGGACCAGGGTAGCCCAAAAGTCATTTCCCATAAATTTGTAGCTTCATTGCAGAGCCCTGACACTGCATTTCCTGCTGGAAGAAATCTTTCTGACTCACTCACCTCTACCTTTCATAGTTTCTGGTGTTGGTTTTGCTGATCCTGATGGGTTTTGGTGAACAAAGGGGAGTTGGGAGTTAAATCAAACCCTTCCAGCTGCTTCCCTTCCCACAGCTGATGGGCAGAGGGGCTACAGCTCCTTGTCCTGATCCTCAACACACAGCTCAGGCTGTACAAACTCACCCCAGCCTGCCTTAGGAGGAGTTTAAGATTCCACAAAACATCAGGAAAGCTCAAAAGGAGGAGAATGGAAGCTCTGTGTGCCCAGGGATACACAGGACACACAGGAATTTCCTCCAGAGCTTCCCAGGACAGGAGAGACTTGAGCTCCAGTTTTTGCTGAGGGCTGTGAACACAAACTTTGCCTTTGGATCATTATTCTTTAATATAATATATATATATATATATATATATATATAATATTATTTAATATAATATACATATATATATATATATTCTTTAATATAATATATAACATAATAAAGTAATAGTTTAACCTTATGATAAAATAGAGTCAAATACATCATCCTCTCTGCCCAGGGGAGGAGCCAAGCATTCCTACCTGGATCCAATCTGAGCCTGGCACAGCACAGCAGCCTTTGCCCCCTGCATTGCCAGAGGAGCAGCTTTCTGCTGCCCTGCATGGCCAGAGGGAGCCCAGGCCCATCTGCAGCAGCCTTGGAGCTGCAGAGGAAAACTCCCCCCTTGTGCAGGATCCGTGCTGCAGCAGAGCCACAGCTGGCACTGCAGGAGGGCTGAGCCCCCATGGATGGGGCTGGGACACCGCCCTGACACACAGGGGGCAGGGCATGGTCTCACTCTGGCAGTGGGGTTTTGTTGTTTTTGTTGTTTATACTTGTCACAGACATCTTTTATGGAAAATCCTTTCCTTAGGATTTTTCCTCCAGAGAAGCTGGGAGGCCTCAGGAACAAAATGTAAACAATGGTTATCTGCTGCTGTGGAATGCAACAGGTGCATCTGTGATTGGTCTCATGTAGTTGTTTCTAATTTATGGCCAATCACAGTCAGCTGGATCAGACAGAGAGTCTGAGAGCCTTTGTTATCATTCTTTCCTATTCTATTCTTTGCTAGCCTTCTGATGAAATCCTTTCTTCTCTTCTTTTAGTATAGTTTTAAAGTAATATATATCATAAAATAATAAATCAAGCCTTCTGAAGCATGAAGTTAAATCCTTCTCTCTTCCCTCAACCTGAGAGCCCTGTGAACACTGTCACATATACTATTACATCTTACATTTTTTTTAGTTTTCCTAATAAAGAACTGTTATTCCTACTCCCGTATCTTTGCCTGAGAGCCTTTTAGTTTCAAAATTATAATAATTCAGAGGGAGGGGGTTTACATTTTCCATTTCAGGGGAGGCTCCTGCCTTCCTTAGCACACACCTGTCTGTTCAAACCAAGAGAGCAGCAGAGCCTGGGGCAGAGCAATGAATAAAAGAAAACAAGAAAGAGGCAGAGCAGCAGAGCAGGGCAGCAGCATCAGCCCCGGCCTTCCCCTCCTGCTCCCTTCAACACCGCTCCCAAGAATAAAAAAATAAATTAAAAATGAGTGTTTCCCAGCCTAACAAGCTGCCATTTCACAGCCAAGCAGAGCTCAGATTTTCACCCCAGGCAAAACATGTGCACATTTGTGATTCACTGCACGCCGGCGGCTGCCAGGTTTCTGTACAAACGATTGAATTGTTGCGGTTTCAACCTTGACTCAACTCCCAAACGCTCCTCCAAGCTCCTCTGACAGAGCTCATCACCTCCCACCTCTCCCCCACCACTGGTATTTTTACACCCAAATTATCTCTGGGTGCCTGGGAGCCTTCAGATCCCCTGAGGAGCCGCTGCTTCCCGGGGTGTGGGAGTCACTGAGAGCCCCAGCCAAAAGATTTCCTCTTGTAAACTCCTTTCACCAGCCCAGATTGAGCCCACAGTGCTGGAACCTGAGAGCCAGAGCTCAGGAGCCTGTGGGCAAATAAACAAACATCAGCCAGGGTTTTATTCATGTGCAGAGAAGCTGCCAGAGCCCAAAAATGGAGCTGGAGGCACCACATTGCCAAGCCCCAGGAGGGGCTGAACCCTCTGGAGCTCCATGGGCCACATCCTGGGCTGGGGAGGCTCCACAAGTTGGGAATTTGGGTGAGGATGAGCATGGATGGGGCTGGAGAAGCTTCCAGCATGGATGAGATCCCACAGAGTGTCAGAACTCAGCACATCCCTTTGGATGTCCAGAGTTGCTGAGGACCCTGCTGGGGGGCTTGGAGACCCTGGCACACAGCCCAGAGCACCTGGGGATTTGATTGTGACCCCTGGAGCGAGTTGCCACCGTTGTATGAGAACCTGAAAGTCACAGAAGTTTGAATAGTGTAATAATAAAATTATCACAGGTTGAAAATGTAGATTTTGGGATTTTTGGTGTGGGGGTTATGGGGACAAGATGGAGGAACTTGGGTGTGTCTAGCCCTTCTTCTCCTTGTTCTCCATTTTCTGCAGTGATGGTGGCACTTTGGGATTGGTTTAGAGTAGAAGTGCACTGTCTAACACAGGTGATAGGTACTGGGAATTAAGTGTAAATATGTTACATGCAGTTTGTAGTATAAAATACCAACACAGAGTGCCTGTGGCTGCCCTGCTGAGCAGATCTCAGCTGAGCAGAAAGAAAATTTTATAGATAAGAATTAATAAACAACTTCAAGACTGAAAAGCAAAGAGTCCAGACTCGTTCTTCAGTTGTGCAGGCCAAAGCAGAGACATCCTGCACATCTTGGGGCAGCAAATATCAACAGCAACCCAAGAACAGAGGACACGCTCAGCAGGAGGACGTGCACCTTTATGCAAAATTCCCTTGCTGCATGTGGGCTCCTCCATCCCTTTTTCCTCTCCAGTGTTCAAAATCCTCATCTTCCCCTGAAAAACTTCCTATCCAAGGCCTGGCTCATGCCCATTCCTGTATTTTCTGCTTCAGAGGCTGCCTCACAGCATCCCACCAGCAGTAATGATTTCCCAGCTCAAACCAATCTTCCTTTCTCTGTTTCTTCACTAACCTAAAGAATTTCCCAGAGGGTTTTTTTATTCAGTAAAACCCAGAGGAAAATCTATTTTTTCCCCCTCAAAATTGCAGTTTTTGAGGATTATTTATCACAAGTGAAGCTGAGAAGAGCCCAGGTCAGACAGACTCCCCCATCCCACTGCCTCTGCAAGGATTTGGGTGGATTTGGGGAGAGCCCCAGACAAGTCTTGTTTGAACAGCAGAGATGTCTCTGCCTTGTAAAAAATATATATATAAAAAATCTGCTCTTCATTCCTCCCTCTGCCTTTGAGCAGGGGAAAACATTTGTTAGTGATTCATCACTTCCCTGAGCAGCCCAGACTGAGGAAAGGATGGATTTGGGATGTGGGGGAGCTCTCAGGGTTAAAGGGAATTGCTGGAGAGAAATCGTGTGTCAAACAGAAAACTTTCCCTGTATTAGAATTTAAAAAATAAAGGAAAATGAGTCACTTTGAGTCAGCCCAGAAATGAAAGGCTTCACCTCTGTGGATGAACTGCCTCTTTCTTGTTTTCTTTTATTCAGTGCAAGTTGACTTTAATTAACTGAAACTGTTTCAAAGTGAAAATTCAGTGTTATTTTTAACCCTGGAGATGACAGGACATTTCCTCCCTCCCCTAGTAAACCACTTTTGCGGTTTTTTAATTTTATTTTTTTCTTTTCACAAACCCCGGGAAACCCAACAGTTCTAAAAGGCTGGAGTTTCACTCCCACTTTCTGACTGGAAATTTTCCACCTGCTCAGACCCAGTTTCACCAGCCCTGCTTCAGCCTCCACCAAATCCACTGAGCTCCAGACTCCTGAGCCCACCCTCCCTCAATTCCCTGTTCCTTTAGCTGGAAGGAACCAGCCTGAGGAACATCCCCAGGCATTCCCCAGAGGCATTCTCTAATGCCTCCAAATTCTTCTATTTCCTCCAATTCCTCTATATTCTTCTATTTTCTCTAATTCCTCTGTAGTCTTCTATTTTCTCTAATTCCTCTATAATATTCTATTTTCTATAATTCCTCTATAATATTCTTCTATTTTCTCCAATTCCTCTATATTCTTCTATTCCACATCTTCTGTTCCAGTGCCTCAGAATCCTCTGGATTCTCTCATCTCTGACAATGCAGCCAATATTTTGCTGCATCTCTATTCCACCTCATTTTCAGGCTACCTCCAGAACAAAAAACTTTGGAGCAGTGAAGAGGAACCCTGGAATTCCCACCTTTATGGACACACACGGGTTGGAAAACACTAGGACATCACCTATAACCCACCCTGGAATACTGAATATAAAGAAGAAAACCTAAATCCATGAATCCTGAGTGGAAAATTAGGATTTTCTAAGCTAAAGCAGTATTTCACATTGTGCCCCCACAGTGCCAGGAATTATTTTTTAAGCTGTATTTTGTATTCACTATCACAGTGGGAGAAATCCTCCTCCTACTGGAAGGTTTCAAGGGTTCTCTTTCCAAGACAATGAAACATTCCCAGCTGGTGAAAAGCAATCCTGGGCACCTGGCATTGGCTCTCAGTGCCAGGAAGGGAGAGAGCCATGGGGAGGTCAGGGGGGTTTTCCATGGATCCTGGTGTCCCCAAGGCTCTGTGAGCTGCCCTGCCTTGGATGGGCATCCCTGGGCATCCCTGGCAGCGCTGTCCAAAGGCTCCTGGAGCTCTGGCAGCACAGCTCTGCCCCTCACAGAAGGACAGAGCTTCTCTCCTTCTTTTTGAGAAAAATATCCCAAAAACATCCCTAAAAAACGAACCACTCTGCAAATCTCCCCGAGAGCCTGCAGTGCTGCAGACACCACGGGATGGCTGCTCCTGCTCCACACCTGCATTTCCTGAGGGCACAAACCCTCGCTTTCCTGTCCAAGTGCAGCAATTCCTGCAGGATTTATCCAGCCATTTATCCAGCAGGGCTCCTCCAAACCCACGGGGCTGCCTTTGTTTTGCAGTCATCAGATTAAATGTCCTGGAGATTGCTGCAGCAGCTCTCCTGCTGGGTTGGAGCAGCGTTCCAGCCTTCCCAGCACACTCCAGTGCTCTGGGAGCAGCAGGACCACGTGAAGGAATGGCTCCGCTGCTTTTTTCCAGGTTTGGAAGTGAAGCAAACAAAGAAAAGTAATGTGAAGAGTGGAGTTGGCATGAGCTGCTGTGCCATTCCCATCAAACCTGCAGTAAAAGGAAGACTCCAAGGGATCAGCTCAGCTCTAAATATTGAATTGTTTTAATTCACTGACAGAACAAGGTTAAATCACACACCTGCAAAGCCCTCTCTGCCACAGCCAGGACACTGCTGCAGGATGTGGGCAGGCTCAAAGACCTCTTCTCCATAAAATATTTGATTCCTGCATTTCAAGAGCCTGCCCAGCCCTCCTGAGTCCAACCATCCCCCCAGCTCTGCCAAGCCACCACTGACCATGTCCCCAAGTGCCACCTCCAGGGATGGGCACTCCAAAGCTCCCTGGGCAGCCTCTGCCAATGTTTAATCACCCTTTCCATGGGGAAATTCCTGCTGATGCCCACCCTGAGCCCAGCCTGAGGCCATTCCCTCTGCTCCTGTCCCTGTTTCCTGGAGCAGAGCAGGGATGGCAGGGATGTGATCAGGATGTCTCTGGCTCATCTGGAGCTTGCCCTGAGCCTTTCTGGCTCAGCTGAGCCAGATCTGCTGGATTAGGGAATCAGCCAGGTGAGGGAAAACACACTCTGCTTTTGTGGCTGCCATGAATAAAACAGCAGCCAGTTTAGAATCAGGATCATTTAGGCTGGAAAAGGTTTCCACATCATCTAGTTCCACCTGTGCCCAATCCCCACCTTGTCCCCAGCCCAGAGCACTCAGTGCCACCTCCAGCCTTTCCTGGGACACCTCCAGGGATGGGGACTCCAAACCTCCCTGGACAGCCCCATCTGATGTTTAACAACACCTTCTATGGAGAAATTCCTGCTGGTGTCCACCCTGAGGCCGTTCCCTCTGCTCCTGTCCCTGTTCCCTGGAGCACAGCCCAATCCCCCGGCTGTCCCTTCCTGTCAGGAGCTGTGCAGAGCCACAAGGGCCCCCTGAGCCTCCTTTGCTCCAGGCTGAGCCCCTGCCCAGCTCCCTCAGCCCCTCCTGGGGCTCCAGCTCTGTTCCTTTCCTTGGGAAGCAGCAATTCCCAGCAGTGGAGCACTCCTGGGCTGCTTTATCAGCCCATTTATCTCAGCTACTTCCAGCCCTATTCTGTTTCCAATCAGCATCCCCGACCTGCTCAGGCCGGTGGGAATTCCAGTAAAAGCCTGGAAGGAGTAGAGAAATGAAACAAAAACACATTGAGGGAGATTAAATGGGGGAAGGCAACTAACTGTGTGCTGTGGAAAGGAGCAGGGTTCATGTTCTCACATCTGCTGGGTGCAGAGCTGGGGGGCTGAGCATGGGGAAGGGGCACCCCACAGCCAGGTTTGGGACTTGGGGGCAGGAATTGTTCTCCAGCTCTGGGAGCTGTGTGTGTGCCTCACAGCCAAATTTGGGAATTGGGGGCAGGAATTGTTCTCCTGCTCAAGGAGCTCTGTGTGCCCCACAGCCAGATTTGGGTGCAGGAATTGTTCTCCTGCTCAGAAAGCTCTATATAAGCTCCCTACAGCCAGGTTTGGGAATTGGGGGCAGGAATTGTCCCCCAGCTCAGGGAGCTCCATGTGGGCTCCTCACAGCCAGATTTGGGAATTGTTCTCCTTAGGGAGCTCTGTGTGAGTTCCCCACAGCCAAATTTTGGAATTGGGGGCAGGAATTGTTCTCCTGCTCAGGGCACACTGTGTAAGCTCCCCACAGCCAGGTTTGGGTGCAGAAAAAATGGTTCTCCAGCTCAGGGAGCTCTGTGTGTGTGCCACACAGTCAGATTTGGAAACTGTTCTCCTTAGGGAGCTCTGTGTGAGCTCCCCACAGCCAAATTTTGGAATTGGGGGCAGGAATTGTTCTCCTAAAGGGGACTCTGTAGTGCCCCACAGCCAGTTTTGGGTGCAGGAAATGTTCTCCTAGCTCAGGAAGCTCTATATAATGCTCCCATATCAGGGTTTGGGAACTGGGGCAAGTAAATTGTTCCTCCTCAGAGAGTTTCATGTGGTGCCCTCACAGCCAGATTTGGGGATTGTTCTCCTCAGGGAACTCTGTGTGGGCTCTCCACAGCCACGTTTGGGAATTGGGGCCAGGAATTGTTCCCTTGCTCAGAGAGTTCCATGTGGGCTCCCCACAGCCAGGTTTGGGAACTGTTCTCCTCAGGGAATTCAGTGTGTGCCCCTCGGGTGCTGCCCTGCCCAGGGCTCCTCCAGGCCACAGCAGCTCTGTCCCCACTCCTGAGGCACAACGACAGCTGGAAGGGAGCCCAGAGCCTTTAAAGGATCCCAAGTGGGGAGCAAATGATAATTGGGATTGTCTGCAGCTCCTTGGGAATCAGCTGGGCACAGGAAAGGCACAGGACTGAGGGGAGCAGCCCCATGTGTCCCACTGCCCCCAGAGAGCAGGGGAGGAAGGATAAATAAACAAAAAACCACCAGCAGAGCAGGCAGAGCAGCAAGGGAGGTGATTGTGCCCCTCTCATAGACCCCATCTCTTACAGGGGTCCCCTCTGGTGTCCCCAGCCCAGGGAGGAGCTGGAGCTGCTGGACTGAATCCAGAGGAGGCCACAGAGCTGCTCCAGGGCTGGAGCCAGGCTGGGAGAGCTGGGGGTGCTCACCTGGAGAGGAGAAGCTCCAGGGAGAGCTCAGAGCCCCTGCCAGGGCCTGAAGGGGCTCCGGGAGAGCTGGAGAGGGACTGGGGACAAGGGATGGAGGGACAGGACACAGGGAATGTCTCCCACTGCCAAAGGGCAGGGCTGAATGGGATATTGGGAATTGCTCCCTGTGAGGGTGGGCAGGCCCTGGCACAGGGTGCCCAGAGCAGCTGTGGCTGCCCCTGGATCCCTGGCAGTGCCCAAGGCCAGGCTGGGCAGGGCTGGGAGCACCTGGGACGGTGGGAGGTGTCCCTGCCATGGCAGGGGTGGCACTGGATGAGCTTTAAGGTTCCTTCCAGCCCAAACCATTCCAGGATTCCATGAAAAAACCTTCCTTGAGTCAACACGGATCCAATCCCTACCAAGCTGCAGCAGAGCAATGTTCACAACCTGCTTCTGCAAGGGGGAAAATAAACACAGCAAATTAAAACCAACAGCGCAGGAGTTGTTTTAATCAGCATCAGGAGGTCATTCCAAGGTGAATTCCCAGCCATGCCCTCTCCCTGTCCTGCTGCTCACACCTTCCTGGGGAGGAGATTTAATTTAGGGTTTTCTCCAACATGGGCAGGATCCTCTGGGCTGGAAATCCAATCCCAGTTCAGGATAAGAAGCACAGAGCCCTCGGAGTGGCTTTGGAGCTGCTTTGGGAGCACTCCCCACTTGCTGATGCACACCAAGACTGAATGCTCCAGCTGCTGGGCTCATTAACAGCCCTGAACCTCTCGTTAATTAAACTTCCTGAGCCTCACAGCCATGGAGCAAAGCATTGGAAACCTGACTGCTCATGGTGCACAAAAACTGGACACAAAAAATTCAGAGCAAATTTTTTATTATTTATTATTTTTAAACTTATTTTTGGATTTTTTTGTTTTTTTGGGGTTTTTTTGAGGGGAAGAGTTAGGGGGCTTTTGGGGTTGGAGTTGTTTTGGGGTTTTTTGAGTTTTTTGTTTGTTTGTTTTTGTTGGTCTTTTTGTTTCCTTTTTTTTGTTTGGTTGGGTTTTTTGTGGGTTTTTTTTGTTTCTTCTTTTGGTGTTTTTTTGGTGGTTTTTTGTTTGCTTTTTGTTGTTTTGGTTTGGTTTTGTTTGTTTGGGGTTTTTTTGTGGTTTTTGGTGGTGGTGGGGGGGGGTTTTGGTGGTTTTTTTTGTTCTTTTGTTTGGTTGGTTTTGGGAATTTTTTAGTTCTTTCTTTAGGCCAGGAGCTCATGATCCCATCTGGAAAATCATCCAGCCCCTCTCCATGCTCAGCAGTATGCCAGTGTTCATCCACCACACCCCAGCCCTGATGAAAGCTTCCATCTCCTCATTAACTCCAACACCAGGCTGGGCCATGCCTGTCCCACTCCTGCCCAGCCCCAAACCCCTTCCCTGGCTACAGCATCACCTCAGGGATGGCCCCACAATGCCAGGTGGGGAATTCACCCCTGCAGTGCCCACCCTAGAGAGAAACCCCTCACCTTCCTCCACTGAGACACCTCCAGAGGGGCTCTGGGCAAGGAGCAGCCCCAGGGAGACCCCACCCAGCTCCAGGAGCTGCTGAGGTCGTGATCCAACCACCCCTGCCCACTGTGCCACCCCTGCCCCAGCTGTGCCAAACTTTGTCACATTCACATTCTCTGAAAAATCCCTTCACCCAGGGTTTTCTCCTGGGAAGCTGAGAAGCCTCAGAGGAAAAGAAAACAATTCTTATCTCATTTGCTTCGTGGAATGTGTTTGGAGATTGTTTACCCACAGGTGATTGTTCCATTGGATTCTGCTGGGAGTTGTTTTCACTCTTTGGGCAATCAAGGCCCAGCTGTGTCGGGACTCTGGAAAGAGTCAGGAGTTTTCATTATTATCTTTTTAGCATTCTGTAAGTATCCTTTCTGCATTCTTTAGTATTGTATAGTATAGCTTTATTATACATTAGTATAGCATAGTTTTTAATATATTTATAAATATATTATATATTATATATTATATATTATATATTATATATTATATATATATATTATATATTATATATTATATATTATATATTATATATTATATATTATATATTATATATTACATTACATATTTCTATATTTCATTTATTTATGTATAATATATATTATATTTGTAATTATATTTATAAATATAAATATATATATTTATATATTTTATATATATAGTATAGCTTCTTTATATATTCTTTAATATAATATAGTATCATAAAGTAATAAATTAGCCTTGTGAGAACATTCAGTCAGATTCATCATTCCTGCCTTCGTCAGGGCAGCTCACAAATACAATAAAACATCTCAGGGACCTCTTGGCTCTGTGGATGGAGGAATCCTCCCTGACACCAAGGGTCACCCATAGAAAAGGAGGAAAAGGAGGAAAAGGAGGAAAAATCTGCTTTCCCTTTCCTTCATGGTCAGGAGAAGACAAAGCCATGAGGCATGGGGTCCTCCTGTGGGTCTGCAGCCCAGCCCAGGGAACATCCCAGCTGCTGCAGGCATCAGGGAGGGGTTCACCAGAACCAGAAGGGTTTCCTCTTCAAAATATCCCCTGAAATGCATTCCTGGAAGCCAGGAGTGCACAGCAGCCAAGAGGGGATCAGGCTGGATCCATCCAGGACCACTCCTCACCCTGTGACACTCAAACTTCCAGCAGAGCCCCCAAACCCTTGTGCTGGAGGAACCTTTCCCTGAACAACTGAGAGGAGCAGGGATCCTGGGGCCACCCCTGTCCTTGAGGGGTCCCTTTGAGGGGGTGTCCCACCCACAGGGGTGTCCTGTGGGGGGATCCATTTGGGATGTGTGGAGAGGGAGCACAGCCCAGAAAGGAGCCTGGGAGGGCCTGGGCCGCACGTGCCTGCCAGATGCTCCTGTTTTGCAGGAGGGGAGCTGGGGGTCAGGGTCAGCAGCGATGCCTGCCCGGGCTCTGCAGCAGGGGCCGTGCAGGGGGGAGGCAGCAAGGGGGAGGAAATACCAGCCCGGGGGAGGGAAAGCCATCCCGGGTGGATTCCCGGTCACGTTTGCACATGTCTGGCTCAGGAGAGGCAGGAAGCGGCACGGCATGGGGGTCCCTGGGCTGAAGGGAGGAGGCAGAGCAGCCCCACACGCTGGGACAGCCTGGGATGCTCCTTCCTGCATCCTTGCCATGCCCTGGGGAGCTGCTTTGGGCTCAGCCTCCGCCCCCCCCATGCTCCTTCCCTTCTTTCTCAATTCCCACAATTGCAATTCCCACAAATTGGACGAATCTGGAGCTGTCTCCGTGCCCTGGGAGCTCCTGGAGTGTGTCAGCCCTGCCTGCTTTGCCCGTTCTGGTATCAGTTGGCTCCTTGCCCTCGACAGGAGGAAGCTGCAGCCTCTGATGTAACCTCAGCTCCTTCTCCCCAAGGCTTCAGACCAAGCTAAACAAAACCAGACTCTGCAAATCTCAGGAACAAGAGCCCAGACACAAAGGAACAGTGCTGTATTTGTTGGGAATGTCCTAAGGAAGGCAGGAATGGTAAATCTGACTCCATGTTCTCAGACGGCTAATTTATTACTTTATTATACTATATCATATTAAAGAATACTACAATATACTATACTAAAGAATACAGAAAGGATACTTACAGAATGCTAAAAAGATAATAATGAAACCTCATTACTCTCTCCAGAGCCCGGACACAGCTTGGCCCTGATTGGCCAAAGAGTGAAAACAACTCCCAGCAGAATGCAATGGAACAATCACCTGTGGGTAAACAATCTCCAAACACATTCCACATGAGCACAACACAGGAGAAGCAAATGAGATCAGAATTGTTTTCCTTTTCTCTGAGGCTTCTCAGCTTCCCAGGAGAAAAATCCTGAGCAAAAAAAAATTTTCAGAGAAAATGGAAATGCCACAGAACAGCTCTGGAATTGCCACTCCTGTCCCCGCATGTTGGAACCCTGGCTGCTGAGAATTTTAAAATTTCTGTACTGATAGGTATTGGTTCTTAAAACAGCACTACATTTGGCTTGAGGCTGTAGAGAAAACTTCTAAAATTGAATGATAAATCTAAGATTACAGGTGTGTAGTTTAAATAGAAGTGTGTAATATCATATAGCAGAAACCTTAGAGTTTAAAGTTTAGTAATGTATATAAGGTAAAATGGAGATTTCAGAGTAGTAACTGCTCTTTCTTCTTTATTTTCCTCTTTATAGGTTTAGGTAGTATTGTGTAATTAAATAAAAAGGTCTACATTGTGAGTAGATTGATTATTAAGTCAAAAGTATGATATGAGTGATTGATTATTAAGTGAAAAGTAAAAATAATTTAAGTATCATTTCTTAATTTGTTTATCCCTAAAAGACTTTGTAGAGAGAGATAGACAGCTCTGTTATATAGTTTGTAAGTGAGGTGCTGTAGAACTCACAATTTGTGAGACTGTAATATAGATAAGAACTAATAAACATGTGAGTCTGAACACGAAATACTGTTTTAACCATTTATTCCTGACCCACAGCAAACAGGGGAGCCAGGCCCAGTTCCCTGGATCAGGATTGAGATGCCCAGAGCAGCTGCACCATCTCCAGAAGTCTCTTCCAAGGTGAATTATGCCCTGAAAATGTCCCTAAAACACCTCCTACCCCTCCTGCCATTGCACAAATGCACTTGCAATGTCCCAACAGCCATAAACTGGTTTTTTTTTTTAGCAGCCCAGCTCTTCCAGAGACCAGCAGGAATTACACCAGTAACACCAGTTGGTGCTGCTGGAGCACCATCACGCCCTGCCCACCAGGAGCCACGACCACCTGGTACATTTAGGACAGGAAAATATAAAATCAGAATCACTAAATGAAAAAAGCACAAGTATCATACCTAAGCACTGCCTTCTATAGCTGTACCAGTGAGGAACAGCATTTTTCCTGCTTTAGTTTCATTCTGGGTCCCTTTTTCTCAATCAGCACTCAAAAAATGGTGATACAGGGGTCACTGAGTGTGGGATCTGCTCCTATTCATGCAGGAAAAAAAAAACCTCACTGAGATCTGGCCCAGAGCAGCTGTGGCTGCCCCTGGATCCCTGGAAATGCCCAAGGCCAGGCTGGATGGGGTTGGAGCACCCTGGAACAGTGGGAGGTGTCCCCATGGCAGGGGTGGCACTGGATGAGCCTCAACATCCCTTTTAACCCACACCATTCTGTAATTCCATGATTCTGTGCTCTGCTGTCCTACAGAGAACAGGCCAAAGGAAATCTCCAGCTCAATTCTGGCTTTAAGACCAACAGTTGTGGCTGAATTTATAAAAACATCCTTCCCTTTAGGAAAAACATCTCATCTGGATTTAAAGCCTTGCCAGCAGCTGAGACTACCAAAAGGCAGCCTTGGAGTAGGCCAGGAGCAAATGAAATAATAAATACATGAAACATGTGGGTTGTTGGAGCTGGCCTGGGAGTCACAATTAAAACCAGCAGAGCTGGGGGAGAGAAAATCACCAGCACTTTTACTGCAGGAGGTGTAGGGTTTGCAGGATTCCCCAAAGTCTCCTCAAAGGGAGAGGAAAACCACAAGTGAAGCATTACAGGACGGATTCATGTGGCTCCAGAGCTCTGTGTGCCCCAGCAGGAGCCTGAGCTCTGCTTTGGGAAGAGCCACTGAGGAAGGCTGTAAGAGCGGAAATGAGGGATGTGGGACTCCAGGGGCTCTCCAAAATGCAGTTTATTGTATCCAAGGTGTTACAGCAGCCCAGGGTGGTGGGTGACAGAGCTGTGCCCACAGCTGTCAGCTCCAGCTGCAGGCAGGCCTGGAGACCCTTTGGTTTTGGTTACAATGCATTATAGACTTTTCTTTGCTGAGCATCTTCATACAGCACAACCAATCTATACCTTAACTATTATCTATAGCCCATTATAACTACTGTAATTACCATATTCATGTTACTGTTCTCCAATCACTAAAAGTCAGTACATTACAGTTTAAGCTAGAAGTTGTTTTTCAGTTTTCTTGCAGTGGAAAATTCTGAGACCTTTTTTCTACTTGCAGCTTTGCTGACTTGTTTGCCTGTGCTCTCTTTCTGCTTGGTAAAAACATCTTGTTTGGGGTGGGTTTATCCTTTGCTCTAAGCCATAAAAACCCCTTCTAACTAACACACCCTTTGCCTCCTTGGTTATCCAGTGAGACTGGCTCAGCAATTCTTTTCTTCTATATCAAAACTTGCTTCCATCTCTATTCCTTCATCAGACTCTACATTCAAAAGTCCTTCTGCTAAGCATCCGTATCTGTGAGACTTTCTTGTCAAATTTTCATTCCTCCCAACAGAAGGCATTGCTCAGAGCTTTTATAACAGCTTAAAGGTTTTCCCTGATAGAGAGGGAACCACCACAGGCCTTTGTGGGGTCTGTGATCTTCCAGGACCTGCCCAGTGGGAGCAGGGTGGTTTCTGCTCCCCACAAGGGCAAGGGGACAGGACACAGGGAATGGCTCCCACTGCCAGAGGGCAGGGCTGGATGGGATATTGAGAATTAGGAATTGTTCCCTGTGAGGGTGTGAGGCCCTGGCACTGCCCAGAGCAGCTGTGGAATCACAGAATATCCTGAGCTGGGAGGGATTCTTGTATTTGTGGGGTGCCTCGTGGCAGGAAGGAATGATGGATCTGACTCCATGTTCTCAGAGGCTAATTTATTACCTTATAATACCATATTATATTAAAGTGTACTCTACTAAACTAGAGAATACAGAAAGGATACTTACAGAATGCTAAAAGATAATGAAAACTCGTGACTCTCTCCAGAGCCCTGTCACAGCTTGGCTCTGATTGGCCAAAGAGTGAAAACAACTCCCAGCAGAATCCAATGGAACAATCACCTGTGGGTGAACAATCTCCAAACACATTCCACATGAGCACAACACAGGAGAAGCAAATGAGATAAGAATTGTTTTCCTTTTCTCTGTGGTTTCTCAGCTTCCCAAGAGAGAAATCCTGGGCAAAAAGATTTTCCAGAAAATGTGATAAAGATCACCCAACCCTGTCCCTGCCCAGACCTCCCAGCAACCCCACCCTGGGCAGTGCCCAGCACCCTCTTTTTCACCCAAACCCCACATGCAGAGTGTGAACCCTCTGGTTTTCCCTCTTTGTCCCTTTTCTTTGCATCTCACTTTAACTCCACACTCCCCAAAATGTCACCAGCAAGCCAGGGCGGACCATGTGGCACGATGGCACCATGTCCTGTCTCCTGACGTGAATCCCACCCATCTTTAATTTGCCATCCTCAAAATTGAAACATCCAGTTGAAACATCGAAAACGATCCAAACACTCCAGGAATGAAAAAAAAAAAAAAAAAAAAAAACGAGGAAAAGAAAAAGAAAAAAAGTGCAGGAGTTGATTAAAAATCTGCTCACACAAAAATCGCTGCCAGAAACTGAGATCTGACTTCAAAACTCCTCTGCATCTCTAACGACCTTTTAATAGCTCTCATTACAGAACATCTCCCTCAGCCCTGCCAGAACAGAGCCCAGCATTTGCACAGGCAAAGCCCAGCTGTTTCATTGATCCATTCCAGCACTTCAAACAAGAATTAATAACTCAGCTCTGCCAAATGAAAGGTTCCACTCCTGGCTGCTGTGCCTGCCTTGGATGGCAGCTCGTTTAACCTGCCTCTTTCATCAAGCATTTCCCACTCCCTGCGGGAGCTGCCGTGGAAAATGTGGCTTTGAAATGAAGGTTCAGCAGCAGGGAAGCAGAGAAAGTAATAAATAACATGTATCTCTTGCACTGTGAGCAGAAATTACCTGTGTCATGTACTCCTAATCTTCAGTATAAACACATTTCATTGTTTAGAGAGGAAATCAGAGAATGATGGAATGGTTTGGCTGGGAAGTTAAAGCTCATCCCAATCCCTCCCCTGCCATGGCAGGGACACCTCCCACTGTCCCAGGCTGCTCCCAGCCCTGCCCAGCCTGGCCTTGGGCACTGCCAGGGATCCAGGGGCAGCCACAGCTGCTCTGGGCACCCTGTGCCAGGGCCTGCCCACCCTGCCAGGGAACAATTCCTTCCCATGTTCCTCTATACTGCCGTGTCTCTCTGTCCTGCCATGTTCCTCTGTCCCTCCATCCCACCCTGTCCTTCTGTCCTGCCACGACCCTCCATCCTGCGTGTCCATCCATCCTTCCATGTCCCTCTGTCCCTCCCTGTCCCTCTGTCCTGCCATGTCCCTCCATCCTGCCATGTCCCTCCATCCCACTGTGTCCTTCTGTCCTGCTATGTCTCTCTGTCCTGCCATGTCCTTCCATCTCTCCATGTCCCTCTGTTCTACCATGTCCCTCTGTCCTGCCGTGTCCTTCCATCCCTCCATGTCCCTCCAACTCTCCATGTCCCTCCATCTCTCCACGTCCCTCCGTCTCTCCATGTCCCTCTGTCCTGCTGTGTCCGTCTGTCGTGCCGTGTCCCCCCATGTCCCCTCGGCACGCGCCGTGTCCCCGTGTCCCCATCAGCCCCGGGATCAGGGCTCTGTGTCCTGAGCTGCCCTCTCGCCCCTCGGGGCTGACACTGCCGGCAATTAGCGCTGCACTAATTGCCCTCATTGAGGCACAGGAACGCCCTGTCAGGGTTGAGGTGCGCTGAACAGAAGCTGATTTTTGTCATTTTGTTGCTCTCTCGAGTTCCTGCAGCGGGAAAGGCACGGGAGGAGGGTGCTTAAATCCTGGGGAGGCTTTTTCCCCCTTAATTGATGACCCCAAGAGAGCAAAGCTTTCCATCCGAGCGTGAATGCAGCCTGAGCACAACAATGCAGGAGCAGCGGGACAGGAATCGCTCTGCCCCGGCCAGGAAGCGTTTCCCTGTGCCAGTGTCCCCAGGTGCCCCGAGCTGAGCATCCCGCAGGGCCGGGGATGCTCACAGAGAACCCTGGGCTATGGCAGGAAGGGGACATGTGGGGATCCGTCGAATCAGAGGGGTTGGGGAAAGCTGCAAAAGGCAGAGACAGCAGAACTGGGATTGGAGCTAAGCAGCAGCCTTGAGATAGGTCAGAAGAAAAGATATTTAAAAAGTAGAAAAGTAATGACAAATAGAACAATGGTATGTGTATTGATGCTTGTCTAGAAAACTCCCTAAGGTACAGAAAAGTTTATCTAGCAAGATATAAAGAAGTTCTAAGCTTAATAATGGAGCTCTGTGCATTGTACCTTAAGGCTTACAAGAAGGTCTTATATTTGAAATAAGCATTGTTTTAACCAAAGGTACGTTTGGTTATGGTGACTGGATAGAACTACTGTCAATGTGCTTTGGTTTTGTGCGATTGGTCAAAAAACTTATAAAGTGAGTTGTAACATTAAGTTCTTTTTCTGCAGCCTGGGATGTGAGCTGCTGGCATCTTCCCATTGTCATTACCATGTAATGAGACTGAGGCTGGAAAATCAAACAGCTCAAGGCACGTTCCCAGCAGCCCTGTCCTATTCGTGATTTGTACACAGACCCCAGACAGTGACAGGGACACAGCCAGCCTTGGCAGCTGTGTCACATTCACATCCTCTGAAAAATCCCTTTGCCCAGGGTTTTCTCCTGGGAAGCTGAGCAGCCTCAGAGAAAAGGAAAACAATTCTTATCTCATTTGCTTCTCCTGTGTTGTGCTCATGTGGAATGTGTTTGGAGATTGTTCACCCACAGGTGATTGTTCCATTGGATTCTGCTGGGAGTTGTTTTCACTCTTTGGCCAATCAGGGCCAAGCTGTGTCAGGACTCTGGAGAGAGTCACGAGTTTTCATTATTATTTTTTTTGGCATTCAGTATGAATCCTTTCTGTATTCTTTAGTATAGTTTAATATAGTATTCTTTAATATAATAAAGTATCATAAAATAATAAATTAGCCTTGTGAGAACATGGAGTCAGATTCATCATTTCTTCCTGCCATGGGGCACCCCACAAATACAATAGCTGGGTTTCTCTAAAAACAGGGAGCAAAGCACCAAGAACCCCACTAACCCTGTAATGGGGTGGTGGGTTGGGTGAGCATCCTCTGTTTAGGGGAAGGCAATGGGGTTTCTGTGCTCAGATCTGTACCCCAACGCTCTGCCTGGGCAGACAGGAGCAGGCAGAGCCCCCGTGTGCAGCAGCCTGCAAAGAGCTGCAGCACCAGCACAGCCCCTGGCACAGCCCAGAGCTTCCCTGGGAGGAGGGAGCCTCGTGGGTCCCTTCCAACTCGGCAGAGTCTGTCATTTTCTGGCTGATTCTGTGATTGATTCTGTGATTCTCTGATCGATTCTGTGATTCTATGACTCTGTGGTTTATTCTGTGATTCTGTGATTGATCCTGTGATTCTGCGACTGATTTTGTGGTTGATTCTGTGATTCTGTGACTGATTCTGTGGTTGATTCTGTGATTCCATTATTGATTCCCTAACTCTGATTGATTTGCTGATTGATTCTGTGACTCTGTGGTTCTGTGATTGACTCTGTGATTGAGTCTGTGGTTCTGCAATTGATTCTCTGACTCTGATAGATTTTGTGATTGATTCTGTAACTTTCTGGTTCTGTGGTTGATTCTGTGACTCTGTGGTTGATTCTGTGATTCTGTGATGGATTCTCTGACTCTGATAGATTTTGTGATTGAATCTGTGACTCTGTGATTCTGTGGCTCTGTGATTCATTCTGTGACTCTGATAGATTTTGTGATTGATTCTGTGGTTCTGTGATCCTCCCTCACTCCCAGCAGAGCTGAGCCCTGACCCTGCACCCAGAGGGCCACAAGGACCCATCCCATCACCCAGGATCCATTGATATCCCCCAGCTTTCCCTCCCAGCCAAGCCCCAGACCCCAAACCCCCTGAGGAGCCCCAGACCCCACAACCAGCAGTGTCCAGGGAACATCCCCTCCTCAGAGCTGAGCTCTAAAACCATTCCCAGCTCCTCCAGGGCACCACAGCCAGAATTCCCGTCCCACACAGGCAGTGCCAGCCCCGGGCTGGCTGTGAGAGCCATGTCATGTGTAAATAAACACAGAAATTCATGCACAGCACACCCTGAATGCACACAAAGAGCCCCAGCTGCCTCAGCCAGGGAGGCACCGACGTTACGTCACCCACGGCCAGGACTCAACCAGGAGCAGATGGCTGCTCCTCCTGCAAGGAATTAGGGGCTTTTTGGGAGCCTGCCCACAGGAAGGAGGTGTGGGCAGCCTCTCTGAGCTGCCTCTCACACCAAACTCTGTGTCTGCCCTGGAATCTTCCATCTAAGCCTGGCTCAGTTTGGGTTTGACACTGGGAGCTGGAGGGTCTGGACAAGGTTTAGGTGAGACACTCAGCCCACACCATGTCCCTTCAGGTGTGACACTCAGCCCAGACCAGGTCCAGGTGTGGCACTCAGCCCAGACTGCCCCTCTTCCCATGGGAATGATGTTTGTGTGCTCCAGCTCAGCTCCTGGGAGCTGCTCTGATCCCAAGGCTGCAGGATGATCCATTCCACTTCCCTGGAAAATCTCCCCCTAAGGAACAGCACTTAAAACCCTTCCCCATTCCAGGGTTTAAATTGGATGATTTCCACCTACTAAGGTGCAGAAAGTAGAGGTGAAAGCAGCTCTGGCATCTTTCTGTGCTCTGTGGTGACACAGGGGACACGGGCTGTGAGTGCCAGAGCCAGCTCAGAGCTGGGCCTGGATCTGCAGGGAAAGAGGCTTTAGGAAATGAGGCTTGTGCAGAAGTTTTGGGTTTTTAAGTTGGTCTAATCTGGAGGGATCTCATGGCGATGCAGCCAAACACCAGCTCTGCACTCCAGCTTCCAAAACATTTTGAAGGCAGGGATCCTGGGAACAGCTGGGAAGCTTGGGCTGGAAGTGTTCAAATAATCCAGCACGAGACAGACTTAAAACAGAGAGAGACTTCTCAATCCAAGCTCCAGGGAGAGCTCAGAGCCCCTGCCAGGGCCTGAAGGACAAGGGATGGAGGGACAGGACACAGGGAATGGCTCCCAGTGCCAGAGGGCAGGGCTGGATGGGATATTGGGAATTGGGAATTGTTCCCTGTGAGGGTGGGCAGGCCCTGGCACAGGGTGCCCATCCTGGATCCCAGAGCAGCTGTGGCTGCCCCTGGATCCCTGGCAGTGCCCAAGGCCAGGCTGGGCAGGGCTGGGAGCAGCCTGGGACAGTGGGAGGTGTCCCTGACACAGCACTGGATGGGCTTTGAGGTCCTTTCCAACCCAATCCAAACAGCTCCAAAGTTAAACAGAGCCCAAAGCACCATCCCAGCAGCTGGTCCAGCAGCCCAGGGTGGATGTGCACCCACCCTCAGTGTCCCTGCACCCCAAACCCCATCCCAGAGCTTTGCCACAAGGGTTGTGTCTCCTGTCACCCTGGGAAGGAGGCTGGGACAGCTGGGACAGCAGGACAATGTCCCCCATGTGCCACATCCAGGCCCTGGCTCAGCACCTTCTGCTCCAGAGAGGGAAAATCATCCTTGGGGGGTTCCTACAGGAGTGCTTTGGACAGCCGGCCACCAATGGCAAACAACAACTGCTCACTTCCAAAATACCTGTAAAAACCCACAGTCACCTCCCAAGCTCTTCCCACACTATCAGATCCTGATTTTATCCTCAAATTAAGATAAATATATTCTATTATAGCATCCTTCTGTTTGCAACAGGGATTTGAGACTTAACTTCAGGATAACTGGTAGAGCAGCTGCTGTTCTTGTTCCCTGTGTCCAAGGGAATTGGGGCCATTTCCAGGCTGGAATTCCCAAAGCAGCCAAGCCAGAGGCACCTGGGTGTACCAAGGCCAGTGCAAGGGGGGTACAAGAGAAGGAATCAAGAGAAAGTATTTGAGGGAAAGCAGGAACTCACCTCCTCCCTATTCCCAGATAAAAGGATTTTAGGGAAAAGGCTCCTTCATCCAGCAGAAAATGCTGGAAAATGATGCTCAGCAAATGCAGAGTTCACATCAGGAAATCCTTCAAATGGATCTGAAGCACAAACCCAGGCAGGATTTTTCCTCCTCCCACAAAGGAGCTCAGGGATAAAAGCTGGGTTGTAAAAATCTCCTGGTGGGCTCTGCCTGGGCTTCCCAGCACCCCTGAGAGCCCCCAGGGTTTGGATTTTCATGTCCTGCCCTCAGGGGAAGGCTCCCAGCTGCTCTCTGTGCTGGGGGCACAGGCAGTGACCCCTGTGTTTATCCCACTTTAAATGCACAATTTAGGCTCTTGTCAAGGGGAAAAAAATTGGTAATTCCATATAATTGCCTAATTAAGGACGTCCTGACACTCCATAGAATGGAGGGTCAAATGGAAACAGCACAAAGAGTACAAATCTGGGATTTCTGGAGTTTTAAGAAGCTGGACTTGGAACTACTTGAGATTATCAGCATCAGCATCACAAACGTGATTTAATAAAAATAAATATATTTATATAAAAATATATATAAAACACATGCAACTGTACACAGACAGCACTGGTGCAACACAATTTATGTCTAATTTTCCATATTTTCATCAGGTTCAATGTTTCATTTACCAAGTCCATGTGTACATTCCCAAAAGACCCCAGATTTGAGGACCTTGCCCAATGCTGGATCTGACATTTTGGAATCTCAGGCCTCCAGCAGGATAATTTCCTGCAAACCTACTTTTCCCAAAACCTCAAGCAAGAAATGCCATCTGCAGGAGCCAAGCCCTGCATTCTCAGATGCATCCCTTAATTAAGCAAATTTAATTGGGTGACTCCAGCTTTAATTAATGGCAAATTGTTTGTGCACTTTCCTTTCTGGATCTCATTCCCAGATGGGATTTTCTGGGTTGATCTGGGGGAGTTTTGTACTTTGCAGAGTGGGGTTGCAATTATCATTTATGGCATTTCCTGAGGGAAAAGTGGCTCTCGGGAGCTCGGGGGCTGCTGGGCTCCCACTGAGCCAAGGAGCTCTCACATTCCCCTCCTTGTGAACCAGAGCAGCCAGGAATGGTGGGGGGAGTCCAGGGATGGACAGGACACAGGGAATGGCTCCCACTGCCAGAGGGCAGGGCTGGATGGGATATTGGGAATTGGGAATTGTTCCCTGTGAGGGTGGGCAGGCCCTGGCACAGGGTGCCCAGAGCAGCTGTGGCTGCCCCTGGATCCCTGGCAGTGCCCAAGGCCAGGCTGGGCAGGGCTGGGAGCACCTGGGACAGTGGGAGGTGTCCCTGCCATGGCAGGGGGAGGACCAAGCTGAGCTCTAAGTCCCTTCTGACCCAAACCAGTTTAGGATTCTGTGATTCCGTGATGTGAAACACCCAAGAAGCCACACACAAATCCCAGCAATCCCCCTGCTCTGTCCCGCGGGGAGAGGGACCGCTCCAGCCACCCCTGTCACACAGGGACCCCCAAAAAGCTCTGTCCCTGCAGCCCCCAGCACCCCCAGCAGCTCACGGGGGACGCCCCTCTCCAAAAGCAGAACCTTTTTGCCCCATAACATTTTTGGCCGGGAGGGGCACCTGGGGAGTCCCTTTCACCCGAACCGCCAGGAGCCGCCGCCGCATCCCCGCATTTCCCGGGGGTCCCAGCCGAGCCCTTTCCCCTTTCCCCTGCATCCTCCTTGGGGTCCCGGCCGAGCCCCCCATCCTTTCCCCGCTGATGCCGGGTGCCCCGGCCGAACTCCCTCTCCCATTTCCCCGTTCCCTCCTCGGCCGTGCCGGGCTCCCAGCGCATCCCTTGGGGACCGCCCGCATCCCTGCCCGGGACGTCCCCGCCGCCCCCCAGCCCCGCTGAGCCCCCCGGGACCCCCCGGACCCCCCCGGCCGCCGGTCGTACCTGAGTCCAGCCCGGAGCCCGGCTCGGGGGCCGCCGGGCACAGGGAGAGGGCGCAGAGCAGCGCCAGCGCCAGCGCCCCGCCGCGCATCGCGCCCGCCGCATCCCGGCCCCGCCGCATCCCGGCCCGGCCCCGCCGCCGGGACAGGCCCGGGACAGGCACGGCCCCGGCCCCCGCCCCCGCCCCCGGGCCGGCCCCCGCCCTGCCCCGCACCGCCCGGGCCCGCATCGCCCCCTCCCCGAAACCGCCGCGCCGGGGATGAGGGGTTTGGGGTGGGGGTTCTCCTTCCCCCCCACCCCGTGCGGGTGACAGACGGACAGACAGACGGACACACCCCAGACAGGCACACGCGGGGGCTGCAGGGGTTGCTGACACCCCCTCCTGCGCTGGTTTGCCCTCCGCAGGTAAAGGAGCCATCCCACATCCTCCCATCCCCAAAAACTCACTGCGAGTGTTCCTCGGGTGCTTCACCCCCATCCCCGGCCGTGCCCGGCTCCCCCTGGGGGTACTGGCAAAGCAGCTCCTGCCCTGGCATTTTGGGGTGATTGAGGCTCCCCAGCTCTCCAGTGAGGGCTGGACTGGGCATAACCACTCTGTCCTCAGGGTCTGGGCCAGTCCAGCCCCTTACTGGGACCATGGGGGATAAATCTGAGCCAGACCAGGTCCTCCCCAGCCACGCCACCCTCCCAATGGGAGATATTTGCAGCACACCCCAAAAAGGAGAACCCCCAATCCCACTGCAGACCCCCACAGCAGACCCCACCTGCTCAGCTCCCCAGTGTTCCCCATGTGTGTGACAAAGCCCTGGGTGCTCACAGATCCTCTGGGGGGTTTTGGCTCAGATCCATAGGGAAGGCAGGCTCATTCCCAATCCATGGTAATATTTCCCTGCAGCAATCATGCAGAGACACAAAAGACTTGGGGACCATCAGCAGGAGACAGGCAGCCAAACGCCAGCTGGACATCCCTGACAGAGAGCAGGAGATGCTCAGGAGTGACACCCAGTGTCATTCTGCTGATGAGTGCCACACTGTGGCACTGGGAAAGAGATTCTGGAATCCCCACCTGAAATCCTGATTGCTGCCTGAGACATGAGCCAAGCTCAGTGCCAAACGTGCTGTGCCACCTCTCTCTGCCCCTTCCAGGTGCTTCCCCTGCCACACTGGCTCAGCTTGCTGAGGAAATGAAGGTCAGAGACACTCCAGGAGCCTTTGCTTTGCCATGGAGAGGATTTTATTTGTCAAGAACACGTGACATGGGTTTGCCTTTCCTTCCCGAATCTCACTGATTGATTCCCTTGGCTGTGACCATCTGTCCCAGCAGCACATGTCCCATCCCCTGGCACCCCACCCCTGGGGGACCTGTGGGACTCTGCCCTCTGCTGCTTGCACATCCCACCAGGTCTATTTTAGATGGATCACCTGCAGAACCAGGTCTATTTTAGGTGGATCACCTGCAGAACCAGGTCTGGTTTAGGTGGATCACCTGCAGAACCAGGTCTTTTTTTAGGTGGATCATCTGCAGAACCAGGTCTTTCCAACACTCTCCAACCCAGGAGGAGGAAAATCCCCTTGTCAAATTCCCAGGATTCCTGTGCCACAGCCCTGTCCCTCAGCTCAGCATCCTCTTTTTAACCACCCTCTCACCTGCTGTATCCAGTGACACAACCACATCCACGCCCTCCTCAGCCCTCGGAGAGAAAATTCAGGTTTCCACCCCTGTGGGTGTGCCAGCCTTTCGTGCAGGAGTAGCTGGACAAGGACCACACCTCCTTGTCCTCTGTGTGTGCTGGGCAGAAAAAAATGCTGCCAGAACCCGAGAAATAATAAAAACGGACACAGACAAAGCCAGGGCTGGGATATTCTGTTTCAGAGCAACGACAGAAAGTGGAGGTGAGGCTAAAATGAATAAACTCCAGTTATTGATACTGTTTGCTTTGAATTAACAGCTCTGCTCCACCAGCTTGTTCCTGCCTCCCTCCTTGGGTGGAGGGGCTCCATTTTGGATTTCCATCCCTTCTCTCAGGGTTGGTTTGCTCAGATTTCTGTTCTCCGCTGACTCAGCCACCCCAAACTTCACTCCCAAATATCTGCACACCCTTCTCAGAGCCCCAGGGCATCAGTTGCTGCCATCCCTCAGTCCCCAAACCTTCCAGCATTTCTCTTACTGCTCTGCCCTTTAAATTCTCCCCAAGTGAATTCCTTGCTAGGGAGATGCCAAATTCCCAGTGACCCCTCCTCACTGGGATCCTACTAAAAACCTGTGGATTTAAAATAATCCTGCACACCCCAGTGACTTCAAACATAAAAGAAGACACAGAACAACCTTAACCTTGTCTTCACTTGACCCTGGGCAATTTAGTCCTTTTCAAGGGTCTCAAATGACTTTTTTTTTTACTCAATAAAAATGCAAAATTTGCCTCTCCTGCAAAATATTTTGGAATGTGCTGAGTGACAGCGTTGGGTGGAGGTTTGTTATCACGATCAGGCACTTTGTGAAAACGGTGCTTTCACAGCCTGGAAAATATCAGGAGATGTGCTTAGGCTTGATAAAGAGGGGTGAATACACTGGGATGAGTAATCTGTCACCTTGGAGGGGATGTAGGAGTGTGTGGGTGCTGTCTGAAATGTGGCTGGAATGAGGAATCAGCAGATGATCCCAGCTTTTCATGCTCCAGGGAATAAAAAAAGCCAGATTCCCTGAGCATCTTGAACTCAGGTGTGCCTGAATTTTCTGCATCCCAAGACAAATATTCCAGGGAATGACTCTCAAGCCTTTTGAATCAGTGTTTTTTTCTATTTTTTTCTGTTTCCCTAGAAAGCAGAAAAAGTCTGAAAATGCTACCCCCTAATGGCACAACCGGGTGTGGGGTGCTGGCCTGGGAAAAGCTGATCCAGGTTTTATCCACAGGGAATGAAGGGAATGGAAATTGTGTGGTCTCTGCTAGAAAGATGTGCCCCGGGAGGGGGGGGGCAAACACCCTGACAGCAAAATGTTCCACCACAAATGGGATGAGAAACAAAAACAAAGCCATTTTTGGGATTCAGCTGAACTCAAACCCAGAGGTTCCAGCTGCAGCATCTCGGGTGTGGGATCAGGGACCCTGCCTGTCCCAGCTCCCTCAACCCAGGGCTCAGGCAGGCCATGGAGAAGCTGATGGGTTCATTGCTGCCTTGCACCCAAAGAGCACAAGTGGAATAAGGAGAAAGAAAGGAAAAAATACTACTTTAAAAGGGCAGAGAGTCATCAAAGGGATTTTAGGATTTAAAAACTCACATGGGGTTGGAAAGTGGGTTTGGAGGTCTCTGTGATCCAGGTGTGAAGGGGAGAGGTGCTCCCCAAGCAGATTCCAGCTTCCCAGGTGGTTGTGGTGAAGCAAATCCTGCAGGGTATCCTCAGTGGCTGGGGTGGACACTGATTCCCAAATCCTCCACTTCAAACCTTCCCTTGGACCCTGCTCAGAAATCTCCATTTCATGTTTATTTGGGACATTTCACAAAATCCTACCCTTCAGTGTCATCCAGCCAAGAACCCCAAACCGTGCACAGACCAGGCTGCAAGCCAAGGAAAGTTCTCCTGCCCCAAACCTTGCTAACCATGAACTGTGTGACCTCAACATCTAAATATCTCCTTCCCAAGCTCCAGCCTGACCTGGAGATCTGGGGCTTGAGGATGTTTTCCTTTCATTCCACACCAAATCTCAGGTGGGACCTTGGGTGGTCTCATCACAGAAAAGACAACAAAAGAGAGAAGAGTCAAGACCTTGTGCTCCAAAAAGTGCTCTACAGCATCCAAGAATTTCTGGAGAGTCCTTGGTGTTATGTGACACCACAAGACCCCAAGAAGGAGGAACACAGTGGATTTCTGTCCCTGGAAAGGCATGAGGGGGATTCTCCTGTTATCCAGAGAGATGAGAAGTTCTTTCCTTCTATCCTGACAGCCCTTGGGTTTTTCTGCTCAGCGCAAGCCTTGGAAGTACAAACTTCCAATTAATTCCATGAGTATGAGTAAGATTAACTCTGTTTTCTCCAGGTGCTACAGCAGGGCCTGTAACAGACTCTGACACCAATCCAGCCCCTCAGGTTGCTGATTTCTGAGGGAGCCCCAGGAACTCCTGCAGGGAGTGGGGCCAGGATTCTGTCAGGGTTAGAGCCAAAGGAAGCCACACGTGAAATAGTCTGGGTTGGGTTTAGGGTTAGACCCTTGAAAGGTCCTTGAGTCCAACCCTTCTGGGACGAGCAGGGGCACCTTCAGCTTGTCCAGAGACACTTCCAACCTGACCTGGAATGCTTCCAGGGATGGGGCATCCACAGCTCCTCTGGGCAACCTGTGCCAGCATTTTACAGGAGAAACTTCCCTCTGTTAAAAACCTGGTAGGAATCCATCCCTGCTGGGGGATTTTAACCCTCACCTTTACAGCTGGGGATTTTAACCCCCAACTTTACAGTTCTGCTGCCTGTTGGACTCCAAGAACTGCGATCTCCATGCTGGATCCACACCACAAATTTCCAAACGGCTCCCTACTCAAACCAAGCATCTGTGAAGCCTCTATGGACAAAAAAACCCCACAGATGTGGCCAGTTCCTTGCAAAATGCCAGTGTGGGATGCAGTTTCTCCCGGGCTGTCACTCCTGGAGGTGGGCAGGCCCTCGGGGCCGGCCCTCGGCGCCTCCCGCTCAGCAGGCACACCGCACACACCGTCTGGGAATTGCTCAGGTTGGTTTTTTTTTTGCTAAGTTTTTATTTTAATTCAAGGACTTTGCTTCATACAAAATGGAATTGTAGAAACAACTGCAGAATTCAAAGTTTGGCTGATAAATATTACTCAGGCAGCAAACTAGGCAATCACAGAACCTTTTTTTTTTCTCAATTTTTTTCTCCCTTATTTTTTTTTGGGTAAAGTTCCACTTGTGTTGCATGGTTGGAACTTTGATCGTTTTTCACACTGTTTTTTAAATATAAAGTTTTGCAACAAACCCCCAAATTTATATCAAATATAATTAAAAATTAACAACTGATGAATACATTGTATCAAAAAAGTACGAAGATAAACATTTTCCATGCACATACTTTTTATAGATATGTATATATGTATATATATTACATGCAAACATTACTTATTCAAAGTACAGCCACTACGAGACTGGTTCTGGATGCAGAAAACTGATCGGTGCAATTCAAGTTTGGCAACTCACTATGAGGATTCTTGGAAAGATGGAGAGACAGCAGAGAGGCTGTAAAAAAATGTCAGGAAAGGGTTATGGATAATTGTGGTCAGGCTTGTCTGTCACTGTCATCGACCCCTACGAGGCGGGTGGAGGATTTGGACAACTTGAGATTCTTCTTCGTGTTCTGCCTATGAATTGGGGTGACCCAAAGCTGTGTTAGTGCAGGGCTGGGGGGTTGGGGATGGAAAATGGGAGAGGAAAAGGGGGAAAAGACAGAATTATTCCATACAGAAAGACATCTCTGTTGCTTTCCAGTGTGGGTACAGTGTTTGCATGCACGGGCAGAGATGGTGTTGTCCCTTCCCCTCGACTTCCTGGAGTAAAATAGGAACGTTCCCTTGGAAAATTTCAAATAAGGTGTTTGTGCCTTCATTTCAGGAAAATGTATAAAACATTTGGTCACAATCGTGCTGAAGCCTGAAACAGGAAAATCCAGCAGCTAAAGCTACAGATGGATGAAGGTCTTGGAGTGGTGGTGGGGTGGGTGTGTGTCCGGACGTGTCATCTGGTTGCATAGCCCTCCGTTTGGGAATGCCAGGAATGCCAGCCGTGACCTCTGGCTACCACACTGCCTTTATTCCGAGTGCACACGAGTACAGAGACAGAGATACAGACAGGAGTTATCCTTTAGCAGAATCCAGGGATGAGATCGGCCAGAGATTGCTACTGAACAGAACGAAATTAAAACAAAACACCGGAGGGAACAAAACCGGGTTGAGTTTCCTCAAGAGAAGAGCTACAGGAGATGTGAAGAACCACCCTAGAGCAGACTGCTCCTGCCTGAGGCTGACAGACTTTGCTGAGAGCATGAGAGACCTCCTGAGCGTTTTGGTGGCATCTGATCCCCTCCAAGCAACCCAGGGACAGAACAGATCACCAGGGCCAGCGGGATTTCCACCCACCCCGCGCGACCGCTGCGCCTGGAGAAGTTCCACAGGTCTGGGGCCTGGTAGATCCTCTGAAAAAATTCACCTCTCCAACCCTATCCTCTATCCTAGTGGCGCTTTTAGGGATGTGCTCAGCACCTCCCACCCTTCCTCCTTTCACCTTTTAACCTCTCCACGTCCTCTGGCTGCCCTGTGCCCCAAACCAGCCCTACAAGGGCTCAGCAGAGCCCTGGGCAGGAGGTCCTGGCTGGGCTTTGCCCCAGCCTCCCTCCCCGCCAGCACAGCGTGTTTGCCCTTTTCCCAGGCTCACAGTGCAGGAATCCACACGGGCACAAAAGAAAGAAACCAGCCAACACAAAAGTCGTTGCAAGAACGCAGAAATCTCATCCCTGAGAATCAGAGTTAGAGGTTTGGATTATTATTATTATTATTATCATCACTTTTTTTTTTAAACCTTCTCCTATCAGGCAATAAAAACAAACTCACTCCAACTGCCCTCCACACCAGTGATGCACGGCCAGAGCTCTCTCAGCTGGCCTGTGGGAGATGCTGCTCCTCCTCCAGGAGCACCCCTGCAGATGCTGCCCTTTCCCACCTGCATTTCCTCCACTGGGCAATGAGACAAGGCCGGCTTTGTTTGCTGCAATCACTCCCCTCTCACCCATAAAAGTATATCTATATATATATATATTTATATTTCTATATTCTAACCAAAAATAAAATAAAATAAAATAAAAGGCCAACCAAACCCAAACCAAGCCCAAAGCACGTTTGCCTTCCCCACTGGAAGCTCCCAGCCTGGGACACAGTGCCCCCAGGGCCCCTCCAAGCTCCGGCTGCTCGGCCCCACACCCTCTGCCCTCCCCACGCTCGCCCAAGCTCTGATGCCTCGAAGCAAGAGGTTGCATCGTCACTGTGAAAGATTTCAAAGGTTAGGCACTTAGTAGTGAACAACTGGAGCATTCGGTAGAAACGGTGGGACCTGGAATGACAATTGGACTAATTCTCTACAGAAAGAGGAAATTTTTTTCTTTTTTTTTTTGGTTTTTTTTTTACTGTACAATTTACAAAAATGCACACAATGAAAAGTTAAAGTTCTATCTAATAGCTTGATATAAAACCAATAACATTTCTTCTTCTCAACCCTATGCTTTTTTTTTTCCTCTTTTTGTTTGGGTTGTTCTTTTTTTTGTGGACTTTTTTTTTTTAAGTTGTTTTTTGCTAAATCAAGCTTATATTGTAAACAAGACAAAACAGTGAGGGTGTGTTGCAGTCAACAGGAGAGAGGGATGGATTGAAAAGTCTCAGCAGCAAGGAAACAGTCCTTACAAAGGAGCTCTCTTGTGGCTTTACCGTGTGTCAGTGTGAAGGACCCAATGTGGTGAGTGACATTAGAGACCCCCAGGTCAGTGGTGTCACAGCAGGGTCAGCTCGGGGGCGGCACCAGCTCTGCCCTAAAGGATTGCAGTGGCTGAACATCAAGTCCCAAAGGACTGTCCTTTGTTCTGGGCTGTGTTTCTCCTCTCCCAGTTTCTTGGGTGCATCTCTTCCTTCTCAGCGCTCAACGAGACAAAACGCGGGGGGCGAGCGTTGTTCGCGCGAGTCCCTTTGCGACCCCCGGCTCCCACCCTGGCGGGGGGGAATTATGATGGTAAATTAATTAAGAAATAGCCCAACAAAACTGCGCCAATCATGAGAAGGACCCACAGTTCTGCTTTTCCACCGTGGAAGGTGAGGATCGCTCTTCTCCCGGCTCCTGGCCTCCGCAGCCGGGTTGGCGCCTGGTGCGTGTCTCGGGACTAGACAAGGCAGTGGGGAGGGGGCAGTGAGGGATGTGCTCCTCCTGCTGCCTTCCCCAGAAGGAGGGAGCCTTCTTCCTCCATCTGTCTAGTGCAAAAAAAAAAACAGATCAAAAAGGAAAAAACTAAAGAACAACAGAGGAGAGAGAGGCTGCAGGGGCATCTCCGGCCCCGGGCGCTGAGCAGTCCTCAGGGCTGCCCTGCTGGCCGCCTCCGGCCCCGGGCCCCCACGGGAGCTCCCAGCCCTCCAGATGATAAAACTCATCCTTATTAAGCACGCACACCTCGCAGGGTTCCGCCGAGCCGCTAGCACCAGTCATCCTCATCGGCTTCGTGGTAGTAACTGCGTCCTCTGGCGCCGGGGCCCGTGTTGAGCCCCAGCGTGTAGTGGTACCCGTTGGGCACGCGGCGGATTTGGTGCGACTGCGAGGTCAGCGAGGAGACGTAGGAAGTCCTTGAGGAGCGGCCCGAGTTGGTGGCCACGGCCTCCTCGAAGGTGAGCGTGTCCTCGGGCGCGGCGCGCTGCGGGCTGTCGGCGGTGGCATCGTCGCGGTGGCCCAGGTAGGGGTCGGAGCCGATGCGGGCCACGGCGGGCGGGGGCGGCTGCTGCTCCCCCCGCAGCAGCGCGTTGTGCTCGGACAGCCCGCGGCTCAGGCGGCCCGGGGAGAACGTGGGGGTTTGGAAAGTGGTGAAGTGCACGGGCGAGGAGTTAGCGGTCTTGTAAGTGATGCTGGGGCGTGGGGTCAGTGGAGTCTGTGGGAGCTGCCTCCGACCCCGGCAGGGGGTACTAGCACCAGATGTCGACAGCAAGGGGCTCCCATTAACTGAACCACTGCCCTACATCAAAATTGGAACAGAGCAAATCAAAAAATAAAAAAAGGGAAACACCGGACAAACACAAAGGCAGGCAGGTATCAAACAGAAGGAGAAGCAACAGAAGGCGGAGACGAGTCACAAGAGGAAAGAAAAGCAAAAAAAGAGAGAGTTTAGACAAGCACAGTCGGGGCGGGAGGTTCTCGAGAGATAATTCAACACGAGATGTGAAGAGCTGGAGAGTTCAAGTCTGGGAGCAGTAGGAACAGAGAGGGGCAGAGCATCGGTAGGACGCAAACTGGCACACGGCTCCAACAGAGGGGACACTGCCCAGGGGAGGCACCCACAGCATACAGGGCTCAACATGCGCCTTACCTGGCCTGGGAGCAGCTCAGAAACCTGAGTTATTGGGGATTTTTATGAATTACTTTTAATAGGTTTTTGGTTTTTTTTTTAGAATTAATAGTTTTGCTTTGGGGTGGGTTTGTGCACAACTTCACCCTACAACTGTGTGTGCTGGGTTTGTGGGAGATGATCCTGCCCACAGGAGGGGGTTGCAAAGCGATGACCTTTAGGGTCCCCTCCAAATCAAACCATTTTAGGACTCCATTTCTGTTGCCAAAACTGGATTATGGGTTGTTATTATTATTATTATTATTGTTATCGTTATTGTTATTATTATTTTATTCTTATGGATTCTGCATGGAAGGAGGATCTGGGTGACTGTTTTTTGCAGGTTGGGAATGAAATGCCTTTGGATTAAATAGCCAATTTCTGAAAAAATAACAGCCAAAAGCTTTTTGGACAGGCTTTAACAAGTCCCTTTAACAGAAATGCATTCACATTCTTCTCTTTAATATTATACATTTGATTTTGGAGTGGTAGAAGGGTCTGGCAGCTTCCTGGGTTACTAATAATGCCTTGCGAGAGTGAACTAAGCTGCAGTAATTTACACAAATGCCATGAGTGAGAGGAAAGGGCCTGTCTTCCCATTTCTGTTTACATTCTCCCAAGGCAGGACATGAGTGCATTGAACAATCCCCCAGCCTTTCCCAACCTAACATTTTGAGACCAGATCTTTAATTTTTAAAGAGCACTTTTTCCTTCCTATCAACTCATCAGGCTGTCAGTCACTGCTTGTTCTGCCCTGCCTGGCTCTCCCAGTGACCAGGAACATTCCAGCATCATGAGGAAGCTGTCCAGCTTCTCCCAAGGGCCTGAGCACCTCACAGTTACAAAAGAAAGGAGAACTAAATTTTAGCCTGGAGAAGAGGAAGCTCAGGGAGGACCCTTTTGGTTTCTCCAACTTCCTGACAGAAGCATGGAGCCAGGTGGGGGTCAGGCTCTGCTCCCATGTAAGAGGAAACAAACAGCCTCAAGTTGTGCCAGGGGAGGTTCAGGTTGGACATCAGCAGGATGTGGAAAGGGTGGACAGGCATAATAAGGGGCTGCCTAGGGAGGTTTGGAATTCCCATCCCCAGAGATGTCCAAGGAAGGCCTGGATGTGGCACTGTGGGCTGGTGACAAGGTGGGATTGGGCACAGCTTGGACTTCGAGGATTTTTCCAGCCTTGGTGTGAGGCTCCAAGCAGGACCCCAATGGCTTTATCTGCAACTGCCTGACCTTCCTTGCCCTTTCCACCTCCTCTAATTTAAACAAAACATGGCAAAGGTGCACAAACCCCTGGCAGAGCTCAGGGCTGTTTCCCCACGCTGCCTCTCCTCACCTGTCTGTGTGGGCCGTGCTCTGGGCCCCCGTTGGGCGAGGTGGGCCTGCTCTGGTCAGCAGATTTGGGCTGGGCACGGTCCCGGCTGCCGTAGCGGTCACAGGAGTAGAAGCGCTGCTTTTCAGAGGAGGAGGAGGAGTGCTGCTTCCTCTCCTGGGAGCGGCCACGCTCCTGCTTCTTGTCCTTGGAAGAAGACTCTCCAGACTGGGCTACTGAAAGGAGAACGTTGGGTAGGGGGTCACCAGTGTGTTGAGACATAAACTTTAAAGAATTTAGAGATTTTAGAGGAGCTAAGATTTTAGTTAGAGATAAGCTTTATTGGAGTTAATTAAAATAAATGGATAGGTCTTGATGGAGTTAAGAGTTAGTAGTTAACTAATAATTGATTGCTTGTGAACACAATGTTTGACTAGCTGGGTTTATAATGAAGAATACAGAAACTGGTAAATAGCGTTTAGGAACATAAGACAATTGTGGCCTTCTCTATTCTGAAACCAATTGAAGATGGGGAGTAGGAGTCTTACCAAGCGTTCATTTGTCATATTTGCATTGAAAAGAGGAACAGCAGCTGCCTCTTCTTCCACTGGATCTTCAGAGGAAGAATACATCCTTCTCTACAGATCCCTGCTCCAGCAGAACCACCCCTGACACTGCAGGAGGGCTGCAGCCACATTTCCAATGGGACTGCCACCAACACCCTGACCCACAGGGTGTCAGGTTGGGTTCTGACTCTGTCAGTGTTGTTCTAGTGCACTGCATTGTTTATTTTATCCTTTTATTTTTTTCTTCCCTATTAAAGAACTGTTATTTTCTGCTCCCGTATTTTTGCCTGAGAGCCCCTTAATTTAAAATTTATAGCAATTCGGAGGGGTGGGGAGGGATTATATTTCCCATTTCAGGGGAGGCTCCTGCCTTCCTTAGCAGACACTTGTCTTTCCAAACCAAGAGAGTTTGCTACAAGAATGCAAACATCAGAAGGCTTAGAAAAATCTTTGAAAATCAGGGTGACAGCAAAGCACTCACCAGCTTGTCCATCAGCCATGTGATGGGCGGCCCTATCCAAGGACTTCTGCTTCTTCTCCTTGCGCCGGTGGCAGCGGTGGTGGTGGTGGTGGTGGCCCTGCTCTGGTGGCATGCGCTCCAGGGAGTACTCGTAGAGGTGCATGGCGTGAGGGCGCTGCGGGGCCAGCGTGGAGACCGAGCGCTTCATGGGGCTCGTGTCCGGGATGGGCTGCGGGGAACACGGAGCGACACGGAGCGCGGTGAGGGAAGGAGCCGCGCCCCGCTCGGCTGCCTGCTTCCCAGCATGGAGGGGGTTAAACAGCCAGAGAAAGGGGCAAGGAGGGCAAGGAGAGAAATGGTTAATTGGAGACAACAGGAGTGGGCAGGAGGGTTTGTGGGATGTGGATTGAGTGTGAAATTTGGGGAGGGAATATGATCTCCGAGTGCCAATCCATGGGGATCACACACAGGCAGCACTGCACAGCACACCCAGCGGGGAGCTCAGCAGGGACACAGGGCAGAGCAGCAGCCAAGCACCTCACAAGGGGAATTTTTCAACACCAGGGGCACCCACAGCTGCTCCAGGGCCTGCATCCCAAAGCAGCTCAAGAGAGGAAAGCAGGTAGCATTGCTGAGCACCACACGGAGGGGGAGAAAAATCAGGAATCAGGGGAGGTACAGGCCAAGCCACTAGGAAATTCCTTCTCTGCAGTGAACACAACTCCCTGCAGTGAACACAATCTCCCTGCAGTGAACACAATCTCCCATCAAACATTTAAACCTCTCTTGTCCCACCATCACTCCCTGAAGCCCTTTGCCTGGAGCAAGGATAGTGCGTGGATCCTGCAATCCCACCAGGACATCTCCAGAAAGGAATACCTGGGTTTGCTATTGCTGTTTTTAAAACATTTGTGTCCAAACATCTGGGCACTGAGAGCTGTAACAGCACTGCTGGACACCCCCTCTGTGCCAGGGGCAGCTCCAGACCCTGCTCCCTTCCCTTTAGGTACAAAACCTTACCAAGGTTCTGCAGAGACCCAGACAAGTGTCAGACAAGCCCCAGACTCTTCTCACAGTCTCTGCCCTTCCTCTGCCCAGGGATAAAGGTCAGAAAACAGGGACAATTCCCACATTTCCTTCTCTGCTGGCCTCTGCCTGGCTCTGTGTGGAGACAACAGCTCATCCATCCTCTGGATGCTTCCCTGGGTCTGTCACTGCAACCCAGCAGTGTGCCAGAGGAGAGACCTCAGAGCACAGTGTTCCAGCTTGACAGTGAAATTCAGGATGTTCCCCAGTCCCTCAGCCTTACACTTGTTCGAATTCCCAATCCAATAACTCCCTCCAACACCAGCTCTCAGGGAACATTTACTCTGCTCACTGTAACCTTTCCTAAGACCTCTGTATTATTTTTCCTGTCTCCTGTCTTTTGTTTGATTATCCTGAAATCCAGATCTCTGCTTCCCTTGTGATATTTACCCAAGGCAAAGCCAATTGTTTCATAGTTCTGCTCGTTATTTTAAGTGGAAAAACCACTCTCCCTCCCCTTGAGGGCAGATTTTCCTGGGTGTAAAGGCACCACTGGGCAGTCACCCACATTTTGGTGCTTCCCACTGAAGGGCAGTTGGGATCCTGGTGCTGGAAGGTTTATCAGAGGCACAAGGCTGGGATGAGGGAGCCCAGCAGAGCTTTTGGTGTGGCTCTGGAAGCACCAATTCCATCAGCAGGACCATGTTAATGTCACCTCTTGTGGCCCTCATCTGTGTGGACAAGAAATTATACTCAGGAGCTTCCTATCTGTCCTTGTTTAGTGCTGAGCCTGCAGCTGGAGGAAGGAAGGAGGGCTGTAAACTGGACAGTCTGATGAGCAAAAATATGGGAAGTGAAATATTTCCCACTAAAAAACACAGCCAGATTTTCAAAATTCATACAGGGCTGCCAGAAAGAAAGCAACAGAAAAAAACCAACCAACCAAAACCAAACAAACAAAAAAAACCCCAAAAAAAAAAAAAAAAGAAAAAAAAAAAAAAAAAAAAATAAAAAGAAAAAAACCAGACCAAACCAAACCCCCCCCCAAAAAAAAACCCAACAAAAATCAAAAAAAACCCCCACCAACAACAGAAAAACCCTGCACAGATTGACAAGAAATGACCATTTCTTTTTGGGCTTCAGTCCTGCATCCACATTTATTCCAGGGACAGAAATCCCACTGACACAAATCAGTGGCAAAGCAATCAATCCTTTTTCCATAAATTCTGGCAAGGCTCTTGTTATGGGAGGCACAGGCTCCCAAAAAGCCTCAGGAGACAGCATGCACCCCTGCAGAGAGCTCCTAATTGCTTCTTCATTACCAATCCGAGTGTTTTCACTGCCTAAATTCCTGAGCAGAGCAACGAGGCATGAAAATAAACAAATCAAAAAACAAAAAAAAGCAACCCACCCAGCCAAGCCCTGCTAGCAGAGCGAAGCATGCGACCAGGACAGAGGGAAAAGAGGGAAAAGAAAGAGCGGCTGTGCCGGAGCGACTCCAGATGAGAGGGGAGAAAAGTCAAGGGTTAAAGGAAGGTTAATTAACTCTTAAGGTGAATTTAATAGGATACAATTTAGTGCAAACTACATACTGCCAGGTAACTCCCAGGTGACCGTGCTTTGCTCCTCTGCAAACAATTCGGACAAGGTGAGGGACATTATTGGAAGCAGCCCCACAGTACAGCCAGTGTCAGACATCAGATGTGCAGCAGACACCATGACGACCAGGGAGGGAGGTGATGAGGGCAGGACAGCAAAGAGGGAGGGTGCAAACACAGGAGGAGGGGTTTTGTTAAATAAGTGGAACATAAAAGAGAGAGGCAAACAGAAAGGGAGGCATCCAGGAACAGAATGCGTTGCAAATAAGAGTTAGAAAAAACCCAAAAGTTTGGGGAGGGGCAGAGCAGCATGTAGAGGGAGGGTGGGGGGCGTGGAGGGGGAGACACACACAGAAAGGACATCAGTTATTCACCCAAGCTACAACCACTGAACATTGTATTATAAATGAGGTTAGATCTGAGATTCCGGGCCTGATTCACACCCAGGAGTGGCACAAGGGGCAGTGACACCCCGGGGACACAAGCCATGCTTCGGTCAGGGACACTCCTGCAATATCTGACTGCCATGGAGAGGAGCTTCCCAAGGGAAGGCTCTGCCAGCTGCACTGCCAAGGGAGGAGGAGGCTACCTGTGGTCTAGGATAAAGGGCAATTTCGGGGAAGGAGAAAAAGCTTTGCTTTGTGAGCTGTTGCTTTTATTAAGCACAGTGAGGAGTGATAATTCTGAGAATCACAGGGCTCACACAAAGGCCAGGTGCCAGGTTGGAAATCCTCTGCCTGGCAAGGGGCACCTCCAGCACGTTGGCACAATTCCATCTGTTGGAGCTATTACTCTGTGTGCTCAACACAGGGTTTCACTTTAGGGTGCAGCAAATCCTTCACATTCTGCACCCCAGGGAGAGCCGCAGAAACAGCCCAAGGTGTGGGAATCCACAAAATCAGAGGGTTTTGGGAAAGCTGCAAAAGGCAGCCCCAGAGACAGCAGAATTGTGATTAGAGCTAAGCAGCAGCCATGAGATTGGTCAGCAGAAAAATTATTTAAAAAGAAGAAAAGCAAGAACAAATAGAACAATGGTCTGTATATTAATGCTTGTCTAGAATAATTCTCTAAGCTACAGAAAAGTTTATCTAGCAAGATATTAGGAAGATTGAAGCTTGATAATGGAGCTCTGTGTGTTGTGTTTTAAGGCTCACAAGCAGGTATTGTATTTGAAATAAGCAAGCATTGTTTTAACCAAAAGTACGTGTGCTTATGGTGATTGGATAGAACTACTGTCAATGTGCTTTGGTTTTGTGTGATTGGTCAAAAAACTTTTAAAGTGAGTTGTAACATTAAGTTCTTTTTCTGCTGCCTGGGATGTGAGCTGCTGGCATCTTCCCATTGTCATAACCATGTAATGAGACTGATGCTGGAAAATAAAACAGCTCAAGGCACGTTCCTCAGCAGCCCCGTCCCGTTTGTGATTTGTACACAGACCCCAGCTGGCAATACAAGGCCAGGCTGCTCCCTCCTGGCTGTGTGAATCAGGCCCTGGGAATGAGGCAGGACACGAGTGGTGAGATGTTGTGACACAGGAGACAGGATGGTGGCTGGGCAGCATTGGGGACAAACAGCAGCAAATGTGTGAAATGGCCAGAAATGATCTGTGACATCCTACACACTAAGCAGTGCCCACAAGCTGATGTGAAAGTCAACTCCAGTGAGGAGATTTCTTTGAAAAATAAGTTAATAAATCAACAATGGAAATCCTCAACACCAGATTAGGGGCCAAGGTCACAGTACAGGAAAATACAGGGAGCACACTCAGTGTCCCAGTGCAGCTCCCTGGTAGTCCCTGTGCCTGCTGCATCCACCTGTGTGTGTCACAGCACATTGCAGCTTTTTGGAAGGATAGGGCACAGGAACACAGCTTGGCTGGCTGGATAAACAACACACAACTAATGGGAACACAGCCTGAATGGCCTTGTCCCCAAATAATCCCCAGACACTTGGGTGGCCCAGCCAGAGGGACCATCCTGAGCTGCTTTGTGCTGCTAGCAGGGAGGGGTAAAACTGGGGACAGTGCTGTGACTGCACAGGATAGCTGCCACACCCTGCAGGGAATCACTGCAGGAATCCCTGGCCACTCCCTGCAGGGAATCCCTGCCCACACCAGCAGGGAATCCCTGCCCACACCCTGCAGAGAATCCTGGCCACACCCTGCAGGGAATCCCTGCCCACACCCTGCAGAGAACCCCACTGCTATCCCAGAACAAGGCCTGGATTCCTGTCTCCACATCTTTTAACACCAGTATTCCCAAGCCAGCTCCAGCCCATGACAAGCAGAGAGAAGATGCTGAGATCTTGGCCCGCTCCCAGTCTCCCACCATCACATCCCCACCTCTCTCTCACCTGGGTTTCAGCAGCCAGGCGTGGCATGGAGGCTGCACGGCCCTGGCTCTCCAGGCCTGGCTGGGGCTCTCCGTTGGCAACTGTGGGGCTGATCTCCTTCATTTCTACCACCTGAACAAAACATGGAATGGTTTCAGTAGCAAGAACATGTCAGCTTTGAAGCCACCATCAGCTTCCTGAAGTTTGACTGGACTGGGAAGAGATGCTGGTGTGGCAAAGAGAACAACTGAAGAGCTGTGGAGTGTTGAAGTAGAAAAATGATAAAGAAAAGCCTCCTAAAATCAGGCCTGCTCTGGCTGGTCTGTCACTTCTTCTAAGTCAAGCCATCACTATGCAAGTTCCCATGTGTACGCAATTCTGGTGTGAGCAGTTCATCAGCACAACAATCTGTTCCTGGGTTAAAACTGTTTTTATAAAGTTTTATAACAGTTTTTATACAGTTTTATAACAGTTTTTATACTGTTAGATAGAAAAATGAAAACTATCTGTACAAAGAACTTTTCCTGCACGTACACACCGAGGGTTGGAGTGACCAATCCTTACAGAATAACAACTTGTTACTGACCAGTAAGTAATTGGTAAGAAAGCTCCTGACCAATGGAAATGACACTGAGATCTGTAGAACTGAATAAAAAGGAGTTCTGTGAATAAATAAGGGGGTTTTTTCCACCATGAAGAAAATTGAGTCCCATGTGATTTATTCCCACAGTGGGTTGCCCAGGTTACTCTGTCCTCAGCAAGGACATCCCACAAGCAGTGGGATGAGCTCTTCGACCAGCCAGGAGCCCCAGCTGTGACCCTGGAAACCCCTCAGGTCATTCTGACCATTCAAACCCCTCACCTGAGCTGGGACAATGGGATTGGGAAATGGGAGGAGAGAGCCTGAGGTAACCCACGGCAGCAAGACAGAATCCCAGGAAAAGCATGTCCAGATTGGCTGTGGGAGCTGCCAGGTTTGGGCTTTCTCCACAATGCTCAAGCAAACAAGAGACAGAACAGTGCTTGCCTCAAGGGACAGATCTGCTAAATTCAGGTCCCCCTGCCTTCACCTGGATATTCTAAACACTTTCTAAAATTTCTGAAAATCCACCATGGCTCTAAAATCTCCTGCATCTCACCCTGTCTTCACCTGCTTTTTCTAAACATTTGCTAAAATATCTTAAATTCTACCACACCTCTACAATGTCCTGCATCTCATCCCATCTTCACATAATCATTTTCTTAAATTCTGGAGTTCTTACATTCTAAACATTTTCTTAAATTTCTGGAGTTCTACCACACCTCTAAAATCTCCTGCATCTCACCCCATCTTCACCTGCTTTTTAAAATATTTTCTTAAATTTCTCAAGTTCTCCCACAGCTCTAAAACCTGCAGCTCCCCCTTCCCCCATCTGCTCACCCTCTCAATGGGGATCTCCTCAGAGTGGCCTCGCTCAAAAGCTGGGCTCCTGGTTTCATAGAACACGTCCTGGGTGCGCTGGGTCCCCCAGGAACTGGACTCTTTGATCCCTCCCTCTGGAGGTGGCCTGTTCCAAAGAAAAAGAGGGAAAAAGATTCATCTTTTTGCAAAGAGATTCTGCTAAATTTGGCAAACCAAACTTGAGCAAGCACCCTCTGGGGTTTCACATGTGAAAATCAGTTGCAGGATGGGCACAGTGGCTGGTGAAGCTCTAAGGTGCCCTGGGTTTTTCTCCTGTAGAGCCTGAAGATCCCATGAGAACAAGGGAATCAAACCAACTGATTTTTTTTTCAGTATTTAAGGAAAACAATTTCTGCCACTTAAATCCTGATGGACAATGAAGAATTTGGGAGTTCAGGCTGATTTTGTCTGCAGGACCAGCTGGGCACTGGTCAAACACCTCAACCATGCTGAAGTCCCTTCAGCTGTTGAGTCTGGTGTTGGTTTCCCCATCAAGATTATTTGGGATGTTTAAGCCTCAGCTGTCTGTCACTAAAAATCCACAGTGCTCATGATCCAGAGGAAAATCACCTGCAGAGCAGGAAATGGAGAATTGATTACGGATCACTGTCACCAGTGTTTGGAAAGCTCTCCATGAAGGGATAATTTCCCCAAAGAGACAAATTGTGCTGTGGCAAGCACTTGCTGCTGCCCAGTGCCACAAGCTCAAGGGCTGAATTTATTCCCAAGAATCTTTGGCCTCCCAAAACCTCATTGCCAGGGTTTGCTTGGTTGTTTTGCAACAGTCCCAAATTCCTGTGAGCAAACTCACCCTGGGCAACTCCCAGTGAGGATTCATGAAGGAAACACCAAGATCCCAACACCACCAGCACTGGGATAACCACAGCAGGAGCAGAGCCACCACATGAATTGTCCCAGCCATGGTGTGAAGGGGCTGCTGGCTTTGGTGTCACCAGAGCAGCAGTGGTGGAGGGGGTGACCCCAAGGTGGGGTGGCTCTGGAGGGGCTCATGGTTACCCAAGGTGGGTAAAATGGAGGGGGTCAGAGCTGACCCAAGGTTTGGTGGCTCTGGAGGGCTCAGGGTGACCTGAGTTGGTGCTTGCGTGGTCAGGGTGACCCAGGGTGGCTCTGGAGGGGCACAGGGGTGACCCCAAGGGTGGCTCTGGAGGGGATCGGGTGACTGAGGTGGTGCTCTGAGGGGTCAGGGTGTCTGAGGTGGTGCTCTGGAGGGGATCAGGGTGACCTGGTGGGTGCTCAAGGGTGACCAGTGCTGGAGGGTGAGGGTGACCCTGAGTGTGGCTCAGGGGTGACCCCAGGGGCTTGAGGGATCAGGTGATTCTGAGGTGTGGTGCTTGGGACCAAGGGTGCTCTGGAGGGGTCAGGGTGACCCCAAGGTGGTTGGAGGCTCAGGTACCGAGTGGGGTGGCTCAGGTGACCCAAGGGGTGCTCGAGCTCAGGGTACTCACAGGGCTCCCCCGTTGTTGAGGGAGGCCGAGCTCTTCTGGCGCAGGAAGGCCTTGGCGTTGCTGAAGGCCGTGGGCTGCGTCTGCTCCAGGGTGGCCTTCAAGGGGTGGAACAGGGACACTGGCCCGGGCTGCCAAGCACAGGAGAGGGGTGTCAGAGCTGGGATGGCCTGCAGGGCTTTCCCTAGTCTGTGAAAAGGCCACTTTGCCACCCTGGGACAGCAGAAAGGCCACGCTGGCCTGGGCACAGCGGGGAGAGGCTGTGAGGGACACCTGGTACAAGTGCAATCCCCTTTCCCCCTGAATGCTCTCCCCAGCCCTGCTGCAATCCCCCTTCCCTCCAAATGCTCTCCCAAGTCCTGCTGCAATCCCCCTTCCCTCCAAATTTCTCCCAAGTCCTGCTGCGACCCCCCTTCCTTCTGAATATTCTCCCAAGTCCTGCTGCAATCACCTTTCCCTCCAAATGTTCTCCCCAGTCCTTTTTCAATCCCCTTTCCCTCTGAATGCTCTCCCCATCACCAGAGCACAGCAGTGAGTCCCCCAAAGATGTAGCCAGAGGGGCAAGTGCAATTCCAGGGGCTCTGGATGGATCTGCTGGAGCCATCCAGGTGTGGGACAGATCTCCACCCTGTGCTGGAGATCTGCTGGATGCTCATCCTAAAAACAACAGCTCTTTGTTCTCCTGGAAGTGACTGGGCTTTCAATGCCAGTTGAGTGAAAATATTTTCTAGAATTTGTAAAAATTAGAGCCAAAATTATTTGGAATAATTCCTATTTTCAAAAATAACTTAAACCTATAGCCAAACTACCAGCAGCTTTCAATAGTTCTTTGGTCTACCAAGGAAATATTTGGTGTAGCCTAGGCCACTTTTAAACACACTTTAGACTTTCAAAGATCAGTTGTCTTTTTTTTTGAAAAGATCTTTCTTTACTGGAAAAGGCAACTGCAACAATTTTTTAAAAGTATTTTTTTTAGAGACACTTTCAGGAGAGATTTCCATTTTTTAGCCAGCATTTTGAAACCCTGCCTGGAAGAGCAGCCAGACCTTCTGGGTGAATCCTGCTGGTGATTCTTGTTAAAGCTGCCTAAGAGGGAGGATGGAAAAACCCCTTTTGTACCTGGCACAGGCCCCCGGGGGGCTGGACTTGCTCCCTGCTGTTCTTATTCTGCTTGTAGAAGTCAAATATCATCAGGGCTGCGTAGACCTTCCCCACAGTCATTTCATCAGCTGCCAGAGCATGGGCAAAACACAGCAGAGCCATTCCAAGGATGAAGAGAAGACAGGAATAAGAAAAAAAAAACAGCAAATGATGAAAAACAGGGAGAGGGAGGAAGCAACATGAAATTTTTTAGGAAAAAATAATTTATTAATAAAATAAATAATAATTATCAATAAGAAATTATTTTATTAATAAGATAATTATTAAGAATTTTTTATTTTATTAATAAAATAAAATTGTATTTTATGAGAATAATGAGGCAAAACAGACACAGAAGAGTAGGGGAAAGGAAAAAAAAAAAAGAAAAGGTTACAAGAGATTCTTCAGCTCTTTGCCTGTTGCTGCTTTGCCTTGGTTTGGAGCTCTCTGTGGCAAACACAGGGATTGTGTAGGAAAAACGAGGCAGAAAAACTCAGTGGCATTGTCAGCACTGCTGAGAGAATTCCTAAATTCCTCCCAGACCCACCCCAGCCTTACCCCTGCTTCTCTGAATTACAGTGAGTGGGGTATAATGGGTTAATATACATTTAAGGGATATTTCATTTTTCCAGATGGTTTTTTCACCCTCAGAGCCATGGGACAGCCCTTCCCTGCCCAGCACTGGAGCACTCACCATGGCAAAAACTGGAGCAGCAGAGATACAGGAATCAAGAGAGGGGGGGAGGGAAAGACTTCAGCAGTCACTACCCAGTGATCTGCACCTCCTCAGCTCCCTCATTTTTCTTAATTAACAATGCCTTTATTATTCTACACTGCTTCTCATTAATCAGGAATCCAGAGCTAATCAAGAGAACAGCAAACTCCCCATTTTCTCAGCACTTTTGCCCAGGACATCACCAAATAACACAAATGCTTTTAACCCCCAAACACCTCACATCCGATTCCCTAAGTCCTCAGCACGCTTTAGCTTTTCTTCTCCCCATTTTTCTGGAGCTCAAATGGCAGAAATTGCTCTCCCACCTTGCAAGGCACAGCCAGGAGGCTGCTAGAACTGGGGAGGAGCTCTGGGAGAGGCCACACAGAGCATTGGTGTCTCCTGGGTGCTGTTTGGGATTTGGGTTTTTCTGTGCACAGGAAATCTGCAGCACAATGAAGTCCCTGCCTGGAGGTGAGCTCAGCTCCCCCAGTCCCTGTGTGACAGAGCCAGGGCAGCACAGAGGCTGCTAAGAAGCTCAGCTGCCCTTGGTGTCCCTGCTGCATCCTCCAGGTGACCCGGATGGGGCTTGGGACAGAGCAGGCAAGGAGGGAAGAACCTAATCTGGGGTTGGATAGAACAGACAAGGAGGGAAGAACCTGTTCTGTGGTTGGACAGAGCAAATGAGGAGGGAGAAACTTAATCTGGGGTTGGATAGAGCAGATGGGGAGAGAAAACCCTGATTTGGGGTTGGATAGAGCAGGCAAGGAGAGAGAAACCTAATCTGGGGTTGGATAGGGCAAATGAAGAGAGAAAAACCTAATCTGGGGTTAGATAGAGCAGATGAAGAGGGAGAATCTAATCTGCGGTTTGACAGAGCAAATGAGGAGGGAAACACCTAATCTGGGGTTGGATAGAATAAATGAGGAGGGAAAAATCTGTTCTGGGATTTGATAGAGCAGACGAGGAGGGAAAAACCCAATCTGGGGTTGGATAGAGCAGGCAAGGAGGGAGAAATCTAATCTGGGACTGGATAGAGCAGATGAGGAGGGAAAAACCTGATCTGGGGTTGGACAGAGCAGGCAAGGACAGAAGAACCTAACCTGGGGTTGGATAGAGCAAATGAGGAGGGAGAAACCCAATCTGGGGTTCCTGGGTGTCTGGGATGTACCCAGTGCTTGAAGCACTTACGTTTGTGAGGAGGCACCAGCAAATCCAGAGTCTTCTGGGACAGGTTGGGCCAGACCAGCGAGATCTCCTTCCTCAGCTCAGCATCACACTGGTGCTGCTTCACACCTCCTGCAGCCAGGGAGGGACAGGAGAGGAGTGAAGCCCTGCCCTGGAGCACATCCCACTGTTTGCATTCCCCTTTCCCGTTCCTTGGGAAGGGTGAGCCAGCACAGCCCTTCCCTGCCCAGGGAATCTGTGAATTCTCCATGACAGAAGTGCAGGAACCCAGCAGGACCAGCCTTGCCTCACCCTGGGCACCCTGAGTGTGAAAAACGCACGTATTTTATGATTGGCTTTTCACAAATATTGAAATGAATATTATATGTGTTGTGTTAGAAAGTTATGCTGTATTAATTCTCTTAAGTACTGTGTTAAATACAGTTTTAGGTAATAAAAAAATGTTAAAATAGAAACTATGCTATGTAGGATACCTTTTTAAAGAAAGGACTCACACTGAGTTAGCAGCCCCAGGACACCTAAATCTTTCAGAGAAAAAGAATTTATTCACTCTTATCAGAAGAAACGAACTTCTTCCCACCTTGAAGGCGCTGTTAGGATTCAGAAGAAGAAGCTGACTCTGACCAGACAGAATCCTGCTTAAACACACTTTAGATTTTCAAAGTCTAAGTCCTGCGTTTGAATGGAATTTATGCATCACGTATGAGGTGTATGAATATGCAACATTCTGTTGTTTTTAAGGGTTAATCCTCTGTTAACGTGGATCCTTTTTCGGGCTCATGCTGCCCAGAAAACGGTACCTGGACTGTCCATAACTCTTTGTATTTATTGTCTCATATTGTCCTAATTCAATTTGTCCAAATTATTATTACTCTAATTGTATTACTGTTTTTATAACCATTTTATTACTATTAAACTTTTAAAATTTTAAAAACAAGTGATTGACATTTTTCACACTGAGCAGTGACCTGGGACTTAAATTTGAGCTCAAACTTATTCCATGCTTAACCTGAAGGTGCCTCTTCCATTGGGGAGTGCCTGTGGAGGCAGCAGCACCTCCCAGGTGGGATGGAAAGGACTCAGGCATGAATCACTGTGATGGTGTTCACAGGGGTCTGAGGATGAGGGAAGAGACGAGGATCTGACTCCATGTTTCTGAAGGCTTGATTTATTATTTTATGATATATATTATATTAAAACTATACTAAAAGAATAGAAGAAAGGATTTCATCAGAAGGCTGGCTAAGAATAGAAAAGAAGGAATGATGACAAAAGCCTGTGGCTTGGACAGAGAGTCCAAACCAGCTGACTGTGATTGGCCATTAATTAGAAACAACCACATGAGACCAATCACAGATGCACCTGTTGCATTCCACAGCAGCAGATAATCAATGTTTACATTTTGTTCTTGAGGCCTCTCAGCTTCTCAGGAGAAAAAATCCCAAAGAAAGGATTTTTCAGAAAATATCATGGCTACAAATCACAGAATCCTCTAACAACAGACTGGTTTAGGTTGGAAAAGACCTTTAAGATCCTCTTACCCAACCCTCTGCCATGGCCAGGTTCACCCTCCACTGAGCAGTGTCCTGATGGATTACAAACCCTCCTCAAACCCACCAGCTCTTCCCAAAACCCCTGAAATGATACAAATTCAGGGTAGAGCAGAGCCAAACCCACAGCTCTGTTCCAAGGCCCAAAGCCAGCCTAAATACACACGTGGAAAGTGATTAAAGGCTGGGTGAGCCCCAGGCCAGCTCCCAGCTGAATTCCCCACACAGCAGGTAATTAAAGAGTTCATCTGAATGACAGAGATTATTTTTGTAAGAGCAGAGTGAGGGAGGAGGCTCTGGGTACTCTGTTACACCGTGGTTTGAACTCCCACAAGGGAACTCATTAGGGAGGTTTATTAAGGGCCTGTTAAGCCCGCTAAAGACTCAAATTAAATGTAGCACATGAAACCTATTCAAAGGGAGCTCATAACAACAAAACAGGTCAGAACCTCACACCCCAGAGCACAGCTAAACCACAGAAATAATCCAGGGTATCAGCTGAGTTCTCCTCTCTGGCTCCCTTCCAGTTTTCATAAAGGTGGGGGGAGCTTTTCCAGTTAAAAAAGGCTGACAGGTAACCAGAAACTGAAAATTAAACAAACTCTCAGCATCCTTAGCTAGGAGTTATTCCTGAAATAAGGTGCTGGCTCTCAAAGTCACAGGAAATCCTAAAAGCATCTGTAGAAATGAGTGTCTGATCCTTGTCTTGATCCCACTCCTTTGGGGAGCCTCAGGCACCTCAAAATTTTGTCCTCTTCCAGCAATGCCTCCCCAAAGCATCACAGGAGGGAGGAGATTAACTCAGATATTTGCACTGGCCTAAAACTGCTTAGTAAAGCACAGCAGCCTAACCCTGCCTTGCCCCTGCTCCCTGGAGCCTGGTTCCCTCTTGTTAACTTTTAAATTAGGTGTAAGAGTGTTTAGGCCAGGAATGGCTCGAGTGTGACCCCAGGCAGGCTGATGAGATGGGGTAACGACCCAGAGAAAAGGCCGGTGCATTTGTTACACTGCAAGGTTTAATTGGGAGCTGAGTAAACGCCTGATTAACCACCTCAATAATTCCATTTTATCTCAAGGTGGAATGTGCTGCAGGGCACTTGCAGTTCCTGCCTTGCTGCCAGCATGGAAGGGCTGGAATGGTTCAGAGGTGGTGTGGAAAATCATTTCTGATTCAAAGCAAGGAGGACACGTCCTGGGCTTCCCCTCAGAGGGTTCTCAGTTGGGATGGGCAGAGTTGCCACATTTCACTGCCACCCCAAAGGCACAGGGATGGTCAGGACCTCTCTGGCCTCTCCCCAAGCTCCCCTTCGTGGCCACATTTCTCTTCACAGAGAAAAGCAAGGCACAAATTCCCAAGGATATTTTCTGGGATTCACATCCTCTGAACCTCAGAGAAAGAAAAAACAATTCTTATCTCATTTACTGCTCCTGTGTTTTGGAACAAGTGGAATGCATTGAGGAAGATTGTTTACCTGAAGGAATTTACTTGATTAGATTCTGGTGTGAGTGTTTTGATTCACTGACCTATTGAATCCAGGTGTGTGTGTGAGGACAGTCACAAAATTCTGTGCAGTTGTGTGCAGATTCAGTTTGGATGTAGTGTAATATAAAATAATAGAGTATAATAAAGTAATTAATTAGCCTTCTGATATCAATGGAGTCCTCCTCATTTTCTCCCCAGACGTCAGGGTTGCCTTGATTTACTACACCCCTGTCCTCAGGTGTTGGCATGGGAAGACAGGAATCCCACCTATATTCTAAATTCTTCTATGGCAGAATTTCCATGGTTTTGGGAGGACACCAAGCCCACAGATTTCACTGAATACTCTGAGCTGGATGGGACCCACAAGGATTAAGTCAAACTTTTCATTGAATGGCCCATAAAGGAATAAATCTGTGCCTTTGGTGTTCTGGCACCTTGCTGGGACCAACCAAGCCCATCTTGTGGTCAGGAGCTGGGCTGTGAGCCACTGTGCTCTCAGAAAACCCCAATTTTGTCCTGGTTTGATCTCCAGGTGACCCAGCCACCCTGTCCCTCTCACCTGAGGCCAGTTTGATCTCCAGGGCCGTGCGGATCAGGGCCATCAGCGTGGAGGTGAAGTGCACAGTTAAATCCTCAGGGGAGATGGGCATGTTCATCCTCACCAGGCGCTGGGGACAGACAGGGCTGGCTGTGAGGAAGGCCAGGAGTCCTCCCCCCACCCTCACCTGCCCCTCTCTGAACCCCCAAAATACAAACAGGAAGGAACTTTTTGTGTGCTGAGCTGAAATTCTGCACATGGATGGCAGCTCCTGTCCAGGAGTGGGTTTGGGGTAGAACCTCAGTGGTTTAATGGGTGATTTGCCAGCACTACACTGCAATCCTACAGAGCTCTCCCAAAAAGAAGCCGGCTGGGGAGGCCATCATCCCATTTCCTGTCTCCAGTGGTGTCTGCATCATCCAGATGTTGGAACCCTGTTTGCTGAGAATTTCAGACTTTCTGTGCTGCCAGGCACTGACCCCCAAGAGAACACTGCATTGACCTGAGGCTGTAGGGAAGCTTCCAAAATGGAATGATAGAAATGGGATTGTGGGTGTGGAGTTTGAATAATTATGAATTCATATTGAATTATTAATAATTACTGAATAATTTTATATTATAATTAGATAATAATGGAGTTTGAGAAGTGGGTAATATCACAGGGTGGAAAACTTATTAAAGTTTTAGGATGCAGTAATATATATAAAGCAAGATGGAGGTTTTAGGGCAGAGGCTGGGCCTGCTTCTTCACAGGTTTAAGTACTATTGTGTAATTAGATAAAAAAGTCCAAGAAGTCCCTGGGCGTGGATCTGCCTGAGCACAGCCTCAAAAACCAGTGGCAGCTTGGTCTGGGCCCTTTGCTGGGGAGAGAATTTCATTGCCACGTGAAAGCTGCTTGGGCTGTAATTTACACCCCTCTGTCTGCCCAGGAACCTCCTCTGTGTCTAACAACAGCCCCCAAGGCTGGTGGAGGTGCCAGCTGCACTCCCCTGTGGCTCTGGGCACTGCAGCAGTGGGCACAAGCCTGGCGCTGTTTGCAGAGATGCAGATTTTGCTGTAGCCTCTTTGCTGCCCTGGGCAAAATCTGCAGGATAGAAACTCCTCAGCTGATGGGCATGAATATTCCTGCTGGGGAAGGGAATGTGGTGCAGGTGAGAGCAGTGAGCTCCTGGAGCCTCAGGGCTCAATGGAAGCCCCAATTGCTGCTCCTTTGTTTCCCCAAACCAAGCCCTGGCTGGGGCATGAAGACTTGGCCAGGTTTTCCATCTCTGGGATAACCTCCCTGCTTTGAGAATCTTCCAACTCCTACTTCCAGCTTCCACTTCCAGCTTCCCACATGTATGGACTGAGCTGCCCTAGAATCCCAGAGTGGTTTGAGTTGGAAAAGACCTTAATTATTATCTCATCCCACCTGCTGCCATGGGCAGGGACCTTTCCCTAGCCCAGGTTGCTCCCAGCTCTGTCCAGCCTGGCCCTGGACACTTCCATGGCCTCAGGGAGGGCAGACCCCAGCCCTGGCACCTTCTGGAGGCAATTCCCTCCAGGGGGACACTTGTTGGTGTTGGCATGAGCAGACAGAGAGCACAAAGTGCTGGTCCAGTGTAAAATCTGCTCAGAGGAGCTGAAATCTCCTTGTTAACCTATTTACACATGTTCAGCTCTCACTGCATCCTGCAGGGACCAGAGACCACTGTAACAACGTCCCTGTCCCCTGAAGTCTGGGACAAACCTTGTGCTTTCCCTCACAGCATACCCAGAGGTCATTCTGTGTCTGCCCAGCCTCAGAGACAGGGAAATCAAAGTTCAGCCTCTCAGTCAGCGACAGTGACAAGTGCTGGCAACACCACGGGGTTTTTTCTGTTCACTCATGTCACATGAAACGGGAATTAATTCAAATTCTGCCCTCAGCACACAAAAAGTTACAAAAAACCATCAATGAGAGCCCACAGTTAGCAATCAGAGAGTCCCAGAATCCCACTAGGAGTGGGAGAGAGGGAAGGGATGCAGAGAGAAAGAAGATGCATGCAAGTGAAGAACAGGCAAATGAGGAGCAATTCCCCACAGGAGAGCTCTATCCTCACAGAAACCACCCCCAAAAACCACTGGGGCACATCTCAGGTGTCCCCAGCTGAATTCCCAAAGGATACAGAGGCACAACACAGGCCACCCACAGCTGCACTGAGCAGTGCTTTCCTCCTCAATCTGAGCCAGGAACAGAGGATTTAGGGGATTTTCCAAGGGGATTCCCACTTTTGGAAGTTTAGCTGACCAAAACCCACATTTTGCTGCAAGCAGGCACCTGGAAGAGGCTCCCCTACCCCACCTCCCTGCCCTGCTCCCTGCATTTCCCTCTGCACTGCCATTTTCTCCATCCCAGTATCCAAACTGGTCAAACTGGTCACTCGGACACCTCCAGGCCATTGGAATCCCCAATGTGAGAACCCAGCAGGGAGCAGAAAGGGGGGGTTGAGGGGCTCAGGAGAGGGAAGCTGTGATGGGATGAGTCCCTGTGGCCCCTCAGGTGCCAAACTGGGATTCACCTCCCTTTGGACAGCACTTGAGGAGTTCTTGCCCTGCTAAAGGGAGCTGCAGGTTGGCCCTTCCAGCTGCCCATTTCTTGGCCAAAAAAAAAGCCAAAAAATAAGAGAAAAATGCCTCAGAACCTGCAGCAGCCAAAGCAAACAGGCCTCAGCTAAAGCCACACAAGATCCTCCCAAAAACAGGGAAAATTCCTGTCTTGGAAGCCCCTGGCTTGAGAAAATCTGTTCTTTAAATTAATATCTGGCATGTCTGAGAGCTCCTGCTGAGGATGGAGCAGCTGGAAGAAAAGAATTAATTCATCTTGGATCCAAAACAGCTCTGCCATCACGGCTGGGGTGGTGAGGGAGGGTTGGGTGAGACATTGTGACCCCACAGCCCAAATCAATGTCCCAAATCCCTGTGGGCACCCAGAGGAGCCAGGAGGGATTTGATCCTTGAACATTGTCTGGTGTGTTTTCCCAATGCCAGAAATTCAGCCAAAAAGCTGAAACTGCAAACAAAAATTGTATTTTTTCCTTTCAATATTACAAAATAACCTTATACATAAAAATATCTCCTTGTGCAGAGCTTGAAATTTCAAGCTTTTCCAGGCTTACTTTCTAATTTTATCTGTATTTAATTTCTCTTTATTTCTAGAGGATCCATTTAAAAGGAATCCAGTTGAAATTGGTAACATTTTTCAAACTCAGAATATTCTGCTTGACCCAACATTTCTCCTTGAAAAATTCAGTCAAGAACTTTTGATTTTCATCCTGCACCAGGCTAGAAGAGAAAACCTGAAGTTTTCTCAAAGATTTAGGGACAAAAAATAGGTTAAAAAAAAAAAAAAATTGAAAAAGTTGTTTAGAGCGTACTCAATTTAAAAAAATTAACTTTCACCCCATTTTTTTCTGTTTCTTCTGCTTGAAGTTGTGCTTCAAGGCTGTGTCAGAGCTGTAGCTCATGGTTTGAAATAGGATGGAAAAAATTGAGAGGGAAGAGGAGAGGGAAAGGGAATGAAGGGGAAAAAAGTCAAATGGGGGAAAAAGGAAAAGGAGGGAAAGGAAAGGGGGGGGAAGGAAAAGGGAGAGAAGAAAAAAAGAAAAGGGAGGGAAAAGGGGAAGAAAAAAGGAAAAAGACGAGGGAAAAGGAAAAGGGGGAACAAAAAAAAAAAACGGAAAAGCAACAACGAACCAAAAAATCCCAATAACAACAGAAATAACTGAACCAAAACAAACAGAAAAAAAACCCGGCTCTAATTTGAATAATTTCCCATCTTTTTGGAGCCCAGAAGGAAATTTTAGGAGCCTGCTGCTCCTTGCCTGCACTGATGAAAAACGTGCATCACGTGGGAATCGCCAGCCACAACCCAGGGGCTGGACCAGTGTTTGGACTCGATGATCTTCTCCATCCTAAATGATTCTGTGATGCCATCAATTTTAGTCTTTTCTATCCCATCAGACGAAAAGGGGGAAGAAAACCTCTTTGACATCACTCTGCTGTTCTAGGATTTGCTCACTGTTCTGAGGTCCCTTCCAACCCAAACCATCCTGGGATTCTGTCACTCCTGGGAGGAGCCAGGGGCGCTCGGGTGAATTCATAATGGGAAACATTAAAAAAGAAGGAAAAAAAAAGGAAAAAGGAAAAAAAAGGGGGGAAAAGGGGGGGAAAAAAAGGTGGAAGTGGTTGCCAGGAGCCCTGAGCTGCCAGGACAGGAATCCCCGGCCCCGGGGGAGGAGGCGCAGCCGGCAGCAGGTGGAGTCCCCGCTCCGCTCTGGGATCCCGCCCGCAGCCCCCGCGGTTCATTAGTTGGATTTGGAGCTCGTTAAAGCAGGAGAGGGCCCCGGAGGCAGCAGCACCGCCGATGTCTCCGGAGTCTCGTAATTAACGCGGTGCTGATAACGAGCGGCTGATTAGAGGCGGGGTCGGGAGGCAGCGCTCGGGGCGCGGGGTCCGGGCGCGGTCAGGAGGCGGCCCCGGCGCTGTTTAATTGGGAATTAACAAAGGCAGCGCTAACGAGGAACCAAATCTCTGTGACAGGAATAAATTCACTTTCAGCTTTGCTCAGGAGCTGCCTGGACAATGGCCCAAAAGGCAGTGAAAGGGTTGGAGGAATAGGAGGGAAATTCATCCCGGGATCAAAGGTGTATTGCTGGATTTCAGCCTGACCCAGAAAAAAACTACTACACCCTAAATCCTGTTCCCTGGCACATTTCTGAAGAGGAGCACACAGTGCCTGGAAAACTACTGGCACCCCGACAGATTTGAATTATTAAGAGCACCCCATAAGCCTCTGGGACAGGAACTGCTCTGGGGTGCAGTCCCCAGACAGGAATAAATTCGGGACACTGGAGCGCTGCTGTGGGAAACGAGGTCGAGTTTGGTGAATAAATTATTTGCTATGAATAATTCACACCGACCTAGTTGGAAAGATTCTATCTGGTTTAATTCTGCTGGCTTTGGAGAGGCTCTCCACGGCTTTTATCCCTCTCAGATCATCCCAGGAATCACAGAATCCCGGGATGGTTTGGGTTGGAAGGGACCTCAAAGCTCACCCAGTTCCGCCCTCTGCCACGGGTGAGCAAATCCTAAGACAGCAGTGAAGGCAAAGAGGTTTTTCTTCACCCTTTTCATCTGATGAGATAGAAAAGACTAAAATTCATGGCATCACAGAATCATTTAGGATGGAGAAGACCTCCAAGACCATGGAGTCCAAACACTGATCCAGCCACCACTGACCCATATCCCCCAGTGCCACATCCACATCTGTCTGGTTTTAAATCCCTCCAGCAGTGGTGATTCCACCACTGCCCTGGGCAGCCTCTGCCAGGGCTTGAAAACTCTTTGTGTGACAAAATTCCTCCTGATGTCCAGTCTAAACCTCTTTTAGCACAGCCTGAGGCCGTTCCCTCTCCTCCTGTCCCTGTTCCCTGGAGCACAGCCCGACCCCCGGCTGTCCCCTCCTGTCAGGAGCTGTGCAGAGCCACAAGGGCCCCCTGAGCCTCCTTTGCTCCAGGCTGAGCCCCTTCCCAGCTCCCTCAGCCTCTCCTGGGGCTCCAGACCCTTCCAGCCCCTCCATGCCCTTCTCACTGTGGGTGGCCCAGAAGCGAGCACAGGAATTTGGGATTTCCAGCCTCCTCCCCCAGCCCCGTGCTGGATAGAGCTCCCTGGGGCACCTCGGGCAAGCAGCAAAGCCACACGGAACTGCAGAGGCTGGTCAGGCTGACCAAGGAGAACAGTTGAGAAAGGGGAACCAGAAAACAGCAGAAAGGAAGGACAGCAGCCAAGGAGGCCGCAAAGAGGGGAAAATCCGAACAAAAATCAGTGTGGACGTGCTGAGAAGGCAACAAAGACGTGGGGAGAACACACAAAACCTCTGACAAGGACTGGGGAAAGTAGACATGGAAAGAAAAAGGAGGGATATGTGGGGCAAAAGAGCTTTTGCTGGACAGAACAGTCAGGGGTTTAAAAACCAGAGGGAGAGGGAGAAAACAGGGCAGAGACAAAGCCCTGGCTGCTGTTGGCGCTGACTGAGCCACACCTGCAGGAGCAGGGGGTGATGTCCCTCTGCAGGCTCTGGGAGGGGTCGTGCCAGGGATTTCAGAGCCTCTGAGCCTCAGGGGATTTCAGTGCCCAGGGGATTCAGAGCTCTGATCTCTCAGGAATTCATGCCCAGGGGATTTCAGAGCCCTCCTGAGTCTCTCAGGGAGATTCAGTGCCCGGGGATTTCAGAGCCCTCCTGAGTATCTCTGGGGGATTTCAGTGCCCTCCTGAGTCTCTCATCCACTTGGGAGCAGATGCCACATGAGTGACACCACGGGGGACACCTGGCAGGAGCAGGGCAGGAGGTGCCACAGCCCACCACAGCCATGGGGGAAGGTGCCCAGCACCAACCCATGGACGTGCTCATGGAGAAATGGAGGAGGAGCAAAAACCAGTCCTGGCTCATGAGGGGTTAATTTTATCAGCAATAACTGGGTGAGAGATCAGCCCCAAGTGCAGCTTTAATCCATGGGGGAAATCCTGATCTTGTCTTAAATCAGTATTTTGTAGTTCAGGGCTCTTTGATAAGGGGGAAATGAATGTGATCATCTCCAAACTCAGAGAAATCCAAAGTTCACCCAGACTGGAGCTGTTTGAACCCATCTCTGCCTGTGCTTGTGACACACAGACACAATCCAGAGGTTTCTTCTGAAATGGGGAAAAATTAATGATGTCTTTAAAAAATCAGGAGTCTGGGTTATAAAAAGAAGCCATTCCTATGTACCCTGGTTCTGTGGGTTTGTTCTGTAGGGAGAGACAAATTAAGGAGATATCAGGAAATTCTCAGGCTGAAGAAATGCCTCTGGGCACAAAGTCTGCTATGAAAACCAGCCCAAATCTTACTTTAAATGCCAGTTTTAACACATGATCTCCTTATCCCCTTTTGTTTTCTTCCTTTTTGAATTCTACAATATTTAGGGGGAAAAAACTAGTTTTATCCTTTGTGGTACAGCTGCAGAGCGGATCTGGTTGCCCACCTGCAAACACCTCCTTTCAGCAGGACACAGCTCTCCTAAACCAATGGAAACTCACACGTGGCAAATCCTTGGATTTCCGGGGATAATTCGTGTCTAAAATAGCTGAGACCTGGAATTTGGATCTAGTTGGGTTCCTCAAGCTCAGTTATGGTGGCCAAAACCAAATCAAATACAGCAAAGCCACCTCACTGGAGAGATTTAAGGTTATGTTTCATTTTCATTTTATTTTAAATCCTGGAAGGATCTTGTAGGAAGATTTATCTGAATTTCTTCTTGCCTGAATAAATCAGCCCCAGGGTTGGCTTGAGCCTCTTCACAAAAATCTTGGGTTTATTTGGTCTCAGTGAAAAATCCCTCAGTACAGGAGGGGCTGTTGGGGTGTGGATCCTTTGGGTTGAGTTTTGGGGTTTGGGGGTGGCTGGAGTGCCACCAGCACCCAGAAAATCCTGCTGGGTTTGGTGGATCCTCAACCACACCAGTGATAAATGGCTCTGAGCAACCTCTCCCTCTAAACTATGAGGTTCAGTGGTGAAACTTCCAAGGAATCCCCCTGGAAATGGAAGTCTCCAAGCACCCTGAGAGTTGTTGGGAGGCCAGCCTGGCCTTTACTGCTCCATTTCCATCTGAATTTCCAGCCAGGCAGCAGCCTTTGGGATAGAATTCATTCTGGTGGCTCAATTAAAAAGTTTTGCCAAATCAGCAATAAGCTGGAGTGATTTCTCCACCTCCCTGTCCTAAATGTTTTCTGTTAAAGTCATTTTTTCCACGAGGGTGTTTAAGGAGCCCTTCTGGTGTTGTCTGTGTTTAATTGCTTGCTCACTCCTACAGTACTGCCTACTCTAATTACTCCAGTCTAATTAAGAGGAGACAAAAACAACATTCTACTGGAGGATTAGTGAGACAAAGAGCCCTAGGAAGAAAAATGGGGATCTAATGGGGGGTAATTTCCTCATTAGCATTGTCCCTCCCCAAATTAACCTAAATGGGAGGAGAATGAGAGAAAAGAGAGAGAAACACTGACAGAAAGAGCAGAGACATACTTAGAAAGACAAACTGATGTGCCAGTTTAAAAGACCAGGAAAAAAGTTACCCCCCAAAAAATTTTATATATATATATATATAAATATATAAAAATTAAAAAGAAAAAAAAATCAGAAGATCCAAAATCTTGCTTGGAAAGCAGAGAAAGCACCAGAAAAGTCCAGAAGAACAACACCAATGCCACAGAAACCCCACTTGAGCCACAGCACAGAAAGCTGGTGGTTGGGCAGGAGTTCCTGGGGAGGTTTTCTACCTTATAGGCAACACGAGCTGGGCATTTCTTCCCAAGGCCTAGAGGTGGGGACATGTGTCTCAGCATCTCATACATGTCTGTGTAACTGATGCGCCCGCTGGCACCACAGGGATGGAGGCAAAAGCACCAGGACACAGAAATCCCATCGGATTGAGGCGGGGGAAAACGGGGAAGGGGTGGGGGAAAAGGCAACACAATGGAGCAAATGAAAAGGGAGAGAGAGAGAAGGGGAAGCAGACAAGAAAACAGAGATCTGGTTAATCAGATTTCTCCGGGAAACAAAACCAAACTCAAGAGGTGGGGCAGGAGAAAGGAGGCTCCGCTTCCATTGCTGTTTCAGCGCCCAACGTCTCCTCCTCCTGCAGGGGTGGCCCTGGGAATGATTGATGTCCCCTGGGGATGATTGATGCCCCTGGGGAATCCTTGATGCCCCTGAGGAATCCTTGATGCCCCTAGGGAATGCTTGATGTCCCCCGGGGGAGAAGGGGTGGCAGGGCTGGGTTTGGCTGGCTGTTGGTGGGCTGGGGATGAAGGCTCCCCCATCACCCCCCAAAGCAGCCAGGTCACCATGCCAGGGAGAGCTGGGGGCAGAGTTATGGGACAGGGCTGGGGGAACACAGCCCAGCTTTCCTGCCAGGAAGCAGCACTTTGGGTTTGGGTTTGGGTGATGGGACAAGGGAGGAGCCAAACGTGTGGGAATTGTTGAGGGATGCACCGGGACTGCTCCCATTCCCAGCTGAGGCTGGGATTCTGCAATTTCCTGCTCCAGCAAAAGCAGAGCCCAGCCCTGGCAGGAGGTGGGAGGAGAACCTGCTCCTCCCTCACTTTTGGGGGGGCTTGTTTTTCACCAAGCCAACTTCAGCTGGGAATTGCAGAGGTTTGGGAAAAGTCCATCAGAGCAGCCCATTGCTCAGAGCATCTCCCTTCAGCGCTTGATGGATAAATCCTGGCCTGAAAAACAAGGGGTGCAAAACAGCAAGAAATTCCCGCTTCACCTTTTTTGTGCCTGTTGGGAGCAGAACTGTGCCAATCTCCTTTTGTTTTCCCAACTGCTTATACAATGTGCAAATCTCTGCTGCCTGGCATCTGAGGAGACCCAGGGATGTTATTAATTAGAGTTTCATCCCTGGTAAAGCAGGATAATGTCCTCATCTCTATACCAACAAAGAAAACCTGAGCACCCATTTAAACCCCTCTTTCTGAGCAGGAACCTTCCCAGCAGCCCAGTGCCCTGACACACATCTCAGTTCCTATGTAAAGCTTTGATGGAGGAGGTGGAGGAGAGAACTCATCCAGCCCAAAACATCTATTCCTGTCCCTGGTAACTGTGCAGATAAAATCCCACCCAGCTCTCCCAGCCCAGAGCTGATTTGGAGGCTGCTGAGAGACACAAAATCAAAACTGGAGCCAATGTCCTCCCCTGGCTCCTTCCTGCTCCTGGGTTGGGGTGTGGGGTCTCCTCTTCCTCAGCAGAGCTTCTGAGCTCTTAATCCTCACTCAGGTGTTGGAAACACCTGGGCTGGAGTGGAGAAAAAGAGGAAGCTCTGGGCTGGCTGCTTCCAGCCTTCTCTTTCATCTTCTGTTTTCCAAGAAATTCCCTGCCTGCACTGAGTCCCCACTGATGCCCATCCCATGCTGATTTCTCAGCAAGATCTGTCCCAAATCCTCCACTTGGCCTCCCAAGCACAGTGAACTCCCCCTGTGCCATGAGCAGGAGCTTTCCCTGGGTGTCCTCCACAGCTTAGAGACGTCATTTGACCCCCAGGCCATCTCTGGCTGTGGCACCATGGAAAACTCATCCCTCATCCCTTATCTCTGCCTAGATCCAATGGTTTTCCAGCTCAGGAAAGGGCAAATTGATCACTCAACAATTGATCAAAAACCACTACAAAGCCAAACCAAAGTTGCTGCTCCCTGGAAACCGTGGGATGCCATTTCTCTCTGGAATATATTGAAGTGCTGGGATGATTTTCCCCAGGACTTCCCAGCTGGAGCTGGCAGGATGGAAGCTGGAGGGTTCCCTGTCCCATAAAACTGCCTGTCCCCATCCAGCTGGGGTGTGGGAGGAGACAGGGAAGGGATGCATGGAGGAGAAAGGAGGCAGTCAGTCAATCATTCCTTTTTTCAGGCAAGGGATTGGTTACTTTACACTTTCTGTTCTCTACTGGTTGCATTTGCACTCGGGGGAGGGAAGAGGGGAGAAAAAGAAACAGAACCAGGACTAGAGATGCTGGAGGGATCTCTGAAATTCCAAACCTTGTAGGCCACCCTATGAGGGCACTTCTTTCCTAAGCCCAGGGGTGGAGCAATTACACGTAACAAATTGTACATATCCTTATAATGAATGCGGCAACTGGAAAGGAAACACCAGAGGTTATGACAGCAAAATCCAACAGGAATCAGCTTTTCCACAGGCAAACAGGGAAGAATCAGCTTTTCCACAGGGAAACAGGACAAGCTGGAAGGGCAAAACACGCTGAAAAGAAAGGTTAGTCTGGAAAGGAAGGAGCCACTTTAACACACGCAGAGAACTTCCAACTGCTCACCCAACCTGATATCCTTGGATTTTCCTCTGGGAAACCTTCAGTGCTGTGTGGAAGGCTTCCCAAGCATTTGGTTTCCTTTCCCACTCATGTTTTAATTCCCTATCCTGAGCATCAGCTTTCAGACTCTGCTGCCCAACACCCAGAGCCTGCAGGCCACAAAGAGCCTCTTTAATGGATTATTCCTGGGATTTTATTACAGCTCTTCAATGGATTATTGCCAGGATTCAAATTAGCTGCTTTAAAACCTTGGGAACCTTTCCCTGCCACTGTCACCTCCTACATAACCCCAGCAGGGCCATTCCTGGGCAATGAGGAATTTGCTGGGAGAGCAGAAAGTGTCACCTCCAGAGCCTGCTGGGCATTGGCACTGGGAAAATCCCACTTTCAATACGAGAAGGAGAAATCAGACACCTCCTGGAAGCTTTATGGTCAGTCTCATTAACTTCCCACAATAATTTCAGCTAATTAAACAGCAGGATTGTATTTCTCAAACTTTTTTGTATAACCTAGGTGAGAAGAGCCAAACTTCAAAACTACCTCTGAAGAAAACTGGAATGCTTTGGTGCCTTAGATTGGAAATGGGGCTGTGTATTCTATTCCTGTCTGTCAGAGCTGGGGCAGTTCTCTGCTGTCCATGGGGCAGTTTTTTCTTTCTCTCTCCCACAGCCAACCCTCCCTCCAGGAGATCTCTGCTGTCCATGGCCACTGAGTGTCCCTGCAGGGCTGATCCCATTCCAGCATCCCATGGGGAGATGCTGTGCCCAGGGGAGGAGCCAAGCATTCCTACCTGGATCCAATCTGAGTCTGGCACACACAGCAGCCTTTCCCTGCATTCCAGAGGAGACACGCCCTTTTTCCTCTGGGACCATCTCCCCCTGAGTGAAGGAACTCCCCCTTTGCAGGATCCGTGCTGCAGCAGAGCCACAGCTGGCACTGCAGGAGGGCTGAGCCCCCATGGGATGGGGCTGGGACACCTCCCTGACACACAGGGGGGCAGGTTGTATTCAATGGTTTGTTTTATTTGTACTGTTGCATTTGTATTTTTAATTTTCCTAGTAAAGAACTGTTATTCCTATTCCCATATCTTTGCCTGAGAGCCACTTAATTTCAAATTTATAGTAATTCAGAGGGAGGGAGTTTGCATTTTCCATTTCAAGGGAGGCTCCTGTCTTCCTTAGCAGATACCTGGCTTTTCAAACCAAGGCATTTGGCCTCTCTGTATTTATTTTGGTGCATTCTGTAAAGAAGGCTGGAATGTTTTGGGAGAACGCTTTCAGTGTTGCTGCTTTTTGGGATGTGAAGAATTAAGGTCTATTCAAAGCCTTCTCCAATCAAGTCCAAACTGTGAATTTGAGAGGAAATGGAACCATGCAAGTCTTGGCTCCAGGCCTAATTGTGGGTCTAAAAAGGTTTGGGTTTAACTGAAGCACCAAGTTTACACTTTCCTTACAATTTTAGAAGGATTCTGGAAGATCAGGGGGTCGCAAATATGGCTGAACACTTCCCTGAGCTCTCCAAGAGTTTGAGGAAGGCTGGAAAACCAACAGATGTTTTGCCTTGGGAGATCATGGCACAAAATCAGGACAAACAGGGATCCTTTTCCCGGTTCAGAGAATTCCAGAATGGTTTGGGGGGGAAGGACCTTAAAGTCCATCCCATCCGTGCCATAGCAGGGACACCTTCCACCATCCCAGGGTTCTCCAAGCCCCTCCAGCCTGGCCTTGGGCACTGCCAGGGATGGAGCAGCCACAACCTTTTGTTTAAATCTGATTTTCCTCAGCATCCCGTTATCCCAGAGAGCCCAGAGCCCCCTTGGGAGCACCTGCAGCTCCTGCTGAGTGCTCTGGGACAGCTGATGGCAATGGGATGGCCAGAGCAGCATCACCACTATCCCCACTGGGTGGGCACTGGGAGAGGAATAAAACCGATAAAGAACTCACTTTCTATATGTTGAACAAATAAAAGCTCCTACAAATCCAATTGTGTTTTCTTTCCCTGTTCATCCTTAAATCCTGTTTTCCCTACTTTCTTAATTAACTCTCACCAAACCACCCTGTGCTCCCCATTTCTCTCAGTCCCTCTTTTTTTCTTGTGAGCTCAAGGCTTTTTGTCACCCCTAAATCCAGCAGTTTTCCCATACTCACCCCTAGGGAAGGTGGCACAGCTGGAATAACAGCTCCTAGCTGCTTTTTTTACTTCAATTTCAATGTTTTTTCCTAGAAAATTTCCAGGGAGTTGGATTTTGTAACAAAACCAATGGTAATATCAGAAATAGGGGTAAAATACACATTAAGTTGTGTTTAAAATATTATCTATATAATAAAAATATAACAGTAGTGGAGTATCTTTCATTGGGGGTCTCAAGCTAAGAAAAATGGATAAACACTGTAATTCCATTTTCCTTGGGATAATCAAGAAGAGACCTTGGGAGAAATGATAGCTAGTGACCACATTCAGTTCAAATCATGGAATAATCGAATAATAAAATCAGTTGAGTTGAAAAAGACCTCTAAGATCAGAAAGGTCTTAAATCAAAATTATTGAAAGCTCAGTTCTGCCTTAAAGTGTGAAAGGATTTCAGATTTGTGGAGATTTTAGTCCCACTTCTGAAAATGTGATTTCAGTGGAACTGTTCACACTCAATAACTTCCCACCAGAGTGAAAAGGAAACAGGGTTAGAAAAAAAAATAAAAACAAGAAACCAGAATTAGCATCTTAGTATGTGACATTTTCTGCATTACCAGCTCTGTGAGTGGAAAGTTTGGCCCCTGAGTGACTCAGAGTTAATAGAGCGAGAAATCTTCCTGTAAACTCACTGCTGGTGCCTCTTCTGGGTGGAAAGTTCCTGAATATAAACATTAAAAATCCACATTGATCCCATTTTCCCCCTTGCAGGTGTGTTACTCCTCCCACGGATGTAAAGCCAAGGCTGTTTTTCTAAGGAGCACTCCCGAGTTTTCAGCTTCATTGAGATTTTTTTCATTGAGGATTGGATTGGAAAAAGAAAAGCTATTTGTGCCTGCTAAATCCCCACAAAGGATTTGCTGTGTCACAGACCTCATGGGGATGAAAATCTGCCTGGAGATTACAAGCTGGTAGTAAGTGAAGAGTAAATATTCAGATTGGTAGTAGGGGTGGCTTGGAGCAGTTCAAATCCCTCACAGTTCAGAGAAATGCAGGTTTTTGGAACAACTTTCCATTTAAAGTTAGGCTAAATCAAATCATTTGAAATGAGATTTGAAAGTAGTTTAATTGCATCCTAGCAGGGAGTTTGAGATGTTGATTATCCAAATACTCCCTGCCTCTGTCTCTGCTGAAGGGAAACAAAAGAGAAAGGAAAGATTGGAAGAGCTGGAGGCATCACAAATCCAGAGGAGATTCATGGCACAGGAACTCACAGGGAGGAAAAAAGGGATCCAAAATTAGCAGAGTTTTAAATTAACAAGGAGTCTCCCAACAGGCAAATTCCCAAATAGAATATCAAGGAATTATCGGGACCTGCGACAGAGCATCCAGAAATGGAATAACCCCATCACCAGGGCAGTGGTGCAGCAGTACAGAAAAGCAATTTATTAAATCAGTCCTGCTCTAGAAGTGGTCATTGGGCAGGGCCATTCCCTCAATTTAAGAAAAAATCCTTAATTTGGGTTCTGTGCTGCTGCTCCACTGCCTAAGCCCAGTGTGAAGGTCCCCTGTGTCTTGGAAAAAAATAAAATTTAAAAATAAACATTGTCCAGTGTGAGAAAACCATCCCCTCCTTTAACCCACTCATAAATCAGGAATATTTTAACAGAGACTTAAATATAAGAATTAAACACTTCCAAACTTTGGCCCATTTCCTTTTAACCTGATCATTTTGCACATTTTACAACCTCAACTGCAACTCCAGAGCTAAATATTACTGAAAAGGCCAAAATTCCCACGTAGAGTTTGATGTCACTACAAGGAGGCTTCCAGGAGGAAAATGTTGTGTTTAATGAGGAAAGGCTGTTTGAAAAAATCCCATTTATTCAGGAAACCACCCTAAGGCAGAGGAGCATCACATCATTCCCTGTGGGAGCGGGTGGGAGGATGGAGCAGAGCCTGCAGGACCTGACTCAGATGCAGCCTGAGGTGTCTGCACAGCATTTGGGAAACCACCAAGGTGGATCTCAATTAAAACAACGCTGCACAAATGAGGTGTGAACCTCTCCCACTCCCTCAAGTGCTGCCAACAGCCAGAGATTTGCGGATTTGCATCTCCGGATGGGATGCAGGAACCAAAAGCTCCTTTTGGAAGTGCTAAATCGCTTTTCTCCAGGGCCATTTAGGCGGGCTCGGTGGAACTGAGGCTTTAATCTGTTCATTTTTGGCTGTGCTTTGCTTGCAGGGCTTGGCTGTGCGGGAAGGAAACGCCCTTGCAGTGACACCAGCTCTGTTCCTCTCCAGGTCTCAGAGAATCGCAGCATTTAAAAGCAGTGGTACCCAAATCCTGGGGCTGTTAAACGGGCTCTGGGCGTGCTCAGGTGCAGCATTACAGCTGCAGTGTCCCTCTGTCCCTATCCTGGTGTCCATCTGTCCCCTGCTGTCCCTCTGTCCCACCCCAGTGTCCCCTCTGTCCCTATCCTGCTGTCTTGTCCCTCTGTCCCTATCCTGGTGTCCTCCTGTCCCAGCCCAGTGTCTCTCTGTCCCTATCCTGCTGTCCCTCTGTCCAGCCCGCGGTCCCTCTGTCCCTGCACGTACCAGGCTGCCGGGTCGTACTCCGCCCACACCCGCACGAACTCGTCCAGGTGGTGCGGGCCGAGGATGGAGGAGTCCCGGGTCAGGTACTCGAAATTGTCCATGATCACTGCCACGAACAGGTTCAGCATCTGCGGGGACGGGGAAAGAGGAGCAGAGAAGGGACGGGAGAAAGAAGGGAAAGGAGAATGGGGAAGGAGAAAATGGGAAAGAAGGGAGAGGGGAGCAGAGAAGAGAAGGGAGGAAGGAAAAGGGAAAGGAGAAAGGAAGGGGGAAAAGAGAAGGGAAAGGAAAAAGGAAAGGGGAAGGGAGAAAGGGGAAAAGAGGAAAATGGAAAGTAGGGAAACGGTAACAGAGAAGGGAGGGGAGAAAGGAGAAGGGAAAGGAGAATGGGGAAGGAGAGAATGGGAAAGAAGGGAGAGGGGAGCAGAGAAGAGAAGGGAGGAAGGAAAAGGGAAAGGAGGAAGGGAGAAGAGAGGAAAAGGAGAAAGGGGGAAGAGAGGAAAAGGGAAGGGAAGGGAAGGGAAGGGAAGGGAAGGGAAGGGAAGGGAAGGGAAGGGAAGGGAAGGGAAGGGAAGGGAAGGGAAGGGAAGGGAAGGGAAGGGAAGGGAAGGGAGAAAGGAGAAGGGAAAGAAGAAAGGGGGAAGAGAGGAAAAGGGAAAGAAGGGAGAGGGGAGCAGAGAAGGGAAGGGGGAAAGGAGAAAGGGGAAGGGAGAAAAAGGGAAAGGAGAAAGGAAGGAAAAGGAGAAGAGAGAGGGAAACAGAAGGGAGCAGAGAAAGGAGAAGGGAAATGAGAAAGGGGGAAGAGAGGAAAAGGGAAAGGGGAAAGGAAGGGAAAGGAGAAGAGGCAGGAACAGAGAAGGAAAGGGAGAAAGGAGAAGAGAGAAGGAGAAAGAAGAGAAAGGAGATGGGGGAAGGGAAAAAAGGGGAAAGGAGAAGGAAAATGGGAAGGGAAGAATGGAAGGTAAAGAGGAAGGGGAATGGGAATGAGAATAGAATTTTAAAAATTAAAACCTGGTAGAGAAGCATGTATGATTCCCATAACTGGATGTTTCTACAAGGAGCAGCCTCACCCCAGGGAAAAACTCTCAGAACACAGCCCTGGATCCCTGGGAATGCCACTGCTGCCTCCTCCTCTCCTGCCCATTTTTCCACAGCCCCATCACTGGTGCTGCCTCCAGCATGATCCAGCCCAGATCCCACCACAGCAGATCAATGAAATGAGTGTGATGCTCCTAGGAAAGGCTGCTGAACTCACACATTGTCCCACTGCCCTTCTTCCAAGGGACGGTATAAATCAAGCCAAACCCCATTAATGCTTAATTCCAAATGTTAGAAGCCCTGTGAGAAGAGAGATAAACCCTTTCCCTTTAATGACTAAATGATCTCTTTGGGGATTTTATCAGCAGGATGATAAATGGGGTTTAGCTAAGTTGGCTTGGTGGTGTCTAAATTATTAGGGATGAGGAGGAGGCACAGGGATGAGGAGGGTGGGGTCAGGACTGACTTACCAGGAAGGAACAGAGGAAAATGAAGGACACAAAGTAGAAATAGGCAAAATCACTGCCACATTCCTTTTTGGTGAGGCCAGAGAGGGGGTCACAGGCTCTGTTGCTCAAGCAGGACAACATGATCTCATGCCAGGCTTCCCCCGTGGCGCTCCTGCAACACCAGAGCAGAGGCTGAGTTTATCCACCCCTCCCCATGACAGCCACCCTGCAATAATACTGCACCCAATTAACCAAATTAATGAGGGGGAAGGTTGTGCCCAGGAGCAGAGACTGTATTTGCACTCGGAGTTGGAACAACTCATGAAAAAGAAAGAAGAAGGAACATTTCCCTCTGTTACAGGGGGGTAAAAGAAACCAGACAGGCTCAGGTAGGCTAAAAGCTTTATTGCTTCTGTGGAGAATAAAACCAAATTGATTTAAACAAATCTGAGTAAACAGAGTTTAGATTGTTGCCTTTTGAACCTAGTGCTGGCTCTAAAGCCAGTGCAGAGGATGGGAAATGAAACCAGGCTTTTCCACTGGAATCTCTTATTTCCTTTATCAGGCAGATAAATTCCTGCATAGGCTGGCTGGATCTGGGTCTCTTTTTCATCACAGTCTCCTGGATGTTCCTTACCCATTTCCTCCTCCCTCCCTATTTCCTATTTTCCTATTGAGAGAAAAGAGCCAAAAGGAAAAACCTTGGAGTCCCAGAGAGTTTGTCCTCAAAATAAAGCAGTGCCTGTGAAGTGCACCCTTGGTTTGGAAGTCAGGGATTCTCCACATGCACTTACTCTGAATTCCTGCTTCACTAAATTTTCTGCTTCCCAAAATTCCTTTTTTCTCCTCAACATTGAGGGGAAAAAAGGAATTTTACCTTTTATTCCCAAACTTTGGGAAAATTCAGTGCTCCATCTAACCTGGAATAACTTCCAGGCTACTCTGAATTACAGCAGATTTTCCCCCTGGTGCCTGGGTGCTAAAGGCCCATTCCCTTTGTGGGGAATTGTGCAGAAACCAACTCCCATCCCAATCCTGCTACCTCTGCTTCTCATTCCCTCTGCTGTGGGGCTGGTGAGGGACCACGAGGCTGAATAATGTCCCAGTTTTATTAAAATTCAGAGTTCTGAATCCAGTGGTTATTCTGAGCTAGAGAGGGCTAATTCCATTTCTGTCTGGCTTCACAGAAACTCCCAGGCAAGGATCCAGCACCAAGCACCACAGAATCCTTGGAGCTGAGCCCTGGAAGGGGCTGCTGTTCACTGAGGGGTCTCCACAGCTGGATGAGGAACTCCCCCAAACTGCCCCAAGCTGGAGCAGGGCTTGTTTTGCCAGGTCTTAAAATGAAAATCTGTTCTTTAATGGATTGGTTTTCAACTTGAAAATGCTTCATTTCCAGGCAGGATGAACCCAGAGGGAAACACCTGAATTCTGAAGGAGAGGTGGGGTTGGTGTAGGAGCTGGTGACTTCTGGTTAATCAGAAATTGCCAATTAAAGCAATTCTCGCTTAAAAAAAGGAAAAATTAACCAAGTTTCAGGACAGGAAGGCCATCAATCAGTTAAACCAGCAGGGTTCTGATCTATATTCAGCTTCTGCCTGAGTTGCCTTGGGGGTCACAGCTCTGGGTGACACTTTGTGGAGGGGCTGAATCCGATCTGCTGAGGAGGAGGAAGCAGGAGTGGATAATTTACACAAATATCTATTTTATAGGATGCCCAAGTCTGAGTAGCTCAACTGGCACCTGCACAAAGATATTTTTGCTGTTCACACACAAACCAGAAGGTGTTTTATCCTCCCCTTACCTGAACAGGAGCATCAGGGCTTGGAGGAAGGTGCGGAAGTTGTTGTGCCGATTAATGGAGGTTTCATCATCTAAGGCAATGTTCCCAAATACCTGCAGGAAAACAGAAGGGATTCAGCCAGGCACATCAAGTGGAGTTAGAAAATAAGGCAGGGAAAGAATTTGTCTTCGTTTAAAGGCTCGCAGAAGCTGGAATAATTTCTGTGCTGAAAAGGGAGATAAAAATGTGTTGTGGAGATTAAACACAAGATTAATGTGCTTTGTATTCACAAAGGTCCTTTCCAGTAGTTCAGCTCCATCCCAGGCCAAGAAAAGTTTATTATTTCTTCTCAGGAAGGTGGAGTGCCTGGGCTGCTCCCTCCTCTCAGCCTCTTGGTGTGTCCATAGCCAGAGGAAGGGTCTTTTCCCATGGGATTCACAGATGTCCAGTGCTGAAATGTGATCCAGGCTCATGCCCACAGCTGGCTTGTCCAGCTCACTGGGGACACTTCAACATAAAAGCTGACAGTTAAAGTAGAAAAGGAGGCCTTTTTTTCATTTCTAATTTACCTGACACCAGACAAGAAGAGACTTTCCTCATCACAAATCAGTGCTGCTCCTGCTGTGGATGCAACAACCATCTGCACCCTGAAAAAACCCAGGCTGAATAAGAATTAAATATTTTACCTGCATGCCAATAATGGCATAGATGAAGAAGAGCATTGCAATGAGGAGACACACATAAGGCAAGGCCTGTGGGAAAGGAAAAAGTGGGATTAATGACAGCAAATGCAAACACTGAATTCCCTGGCAGGACTGAGTTTTGTGGCATTTGTCCTTGTCTTAGGTTGGAAATGGGGCTGTGTAATCTGTTCCCTCTGTCAGGGCTGGGGCAGTTCTCTGCTGTCCATGGGCAGTTTTTTCTTTATCTCTCCCACACCAACCCTCCCTCCAGGAGATCTCTGCTGTCCATGGCCACTGAGTGTCCCTGCAGGGCTGATCCCATTCCAGCATCCCATGGGGAGATGCTGCGCCCAGGGCAGGAGCCAAGCATTCCTACCTGGATCCAATCTGAGCCTGGCACAGCACAGCAGCCTTTGCCCCCTGCATTGCCAGAGGAGCAGCTTTCTGCTGCCCTGCATGGCCAGAGGGAGCCCAGGCCCATCTGCAGCAGCCCTGGAGCTGCAGAGGAAAACTCCCCCCTTGTGCAGGATCCGTGCTGCAGCAGAGCCACAGCTGGCACTGCAGGAGGGCTGAGCCCCCATGGGATGGGGCTGGGACACCCCCTGACACACAGGGGGGCAGGTCAGATTCAGTGGTTTGTTTTCTTTTTTTGTTCTATTACATTTGTATTTTTAATTTTCCTAGTAAAGAACTGTTATTCCTATTCCCATCTTTGCCTGAGAGCCCCTTAATTTCAAAATCATAACAATTTGAAGGGAGGGGGGTTGCATTTTCCATTTCAAGAGAGGCTCCTGCCTTCCTTAGCAGACACCTGGCTTTGCAAACTAGACAGTCCTTCAGGTGTAGGAACTGGGAAGAGGATAAGAAGAATTCTGGCAGCCCCCTGGAGCCAGGTGTTCATTGATCGCGCAACAGTCAGGGCTTTCCAAGGGGTCTCTCTGTATCCTTGGAAGCAGCAAGCAGGGAAAACACAATCTGAGGCTCGGCAGCAAACACTGGAGCTACCAGCAGGCACTGACACTTTGTGTGCATCATTGTATGAATATTAATTGTTAATGACCTTGCTGGAAATTCAGTCTGAGCAAAAAAAATAAATATCCAAGAAATGAGTTCCTGCTCTGAAACAGGCCCAGTTTGGAATCCCAGGAGGACAAAAAGATTTTGAGTTTTAGCGAGAAATCAGTGAAGGCTGCAATGTAATTATGTCACCCAGGCTGAGAGTGACAGCTATTTTCCACTTGGGCTAAATGAATGGGTAATTAATGCCTCTTAATTAGTAATAACTCAAAAATAGAGAAGTCTTGCCCTCAGGCCAGCTCCTGTGGTGCCTGAGGCAGGAGTTCTGCAGGCCAAGGGAGCAGGAATTGTAGAATCATGAAATATCTTGAGTTGAAAAGACACTCAAGGATCATCGAGTGCCACTCCTGTCCCTGCCCAGCCCCCCCAGCAGCCCCAGCCTGGGCACCCCTGGCAGCGCTGCCCAAAGGCTCCTGGAGCTCTGGCAGCCTCGGGGCCGTGCCCATTCCCTGGGCAGCCTGGGCAGTGCCAGCACCCTCTGGGGGCAGAGCCTTGCCCTGAGCTCCAGCCTGAGCTGCCCTGGCCCAGCCCCAGCCGTGCCCTGGCTCCTGTCCCTGGCCCAGAGCAGAGATGGAGCTGCCCCTCGGGAGGAGCTGCAGCCCCGGGGAGCTCTGCCCTCACTCTGCTCCAGCTGAACAACCCCAGAGCCCTCAGCTGCTCCTCACAGCCCCTCCAGAGCCTTCACCATCCCTGTGTCTCTCCTTTGGACACTCTCTCACAGCTTTTTCTTACTGAGGTGCCCAGAACTCCCCCAGCACTGGGGTGAGGCCCAGCCCAGAGCAGAGGGGACAATCCAACCCCCGGCCCAGCCGCCATCACTGGGCCTGAGGCACCTCTGGGACAAAACCTGGAGGAAACCTGGGAAAAAGGACTGATGGACATCTCTGCTGGACACCTCTGCATGAGGGGCATGGCCTGAGAGCTCTGAGCTAGGGGGACAGACAGACAAACAGCTCCTCATGAAGGCCAGGAACATCCTGGTTTCGCGTCAGGGCCTCACTCTGGACACAGGATTTGGGAAGGGTCAGGATTGTGCTGGAAAAGGCTGAGCCCCTTCCCCCAAAATCCATCCACTCTCTCCTGAGAGATTCCTAATGGAAATCCCTCTAATGGAAATCCCTCTGATCAACCCAGAAATCCTGATGGAAATCTCCAGTCACCCCCAAAATCCTGATGGACTCCACAGAGGGGCTGGGGCTCTGCACCACAGCTCCCAGTACTGGTGTGTCAGAGCCCAGGATCACTGCCACAAATCCTGGTTCCACATTCGGTGTTCTCCTGCTCTGCAGAACATGAGGAAGCCCCAGGACCAGAGTTAAAGCACCAAACAATGAAAAATGGGCTGCAAACCAGCTGAGAGCTGTAAAAACAACCAGCTTTGGGGAATGTGGGCTTTTCTAGATCCAGAAAACAGCTAATTCAGTGTGCTGAGGATTGGTGGGAGGAAGGGCAGAGGTAAAGGAAACCAGGCAAAGCAACTGCCTCAACTTCACAACAAAACCTCAACAAAACTTCATTATTTTAATCCTCCCATCATCTAACCCATGCCTGTGGCTCTACAGCTTCACAGTTTGTGTTACCAAAGCTCCAGGGGCTGGGTTTCACCTGTGCCAGATCCCACCACACCCAAATCCTGGGGCAGGTAATTTAACCTTACACTCACTGCAGGTGAAGAACAAGGCACTCATCAGTCAGGCCACTGCTTCTTTATGCAAATTCCTGAGCATCCAGACTTTGCCAGAGGGATTTTGGGGTCATCTCAAGGGTAACTTGAGTGTTGAGCACTTGCTGGAGTCTGCATGAGCAAGCAGCCCTTCATCCTCCGCAATGCAGCCTTCAGGGGATGGTCATTGCTAACCTGCTCTCTTTTCTGTAGAAAATTAATATTCCTGGGGCTGGGCAGTGCTCACCAGCTCATTTTTAGCAGAATTTATACTCCTAGGAATGGTCAGTGCAAACCAGTTCATTTTCAGCAGAATTAATATCTCTTGTTATGCTAACCAGTTGAATTTAGAGTTAATATTCTTGGTGCTAACCAGTTTGATTTTCTGCAGAATTAATATTCCTGGGGCTGGGCAGTGCTCACCAGCTCATTATTAGCAGAATTAATATTCCTAGGAGTGGTCAGTGTGAACCAGTTCACTTTTAGCAGAATTAACATCGCTTGATATGCTAACCAGTTGAATTAATAATGTGCTAACCAGTATGATTTTCTGCAGAATTAATATTCCTGTTGTTGAGCAGTGCTCACCAATCCTCTTCTCTGCAGAATTCCTGAATTCTGAATTCCTGTAATCACTCTGTAGAGTTGCAGAGAGGCCATTCCAAGACCAGGGAAGCTCTTGGATCCTCACTGGAAGATGCTCCATGTGCACCAAGCACGACCCTCTCCCCAGAACCTCTCCCCACATTGCCAAGGCTCACCTTGAAGGACTGCACGAATGTCCAGAGCAGGATGCGGATGGTGTAGCCCTGGCGGAGGAGCTTGATGAGCCTGGCTGCCCGGAAGAGCCGCAGGAAGCTGAGGTTGATGAAGTTGTCCTGTGGAAAGTAAAGGTTTTGTGTCCTTCAGAAACGACCGCGATCCGAAACCACAGCCCGCAAAAAAGAAATTAAAATTACCAGCTTCACGATCTAAGCAGCAAATCGGCCACCAGAAAACCTTCCAAAAGAAACATTCGTCAGTGCAGATCACTCCACATGCAGCAAGAATGAGAAAACCCCTCTCCACAAGAGCCCTCCCCTCTGCTACTGGCTCAATGAGAGAAAAGGAAAAGGCCCTGTCACGCTGTCCTTGGATGGCTGGTTTGCTTAGAGCAAGGCAGATTTTCTCCCCCTCAAGACTCAGGGAGAGGGGGATGGTGCCAGATTTTCATTTTGAAAAGGAATGAGGTTGTTGAAAGTCTTGGTCAGCTCAGTTTTGACAGGGAATTGAACTTAAGCCAAGACACTGGCAAGGGACAAAGAAAGGCACTGTCCAGTGATGATTCAAACATCCTTGGAAGAAAGAGGATGTTTTCCAACTTGGAGGTTTCCAGCGTTTGTACAGCATGGAACTGGACAGGTTTGCCAAGGAGAAAGGGCACCAGAAGATTGTTTGGAAGATGGATCAAGGGCAGCGAGTCAATTGGGGAGGTGGAGCTTTCACCAGCAGGAAGATGCCTTAGGAACCTGCTGGTTTTCCAAATTCTTGTTAAATGTGTCTGCACAAGTGGATCAAAGAACTGCTGGAGGCAGGTTCTGATTTTCATTTGTTTTCTAGGATTTTCCCCACCCCTCACCCCATTTTGTTTTTTCTTCGGGGAAAAGAGGATTCTTGCCCCAATGAGCTAATCTAGAGAGGGTTCTTTCCAAAACAAAACATGCAAAAGCCAGATCCCTCTTGCCCTCCTATTTTAAGGAGATGAAAAAATATTCCCTTGTTCCATAATTCACTTTTTTGTGGATCTCTGATCGCAGCCACTTATTTGACTGAATGAGCTAAAGAGAGAAAATATCCCACTTTAAACTATTGAGCAGTGAAGCAGCAAATATAATCATAAGGAGCTCTGCTTGGTAAAGATGAGCAAAAATTTCCCTTGGATTATTGTTTTACCAAAAGTCACTTTGAACTGACCCACATTTCTTGCTCATTTGGCTACAGAGCTCATGCTGAAATTGGGGGGCTTGTTGGATCTATGGATTCTTTCAATGCCAGCTCAGTTTTGGGGCCATTAGCATTGCATTCCACCAATCCCATCAAAGAGTTCCAGAACTCAAGTCTCAGGCATGCACTCGGTTTCTCTCAGGTTAAAAACACAAGCAGCTCAGAGTTAGGCACAGACCGAAAATCAGACTCGATCTTCAAATAAAGAGAAAAGAGAAAAGCACAGGAATGTTCAATGAAGGAGCAGACAACACTGAGCTCATTCAAGCCAGCAACAGAAGCCATCTCTGGCAGGCAAAGCACGAGCGAGGATTCCCCTGGGTTGGGCAGTAGAACAGGCACTGAAAATGTCCAGTTTGTCTCAGCATCAGCTGCAGGTTTGTTTCACAGCGCTTACCTTCCCTTCACCACAGTCCAGCTGCACTCACCTGAGCAGGGCAGGGCCAGGGAAGGGCCCTGGGGCAGAGCTGGGGCCCAGCTGGGCAATGGGGACCATCACTAATGGGGTTCTTCTTCCCACTGTGAGCCGGGCCCAGGGCAGGGCAGAGGTTTAACCATGAGCCCTTTTAATCAGGAACATCTCCCCACCAGTGGGAACTGGATCAGCCCTCATGTGTAATGCTGGCAGAACCTGGGCCTAAAAGTCTGATTTTAACTTCAGAGCAATGCTCAAGCCTGATCTTTGCTGTGCACAATCCTTAGGCTCCAAGGAGGAGCAGGAGCACAGGATCCATCTCTGTGGGATCCTGTGGGATCTCCCTCCTCCCACATAACTGCAGCCCAGCAGCAGAAGCATTGTCCTGCTCAGGCTTTGCTAAAACCTCATCAGCACAGCTGCCAGGATGTTTAACACCTGCTTTGGGCTGGGCTCCCTGCAAGCTGAGCTACCCCAGTGCTACCATGGAATAGGGATAGAAATGGGAAAAGGGTTCAAGATGTGCAGTTATGTCTGTGATCCCCCACTCCCTGGGATTTAGATAGACAAAAAGTCCACAGATTTATTTATTTTTCCCCATGTTCCCTATTTAACTCTGGCATTGGCACTTCCTAAAGAGGAGTGAAAGCCTTGGCTCTATGTGGAGCCACTCCCAACCCAGGAAAATCCCCCTCCCACCACCCTGGGATGTTGAAGGGCCGTTCTCAGCACTGCCCGGAGAGAGAGGCCAGTTCCCCACGCTGCTGGGGGCTGCAGGGGCTCCACGGGTGTGTGTGGCACCCTCAGCACCCCACAGACCAAACCCATCCTCCCACACACCTCAGCTCTCCAGGCAGCAATTGGGATGGCATGCAGCCAAAGGGGAAACTCCACATTGCTCTGTTTCTCAGGTAAAACAGTTTTTGGCATCAATTCTTCTCCCACTGAGCCACCTCCGTGCCAGGCACAGATCTGATATCTGGGTTATCAAAGTCATAATTTCCAGGTTGGTTTTTTTTGCTTTCCTGTTGCACAGATGCTCACAGTGCTCACAACAGACACCAGAGCTTTAGGATTTTATCATCCATCTGAGAAATAATAAATTAGGATTGGAAAATCATTTCTACCTGGTCTGTCAGTATTTTCCTGGAAAAGGAAGGGCTGGTACTGAAGGGGGCCTGGGGGTCTGGGCATGGCCAGGCACTGCCACCACTTCCCACAAGAGGAGATGGGCCATGCATCCCTGGAGAAAACTGGGGAGAGTGGGAAACAGGGAGAATAAACACCACTGATACAGAGCTGCCCTTGAAGGCTGCCCCACCATGGGAGCCTGCTCTGTTATCCTTTTTTAGGTGTTTTTTTATAGAATTCCAGAATGTTTTGGGTTGGAAGGGACCTTAAAGTCCATCCAGTGCCACCCCTGCCATGGCAGGGACACCTCCCACTGTCCCAAGCTGCTCCCAGCCCTGTCCAGCCTGGCCTTGGGCACTGCCAGGGATCCAGGGGCAGCCACAGCTGCTCTGGGCACCCTGTGCCAGGGCCTGCCCACCCTCACAGGGAACAATTCCTAATTCCCAGTATCCCATCCATCCTGCCCTCTGGCAGTGGGAGCCATTCCCTGTGTCCTGTCCCTCCATCCCTTGTCCCCAGTCCCTCTGCAGCTCTCCTGGAGCCCCTTCAGGCCCTGGCAGGGGCTCTGAGCTCTGCCTGGAGCTTCTCCTCTCCAGGTGAGCACCCCCAGCTCTCCCAGCCTGGCTCCAGAGCTCCCTCCAGCCCTTGGAGCATCTCCATGACCTCTCTGGACTCCAGCATCTCCATGTCCTGCTTCTTTGGGGGGGCTCCAGAGTTTTCCATGCTGAAAATCAGGAAAGCCACAAAGAGCAGGGCACGGGCACTGCCTGGATCTGTGTCCCAGTGCCTTCAGCAGCAGAGTGGTTTCCTGCCCAGCACAGGAGCTGCTCCCTCTGTCCATAGGGACACAGAAGCAGCAGCAGGAAGAGGCAGCTGACCAAGCCAAGAATGAGATCACTCAGGAAGCTTTAGGACTTCTCTTCATCTGGCATCAATAAAAAGCACCTTATTAATTAATTAATTAAGGAATTACTGATGAGGAAATAGCCGAGTTGCCATGTAAATGTCCATGGTATTGTCAGCACTGAAGGTTTCCTGAATCTTGCACAGGGTCCTGCCTTCATCTGGAGTTTGGGGAATCCACTGCTGATTTTAAGAGGCTGAAGATTTTTCCCACCCTCGTGTGTGTCTCAAGGATTCTGCCTTGGGAGAGACTTCCTATCAGTCCTTCCATCCTGAATCAGGAATGCTGGAAAAATTATTTTGTGTGTGATGCCCAGAACTCTCCTCATTCCCTGCTTGACAGAATCACAGAATATGCTGAGCTGGGAGGGATTGAAGGGATCCACCAGCCCAGCTTCTGTCCCTGCCCAGACCCTCCAATCTTTGATCAGTAACAGGGACAGCAGCCAAAATTCAGCAAACTGATTTTTCCCTAATACAGTTCACAGCTAATGCCAGAGCCCTTTTCTGCACTGCCTGGGCCAAGTGTGCAGCAAAGTCTCCAAATTTATCCTGAGTGCTCCCACACATCTGGAAGGGACCCAGCACCATGGAGGATTCCCTTCTTGGCTTGCACTGGGCAAGCTTTGAACTTACACACTGTCTTTTTCTCTGCTGCATGCCAGCAGAAAATTCCCCCCAGAACCCTCCATGAACATGCACGGAGCTTCTGTGCAGCCTGGAAATAAAAATTCACCCTGATTCCTTTCTTAACAGCAACTGTGCAACAGGAAACGTGGATGTTCACAGATCCAAGAGCTGGTGTCAGGTGGCTGAGCAAGGATTTTTGAGAAGCTTTTGGTCTCATAGCCAAAATAATTAAGAATGGAAATATATATACATTTCTCATTGCATTTTCCTTTATGGATTCTTTTTTGTTGAATTGGTGATTTTCAAAGATAAATTTCAATATTTCCCAAGGCATTTTTGGAATAAATTTGCACTTTGGCACTAAATTCCCAGTGGGATCTGGTTCCTGGTACTTTTCAGCTCTGGTCATAACGTGATTTATTCATTTTACTTGGGGTTTTGGGTTTGCATCCAGTGACTCTGTGTCCACTGTTGTGGCAAGATGGGTTCTTCTTTGGGTTGGTGTCACACAGAATTTTCAAATTTAGGGTCCTTCTTTCCCATCATTTTTGATTTGAGGTAAGCAAGTCTGCCATTACCCCAATAATATTTTTGCCTTACAATGCATAGGTTAAAACCCCTGTAAGGCTGTCAGGTGCTTCCTTCAGCAGAAAGCTCCATCCTCTCATCCAAAAAAAAGCCAAACCCAGTTACAGAGAGCTGAATTTGGTACCACCACCTCCAAACCCCAGCGTTTCCAGGTGCAGAACATCCTTCCCTGGCCATCTCCTCCCATTTCCCATGGAAATAAAGCAAGTGGCAGTGTCCCCTTTGGCACAGGGGTGGCACAGGGAGCAGGGACGGGCTATTGGCAACTGCTCAGGTCACCAATGAGCCCAGGGAGGGAGGTGCAGGGCAGAAGCCACTTTGGGGCACGCTGCAGTGAGGCTGTTCCACCAGTGCAATCAGAACTCTCATAAAAAAACAAAACAAAACAAAACCAAACCAAACCAAAAACGTATCAAATCAAAGAAAAACGAGAGAAAATCAAAGCAGAGAATTTAAAGAATTGTTTAAATTCAATGAAACCAACCGTGTCCTATATGTGATGTTGTCATGGATGGATATTTGCAAGATTATTTACAAAGTTTTATAGTTTTTTTTTGAGCAGCAGGTGCACAACATACAGACGGAGACATGGTTTTCGCATTGTATGTTGATTGGATGGCGTGATTCAGCAGGTAGATAAGGAAAATAAGGAACAAAAACAGGAAACAAAAGAGAAAATGAGTAATCAGGACAAGCAAAAAGGAAACTCTGAAAAATTTCACTGGAAAAAAACTGTTGGGCTATAGGGGGAGGTGTTATTTTATGGGAACTCCAGAAATAAAAAATGCTTCGAACCAAAAGGGATTCGGAGATCCTTGAGGTAACACAGACAGTGCAGTTGTTATTTGCATTTCAGTTTGTAATGCAAATTTAGAGACAATTCACAAACACTTCTCAGGATGGCTTTTTATATTTCCAGGCATAGAAATAGATGTCAGTTTGCTAAACACCCACTCAGCCTCCAAAGGCTGACTGTGTCCACAAGGACACCTTTTCCTTAATCCCACCTCCTTTCCCTCATTTACTGAGGGTAAAAAAACTGACATTCATGCTTTTGCCTGAGGAAATAAAAAAAATAGATATTCCACTACAATCACAAAGTAAATTACATGTGACATGATCAGGAAAATTAAAACAAAGCAATTATTTCACACATTTCTTTTCCTTTTGTCTTTACTTCTCAGAGAGTTAAAGGTACCAAACAAGGCTGGTGGAAGCCAAGTCTCTCAAGGTGAGGCCACCCAGGATTATTTACCTTTGGAGAACACTTCTAGCTGGAAAATATGGAGGAAAACAGTGCTGTGGCAACAATTTGTGAGCCTGAGCTCAGTGTCCCACCTAGGAAACATCTCCACAGGGACCTGGAAGGTGCTGGGACAGGGACAGCTGCAGGCTGGCACTCAGGGTCACCTTGTGGCTGTCACCTGGACTTGCCAGCTGAGGAAACTCTGTGGGAATGGCTGCCAGGAGGGATGGAGGGACTGAAGGGGCTGCCCCAAGCTCTGCCCAGCTGAGGAGGTGTTGAAGATTGCAATGCAAGTTGTTTTCAATGACCATCTGTATGGCAGATTACCTTTGTCAAGTGGGCAGTTTGCCTTATCTCTCTCTCTGAGTGACCACATCCACACCTCCCTGGAGAAGGGACATTGCTGATAACAGCTATTGAATGTCACTGCATGGCTGATAAGAACTATAACATCCCATTGGGAGATGCTCCGCCCAGAGGGAGGAGCCAAGCATTGCTACCCAGATATAATCCAGAGGTTTTGAGACACCAGCACGGCTTTCTCCACTGGATTCCCCAGAGGAACAGCAGCTGCCTCTCCTTCCACTGGATCTTCAGAGGAAGAATACATCCTTCTCTACAGGATCCCTGCTCCAGCAGAAGCACCCCTGACACTGCAGGAGGGCTGCAGCCACAATTCCAATGGGACTGCCACCAACACCCTGACCCACAGGGTGTCAGGTTGGGTTCTGACTCTGTCAGTGTTGTTCTAGTGTACTGCATTGTTTATTTTATCCTTTTATTTTTTTTCCTTTCCCTGTTAAAGAACTGTTATTTCCTGCTCCCATAATTTTGCCTGAGAGCCCCTTAATTTCAAATTTATAGCAATTCAGAGGGGTGGGGAGGGTTTACATTCTCCATTTCAGGGGAGGCTCCTGCCTGCCTTAGCAGACTCCTGTCTTTCCAAACCAAGACAGGAGGGGAGGCTGGAGCTGAGGAAGGCACATGGAGAAAGGGCCATTCCCTGCTGGGGACACAGCTGTGGGACTGATCCAAGAGCTCTTCTCCTCTCTGCTTATTCTCCGCTCCAGGAGAGTGCCCTGAGGTGAGGAAGATGAGGGGTTGGTTCAGCAGCAGCTGAGTGGATGCTCATCCCCAGCCTTTATTTCCTGCTCTGCCCTACCTGGAATTGCAAAGGGAAAGAGGCTGGGCAGAGGCCACAGCTGGGCTGTGCTCTGTGAGTGAGGCACCTCCTGCTCCTCACCACCATCCTGCACGTTCACATCTCTGCATCAGCTCTTTCAGCCCTTTTTTCCTGCATTTTTCTAAACTTGGTTCTATTTTGGAGCTATTGGTTCAAAATTGGATCAGACTGGTTCTGTTCATTCATTTTTCTACATTGGTGCTTGTGGCAGCAGCTCTCTGGCTACAGAGAGAAACACAACTTTCCCAGGCCTTTCTGGGGCAGGCTGTGAGATCAGAGAAAAGAATGAGATAAGTAAGATAAAATTATCTTAACCTGCTGCACCTGTTATTGTGCACATGTGGAATGTGTTATGGAGATTTGTTTACCAGGGGGTGGTTTCTTAGTTAGCCACTGGTGATGGTGTTTGGATTGGACCCACAGGTTGGGTCCACCTGTGTTGTGACTGTAAGGGTGATGAGTTTCTTAATTAGTATAAAAAAGTGATTGCTCAGCCTTCTGAGACTCATGGAGTCAGTGCTAATTATTACCCAGCTGGGGGCTTGCGGCAACAGGTTCTCAATACCAGAAGTATTTAAATCAGGTGAAATTGCAGTTTAACAAATTATCCCAAAGCTGGCCAGGAACAGAGGGCTGCATCCTTCTGCTGCTTTTCCATCCTCAGGACTGGAAGGGGAAAATCGTACAATCTTGGAATGGTTTGGGCTGGAAGGGACCTTAAAGCCCATTTTCTTCCCCCACCTGCCATAGGCAGGGACCTTCCACTGCCCTAGGTTGCTCCAAGCCCTGTCCAGCCTGGCTTTGAGGGCAGGAAGGTTTTGGTGGCAGTGGAGAGTCTGTACAAGACCACATCGACTACATTCCACTGGCTGAAGTGGAATGAATTCCATGAGGGGCATCCTGCCAGCTGCCATTATCAATCCCATTATCAATCCCATTATCAGTTTGAGTTTCAGGGCACCACTGCCAACACCCAGTGCCAGAACAAAGCAGGGGTGTTCAGGCCTGGCCATCAATGTCCCCTGCAAGCAAGCTGAGCTGCTCAGGGCACTGTGCAGATCCCTCTGATCCCTGTCCACTGTCCCTGGGGGAGGCTGGCATGGATGTGTGTGGCTTAGGGAAGTGTGTGCTGGTGGCTGTCCCCTGGGGATGGAGGCTGCTGGGGAGAGCAGGCAGGAGCTGCATCAAAGAAGTGCTGAAAACCAAGTTTAGAAAGAAAAGTGGCAGGGGACGATCACCCATGGGCAATCTCTGTCTGAAGGGAAAAGCAGAGAAGGAGATCTGGTGGCCACATAGAAATCAGGGAACTGTTCAAGTTGGAAAAGGTCTCAGAAATTATTGAGATTCCCCCTGCACTGCCAAGGCCACCATTAAACACTGTCCCCAAGTGCCAAATGCACACAGCTTTCAAATCCCTGCAGGGATGGGGACTCCACCTGTTCCAGTGCCTGACCACTCCTTCCATGCAGCAATTATTCCTAATATCCACCCTAATCTTCCTCTGGAGCAATCTGAGGCTGTTTCCCGTTGCCTTGCTGCTTCCTACTTGGGGAAGAGATCAACCCCTCGAGGGTTCTGCAGAAGGGAGAGAACTTAGAGAGAGCAGAGACACCAAAGACTGAGAGCTCAGGGCTGGAGTGGTCCTGGGGACATCTGGCTTTTATATGCGAGATGTTTGTGATCAGCTCCATGTTGGACACTGCCAGGGGAATCTGGTGACCTCCTTCAGAAAATCCTCTCTTAGTACTGAATGGATTCAGTTGCTCATAAAACAAAAAACCTCTTCTTTCCCACCTGGGAGGAGAAGGGAAAGGCACTTGGGTCCCTGGGAGCTTAGCCCTGTTGGGGTTTTAGGGGTAATTCCCACAACTCTGCAAAGGTTTTGATGCTGAAATGTCTCAGAGCCCAGCCTGACCCAGTTCCCTGGCTGGGCCATCCTGGGAGCTGGAGGGAGAGGCAATGTCCCATTAACTGAGCAGGGAAGGGCAGCACTGTGGCTGCTCCTTGCCTATAAAATAGCTCCAAAAATGAGGATTTTAGCAGCATGTGGGCTTGGTGTTGAGAAGCAGAAACCTTCCTGAAGGAGAAGACACCAGTCTGGGAGCAACCAGAGGCTCCCTTACCCTGTGTGAGCTGTCAGTGCTGCTTCCTCCCAGGAAAAGTGGCCAAAGTGGGGCTGGAAAAGCTTCAATCTGTTTGTGGCTGACTTGCAAATATTTTCAAACCATGGCAAAAGTTTGGGTGCACTTGGCAAGAAAACACATCCCATGGCAGAAGGAGTGGGGACAAGCACCCTGTGCCTTCCCACAGCGCTCAGAGAGGGTGAGCTGAGTAACTTCAGCCTGGCTGCACTGAAAACAAAATCCAAAGCCTACAACATAGGATTCACCAGCAGATAAATGAACATCATTTGTATGGGGAGGAAATCCTGGGGGGTTGTGCATTATTTTGTACCAAGGAGGTTAAATAAAAATGCATTTTGTTAGAAACAGTCACATGGTCTTCACCACCACCTGTAAAGGAACGTGAGGAGCACAGTTCTGAGCACACACAAACAGATCTACAGGCAAACCCCTGGGAGTGAGGAAAAAAGTTATGGTCAAGTTCAAATTCATCACATCTGATACATCATCAGCTACAACATGCACTGGGACAGGAGAGGAGCAATTTATACATCAGGTAATATCAGACTGTCAGGGATTGAGACAGACATTGGCTGCCCTTAAGGAAAAATCCTTCAGAATTTAATGATGAGTCTGGCCACTTTGTGAGATGTACAAGGCTTGTTAGCAGGGAGACAGCAGCCCTTGTAGGGCTGGCCAGAAATCCTATGTGAGAGCTGTTTGTTTATTCATTGCCCCACAGAGGTTTTGTGACAGGATCAGACTCTTCACCTCTTCCCTTCCCCATGTCCCTGTCACTTCCCTTCACCCTCACCCTGCCCTGTGACCCACACTGGGCAGGAACCCCAAGGGCCAGACACATGCCCTGCAAAAAACCTCCCACATTAACACAGCAGAATCCCTTTGATCTTTTCCCTCTCTAAATTCATCAGGATTTTTCCATGAACAGGCAGAAAAGGCCTGGGGATGGAGTAGTTTGCTGCAGGAGAGAAGGAGCTGCTTCCTGGCAGAGTCACGAGCACAGTGCTTCTCATTAGAAGCCTTCCCTCTTTGGGGCAGACAGCTGTGCTCAGCTGAGCTCATGGAACAGGGTCAGCCAAGGCCACCATGACTCCCAGAGGCAGCTCCAGGGAATAAGGCTGGTAGGGAGAAGGTTCAGTGTCTTGACAGGGCACAGCTTTGTTTATAAATGAAATAAATTGAGCAAACTGTACTTACCGCAATCTCTGTTACTAAAATATCAGTAATACTTCCCAACACTGTTACAAAATCAAAGACATTCCAGGCATCTCGGAAATAATTCTGCCAAATGAGAACACAAGGGAAATAGAGAGATCCAGGGGTTATTTTTTTTATTGCCAGCACAGGTCAGGGATTTTTTTGTTTGTTTCTTTTTAAATGTGCATCATGAAATGCGAGCATTTCATTGAGAGAGGAAAGAGGTGGCAGGGAAGGAGGAAGGCACCTACCAGCACACCAAAGGCAATGATCTTCAGCACACATTCCATGGAAAACATGGATGTAAACACAATATTCAGGCATTTCAGCATTTCTTCGTATGCTTCTGGAGCATCATAGAACTAAAGCGGGATGGAAGAAGGGCTGTTACTGGAAGATCACTGACAGACTAAAACCTTCCCCAGCTGATTCCTGCTCATTTTAGTCAGGATTCTGTGCTCACTTTGAGCAGGATTTGGGGTTACAACACAATTATTCCTGTCTCTCTTGCTCCATCCTGTACTGAGGGGGCAGCTGGAATATCCCCAGCAGTGGAGACTGTTGCTGAGGGACATCCCCCTGTAAGCACAGCACGGACCAGGAGGGAGGAAGGGCATTTTCCAACCCACAGGACAAGTGCAGAACTGTTCCTTCCACTAATATGGGGACTCCTTGATTGTGAAGATACTCTAAGATAGGCAAGGGATAGGAGGGGACATCATCCACCTGTGTCTCTTCCTCCACTCTGGATCACATCCCAGGAGCCTGATGCTGTTCCAAAATTGAGTAATTTCACAGAATGATAGAAATGGCTTGAATTGGAAGGGACCTTAAATCTCATCCAGTGCCACCCCTGCCATGGCAGGGACACCTCCCACTGTCCCAGGCTGCTCCCAGCCCTGTCCAGCCCGGCCTTGGGCACTGCCAGGGATCCAGGGGCAGCCACAGCTGCTCTGGGCACCCTGTGCCAGGGCCTGCCCACCCTCACAGGGAACAATTCCTCCCCAATATCCCATCTAACCCTACTCTGTTTCAGTTGGAATTTCCATGGCCTGACTGGACTTTGAGCAGCCCCAAGACCCTGCTCTGCAGGAGAAAGCTCAGGCTGGGCTGGAGATCAGGACCTGCAGATCCCCGTTCCCATCCCATGGTCACACACTCAAAGGGGCTGAGCCCAACCACCACTCTGCAAGGAAGCCCATGGTGGGATCTCATCCCAGCAAATCCACCTCCCTCAGGGGCCAAAGGAATCCCACCAGGCACATGAGGAGTGGTGGTTGCTCTGCTGAGACCCCCAGCTCTCAAGGTGAGAGTCTCTCCAGCCAACAGCCCAAAATTCCAAGATTCAGGAAGGTCCCACTCACCTTCATCATGAGGACGATGGTGTTGAGAGCAATCATGACCATGATAAAGTACTCAAAGGGAGGGGACACCACGAATTTCCACATCTTGTACTGGAAGGATTGCTTGTTCTGAGGCATGTAGCGGGTCAGGGGCTTGGCACTTATGGCAAAGTCTATGCAGGCCCTCTACAAAACAAAAAGGGGATGAAACAGTGCCACAAAAAGGGCTGGAAGTCTTTATTCATCGGGATGTGCTTGGGAGAGTGAGCAGAGCATTAACACCAAGTGAGTACTGGCTGTTCCTGTAAAATGCAGCACAGGATCCCCAAATCCTGATCCATTCTCCTGGAATATTTACCCTTTAACATTCCTATGCTCCTTGCAGTCCTACCACATTCCATTAGAGCCCAGCTTCTCCTAGGTCCTGATCCCTTCCCACTTCTAAAAACATTTCCAGTTCCTCCTGATGGGTGATTGTAGGAATCAGAGGATTGGTAAAGATGTTACTTGTTGTTTTTAAAAAGTATTGTGGAACTTGGGTGTGTCCTCTCACACAGCAACACGCAAAGAGCTCAGAATGTTTCGTAAAATGAGAACTGAATTTACCAATAAATCATACACCAAAAGCACTTGGGGGAACTCTCAGAGATCCCTTTCACTGGCTATTTCTGTTCACTTTATTATGAATATAAAAGTGATAAAAATTTATTTCTACAAGAGGTTTTGATTCTGGAGTGTTTTCTCAACTTGAATTTACATAAAAATTGCAAGTCTGAAATCACTTTCTGCTCAGTTGGAAAATAACATGGGTAAAGCTCTCTAAATATTCTGCTTTATTTTGGACTTTTTGTTCATTTAGACAAACAAGGAACTAATTAAAAATCACTTCAAAATTCATCTCTTTTCATCAAAAATCAGGTTCCAGTTTCAAAATATATGAAAAGAGATGGTTCTTCCCAAAAGAGGTCATTGAGGGTGTGGGACCCTGGAGGAAGGATGTTGCAGATGCTAAAAATCTGCATGGATTGAGAAGGAAACTGGATACACCCATGGCAGGAAGATACACAGATGCCAGTAACTAAAGAAAAATTATGGTATTTTGGGGGGCTTTAAAGAAAAGCCTCACAGCTTTTTCTGCCTTGGTCATACACTCTTCTCAAGGCATCTCCTTCTGACTGCTGCCAGGAAGAAAAATCCCAGCCAGGCACAAAATTAACCTTGAGAGAGGAGTTTTCACAGTAGTTGAACCTCAGTTTGGTTTCTGAGGTCTGCCCTCAAGGTTTGCCTCCCTCTACTCCTCCACACTCGAGCAAACAAAATCATGGAATGGTTTGGGCTGGAAAGGACCTTAAATCCCATCCACTGCCATCCCTGCCATGGCAGGGACACCTTCCACCATCCCAGGCTGCTCCCAGCCCTGTCCAGCCTGGCCTGGGACACTGCCAGGGATGGGGCAGCATCTGCCAGGGCCTCCCCATCCTCACTGTGGTGTGGTCCAGGGGGATGTGTGACAGTGGTTCCCAACAGGAAGCATCTGGGGGCTCTCCCTGGGGTTTGTTTTATGCAGGAGCTGAAACAGCCACTCATTTCTTTGCTCTCTACACAACACACCCTCCAATAACCACTGCTCTCCAGACCCCCAGCACAGGGGGAGTGGGGATATCCACTAGTATCCAGCAGCTCTGAGCCCCTGGAACACCAACTCTGGAGTCACAAGAGGTGGGTACCTCGTTTTTCTCGAGGCTGCACTCTGACATCACTTTATCTCCTTGCTCCTGGAAGGTGATGATGATTAACGCCACAAAGATGTTGACAAAGAAAAAAGGGAAGACAACAAAATACACCACGTAAAAGATGGACATTTCCATCCTGTAGCCAGGGCTGGGCCCCTGTTCCTCGTAGGTGGCATCCACCGAGTGCTTCAGCACACTGCAAGCAAATGCAAAGAGAGAGGAAAGGTCAACACAATCCCTGGGAAGCACCAAGGACCCCCTGAGAATCACTCCCTGGCCTTCACTCTCATGCAGGGTTTTCCACATATGCTCAGGAAAAGCTTGCTCCCATCCACGAGGCTGGGAAAAGTTTTCCTTGAGGATATTTATAGGGAAACCCATTGTTCTCACCATTCTGCAGAATGGTGGAGATTTGCTGTGCCCAGATCCACTGATCCCCCCTGACCTCCCAAAGGGGAGAGGATCCAGCTGGATCTGGCTTCTCTTCTCTGGTCAACAGGGATGGAGTAAGAGTGGGGAAAGAGAGGTGTTGATGACATCCAAGTAGGGGAACACAGTGAGGGACTGGGAAAGGGAGGCTGGTGCTGTTTTAGTCTTTATTTCATGAAAGAGTTGAACGTGGAGGCGGAGAAGCCCTGGCCACACACTGCACTCCACGTGTGCCAAAATAAAGTCATTTGCTGAACAGGAAATGTCATTTGGGGCCTGTCACACCCAGCAGACTTTCAGCAGAGCTCACAACACTTTTCCCCCTTCATTTTCTACCATTTCCATTATCAGTTTTACCCCTGAGAAAGGTGTGCGAGTCCAAAAGCCTGAAGCAAGAACTGAAAACTTTCAGAGAAAACACAGAGCTCTGCCTGCTGGTTCATCCAATAATCACACAAAACTTAGCTGATAAAGGACTTTTCTCATTTCCCAGGTCACCTGCTGTCCCTCAGAGCTTTGGGGACCTGCTTTACCTGCACCATCAGCCCCTGCCAGGGCCATGTACTCACGTTGGCCACCCTTCCCCTGTGGACACGGTGAAGAGCGTGAGCAGAGCCCAGAGCACATTGTCGTAGTGGAACTCGTATTTTTTCCATTCCCTGGGCTGTGCTTCCACCTCATTTTTTTCATAATCGAGGTACTGGCCCCTAGGAAAAAGAGATTTGGAGCCAATGAGAGAATTAAAGCAGATCAGGCATTTCTTAGCACTCAGGAGTGTTGGAAAGCCCCAGCAGCACAGTCTGGACTGTGTTGTGGGTTAAAGACAAAGGGACTCCCTTGAAGTCTATGACAGAAGTAAAAGCCAATTTTTGAGCCAGTTCTAGCTATGGGAACTGGACCTGAGGTCTGAAAATGGAAGAGATTTTAATCAGGGCATTCACTCATTCATTAGGCAAAGCCAACCATGAACACCTTGCCTGCCCCTCAACTGTCTGACCCCACATGAAACTTTTGCTTGATGGGGAAACACCTCTGCCTTCTGCTCCAGGGTTGAATCTAATTCCTAAATGTATCCCACTCTGAGGGGCCTGGCATGTGGAGAATCCTCTCCAACCTACCTTAGTCTGTAATTTCACATCCCTCTCTGTAATTTAGCTGCATTTTTCCAAGGAAGAACTGCACTGACAGCCCCTAGGACCCCACCAGGGATGAGCCCTGCAGGTGCCAGGCAGCAGGAGAGGGGTGGGCAGAGCAGACAGTGCTGAGGAGGTGCTTTGGGTGCCAAGAAAAAAGCTAATGAGATGCACAACACACCTTGCCAGCCTGCTGGGAAGAACAAAGCATGACAGGGATTTTAAGATATTCACATCCTGTCCCTGTCCTCGCTAATTAGTAGCTCTTTAACGTCCCACGCTTCTGATTATTTATTCAGTGTGTTTTTCTAATTCATAAGAGCTCTAAGAATGGAGGCAACAGGTGGAAAGAGGAGTCACACTATCACAATCTCTTCTCAAACATCACACTTAGCTTTCCCAGGAAAGAAGCTGCCTCCCCTGTATCTTGAAGATCAGAGCCAGGAATAACAGCTGCTAAAGAAAAAGAAGGGAAAATTCACCTCCAGGGTACCTGAGCTGAATTATTGCTTTTATTTACAGGAGACTCTTCCCACTGAGCAAATCCCTGCCTTTGGGCCAGCCTGGGGAGCTGGAGGAAGCTGCTCCCTGCCACATTCCCTGCTCCCAGCTGTACCTGCAGTCCTTCTCCAGCTCCTTGGACTCGTCCGTGCAGTAGAAGAAGCGGCCCTTGAAGAGCTGCACGGCGATGACAGCGAAGATGAACATGAAGAGCATGTAAACAATGAGGATGTTGAGGACGTTCTTCAGGGAGTTCACCACGCAGTCAAAGACAGCCTGGGGAGGCAGGGGAACAAGGTCAAGGGGTGGGAAGAAAGGAAGAGTTCATCCAAAATCTTGGCACCACCATTTAAACACACTCAGGGAATCACAGAAGGGTTTGGGCTGGAAGGGACCTTGAAGATCATCTCACTCCCACCTTCCACTGCCCAGGCTGCTCCAAGCCCCATCCAGCCTGACCTTGGACACTTCCAGGGATCCAGGGGCAGCCACAGCTGCTCTGGGCACCCTGTGCCAGGGCCTGCCCACCCTCACAGGGAACAATCCCTTCCCAATATCCCACCTAAATCCCTCTAATTTGGGACTCATTACCCATCCCACCACCCATGGATGCTTCAATGGATTTTTGCTTCCCAAACATTTCCCAAAGTCGTGAGAAATAACTCCAGCTTCCTTTTACTCCTGCTTTATCCACAACTTTGGCTGTGCCACTGAATCTTCTGATGCTGCTCATAACATTTATAAAGACAATCACAGCTTGTCAAGACAATATTAGTCCTGAGAAAACATTTCATTATAAAATGAAAATTGCACTGGTTTTGATTTTACTTCCAGTGGTTGGATAAAAACTGTTGGAATAATTAGGAAAAAATACCAGAAACAAAGCAACCAAATGATTTGAATAAATATTTTTATAAAGAGCTGTCTGTCAAAATGAGGTGTGACTAATGTAGTCAGCATGTGCACTCCCAAGCTCCCTGCAAAGAACTCCTCAAATCCATTTCCTACGTGGGTATGAGGCCCTGATTCATTACAAGTAATTTGCAGTTTCATTTTAGTCAGAAGTTTGTCATAATACCAGAAATTGAGCAGTCCCTGCCCGAGCACAGGGTTTGTACAATCCTGCTTCTGTTCCTCTGAATGGAAGTGAATCATTCACAAAATTACCCCTGATGCAACTGTCTCAGGTTGCAAATGTGAGATGTGGCAGGAGGTGTCAATTCTATTGTTATTCTCTGCTAATGGGTCAGCCGTTAAAACCAGGTGGGGCACTCAATTCTTTATCTCTTCCAGGACCCATTCTCCCATCAGGAGGGAGGGGAGGAATTTGTCGTTAACGGGCCATTGAGTGTCCCTGCATGGTTGATCCCATTCCAGCATCCCATTGGGAGATGCTCTGCCCAAGGGGAGGAGCCAAGCATTCCTACTTGGATATAATCTGAGGATTGGAACAGCACAACAGCCTTTGCCCACTTCATTCCCAGAGGAGCAGCTTTCTTCTTGCCCTGCATTTCCAGAGGGAGCCCAGGCCCATCTGCAGCAGCCCTGGAGCTGCAGAGGAAAACTCCCCCCTTGTGCAGGATCCCTGCTGCAGCAGAGCCACAGCTGGCACTGCAGGAGGGCTGAGCCCCCATGGATGGGGCTGGGACACCGCCCTGACACACAGGGGGCAGGGCATGCTCTCACTCCGGCAGTGTTGTTTTGTTGTTGTTTTGGATTACTGCATTTTATTTTCCCTACTAAAGAACTGTTATTCTTACTCCCATATCTTTGCCTGAGAGCCCCTTAATTTCAAAATCATAACAATTCAGAGGGAGGGGGTTTACATTTTCCATTTCAGGGGAGGCTCCTGCCTTCCTTAGCAGATACCTGTCTTTTCAAACCAAGACAGCAACCTAGGAATCCTGATGGAAATCCCTCTGATCAACCCAGAAATCCTGATGGAAATCTCTCTGATCTGCCCAGAAGTCCTGATGGAAATCTCTTCGATCAGCCCAGAAATCCTAATGGAAATCCCTCTGATTGGCCCTGAAATCCTGATGGAAATCCCTCCGATCAACCCAGAAACCCTGATGGAAATCCCTCCGATCAACCCAGAAACCCTGATGGAAATCCCTCCGATCAACCCAGAAACCCTGATGGAAATCCCTCCAATCAACCCAGAAACCCTGATGGAAATCCCTCTGATCAACCCAGAAACCCTACATGAAATTTCTACATTAATGCTCTTTTTTAGAGAAATTTAGTGAGCATAAAACTACAATTATTTAAGCATGAATAGTGGGCTCAGACAAAAGCAAATCTACAGAACAGCTGACCCTTATTTTGATGTGAAAACAGAAGTTGTCTAACACATTTTCCCCCTTCCAAATCATTCATTGCTTTTTCCTCAGCTCTCACAGAAAACAGCCCACAAAAGGTATTGAAGAGTCCCCAAACCTCAGAAATTATTGAGTTTTGTTAACTCCTTCCACTCTCTCTTTGCAGGGCCTGGCTGTTCCTCAAATTGTTGGTGCTGGATGAGTAATCCCAGGCAGTTAAATTTATTGTATTTTTTAGATCAGTGCTCTAGGGATAAACCCTTGAACTATGGATTCTTTAATAGAAAGATGAATAAATTAAAGCTTCTCCTATAGCAATGACAAATCTCTTTGGACAGCCTGTGGAAAATCTTGCAATATTCATGTTAAATTCTCTAGGGAAAGCCAAACCCTTCCAACCCCATTTTCTCCTTTATCACATCAAAGACCATCCCACTTATGAACTGTAATTTAATTTATTTGCTTTTTTTTCTATTTGTAGAGGTTTTATTTTCATGTGGATTCACAAGAATCCCCAACATTATCCACAATGTTTGCAAAAGCACCCAAGTGTTTGACATTTGCTCAACATCTGCCCAGCTCTTTGTGCTCATCTGGCAAAAAGATTCATTGCAATGGAATAAAAGCAACAGAAACAACTTGGATTATGTGGGGTCCACCAGCTTCCACTCAGACCAGCCAGAAACCTCCAGAGAAGGAAAACTAAGGAAAAATTTGGGTTATTTTCTAACCTTTAGTTTTGGCAGCCGTTTTATGGTTTTCAGAGGCCTGAGCACACGCAGGACTCGCAGGGACTTGATGGTGTTGATGTCCTTGCCTTTGGTTCCTCTGCAAGGGAGAAAAAGGCACAAGAACAACAGAGGGAATTGTTTGCTCCCCAGGCCACTCACTGGGATATTTGTGGGCATCCAGGATGGTTTTGGTGGTGGAACTGGTTGGGTTTGGGGATGTTTTGATGTGTTTTGTGTCCATCCTCACCAGCGCTGCAGGCAGGATGACCCAACCTCACCTGGGGTGTCTCCAGCAGCACAGAGGGGAAGGATGGGGCAGGACAGGGTCCTGGCAGGGCTCAGCCACACGTGCTGGCCCAGCCACTCACCAGGACCTGGGGCCCTTCCCGCCCCAACTCCACACCTGAACAATGCTCCCAGTCAGGGCAGCAGCACTGGGACAGGAGGCTCAGCTCCTCCATCCCATTCCCAGCAGGAGAAGGGACAGAGCCACACGAGGTTCTTCTCTCCCAGCTGGATGAGGCCAGGGGTGTTTCTGGATGAGGCCAGGGGTGTTTCTGGATGAGGCAGGGGGTGTTTCTCCGTGCACTTCTCTGGCAGGAACATCGTGCCAAGAGGGTTCGGGAGCCTTCCTGATGAGGGACAGAGCTCTCCTGGTGGTCAGAGCCTGTTCCCTCATCCCTGAGTCTCCCAAGGAGGACATGCCACCAATCCCATGCAGGAACATGTAATATGGCAATATATTACATGCCTGGACCAGTGCTGGGGCAGCTCCCCACTCAGGCATGCAGGTGCTGTCAGTCACTTTTGGGGTTTAGGTTTTGTTAAAACCGAGTGCAAGGTTGAGAACGCTCCTCTTGTTAACATCAAGAGGGGTTTTAGGGCAAGGACAGAGCTCCTTTCTTCGTGCACTTCCAAAATAAAGAAACACAAGAAGACAACAGGAACATCTTCTTCCAACCCCATGGCAAAACAACAACATTCCCTTCATTTCATATGGAGTGGGAAATGGGATGGAAATCTGGAACAGAGTTTTATTCATGGCTGGAGATTTGGGTCTGGGACTGTGTTAAGGGAACACAGGTGGGAATGAAGAACATGTGGGACAGATGCTGACACACCTATTCTGGACATTCCTCTTCTCCAAGAGGGAAATAATGGAAGGACGAGAGGCACGAGAGACCCACAGAGGTTTGGGAAGGACTGCAAAGCTTCCCCCACCCTGCCCCACATCCTGTGCTGAGGGAGGAGCACCAAGAGTGGAGGAAACCACCCAGTTTTGTGGCTGGCTGAGCCTGCTCAGCCCTGGAAAGGGAATTTTTAGAAATCCAAGAACTCACTGCTAACCCCGTACTACTCAACAGTAACCCTGGACCAGAATCTCCAACCCAAACCCACAGCCCTGCCTCAGCTCCAGTCCCTCTGTCCCATCCCCAGGCATTGCAGGTGTCTGGAAATGCAGGAAGAGGGACACACAGGAATTCATGGAGGGCTGTGGGTTGTATCCCAGCATGTATAACTTGAGGAGAAATGTCCTTTCCACAAGGTTTCGTAGAAGTGGAGGAGAGGGGGAACAGCATGGACAGGTCCCCATCTTCTCCCTCTCTCATCCTTCAGGGCTCTTTTAGGGCCATTTTAATCCATCCCAGCTGGACCCTGATCATTGACATGGCTCTAAACCCAGGCACTGGATTTACTCCCAGAGCTACAGGACTGATTTAAAGCCACAAAATAACTACTAAATATTTTAAAAAATAATATTTGATTCTCATTAGAGATCTTCGATCTGCTCTAGATGAAACAGGCACTGCCAGCAGAGTTTTTTCTGCCTTTCTCATCAGGTTTTAGCAGAGCTGAAGGTCTGGCCTAGGCTTGGCTTTGCAGATTTGCTTTCAGCTCAGTGTCCCTGCCATGGTCACCTTGGTGTCACCAGAGCCACTGGCTGACCTGCAGCTCCCTGGTGTGACCCTCAGCAGTGCCCTGGCTGCAGAAGAGTTTGTTCAGCCTCTCCAGGAGGATGGGAATGGCAGCAGGGAAGCAAAAGGGGAAAGGGGTCACGGCCAAGGAGATGCCCCAGCAGATCCCACCCCATCCCCTGGGCTGTCCCCTCTGCCAGGCCAGGCCAATCCTGGGGACAGCCCAGGGGAGGTGGGAGCTGAGGAGGGCAGGGCTGAGGGAGGAGTGAATGGGAGACCCTTTGGGGCCATGTGGCATCTGGGGGCAGCAGGAAGGGAAGGGGGGGACATGGGGACAGTGAGCCCAGAGCTCTGCTCTGTCCCCACCAGCCACAGCCACACTTCTGCTGTGCCCATCAGCACCTCCAGCTTTCCTAGAGAGAAGAGAAACCCTCTGCTTTCCTAGAGAGAAAAAGAACCAAGTGCCAAATTTCCTGGACCCCATCAAAGGCTTTTCTGGGCATCCTTCTCCTCGCTGTGGAGGATCCCCCTGGAGCTCCTGGAATGTGGACACAGAGGACACAGCTCTGCACTGACAGCAAAGCTGCCACTTGCACAGGGTTAAATACAATGTTTGGAACCTCCTTCCCAAATCAGCCCTGCAAAAAGCTCCCTGAGCTCTGTTTTCATGGCAGAGACTTTCCCCAGTACCAGAGCCTGGATCCCAGCTGGGTCACAGTGCCCACACTGCAAAGCTCAGCTCTGCTCCCCTGGGCTCACTCAGAACCCCAGAACATTCCCAAGTGGTGCTTTCTCCTGACTCCAGCAGACCCCAATTACCACACTGCTATTGTGCCAATTAACAACTGCACTAATGAGGCCTCGTGCAAACGAGTACAGAGATATTTCCCTGCTCTGCTCTCCCAGGACAGGCTCTACACCTGAAGGAAGAATTTCTGTGGGATTAATATTTCCAGGAAGGTTAAAGAGATGTGGAGCAGAGCAAATCCTGGCTCCTGCTTTTCCCTGGAATGGGAGAGTCATGGATGAGTGAGCTCAGAGGTGGAGGGCAGACAGCTCCAGTCACACAGAATTCCTTCTGCCTCAGCAGAGGACACTAAGAAGGGCTGACTGATTTTTTCCATTCAGGCACTTAAGCAAATAAAGAGCGTGAGCCAATTAAATCTTAATGGGATTTATGCTCTGAGCCATATAGAGAATCCTGAGGAAAAAAAACAAATCCTATTGCTTGTCACAGTAAGGTCCCTGCTATAGGAAAAGCTTTTCCTGGTGCTCTGACCCAGAGTGATGCAAATTGCATTTTAATTAAAAGGATCCTCTGCAACTCTTCTGTCAAATAAAACCCTCAGGGTTGGGTTTGGGTGTTTTTAAAACCCTCTCTGCCAATACTGGGGTTTTTTTCCCTGCTTTCATACAAAGCCAGATGTCCCAGAAAATAAAAGGTCCAGATGGAGCTGGGACTCAGTCAAAAGGTGTATCCAAGCACACATCTGACCTGAATATTCCTCACAACAAAAACAAATTGCCATGGAAAGACAAGGTTTTAATTGACTGCAGAATAACAACTGCAACATTCAGGACAGCTGAATCTTGAATAAGAGCTAAAGAGGAGCATGGGATGAAGGCAGACAGCAAAAAAAAAAAAAAAAAAAAAAAAAAAAAAAAAAAAAAAAAAAATTGCATTAGATCATTTTTGGGTGCATTAGGCCAGTGCTGTTTTGTTGTTGTGTTTTCTGTGTCAGTTTGCTGCATGTTTATTTAAAACATTAGGAATTTTTTAAAAGAGCTTTGCAGCGCCTTTTCTCCCTTTAATAAATAAAAGAGCCTTTAAAAATTCAGTGGTTCTTTCAAATGGAAGCTGCTTGTTCCTGTTGCTGCTGCCAGCAGCTCTGATTTCAGGTAACACGGACCCCTCAGAGTCAGGCCATCAAAAATTCAGGGTGAGGTGGAGCCTCTGCCTTCTGTGATAGCCTGGAATCCTCCTGGCAGAGTGAATTCTTCCCTGGAAGAGTAAATGAGGTCACCCCACCCTGCCCAAGCACAAAGCCACCCTCTTTCTGCCCTAAATCCTCTGCTTTCCTAGAGAGAAGAAAGAACCAAGTGCCAAATTTCATGGACCCCATCAAAGGCTTTTCTTGGCATCCTTCTCGCTGTGGAGGATCCCCCTGGAGCTCCTGGAATGTGGGGACAGAGGACACAGCTCTGCCTCCCATGACAGCAAAGCTGCCACTTGCACAGGGTTAAATACAATGTTTGGAACCTCCTTCTCTGCAAATCAGCCCTGCAAAAAGCTCCCTGAGCTCTGTTTTCATGGCAGAGACTTTCCCCAGTATCAGAGCCTGGATCCCAGCTGGGTCACATTGCCCACACTGCAAAGCTCAGCCCTGGAGCTTCCAGCTTGGCTGTTTGGAGGTGAAATCCTCTAAAAGAGACTCAAAATTCTTCTTTAAGCCTGGTTATTAAGATTTTCATGAATTGTACCTCGCCCCTTAGTGCCCACTGAGTCAGCCCCTCAAATAGTTTTGGTACAGAGATATCTCCACGTGGTTTTTTGACTCCCTGCCTTGGATTTCTAGTCTGTTCCTATCTCTGCTGAAGGAAAATCAGGATGGATGAGTTAAAATAATACATTTCACTGGATAATGAGCAGTAAAGGGACGGAGGGGGCAATGGGATGGGTGGAACATGGCTGGGTTGTCTCCACAGTGGCAAAGTGTGTGGACACAGGTTGGACAGGCAAAACAGAGCAGCAAGAGACAGGAAGAACATATTACCCCATGAAACTCCTAGAGAGAGATTCCAGCGAGGAGAAGACAAAGAAAGAGCAGAGTCAATGACAAACAGAAACATCAGAGAGATCCCCCAGCCCCTGGCCCACTCCCACCAAGCCCACGGGATAAACCAGCGGGGAAGGGAGGGCTCTGCACAGAAACCCCACATTTGTCACATTCACAGTCTCTGAAAAATCCCTTCACCCAAGGTTTTTCTTCTGGGAAGCTGAGAAGCCTCAGAGAAAAGGAAAACAATTCTTATCTCATTTGCTTCTCCTGTGTTGTGCTCATGTGGAATGTGTTTGGAGATTGTTTACCCACAGGTGATTGTTCCATTGGATTCTGCTGGGAGTTGTTTTCACTCTTTGGCCAATCAGGGCCAAGCTGTGTCAGGACTCTGGAGAGAGTCAGGAGTTTTCATTATTATCTTTTTAGCATTCTGTAAATATCCTTTCTGTATTCTTAGTATAGTATAGTATTCTTTAATATAATATAGTATAATAAAATAATAAATTAGCCTTGTGAGAACATGAAGTCAGATTCATCACTCCTGCCTGTCCCTGTAAACACAATACACATTCCCTGCTGGATCAGCCCTTCCACTGGGAAAAACACCTCCACATCTCTTCTCTCCCACTTTGGGAGGGATAACCTTGATTATTTGTTTTTCCCAAGAACATCCCGAAATTCTGAGCATCTCTGTTCCAATTTTTTCCAGGCCAAATTTTTGCTTCTCTCCCTCAGCTGTTCCTCCCAAGTACATTCTGCACCTGGGGCTGAGAGATTTTGGTGACAAGCTTCCATGGGTTTTTTGTTTGCTTCCTTTTCCCTAAGGACTCAAACATGTCTGGGTGTTTGTGGCATGTTTATCTCCCGAAAAAGAAAGGGATTTCTCTTTGAAATGCTTTGCTGAATGGAAAACATTAGTTTATTATTATCAGCATCATATTGTTGTTCCCAGCATCACTCCGGGGGTGTTGTTTGAAATTTATTTTTTTATTTTTCTAACCACAGAGCTGCTTCTAAAGAGCTGCAGGCAGAAAGAAACCCACAGCTGCTTTGAGAGCTGGATTTTATCAATCTTGTACAAGTGACTGATATCATCTCAAATGCTTAAATTAACACAGGCTGCTGCAATATTCCAGAAGAGAGCATTTCAGGGAGCTTTGTTATTCCTGGGTTTTTAGGGGATGGGTTAATTCAGCAAGAAGTTGGTTCATATCACCTTCAGCAGACAGCAAGGAGGACAAAAACATGAATTAAATCCCACCTTGCATGAGGGAGTTGTGGGTTCTTGTAAACAAGGTTGTGACAGCCACATTAAATCCCATTTTTAGTGACCCTGAGGAGGGTGACAGGATTTGCTGGAAAAACCCAACTGATTGAACAACAAAGAGGCTCCAGGAGCTCCTTTTTGGGATTATCAACATTCAGCTGCCTCTGTGTGTCCATCTGGTTTAACCAAACCAGGAGCTGGGCCTAAGTCACAGCTCTCTACCCTGTCAGGACTCAGAAAAAAGCCATTTCTTAGGAATGACTGATTTTCCAGCTTTTGGGCTCCAGCAGGGAGGCTGCAGGCATTCCCTGTATTGGATGTTGCCTGCTGGAACAGGGATGGGGAGCAGGGCTTACAGAAAGCAGAAAAATCACAGAAGAAATTCAAATTTTCCCGAGTCTCACAAAGAAGCTTGTCTGACTTTAATCTGGGAGACAGTAACTAGGCAGGGTTTATGCAGTCCCTGGCTGTAAAACCCTGCTCAAGACTCACTCACAGTGGAAAATAAAAGCAGCTTGGGGCACCTATTACAAAGCACAGGCAGGGGATGTAGAAGTAATTTATTTAGAGGCTGATGAGGTGCTGTTAGATATTCATGGCCCAACATCAGCAACAGAAGAAAACCTGAGCATGAAAAGCCTCGGAAAGATTAAAAATTATTCATTTTAATCCATAACTCGAGCAAGGAAAATCTCCCTCAAAAGAAGATGGTGTTCAAAGAGATGATGTTGTAAAGGCAGAGCCTGAGGTTTGTTCTCACAGCACAGGAGCTGCTCTGAAGGGCTCCCAAAATGCCCCTTCTCCCATCAGCCTTGGAAGTTTGAATTCCTGATGGAAAAGGGAAATTCTCATGGACCCCCAGGCTTTGGGTTGTGTTGTTTTTTGTGATCATTTTACTTCTTTACCTCTCTTCAACTCAGAGGAGCTTTGTTAAATTCTAATGTTACTACATGGCTTTTTCAAGTTAAATTTTTGATCAACTCAGTCTGGCTTAAGTCAGTCTAGTTCTGAAAGATGTTCCACAGATATTTCATGTGCAGGGAAGTAAAACCCCACACATGTGTAGTGAAGCTTAAACACCAGCTTGGCTTTGGATATTAAATTTTAGGTGAACAGTACATTCACCAAGATAATTTTGCTTAGGACAGAGCAGTCAGCTCCTCCAAAAATCTGATTTTTATGAGGGACAAAATGTTTAAAGAGAGGAGAGCATCATCCCTTTGAAAACATTATGTTAGATATGATTTTCTCCAAGACCTGATGAATTTGGTGAAGGATCAGGCACAGCCCAGCTTTCAATATCCCCAAAAATCACACCTAAAATATCAATCCTGTCTCCTAAAATATCAATCCTTTCCATCCATTTTTTGATCAATTTAACTTAGAGGGGTTTTTTGTATTTATTTGTATTTGTATTTATTTGTATTTGCACTGAAAAAAAAGCAGATCTAAACCACAAATCTCACAGCCTGGATGTGACAGCAATTTTGACACCTCAGAAAATAAAAAACTGCTGAGGAATTTTTTACCAGAAAGACAACATTTTGTGCATTATTTTGTGCAGAGCTGAGAGAGGAGCAGGGATTTGGCTCTGCTTTAAAAATTTTTGCCAGTCTAAAGCAGCCCAGGCACGCTCCACAGCTCCCTGACAAAGGTGGATGGTTTTCTCATTAGCTGCTAATTCTCTTTAGCAAGTGAAACAATTTCCTCTCCTCTAATCGGGGTGTCACAAACCGGGCAGTGCGGGGCTGCTGAACATTCCCCTAATTGCTCGGGGCTAATTTAGCAGAAGATTAAACTGGTCAGGTCCCCCTGCCTGCTTCCAGGTCTCTCCCATTGTTTCTCAGCAAAGGATTTGCAAACAACAACCCGAGTGGAAAATTTCTTCCCATTCTCCAGCTCGGCTCCTGAAGGATGGAAGGAGCTGCATTGCTCATCCTCTGGTTGTTTCCAAGGAAAAAAGCTCAGATGAGAAGTTAATCTTAATTTTTAAGGAGTTGTTTCTCTGTGTTTGTTGCTCAAAATCCTCCATGACATGAAAGAAGAACGTGGGGTGTTATTTAAAGGCAAAAATACAGAGCTGGGTTTGAGGGAGGGAGTGAAACTCAGTGGAAGTACAGAGAGAGGAGAGAAAAGGAGAGAAATAGCAAAGGTTTGTGAGCCAGAATAAATATCCACAATTCTGGAAAGAAGGGTTTGCCAAGAGTTCACAGGGTTATCAGCTGATTTCTTAAACTGTTTTCTCAAAACACTTCAAGATTCTCACGATCACTGACTGGAGACACTGGACTGCCACAAAGTGTTACAGTGAGTTCCTGAAAAGAACTGGCCAAAGAGTCACAAAAATCTTGGCTTGGTGTTTGAATGAGCAGTGAATGGACTCAGCCTAAAGCTGGCAGGATTTTCTCCAGATTCCACAACACAAATATAGCTGGCTTTATTCTTTTCTTCCCACCCCCTGGAAAAAGGGCAGGAACTGAACATTTCACTGAGAAATGGAGCCACAAACATCACACAGCCACTGTCCCCGTGCCAGCCCCCTGCCCCCTCTGTCACTTATTCTCTGGAATTTGGGAATTTGGAGGAAAATGAACTTACGAGAAGGCAAAAGCCACCAGGGCCCCACTGACCACAATGAAGTCCAGAATGTTCCACAGGTCACGGAAGTAGGAGCCAGGGTGGAGCAGCAGCCCCAGGTCAATCATCTGCAGAGAAAACCCAGCAAAGGAAGAGTTTTAATAAAACATGGCCCAAACCCACCCTGCCAAGAGGCAGGAGAAGGTTCTGGATCAAAGCACCCTTCACAAATTGCTGAGATACTCGGCCAAGCTGCTCCTCTCTAACAGGCAAGAAAACTCTCCCAAAAATGAAGCTCAAATTAACAAACCACAACCAAAAGCTGTAGAAATGAGAGCTCTCACTGCTCCCCAGGATTTTTTCCCACACACATGCATTAATCCTGGTTTTATTCTGCATCTCTTTTGCATCTTGCTCTGACAGGAAAACCCAACTCCTGCCTTACCCCAGCAGTGAACCCTGATTTTATGGAATTGTGCTCTCTGGGAAGTTACTGCCCCATAGTTTTGACAAAACCTGTCACCCTACTGAGCAAAAAGATAAATTCTCAGCTTTTTGAAACATGACAAACCAAGAATCAGTTGTTATTAATATTCCTTCCAAAGGGAAGAATCAAGAGTGTCCCAGCAAGGTCTGTCAGCTCCTGGTTCTTCACAGATTTTATCCTCTTACACAGCCACAGCTCCTAAAGATATCCTGATTTTCCTCCATAAAATAGGAGATTTAGGCCAGGAGAGCTGCTGCATCTGATTGTGAAAGCTGCTCCCAACTCCATCCTCCCCACCTCTGTCCTGTTCCAGCTTCTCACAAATAAATCTGAAAGAGGAGGTGAGAAAAGTTGGAAAAGTTCTTACCTTGATCACCATCTCAAAGGTGAAGACTCCTGTAAATATATAATCCAGGTATTTCAGAGCCTAAGTAGGAAGGAAAAATGTGTGTTAGAGAAGGCCACACACTGAAATAACCTGCACATGAGCAAGGAGTAAAATACCTCATCCAGCAATGGTCTGTCTGCTGGGATGGACAAAAATCATCTGGTGGGAGGGTTGCAGATAATTTAGGCATAAACCTGAATAATCTGATTTAAAGCAGCATTTTCCCAGACCTTGCCACACTGCACTCAAGGCTGGCTCCTGCGTTTCTGACAGGTTTACCAAGGCAAAAGGGTATTTAAAAATGAAATTTTTGAATATCCTTTCCTAAGGATTTTCAAGGTCCTTAGGATCCTTTCCCTGTGTGGAATGGGGTGCCAGTTTTGCCACATCAGCCACACAACCCCTGATTTCCAAGCTCTCAGGCTCAGATGTGGCTGAAGCAGCAGAAAGGAGCAGGAATGTGAGCATTTTGACAGTGAAACAAAGATAACTGGAGTGTGTTCCCAAAGGCAGCTCTAATTCTGCATGGCCAGCACCTGCAGAGATGGGAATGGACACACCATAGCTGAGAAAGCATAGATTCTGGCATTTGGGAGGAGAAAGCACCTATCTGGAATTTTGGGAAACACCTATTTGGAGGGGGAAAAGCACCTGAATTCTGGGAGGAGAAAAACACCTGGATTCTGGGAATTTTGGGAGAAGAACGGCACCTGGATTCTGAGCATTTTGGGCGGAGAAAAGCGCCTGAATTCTGGGCATTTTGGGAGGAGAAAAGCACCTGGATTCGGGAATTTCGGGAAGAGAAAAACCAGCTGAATTCCGTGAATTTTGGGAGGAGAAGGGTACCTGGATTCTGGGAATTTTGGGAGAAGAACAGCACCTGAATTCTGGGACGAGAAAAGCACCTGGATTCTGGGCTTTTTGGGAGGAGAAGAAGCACCTGAATTCTGTGAATTCTGAGAGGAGAACAACACCTGAGTTCTGGGAATTTTAGGAGGAGAAAAAGCACCTGAATTCTGTGAATTTTGGGTGGCACTCACGTCGTTCCTGGGAGACTCAGCCTGCACAGGGTCCTCTGCAGCCAGGGCGATGCTGCTGAGGGCGATGACGATCAGGATCACCATCTCGAAGTAGCGCAGGTTGACGATGTAGTGGAACAGGCGGCGGATCCTGCGGGGACAGGAGCACACCAGGGGTCACAGGGAGGGGACAACGCCACAAACCCAGCAGGGGCAGCACCTCTGGGACTCCTGCTGTGATCATGGGGAGAGGAATAGCAGATTTGTCTCTGCGAACAAGCTGAGGGTTGTCGCAGACACCTTTTTATGAAAAATCCTTTCCTTAGGATTTTTCCTCCTGAGAAGCTGAAAGGCCTCAGAAACAAAATGTAAACAATGATTATCTGCTGCTGTGGAATGCAACAGGTGCATCTGTGATTGGTCTCATTGTTTCTAATTAATGGCCAATCACAGCACATCTGGCCCAGAGAGAGACTCCAAGACAGCTGCCTTTGTTATCATTTCTTTTTATTCTTAGTTTAGCTAGCCTTCTGATGAAACCTTTTCTTCTATTCTTTTAGTATAGTTTTAATGTAATATATATCACAAAATAATAAATCAGCCTTCTGAAACATGGAGTCAGATCCTCATCTCTTCCCTCATCCGAAAACCCCTGTGAACACCAGCACAGTGGGTCTGCTGGTAGATAAAACCAGCACTAGGAGATAAACAAATGATTGATGAATGGAAAAAGATATTTGCTTTTACAAATAAACTTTAGGTTTGCTGATAAACAAAATTAGATATTGAACGATGAAAGAAACAATGGGGAAGAAAAACCCCTAAATTCAGTAAGAATTAAAAATTAAAAGGAGGGTTATACATTAGAGGGGAATCTTTGGTATCAGGTGTTTTGGGAAATCTGAAGCTCCCAAATACCTCAGCCAATGGGGAAAGAGAGAAGGGAAATGTGGCTGGGAAATTGGGATAAAAAGGAGGCTGCATCCTCCAAAAATGTGAGAGATCCCACGGGAATGCCCCATGGCCTCTCCCTTTATTGGAATAAAGTAAAAGGACTCCTCTGTCTGCTTTTTGGACATAAACCTCTGGTGTTTGTGGATTAATTTTCCTAACAACGGGAAGGAAATTAAAAAACAGGCTTGAAATTCCAGTTTGCAGCAGATCTGTGGTGAGAGATAATAAAGGGAGTTCAACATCTTTGCACTGATCTCTGCTCCCTCTGCAAGGCAGCAACATCCATTCATCTCCTTATCTCTTGATCTATTTATCTCCCTATCTAGTTATTTCTCTATCTATTTATCTCTCCACCCATCTGTCAAAAGAGCACTGAGAGCTTTCAAGCATCCACACTCAATTCTGCAAATTATGTTTATGGCACTCCCCCGTCCTTCTCCCTCTGAACTGCCAGGTTAACGCCCCGTGAGCTCAAAACAAGGTTTGAAATCCTTTTAGTGTCAACTAATCCCTTTAAAATGTTGAGACTCTCAGCTGAATCTGCCTTTGTGGCTCTGAGTGTTCCTCCCACCAATTTCTCTCTGCCTGCACTTTACTCCAACTCTCACTTTACAGCACAAATACTTTACAGGAATAGATTTGATTACTTCCACCTAATCTTTTTATTCACAAATTGTGTCCAAGGAAAATGGTAAATGCTCCCATTTCTAAGCAATCCAAAAGTCTTCACAAATTGCAGCTAATAATTCCTTCTGACCACAATTCCCAAATCCTTAATTGCACACAGAGCTCTGCATTTGCACCATATTTGTCAGCTGAATAAAGGACTTAGCCTGAGAATCAAATTATAGATTTAACTTGCCAACAACTTTGTTATCTGAGAATGTATTTCAGCTCCTCTATCCCATTTTCTCTAAGCAAATATCTGAGCAGTGAGAATTAAAGTCTATTTTTCACATCTACTTACATACTCCTTTTCTTTGGCTTGCTAATGGATTCAGAGTGGAAAAGAGTTCCAAATACCAGGGAAGCAAATGTGATAGAAAATAACCTGGAGAAAAGTGCTTTTGTGGACCCCTTAACTGTGGTTTTCAATCTGCCAGGAGAAGATGATCATCTCCATGCCCTGAGAAGCCACAGAAGTGAAAGGCAACATTTCCAATACCATTTGTAGCCATAATTCCTGCATCAAACTCAATTCATCAAAGCAGTAACAAGCCCCTATTTTTAGCCCCTCACTGTTCATAACCAGCAGTGAGATGTGGGAGCATTTGTGAACTGCCAGTGGGGCTTGAGAAATCACTTCACAGCCCTGTGTGCTCTAAGAGGGTGGTGCCACTTGGGGAAAAAAGGAATTTATTTCTGCTTCCCTGAGCTGTTTTCCCCTCTGGCAGCACCTGGGTCATGGATCCCAGCAGGGCTTGGAAGGGAGATGGCAGCACTGGAGTGGGGAAAAGCTTCTGACCCCAGAAAGAGCTCTCAGCTCTGTTCCCAGCAACCAGAACCCCTGGGGGATGCAGCTGGCTCTGCACCTTGCCCAGAGGACAAACAAGCTGCTGACATTCCTGGAGTTTGGGCTTTGGCTTGGTATTCCCCCTTGGATTGCTTGTAACACATTTTTTCTGCCAGTGAACTTTGTTTTTCCAATTGTCTTTCAGCACAGCTCTTTTTTTCTTTTTATTCCTGGGGGGAAGTGAAATCTGGAGGAAGCTGAAACAACAAAGAAACGGAAAGAACCCCCAGATCCTGAGGCTCACAAGGTCCTAGCTGGGATGAGGGCAGAGAAAAGAAGCAGCCATAGGATACAAGGAAATTTTGCTGCTTCTCTGGCAGCCCAGCCCAGCCCTCAGCTCAGAGCCCAGGGCTCAGCACCCCTCACTCCTCACCAGCCCTGCTGCCTTAGCACATCTTTCTCACCTCAGTTTTGGTGGTCATTTCACAGCAAAAAGACCAAATATTAGGGAAATACAATTTCCCTATCCATCCAGACAGGCCAAACTCCATAATCCCAATTTGGCTCCCCAGGTGATGAACCCAAGGCTGCCAGGGCTCCAGGAGCGTTTGGACAATCTGGGATGGCCAGGATGGGATTGTTGGGGTGTCTGTGCAGGGCCAGGAGCCAGATCAATGATCCTGGTGGGTCCCTCCCAGCTCAGTCAGGAGATTCTGGGATGCTGGGATGCTGCTCAGCCTGCCCAGGGTCCAGGGGTACCACAGGGGCTTTTTGGAGGTCAAATCTGAAAACTCAGAGCCTGTTTTGTTCCAGGACTGTACAGGATGTCACAGCCCTCAGCAGCAGGAGGAGAACTCATCCTTCTCTTCAATCCAGCTGCCAAAGAAGGGCCTGAGCTCCCCTTTGGTGTCTGGACAGAGAGAAATTCCAAGTACAAGTTTACCTGAGCCAGAGAGAAACCTCTGCTCCTAGGGGATATCCAGTAGTCCCCAAAACCCTCCCTTAAAATGCTCAAACTGACTCACACCCTTCATACCACAATAATTCCAACCCCACAGCCCTGCAGAGGAACAGATTCAGAATTCCCAGGCTTGGAGTCCAAAGCTCCCCAGGAGGCAGCACTGCCTGAAGGGGAAGAAATGCCCCAACCCCAGCAGATCCCACTCTCAGCCTTGACAAATAAAAAATATCCGGGTTTTCTCAGAAGTTCAAAGTTTGCAGTGATACAAACCACTTTATGGAAAGAACAGGAATTCCAGCTGAGGAACCTGCAGGAATCTGCTGGTATCCAAATATTCCTCAACCTGTTACTCCTGGTAAAATCTTTCCCCAACAGTAAGAGAATATTCCTCAACTTGTTGTCCCTGATAAAATCTTTCCCCAACAGTGTGGGAATATTCCTCAACCTGTTGTTCCTGATAAAATTTTTTCCCAACTGTACCTGTGCTCTCACTTTTTGGGATCTAAACCAGCAGGGTCTGCCCAAAGCATTTTCTTTTCTCTGTCCTGATAATTTATCCCCCACAGGAAAACTAACAGAACAGCATTATCTGACCCACAGAAATAAGCTTTTATTTAATGCCCCAGTGTGTTTTCAGAGATGAAAATCCCACTCATGTTACTGCTCTGAAGCACCTGGAGCCCATGATTGGTGTGGAAGGAACTTACGGGTTTGTGGGGCTGAGGATGAACATGGAGCTGTAAGGCAGGATTGGTTTAGGCCCATTTTTGGTCAGGTCATCGACGTCTTTCTTCTCCTCCGTTTTGCTTTCAAACTCCACGTTGTTCACTGGAAATGGGAATTCAGAGAGAACACAAAGGAGAGGGTTAAAAATGGATTAGCAGGCTTCCTGCTGCCTGGAACAGCTGGAAATGGCAGCAGTGCAGCTGGGAGAGCAAACAGCCTTGGGAAGTGCTGATTAAATGGGATGAACAATCATCGGATCGTTATCGCTCCCTGCCCCTCACTGCTGCTGAGCCACCGAGCAGAACAGCCAGGAAATGAAACCATGAGCTAATTTATCCCAGAGCTGCCAAACCGGGGCTGGAAAACCCATCCCAAGGAGCACAAATGCTTAGGGAGAGGGATCAGCTCGGGATCCTTGAAATAAAATCGAAAGGAAGTCTGGCCAGCCTCGTAATTCGGTTTTTTCCCATAGAGCAGGAGCACAACTGGCTTTGGAACACATGAAAGAGCAGATTCATGGATGAGGCTTAATAATTTGAAGGCTGAGATTGCTGAATTTCCTAAAAATAGGAAAAGAGACATGGAAAGGACTTCTTGGACTCTCCAGAGCTGTGCCTGCATCGTGCACCTCGGTTTGGTCAGAGTTCCCCACAGGCAAAGGTGAGCAGCTCCATCCTGCAGCAGGTTTTGGGATCTCCTTCTCTGAGATTGTTCCCAGCTTCCCTCCCAAAGGTCGGAAATTCTCCAATTCTCACCCTGACTTCCCTTACAGGGGGTTTATGGGATAATTTACTGAAGATAATTTCCCATCTATGAGCTGGGTAACATTTTATGCTGCACATTCTCTTCTTAGACACGTATAAAGGCTCTTCCATTAATTCCCAGGACCCAAAGTCCAACAATCCCACCCTTTGGAATGCATTCAGTGCAGGGTTGTTATTACTTTTTATTTTATTTTGCAAGAAAATGACATTTCTTTGTGTTTGAGTGACATGTTCAATAAACTCCTTATTGGATCTCCAGTCAGATCCAGAGGAAATGGCCAAGAAAGGGAGAGGCTGATAAACTGTGATTGACAGGAACTCAGCATTGCAATATAGCAAAATTACCATTGAAGAGGAGGAGGAAAGAAGGAGAAAGAAGAAGGAAAAATAATAAAAAAATAGAAGATAAATCTTGTGGCTGATAACAGAGTGAAAAACCACAGAGACCCTGCCAGATCTCAGAAAGCAGAGTCCTGACAGCCAGAGGTTTAATGTGGACCTCTTGGATTTCCCTCAGGGATTCTCCTGAGCTCTCCAGATTTCTCCAGGCTGTTCCCACCCTGCCAGGGATCAGCACCAAGGTGGTGGGAACAGCCTGGTGCTGGCTGGGCACGAGGATCTTGGGACCATCTGTAAGTCTGTGCTGACAGACCCAAGGCAGAGAGCTCTGGAGAAGGACAGGGAGGGTGGATCTGCTCCAAGTGTGATGCAGAGGGTTGTAAAAGGCTCTGGAATGCCACAGGAGCCAGCAGCAGGGTCACACACGGATGCTGCTCTCCCTGCTCCCTCACCTCTCCCTTACACACAGGGTGTGGCCTGGCTGAGCCATCTCCAGGGAGTCTCAGGTGTTTTCCAGAGCCACCAGGAACCCTTGCTGAGTTCCTGCAGCCCATGTGGCAATTACAGCTCCTCTATCACAAAGTTCCCTGGCTGCCTCTCTCAAGGATGGCAGCACCCAGGAAAGCCCCCCCTCACTTCTTGGAGATTTGGATTCCCTGGCAATTCCACAGCAGGAAAAGCAGGGGACAGAGGCACTCACTTGGGATGACAGTGGTTTCCCCTGGAGGGGCAGTGATGGTGACAGGGATGTTCACAGTGGTGGTTTTGTCCAGGGGGGGCTGAATCATCCTGGTCACGTTCTTCTGGTTGTCGGCATCCTCCGGCTGCTCAGGCACCTTCTGCAGGTAAGTGCTGGGCAGGGTGTGCACAGGGACACTGCCAGGGCCACTGCCACTGCCACTGGCCTCCAGCTCACACTGGTTCTCCCTAGGAAAAAGCAGGATTTGTTCAATATGGCCCAGGAAAGGTTCAGAGAACACATCCCTGATGCTGCACCTCATGCTAAGCTTGTTTCCTCCATGCAAATCCTTTGCAGGGCTGTGGTGTTCACTTTCTCTGAACAGAGAGAGACATAATTCTCTCTCCCAGGATTTTTCAGGGGAAGGTAGTGGGAAGCTCAGAGAAGAAGAGAAAACAATTCTTGCAGTGAGAACCTCTGAGAAGAACAGAAAACAATTCTTATCTCTATTCCCTGCTCCTGTTGTTTGGCACACATGGAATGTGTTATGGAGATTGTTTACCCAAAGTGATTTGTTAGTTGGACACCAGTGAAGGTTGTTTTGATTCCTTGGCCAATTGGGTCAAAGCTGTGTCCTGGCTGTCTCAGACAGTCATGGGTTTTTCTCTAGTAGCTTTGTAGTATCCTTTTAGTATAGCATAGTATAGTACAGTATAGTATCTCTTTAGCATGCAATACAGTATAGCTTAATAAAGCAATTATTCAGCCTTCTGAATCATGGAGTCAGAGCACATTATTCCCTGGCTGAAGGTGCCCTGCATCAATACAGGACAACCTCTGACAGCAAAATTTGGGATCTTTTTCTCTGAGACCTCCCAGGCCAAACCCCAATCCCAACATTAGGAGGGGACAGTGGCACTGGACATCCCTGGGGTCACTTTAATGATGCTCCCAGGCCAGGACCATGTAGCAGTGCCACGAGCCACTCCCCAGAACAGCTGCTGGATGAATCCTCACACACTGCTCCCTAACGCTCTCCCCAGGCCTTATTTAAATGTGCTGATTCTCTTTTCCCGTTTTTGGAACGGTTTTGGAACCATTCTGGAACGTGGCAATCAGCAGCTAAATGGCTCCTGCTCTCCTCTGCAGCAGCAGCTCTGCTCCAGTGAGGAGGAAAGTGAGCCCGTGCACATGAGCACGCTGAACAGCAGGCAGAGTGTTTGGAAATTCAGCTGAAAGGAAGATAATTTAGACAGGAAAATTATTATCTCAGTGCCACTCACGGCTCTCCACGGTGACATGAACTCTATTCTAAAGAATCCCAGTGCAATTTCTTTTCCATCAGACTAATAAAGCTGAAAAGGCAATCTATCCTTCTTTATTAACTACTCCAAATGCTTCACCAGGGCTGCTTTTCTCACTTGACTTACATAAGAATTAAAGCAAATGGGGGCCATCGTTGCTCTTAATGGAAGAGGCCATGTGCTGGAACAACTGGTGGTGCAGCTGAAGGCTCCCCATTAAAAATGAAAATCAAAGGGCTGTAAGCAAGGCTGGCTGAAATTTAAATAGATGTCCCTCAGGAGCTTCCTTCAGAAGGAAGGAAATTTCCCTTCAGAAGCTGGGAAATTCTCTGCTCCACTTGGTGTCCTACAGGGTCTGTTGGTGTTTACAGCAAGCTGTTTTATGAACTAAATCGTCTTTGGGAGCCTCTGTCACTGCTGATTGAGGCAAAACAGAACTGCAGTGTTGGGGAAGATGAAACGGGAAAGCCTTATAAATATGATTGTCTGGCAAAAGACTGTGAGATTATAGAAACTATAAGCGAGATTGAAATGAAAGCAAGCTTTGAGATCCTCAGTTACTGAACAACTGGAAAACAATGGTGTGGCCAGCTGAAGGTGATCCCCTTTCGATGGAACAACACCCTCTGCCTGCAGACAGGCCCAAGGCTCAGAGCAGACCCTGCAGCTTGGCAGAAGGGGCCCAAAGAGGAGTTTTTAGGGTTTAAAATGTAACACAGTATGGTAATGTAATGATTCTTATAGGCTGTATGGAAATGCTATAGGATTTGTATCTTGTACTAGATTGGTTAGTGAGAATCAGAATATTCAACACAGAAGAAGATTTATTGTATTGTAACGGGAACTTCGCTGTCTTACCCTCTCATCCTCTCTCCCCCTCTCTTCTCTCATTCCTGCTCTGAGCTGTGTTTGGCAGCTCCCTGCAGGGCCCTGCACCCAGGCCCTTTGCAATAAACCCCAAGTTCCAGATCTGGCTGCAGAGATCTCTCATCTCCATCTGTCCCCACTGTCCCACCCCCTGACACTCCTACACTGCAGGTTGTGGTGGTAGCTGGTGTGGGCAGAGGGACAGCAGGGAATGCCACAGGGAGGCCATAAGGGATTTCCTGGAACACATCTGGGGCTTTGTGACCCCTGAACCGACCCAGGCAGGGCCTGGCAGCGCCCACTCACTTGGGCTGGTGATTGCGGTGCTCCTTCTCGCCAGCCTCCCCCTCCTTCTCCCCGCTGTCCTTCTCCACGGACTCGTAGGTGGACAGGGCCCTGTTCCTGAGCCGGTGCCGCCGGTGGGGCTCCTCTCCGCTGTCGCCCTTGGTGCCGGGCTCTCCATCCCTGTTCCCGGAGCGGGACCCTCCGCGGTGCCGGGAGCGCCGCTCGCCGCGGGCGCCGTTGGCGGTGCCGTTGCCCTCCTTGCTGGGCCGGTCGGAGGAGTGCCGGTGGCTGCGGTGCCTGCGGTGCTCCTTCTCACCCCCTTCGTCCACCGAGCCCCGCCGGTGGTGCCTCTTGCCCCCTTCCTGCCCCCTGCTACGGTCGCTCTTCCCTTCCTTGCTGCCCCCTTCCACCTCCTTGCTGCGGCTCCGGTGCTGCCGGTGCCGCTCCTCCTTGGTGCCAGCCCCGGCTTCGCCGCTCTCCTCCTTGGTGACATCTCCCTTCTCCTGCTCTCCCAGCTTCTCCTTCTCCCGATGCCGGTGGTGCTTCCTTGGCGCTTCTGCCCCATCGGCAGAGGTGGGTTTGGGGTGCTCCACCACCTCCTGGACATCCACGGGGCTCAGCTTGGTGAGGTTGTTCCTGCCCTCGCTGCGGGGCTCCACGACCAGCGGCCGGTCCAGGTGGGTTTTCATGTCGGGACGGATGTGCAGGGTGGTGGCGTAGCGGACGCGCTCCTCGGGGTCCAGCTCGTTGTACAGCGCCTCGCAGCTGGCTCGGAAGTTGTGCATCCGGATCTGGCTCGTCCTCTGCTCCCAAACCGACTTGGATTTGGAGGAATTCTGCTGCTTGCTAAGGGCGGGAGAAAGGTGATAAGTCAGCACCCAACTTTGCGCCAATTCCCTAAAAAAAACAGGGGATTTTTAGCTGAGGTGGGGAATTAGAGGGTCAAACCAAAGGAGTAACAGGGATGGAGAGAGAACATAAGCAGGGAAAGCCAGCAGGATCATCCGTGTTAGTTTGCCCACACACTATGAGATCAGCCCTCTGGAAAGGAGTTATTCTGCGTTTCGGAAATGTGGAAGCCTCGGGAATAGTCTGAAGGATTAAAACGTCAGCACACAAAAATCACACACCCCAGCCAGAGCCTTGGAACAGCCCGCAAAGCTTCCCAAAATTAGCAGCACTTTTCTCCCCACCTGGAAATATCTGGATGAGGAAATTAGTGGTGAGCAAGAGAAGTTAGATCAGCAGGAGGAGCAGGGAAAATCAAACCTGTCCCTGAGGATGCACCAGCCCCTTCCCCTTCCAGCCAGCCCCAGGGCTTGTTTTCCAGCTGTGCTGCCCTGCTGGCTCAGGAACAGGTTTAAAACTGCTCTAAATCCACAGCATCCTTCCAGGTGAGCATGGACCAGCCAGCCCACACATCAATGGAGAATGGAAAAGTACAACTAGTAAATGAAAACTGTCCTGTGCACCAGGAAATGTGGGAGAGTCACACAGAGATCCATGAAAGATCCTGAGCTGGAAGGGATCCATCAGGAACATCAGCCCCTGTCCCTGCCCAGCCCAGGCACCTCTGGCAGCCTCAGGGCCGTGCCCATTCCCTGGGCAGCCTGGGCAGTGCCAGCACCCTCTGGGGGCAGAGCCTTGCCCTGAGCTCCAGCCTGAGCTGCCCTGGCCCAGCCCCAGCCGTGCCCTGGCTCCTGTCCCTGGCCCAGAGCAGAGATGGAGCTGCCCCTCGGGAGGAGCTGCAGCCCCGGGAGCTCTGCCCTCCCTCTGCTCCAGCTGAACAACCCCAGAGCCCTCAGTCCCTCCTTGTGTGGTCCCTCCAGACCCTTCCCCGTCTCAGTATCCCAACATGAAGATGAGATGGCACCACCTGGAGACACCTGCTCATCTCTGTCACCTCTTGTGGCCAGGACACCTCCTCTGCAATGGCCTGAATGCTTGGATTTTTCAGCACAGCATTTGGGTTCTCACCACCACATTCAAAGCGACCACAACCCAACCAGAGTTTGAAGTTTATGAAGGGACAACTTTTTCTTTTCCTCCTAAAAACCTCAAGCCAAACTCTGCTTTTCGCTGGCTGCCAGGTGAGTTCTGGATTTAACCTCATGGAGACTCAGCACCCATTATTTCCTTAGTAAAACTTTTTCTAGCAAAACCAGGAAAGGCATTTTCCCCCTCCCAGCCTGCTCTGACACCTCCATTCCCCACACCTCAGGCTGAGCTGTGCAGCTGGAGGGAGCAGAGCCCACATGGGAGGCAAACACAGCTTCCTTACGCATTTTTGGGCTCCCCTGGCAGTGGAAAAAAGCAGCTTTTGTGTGTTCTGGTGCTGATTGGGGCTGTCTGGCTCTGTCACCGTGCACAGACCCCGGGGAGGTGACGTCCAGCCACGCTCATGTGGCACAGTGGGAGCTGTCAGAAGGGTTTTGTGTCTCTGGGCTCTGCTGGGGAATTGTTTCTTTACTGAGGTTGCTGCTGCCTGGTGCTGCTAAAGAGGAAAAAATTCACTAAAAGCCCTCATGAGAGCACCCAGGCAGATGTGAAGAAACCTCATTTAGTCCCAAAATCAGAGCCGATCACGAAAATTAAATATCTATGCCCTGTTGCCAAGTTCTGGACTCGTTGTCCAGCAGCTGAGTCCCCCATGTGCACCATGGCAGGAAAACAAGTGATAAAAATCACAGTTCTAAATGTAAATAATACCAGAAGGTCCTGGACAAATGGCTTAGAGCCCTGCTCATCCCAAATCCCACACTCAAGGGGGGACAGGCTCCTCCCGAGGCAGAGCTCCCTTCAAGGATGAACAGCCCCATTACAGTGGGCACTCACCACTTTCTTTAGCTCAAAAATATGAAAAATTAAAATATTCTCACTCATCAACAGCTTTCCTTGGTTTGAGAAGGAATGAGGAATGTGCAGAGCCTCTGACTGCCCAGCCCTGCTGCCCTGTCCAAGGATTTCCCATGGGAAGCCACAGGGAAAGCTCTGCAGAGCTCTCACAGGGATGGAGCTACCTGGGATGGGCATCCCAGGGTTTTACCTCTGCTAAACCCAACTGGGCTACAGATCTCTTCAAAGCCAGGCTCAGGAAAGCTGAGGGATTTTCTGTGCCTGGCTGAGCTCCCTGAATGCTGCCACAAACACCTCTGTTCTTAGGGAATATTCCTCACTCCATAGTGAAAGTCCTGGGGTGGGACCAGCCTTTGTCCTGTGCTTTGGGCAGCAATGAGGTGATAATCAGCCTTAATGATTCATGAGACAAGTGACTTTGTGCTGAAACTTCCAGTTTATCTAAAACCCAAGAGCAGAGGGAGGAGCACAAGCACCCCCTGCTCCATCCTGTGCTCCTTTGCCATAGGACAGGAACCAGCAGGGCTGGGACACAAAGCTCAGTGTCGGAAAGGAAAACAGTGAGAAAATCATCAGGCAGCTCCCATGGACACAGCCTGTGCCTGCTGCCTGTGCTGAGCCCATCCCAGCTGTTGGAAATGCAAGATGTGGTTGGGGCTGTGTGTTCTATCCCCATCTGTCAGAGCTGGGGCAGTTCTCTGCTGTCCATGGGCAGTTGTTTTTTTTCTCTCTCCCACAGCCAACCCTCCCTCCAGGAGATCTCTGCTGTCCATGGCCACTGAGTGTCCCTGCAGGGCTGATCCCATTCCAGCATCCCATGGGGAGATGCTGCGCCCAGGGCAGGAGCCAAGCATTCCTACCTGGATCCAACCTGAGCCTGGCACAGCACAGCAGCCTTTGCCCCCTGCATTGCCAGAGGAGCAGCTTTCTGCTGCCCTGCATGGCCAGAGGGAGCCCAGGCCCATCTGCAGCAGCCCTGGAGCTGCAGAGGAAAACTCCCCCCTTGTGCAGGATCCGTGCTGCAGCAGAGCCACAGCTGGCACTGCAGGAGGGCTGAGCCCCCATGGATGGGGCTGGGACACCGCCCTGACACACAGGGGGCAGGGCATGGTCTCACTCTGGCAGTGGTTTGTTTTCTTTTTTTTTGTACTATTGCATTTGTATTTTTAATTTTCCTAGTAAAGAACTGTTATTCCTACTCCCGTATCTTTGCCTGAGAGCCCAATAATTTCAAATTTATAATAATTCAGAGGGAGGGGGTTTAAATTTTCCATTTCAAGAGAGGCTCCTGCCTTCCTTAGCAGATACCTGTCTGTTCAAACCAAGCCAGCAGCCAAGAAGGAAAGAAAATCCCTTCAATCAGGCTGGAGGCGAGGAGGAGGAAGGTTGGGATTCAGAGCTGATCCTCAGCCCAGCTCTGACATGAGCTGTGCCATTGCAGGAGGAGTTTTGCACTTGTGTTTCAGTTCCACCAAGGACATAAATCAGCTTTTAAATGATCTCTGAGCTGTTCCCACTGCCCATCACTCAGGGCTAAGTGAGAGGTACTGCCAGGGAACTGCGCTCCTGAGAACCTGCAGGAAGCAGGCAGTGCACACATCAACCCAGCTCAGATCCCTGGGTAAATCAGGCACTGACATTCCAAGCTGGAATTTCCCAGCACCTGGAAATGAGCTGCATCCTTAACGCAGACACAAGGCACGGAGGCGAGTGCCAAACCCTCCAGCACAAAGCCACCCGCTGGCTCTGGGCACCAACAGCTCCAGAGCAGGAGCTGCAGAGGCAATGCCTGCACAGCCATTCCTCTTTCCACAGTGAAAACACTCCAAAAATATTTTTCAAAAGGCAAATCAGGATATTTACTAAGTGTGGTAAAAACCCAATCAGGAAAACGCAGCACCTGTGAGCTCAATTCCATCTCTAGAGTGTCACAGACATATTTTATGAAAAATCCTTTTGCTGGGATCTTTTCTCCTGAGAAGCCGAGAGGCCTTAGAAATGAAATGTAAACAATGGTTATCTGCTGCTGTGGAATGCAACAGGTGCATCTGTGATTGGTCTCATGTGGTTGTTTTTAATTAATGGCCAATCACATTCAGCTGGCTCGGACTCTCTGATCAGTCACAAGATTTTATTATCATTCCTTTCTATTCCTTTAAAGCCTTCTGATGAAATCCTTTCTTCTATTCTTTAGCATAGTTTTAATATATCATTTTCTTTTAATATAATATATATAATAAAATAGTAAGTTAGCCTTCTGAAACATGGAGTCAAGATTCTTATCTCTTCCCTCATCCTGGGATCCCTGATAACACCACCCGCACCTGACCAGTGAGGAGCATCTCAAATCCTGTAATCCAAATCCTGTCATCCCAAATCCTATCTTTCCAAACCCTGTCATCCCAAAAACACCACCCAGGAGCCAGAGCCAGGGCTCAGGGGCTGCTGTGGGAATGGGGGCAAAGCACCTGAGCACATGGGCCCCATGGGGACAGCGCTGGGAACTGCAGAGCCAGAGCAGCAGCAGGAAGTGGCAGCTGCTTGTCCAGCTGGATTTACCCAGTCCTGGCTCTCTCTGGGTCCCCACAGCCACTGAGCTGGGGATTTGTGGCAGCTCCTCCTCTCCTGGTGCTCCCTGGGAACAGGGACAGCCTGGGAGCTGATTGATGGCACCCCTTAGAGCAAAGCAGGGCTTCAGCCCAGCCCCCTGCCCAGGAGGAGATGCAGCAGCAGGAGGGGTTTGGAGGAGGTGGAAGAACATCAACAGGGCAAAAATTAATTCCTCTGCTTCCCCTTTCATTTGGGGCAGTGAATTCTGCACAAATCAGGGCAGGCACAGCCCAGCTACAGCATGAGCAGGGCAGGGCTTGTCTAAACTGATCAAAAAGAAGATTTGTGATAACAAATATTTGCTTCACAAAAAAACCAAAAATCCATAAAACCCATAAAATTCCACAAAAAACATAAAGCCAACTGCTCATCTGAACCCTGCTCACTGCTGGCTGCTTAAAATGCTCCTGAAGCCATTAAGGAAACTGCTCTGTAAATCACTCCTGACTTGCCAACATCCCACAAACACTGCTGGTAATTCACTGTTTTACTCCCCCTCCCTATTTTCAGGAGTATTTGGAACTCTTTGAAGGCTCTGCTCCCTCCCCAGACCCTCCAGGCTGGAAATGTTGTAGATATCACTGCTGGTACCAGCTCCACTGGTGTTCCTTGGGTTAAGATACCACCAAACAACTCCTGCCTGTGGCTGGAAAGAAAACCCTGCAATTCCTGGAGAATCAAATAAAATTCATATTAATGAATCAATGACTAATATTGGTATAAATAAAACCTGCAAGCACTGTGTGGTTTGTTTAAGAAAGGAAAGTGTATTTTTAGTCAGATTCTAATCTTAGGGTGCTCCTTAATGATTCAAGATTTTGTTCCCATAACCTTTGAAATCACTGCTGCACTTCATGGAAATCCTTAATATTTTGCTGCAGTAAATAATGAATGAAAGCAGCCTATGGAAAGATAATAATTCAGTGTTAAAAATAACCACACATCACACACTGGCTGTGAAATTCTGTGTTTCAGATAAAAGGGAATTTGTTGTTAAAATACAACAAAACCTTTCCACTCAAATCCTATTTTCTGTTCATGAACTCAGGGTTCATAAACTCCACATTTCCATTTTCCACTTGGAAAACACAATGGGATATTTCACTTTGGGGTTGGTGTGCACAAAGCCGAATGTTTTATCTCTCTGGAGGTTTTGGGGAAAACGCTCCTTAAAACTCACTGAGGAAAAAAAGCACATTCAGCTCATCCATCTCTGCACCTTTCTGCCTGTCAAAGCTCCCAGGAAATACACTGGAAGAAATGATCCAGAAGATGACTAAATCTAATTTATTCCCCTAATTTTCCCTGTGAGCAATCAGACCTGGGCACAGACAGGTCACACCTAATTTGGGCCATGACAAAAGCTCAACCTTGGTCACAGCAGTTAAATTCCAGGGTCTCTGTTCTGGTGGGGATTTAACAACAAACCCCAATGAAAAATGCCTCAAAATGAGGCCAAATCTTCCTTCCAAAAGGATTTTGGTACCTGAACTTTGATTTCATCCTTTTATAAAAGGCAACTCTGCCTCTGGAAATTCGGAAAAGACAAAAATCTGTATTTTTTTTTAAAGGCTAGTTGGAAAACATTGATTGGGAACAGTTTGGGATAACTTCTGCTGGGGGAAATTGGAATTTTGGGTTGAAGGCAGCTCCCAGCACCTCCTTTTCTCTATTCTGTCCCCCCCTGTCAGGGTGGGAGGCACCCAAAGTGCATCTGAGCCCTCTCTGCACCTTTCTGCCTGTCAAAACTCCCAGCAGCCAGGAAATACACTGGAAGAAATGATCCAAAAGATGACTAAATCTCATTTATTCCCCCAATTTTCCCTGTGAGCCATCAGACCTGGACACAGACAGGTCACACCTACTTTGGGCAGTCACAACAGCTCAGTCTTGGTCACAGAAGTTAAACTCACACAAAGCATCAACATATTTTAAATCCCAACTTGTCCAAGCCCCACCAGTGCATAAAGAGCCCCCAAACACCCAAGGGAATATCAGGGAGGAAAGGCTGCTGGAAAAACTGCTGGAAAAGCTCCTTGGCTTCACAGTACCTTGGTGCCTGCTGTGGGGCCAGGACAAACCCCCAGGCTGGAATTGCACTTACTTGAGTCTCCAAAAGCATTAAAGAAGAAAGACAAGGTCACACAGTTAAAGGATAACCCAAAGGACACTCGTGGGGGTGGGACAAGAGCTGATGAGGAGTTTTTGGGGTTAGTCAGCAGCAGTAATGATGTTTTTACCAACCTGTTGGTGTCAAAGCACACCCTGACCCACAGCACAGCCAGCAGGATTGGATTGGGAGGAAGCACATGGAGTGAGAGAGAGTTTTCCACTGTGTTTGCTCAACTCCAGCTCCAGAGGAGTAGCCAAGAGCCTCATTAGGACAAAATCAGTCGCTTTAAGCTCCAGCTCAAGAAGGTCAGTGAGCAAAGACATAACCAGCTTTTCAAGAGTTTTCCAATTTAGTCTCACTTGGACCCCGTTTCCAGAATTCTTTTGAAGTCCTCCTCCAGTTTTCCCTCCAAGAGAGCTCTCCTGGTTCTCCCACGGAACCCAGAGTGCAAACACTGGTGGAACATCAAAGCCAACAGCCCAGCACAGAATAAACACAGAGAACAGAAAGAAATACAAGTGAGAACAAGACAAACCATCAAATGAGGGGAGACAGGAGAAGAGAGGAGAACAGTTCAGGAGAAATAATGGAAAGGAACTCAGGGAGAAAAATGGAGGAAGGAAGAGGGGGAAAAGTCACAGTCAATGTATGGAACACAAGAGTTGCTCACAAATCACAAGCATCAAATGACAATGACACCTTCCAGTCCTTTCCCTGGATGTTGGTCTGGAGGCTTTCCACAATGATGGGAATGATTTTTTGGGGAAAAAGAACACAGGGAGAGTGAAGGCACCAGGAGAAGGGGAAGGTTGACAGAGCTCTAAATGAGAAATCCACGTAGTGAATATCGTAACAGAGAGCAACTCACGGTGAATTTACGCTGGAGACTGACGAGCTGCGAGATACAGTACCTCGAGTTTGCTTTACAAAACTGCACATGCAAAAAAACAAAACAAACAAAGAAAACAAAAAGTGAGAAAAGAAAAAGCCAGAAAACCAAAAAAAAAAAAACCAAACCAAAAGGAAAATCAAACCAAACCAAACAGGCAGAGAAACCATAAAAGACATCGGGAGGAGACTCGTACAGGCCGCGTCCTGTTGGGTGCAGACGGGGAGGAGACCAGGCAAGCTCCAGGGCTGTGGAAACCATGGACACACCACCCTCTGGAGAATGAGGACACAACCAAAGAGTCCAAAAGGGAGGCAAAAGGAAGAGGTGACCAAGAGGCACACAATGAGCATGGAGCTCTGTGGCTCCCTGGTACTCACATCACCAAAGTCCTGCAGGAGCCTCCTCTGCCACCCTGGGGAGGCCTGGCTGCAGCCATGGGGGGATTGTGCTGCAAATCCTCATTTCCAAGAGGATTCCATTTGCTAATTCCTGCTCCTGGCACCAGGAGGAAGCTTTAGCACGGAGCAAGGGCTGGAGAGAGGACCCCAGGCTCCAAAATCCACCTGAGCTCCAGCAGCTGATGCCACACAACTTCTCCTCAGTCCCTGCCTCAGGAGGCACCCACCTCTCTCCTCGGACAGGGATTGGGATGGGCCTGGCTCAGACTGCCCAAAATTGGGTCACTGGGCCTAAAAACCTCAGCCCTGCTGCAGCTCCAGTGGGGCAGGGCCCAGGGGTGAAAGGAGCTTCCTGCAGCTCAAGGAATTTTGTAGATTCTCCTCCATCTCCTCCACACCATTTCTGTGGGGGGTTCTAAATATGGAAATCACTGAATCACACAGAAAAGGCAGGCAATCCACAGAAAACCAGGATTCTAAATATCCTGATTGATCTTGGCTTGAGGCATTAATTTTTTCCCAGCTCTAATGATCATTTTTATCAATCTACAGCATTCCAAAAACCCTCCCCAAGACTGAAAATAAAATCCCTTCGCCTCCTGATTTGCCTTTTCAGTTGCAGCATTTTTCCTCCTGCTTTCATGAACGTTTAAATCTGTTAACAATCAATTCTAGCCAACCAGAAAGCCCAGTTAAAATCTAATATTCTCTGGGTATCATAGAAGTAGAGGTTTAAATATACGTTTATTAAAATTAATGGATTGTTCTGAACAGAAATATTGGCTCAGTTACTGCATATAACACAAAATCCAGAGGTTCAGAAACCTGGAGTGAATATAAGAAAAATTATGGAAGGCATCATAAAAGTTTTGCTTGAAGCAAATAATGAGCTGAGCAGCCAGGTGAAGTATTTTACCTAAACCCCAGGATTTCTGTATTTGTCTGGTGCCAAATGAAACAGGAGCAGAGGCAGAGTGGGGGTGGCATGTCCTGCATGCTAACCAAGGAAATTATAATTTCCAGGTTGTTCAAGCTGGGAACCTTTTTACTCTTTGGCAACAAAATCCTGCAGAGAACAAGCCCCTGAGTGCAGGGCATAACCAAGGAATTCCTTTGGGAAAACTTGGGATGGAGGAGAACGCTGCCCTGATTGACCTGGGAGTCAGCACTGTGCAGTACATGTGGGGATTTTGGGTTTAATTGTTGGAAATTGTGGAAAGCAGATGCACATCCCTCCGTGGGAGACTGGGATGAGCCTCTGTGTGTCTCCCTGCCTCGTTTGGTGCTGGGCAGGATGAAGGCCATGCTCTGTCCTTGTCACCTGTGCAGGGAATGTGACACAAGTCCTGCAGCGCTCCAGGCTCACCGCTCTGCTCCTGTGGTTGGATCTTTTTCAAACCATAAATTTGCCTGGAACCACCATGTGTGAAACCACAGAGCCAGCCCAGCCTCCTTTTCCAGGGCAAAACGACAGCAGGAGTTGATTTTCACCAGATTCTACTTACCAGGAAGGAGGGACAGAGCCCAGAGAGTGGCTGTGGGTGACACCGATGGTGAGAACAGAGAGGAAAACCCATGGGAGGAATCAGAACCTCACACACTGACACACTCCAGGGGAGGAGCAGAGGGAAGAAACCACAACCAGCAAGAGGAAAAGAACACCTCTTCTAATCTACACCCCCCAGCAGAGCACAGGGCACGGGCTGGGTGTTCAGCAGCTTCTTGCTGGGTCCTGTTGGGTGCCCAGAGCCCAACAGAGATGTGGAAATCACCACGGTACTCCCGAGACAGAAGGAAAACATGGAACCTCCGAGATGGAAAACCTGGAGAAACAGAGCAGTTCCCCCCTCCCTGCATCCCCAGACCTGTACAAAAGGGCCACAGGGGTCAGGGTGAAGGGACTGAGGTGCCACCTCTGGTGGCTTTTCTGTCTTGCTCTCACTGACAGGCACTGGCCCCCTGTGGGACTGCAATCACAGCACCAGTTCTGTGAACAAGCCCAGTGGGACCAGCAGAAACCAGTCCTGGAGACAGCAGGAGGAGGTCCTTGGAAGCTGGGAAATTGTCCTGGGAAGCACAGGTAACTGGAACAGCAGTGGGCAGTGTGACAAACTGTGCTTAGGTCTGGTGCCCACGTCCAGGAGCTCTCTCTGCCACTGCCCACCAGGTTTCATGCACCACCCAGGTTCTCCTCCCACCCAAAACTCACCCCTCACACCTGTGATTAAATTATTTCCTTGGACCTGGCTACAACTCTAATCCATTACCTCATGGAATTAATAAAACCCCAAACCTCATAATTCACAGAGTGCAAGAAGTTCCTCCAAGTGTAGCTGATTACCTGGCAGGCTCCTACAAATTTAGAGGTGCTGAAAAAGGCTTTCCCCAAGCAAAGGTGAGAGAAGGGCACTGGGGAATGCTGTGGGTGCCAGCTGAGCCCCAGGTGTGCCCTGCCTGGGGCAGGGTGAGCTCATGGCAGCCCCTTTTGTACGGGCCATTGGTGCAGCTCTGGCTGGGACAGGGAAGGCAGACAGGAACCCAAACATGGGGAGTTCAGGCATCAGGCCAGGCAGAAGCAGGAAAAAACACCAACTTTGCTTTGGGGTCTTTGTGTGACCCCCAAAAGGCTCTTCCTTCCACTGGCAGTGGCACCAAGAAGTGCTTTGGACATCCAGGGCCTTGGAATTGTCCCCTTGTCCCTGGTCTGGCTGCCAAGGAAGCTGCACCAATGGTTTGCCCTAAGGACCCCTGGCTCTGTGAAGTCCCTCAGGTGCAGAGGCTGAGCAGGGCAAACGACACAGAGGGGCTGAACAAACCCAGAACTCACCTCCAGAAACAACAAAGCAAGGAAAATGCTAAATGGAAAACAAACAAACAAAAAATAATCACACAAAAAGAAGAGTGAAGCAATGGGCTCGAATCAAACACACCTCCTGTGTTCAGCCAAACATTGCAAACAGTGATAGAACCAACACATCACCCTTGTTTTTCATCCTAAATAAATCCTTCAGGGTAGAGTTCACCAGGTGAAAAACCAACTGTGGTCAGTCAAATCTGCTCTCTGGTGGAGCAGAGAAATGATGGGGGCTGCATGAGGCACGAGCTCCACACCAGCCTCACTTTTCATCCAGAGAAACCACAAAATAAATCCTGCAGGTTAGAGTTCACCAGGTGAAAAACCAACTGTGGTCAGAAAAATCTGCTCAGGTCCCTCTGGTGGAGCAGAGAAATGCTGGGGGCTGCATGAACCAGCAGCTCCACACCAGCCTCACTTTTTCATCCTAAATAAATCCTTCAGAAAAGAGTTCACTAAATGAAAAAGGAACTGTGGCCAGACAAATCTGCTCAGGTCCCTTTGGTGGAGCAGAAAAATGCTGGGGGCTGGATGAGGCAGGAACTCCAGACCAGCCTCACTTTTCATCCAGAGAAATCACAAAATAAATCCTTCAGGCTAGAGTTCACCAGGTGATAAACCAACTGTGGCCAGACAAATCTGCTCAGGTGAATCCCTTTGGTGGAGGAGGACTGTCACTGTCATATTTTCTGGAAAAATCTCTTTGCCCAGGAGTTTGCTCCTGGGAAGCTGAGAAACCTCAGAGAAAAAAGAAACCAATAATTATCTGATTTGTTTCTCCTGTGTTTTGCTGCTTTGGAATGTGTTTGGAGATTGTTTACCAACTGGTCATTGTTTGATTGGTTTAATGTGAATTGTTTTTACTTAATGACCAATCACAGCCAAGCTGTGTCAGGACTCTGGAAGCAGTCACGAGTTTTTCATTATTATCTTATAATCTTCTGTAAGCATCCTTCCTCTATTCTTTAGTATAGTATTCTTTAATATAATAAATAATATAATATTATAATAATATAATTTATACATAAGTATTTAAAATAATAAATATCTAAAAATGGATCAAATTCCTTTCCTAAAACATGGACGAATCAGATCATCATTATCCCCCAAATATAGGGGACCCTGAAAATACCACAGATCATCCCAACCCTCTGAGCCACCATGATATTATAGGGATAAAATAATAAATGAGCCTTCTAAGAAGATGGAGTCAGATTGATCTTTCCTTGCCTTTGTCAGGGTGCCCTGAATACAAGAGAGGACATTTCTGGAGCTCCAAAGCAATGCAGGACGTTGTGAGGCAGATGATGAACGATCCCTCCCCAGCACTGCAATGATGAGCCTGTTATTAAAGGAGATCCCTGGTGTCCATCAATCACAAAGCAATTCCCAGCTCCAGGTGGGAAGGTGAAGGTGCCTCTTCAGAGCCTGGAGAACACTGGATAACAACCAGCTCCTGATGCTTAGGAAATGATGTTCAGTAACCAGCACAATAAATGGAGCTCAGAGCAGAGGAAGGGGGACAAGGGGACAATTCCAAGGCACTGGATGTGCAAATTTGGTGGAGCTTGCTTAGGAGGGGAGGCTGGGGCAGGTGATAAATGATTCCCTTGGATCTGGCTGCAACTGTAATGCACTACCTCATGGAATTAAAAAAACCCAAATCCTGTAAGTCACAGAGTGCAAAAAATTCCTCTTCAGGCACAGCTGACCCTGTGTTGGCACAGGAAAATGCCAGAGGTGGGGGATCCAACCCCGTGGGAAGGGCTGGAAGGAGCTTTAGGGGAGCCACAGTCAGTGCTGGGAGCAGGACTGGCAAGGGCAGGGAGGAAACAGCACCTGAGGCAGCACAGCCAACGTGAGTCCTGAGCAGGCTCAGCCCAGGGACAGCTTTGTCACCTCCTGAGGACACTGGCAACGTGAACATCGTGATCAAGAAAATCCAAGTCATGCTGTTCTCTGCCAGCACCTGCTTGGACTGATGCAGGCAGGGAAAATATCAATGTTTTCAGAACATCCATCCATGCCATTGATGCCTGCTGTTACAGAAATCCATTTCCACAGGTTGGGAAAATAATATTAAACTAGAAAACTAAAAAAAATATTCCTTAGGGAAAGTACAAATAGAGATTGATTGGGTAGAGCCACCTTTGCAGGAGCTCAATCCCAGCTTTCCCAGGCCTTGCTTACTCAATCCTACAGGGACTGGATTCTCAGTTCTTAGTACCTGAGTTTTGGGTTCTGGTGATATTTCCATTCATCAAAAATCCCATTTTTAAGAACACCCAGCACTTTTGGCATGTCCAGCTCTGGATCTGATCTGCCAGGACTTGCCATGGGCACAACATCTGCTCCACCCTCAGAGCACCACGGGAAATAAGAGCAGGAAATGAAGTGTTGGGGTGGATTTGGGTGCCAAAAGGTCCCTAAATCAGCCCTGTTGTGCTGGAGAGGGGTATCCAAGGGATGGTGGCTGCAAACCACCCCCTGTCCAAGATTCAGGGGCTGCAAACCACACCCTATACAATATTTAGGGGCTGCAAGCCACCCTTCTGTCCAAGACCTAGGGACGGCAAAGTAACACCTATACAGTATTTAGGGGCTGCAAACCACCCCCTGTCCAAGGTTTAGGGGCTGCAAAACAGCCTCTATCCAAGATTTAGGGGCTGCAAACCACCCCCTGCAAGATTTAGGGGCTGCAGACCACCCCCTGTCCAAAATTTAGGGTCTGCAAGCCACCTCTCTGTCGAAGACCTAGGGGCTGCAAAGCACCCCCCTATATAAGATTTAGGGGCTGCAAACATCACCCAGCAAGATTTAGGGGCTGCAAAGCACCCCTGTCCAAAATTTAGGGAATACAAAGCACCCCCTATCAAAGATTTAGGGGCTGCAAAGCACCCCTGTCCAACATTTAGGAGCTGCAAACCATCCTCCTATCCAAGATTTAGGGGCTGCAAACCACACTCTACACAATATTTAGGGGCTGCAAAGCATCTCCCTATAAAATATTTAGGGGCTGCAAACCACTCCTGCAATATTTAGGGCTGCAAACCATCCCCTATACAATATTTAGGGGCTGCAAACCACCCCTGTTCAAGGTTTAGGGGCTGCCAAGCTCCTCTGGAGCTCCCTGAGGATGGAAATTCTGTCCCTGTATGGGTTCTTCACTTGAGAGCTGCATTTGACCCTTGTGGGTCTCTCCCAACTCAGAATATCCTGGGATTTATGTATAAAATTGCTTTGAGATGGATTTATTAAATCTCACGGGTTACAAGGCACCAATCCACCCAGCCCCTCTTCCCATCTCCCAAAATCTGATTCCTCCCTTGCCTCCTCCTCCAGGGCTTCATCCCTTTGGGCATCAATCCCTTGACCTAAATGTTGCTTTTTGTCCCCAAAGCAGAGCTCTGTGAGTGGCCATGGAGCAGGGTAAGGAGATGCCACAGGGTGTCACAGGGTCAGATGTGCAAACCATCCCTTCCACTGTGCTCCTGTGAATTTTCCCACAGCCGGGGCAGAGCAGACTTAATTTGAGGCAAAATAAGCAAAAATCCACAATTTTGTCCTCACTTTGAATTGTTGTCACAAAAATCTCCTTGTGCTTTTTAAAACCTGGTGAAAAATCATGGGAAAAGGTGATTTTAAGGCAATTTCAGCCTTAGGTCCATGGAAGTGAGTTGGTTTTTTTCTCCCAATTTCTAAGAAATCTTCCCATGCAAAACACAGAAGCAAATAAGCACCATCATCATCTTGCATTTTCAAATACCAGAACCAAGAAATTCATCAAAGAGCAGGAGCAATTATCCTCATTTGACTTCTTTTCAAGGCTGGCCAGAAAATAATTGTAAGGAAAAAATGGTATTTAAAACTATCAAACAGCCAGAGCATAAATAGGAACTGATTACAGCAGTAATGACAAAATAAAATGGTAAGAAGAATAAAATAGGCAAATTAATAATATTCTTTTCCTTCACATGTAATAAACTGGCTCCACTTGGCCTTTTGTCTTTGCTAAAGTGGATTAAAGTCCCAGTAAAAAGAGATTTCCACCGAAGGGATCCGGCTGCAGTTCAGGTTTTTTCCAGTAAATTGAGCAGGAAATTTCTTTTTTTTTTTTATGCTTGAGCTTCTCCAGCCCTTGGAGGTCTCCTCCTGTAAAAGGGGTCTGGAAAACATCAGCAGCTCCCAGTAAAATGCAGGAGCAAACTTTTTGGTGTTGATGCTGAAATTCCAGAAGAGTTCAAGGATTTCAGCAAGTCCTTGTAAGGAATCCCAGAACAGAGTCATGGAATGGTTTGGGTTGGAAGGACCTTAAATCCCATCCCAGCCTCTGCAGGGACACCTTCCACCACCCCAGGCTGCTCCAAGTCCATCCAACACTTGGATATTTCCAGGGATGTCTCAAACACAGGAACCTGGACCTCAAATATTTCCACCTACACCTCATTTTGGAAAAGTTGGGCCCAAGGCAAAGCTCTCCAAGGGTTTTGGTATATCAGAGCCTGTGCTTGTCCTCATCCAGGGATCTGGGAATCCCAAATGGATGTTCCTGCCTCCAAACCAGAGCATTTTACTCCACCTAGCTCTTTCAAACAGCAAGGAAAGGGAATTCAAACACATTTTTCAGCTATTTAAAGGATGCCTTTGCACTTCAATTCTCAAGATTATTAAAAAATATCGATTTCTGTGCACACACAGAAACAACTCATAAAAAATCATTAAACTCATCTCCTCATTAAAAATCCAAAGTGGGATGTTAACACTTCACCTGGTGAAATCTACCTTAAAAAAAAAAATCCTCCTAAACCACAATTATTCAAAGCTGAGGCCTTACAAAGAGCACCAAACTGAAAGAAATCCTTCATTAAACTCCTAATTAAATGCTCAGCACTGAAGTATTTGGCCAGAGGTGGTGCAGGAGGGCTCCCAGACCATGGGATGCTCCAGCTGGACAGACAGACAGACAGACAGAGACACTGCAAAAGGGAAATGCTCTCCCAAGGAATCAAAGGTGCTTACGCAGCTATGGAGATGTTGGCTGCTGACATGGGGCTCACTTCAGCCACCTCCTTGGCCTTCTGCAGGGCCAGCTTCTGGTTGGTGGCTTCCTCCATCTCCTCCTCGTCCTGAGGCACAAAAACAAGAGAAAATAGGGAATAAATCATGGAATAACAACAAGCAGAGCTCCTCTGGGGCATGGTGCTGCCACTGCTGGGCTGTAAGGACACAGGAATTTCAATTTAGGGCTGCAAGGATGCAGGAATTTTAGTTTAGGGCTGCAAGGACACAGGAATTTCAATTTAGGGCTGCAAAGACACAGGAATTTCAATTTAGAGACAATATTTTCAATTTAGAGACAGTATTTCCAATTCAGGGCTGCAAGGACACAGGAATTTTAATTGAGGGCTGCAAGGACACAGGGATTTCAATTGAGGGCAGATATCCTCACAAGGAGCCCCAGGTTTGGTGCAAGTTGAGGTGAGAATGGCAAGGTTTGGTCTCCTCTCAGCACACAGCAGTGGGAAAGGAGACTCTGAGGGAGCAGGAATGGGACAATTCCAGGTGGAATTCCCCATTTATCCCAGAGCTGTGTGTGGAACAACCCTCTAAAGCCAATGTCCTGCTGGAACATCTGCACAGGGCTCCTAAATCCTCCCTGACCTTCTGCCAAGGGGACTTTTCTGAAACAATAATAAAAAAATGATAGATTTGGGATGGTCCTGCTGCCATCAGTTATTCACACCCACCTCAGACCCCTGAGGACTAAGAAAACAAAAAATGAACCATATTAAATGTAGTTTAATATATAATAAATGTAGAGCAAAGGGTTCTGTTCCTGCTTCCTGCATATCCCTGGATCAGGAGGATTTTTAACCTCTGAAGATTGTACCTGGGATTTCTCTCTTTCTACCCAACATGAAAAGCACCACTGAAACTTAAAATTAAAGATCTTAATTTAAAAAAAATACAAAAAATTAATTTCAAAAATTCAAAATTTAAGAATCTTAAACATTGAGGCAAGAGCAAAACCCAAGGAAACAACCTGATTCCCCTTCAATGGGTACCAAGGGCAACTTTGCTGGAATTTTTAAAAAAAATTTCTTCAAAATAAAGTCAAAGCATGGAAGGATCATCACAGTTTTGGTAGCAACACCAGCATCTCACAAATCCAGGGGAAACCACACTGAGAGCAGTCCCAGGCTCTTGTGTCAAACTTCATGGAATGCACAGGTTCTGCCTCTGCTCTCCAGGCTGCTGCTGCAAGGAGTCACGATTAAAATAATGAGAGCAGACAGATCTCCAGCTTTGGAATAGGAAATTATAGAGATTTATCCACCCTGAATTCCATCTGCATAAACAGCTCCTCGCTCTGCCTTTGGTGCTATTTGCTTCCACTGAACTCATTTGGAAACTGTTTTATTTTTCTCCTTCAGAAGGAAAAAAATGTGGAAATTGATTTTAAAAATCATTACCATATAAATTTCTTCTTTTTTTTTTCTTTTTTTTTTCCCTTTGCAAATATTTGCAAGTCTATAACCAGGCCTGAATAAAAGACCTGCTGAGCAATTATACAAAGTCAATATTTCTCAGCTGCCAAATTCCAGCATTTTATGGATTTTTCTCCATAATTTCCAGTATTTTATTTTTATTTTATGCCAAATTCCAATTTATCAAAGCTTTGGGAGCTCATTGCAAACCAAGGATGTTTGGTTTAATCCTGGCCCCCAGCTCAGCCCCAGCTGTCCTTTCACCCTGCTGGGGTGGGAAAGCAGCAAAGCACCCATGCATTGGGATAAATTCAGTGTATTTGGGGAGGAAAAACAGAAAGTAATGAATTCCACATTTCCCACCCCAGGTTTTGCCATTCCCAGCACAGCAGAGCTCCCTCCATGGAGCAGACTGGGACAGACAGATGTGTTTGTCTCAGCTGTGTGTCCCCAGGTCCTTGTCCCCCCCAGTTTTCCCCCCTGGACTCTGTGGTGTAGGGGGACACAGTATGGGTGAATGAAGGTGATAAAGAATGTAATCTTATCCCCCAACAAGTTGCAGCTGGACCCTATTACTAAAGATGAGGAGCAGGCTGGATGATAACAGGCAACACCTGTAGCCAATAAGAACAATGTTATAAAAGAGTGGATTGGTGGGATCTAGAGTTAAATAATTACTGCAAGGACCAGGAACAGTCAGTGCTTAGAGGAGCTGCCTACAGGAGGAATCCTTGCACCATAATGAGAATAGAACTGTTGAGCTGTTTAAGACAACAAATGGTGACCCCGATGTGATTTGGGATGTGATTAAGGAAACATCCGCGTGATTTGGAAAAAAATTACTTCACTACTATGCTATATTGCCCTGTGGATTTGGAACTAAATTATATTTCCCTATGGATTCAGGGAAGCTAGATTTGACCACCGGATTTGACATATAACCCCGTGGATTTGGGGAAACATGATTTGGCTACTAAACTATTGGTAAAATATATCAATTACAGCTATTAGTGTTTATAAAATATAAAGATAAGCACTTTGTAAGCTATAAAACTGAACTAGCATTTAGGAATATATATATCTGTGCTGTAATAGGCTGTTTGAACACTTGTATAACTCTTAGTTCTAAATTAAATGTACAAATATGTCATAATGTAATTTATTTGAATATGTGCTTCTGGAAAAGCTGCAACTCTGTGGTTAAAAGAAAAAGGGGGAATTTTAGGGGGTCACAGAATGAGTAAATGAAGGTGATATAGAATGTAATTGTATCCTCCAATGGGCTGCAGCTGGACTCTATTACTAAAGATCAGGAGCAGGCTGGATGATAACAGGCAACACCTGTAGCCAATATGAACAAGTGGTATAAAAGAGTGGATTGGTGGGAACTGGAGTCAGATGGCTGCTGCAAGGATCAGGAACAGTCAATGCTTAGAGGAGCTGCCTGCGAGAAACCTTGAGGAGACAACACTGTGGGGTCACTGCTCAGAGAGAACAAAACATCCCAGAGTGGTTCCAACACAAATCCTCTTTCCCACACAAATCCCACAGCAGCTCCTGGTTTATTTTTTTAATTTAAAAAAAAATTAACTGTGCCCATCCCAATGCAGCAGAAATGTTATCCTCAGGACACAAGTTTTACAAGGAATAACACCCTAATTAAAAAATCTTTCAGGTTTTCCTTTCATCCTCCAGGTAAATTCAAATTATTTCTTCCTTTGAGGGATCTCCAGCAGCCTTAAAAACCAAAGGCTGCTGATTTTTCTTTCTCTGCCCCTAAAGCACCAGGTGCAGGTTTTAAAACCTCTTTTAAATTTGTGGTTTCTGCTCCATTCTCCTGGGTGTAATTCTGCTGGATTTCCATCCTGAAGGAGCAGCAAACGCAGCTGTTCCTCCCTCACAACCAGCTCAGCCCTCAGCAGATGTTTGCTTTGTAATATATCTGTGGCTCCTTCCATGCAGACATTGCAGATGACTCCAAAAATTCATTAATTTTTTTACCTGATATTTCAAATTCCAGCTCAAACTGTTACTCCCATTTCACAGATAAAGCTCTTGTCTATAAGGACATCCCTGGTTCATGTCCCTTTCTGTTTTCTAGAGCTCTAAATTTTAATTTAAATCAATTTCTCACAGGGTAAAACCCATTTTTGGTGCTACCCATCATGGTGTGCATCATTAAAACTGAATTTTCTTGAATATATTCAGCCAGTTAAAGCCTTTTCCATAGGAAGGAGGGGGATTTATGGATGCTGAGCTCTGGGTTTGGCCACTCCTTTCAGTCCAGAATTTCTGGGCATTCCTCAAGAATTTTATACAAATTTACATCAAATTCCCACATCCCTCATATATGTTTATATGCTTTTTCAGGGATCACTAGCAGTGTACAGAGAGGAGAAAACACTTCCTGCTTGGATATTTAGGAAAATAAAGCCTCACTTGTAGTGGGTTTACACTCCAGTTTAGTGACGATAAAGCAGGAGCTGCTGGATGTCACCAGAGACATTCTGCATGACCAGCAGTGAGATTTGAAAAGCAAATTTTGGGGGCAATTGTAAATTCTGCTCTGAATAAATGAACAGGAAGAAAATCCTGTCAATATGTTGAAAAAAACTTAAAGGTGAGGGAACCTAAAGTGATTGAGGAGCAGTCTCAGGAATCACTGAAAATTGGGTGGCAGAGCTTGAGTCAGTGCAAGGCCAGAACAGGAAGAGCAGGAGAGGGAGCTGGGAGCAGATTTTTCATAGATTGAAAGCAAAGGTGGTGATTTTTTTTTTTTCCCCACAAAAATGAGTCATTCCTAAGCTGGTGAGTTCTGTAACAGCCACAGGGTGATCAAGCTGCAGTTAAATATAGCCCCAGCTCTGAGAGCTGCTCTTACAGGTCACAGAGCCCAGAAATGGCCCAAATGCCACATAAAAAATCCAAATTAGCATCCAGAAGTGGGGAAAGTTGAGATGTTCCAGTCCTGAGGCAGGAAAGTTTTCTGCCTTCCCTAAACAGAGGCAATTTCAATTGCTCCTGGTTCTCCCACATTAAATTCAGCGCTGATCTCAATTAATTTCACAGAATAAATGTCAGGAGAGTCTCCTGGGACCAACTGACTCCTGAGTAACTTCCTTGTATCTCTGGGCCATTTTTGGGGCTTGCATGATCATATTTACTCAGCAGGAAATCCCTCATTCTCCAGGTATGTGTCTAATTGAATTTTAGCTTTTTCCTTTTCTTTTGAAAGCCCTAGTGATTTGGCGGGGGGGGAGGGTATAATAAATAAAATTAAACTTAAAAAAATCCCCAAGAGAGTTTTTGGAGAAGCTTTATGATTTGGCAATGCTGTTGAATCCATCAATATTTAATTAGACTTTATAAACATCCCCAAAGTCAGGTTTCTAACCCTCCCTGTCAGCTGCTGAAATATTCACAAGAAAGCACTTAAAGGATTAAGAAAGAAGGAGGATGAGCTTCATTATCCAAGAATTGTGCTGGGCCTCATCTCCCCTCTTTGCACATGCATGGGATGCCCATAAATCTGGGAGGATCTTTGCCTCCAGGCTGGAGATTTCTGTGAGCACAGAAACAGCTGAGCTGCTGAAAGGGGGAAAAAATTCCCATTAAAAAAAAAAAAAAAAGGAAAAACTTCTAAACAACAGAGTAACAGAGACACATTAAAGACAGCCATGAGCAGCATTTTAAGAGAGGAGGGATGCAGAACACAGAGTTGGAACAGAAAATAAAATTATAAAAATTTATTTATAATAAAAAATTACTTATAATAAAATTATTTATAATAACAAAAATATTTATAATAAAATTATTTATAAGAATGCTATTTATAAAAATTCTATAATAAAATTATTTAGAGCAACAGTATTTAAAATAAAATTATATATAATAGAAAATATTTAATAATTTATATTATATAAAATATATATTAAATAATACTGTATATTATGATTTAATAAAAATATTTTATTATTATAAATATCTTTATTACAAATATGATAAAATGTTTGTAATAAAATATTTATAATAATAAAAATATTTTTCACCTGGGGGCCACCAGGCTGTTTGGAGGGTTTGTTGGGAGAAAGCTCCAGAAAAGCTGGGAGTTGGAGCCAGTCCTGCAGGAAAAGGGGAGATGAGAGAGCAGCTCAGCCACAGCAAGGATGTGGTTTTTGATGGGAACCTTTGGCTGGTTTGCTCTGCAGCAGCTGGAGGAGGGTGGGAAATGTGAGGAAGTCTCGGTGTCCCTCAAGTGTGGAGCTGCACTGGGGACCCAAAGAGCCAAAAATGTTGGGAAATCTTGAGTGCAGCAGTGCCAGATCCACCCCAGAGCTCAGCACCAACCCTGAGCACCACATCTCTGTGGCTTTTGAGCAATTCCATGGGGTGGTTTGGGGTGCAAAGACCTCAAAGCCCATCCAGGACACCTCCCACCAGCCCAGGCTGCTCCAGCTCCATCCAGCCTGGCCTTGGCATCCAGGGGCATGGACTGCTGCACCTTTCCCTAAAAATAAAAACCACCTGTGCCTGCTGCTGCCTCAGCTCGTGGGCAGAGAGCTCTGCCACTGGCAGGAGGAGAGAAATTAAAGTTTTAAAACACAACCAGCCCAATGGGGTCATTGTGACTGATGGCAGCAGCACAGGAATGGGTGAGAAAAGCTAAAAATGTGCAAAAATCCCTTTAATTCTCCTCACAAATTCACCTGAGTATGCCAAGAAATCAAAACTCTGCAATAGCCCAAACACCAAGGGCAACAGTCACAACCCTGGGCTGAGCTGTTCTCAGTGTAAACATTCTCCAACAGAAATCTGTGTCCACATCCAGAAAATTCACACCAGTGTCACTGCCATCCTGTCACTGCCATCCCCTGCCAGGACCTGGCTTTGTGCCTCCGATTTCTCTTACACCTGGGGAGAGGCAGGAATATCCCAACATCTCCCCTGAGTGCTCACAACAGCCTCTGCAAATTCTTTTGCCTGGAGCTGATTGGAAAATTTTAATTCTTTAATCCATCACCAGCCTCAGCAAGGTAAGGGACACAAAGTTGAGACCAAACTAAACACAAAATATTCCCTGCAAGCTGAAATAAAGAAAGCTGCAGGGGAATGAACCTCTCTGCAGTGCAAGCTGCTCACCAGAGGGGCAAAAGCAGCATCACAATGCCTGAATTTGCTCCTGGGCTTCCAATCAGCCAAAAAAACTTAATTGGTTCTCCTCTGCTCTTGGAAACAGAAAATATGAGATGAGATGAGCAATGCCCACTCTGGGATAAAGCAAATACAAAATATTCACTGCAACCAAAAATAAAGCTGAAAGGGAATAAACATCCAGGTGCCTCTCTGCAATGCAAAGTGGTCATCAGAGGTGCAGCAGGTGATGCCTCAGGCTTCGATTTTCTATTTTTCCCATTCTGTGCTGCTTTAGTGTGAGGGTCTGAGCTTCATATGAGGGCATGGTGAGCTCTGTGCACAGAGCACAATTGTCTAAAACAATTCCTGCTCCAGCTGGGCACCAAGGACAAATGATCCAAATCTCAGCCCAAGAGCACAAACACCGTGGGCTGAAGAGAGAAAACAAGGATGGGACTTCATAACATAAAGATGTAATTGGACAATGAACTGCAAGATGCAAATGGAGCAGAACTTATAAAAATGCGAGATCTCATGACCAAGCTCTCCTTTGCTCCCATCTTGGAGCCACCTGGGTGCCCTTCAATAAATCTCCACTTTATTCCCCTTAACTCCATCTGGCCTCTGTTCCAGCTCCTTCAGGCACCCCAGGGGACAGCTCAGGGTGTCCCCCTTGCTTTGGAATTTACAATAAAATGCAGTGTCCCACCTACCTTGGTCAGCTCCTGGGCGTTGGCCAGGTTGTCCACAGCGATGGCCAAGAACACGTTCAGGAGAGTATCTGTGGGAGCAGCTAAGGAAAAGCTCTTCACACAGCACAGGAGCAATTGTTCCCTCCCTGCTGCCCCTTTTTCCCTCCTCAGTTTTTTATGGATTGATCTCTGGAAGCTTTGCCACCATTCCCAGCTCACCCACCCTGCCCAGAGCTGGCCCTGCAGGGCTGGACACACATTTGTGTCCCCAGCACCTGTCTGCAGAGGGGACAGGACCTGAGGGGTGCCACCCCATCAGAGGGGCAGGGTGGGATCCCCTGCTGCCCCCAGAGGCACCACAGCCCCTGGTTCTCCACCCCTCCAGCCCACAAATGCAGGTTTCGGCCTCATTTTCCCCTCACGCAGATTTCAGCCTCATTTTCCCCTCATGCAGATTTCAGCCTCATTTCCCCCTCTTGTTTAAAAGCACAACCACTGGAGCTGCAGGAAATGGGTCATTTTAAGCCAACATTTACATTTTTATACACACAGAGCTGTATAAAGTCATGGAGAACATGGAGAAGTGAATCTCAGGTCGTTGCTGCTGGGAGGAAACCATCCTGGCTTATCTCACTGGGGTCAGGGTGGCAATGGGGCACCCCAGACCTGCCCCAGAGCAGCACACCCAGCCCCATTCATGAGCTCTGCTGATAAAACAGCCCCTAAGCCCAGCCCAGAGCCCAGCTAAGCCAGGGCAGAGCCCAACCCAGGCCTCTCAGCAGAGCTCTGCATCCCATCCCTGAGACACAACACTGGCCTGGAATTATTTATTCCTCTTTTACTTTCATTTTTCCACTTCATGATTTCAGCTTTTGCTGAGTTTATTGTTGTTATTCCAGCCTTGTGGCTGCAAAACAGCCCCAGAGCAGCCATAAATCAGCTGCCTTTGCATAGGGAAGGAGGGCAAGCAAAGCAAGGAGAAAATGTGTTTGGCTCTTGCACATCACCTGGGGACAGGAGAGTCACTCACTGCAGAGCTCTGTTTGCTCCTCCAGGTAGGAATGTGCACGGGAATGGTTTATAAACCCACTGAAAGGACTGCAGGAGATTTAGGAAATTAATCCAGGTGTTTGCAGGAGGCTCCAGGAGAGCTGGAGAAGGACAGGGATGGAGGGACAGGACACAGGGAATGGCTCCCACGGCGAGGGGGTAAAGTTTTGAGGGATTTGGGGAAGGAATTCCAACAGTCTGGAAACACTTCCAAGCCTCCTATCAGGGAATAAGTGTCCCAGAAGTAAAACTGCCTCCCACACCCTCTGGAAGTGGCTCATGTAACACAGGCAACCCCTGGAAATGGAATGAATTTCTTTTTATCAGATCAGCCTGGCCTGATCCATTCCCAAGCAGACACAGTCTGGCAGACTTGGGTGTTTCTGCCCCAAAAAAGGTCCCTCAGCCCTCTCTGCAGGGATTCCCAAATTTCTCCCAAACTCCAGGCTCTTCTCTCTTCTCAGGCTGTGTAATCTGGATGAGGCAGTGCCTGGAGCCAGGAATCATCTCCTGCCTGGCACCTGAGGGCCAGGGAAGGGCAGCATCCTCCAGGCAGCTCCTGCTTTTCTTTTCAGGCTCCTCTGCAGTTTTTCTTGGAGTTTTTTTTCTTTTCCTTCTTTTTTATTGCCTCAACAGATGCCTCAATTTATCAATTAAGTGGATAACAGTGAGCCCAGGCATGGTGTAATTTCCTGGAAAATGGGCCAAATCCTGTTGTTACTTTAATCATAAAACTTTCATTAAACCATTTCTGGTTCCACACAGACTCTCTGGAAATGGAAATGTAACATGAGACACTTCCCACTTAGAAAAATAAACTTTTCCTTGCTGTGATCCATTGAAAAAGCAAATTATTCCCTCTCTCTCTGTGCTCACAGAGCCTCACCTGCAGCAAACTCATCCCAACCTGCAGGACTCAGGGAGGATCAAAAAATCCCACCTGGCACATCCTTCCTTCCTCAACGCCCCAGTGATGTCCCATGGAGCTCAAGGAGCCACCAGCACGGGGCTGTGGGCAAAGGGCATGGCAGAGGCACTGGAGATGTCTGGAGGAACTCAGGAAAAAGAGCCCTGGATCACCTCAGCTGCAGAAGGGAAAATAAGAGAGCTGCACCTGATGAGATTTAGGGAGAAGGTGGGTTGTTGGGGAAGATGAAACAGGGAAGCCTTACAAATTTGATTGCCTGGCAAAAGATTTTGAGAATATAGAAACTATAAGTGAGATTGAAATGAAAGCAAGCTTTGAGATCCCTCAGTTACTGAACAACTGGAAAACAATGGTGTGGCCAGCTGAAGGTGATCCCCTTTTGATGGAACAACACCCTCTGCTTGCAGACAGGCCCAAGGGTCAGAGCAGACCCTACAGCTTGGCAGAAGGGGCCCAAAGAGGAGTTTGTAGGGTTTAAAATGTAACACAGGATGGTAATGTAGTGATTCTTACAGGCTGTATGTAAATGCTGTAGGATTTGTATCTTGTACTGGATTGGTTAGTGAGAATCAGAATCTTGAACACAGAAAAAGATTTATTGTATTGTAATGGGAACCTTGCTCTCTTACCCTTTTACTCTCTTTCCCTCCCATCCTCTCTCCCCCTCTCTTCTCTCATTCCTGCTCTGAGCTGTGTTTGGCAGCTCCCAGCAGGGCCCTGCACCCAGGCCCTTTGCAATAAACCCCAAGTTCCAGACCTGGCTGCAGAGATCTCTCGTCTCCATCCATCCCGACTGTCCTACCCCCCGATGCTCCTACAGTGGGTGAGGTGAGGTTCTCACTCTCCAAATCCCAAATCCATGGCAGGGGCAGGAGATCCCCTCCTCTTGAACATGACCTGCTCAGCAGGGAGAAGTCCCCTCTGAATTAAAGGTGAGGAAGGGAATTCACGCCCCGCTCCTCAGGAACGCTGGGGCTCAGCAGCTCACAGGTGAAACATCCCTCCCTCAGCTGTGCTGTCAAGCCTGATTACAGCTTAATCCCATTTCCAAATGCCAAGCCCAAAGGATTTAGAGCTCTCCCTCCCTCCCTGCTCTCCTCTGACCCAGTTTTGCAGAGCCTGGTGTTTCTGGAAGGGCCGTGCTGCCTGCTGTGAGGAGATGTCTGAGCATCACTGCCATGGCTCCTCCAGGAATGGGATAAATCCTTGGGGACACTCGTGTGACAGGCACAGCTCCCACTGCCTGCTCTGCTCCTTATCCTGCAGGACAGAGTTCCAGCCCAGCCAAAGGGCTGGAGCACTGCTGTGCCACCCATGGGCACCAATGTCATCGATGGCACCTTCTGTCCCCTCCACTCCAGCTGCAGCAGCCCATTTCTGCAGGAACTCTTTCTTGAGCCCCAGTATTTCCCCCAGTTCATCCCTCCCCTTCTCCTGCATCTCCAGCCCAAACAAGACTCCAAGGAAAAGAGGAATGCTGGGACTGTCCTAGAGGATCATCAGGACAGTGGCACCAAGGATGGAAGGATACAGTTACCAAACAGCGTGAGCACGATGAAGTAGATGGAGGAGAACATTCCGGAATGGACGCCGCCCTGCGACTCTATCCCGTGGTACATCACAGCGTTCCAGTCCTCGCCCGTCAGGATCTGCACAGAGCAGGGGGACACAGAGGGTCACTCACAGGAAGGGTCACTCACAGTAAAGGGTCACTCACAGGACAGGGTCACTCACAGGAAGGGTCACTCACAGGAAGGGTCACTCACAGGAGAGGGTCACTCACACAGAGGGTCACTCACAGAGAGGGTCACTCACAGAAAGGGTCACTCACAGGAAGGGTCACTCAAAGGAAGGGTCACTCACAGGAAGGGTCACCTCTGATGCCAGCAACGGGGGCTATTTACAGACGCGAATGAGACAGGGCTGCTGCTGAAAGCACCGTGAGCTGTTTTATTTTCCAGCATCAGTCTCATTGCATGATTATGACAATGAGAAGATGCCAGCAGCTCACATTCTAAGCAGCAAACCAAAAAACTTTATGATACAACTTACTTTATAAGCTTCTTGACCAAGCACCAAAAGCCAAAGCACATTGACAGTAGTTCTATCCAACCACTATAAGCACACGTACCTTTGGTTAAAACAATGCTTGCTTATTTAAATACAATACCTGCTTGTGAGCCTTAAAACACAACACAAAGAGCTCCATTATTAAGCTTTAACCTTCCTAATATCTTGCTAGATAAACTTTCTGCAGCTTAGAGAGCTATTCTGACAAGCATTAATACACACACCATTGTTCTATTTGCCCTTGCTTTTCTACACTTTAAATACTTTTTCTGCTGACCTATCTCATGGCTGCTGCTTTAGCTCTACTCACAGTTCTGCTGTATCTAAAGCCTACATCTTGCAGCTTTCCCAAAACCCTCTAATTTTGTAGATTCCCACAACCTCATCACTCTCTACAGCTCCCTGCAAGGTGGCACCCACAGGCAGGGTGCTCTGACACTGACCCACAGCCACACACTGGCACTGCTGAGGGCACACCCTGAGTGCTGTGTCCAGTTCTGACCCCTCAGTTTGGGAAGGACCTTGAGGACCTGGAGCACTTCCAGAGGGGACAGCAGGGCTGGAGAGGGGCTGGGAGCACAAACCCTGTGAGGAACCCCTGAGGGAGCTGGGGGTGCTCAGCCTGGAGAAAAGGAGACTCAGGGCTGCCCCCATCACTGCACAGCTCCTGAAAGGGGCCTGTGCTCAGCTGGGGCTGGGCTCTGTCTGCAGCAGCACTGACACAGCCAGAGCACACAGCCTCAAGCTGTGCCAAGGGAAATACAGGTTGGATATCAGGAAAAAGGTTTTCACTGAAAGAGAGATAAATTTCTGGAATGGCTGCCCAGGGAGGTGGTGGAGTCCCCATACCTGGGTGTGTTGAACAAAGTCTGGATGTGGCACTGGGTGCCAGGGTTCAGTTGAGGGGTTGGGGCTGGGTTGGATTCGATGATTTTGAAGGTCTCTTCCAACCTGGTCATTCTGTGAACTCTGTGAAAGGCAGCTCTGGGCGAGCCAGGCTGAGCAAAGCCACCAGGGAATATCCCTGGGAAATAAGGAGCAAAACTCTGGAATTCTGGGCACATCAGCACATCCTCTGCCTGCCCCAACAGAGCCAAGCAATGACCACTTTTAGTGCATTAAACATCAGCATGTGAAGATCCAATTCCTAAACAGGAAGCTGTCTTTGGGTTTAGCAGGTGAAAGAGAAAAAAACCTGCCACTTTTTTTTTTTTTTTACAAAAGCAAGGGAAAAAGTGTCAAAGTTTAAATGGACTTGCAAAACGTAAATACTTCACAACATAGGATACAAACAAGTAAAAAAAAATTAAAACTATTGAAAAAGGAACAAGTTATTTAAATGTGTCCAATTTTGATAACTGCTGGGTAAATAATTCAAAACAGAGTTTACAAAAGAAAACTAATTGAAATTTGTCCTAAACTTAAAGCTGCTTTGGGAGGGTCAATTATTCTTACAGTTAACTTCAAAAAAATTGGCTCTGAACAGTCTAAAAGCAATAAACTTAAAAGGACTTAATCTTTCATAGTATCCAGGAGTTAAATGTATAAAACAAATAAATTCATTTCATAATAAACAGTTCCTAATTTTCTTGTAATTTTGACTTGAATTTATAATTTAAAAACCAAAACATGTAGTATTAAATTGACTAAAAAATAACTAGCTCCTGGTTACTATTCTTTTAACAACTTAACTTTTCATTAACATTAATACAAAATTGTATTTTGTTAATACAATTACAAAACACCCAAAACCAAAACTGAAAAAAAAAAGAAAAAATAAAACAAAAAAACCAAAACAGACAAAAACACACACACAAAAAAAAAAGAAGATAAAAAGTGCTAAGCCATAAGTATGCTGTAGTAATGGAGTTCCATGTGCAGGATGCTTGGAATGACTGCAAATTCCAGCCTGCAAACTCCAGCCTGGCTGGCAGCTGCTGAGAGAGGAAATTTCTGGCTGCAGGGATGGTGCTGATGACAGCACTGGGCAAGAGTGAGTCTAGACACAAGGACACCCAGTGCAGACACCAATTCCTCTCCCAAATGCACAATTCAGCCTCAAATAATTCCAAAATCAGGATTCAGACCCAACAGTGCTGGAGCTACTCTGGATTTGCACCACCGAATATGGAACAGGGCTTTGGGCTTTCAAATCTGCCACTCAATTATGCAGAGTATTGTCCACAAATGTGCATTCACAGAATTTCCATGAATTCACAGCTGCTCCTGCTTTCTGGGAATAGCCATAAAGTGATTTCTGATCACACAAATATTCATGGAAAGGGCAGCCACTGGGAACTTTTCTATTTCCAAGCAGACCAGGATTTGCAGGTATGACTAAGTGCAGCAGGGTCTAGGTTCAAAATCCAACTTTTGGATTATTTAGGAGTGGAAGAGTGGAACAAAAAGATCAAGTTTAAAAAAAAAAGAGATGTTTTATGGGGCTTTTGCAGAGAGATAAATAATCTAAACTGAGCAGCCTGCTTGGAGAAGCTGAGGATGCTCCCTGAGGCTCTGGAAGGAGGAGCTGGTGTCCTTCCCACTGTCACCCATCAGCTGCAGGAATTACTTCAGTAATTAGGGAGCAGCCTGAAGGATCCAGGATCTGCTGGCTCTGTCCTCAAGCAGTTAATGAAATTCATTCAGGTCTCTTTAGGGATGCTGTAAGGAATTTTTGCTGAGGAGAGGGAAGGACAGCACTGCAGAGGGAGAGGCACAGGCGATGAGGGCTTGGGAGCAAGGGCACAGGTACCTAACACAGAATTCTGCTTTCCAGAGGCTCTGTGCTCAGGGATGTTGTGTGTGTGTATTTGGATTATTTTTGTTATTCCCCAGGCTCCAAACTGCCCTCAGCTGCCCCAAATGACCATTTGGAGTGCAGCTCACTGTTTAATACTGAGGGGCCAGCAGGTGAGGGAATACAGCAGCTGTCAAGAGCTGCTGTGAAATGTTCCTGGAATAATGAGCAGGTTAAGGGTGGGGACAGGAACAGGAATGTGCTGCTTCCAGGGGCTGCAGTGCAAGGGAGGTGCCTGAGGGATCATATCCCACAGGCAGGGTGCTCTGACACTGACCCACAGCCACACACTGGCACTGCTGAGGGCACACCCTGAGTGCTGTGTCCAGCTCTGGCCCCTCAGGTTGGGAAGGACATTGAGATGAGAGCATCCAGAGGGGACAACGAGGCTGGAGAGGGGCTGGGAACACAAACCCTGTGAGGAACCCCTGAGGGAGCTGGGGGTGCTCAGCCTGGAGAAAAGGAGACTCAGGGCTGCCCCCATCACTGCACAGCTCCTGAAAGGTGCCTGTGCTCAGCTGGGGCTGGGCTCTGTCTGCAGCAGCACTGACACAGCCAGAGCACACAGCCTCGAGCTGTGCCAAGGGAAATACAGGTTGGATATTAGGGAGAAGTTTTTTACAGAAAGAGTGATAAAGTTGTGGAATGGCTGCCCAGGGAGGTGGTGGAGTCCCCATCCCTGGGTGTGTTTAACAAAGCCTGGATGTGGCACTGGGTGCCAGGGTTGAGTTGAGGGGTTGGGGCTGGGTTGGACTCTTGAAGGTCTCTTCCAACCCAACCCAGTGATTCTGTGTGTCATGGGCAGGCAGAGCTCTGCTCCCATCCTGCCACTTCCACCCCTCATTTCCAGCTGTCCCCACTGCTCTGCTCTGCCTCAGCAGCCTGTGAGGATTGCCAGAGGAAATCAGGGAGCAGGGCACAGGTGACTAACACAGAACTCTGCTTTCCAGAGGCTCTGTGTCATGGATGTTGTCTGTGTATTTTATGTGATTATTCACAGCTGGGCATTCAGCTCTCAGGGACTTCCTCAGGAGCTGGAGCTGAAGGTTGATGCTCATCTGAGGGAATTCAGGCTGAGCTCAGCCAGCTGCCAGGTGGACAAAACCCATCCTGAGTATCCAGTGGCAGGACCATAACCCAGCCAGGGCTGCTGGGATAAAAATGGGCTAAAGCAGAGGGCAGAAGGGTTTCTTTGAGAAACTTCTTACATAGAGAATCTCCAAAGGTACAGGAAGGGCAGGGTGTATCTAACTTTATTTATTCAGCACACTGAATGCTGTCTCTGACTGAGCCTGGCTGAGGTTATGGAAGAAAAGCTTGGAAAGGGATCCCAACTTTCCAGAGTGAAAGAAACACTGAGCTGGAGTTTGCAGTTCAGGGAAGGAGTGGGATGGAGGGAGAGCAGGGGGTATCAAAGAGCCTCTGGGAGACCATAGTTAATCCAGGGCTTTTGCTGGGTTTAGCTCCTACCCCTGACATTCCAGACAAATATCTTATATCCACATGCTTTCCTTCCCCCCACACTGCAGGACTAACAGGAAATATTCCAGCTGAGGATTCCACAGGCAGCTCCAGTCCCAAAGCAAAGCAAAACCAACATTCCCAGGGCTCATATCCGGAGCTGCTCCCTGGCAATACCTGTCTGAGCCCTTCCTTTGATGAGCAGGAAAATCTTTATGCAAATCTTATGCAAATCTTAATCCCCCATGATGGGCAATATCCTGTGAGGTGAGCACTGAACCTGCCTCACATCTGGGCAGTGGCTCCTGCAGAGCTCTCAGGACACATCTCCATTGAGATTCTTTTTCTGTCTTAATCCAGAAATTGTCATCACCCCCCTTCCTTCCTTTTTATCTCCTTTTGGGGTCGTGACACTGAAATACATCAGCCAGGCCTTGCTGAGATCTGGGGAATTCTGGATCAGGGGGAGCCCACACTGTGCAGGACACGGCTAGAAATGAAATCTGTGAGGGTCACCTGCAGCTGAGCAGCCCCAGCTCTCCTGAGTTGGGAAACACCTGAAAACATTATGTTTGAATTATTTTAAATTATTTCAAACCACTTTCAATTATTGTTTTTTAAAAAGACTAGGTAGAAAACAGCTGCAAAATTCAGCTTTAAATCCAAGCATTGCATCTGCCAGAGCTGCAACTCCATGGGCAGGGGCTGGAGAACACAAAGGGCACACCCAGATGTGGCACAGCCTGGACACACACAGATTTTAATTCACAGAAATATCTGATTTATCAGCATCTTCCCTCTAGCAATAAATCTTTTGTTCTAGTTCTCCACAACACTGATTTTTAATTTGATTTTTAGTGATGCATGTATCAGTCAGAAAAGTAAAACACATGAGAAGGAAGGACTCCCCCTTTCCTAAATTCCACAGATTTTTGGGAGCTTGTTTGCCCCCAAAGCAAGAAGAAACACCCAGGAATTTCAATTCTAGCACTGCCCCAGGACAAGAAATGGCTTTACCTGGAAGACTGTGAGGATGGCAGCAGGGAAGGTATCGAAATTCGTGGTTGGAGTTTCATCTTGGAAATTGAACCTGGAGAGAAGGGAGAAATAAAAACAGGAGTGGGGAGGGACAGGCAGCTCCAGGCAGCCTGGAACTCCCTTTAACACCCCATAAACCAAGTCAGGGAGCAACATTTGTTCCACCTGGCTGTAACACCCCAGGCAAGCTCAGTGGGGAACATCTCAGAAGGTGCTTAACAGAACCATCAGCAAAAACTCAATTTCATTCCCAGAGAAAATTCCGATGCTCTGAAATTCATTTTCATCCCCAATTAAAATGAACAATCAAAATGTCCAATGATTTTGCAGAATGAGCCATTCCAAGAAGTTTTCATCCTCAAGTGTAAAAGCTCAAATTGAAATTACTCTCTTAGCAGATAATTTCTTTTTACCATTTTAAAGATAAAATAGGTATTGACTGGGAAAATAAAAGACCAAACAAAACCATTTCATTATTTCGGTTCAGAAGTGAGGCTGGAGTTAAATGGTAACACTGTGATGGTTCTTACTGCAAAATTCACCATTGCTGGCATTTCTAATGAGAATAATCAGATCCAACCAAACTGTGTTTTCCAGCGGGAAAATATTCCAGAGTGCCATTATATTTTATAATTGGATATTATATTTTATAGTGGATAAATACAATGGCACTCTGGTTACCAGGGAAGGAACAGTACAGAGGGTGCTGCCCCCAGTCCTGTTTCAGCTCTGGGTGTCCTGGGCACCAGGGGATGATGGGGGAGCTTTGAACTGGGCACATTCTCCCTTGGGAAAGAATCCAGCTCCAGGGAAAACACCACAACAGGAATTATTTCCCTATCCCCAGCCCTGAAATCAGGGATGTGAACCCTTGCAGGCAGAACAAAGATTTCTCAGACTCACTGTTAGAAACCTAGTTACTAAAAATTTTTAATTTTCTGTACTAACAGACACTAACCCCCAAGAGAACACTGCATTTGACCTAAAGCCGTAGAAAAAACTTATAAAATTAAATAATAAAACTAAGATTACAAGTGTATAGTTTAAATAAAAGTGTGTAATATCACAAAGTAAAAAATTTTAAAAGTATAAAGTTTTAGAATATTATATAGAACAAATTTTTATATATAGTATATAAAACAAAATAAAGGTTTTAAGACAGAAGCCAGTCCTCCTTCTTCACCTCCTTCTTCATAAGTTTAAGTAGTATTGTGTCATTAAATAAATAATGCACATTGCAAAACACAAATAGTTAGTTATTGAGTTAAAAATAAAAATAATTCAACTATCATTTATTAATTAGACAGTTTGTCCTTAAAAGATCTTGTAAAAAAAGAGATACAGCTGCATTTTGTATGTTAAAGAAAAAATACTACAGAACTCACAACTTGAAAACTATAACCTAAATAAAAACTATCAGACATCTAAGTCCAAACAAAAAATAGTCTCACAATTTAATCCTGACTTTAACAAAAACAAACAAACAAAAAACCAAAAACAAAGCGAAAAAAACCCCAAGAACTTACTGCCCTCCGAAGAGCTGCATCCCCAGCAAAGCAAAGACCACAATGAACAAGAACAGCAGGAAAAGCAAACTGATGATGGACTTCATGGAGTTCAGCAAGGAGACCACCAGATTCCTCAGGGAATTCCAGTACCTGTGTTGGATCAGAGCAGGCAGGGGAGAACATGAGTGGGGAAGAGCCTTTGGGGAGAAATTTATTAATAGGAATTTATTTCACATGGGTCTCAGGTATAGCTGGGTGTGTGTTCTATCATCATCTGTGGGGCAGCTCTCTGCTGTCCATGGGCAGTTGTTTCTTTCTCTCTCCCACAGCCAACCCTCCCTCCAGGAGATCTCTGCTGTCCATGGCCACTGAGTGTCCCTGCAGGGCTGATCCCATTCCAGCATCCCATGGGGAGATGCTGCGCCCAGGGCAGGAGCCAAGCATTCCTACCTGGATCCAATCTGAGCCTGGCACAGCACAGCAGCCTTTGCCCCCTGCATTGCCAGAGGAGCAGCTTTCTGCTGCCCTGCATGGCCAGAGGGAGCCCAGGCCCATCTGCAGCAGCCCTGGAGCTGCAGAGGAAAACTCCCCCCTTGTGCAGGATCCCTGCTGCAGCAGAGCCACAGCTGGCACTGCAGGAGGGCTGAGCCCCCATGGATGGGGCTGGGACACCTCCCTGACACACAGGGGGGCAGGGCATGGTCTCACTCTGGCAGTGGTTTGTTTTCTTTTTTTTGTACCATTACATTTGTATTTTTAATTTCCCTAGTAAAGAACTGTTATTCCTATTCCCGTATCTTTGCCTGAGAGCCCATTAATTTGAAATTTATAATAATTCAGAGGGAGGGGGTTTACATTTTCCATTTCAGGGGAGGCTCCTGCCTTCCTCAGCAGACACCTGGCTTTTCACTCAGGCACTGGGATAATGCAGGATTCCCCATGGGAGCTGCAAGGACCTGGCTCTGGTCACGCAATGAACTCAATTCTGTTGTGTGGGATGAAAAATCCACTTAATTAAGGCAGGGGAACTTCAGCATCAGTGGCTTGAGAGTGTCACTTGCTGTCCTGAGAAGGGGCAGAGCCCTCAGCTTGGTTTGTGAAGTTAAATCTCTTCTCCCAAGGAATGAGCAATAACAAGAAGGAACGGCCTCAAATGCTCCCACACAGATTTACGTTGGGTATTGGGAAAAATTTCTTCATTAAAATGTTTGTCAAGCCCTGGCCTGGCTGCCCAGGCAGTGGTGGGGTCACCATCCCTGCAGATGTGGCACCTGGGGACATGGGTGAGTGGTGGCCTTGGAAAGACTGGTTGGATACGATGGCCTTGAAGATCTTTTCCAACCTAAATAATTCCATGTTTCATCCCTTTATCATGCTGACTGCAATCAGGGGTCAGGACTCACAAAACTAAAATTGTAACTTGCAAAAACATCCAAGATATTTACAAAATTAGCAAGAGCAGATCTCAGCAGCTCTGGGAAAAATGAACTGGTGAAAATTGCTCTGCATTTGCTGCAAACCCAGGAGTTTCTCACACATAAATCAGTGCAAAGGTAAAGCACAGTGACATTTTTGGTGCAGGTGCCCAGCTTTCCTGCTGAACATTTACAGAACTTTAAAGCTTCCACTCTGTTTTTCCCAGAGGACAACAAATGACCCACCACCACACACAAATCTTGAATCTGAATAATAATAATTAGAAATAAACAATGAGCAGGTACAAATCAGCCCCAGAGAGCTACAAAACTCATTCCTGTTTACTTCAAATGACTGTTTTGCTCAGATTTTCTGTATCTATTTAAGGTGGTTGAGGTATTTTTGGAGGGAGGGGCTGTCCCTGCTCCTGTTACTCCAAGCCATGAAGAATGCAGGGAGTGAAGGAAACAAGGGAGCACTGAAGAGGTAATGGTGTAAAAAATAAGGTGGAAAACAACAGCAGGAGCGCCTAAATTTGTCATCAATTTCCACAGCAATCCTGCAGAAACGGCTCTGGATGGGTTTGGAGATGGCACAGGAGCTGTTTGCTAAAGCCAGCACACATTAACTCAAGGCAGGAGCACAAAAACAACAGAAAAGCTGTGGGAACCTGAGTGAAAATTCCACCTCAGAGCCTCCAGGCTGAAAAACTCCAACAGTCCCAGCCCAGGCAGCAGGAACACATTTCAGATTTGTGTCAGCACAGCAGCTCAGCCCCAGGATTAGCACCCAGCAATCCCCAGGGAAGCTGCTTTTCCAGAGCCTGGATACTTAAGGAATTGTCATCAGATCAGTGGGAAGTTGATAGGACTTAGAAAGAAAATAAAACTTGGGGTTTTTACCACAAATTCCAAGTGGTAACACAATATTTTTGTTTTAAACAAGCCTAATGATAAAGCAAAGAAAGACATTCTAAGTTGATGGGGCCCAGAAAGCAAAAAAAAAAAACAAACTTTTTACCACAAAATATGAGTGATAAACTGAGATTTTTGTTTTAAACAAGCTTTAAACTAAAAAAGGACATTCTCCTGTCAGCCCACTGTCATTCCCACTTAAGGAATTGTCATCAGATCACTGGGAAGTTGATGGGACTTAGAAAGAAAATAAAACTTGAGATTTTTACCAATTGACATTTCTATAAAAATATTAAAAACTTGGGATTTTTATAAAATACAAATGATAACACAATATTTTTGTTTTAAACAAGCCTGAAGATAAAGCAAAGAAAGACATTCTGCTGTCAGCCCACTGAGAACCAAGGGCAGACAAACCTGGATGTGAGGCTGAGGAGAGAAGGGGCTCCTAAAATCCCTCCTGGGTGTAAATCCAGGCTCAGGAATTCCCAAAATTTCCAACTGCCCATCCAAGGAAAGGGGAATTCTGCATCTGCAGATTCAATCTGCTCCTGTCCCTAGTGCAGACCTTGGAGGTTGGGGCAGGCAGGGATTTTGTGCCAGCTGCACCAGGGGGTTGCGACATTGGGGGGTTTTTTGTTTATTTTTAACTTTTTAGCGATTTAATTATGATTTTATTGTTGATAAATGTGGAAAGCACTCCTCCTGGCCCTGGGGCTGGGTGCAGGGATCTCCTGGGGTGCTCAGAGCCTGCTGTGGGTGCCAAGGGAGCTGCACTTACTTGGTCACTTTGAAGATCCTCAGCAGCCGCAGGGCGCGCAGGACGCTGATGCCAAAGGAGGTGCCCGGCTTCACTGCAGCCCAAATCACCTCAAAGATACTGCCCACGATCACCTGCAGGGAGAGACCACCTCAGAGAGGGCATCTCGGGTTTTCTGTGCTTGAAATGGCTCCCAAGGTATTAGAAAGTCTCTTTTTTCCCAGCCCCAACATAAGAAGTCAAGATTTGTTGGTTTTGCTTTTCAAGGTTGTTTATTTATTTTTTTTATCTATTACATTCCTTCCCTGACCTGCTGAGATCTGTCCAGCAGGTTGGGTTGTGGCACAGTCCCTGCCCTTGGGGTGGTGTTAACCTTTTATACTAAGAACTACCTGTACTTTATTTACAATAATTTTCCAATACCTACCACCTATGTTAGACAGTCTGTCTCTACTCTAAACCAATCCAAAAGTGCCACCATCACAGCAGAAGGAGAAGGAGAAGGAGAAGGAGAAGACAACGAAGATGACGGAGACAACGAAGGAAGGAGGAGGAAGAGGAGGAGGAGGAGGAGGAGGAGGACACACCCAGATTCCTCCATCTTGCCTCCTGAACCCCCATTCTAAATCCCCAAAATTCTACTTTTTCACCCTGCGACAAATTAACTATCATTCTACTCAAACTCTTGTGGCTTGTAAATCTTCACACAAAGTTGGTAATTGTTTCCATGGGCTAAAATCAAAGGCACAGGTGTTTGTGACTCTGTGCCAAGGTCTCTGAGCCCCCTGCCAGGGTCTGGAGTCCTCCAGGGCAGCCAGAGGAATGTCCTGGGTTCCAACAAGGGCACAGCTGCTGCTGAGCTCCCTGGAGTGCTCAGGAACCAGAGTTCAGGCTATTCACAAGAACCCTAAATTAGCCAGGAGAACTGGAAAGCCTCACCCCAGCTTTCTCCATAGCCAGGAGGAGAATACTCAGTGATTATATACAGAGAGGAGCTTGTTGCTTTCTTCTCTTGCAATCAAATTACCTTAAAATACCTTTTTTTTTTTGAAGGACACTGTAATTTTTAATTACATTTTTTAATGCAACTGCCAACAGTTGATGGGACTCAGAAAATAAAACTTGGGCATTTTACCACAAAATACAAGCAGTAAGCTGAGATTTTTGCTTCAAACAAGCTTAAAACCAAAGCAAAAAAGAACATTCTCCTGCCAGCCCACTGTCATTCCTTTTTCCACCCCGCACAACCTGCAGAGGTGCAGGAGGGCACTGCCCCATCCTCTTCTTCCCATCAAAGACTAAATTTTCTCATCTACAGCAAAACAGCAGCTCTGGGTAACATATACCAGAAACTTCTGGCAGCTGAGAGTCTTTAGGAGAGCAATTAAAGCAATAATTATTATGAGATCCTGCAAAGCCTCTGGCACACACATCCCATCATCTGCCTGGCCCTCAGCCTGGGGGTGCTGAAAAAATTGTCCCAAATCAAGGTGGGCTTTTCAAATTTTGTTTTTCTGGTTGGTTTAAGGATGGCAGAGAATTCACCTCAAGCAGGGAAAACATAATCTCAGAAATCCTTCATTAGGAAAAGGACAAACAGTGATGGGTTCAGCACAGCTGGGAAGGACAATTAAACCCACACAGGTTTCTGCAGAGTTAATAGGATCAAACAGGCATTTCCCTGCCAATTGCTGGTGTAATTCACATTAACCCAACATTGCTGAGCTCCCACAGCCTGTGGGCCCCAGCTGGGCAGAGCACAGCATAAACACCAGTTCTGAACTGGTTATCACCAGAGCCAGGCTGGTTTGTGCTGTGGGAGGGAGGATTAACGGGGGCAGCAGCACTGGAAACCCCTTTATTACAAAAAGTTCAGGAGCATCCTAAATTAGCCAGGAGAACTGGAAAACCTCACCCCAGCATTCTCCATAGCCAGGAGGAGAACATCCTGTGATTCATAGACTGAGAGGTGCTCGTTGCTTTCTTCTCTAGCAATCAAACTACCTTAAAACATCTTTTTTTGAAGGACACTAATTCATAATTAGAACTTTTTAATGCTGGCTCAACTGCAAATGCCAACAGTTCCTTCTCCCACCTTTTCATGACAGAAACTTGGGGTGTCTCTGAAAATTCCATCACTGCAGAAGTGTCCTGCAACACATGCTGTGCCCTGAGCTTCCAGAAAATACAGAGGGAAAGGGAACCCCACAATAGTTGATAATTCCAGTATCTGCTATTTGAAGAAGGACCTAAACCTTCTCTCCCACCATTGGGAATCCCTCATTGTCACAGGTGTAGCTGGGTGTGTGTTCTGTTGCCATCTGTCAGAGCTGGGCAGTTCTCTGCTGTCCATGGGCAGTTGTTTCTTTCTCTCTCCCACAGCCAACCCTCCCTCCAGGACATCTCTGCTGTCCATGGCCACTGAGTGTCCCTGCAGGGCTGATCCCATTCCAGCATCCCATGGGGAGATGCTGCGCCCAGGGCAGGAGCCAAGCATTCCTACCTGGATCCAACCTGAGCCTGGCACAGCACAGCAGCCTTTGCCCCCTGCATTGCCAGAGGAGCAGCTTTCTGCTGCCCTGCATGGCCAGAGGGAGCCCAGGCCCATCTGCAGCAGCCCTGGAGCTGCAGAGGAAAACTCCCCCCTTGTGCAGGATCCGTGCTGCAGCAGAGCCACAGCTGGCACTGCAGGAGGGCTGAGCCCCCATGGATGGGGCTGGGACACCGCCCTGACACACAGGGGGCAGGGCATGGTCTCACTCTGGCAGTGGTGTTTATTTTTTTGTACTCTTGCATTTGCATTTTTAATTTCCCTAGTAAAGAACTGTTATTCCTATTCCCATATCTTTGCCTGAGAGCCCCACAATTTCAAAATAGCTATAATTCAGAGGGAGGGGGTTTACATTCTCCATTTCAGGGAAGGCTCCTGCCTTCCTTAGCAGACACCTGTCTTTTCAAACCCAGGCATTCATGAATCAGCAAAAACCTTTCCTCAGCCCCTGTACATGGCACTGATAATTAATTTTCCTCAGCAGCCCCTCCTGGGAGCCTGGTTCCCACTGGAGTGCTGCTCCCCAGGCAGATGTTGCTCTGGTTTGTTGTTTCACCCTTTGAGCTCGCACGGTTCCATCTCGATGGCTTGTCAGACAAAACTGGGTACAGAGCTCTGTGATGTTCCAGTGCTGAACTCGTTCTGGGGGCTGGAAGGTGGGTGAGGGAGGGAAAAACACAGACAGAAGGAGGATCCCTATGGATTATCTGAAGGAGGAGGAATTAGCAACAGATCAACAGCTTTTCCTCCTGGGAAACCCTCGGTGGAGCTCCCTGCCACGGCTGCACAGCCCACAAAGCTCAGACACCTCCTAAGTGCAGCTTTTGCCTTGTGCAAGCTCCTAAATCACCTGTTCCCAACAAGCTCTTATCGTGGAGGAAGCAGCCTGGATTTGGGGTTCCAAGGAAATTGGCAGCCAGCCTGGGGGGCAGCTCAGAGCTCCCCAGGGTTAAAGGAACAGCAACCACGGGCTCAGGGAGTTCTGTTGGAGCTGGTGCTGCATTCAGAGGCCTGTGGGCCAGAATAAAGCTCTGGATCCAAACCCTCCATCAGAACTGACTCCTTTCCTTCACCATGCCCTTAAAGCTTCTCTGCCAGGGGAAAACCTGAGGAGCAGCCCCTGTTATGGGGGAAGCTCCATCCCAGCACCACCTGAGCTCCTGCAGGCCTGGACTTGTCTCCATGTGCCAACTGCAGCACCCAGCCAGCCCAAAGTGTCTCTGGGGTGAAACACCACAGTGCCACTATTTGGTTCAGCACCAAGGCCCAGATAAGCCAAGGCATGTCCCATCCTGCTGTATTGGTAATATTTCAATACTGAGCCCCTCTCTGTGTGCCGGTGGCTGGATCTGAAGCTCCATATCTGGGTTGTTACAACAGCCTGAGTCCTGCTCAGCCCACACTGCAGATAAGAGAGAGTTCTCCTCTGAGCAGAGATTACAGCTAATAGCTTTTAATGAATAAATTAACGTCCACATGCCAGGCTCTCTGTCAGGTGGAGCCAAACCCAGCCCTGCTATTCACAGTCTGAGCCTGGACTTCTGCACTGAAAGGATTTGAATTATTGCCCTGCTGTCACCTCATCAGGTGTTCACTCTGCTGCTCCTGGTGATGTCTGCAAAGCTCTGCCCTGTGACTCCAGGTGAAGGCTGCTCAGTGGGTGACATGAGCAGGAAGATGTGTGGGGTTTTTGGGGTTTTTTTTGTCTTTCAATCAGCTCATTGCAATGGGAGGGACAGAATCTGCAATCAGAGCACTCCGGGGTGCTGATGCTGCCAAGAGCCCGGGGCTGGAGGAAATGAAATCCCCCAGCTGTCACTTCCCTTCCAAAAGGAGGATAACGAGGGAAGCTGAATGCATTTCACTGCTAATTTATACAGGGATTGCTCCCCTCAGGAGCACTTCCTGTGGATTTCCATACTCATCCTCAAACGCCCAGCACCTGAATGACAGGAGAGACACCTGCTCGTCACAGGGAGGGCTTTCAAGGACATGGAATGACAGGATTGGATGGGATATTGGGAAAGAATTCTTCCCTGTGAGGGTGGGGAGGGGTTGGAATGGAATTCCCAGAGCAGCTGTGGCTGCCCCTGGATCCCTGGCAGTGCCCAAGGCCAGGCTGGACAGGGCTGCGGTAACCTGGGACAGTGGGAGGTGTCCCTGCCATGGCAGGGGGTTGGAATTAGATGATTTTAAGGCCTCTCCCACCCTAAACCATTCCATGATTTATCCACCCTGTGTCACAGACATATTTGATGAAAAATCCTTTTGTTAGGATCTTTTTTCCTGAGAAGCTGAGAGGCCTCAGAAACAAAATGTAAACATTGATTATCTGCTGCTGTGGAATGCAACAGGTGCATCTGTGATTGGTCTTATGTGGTTGTTTCTAATTAATGGCCAATCACAGTCCAGCTATCTCTGACTCTGGTCAGTCACAAGATTTTATTATCATTCCATTCCTTTCCTTTCAAGCCTTCTGATGAAATCCTTTCTTCTATTCTTTTAGTAAGTTTCAATATATAATTTTCTTTTAATATAATATATATCATAAAATAATAAATCAGCCTTCTGAAACATGGAGTCAGATCCTTGTCTCTTCCCTCATCCTGGGATCCCTGCGAACACCACCACAACCCTGCTGGACGTTACTCACCCCAAAGTCAAAGCAGTTGAATGAAGAGTGGAAGTAATTCCTTGGCCCCAGCCCATACATCTTCAGAGACATCTCAGTGAGGAACAGCCCCAGGAAAACAAACTCTGCGAAATCTGGGAACAGGAGAAGAGATTAAATTAATCCTTGGTGGGCAGAGCTCTTCATGCAGGGAATTTCTGTTCCTTTTTTCACGGCCTGCTGGCAGGAGGAAATCCCTGTGCAATGGCAAACAGGAGCCAAGCACAGTTTCACACAATTTTCTCCGTGTGTCCATGAGCTGTGTGAAGGCAATGCTCACCTGTATCCTTGGGTGAGAAAAGGAGCATTAAATCATTGTCCTGTAAAGGAATTTCAAAGGAAAGCCCTGTATCTAATATTTTTAAAGGTCAAATTTAATTGCAGAGATGTTTTGGGACTTCTGTACTTGCAAGAGATGGAAACTTTTGGGTGTGGGGTGTAAGTTTCTGTACCATTCTCTGATGATAAAAATACCTTCCTACCCAACAGAAGTGCTGACTCTGAGGGCTCATATTCAGAGGTGTTGTGTCTCCTGTTACCACATTTATTTTTATTATGCCTTTATAGCCCTGTAATTATGGAAGAGCCCCTTCTGTTTCCTTTTTCCTTCACATATCACAGGCTGGGAAGCTTTTGATGGGAAAATTTATCACCTATGATGAAACAAAGGGCAGAAGGAACAGAGCTGGAGGCTTCAATTTCCACATCAAGTTTTGAGAACTTGAAGCTACAGCAAACACTGCCTTTGGCATTTTAAGTTTGGATCTGGAGGCCAATAAGCAATAGCAAGAGTGAAATGTTAAAAACAAAAAAAAAAAACCACCAAAAAATAGGCAAAAACCACCTACACTACCAAGAAAAACCAAACAGCAGAAGGCAAAGCTCTCTCTCTGGAGAAAAGATGAGGAAAAGAATCAAACCTCAAAAGGTGGGGATTAATCACCTTGTTTAGTGCAGCACAGGAGGTTCTCAGAGGCTGCAGCAGAACAGATGCTACAAGAAAGTCTCCTGTAATTTCAATTTTATGATTCCAGGAATGATAAAAAGGAGATGGTGCCAAACTTTATGCAGAGGTGCACGGAGACAGAAGAGGGGAAACAGATACAAGGAAAATTTCAGCAGGATGATCCTGGATTCCAGGTGCTTTGCACTCTGGGACAGCTCCCGTCTCTGCTCTGGGACAGGGACAGGAGCCAGGGCACGGCTGGGGCTGGGCCAGGGCAGCTCAGGCTGGAGAATGAGAGCACACAGCCTTAAGATCGGCCAAGGGAAATTCAGGTTGGATATTAGGGAAAAGTTTTTCACAGAAAGGGTGATAAAGTTCTGGAATGTTCTGGAGGTGGTGGAGTCCCCATCCCTGGGTGTGTTTAACAAAGCCTGGATGTGGCACTGGGTGCCAGGGTTGAGTTGAGGGGTTGGGGCTGGCTTGGACTTGATGATCCTGAAGGTCTCTTCCAACCCAGTGATTCTGTGATTCTGTGAGCTCAGGGCAAGGCTCTGCCCCCAGAGGGTGCTGGCACTGCCCAGGCTGCCCAGGGAATGGGCACGGCCCCGAGGCTGCCAGAGCTCCAGGAGCCTTTGGGCAGCGCTGCCAGGGGTGCCCAGGCTGGGGCTGCTGGGGGGGCTGGGCAGGGACAGGGGCTGGATTTGATCATCCTTGGGGATCCCCTCCATGATTCCACCACTCTCTGACCTCCTGCAATCTGAAGCTTCAGCTGAGTGTGGGGAGAAATTCCCATTCTGCCTTTGATTTCCATTCCCAAACTTGCACATCCATAGGGGGTGAGCAGAGCTGGCCCAGGGCCATCCTGGGTGTCTTTGGAAATGCCTTGAAAACTCCAGCTTTAATTACTCAAAAATAAAAGAGGTTTTAAATTTGAAATTTTAAATGAAAGCCAGTCATGGAACACCATGGGCATAAAATTCCCTGAATTCCAGGAAGCAATAATGAGATGAGAGAGGTTTTATTAACACCTTAGTGAGGAGCCTGCAAGGACACCTGTGCCAACATTTGCAAAAGGGGAGGAAATTTCAGGAGTATTAATTATCCCACGTGAGCTGCTCTCCTTGAAAACAGCACCAAGATCATCCAAGGAGACTCCAAGGACAACATGTTCCCAGCTGAGGAATAGGATGACAAAATCTGAGACCCACAGCCTTTTTCCCAGGAAGAGGCAGATCCTCCCTCTGGGTCTCAGGGCACAGGAGCAGCACAACTCCCTCTCACCTTGATCTTGGAGCTTTTGAGGAGAAGCCTCTTCACAGCTGACCAAGCTGCAACTTTTCTCTCCTTTCTCACAGGAGGTGCAAGGACTCAGTGAGGAAACTGTGTCCAGCACCAAGGATCCCAGAGCAAGGAGATATCCATAATTGTGATGGGAATGCATCTGACCTTCCATCTGCTCTGGTGAGCCCCACCTGCAGAGCTGCCTCCAGCTCTGGGACTAGCAGGAGGACCTGGGGCTGCTGGAATGAGTCATGGAATTCACAGAATTCACAGAATGACCAGGTTGGAAGAAACCTTCAAGATCATCGAGTCCAACCCAGCCCCAACCCCTCAACTCAGCCCTGGCACCCAGTGCCACATCCAGGCTTTGTTAAACACACCCAGGGATGGGGACTCCACCACCTCCCTGGGCAGCCATTCCACAACTTTATCACCTTTCTGTGAAAAACTTTTCCCTAATATCCAACCTGAATTTCCCTTGGCACAGCTCGAGGCTGTGTGCTCTGGCTGTGTCAGTGCTGCTGCAGACAGAGCCCAGCCCCAGCTGAGCACAGGCACCTTTCAGGAGCTGTGCAGAGTGATGGGGGCAGCCCTGAGTCCAGAGCAAACCTGGAGATGCTCCAGGGGTCTGGAGCATCTCTTGGAGAGCTGGGGGTGCTCACCTGGAGAGGAGAAGCTCCAGGGAGAGCTCAGAGCCCCTGGCAGGGCCTGAAGGGGCTCCTGGAGAGCTGGAGAGGGACTCTGGTGTCACACTCAGCAGGTGCTGACTGGCACAACTTCCAGGCACAGGCTCCCTATCCCAAGGCTTGATATCCAGCCCATGCTGTGAAACCTCATTAAATCAGCTGATAAAATCACGGGGAGAGGTTGTGGATCCTCCAGGAAGAAAAGCACAGCTCCCACATGTGTCATATCTCTGGCAGGGAGATTCTCATTCCCTCATCTCTGCCCCAGCCCCACCTGTGCCAGTCACAGCTCAGGTGCCCCCCCCAGATTCTTCCACAGAATGACAAAATTCCTCAGCAGTGTTTTTTAACTGCAAATTTGCACCAACAGACCTCAAGACACTTTGTCAAGACAATTACCATCATCCCAAAGGGGCACAAAAGGAGGAAGGAGCAAGGATTAGTGTTCAGTCACTGCTCCAGCAGAGGCTGAACACACCCTGGGTATCAGAAATGCAAATTATCACCATCAGGCTGACACATCCTGCATATCCACAATATCACCCAAAAAAAGGCAGAAAGTAGCAAAAAAGAATCAAGAAATATTTGATTATATATTAAAAAAATAAAATATAAAGCCAGGAAATGTTTAAAACTCAGAGCATCCAAAACTCAACTTCCTTCTGCTGCTCTTGCAAGAGCCACCCTTGGCCTTTCCAAGCTGATGAATTCCAGACCTGGCAGCAAGAGCTGTGTCCCAGCAGGTACCAGATGCTACAAATCAGAGCCCAGTGAGGCTGGGATGGAGGGAAGTGGAATTCAGACCCTGAACTCCTCAGGCAGAAGGAATTGGCTCCATGGAGAGGCTGCTGCATCCAACACACAATTTCTTCTGAGAAGGCCCTGCCTAAATAATTGAAAATGCAATTTTGTTGTTTGGGCCTCCTGGTATTCGAACCTCACCTAATTTCATTTGCCTTACTCAAAAGCATTTTGTGATGTGATTTAAGGAGGAAAGGTTTGATACAAACACTCTTATTTCATTTCCAAGCTGTGCTGTTGGCAAAGGTCATGCAAGCATCCCTTCACCCCACACCTTTGAATTAGGTTCCTAATTAGAGTTAGCAGCTCCTTTTTGTCAATTATTTATGAAATAATTCCATTTCTGCCCCATCTCCATGTCCAGTGGCATCAGAAGCAGTTGCTGAGCCTGTCACTTCCCTCTCCTCTCGCATTAAAAGAACCTCAGCAGGGCAAAACTTCCCCCTTTTTGCCCAAGCAGATGTGAAATGCTCAGCAGGCAGAAATAAATATGCTCCAGAAAGCCTTTTCCTTGCAGATCCTGCATATTGGTATCCAGAGGGAGCTGGGTCTTGGCTTCAAAGGCAACAGCAGCACCAAAAAAACGACAAATTGCCCCAAACATGAGGTTCAGCACTGGGCAGGGAACAGGCCATAATGGCTCAAATGCTGTGCTCAAACACTGGATTTATCAAAAGGAGGCTTTGTGGATTTGGGGTTCAGATTAAGGAGACAGGAAGGATCCCTGCAGGACTTGCTGAAGAACAGAGCTTTGGGATGAGTGAAACTTGAGTGACCCAGTGATGAAACCTCCTCCCTACAGTCCCTGAAATCCATCCCACATTCCCTAAAAGCAATCCCACAGTCCCAAAAATCCATCCTACAGTGCCAAAACCCCATCCCACAGTCCCAAAAACCCATCCCACAGACCCAGAGAGCTCTGGTCCCAAGCTCACCCCACAGCTTTAGGCAGAGGAAGAGGAGCCCAGCCCAGCCCCATCCCTGGGGCCTCCTGCCCTGCAGCACTGCCTGCAGCTGCTCCCACAGGATGGGATTTAGGGACTGAGAGATGGGTTTTTGGCAATGTGGGATGGGGTTTGGCACTGTGGGATGGGTTTTAGGGACTGTGGATGGGTTTTTGGGACTGTGGAATGGGTTTCTGGCACCGTCGGATGAATTTTTCGCACTGTGGGATGGGTTTAAGGGACTGTGTGATGGGGTTTTGGGAATGTGGGATGGGTTTTGGCACTATGGGGTGGGTTTTTGGCACTCTGGGATGGGTTTTAGGGACTGTGGGGAGGAGGTTTCAGCACTGGGTCACTGCAGTTTCACTCAGGGGCTGCCCTTCCCAAAGGCAGAGCCCTGGTGACTCCTGGTGTCCCCAGGTTGAAAATTCATCTTTGCTGCTACCAGACCTCAGTGCTGCCATTGCAGAGTTGGTTTCTGACAGAAATCTCCTCTTTCTCAGAATATTGGCAGTGGTGGAAAGGAGCGTGAAGAGATGATAACAAAATCATGAAACAGATGCATGAAATATATTCTTTTATAGGCAACTGCACCTTATTTAACCAAAGTTCTGTGCTTCAGTGAGCAGTGTCCATCTGCAGCATGAGAGAAATCCTATTTGGCCCTGGAGTCCTTTCCACACAGAGAAGGAGAATCTCTGATTGAATTTGAGGATAATTACAGGGGCATGAAGTATTGCCTGTTATTAATCACACCACAAGAATTCAAAGAATTCCTCATCAGTGCCTTCAATAAGGCTAAAGAAATCCCAAGCCTCTCTCCAAAGCTCCTGCAGTCCTTTTTCCAAAGCAGTTGTAGAGATATGGAGCATCAAGCAGAGAAAGCTAATCAGAACAATTCAAAACAGAAAAGTTAAAAGAAAAGACCAAGGGAAAAATAAATCAATGCAGAGCCGTAGGCTTTTACCAACTGTTCTTTAAGTAAAATTAATTTGTAATGTAATTAAACTTCTCCCCAGAGGGACAGGTATAATTGAATTAGAGGTGCCTGGGTAGAGTTGCAGGGTTTAGCAGATCCTTTCTAACTCCTCACATCTTCCTTTCCTAGGCAAAGGCTATAGGTACTTTCATATTTCTATAGATGCTCATAAGGATTATGTGGAATTGTCTGATTTACCAGACTAAGAGAAAAGGAACTGCAGAAATTAAAATAGAGCAGAAAGTATTGATCTTGTGTAGTGTTTGAGTCTGTTTGGGTCTTTGAGTAGGGCTTTTAGCACCTCCTGGAAAAAAAAGATGAAACCTTTCATTTTGATTTGTTTACAGATTTGCATTTAGACCTCTCCTGCTGCTGCAGTTCACAAAAAGCCTCCTCAGTCCATTCCTGTTCCTTCCCTGAAACAGCATCTTTGGAATTTCTGATTTCTCTCTTGCTCTGCACCCCAGCAGCCAGGCCCTGCTCCTCTGCAGCGATGTTCCCTCACCATGGATTAACTTTTAAGCCATTTTTAAAATCTGTCACTCTCCCAGTTAAAGGATTTTACCAGTATTTCCAGGAGCTGTTTCAAATCCCCTCGTTCTGCCTCTATCTAATGGATTTCTGCACAAACCCTGGGGCTTTCCAGGAGCATTCCTGGAGGGCTCAGCTCCAGCTGGGCTCCTCCCCAGATGTTTGTGCTGTGAGTTACCCAGGCAGGAGTGAGGGGACACATCCAGTCTGTCTATCACCATGATATTTTCTAAAAAATCCCTTTGCCAGGATTTCTCTCCTGAGAAGCCTCAGAAAAGAAATGTAAACAATAATTATCTGATTGTAACCTGGAGGTTGCTTCCCAACAGGTGCATCTTTGATTGGTTTCATGTGAATTGTTTTTAATTAATGGTCAGTCACAGTCCAGCTGTGACAGACTCTGAGTCTGTCACAGGTTTTTATTATTCATACTTGTTTTAGCCTTCTGATGTCTCCTTTCTCTTTAGTATAGTTTTAGAATATAATGTAATGTAATGTAATGTAATATAATATAATGTAATGTAATATAATATAATATAATATAATATAATATAATATAATATAATATATATCAGCCTTCTGAGAACTTGGATTCAAATCCTCATCTCTCACCTCATCCTGGGGACCCTCACAGCACCACAGCAGTCTGGCCATCACTGTGACACCAAAACAACCAGCAAAGTCCTTAAGGCACCAAATATTCCCTGCACTCAGTATTTAATTAGGGATATGTAGAAATCTGAGCCTACGGAAGCTCTGCCATCCCCCAGGAAAGGGGTGGGAAGGTTTGGGTCATCCCCAGTGCACAGCCAGGTGTGAATGCAGCCCCACAGCTCCTCAGCCTGGAATTCAGGAGGGTTTGGAGGTATGGGATACTAGGAATTTAAGAGGTTGAACTTTTCAGGGATTTTCAGGACATTTCTCCAAAGTTCTTTGCTCAAAAATCACACTAAAACAGGTTTCTGCCTGGAGCAGAGATAATCATCCCTAAAATGAGCCCACAGAGCCTCTGCTTCTTCTTGTAGCGAAAACCATCTTAAAAAATAAAACAAACCCCAAAACAAACAAATAAAAACCCCCAAAACTGGCTGGTGTACTTCAGAATTTCCATTATGACCATTCATGGAGAGATTTAGTTGGGGTATTGGGAATTGGGAATTGTTCCCTGTGAGGGTGGGCAGGCCCTGGCACAGGGTGCCCACCCTGGATCCCTGGCAGTGCCCAAGGCCAGGCTGGGCAGGGCTGGGAGCAGCCTGGGACAGTGGGAGGTGTCCCTGCCATGGCAGGGGTGGCACTGGGTGGGCTTTAAGGTCTCTTCAACCAAAACAGTCTGGGATCTCTGGTTTTTATTCTCATTGTCACAGTGACCAATCTTGCACCACCCTGTCTAAAAACCCAATGTGAGCATTCACAAAACCTTTCCCTACTTCTGAATAATCTGGTTTTTTTCTCTGACCCACACTGGGCTGCCCCTCCCCAATGCCAGGGGGGTTTCCAGCAGGGTTTAACATCCCAGATATACTCAGAGCTCCTGGATGAAGGGTGGCAGAGATGCTGAGGGGACTGGAGCACCTCTGCTGAGAGAGTTGGGGCTGCTCAGCCTCCAAAGGAGATGATTGAGAGGAATCTCATCAAAACATCTGCAAGGAGGGCTCAGAGCAGGGCCCAGGCTCTGCTCCAGCAATGGGACAGCAGGACAGGCAGGAACTGATCCCAGGAAGTTCCACCTGAACATCAGGAAAAACTTCTTCCCTGTGAGGTGAACAAGCAGCTCAGGAGGTGTGGAGTCTCCTCCCTGGGATATTCCAGGGACAATGCTGTGCCCTGTGCCCTGGGATGGCCCTGCTGGAGCAGGGAGGTGGCTCCAGGTGACCCTCTCAGGTCCCTTTTCTGCCCCATTTCAGGGATGGTTTGTGGAGCCCCTGCCCAGGTGTTCCCCCAGTGACAAAGAACCCTCAGGGCTCCCAGCAAAGAACAGTGGGATGTGCAAAGGCTGGGAGGATGCTGAGAACTTAATCCTCAATTTTTGTGGTTTTCTGCCTCTTCCATTAAGTGTCAGGCAGTGGGATCCCCACTCCCAGCTCAGTGGGACTCTACACCAAGAAATCCAAACTTGCTGCCCAAGTGCTCCTGACACTGATTGACATTACTGGGTGTTCTGGACAAATGCAGAGTTCCTGAAACATGGATCCATCCCTAATTCCAACCTATTCCCTATTTTTTGTCTTCAGCTGGCATAGATTGGAAGCCTAATTTGTGGCCTCTGTCTCAGGTAAATATCCCAGCTAGAGGTGAATAATTCCCAGAGACAGAACCAGCCCTTCCAGCCCTCACTGCAACATTGAGGGGTTTCTGGCTTGTGGATTTCTCCATATTCCCTTGGAAAAGTCACTGTAAAAGGTGCTCCCAAAACTGAGTTTTGTAAATCTGTGACCTTTTTTTGAGTTTAAAGACTTCAAGTGTGTGGTTTGTTTCCTAAACATTTAGTCCTAATTCCAGAGGAAATCCTAATCCTCAAACTTTTAATTACTCTGCCAATCTAGCTTATTATTTCTTCTGGTAAATTGAGGGAATGAATAAGCAAGAGTGACTTCTCTGTATGGTCTGTCTCTCTTTTCAGTTGAAATCTTGCCAAAAAAAAAAAAGACTTGAAAGAAATTTCTGTCCTTATTATACATCTCTCATTAGAGCTCCATTACCAGGTGGCATTAAATATTTCAACAAATATTAATAAGGAGCTTTTGATGTCAGAGCAGTCAGTATTCCTGACCTCTTAGGTCTATTAAAAAAAAACTTCAAAAGTTTGCCTTCCTTGTAATAAGGTAAGACCTGAGGATCTGAGGCAAGAAATATTTAAGTATCTAATTTAGAGAGAAATCAAGGCAAATTAGGTAGATAAGGATCTTTAAAGATCTAAGCCAACATTGTTAGACTGTTGGAAATATCTGAGGATTTTTTTTTCCAGTCTTCTGTTTGCTTTTTTTTAGAAGTTTTATTTAAATTTTCATCTGGTCAAGTGCTGAATAACAGATTTGCTCCTGGCCGTTTTATAGGGTCATGAATGGCTTTGTCTTCCAGAAACAAACCTCATCCCATCCCTTGAAAGGGAAAAATTTGCATTATCAGTATGAGGAATTTCTAGGAGTTTTCCAGCTCTAGGAGTCCCAGCCTCCAAACTTCATTAAAATAAACAAAAAAAAGCTCCATCCCTCACCTTCCATATTTTTTTAACAAAGCTTTGTCAGCAAGTCTGTGACCTCAGGGAGACACCATTTCTCATTCATCAGAGCAATTTAAAAAACCCAAAACTCATATTTCAAAAGCACTTCTAGACTCTCTGAGCTAAACCAGGTGACGACAGGAACCAGCTAAAATAAAATCTTTTCACAAATACAGGATAATCTTCCCTCTGGGAGTATTTCTGTCACTTAATGTCACAGGAGGGCATGGTGACACCCATCCCCTGTCATCACACCCCATCAGGGAGGGCATGGAACCCAAAAAGAGCTGTAAAGTTGAAACCTTTTAAAGGCTCTGCCAGGAATCACACCACAATGGGGGCTTAGTGCCTGATTCCATAAGCACTGGCAGGATTTTTATCTCCCAGGCCATTCCAGCTGCTGGTATCCCAGGAATGTCAGAGCTGGCAGAGCTCTGAGTGTGTCCCCAACAGGAATCACCCATGGGTGCAGATCAGCTGCAAAGCGACACAAATTCACATTCTCTGGACACAAGGTAGCCAGAGAATCCTGCTTTTCCCAGGCATCATTCCCCTTCCTTTTGTGCATCCTGCTCCAGGACAATTTCTCCTGCCCCATTCCAGGATGTGTTTAAAAAAACCACTGGACATGGCCCTTGGTGCTATGGTCTAGTTGAGGTGTTAGGGCATAGGTTGATGATCCTAGAGGTCTCTTCCAATCTCATTATTCTGTGATTCTGTAATACCCAACCTGTATTTCCCTTGGCACAGCTCGAGGCTGTGTGCTCTGGCTGTGTCAGTGCTGCTGCAGACAGAGCCCAGCCCCAGCTGAGCACAGGCCCCTTTCAGGAGCTGTGCAGTGATGGGGGCAGCCCTGAGTCTCCTTTTCTCCAGGCTGAGCACCCCCAGCTCCCTCAGGGGTTCCTCTCAGGGTTTGTGTTCCCAGCCCCTCTCCAGCCTTGTTGTCTCCTCTGGACACACTGCAGTGTCCCAAAGTCCTTTATTGTTGGTCGAATGTTGTAGAGCTCACCACTTGTAATATAGATAAGAAATAATAAACATCTAAGCGTCACACAAATATTTAATGAAAAATCCTTTCCTTAGGATCTTTCCTGCTAAGAAGCTGAGAGGCCTCAGAAACGAAATGTAAACAATAATTATCTGCTGCTGTGGAATGCAACAGGTGCATCTGTGATTGGTCTCATGTGTTTTTTTGTAATTAATGGCCAATCACAGTCCGCTGTCTTGGACTCTTTAGTCAGTCACAAGATTTTATTATAATTCCATTCCTTTCCTTCCCTTCCTTTCAAGCCTTCTGATGAAATCCTTTCTTCTATTCTTTTAGTATAGTTTATAATTTTCTTTTAATATAGTATATATCATAAAATAATAAATCAGCCTTCTGAAACATGGAGTCAAGGTTTTCATCTCTTCCCTCATCCTGGGACCGCTGTGAACACCACCACACCTAAGCCTGAACAGGAAATATTGTCTTGAGAGCTTCAATCCCTCTTGACAGAGCTAGAACAAAGGAGCCAAAAACCAGCAGTGAGGGGAGCTGTAGAGATTGGTAAGGTCACCCTTGAGTCTCCTTTTCTCCAGGATAAACAGCCCCAGCTCCCTCAGTGGTTCCTCACAGGGTTTGTGTTCCCAGCCCTTCTTCAGCCTCGTTGCCCCCTCTGGACACGTTGCAGTGTCCCAAAGCCCTTCCTTGTTGGTAGAATGCTGTAGAGCTCACTGTCACCCTGGCTTTTTAAGACTTTCTGAGCCTTCTGATGCTGACATTCGTGTAGTGAACTTTCTCACACACTTTCTGTAAATAACTCATTGTTTTGCATTCTATATGGAAGAAGAGAGATTTGATGGACTGTTGGTTTGTCCAGTGTCATTGGAGAGGTGGCACTGTCACCCTCCAATCCACTGTCACTCTTGGAAAACTATAAATGTAGGAGTCAGAAAATAAACTTCCCTTTTTCTCCACCTTGAGAACAGCGGTGTGAGCTTGTGTTTTTTCATGTCCTATAGTAACACTCCCCACTTGTAACATAGATAAGAAATAATAAACACTTAAGCATGAACAGGAAATATTGTTTTGAGAGCTTCAATCCCTCTTGACAGAGATAGAAAACGGAGCCAAAAACCAGCAGTGAGGGGAGCTGTAGAGACTGATAAGGTCACCCCTGAGTCTCCTTTTCTCCAGGCTGAGCACCCCCAGGTCCCTGCAGTACTCACAGAGAGCAGTGGTCAGCTTCTCGGGCTGGTCATAGTGCACCATGGCCACACAGAGGGTGTTGAGGGCCACCACGCAGAGCACCACCCAGTAGAAGCTCTGAGCCTTCACCATGCGGCGGATGAAGAAGCGGAACATCTTCTCCTTCCTCCTGAAGTAGGATGAGCTCTCGTTCTTCCCACTCTTCAAACTGGCACGGGCAAAGGGAGACCCTGGGACAGAAAAAAGAGTCACCACAGCCCATCCCAGCAGGAAAAAGGCTGCAGGGAGGTCCTGGGCACACAGAGCCTCTCCAAGCACCACCAGAACAGCTCAGCAGGAAGCTGGGGATGTTGAGAATGGGCTGAGCAAGGGCGTCTTGCTTGTAATGAGGGATGAAGGCTGGGCTTGTAAAACTTCATGGCTCAATGCCTGGCTCCACCATCTAAACTGGGCTTCCAAACCTTTGTAGCAATCCTGATTGTCACAGTTAAACTCATCACTTTTTCCTGGTTGACAGGGACAGAGCAGCAGGCACAGGGTATTTCTGCCCATGGTGTGGAGCACATCCTCATGGAGCAGGGTAGGTGCAACAGGAAAGATGTTTTTCCTGCTCCAAGGACTGTTTTGTCCCTGTTTTTCCTGTTCCAAGGACCAGTTACCAGGGAATTGAGTGAATTCTCCTTAATTTACTCTCCAGCCTCAGCTATTTCTTTAGCAGAGGGCTTAACCTGTCTCTGTATATCAGATTTTGGGCTCAGCCATTCATTTGTCTCAATTCTGCCTCTATCAGCTCCATTTCCACTCTGGGCTGAAACCCTGGCAAAGAGTCAAGGGTTTCAACAATAGGGAGCTGATGGAAGAAATGATTCCTGATGCCAGCTCTCCCCCTGGGGTAGAGGCACTGCTCAGATGAAAAGGCAATCTCAAGCTGATGCTGAGGCAGGAGAAATCAGGAATGAGGGAAGAAACACATGGACCCCTTGGGGCTCCTCTGCAGCAGCCAGGGAAGCTGCTGCAAGCAGGGGAAGTGGTTATTGTGCAGGCTGGCCACTGCCTGTGCCAGTGGTTTGGGACAAGATATCATTGCTGCCCTTCCCCACCCTGGGATGGAGCATCCCAGCAGGATGAGCAGGACATGTCCTCCTCCTGTCCTGGAGCAGGTGGCTCTCCTGGGCTCAGTGACATCAACAAAGAGTTCTGGCTTCAGCAGCCAAATCTCGGAGTGTGACCCCCTCCATGTCAACACTCGGAATGGGTGGGAATCTCACCCAGCCTCGTCCTGCCACTTCAACCACAGCAGCCAGAGAAAGGATGAGGCATCCAGATGTGACAGCAGCAGGTTCTCCAAGCCTCACAGCCCCACACAAGTGTGATGTTCCCCCGTGGAAAGTGAGCTCTCTGCTCCATTTCACATTTCTGGCCATCCACCAGCACTCCAAAAGCAGAACTGGCCTTGGCCAGGCTTTGAACAAACTCCATGCTGAAAAAATCAGTGTGTTCTTCTGTTGTTTTGAAAAATCCTGCCTTTGGCAGTTTGGAAGAGAAGAAATCACAGTGCTCCTCCTCTGCTCTGCTTTAAGACAACAAGAAGAGCCAAAGTTTGGGATTAAGGCTGCTTCATATCACAGCACTCCTTAGCAGGTACAGAGCTCTCAGATAGCCAAGCCCCTGTGTACTGCCAGACTGGCAAAGGAACAGTGCTGCCCTCTCATTCCTGTCTGCTGATCTTCCAGAAATGCAAAGCAGTGATATTTAAACTGCTCCAACATGGAAAACATCCCCTTCTCCAGGCTTTGGTGTCTGGGAATCAAAGCAGAGCCCCGTGCCTGGTACAGCACAGAGGGTGTGAAGCCAGTGGGAGTAGAAAGAAAAGAATAAAAGCTAAGAACAACTGCAGAGAACAGCCTGGGAAGTGTTTACCACTACAGAGCTTTAGACTGCAGCTATAAAGCTCATCAAGGTGCTTGAATTAAAGTGCAGCATTTTCAGCCAATGGCCAGAGAGAGACCTGGCAAAGTCTCCCCACCCTGAGCTGCATCTTCACGTGGCACTCAGGGATTATTTGTTAGTTTTTCCACGCTCCTTCTGCTCCCATATGAACACACTACAGAAAAGCATCCAAAAACCCCTTTTCTCCAAAACAGATCCTTTATGCATAATTGCCCACGTGATCTGATTGTTTATGCTCTGCATTCCAGCCTCTTCACAAGCCTGCAGAAGTAGCTGCTTAATCCATTCCTTCTTTTCTGCCTCGTTCCATGAATCAAAATCAAAGCCACTTTTCCCAAGTGGGTGAAGCACTCACAGAAGGTGGAAAGCACTGCTGTTATTTTCCCTGCCATATGCTCCCGAGACAGTTCCCAGCTCTGCCTCGGATTATTCCCGAGCCCAGATGCTCCATCATCCATTGCCACCTGAAATGCTGAACTCCAAGATCTGTTGGTGTGGCTCTTGCTGCCCAGAGCCTGGAGGGACTTGGATTTGGAGGCAAAGATCTCATAATTATTGTAACTGTGAGCAAATATTCCAAAAATGACCATTCCTTGTTATCCATGCAGGGATCTGAGAAAAAACAACAACAAACCAAACCAAAAATGCACACAGGCTGCTGCATTTTTGCCCTTTTTCAGCACCAAACCTCTCCTGGAAGTGGCAGCAGTTTCACTACAAACCCTGCAGCCCAGGGGACTGTGGCAGCTCAGTGCTGGTGACAGGAACATGCCAAGCCACACTCATTTTCTGCTACCAACTCTTCCTTTAAAAGGGGGAAAAATAAATTCCAGCAGCAGCTGTGATCCCTGGAAACATCAAGGCCAACTTTCCAAAGGGCAATTGAGGCACTCATGCTGTGCAACAGCCACGGACACGGATTCTCAAATGTGCTGTTTGTGCTGCTCCTCCTGTGCATCCAGGATTTGCTGCTTTGTGGGGACTGGGCTGCCAAGACATTTCTTTGGAAGATAATGAGAACATCTGCTGCTTCAGCAGCAAAACAGCCTCCAACAACAGGCACGGGATGAGCAGAGCGCCCGACTGCAGAGCAGCAGGAGAGGCTGTCCCACAGCTCACAGGGGTTTGGCTCCAGCAGCTCCCTGAGGTGGGTGCTGGGTGCCCAGAGCTGCCTCTGCCTCCCCACCTGGGCAGCTCTCAGCAGGAATCAGCTCTGGGAGCTGCAGAATGGGCAGCACCTCCTCAGCCTGAGGATGCCAGATTTGCCCCATGGTGCAGGATGCCTTGCTCTGCACTGGATCTCCAGATCTGGCCTTAAAATCACTTCAAGATCTTCCTCTAAGACAAGAATCAGAAAATTGAGGCCGCTGCCCAGCACCTCCCAGTGACCACTCCCACAGCAAAGGCTGTGACACCTCAGCTGGGCATTAGTGGACCACAGCACTGTGGCCACTTCTCTCCTCTCTCCAGCAGTGTTGTTTGGCAGATTTGAGGTTCATTAGCATGGACGAGCATGTTCCAAGCAGAATCCCAGGGTGGCCAGCCCAGCAGGGACTGTCCCAAGGCTTTGCAGGGCTCTCCCAAGGGTGCAGCATGCAAGAGCTGAGGCAGGCAGCGCAGGGAGAGGGTGAAGCCACGGAGCTTTTTGCTTTGGGAAGTCGAGTGGAAATTCATTCTCCTTCAGGAAACTGCAGCTTCTGGAGCAAAGGAGCCTCTCCAGAGGAGGAAACATGGCATGGACAGGTTCAGGTGGAGATCGAAACCTCGGGGGATGCGAAGCCAGTACTCACCAACGGAGCAAATGTCTGTGAAATGGTCCTCACCTTCTTCTGCATGAATCAGGTCATTTTTGCTCTTCTTTATTGCGGCTCTTTTCAACACTGCGTGCAAATTAAAGAGAAAATGCCCCGTGAGGATGCAGAGTGGATTCTCTCTCCCCCTCCCTTCACTCTCCAGGGCCAGCATTTCCTTCCCAATGCCAGCTCAAAGCTCTCCCACCAGGGTACCCTGGAGCAAACAGGACAACCCACAACCTTGCAGGGCCTCTGCACGCCTCAGTGCCAGGGTGCTTCACTCCTTTGCCCTTCCAGCTCTTGAAGGTTTGCCAGGCACAGCTCTGCACGTTCCACTTCATGCAGCAGATGCAGGAGAGTGGGGAGGTCACTGCAGCTGCACTTTCAGCACAGCACAAAGGCTGGGCAGGGACACTGGAGCTTCCTGAGCCCCACGGGGCCGGGAGATGAGTGCTGCCACCCCTGGAACCACCAGTGCTGTTTGCAGCAGGCACTGTGAGGGAGTCAGAGTTTACAGAGCTCGGTTTACCACCCAGCCATGCCTCAAGGAGCAGAAATGCTGCATGGAAAAAGCGGCCACACATCAGTGAGCAGCCTCTCAGCAGCACCCAGTGTGCAATCCCTGCCCTCTGGGGATGTCAGAATTCTTTGAAAACACTTTTTTTTTTCCCCTCCAAAAGCAGCTTTTAGTGGGGAGGGCAAACACCACTACATTTACTCCAAGAGGGAATGAGAGCTCTGCATTGTCCACCCAGAGCACGGGGGGTGAGGCAGGAGCACGGAGGACGCTGCTCCCAGGACCACCTACCTGCAGAACCTTGAGAAGTGGCAGAAAAAAAAAATCACGTTGGTACAGTTTGGTGACAGCTTCGAGACAGACAGTAACTAAAGCAGCACTTTCTATCAGCAGTAAGACACCCCACGGTGTGGTGATACAGACTGGTCCGTGGGCACACACAGCAAAGCCACTCACGCTGCAGAGACTGCCCCGGGGAGGCTCCTCCACAACATCCCCTCACCCTAATTATCTACAAATTCCTTTCCCACACTGCACGGATTGCCCTGCCCTGACAGAGACGTGGATGCGCTTCCTGCTCCTAAGGGCTGTGCTTGAGTCACTTCAGGGGAACACCCAGAGCAGAGGGGAGGATGCTCTGAACCTGTGGTCTGGATCCATTGTTTGTGCTCCTTGCTGTCCCACCCAGCTCTCCTGAATCTTCAGTCCCAGCAATGCCAGCTCAGGGGTCCCTCAGGCTGGGTCTGTCCCAGTTCACTCCAGCATGTCCAGGGCCATCCTCAGCACTGGAGCACAACCAGCACTGGGATTAAATATTTCCAACATTCCTGGCATGAACTGAGCAGCTTTTTGTCTTCTGCCCCAGAAAACTCCTCGGTGTGTTTGGCAGTGAGGCTGTGCTATCTCTCCAGGCACATCCCTGTGTTTCGGGGACTCAGAATTTACCACCATAGACTGTGGGCTGCTCCAGGCTGGGAACATTCTCGGGCTCCTTTCGCTTTAGGATAAGAGGAACCTGAGTATCTCTGGGTCTTTACTCCGTGCCTTGCACCCACCTCGAGTTTCTCACAGCACTCAGACTGCTCCTCAGACACAAACTCCAGTGAAGCCTGGCTGTGCCCAGGTGCCAGCCAGGCGTCCCCAGCTCACACACACCCCCAGCACACACCGCAGGACTGGCACTCACACCTCAGCCCTGACCTGCTCCAGCCCCAGATCCTCCCCAGCGCAGGTCACCGGCCCGGCCGAGGCTGCAGCAGCACCTGCAGCGCTGCACGGCTGGGAGCCAGGCCAAAAATCCACCTGGGCATGTCACCGGTGACCTGGGCACGGGGCTGCGGGGGGAAAGCTGCCCCTGGGTGCCACCTAAGCCCCTGGTGATTTGCAATCCACTCACTGTTGTAGCTGCTGCCGCTGCCAGTCTCTGCCGGCGCCGTGCCTTGAGGAATCGGCCCTTCCGAGGCGGCCCTCCCTGACAGTGAATGGGAGGAGAAAAAAAAAGAGGGGGGGGAGGGAGGGGAGGGGAAAGGAGGAGACATGGGAGGACGAAAGATGGTCAGAAAAGGGAGAGGGAAGAGTCTTTAACTGAGCTTTGAGTGGCTGGCGCATCCTAAGAGCTGTCAGGGCTGGAGGCCCAGGGGGAGCATCCCCGTGGCCTCGCTGCTCGGCTCCTCCGGCCGTCCTGCCACGCCGGGCTCGCACGTCGGAAGGAAGGATCACCACACCCTGTTATGTCTTACTGCTTACAGCTAACAGGGGGCTCAGTCCCTTGGTCAAATCCGTTCGGAGCCCTGCCTTTCTCTCAGGTCAGCGCATTCGCTCTTCTCCATCCTCCTGGCAGCCTCTACCCCCTGCACACACAGCCAGCCACCCTCGGCAGGGCGTGGGCACCGACCCCGAGGGCACATCCCCATCCCGGGCCGGTGTGGGGTGTCCCAAACCGCTCCTCAGCCACCTGCAGCCTGCGGAAAGGGCTCTGTGGCCGGATTTGTGCCGGGTGCATGCGGGAGGATCCTCCTGCTCGGGAGGAAGGCGTGGCAGTGACAGCAGTGGAACCTCTCCCGTGGCACAGGAGGAAAATGCCCAGCAAAGGCACCTACCGTCCAAAGGGGACTTCTCTTCGGCGTTCTTGTCCTCCTCGGCCAGCATCACCTCCTCTGCAAAAGGAAAATCAGCCAGGGTCAGCCTCAGGTTCCTCAGAGCCCTGCTCCGACAGCGGCTGGTGGGGCAGCAGGAACCTGTCCCTGTGCCACCCAACCCATCCCAGCCCGGTGCCACCAGCCCACCCCTGACAGAGTCTGCAGAGCAATTCATGGTTCAGGGCTGTGTTTCTCACAGGATTCACAGAATCACGGGGTTGGTAGAGACCTTCAAGATCATCGAATCCAACCCAGCCCCAACACCTCAACTCAACCCTGGCACCCAGTGCCACATCCAGACTGTGTTAAACACACCCAGGGATGGGGACTCCACCACCTCCCTGGGCAGCCATTCCAGAACTTTATCACTCTTTCAGTGAAAACCTTTTTCCTGATATCCAGCCTGTATTTCCCTTGGCACAGCTTGAGGCTGTGTGCTCTGGCTGTGTCAGTGCTGCTGCAGACAGAGCCCAGCCCCAGCTGAGCACAGGCCCCTTTCAGGAGCTGTGCAGTGATGGGGGCAGCCCTGAGTCTCCTTTTCTCCAGGCTGAGCACCCCCAGCTCCCTCAGGGGTTCCTCACAGGGTTTGTGTTCCCAGCCTCTCTCCAGCCTCGTTGTCCCCTCTGGATGCTCTCATCTCAATGTCCTTCCCAGCCTGAGGGGCCAGAGCTGGACACAGCACTCCAGGTTTGCCCTCACCAGTGCTGAGTACAGGGGCACCGTGACCTCCCTGCTCCTGCTGGCCACCCCATTCCTGACCCAGGCCAGGAGCCATTCTCTGCCCATGTCCCTCTCACAAAAAGGGAGGGTTCCAAACCAATCACATCCTCCATGGGATCCCTCCTCACAACCACCCACACCACCTCCCACACTGGGTTCTTCACCAGCTCTCATCCCCAAGGCACCTCTGGAGACCAAGGACCTTCCTCCAGACCAGGCAGCACCACAAATCCCACAAGCCCCAGGAAGGTCCCTCATGCCCATCCACACTGGAGACAGTTTGGGGAAGATGCTCCACACCCATCACTGCTCTTTTGTCTCCAAAAAATCAGGATTCAGCCATGGGGAGCAGAGTGGTGGCACAGGGTGAGAGCAGCAGGGCCGCATGCCAGGATAGTCACTGTCACCACAGAGCCACCACATCGAATCTTTGTCCAAATAAAATCTACAGCAAGTTTTCCATGGGGGAGCTCTGGCACAGTGATTGCAACAACACCCTTCCATTCCTCTGCAACTCATCTCCAAAATACACCTTGCACTGTCCTAAATTAAAAAAAAAAAAAAAACAGGAAACACTAAAAACCAACATCCCAAAATGGAATAATTTTTATCTGTGTGAAAGACAACCCAATTTCCTGAGGTTTCCCAGGGCACTGCCACCCTCCTGGCCAGTTTGCAGTGCTGTGCCAGTACTTGGGACTGCACTCAGTCTCTGCTGGAAACTGATGTGGGGATCTGCTAAAGGACAACCCAAAGCAAACAAAACATTGAGTTGGCAGCTGGTAAACTTCACACTTCCTTCTACTCTCATAAATGGCAAATTCACATGCCTGTAATTTCATCAATGTGAGCTCTTACTAAAACATCTGACACTATGTTCCAACCAAATTTTGCTTTAAAGTCCGTTTAAGCCAGTCTAGATGGAAGAGCAACTTCAGAAAAACAAATACAAACAAACCAGAGGCCAAACATCAAAGTGTGTAGCTGAGAGCTGTCTAGTAGGATACCAGAGGGATCAGCCTTATATAAGCCTATATAAGCCACACAAGCCTTATATAATCTCTTTATTAATCATCTGGGAGAGAGAGGGAATGATACTTTAATAAGACAGAAAATTGAGAAGGCTGAAAAATAATTCCAAGGGCTGAGGAAAGCTGGAAAATTAAGCAGAGGGGAAGGAAATACAGAAGTGCAAAGTAATGCACCAGAGATGTGAAAGAAAGGAGAGCTGAGAGGGGTAAAAATGTCAGGTGAGCTCAAAGCTGCACTTTAAAAGGTGTAAAGTCCTTCCAAAAACCCACAAGTTGTGCCTGCAATCCCCACCTCCAATTCAGGTGGTTTTCAAATCTTCTTAAGACAGGTCAGAACAGTGAAATGGGCTTTTGTAGGCAGTTCAAGAGACTTCTCTGACCAGCCAGCACCTCAGACCAAAAGGTTCTTCTGAAGTCTCCCCCAGGGAAAGCTGTGCTGATGTTTGGGGATGAAAATATGGGAGGATTGAAATGGCAATTCCCAGTCTGACTGCCCTGAAACACAAGGAAGGAATGGGAGATCCTTCCTAAAAGCTGTGCTATACTGGATTTCCATCTACAAATTACTCTTTTAAGACAATTTTGCAAACCTTTGCCCCAAATTCAAGGTCCTGAATTGGTTCTCACACAAATCTCCATCCATAAACACAGCTGGGCTCAGTTTTGCTGTTCCTTTAAAATTCCCTTTTTCACCTCTGAAATTCCCTCAAGCCTCATTCTCCTCCTGCAGCCTTCCCAGGTTCTTTCCCTTGATCATTATTCCTGTCTGCCTCTAGTCCTCTGGGAATCCAAAGGACCACAGCTACCCCAGGAGGTTTTCAAGGCTAAAAAGAGATCTCAGCAGGTCACTGAGCACTGCCAGAGGGGTTTTTCACCAGCCAGCATCCTGAACAGAGGCTCAGGAGCTGCTCTGCCTTTAGTCATCCCTAACAGAGCCTGGAAGGAGATAATTGGGCACCTGAAAAAACCAAAAAATGGTGTCTCTGCATGAGGAGAAATGTTCAGCAGAGAGACGGGACCAGATCAGCAATTCTGAGCCTCCAAACAAAGGCTCAGGGGCTTTGCCAGGGTGTCAGAGGCAGGAGTGTCTCAGCAGCAAGAGGAATTTTTGGTCATTAAGTGCTGGGTGTGACTGGGCTGGAAATAAAGGCAAAGCAGCCTGGTCTGGAGCACCAGGAATACCTGCTTAAGGGTGTGAAGGGTGCTGTTTAAAGGGAAATAAAAGCAGGATGCAATCCTTGCTCTCTCCTTTTTTCCCAAATGTGTTAATCATGAATAATGACTGAGGTATAGCAAGAAAATGGTGCCCCTTCTCCTCCTCTTTGGTGTGGGCAAAGAGGATATTTGGGGCTCAAATGAGCAGCAGATGACTGGAAATAACAAAGACTAAATGAATTTAATTTCTGGCTGGGTAAATAGAAGAAGTTGATAAAAATGCAGCCCTCAGAAGTGGCTGCCATGCTCTCCCAAGGAGCCCTGCTTTGTCTTTGTGGGAATTACCCTGCCTTGGCATCTCACAGGTGTGGTATTTTCAGGGTCCCCTGTCATGGGGAGGAAAGATGAATTTGACTCCATGTTCTTAGAAGGCTAATTTATTATTTTACGTTACTATATTAGATTAAAGAATGCTATACTAAAACTATACTGAAGAATAGAGAAAGGATACAGACAGAAGGCTTAACAAGATAATAATGGAAAACTCATGACTCTCCAGAACCTTGACACAGCTGGACCAGGATTGGTCATTAAGTTAAAACAATTCACATGTTGGATAAACAATCTCCAACCACATTCCAAAGCAGCAAAACACAGGAGAAGCAAAACAGATAATATTGTTTTCCTTTTTCTCTGAGGCTTCCCAGGAGAAAATTCTGAGCAAGGGATTTTTCAGAAAATATGACCATGACAGACATGGGGTTCTTTGCTGGAGGTGTCTGTTCCAGTCTCTCCCAGGGGCTCAGGGCTCTGTTCTTCTAAAGAAAGCTGAAACCTGAAGCTCAGAAAGCTCTGCCATGCCAAGGGATGGCCTTGAAGTTCCAGAGGGCTGGCAGAGAGAGGTGAAACCATTCCCAAAGCCTGGCACTCCAGGAGAACAGAAGCACTCCAGTTTGGTGTGAAAAATGTGGATTTGGAAAGAATTAAAATGCAAAAGACATGAAACTTGATTAGCCCTGAATGGGAAGATTTTAGAGTCTCTGAGCAAAGTGTTTTCCAAATGATTCATGTCCTTGTAAGATAAGAGAAACATCTTCAAAAGAATATTTGTGGGCTTATAAATGCTTTACTCTGTGTGGAGAACTTGTAGTTCCCTGTTCTTCAAAAATCCCAGCCTTGGAGTTCCTGCAGTTCTGAGGAGTTCAGTGGAGAAAACAGCAGGAGCAAAATCATTTGCATGGATTTCATCACTTGGCACATTTAATTCCTCTGGAAAGGACAACTGCCTTCAAAGTGAAGGAAGGGAGGTTTAGGTGGGATATTGGGAATTAGGAATTGTTCCCTGGCACAGGGTGCCCAGAGCAGCTGTGGCTGCCCCTGGATCCCTGGAAGTGCCCAAGGCCAGGCTGGATGGGGCTTCCACCCCAAACCAGTCTGGGATTCTGTGATAATTCAAATTACTGACATTAATGAGAAACATTAAAGTCACTTCAGAGTGGTCAATGAGCAATAACCACAGTGTTAAATTAAAATTACTGTTGACTGAGGGGAGGTAGGGCACAGGGAAAGGAGTGATTTTAATCACTCACACTTCCCTTGGTCCTAAAACAACACTTGAGGAAAAAACCTGAGCACTACAAAGGACAAGGGCACCTCCTGTCCAGCTCCAGCAACTACAAAAGATATGTAAAAAACTACAGAGCAAAAGCCATCTAAAGATTAAAACATCATTTTGTGAAGCACTAGAATGCAGCTTTCCACTCTTCCTGCCTTGCATCAAAAATAAACAAGGGGGAAAAAAATCGAACAAACCAAATGCTCAGGGAGGATATTAGAAATATTGGAAACCTGATGAGGCTTCCAGGGGAAGAGAAAGGATTGGGCTGATTGGTTCTGGGTGCTTTGGAGCAGGAAAAAATAAGATGAAACAAGGTAGAAGGAGATTAGAGAAAGAAAAGTAATTAAAAGAACACCTGAATTCTTCCTCTCGCTGCAGAAAGGCAATGGATTGAAAGTGAGGGCAGTACACAGCTCCGTGGGATTGTTTGGTTTTTAAAATCAAACTGGGTGTTAACACATGGCACTCTTTGCTCCAAGAGTCAACGAGGTCAAGGCTGGCAGAAGGATTTAAAAACAACTAGATATTCCCAGGAATAATGACCAAATCCTCCAGAGTTCCATTAGGGCAGAATCCCAGGAGCTTTCGCTCTTCCCTTTGTGCAAACAGCTCCTGCCTGGGGCTGCTGCAGGATTTCTGTCCCCTTCTGCCTGTCCTCCCCGGCTGGATCTCCCTGCTCAGAATCCCAGAGAAGGAATTCCAGATCATTTCAGAGCTGAAATCCCCAAGCCAGACCTGGGAAATCCCCATGGACGGCACAGTCCCAATTTTCAGTGCCTCAGTCCTGATTCTCTGCTCTGCTTTGCCTTCACGCTGCATTTTCATTCCAAGATTTTATTAACACTGCTAAGCTGATTTTAATTACTGTTATTATTCAGCTGTACTAGGAAGCTCTTTTATATTCCTATTGTATTCTCAACAATGCCTTTCCAGAGTATTTTTAACATTCCCTGATTCAGCTCTTTTGCATGCACTTCCCTGTTCCACAAAGCCTTCTGGCTCGTGTGTTATTGGGCTGAAAAATGTGCATTTTCCAGCAGTTTCACTTGACATTGGTGTGGCATTTATTCAGCCCTGGCAACATAGAAATGGAAGAGTCAGGAATTCCCACAGGGATGGGAATTGGAGCAGAGGTTGAGTGTACATTTTATAATTTCTCCATCCCAAGTTTCTCACAAGTTCAGCTGATGATGGGCAGAGCAGGCCCCAGAGTGACACAACGCCTCAACCCTGCAGGGGAATTCTCATCTCTGTTTTAGTGATGGAGATCAGGATTAAGAGACCAAAAATCACCAAGAGCCTTAAAAGCATGACAGGATGAGAAAAGGAGAAGCCCAGAGAACCCTGCTCCAGCCACTGGGCAAGGCAGGAATTTATGTGAGTTAGAGGCTGCACAAAAGCTGTAAACTAATGAGAAGACAAATTCTCAATGGAAAGGAAAGGGAATTCTTTATTTTCTCATTCCTCCAGAAGCACAGAATGAGGAGTGGCTGCCTGAGTTGCTGCTGAACAGTCACTGTGAATAAAAGTCTGACAACACAAGTGGCCCTCAATTGTCACCCAGTGCAGTGCTAGAAGAAATAATGGGTTTAAAGCACCACATAAACTGCTGATATTTCTATTTTACATTTCAGTTGTAAAGAGCAAAGATGAAACTCATCTGTCTAAAATGGCACACAGGAATCCATTTGAGAAATCAGCACTTCTTTTCCTCCCCATCATTGTTTTAAAAGGCCTTTTCACTTGGCTCAGATGTTGAAAAGCAAGCAAGGAGGAAATTACCCCCCATTTTCTTGGTGCTGCATGAAAGAATTGACTGTGGTTATGTCAATATATAAATATCAGCTCCTCCATAAAGCAGGAAGGTTATTGGTAATCGTTGCAGTCTGATAAAAATGCTATTTTCTGTTAAATTAATGTGTCTGGGTCCTGGTTAAAGTTGCTCACGCCTTGCAATAAAGAGCAATGTTCAGTTTCAGTGCTTATAAATCAATGTTAATATGGGCTGGGGGGAGTTTCGTGCAAGTGATCTTTGTAGCTCATAAAATGCCACTTGGGTGGGTTTTACCAGCACAGAAAGAAAGGCTGATAAACCAGCTGGGGCAGGGAGTAAATAAAGCAGAAATTACTCATGGAAGGGAACAGTTCCTCCCTGTGCAGGATTTGGGCACTCCATCACTGTGGGTGCAACAGCCTGATCAAAAAGTGAGAAAGCAAAGCTCATTTTCTCTCTTTCTGACCAGGCTGTTGCATCCACAGATCACTTTTTATATTATCCTGTATTAGGACAATTGCTTCGATCTCAGCAATAAAGCTGGCTCAGCTTCTTTAGTTTTGCTTAAGCCAAACCAAGATCTTTTTGCAATAATTTTGGTGCAAACACTCAGAAAAAATTCCAACAAAACCAACAAGTGCTGGGCAGGCCCTCCCAGGCTTGGCCACACCAAGGTCTCATTCTGGAGCCCATCACTGTCGCCAGCCAGGGTCTCTGTACAAATCACAAACAGGACAGGGCAGCTGAGGAACTGCCTTGAGCTGTTTGATTTTCCAGCATCAGTCTCATTACACGATTATGACAATGGGAAGATGCCAGCAGCTCACATCCCAGGCAGCAGACAAAGAACTTAATGGTACAACTCACTTGATAAGTTTTTTGACCAATCACTCAAAGCAAAAGCACATTGACAGTAGTTCTATCCAACCACTATAAGCACAGGTACCTTTGGTTAAAACAATGCTTGCTTATTTCAAATACAATACCTGCTTGTGAGCCTTAAAACACAATGCACAGAGCTCCATTGTCAAGCTTCAAACTTCCTAGTATCTCACTGGATAAACTTTTCTGTAGCTTAGAGAGTTATTCTAGACAAGCATTAATACACAGATCATTGTTCTATTTGCCCTTGCTTTTCTACAGTTTAAATAATTTTTCTGCTGACCAATCTCAGGGCTGCTGCTTAGCTCTAATCACAGTTCTGCTGTCTCTGAGGCCTGCCTTTTGCAGTTTTCCCAAAACCCTCTGATTTTGTGGATTCCCACACATCACCAGAGCTCCCTTGCCCCAAAACACATCCAGGCAAGCCGGGGAGATGCCTGCCTTACCTGCTTTGAAGATCCACTCCAGGTATCCGTTGAGCTCGCGCTCGATCTGCTGCTGCCTGCGGAGCTTCAGGAACGCCCGGCGGTTCTCCACCCGCTCTCGCTCCTTGGCAAATTCACTGCGGGCACACAAGAGAGGGAAAACCCATCACAGGCAGCCAGGGCAGGTGCACAGCCCTCCCCCAGCCTTCCAGGGAGCCTGTGGAGTCCAGGATGGGAGGAGGGAGTGGAAAACACAGCAAGGGACTCATTGTTGTCCTGATGCCTTGTGTATGCTGACCTAGAACAGAGCTAAAGAATAAAGTACAGATTTGGGTTTAAATTGGGGATTTTTGGGTATTAAAAGCCTCAATGGAGCAGCAACCACAGGACAGGGAGTTCTGTTGGAGCTGTTGCTGGGTTCAGAGGCCTGTGGGCCAGAATAAAGCTCTGGATCCAAACCCTCCATCAGAACCGACTCCTTTCCTTCACCATCACCTTAAAGCTTCTCCAGCAGAGGAAAACCTGAGGAGCAGCCCCTGTTATGGGGGAAAGCTCTATTCCACCACCACCAGAGCTCCTGCAGGCCTGGACTTGTCTCCATGTGCCAACTGCAGCACCCAGCCAGCCCAAAGTGTCTGTGGGGTGAAGCACCACACTGCCACAGGCCCAGATAAGCTCAGGCACGTCCCATCCTGCTATATTGGTAATTATTCCAATATGAGCCAGCAGCTCCTCCCTGGCACTCAGCACATCCCCAGATCCTGCAATGTCAGCTACATCACCCCGTTTTCCTTTTCATGTTCTCATTCCTACTTCATCCCCTACTGCCTGGGGCCAAGGACCTTCCCTCAGTCTGGATTTGTGTCTGGAGCAGGAGGAATGAGATCAGCACAAGGAGACAACGTGCATTTCATTTTCCAGGCATGGCAATGGGGGCTGGCGTCAGCACAGCTTCCCAAAGGAGGAGACAGCAGCAGTGGGAAGTTTCCTGGAGGACCCCCGAGGGCAGGAAGGACAGCAGATGAGCCGTGGCACTGCTCCCTCACCCCTCAGGGGCAGCAAAGGGAGAGCTCTCCTTGCAGTGCTTTTCATCTTCTGCCAGGTCCTGTCTGGCCTGAGGACAGCAAAAGTTACCCACGACTTGTCCTTTTTATCACAACTTTATATTGCAGAGTCACAAAACAGAAAGGACCCACAAGGATCAGAGTCCAAAATCTCAAGTGGAAAGTCTGTACTTTAAAGGTGTAAGAAAATGAGGGAGGAACTGCTGGAAGTTGCAAACCATCAGCAGTTTCTGTACAGCCCAACACAGATCTCCCAGGGCACCAGTGAGGGACATTATGAGGTTAAAGCCACCTGTGCCCTCCTGCTCCCTGGAACTGGCAGCTTTGGCTACCACAGAATCCCAGAATTGTTTGGGCTGGAGGGACCTCAAAGCCCACCCAGTGCCACCCCTGCCATGGCAGGGACACCTCCCACTGTCCCAGGCTGCTCCCAGCCCTGCCCAGCCTGGCCTTGGGCACTGCCAGGGATCCAGGGGCAGCCCCAGCTGCTCTGGGCACCCTGTGCCAGGGCCTGCCCACCCTCACAGGGTACAATTCCCAATTCCCAATATCCCATCCAGCCCTGCCCTCTGGCAGTGGGAGCCATTCCCTGTGTGCTGGCGCTCCAGACCCCTGTAAATTCTCTTCATGTTTCTTGCCATCCCCTTCATGCCCTGCAAGGCCACCCTGAGGTCCCCCCAAAGCTTCTCCTCTCCAGGTGCACAATCCCAGCTGTCCCAGCCTCTCCTCCCAGCAGAGCTGCTCCATCCTCTGATCCCCCTGGAGCCTCCTCTGGATCTCTGCAGCAGCTCCAGCTCCTCCCTGTGCTGGGCCAGGGCTGGGGCAGCTCTGCAGGTGGGGTCTCACCTGGGCACAGGCACAGGGGCACAATCCCCCCTGCCCTGCTGCCCACGCTGGGCCCAGCCCAGGGCAGGGGCTCAGGGCTGGGGCAGCTCCAGCTCTCACCCCCAGCACCCCCAGCTCCCTCTCAGGGCTGCTCCAGCTGCTCAGCCCAGCCTGGGTTGGGCCTGGGGGTTCTCCTGACCCAGGGGCAGCTCCAGCACTGCTGGAACCTCCTGAGATTCCTGTGGGCCACTGCCTTGTCCAGGCATTGCTGTAGAATTTGGGAATGTCACTTCCAGGAGAAGGCAATTCCTTGGGTCCCATGAAATTCCTCCTGAAAGCTCCAGAGTTGCAATTCCTTGTGTTCCTGCCCATGAAATTACTCCTGAATGCTCCAGAGCTGCTGCTCAATCAGGTTCAAGACTGGAGGGTCTTGATTTAGGATCTTCTTGGTGAGAGGAGCTCCACTTGTTCTTTCTCATTTAAGGAGATGACAGAGAGGTTTGGTGAAGCTGAGACTTGTTAAAAAGAGGGTTTTCTATGTGAAATGAAATATTAATGATGTGTGTCTCTTCCACTATGTCCATCACCATTCAGGAACTGAAATATTCCCCATTTGCTGCAACTAGAAAACTCCCAGAATTTCCCTTTGAGAGCTCTTCAACAGATTTCAGAACACATTCAAAGAAAGGGGGGGGATGATATCAAAATGCCTTATTTCATCTAAAAATATTTCAACTGAAGTTTCCCTGCCAGCTCCAAATGAAAACACAGAGAGCCCCATGGGAAGGGTTGGGAGCAGTAAATAGGCTTCCCTTTTTTATTCAGCATAATTCCCATTTATGCCATTGACTTACACAAATCTCTCAAATCACCAGAAAGGAAAAGCCTGAGCAGGAATTTTCTGCTTCCTGCCCAGTTTTACCTCCAGGATTTTTTTTCAGAGCTGGTTTTCAACCCTTTGGCCAGTTCTGGAATGTGTCATTGTGAAATACAAAGCTGTGTTTCGTGTCAGGTACATACAGGCAATGTGTGTATTTGTGATTGTGATATGTGTGGAGACTGACCATGGGACAGTTGCAAATACTAATAATAACTGAGGAAAATAAAGCATGGAAGAAGGCCTTTAAACCTATCTTTTGTTTGCAATTAACCTTAGTTGATTTAGAAGCATTGGAATTAAAGCCTTAAGGATGTTGCTTTTTGCTTATAGTTAAGGCTTAAAGAGTTCTGCAATAATAATCTTTTGAAGTATAATTTTAGAATATTACTTGTATCCTTGAAACTATAGCTTTGGAATATATATAAAGAAAATAGGCTTATCTCACACCTTAATAAAGCAGAGAAAAACAGCTTGAGAAAGGAAGATGAACATCACCTCAAGGGTTTATGGTTTCGACCAAGGGAAGCTGGACATCACTGTTGTGAGATTTATAGTCCTTGCAATTAAAAGTTGGACCCACATCTGGGGAGCTAGACCCCACCAGATGGGATTCATCTTTCTTCTTTCAGAAACTGGACCATCACAAACTGGGGATAATCCTTTTGGGATACATCCTGAGAAAAACTAAATCACAATAGTGTATAGAATTGTGATGTAAAAATTGGGAAATAGAAACTGCTGATGAGTAAAAATTGGGATAGAAACTGCTGAGAAAGCTTATGAGTACCCCTATAAATACCTGTAAGCCTCAACTATGGGTGTGCAGTTGGAGGGAAAACTTCCCCCACTGTACCCAGCGCTGTATTGCTCATACTTTACCATATTAATTAATAAATTGATTGCTGCTTGAATATTGGCCTAGTCAATCTTCTTATTCATAACATCGTGATTTTTTTTGTGAGGGTGGAGAGGTCTTGGCCCAGAGCAGCTGTGGCTGCCCTGGATCCCTGGCAGTGCCAAGGCCAGGATGGGTCGGGGGAAGCCAGAGATGGTGGAAGGTGCCCCTGCCCAGGTTGTAGCTGATTGCACAGAGACAGCAGGAACAAGCAGGATTCCAGGGCAGTGCATCCATCATGGAAACCACATCCAGTCAGGCTCCTCGTGTCACATTTTTCTCCTGGAGAGTGGCTGGTTCTTAGTGTCACCAGGAAATGGATGGCTGCTGCTTTCCACCTTGGTGGGTGGAGGAGGGAAATCAATCTCGCTGTGAAATATGCACTGAGACAGCCACTCCAGGGCAATTCCAGAGCCCCTCGAGGCACACAAGAGACAGAGGCAGCTCCTCAATAACCACCAGGGTCAGTAAACTTAATAAACTAATGAAATTCTTGTAACTGCTTTATCCACGTTGGCCTTAAATTAAAAATCCTGTCACACCAACGAGGGATAAAAATCAACAACCCACAATCTTCATCCCCTGAGTGTGTGATTAACTTTGCTGTGTGACAGCAGAGAGCTGGGATGGAGCATCCTAAATCCTCCTCCTGCTTTGGCTTGCATGGCACACACGCCCAGGGCACGGCAATGCAAGACTGATGGCATCCTCAAACCTCTGCAATTCAGGTTTGCTGCTCAGAAATCAGCCAGAAACGCTTCCCACAGGCGGTGAAGAGGCAGAGAGAGATGAGACAGCACCGCTGTCATCCCTGCGCTAATAGTGCTGGTGATTAGCGACTCGTAATTACAGCACAGGTAATTAGCTCCTCATTGAGAAGGATCCCACGTTCAGATCTCAGGAAATCTCAGACTCCACACAGCAGAGCAGCCGCCATCCCCGGAGCTGAAGTGCTGCTGAGAAAGCAGCAGATCTTGGAAGGACTCAGCCTGCCACTCCTGGAAAGCAGCTGAGAAGAACTTTCGGAATTTCAAGTCTTCAAATTAACATTAAAAAAAAAAAAGAATCCAGTGAGTTTTAGGACTGGCTTGTTCTCCAGCACGAGTACATCCAAGAATTGCATAAAGTTGGGACTGGATGGCAGTGACACCTCACGGGACACGGGGACAGCCAGTCCTGCCTGGATGTGGGAAATCCAGGACTCCTGAAATTCCGACCAAAAGCAGAAGCCATTTATTGTTTACCTTGCACACATTTTTATAGATTCTACAAACTACTAAGTACACAATTCTTGATTGGTGCCTTTGTGTTGTTCACTCATTTTCTGCCTGCATTTCTCACAGTATGTGATTGGTTACAGTCCAGGTATTTCACAGCCCTCTGTTATCCAGTTCTTGCTGTCTTGGTAGTCAGTTTTTCAGCCTCTTCTTTCTTAATTCAGCACAATTTATGTTCCAGTAGCCTTTATGAATTCCTGAGGCTTTGATAACAAACTCAGACGCAGGCTGGCTGTACACTATGGCCTAACCCTTGCAAATACGCTGCAACACCTGGAGAAACAAGGATTGATAAAGCAATGGATGGCAGGTGACACCTGAGGAGCCACAGGGACAGCCAGTCCTGCCTGGAATAACAAGAATTCCATAAAGCAATGGATGGCAGGTGGCACCTCAGGAGCTGTCACTGATATTTTCTGAAAAATCCCTTTGCCAAGATTTTTCTCCTGAGAAGCTGAGGAGCCTCAGAAAATAAATGTAAACAATAATTATCTGATTGCTTGGAATGTGGTTTAGAGGTTGCTTACCAACAGGTGCATCTTTGATTGGTTCTATGTGAATTGTTTTAAATTAATGACCAATCCCAGTCCAGCTGTGTCAGACTCTCTGAGTCTGTCACAGGTTTTTATTATCATTCTTGTCTGGCCTTCTGATGTCTCCTTTCTCTTTCTTTAATATAGTTTTAGTATATGATTTTCTGTAATATAATATAATGTAATATAGTTTAGTGTAATATAGTATAGTGCATATATATATAAAAATAGCAGTGCAATTTCCAGCTGCCTACATGACCCAGAGCTGGGAAGGTGCAAACCCCAGAGGACAAATCTTAGCTGGCACTTGGCACTCATGAGGGCTGATAACAGAATGACAGGTGAGCAGTAAAAACATGGATTTATTCCCCATAACATCAGTTCTTTACCACAGCAAGGATCAGGAAAAGTTCAGGATGAGCTGACTTTGATTATTCTCATCCACAGACAAAATCCTCAGAAATCTGCAGGCAAAACTAAAAATAATTTGATGCCTCTGACTTACTGCTCTGAAAACACGAATAGAGAAGAACGTGGTGTATTGTTAAATCCCTGGTTTCAAATAGTTTAAAAATCAGGACCAGGTCACTACTGAACACAGGCAAAGCATCTTGATTGGAAAGGCCCCATGGGACAAGAAGGAAGAGCATGGAAATGCACCTCATTTGGGCAGGGAAAAACCTGAGGGAGGTGAAAGGAAGCCCATCCATGGGGCACAGGGAGAGCACACTGAAAACTGCTGGAATGAGAGGAAACCAAACAATGGATTCACCTGAAAAGCCAGAATTTTTTTAGAATTCCTTTGTGCTGGTGACAGTTGGCGCCTCTAAGATAAGTTTTACTGCAGTTTGCTGAAAAGTCTGAGTTTATTAAAGAAGGAAAGCCGAGAGGGCCTGAGCTGACAAAACTCTGTGGCTCCTCAGCCACCCCAAGAAACACATTTTTGTTGCTATTTCACCTGGAGCTGTAGTCAGCCAAGATCCCACTGGGAAAGGTCCAGACTGAGCCCAAAGAGCTGCTTAACCTATCCCAATGTCCAGTGCTGAGGAATAAGCACTGGATCCATCAATCCTGCACAGGGAGAGCTGCTCCTGCTCCCTCCTCATTGCTCTAAAGAGAGGAAATCTCATCTCTCCTCCAGCAGCTGATAAGGGATGGGAGTATCTGGAGAGAATGATCTCTGAGCACCCAGTCAGGCTTCAGAGTCTCTTTAATCACTGCAACAAGAGCTTCAAATGCAGGCCAGAGATGGGAAATGTTCTGTATTTCTGGAGAGAGAAGGGAACAGCATGGATGTGAAGCCTTCAATCCATCTTCCTCCCTCCTTTCCTTTGTCTGTCCATTCAGCTTGCGCCAATTTGATTTTGATTCCTCTAAATCTGATTTGAGAACTGCAAGTGCCACAGCTGGGCAAACCTGGCTGGAAGGAGGCACTGACAAAGGGAGAAAAAGGAGTTCAAAGCCCCATTTATCTTCTTGCTTCAGCCTGCTGCAATTGTAGGATGAACCTCTGGTTCTGTTTAAGTTTCCACTCCCAGGACAAAGCAGAGGCCCCATGAAATTCAAATTTAGGTCTCCTCTGTATCATTTTTGTATTCCGGGCTTTGATTTCCATTGTGGCTTAAGAGAAGGGCAAATAAAGGAAGTGCAGCTCTCCTAGACTTACCAAAATCACAGAACCCACATTCAGCAGGATCAGTCACTGCTCTCTGTCCCTCCAGCAAGAAACCAGGGAAGAAAAATTTCTCCCTCATTTCATGTTTGCAATGATGGCTTTGTTAAAAAGGGTGATGAGCAAAGAAAAAGGGAAAAAAGAATTCTGCTTTTTTCTTCTCTTTCCCCTCCCTTTTAAGCACAGCCTTGGAACAGACTAAAAGCAAGGAGGAAGCCAGAATCTCATCTCTTTCCATGATGCAGCTCTTCTGCTGCAAATAATTAACACCAGGCAAAGTCAGATCACAGCAGGCACCAGTGCACTGGGAACAAATGAAGGATTGTCTCTGTAATGAGAGGAAGGAGGACACAAGAACACTTTGCCATTGTGACAAATTAATCAGCGCCGCTCTCCTCCAGCCTCTGCACGTCTTGCAGGCAGAGGTTTTATGATCTCAATCTGGCAAAAGTCCTCAGGATGGGAAAACGTGTCATGAAATTCAGCAGGGCAAGCAGCTGGGGTCAGGGAGGTGGGGATGGGGCTGTGCTGCCTCTCGAGGAGCTGCTCCAACACCACAAAACCCTCAGTGGCCCCGGGACAGCAGAGACACAGAGATCCCCCAGGGAGCCTGGAGCACAGCACACGGAGGGTGTACAGTGGGATCAAGCACCAGACTGCTCAGGAAAAGGTGAGAAAAATAATAAATCCCTTTTTCCTGTCCCTTTTTCCCTTCCCCTTGCCCCCTCGAGGTGCCAGCACAGCTGGAGCTGTGTCCCCTGCCAGGCTCTCACTTGCACAGAGCTGCTGCACCCATCCCAAACATCTCCCCAGACTCTCCTGGGATTTTAGCTTTTATATTTTCCATCTATTTGTAGCCCTGCAGTTCTTTAGTGTATAATTCCAAACTCCACACTCAGTGTGAGCTGCTGCTTCCCCATTTGGGGCAGACACAACAATTCCTCTCCAGGCCTACAATCAAGGACACCTCACTGCCTCAGGCCCCAGAGATGGAAACAAAAGTGAGTTTGGGGGGAGCAAACTTGGGGTAAATGACTTCATTAGCTGAAGCTGTAATTGGCAGATTAACCCCAATATGCAAATGGCCCAAAATTATAAAAGTGTGAAACCTGTGACCCATCATCCATTTTGGGTGTAGGCCCTGGGGGCCTTTGCCTGCCTGAAATGGACCTGAAGGCCTTCAATAAATATAACTTGGTTTTAATTCTCTTTATTTTGTCTGGCCTCTCTTTTTAAGTAGCCTGAAGAAGGCATTACCTGCCCCAGGTGATCCCACAAACCACAGGTGTGGCACACCCAGGACAGAGCAGTTCTGGGGAAAGCACAGCCTGGGCCTCACAGAGTGGCTCCAGCTCGGCTCTCACAGCCAGATGAGTAAACCCTGGCAGCAACCATCACTCTGCACTGCCTGGGCTGGAAATACCTCAGGCTTCACCATAAATATTTGAGGACATGACAAGCAGCATTTTTCACACTCCAGAGGCGCAGACTCCCAGGATCCCAATGCATCACTCTGGGAGCGTGGCCTCTCTGGCCAGAATTCCGGCTGTCTCACCACCCTCAGCGCTCCCCCCGCCTGGGTCTGTGCCAAAAAGCACTTAGCCTTGAAATAAGTTCAATCATCTTCCTCCCAGCATCCCAGGATAACGTTTATCCTCTTTGCATTGTGTAATCCAAAGCATCAAAACAGTTCAGCAATGTATTGTGTGGCATCATGCAGCTCATTAGCAGGCAAAATTAATACCCGAGCTGTAGGAAACCCCATAATCCCAGCAGGCTGTGGGAAATGCTGGGAGCTGGGAGGGGAACAGCAGCAAGAGGAGAAAAACAGCATTGAAGGGGCTGCTGAGGGAGGGAACACCGGGAAGACAAAGTGGGGATGGGATGGGATGGGATGAGGATGGGGATGAGGTTGGGCTTGGGATAGGGTTGGGATGAGGATGGGGTTGGGATGGGGTTAGGTTGAGGATGGGGATGAAGATGGAGTTGGGTTTGGGTTATGTCGGGGCAATGGGTCCCTGGCCAGGTAATAATTGACATAGATTTAATGTATTTCAGAAGACTATTAATAATCTTTTTTAAGAAATCCATACTTTTATACCTTGTTTTTTACAGGTGTTTTTTTACAGGTTTTTTAATTGGTCCTTTACTTAAAACACCATCACCACTGGCTAATTAAGAAACCATGCTTTGGTGAACAAATCTCCATAACACATTCCACATGTGCACAACAACAGGTGCAGCAGGTTAAGATAAGAATTGTTTCTCTTTCTTTTCTCTGATCTTCTCACAGCCTTTCCCAGAAAGGCCTGGGAAAGTTGGGTTTCTCTCTGTGGCCAGAGAGCTGCTGCCACAGGGGCTGGGATGGGGAAGGGGTTGAGGATGAGATGCCCAGTCCTTGGGGGCACAGGGCAATAAACCAGAATTAAATCAGAAAAATATTCACTGTGGGGCAGCACTTCTCAACTGCATGTGGGGGTTTTTCCCTGCTGGCTGCAAACCATGGGCAGAGTTCAATAAAAAATTCCTGGGGATCATCCCAGGGTGTTTTGTGGCCAGAAGGGAAGCTGTGACATCCTAAGCAGCAAATGAGCCTGTGTTTGAGGGATGCAGGAGGGCAGCTGGGGTCAGCACCTCCTGCCATGGCTTGCAGTCAGAACAATCTCGTGGTGCCACCAGAGGCAGCCAATCTTTGTTGTTGTTTTGGGGGTTTTTTTTGTTGGTTTTTTGGTTTTTTTTTTTTTTGGTTGAAAAGTTGTATTCCCCTGTATTGCTACCTAGATCACAAAGAGTTTACAAATGATTTAATAAAGCCAACCTCCCACTGCAGTCAGCACAGAAAGATGTTCCAAGGGAAATACATTATAGACACAAATTCCTAAATATTTTCACCACTGCAGTTGTTCCACTCTTAGAAAATGCCACCTCAATTTTTGGGAAGTAAGGTGCCCCAGCTTTTGAAACAGGGATAGATTCACCCAAGGGCCTGGAGGGATGAGCCAGAAAAACTTGAAGAAGGTGTCAAATCTTCTAATTTCACCTGGTTTACAATTATTTATTTTTATCATTTATATTTTCCCCTTTTTTGTGTGTTTCTGTGACTGGGGAGTCACCCAGCACAATTCCCAGCACATGGATGGGCAGAACACAGCCATGCTCTGAATTCCACAGGTCACAAGCAGAAGGAAATGAGCTCCTGGATGTTATTGGTATCAAAAGGGAGAGGAATTTCTCCCTGCTCCTGCTCTTCTGGCCCTGTGCAGTCCTGAGCTCCCAAATCAGCTGTGACACAGAGCAAAAGCTCTGCAGAAGGAAATAATCTGTATTTTTCTGCTCTACTGGGTTCTGCAGGGCTGCTGAGTTTTCTTGGTTCACAGAAAAATCAAGAATCAGGGAAGGAAAATAGAAAGGGGAGGAGTACAAAGTGAGGAGCAGGGAGGAAAATCCCCTACAAGGGAAATAAAACCATTGCTCCAGAGGATGCTGAGTCGTGCTGGAGAGCCCCAGATATTCCAGAAAAACCAACCAAACTCCCTGGATTTCAGGAGCTGCTTCAGTCACAGCTGCCTTGACCACTGCACCACTCCAGGAAATCTCAATCCCCCTGGAAAACAGCACAGAATTCCCTGTATTCCCTGTATTTCTGTGACACAATTTCTGTGTTTTCCAGTGCTATCCAGCCTGGCAAGGAGGAATTGATCCCAGTTTCCCCAGTCAGAGCCCCACCTTTGGCACTGGGGTGAGCAGGTCGAGCCCAGCATCCAGCAGGAATCCAGCTGGGCCCGAGACTGGGGCTCATTTCTATGTTCTGTCTTTTCCAAACTTCCACAACTCCCATCACTCCCTTGTCTTTGCTGCTGCTACAGAATCATGGAATCCTTCAGGTTGGAAAAGGCCTCTAAAATCAGCAAATCCAACCATCAGCCATGGCCTCAAGTGCCATTTCCACAGATTTTTTGGAACATTTCCAGGGATGCTAACACCCTGGGCAGCCCATTCCAATGTTCCCCAAGCCTTTCCATGAAAAAACTCTTCTTATATCCAACCTAAGCCTCCCCTGGCACAACTTGAGGCCATTTCCTCTCATCCTGTCCCGTGATTCCAGAAGAATCAGCAGAGAGGGGAGGTTGTTTGTTCTTTATTTCAACTCAGGTTTCATCTCTTGTTGCACATTTTGGGAGCAGGTGATTCTGGGCATCCCAACGGGGTCAGTTTTCCAGGATTTCCTCAAACAAAAAAACCCAGGAGCCAAACCCACTAATTACTGGTATCTGCTCAGTGTTGATATGGATTCACAAATAATTCCAGAAAAGCAGAAAATTCCATCAAGATTTATGGCAAAACTCTGCACAGTTTAGGAGGAAGCTCCATAATTTGTTGTCATTTTTGATTTAGGCAAGGTTGGACGGGGCTTGGAGCAGGAGCTGGAGCTGCTGCTGTCCCTGGGATGTGATGGCTTCATGTCCTTCATGTCCTTGAGTGAAGCTCTATCCTATGGAAACCAACTTCTCCATGCAGAAACCCAGACAAACAATAACTCAAATAACTCCAGATTAAATTTATCTTATTTTTTTCCTTTTCTTCCATGGTGCTGTCTGGGCTTTTGGCTGCAGAACACATTGACAACAGTCTCTGCTTTCTGAGGGGCTTTCCTTTTTTCTGGAGTCTTCCTATCACTCCTCCATTCAGATATAGAATCATGGAATGGTCTGGGTTTAAAAGGACTTTAAAGCTCATCCCATTCCACCCCTGCCATGGCAGGGACAGCTCCACTATCCCAAGCTGCCCCAAGCCCTGTCCAACCTGTCCTTGGACACTGCCAAGGGGCAGCCACAGCTTCTCGGGCCTCCCCATCCTCACTGGGAAGGTTTTTTATACATTTTATACCTTTTTCCTTCCCTGCTCAGCAGCTCCAAGCCCACCAGGAGCCCTGTGCTCCACACCTGTGCTGTGACGTTTATTTCCTCAGCCTCTCCCCAGGAATTATTCCAGGCGAGGACGTCAAACCACTCTGTGAAACAGAAATTAAAGGCTCCCTTCTGTGAGGAAGATTTTCTCATCCTCACCACTAACAAAGGGAATCCTGCACAGAGCTGTGTTTTTATGAGGAGATACACATTTATATAATATTCATATTTTGCCCCAAGCAACAAGAGGCTTTCAGGAGAGTCAGACACAGGTCTCCAGCTCCTGCTCACCAAACCCCTTTGATTCCAGCACAAAGGAAGAGCAGCCTGCAGGATTTTGGGTTGGTTTAAATCCCACTGTGGAACAAGGTAGATGAGGCACCTAATGAACCACACTCAGCCCTGCTGGGGTAAGCCCTGAAAATCAGCCATCAGACAAAGCCTCTGCTACACCAGGATGGCCTATAAATGGATTTGATCAATTATTAATGGCTTTGGTCAGTTATTGATCAGTTACAAATGGATTTGATCAGTTATTGATCAATTATTAATGGCTTTGGTCAGTTATTGATCAGTTACAAATGGATTTGATCAGTTATTGATTGTGATGATTATTCCTGCACTGAAGGGTGTGACACAGCCTCACCCACAGCCCTCTCACCTCCTCAAACACCACTGCACTGCTGCCCACAGCCTGTGCTTTGAGAAGAAAAATAATAACAAAATAATACAAATCAGTATTGATATGTTCTTTGGAAAACACTTTCCTTTCTCCAGCCACTGAAAAAAAGAAGAGGAAAGGTGCAGCACTAAAGGGCTTTTACCACACAGCAGCCACAACTCATTTTTATTTCCCCTACTGCCAAGAGGCAGGAAAAAAATCCAGATTTTAATACATTTCTATGATCTCAATCACCTGCATGATCTAAGAAGAAGCTCAGTGCAGAATAAGGTGCCAAAGTCTGAGAGCTTTACAGTCCTGGAGTGTGTTAATTCCAGATCACATCTCCCCAGATGCTGGGAATGTTCCAGCTTCAGACTTGGCACCTTGATTCCTACAAAGGTCCAAACCCAAAACTCAGCTGCAACAAACACCCTATCCTTGGCTGAACCCTGGGGTTTGAACATCAAGGGATGAGCATGTCCCCAAAATACAGATATTGGCTCAAACAGGCAGAGATCAAACCAACAAAACAAGTCAACAAAAAAATCAGTGCAAGAAAACAAAAAAACCCCAAAAAATCCCAAACCTGAGATCTTTTAATTGCCTTGACCTTGAGCTTCCCCAGGCTGCACAGTAGCACCAAATGCATTATCCACATTTCCATGTCCCATTCCAGCATTCCACACCAGCAGGTCCCTGATGGCATTTCAAGGCAGCACAGAAGTGTTGGTTGCACTGCCCCAAATCAGTGTAATTCCACAAATCTGGGTTCAGAATCATCTCAGTGCAGGGTTTTTCACCAGCCTGTCCCTCCCCATTCCTAGGGCTGTACAGAGATATCCCCCTACAAGGACAGGACAGTGTGGGATGAGTGGGAAGGGGACACAGCAGGATGTGTCACCCATCTCTCTCAGTAATATCCCCCTAAAATCAACACATCTTCCCTTTTAATACCCAGGTGGGAACAGAAATTCAGAGTGCCTTACCCTGATAGGACGCCCAGCACCAAGTTGAGCATGAAGAAAGAGCCAATGATGATGAGAGGGATGAAGTAAAGCCAATTCCAGGTGTTTCCTGCAGCGTCATTTGTCTGGAAACAAAGGGAAAAGGGAGAGACAAACACAATTATTATTTCACCTCACAAAGAAAACGCCACACAGAACCTGTAGGGCAGAGGAGATTCCTCTTGGAATTCCATAGGAGTGTCCACCACTGATGTCCTGGTCAGTCCTGCTGTGTTCAGCAGCTGAAATTTCAGCCAAAGAACTGCTTGTCCCAACATCCACACCCTGGTTTTTCCTCAGCTCTAGTGGAGAGATCCCTCTGTTATCTGTCAGTGACCTGGTGAGGGGATGAAATTCACAGGTGACACCAGGCTGGGTGGGATGTGCATGTGCTGGAGGGCAGCAGGTCCTGTAGAGGGTCACATCATGGGGTCACACCATGGCCTGAGGGTCAGCAAGGGTCCTGTCCTTGGGTCACAGCTCCAGGCTGGAGCTGGAAAGATGGGAAAGGCCCTGGGGTGCTGTAACAGTGTCTGGACATGAGCCCAGGTGTGCCCAGGTGGGCAAGAGGCCAATGGCACCTGGGCTGTCCCACCATGGTGTGTCCAGCAGGAGCAGAGCAGTGACCACCCCTGTGCTGGGGCACCTCAAATCCTGTGTCCAGTCCTGGGCTCCTCAAGAAGGACCTTGAGGGGCTGGAGTCCCAGGAGAGGCTGGGAAGGGGCTCAGCCTGGAGCAAAGGAGGCTCAGGGGGCCCTTGTGGCTCTGCACAGCTCCTGACAGGAGGGGACAGCCGGGGGGTCGGGCTGTGCTCCAGGGAACAGGGACAGGAGCAGAGGGAACAGCTCAGGTTGGGCCAGGATAGGTTTAGATTGGATATTGGGGGAAATTCCTTCATGGAAAGCATTCTCCAGCCCTGGCACAGAGCAGTGCTGCCCAGAGCAGTGGTGGAGTCCCATCCCTGAGGGGATTTAAAAGCAATGCAGGGGACACGGTGAGTTTAAAAGCAGTGCTGGCAGAATGATGACCTTAAAGGCCTTTTCCAGCCTAAAGAATTCCACAGCTCCAGGCTGACCCTGCTGGAGGACCAAACCCCATTTTTAGGTGGCCTAACCCTGTGCAGGCTCCCTGCTGCAGCCTCCTCCCTCCCCAGCTTGGCTCTAACTCCCAGCACCTCATTTCCACCTGAACAGAGCCACTCCAGCAGGGAACCACAGCCTTCCCTAAAGCCAGGCTGCAGTTCAGCCCAGGATCTGCTCACACCCAGACAAGGAGTCTGCAAGAGACCCAGGATCTGTGGAATGCTGGAATTCTACATTGCTCACTCAGCACCTCCTGCCAGCCAAACCCACCCTGAGCAGGCAGCAGTGGCAGATGAACAGGAGGGGAGGGTGCTGCAGTTTATGACAAAGTTTCTGCATTCATCAGCCACGAGGGAGCTCTTTGGGGAAGTGCTGAACAGGAAAATGCCACATGGCCATTAACAGAATCCCAATGCTGAGGAAAATGCAAATTCTTCTCTTGTGCGGGAAGAATGCAGCAATCTGAGGATCTGATGTTGGGTGGAAGGAAAAGGAGAAGGGGAGCAAAAAGGAAAGTAAAGACCTAAACACATTCTTCTCATCCTTCTCCCTCCTCCCGCAGAGGGTAAAAAACACCAGGAACCCTGAGCTCACCTCCCTGCCCAAAGGCAGAGCCTACAGAGAAGAGCTCAAACACCACCTTGCAAAAACTGCATTAATTCTGATATTGGTACTTTAACTCATTATCATATATATATCTTATATCTTATTATAACTTATTATCTGTGATGCTTTCTGGTCACTCTTCCCAATCATATTCCCAAGAGTAATTTTTCTTGCAGGATTCACAGAAGGAAATGCTTTAAATGTGCTTTACCTAAGCCATGCATGTACCTGGTGCCACCTAAAAAGTCTCTGTATAAGAAGTCACCCAATAAACAGGCAAAGCCTGCATCACAGCATTTCTGACAGGTGATAACATTTATTGCACTGATACAAGAAAATTCTTGCATTCTCCTTGTCCTTCTGCAGAGGGTAAAGAAAACCAGGAACCCTGAGCTCAGCCCTCTCCCCAAAAAACTTCCTTCAAACACCAACTAGCCAAAACTGGGTTCATTCTAACTGATATTGGTGCCTTTAACTTATTATCTGTGCTGCTTTTGGCCAGTGTTCCCAACCATATTTCCAAGAATAATTTTGCTTGCAGGACTCAGAAAAGGAAGCACTTTCAATGTGCTTTACCTCAGCTGTGCATGTACCTGGTGCCACCTCAAAAGTCTCTGTATGAGAAGTTACCCAATGAACAGCAAACCTCAAACTGTCAGAGTGTTTCTCACAGGTGATTTATAACATTTATATATCAATGCAGAGAGCCCCCAGCCAAGGAATAATGTGCTCTGACTCCATCATTCAGAAGGCAATTGCTTTATTAAGTTCTATTATATTACACTACATACTATATACTATGCTACTAAACTATTCTATACTAAACCATACAATACTCAAGAAAAACCTGTGACCCTTTCCACACAGTCACAACACAGCTTTGACCCAACTGGTCAATCAGTCCAAACAACCATCAGCAGAGTCCAATTAGCAGACTCTCTTCACTAAACAATCTCCATAACACATTCCACATGTGCCAAACAACAGGAGCAGCAAGTAGAGATAAGAATTGTTTTCTCTCTCTGAGCTTTCTCACTGGGAGAGGGAATTATCTCTCTCTGTGTTCAAAGAGTATGTGAATATCACAATTTATATATAACATTTATAGCTCTGACAGAAGTAAGTGCCCCCAAGGTTTGTTAATAGGGTCTGCACAAATCCTTCCTCCAGGATCAAACACGAGACCAGCATCTCCCCAAATAGCAAACACCTCTCAGGAATGGCTGTGTCAGTTGATCAGTGACTCAGAGGAGAGGAGTGGGCACTCAGCAACCTCACCACAATCCCCCCTGCTGAAGGTGAGGGACAAATGGATTTAAGGAGAAACAGCCCAGAGCAGAAATGCAGGGATGGCTCTGAGCTGCCCAATTAGGGTTTTGAAGGCTTTTGGAATAGCTGACATCCCACCCTAATTCTTCATTCCCTGGTTTAGCTTTCCATTCTTCTCTCTCTTTGCTTTCAGCTCTCTCTTTGCCCTGTTCTGCCCTGCATCTCTGCAGATGGGCTTGGAAGGCACAGGGAAACTCATCCTCAGTGCTTCCTTCCCAACATGAGGGAAAAAGGAGCCACTGATGATGACAGGGATGAAGTAAAGCCAATTCCAGGTGTTGCCTGTGGCATCATTTGTCTGGAAACAGAGAAAAAGGAGGAGTGGGGAAGTGTCTGGGGAAATTTTATATTTAGGTGCTGGGTTTTTCAGCTCTTATCTGGTCAATCAAACATCACTGGTTGCAGCAAGCAGATCCCATCCAGGGAGGGCTCAATGGTCCCTTCCAGCTCAGGACATTCCATGGTTCTGTGAGGCTGGGAATGCCATCGGCAGCCAAGGGGGGCTGGAGGAGGGAACAGATGGGAGAAGGGAAAAGCACAGAAACATGCAAAGGGTTCACTGCTGCCAAATGATCATTTATCATTTATTTCTCCATTTGAAGCTCAAACTTGGCGACAGATCCACAATTCCATGCCACGATCAAAGCCCTTAAAAATGAAATGTGTTGAAATACAACCAATTACCCACCCTTCCCTAAGCATCTGCTGGGTTACCTCCTACTCAGGGCAGGGCCTGGCTCTGTTTGCTCTGCCTCACTCTGGACAAATTCCCCTTTGGATATGGTGACAAACACCAGGGAAAAGTGGTGACAATGTGCTCCTGAGAAGGCAGAGCTTCCCTGGATGTGCAGCACCTTTCCCAGTGCTCCCAAGCGTGACTGATGAGTAATGTCATGGTTGACTTTCACAATTAAAAGACAAATATCCTATATATTTGTCATGGTTAACTCTCACAATTAAAAGGCAAATATCTCCTGTAAGGAGACGTTTTATAGATTCATAGTTGTGTTTTATAACAATTTAAAGGCAATTATCCTGTATATATGTTAGGAGAAGTTTTATAGATTTATAGTTATGTTTTATCACAATTAAAAGGCAAATATTATGTATACATGTTAGGATAAGTTTTATAGATTTATAGGGTTTTTTTAATAGATTTATAGTTATGTTTTATCATAATTAAAAGGCAAATATCATGTATATATGTTAGGAGAAGTTTTATAGACTTACAGTTATCTTTTACCCCCCCTTGCATTGTTATCAGGGGTTGCCTGGGTTTGGGACATTTGGGAGGGCTGGCTTGCTGCTATGGCAACACCTAACCTCCAAAAAAGCTGTCAGGAAGTGAATTCCACCACTGGACAGTGAAGGAGGAGTCGATGGACAGAACTTTGGGGAGGCTAAAGGGTTTTTAACCCTTTAACAAAGGTGACCTTTTAACAAAGGTGAAACCTCCATTGTGTGGGTCAGCACATGGTGGGAAAATCCTCTGCTCCCCACATTGTAATAATGCCTCTATTCAGTCTTCTGTAGTATTTTTTGATAAGGTTTTAATAAACCTTTTAAATGTTCTGGAAGTGACTCTCATTTCTCACACAAGTGAGCTGGAGCCCAAGCACAGGGTACAGCCCCAGCTCTGCCACAGGGAAAGGCTTTTAATGACTCAAAACCTGTTTGGTGCCAGGAAAACCAAACTCCTTTCCCCAGGGAAAGCCCCAGAGTCTCACAGGCAGCTCTGTGTGCCCTGAGCCCTTCATCCACAGAGTCACTGAGCTCCAGGCTCTCTCATTAGGCAGGAGGAGCCAAGAGATCAAATCAATTTTTATGTTCCAGCTACAACATTTCACTGCTGTAATGTCTGGCAGTCTGTCAGTGCCACTTGTGCCTACAGAGATGTAACAGGAGGGCAAGAGAAAATAAATACTCAACACAACCGTGCCAGAATTACAGCCAGAAATTCAGGAGGGGCTCACAGGGGGGTCTCACACTGCTCCTGAGCCTTCTGGTTAAAAACAGCCATGGGGCTCTTCACAAGCACCCCCTGAGCAGTGCCCACACCCAGCCCCAGGAGCGCCCTGGGCACAGAAAGATCCACATCCCCTAAATGTGACAGCACAGGGCTCCCACAGCTGCAGAGAGGGAAACTGAGGCAGCTCAGGGGCACTTTCAGGGCCACAGTGGTGTCACCTCAAACATCTACAGCCCACACAGACTCTGCACTCCTGGAGTGCTCTCCCTAAAATTCTGAGCTCTGCTCAGCCCCAGCTGCTCCCACCCCTGACCTGGCACTTGTAGAGGGACACACCCAGCATGGTAAAATACCGAAATACCCCTGATACCTTGTGCAGGCTGGTCTAGAACAGAGGCTGGACAGAGATAAAGAATAAAGCAGGGATTCATTAAAGCCTCAATGGATCCACCTTGGGCAGCACAAGAGCCCAGCCAGGGCTGCACCCAAGATGAACCAAAATGGCCCCAAAATGCACGGCCGGGCACGGGGTCTCTCCCTTTGATCATTCCACTCCATTTGCATCTTGCAGTTCATTGTCCCATTCCAGCTTTAGCCCATGCAGTCCCACCCTGCTTGTTTTTCTCTCTCCAGCCCACGGTATTTGTGCTCTTGGGGCTGAGATTTGGATCATTTGTCCTTGGTGCCCAGCTGGAGCAGGAATTGTTTTGTCTCCCTGCTCTGTGCACAGAGCTCACCATCCCCTCATATGAAGCTCAGACCCACACACTAAAGCAGCACAGAATGTGAAAACAGAAAAGCTAAAATCTGAGGCATCACTCAATCCCTAAATCCCCAAAGCATCTCTCCAAGCTGTTCCAGGTGACTCTGCTCCATTGGCCACCCTGGAGCTGCTGTCCCTGTCCACAGCTGGGTGTCACAGGTCAGCCTTTGTCTGTTCTCTCCCTATTGATGCCTTTTTGGGATATCTAAAACCAGAGGCCAGACAATATTAAGACAATAAAAAGAAGGAATATATATTGAAGGGCCTTCAGGTACATTTCAGGCAGGCAAAGGCCCCCAGGGCCTACACCCAAAATGGATGATGGTTTCACAGGTTTCACACTTATAAGTTTGCTCCATTTGCATATTGGAGGTTAAACTGCCAGTTACAGCTCCAGCTAATGAAGTCATTGACCCCAAGTTTGCTCCCCCCAAACTCACTTTTGTTTCCATCTCTGGGGCCTGAGGCAGTGAGGTGTCCTTGATTGCCAGGCCTGGAGAGGAATTGTGGTGTCTGCCCAAAATGGGAAAGCAGCAGCTCACAGTGTGTGTGGAGTTTGGAGTTATACACTAAAGAACTGCTGGGTTACAAATATATGGAATATATAAAAGTTAAAATCCTAGGGGATCACTGTATTGGCTCTGAGCACCCAGGGGCTCTCTCCTCCCTCTGTGCACAGCGCTGGTGTCCCCAGGCAGTGACAGCACAGCCAACCCTCGGGGTGCAGGGACCTGGGGGGAAATTCTGGCAGCTGTAGCAGACTCAGAAGCCAAAGGCTGCTGTCCTGCAGGGGATTAAAGCCCTGAGCTGCAGAACAGGGCATTCCCCAGCACAGCACACAGCACTTCCCAGCAGCAGGCCTTTGTGAGGTGTCCAAGAGCAGAGCAGGGCTGGGGTTAATCCTCACTCTGTGCCTCAGGCACACAGAGCTGCTCAGGCCCTGCTCCCCCTGTTAACACTGTGTCTGGTTATTAATTCATTCCAAATACCCTTTGAAAGAATCCACTTGAAAGCAGCCAACTGCTGCTTGCACTGTGCTGCAGAGCCCAGAAATGCCCTTTTATCCCCTCTCATCTCCTGTCCTGCAGCCTAGGCCATTGCCCACCTTCCCAGGGCTGCTCCAAGGGGAATTTCCTCATCCCTGGAAGTGCACAAGGCCAGCTTGGATGGGACTTGGAGCAACCTGGGATAGTGGAGGTGTCCCTGCCCATGGTGGAGGTGGAATGAGGTGAGCTTTAAAGTCTCTTCCAGCCCAAACTGTAGGAGCGTCAGGGGGTAGGATGGTGAGGACGGACAGAGACGAGAGATTTCTGAAGCCTGGGCTTGGAACTTGGGGTTTATTGCAAAGGGCCTGGGTGCAGGGCCCTGCTGGGAGCTGCCAAACACAGCTCAGAGTAGGCCGAGAGAAGAGAGGGGGAGAGAGGATGAGAGGGCGAGAGAGTAAGGGAGTAAAAAGGATAAGAGAGCAAAGTTCCCATTCCAATACAATAAATCTTCTTATGTGTTGAATATTCTGATTCTCACTAACCAATCTAGTACAAGATACAAATCCTATAGCATTTACATACAGCCTATAAGAATCATTACATCACCATACTGTGTTACATTTTAAACCCTACAAACTCCTCCTTTGGGCCCCTTCTGCCAAGCTCTAGGGTCTGCTCTGACCCTTGGGCCTGTCTGCAGGCAGAGGGTGTTGTTCCATCAAAAGGGGATTACCTTCTGCTGGCCACACCATTGTTTTCCAGTTGTTCAGTAACTGAGGGATCTCAAAGCTTGCTTTCATTTCTATCTTGCTTATTTATAGTTTCCATATTCTCAAAATCTTTTGCCAGACAATCATATTTATAAGGCTTTCCTGTTTCATCTTCCCAACATCAAACCAATCTGGGATTCTCATTCCTGTTGCTTCTCTCTGTTCCAGCCCCATCCCATCACCAGGAAATTCCAGAAAAGCCTGGCCTGCTCCAGCATCCTTCTCCCAGCCCATCCCCATCCCCTCCCTGGCTCCCCAGGGTCTCTGCCTGCTTTTGGCTCTTGTTCCCCATCCCCAGGGAGCCCCAGGCTCACCAGATCATCCCCAGCTCCCACTGCTGGCTCCATCAAAGGGAGCAGGAGCTGCTTTGGGAGGGGAAGGAACATCACATAAAATAACCTTTAATGTGAAAGTCAAACAATTAAAGGGCTGCCATGTAAATGTTTCCTGACTCGGGGTCAGTTACAGGATTTAATTGGACAGATACAGCCAAACACCACAGACCATTTGTTTTTACCGTGTTTCTAATCAAAATACAAAATAGAGCACACCTAGATTTACTCACAGAATCTAATCAATGGCACAGCCTGACTTATTCAGGGCAATTAAAGGCTAATATTCCCTTAGTTAAGTGTTTTTGCATTGAGAACTCTCAGCTGTCTTGGAGAGATGAACTCTCTTCACCCTCTGTCTGATTTTTCACAACTCTCTTCCTCACCATTTCTGGTAATTAGCAAAGCTATTTACAGGTGATTTATTTCTATCTGCTCCTATTCTTACATTTAAACGAACACAGAAATTACTAAGAATAAAACTAAAAATATTTCAAGCATGTACAAGAGCACCTGCCTTACGATGAAAGCAGAAGGAGAAAAAAGCCTTTTATTTTTAAAAAGGCTTTCATCTTTTAAACGTTCTGCAGCCTTTCTGACTCAGAAACACCAGTGAGCCCTGCACTGAGGAGTCTCTGCTGCAATCCCCACCCTCCCAGGAGGTGAAATGGGGTCACAGCCAGGGGAAAGGTGAGCTGCTCCCACCTTCCCCAGCAGGGCAGAGAGAGAAATCCCAGTTCTCAAATGCTGACCTGTGGATGCTGAGAACTGGTCAGAGACAAAAGTCAGATAAACTTTCCCAAGCATTGCTCTGTGAAGTTTTGTGAAAGTTCAGAGAAGGAATTAAAACAATTCTTGATCTTTGCAGATGGTGCTGTTTTCCCCTAAGATATTTACAAGAGTGTGTTTTAACCTGGCTATGTCTTCTGTGAGAAACACCCCTCAGCTGGAGGTTTCCATGGCTGGAAGAGGGATGGACAGGATTTCAGGAGCCTCTAAACTTCATGTGAGGTCCAGACAACAGTTTGAGACTGGAGATACAGCCTTGAGCTGCACCAGGGGAAGTTTAGGCTGGGAATTAGGAAAAAAACTCTTCACTGAATGAGGGATTGAGTACTGGAATGGAGTCCATTGTCCTCCATGGAGCACTGTCCCTGGAGGGGTTTATAAAACACTGGATGTGACACTCAGGGCCGTGGTTTCATTGACAGGGTGGTGTTAGGACATAGGTTGAGATCATCAAGTCCAAAGGTGTTTTCCAGCCCAATTCTGGGGTTCTGTGATCTGATCTCCCCATAGAGAACATTATACCTGTGCCTTTATGGGGAATTTGGACACCAGGGAAGATCCCATGGCAGAGGAATCATTTCCTGAGAGCCCTTTGGGATCTGATCTCCTCCTAGAGCACATTGTACCTGTGCCTTTGTGGGGAATTTGGACACCAGGAAGAGTCCCATAGCAAAGGAAGTGTTTCCTGGAAATCCTTTGGGATCTGATCTCCTCTGAGAGCACATCATACATGTGCCTTTGTGGGGATATGGACACCAGGAAAGATCCTAAAGCAGAGGAAGCATTTCCTGGGAGCCCTCTGGGACCTGATCTCCTCCTAGAGCACATCATAACTGTGTCTTTATGGGGCATTTGGACACTAGGAAAGATCCCATGGCAGAGGAAGTGTTTCCTGGGAGCCCTTTGGGATGGGGTCAGCAGCTGTAGGAAAAGCCCTCAGAGAGTCCCCAGTGTGCCCTCTCCTCACACCAAAGCCCTGCCAAAGCCTGAGCTCTGGGAGGAGACCCCAAACCTCTGCACATTGACACTCAGATCCCTGCTCCTGAGAGGATCCTCTCTCTCTGAGGTCTTTGAGCTACTCCACTCCTCCTTTTCACCTCCACACACACCTCGACCACCTCCCCCTTCAGGATTCTCATTTTCCACCTTTCATTTCCTCTGACAGGACCCAGAAAGTGCCAAAGAAGAGTTAAGGGAGATATAATTCCCTCAAATACACCAATCCAGAGCCGGGCTTTCCTCTGAAAGCATCCAAATGCATAAAATCAAGACAAATATGAGAAGACTCTGGGTAAAATCCTCAAAGCTGGCAGCATTTTAATTTTGCACAATAGCAGTAGATGTAGGAACACGTTTTAACTGTAGTTGTTGCAAGCAATATTAATGTTAATTCAGCCAAGTTTAAATAGAAGCAAATCCTCCCTTTTGTTTCTCCCCTTCTGCAGAGCCAGGGAGGCTGAAAAAGCAAAACCACTGCTGTTTTATGCCTTGATCCAAAGGCTTATGGCACCAATATATCAATACATAAATATGCTAACAGGGTTTCTTGATAAAAAATTCATTCTTTCCCCAGCTAGCATGAACTCACTCAGCTGCTTTATTCATGAGCCTGCCTCGCACTGGGAAAGCTCTGCCACTGTCAAAAATAACAGGCTGGCCAAGGGACTCTACCTCTTTTTAATGCTTTTATTTTGATTTCATAGTCTCTCCTCCCTTTCTTTTATTTTTAAACAGCTGTGGGCTTGAATTATGGATGGAAACTCAGTTCAGACTGCTCCTGGTGGGGACAGGTGAGGCACATTCAGGGTGAGGAAGGGCAGCCTCTGCATGGAGCTCTCCAGAGGAAGTTTTACCTCAGCAAACACCTGCCCAGCTCCTCTCTGAGCCCCATGGGGCGCTTATCTGGAAGATAAGGAGGATTTCAGGCCAGGCTAGATGAGGTTGGGAGCAGCCTGGTCTGGTGGAAGCTGTCCCTGTCCTCAGCAGGGAGGCAGGAACCAGCTCATCTCTAAGGTCCCTTCCAACCCAACCCATTCTGTGATCCTCTGAGGATGCATTTCACACATTCTACCGCAAATCTAACAGCCACAGAGCTCATGAGACCAAGTAATTCCAGCATTTCACAAAATGGGACTCAGGCTGAGGCGCTGCAGGGGCAGCAGGTTCAGCCAGCAAAACCCCAAATATTCTGATTCCCACCCACAGTGCCTCAGCTCCCCATCTGCAGGGTCCCCTGAGCACACAGGGCTGGCATTTTCTGGGAAGGGGCCCAAGGAGAGCACAGGAGCTCTTGGGTGCTGCAGTTGGAGGAAGCACCTTGAAAAACAAATTCTGCTGCTGAGCTTGGAGTTCTTATCAAGCACAAATCATTCATCGAGAGAACTCCTGCGTGAGTCAAGCTGCACTTGGAGGAAATTCAGCACTCCCTGGATGTGGGGTTCTTATCTGCAAAGGCTTCAGGTGTCTGAAGAGCCAAAGCTGTCCCCCAGTGTGCTCTGAAAGTCATGAGGAGGGAGAAATATCCCTGGGTATAAATGTATAAACACAGACACAGATTTAGAGCCCTGCTCTCTCTGGCTGCTCAGGGACACAGGAGATTTCCTGTGTCTGCATCCAGACCCACACAGAGATTTGCTGGTCTAGTGAGTAGATGCAGAATAAACTTTTCCAGCCACTCAGCAGTCCCTGGGCCCTGCAGCCCCTTGGTCAGCAAAGACACAGAGAAATTCCCAGAGCAATCCAACAATCCAGCATTTGCTGGCTTTCAGCAGAGGAAACTGTGGGGCAAGGCCCAAAATTATGTTGTTATTGCAAATAACAACAGCCCTAAGGATAATGCACAGGCCTCCTCATCATCCTCATGCAGATCCAGACTCTTCCTGATTTTCCCTGTAAACATCACCAGCAAATGTTCCCAAGAAGTTTCCAGAAGCAGAAAATTGGCTGAATGAATTAAAGCCTTGATTCCGTTGTATAAAATCATAACCAAGGTTTGTTGCACACCTGCATTCTCCAGCAGAGGACTGGCAATGAGCACAGTATCGATTTATTTCGGTTAGGCCAACTTCTCATTCTTATCTTCTAATGAGACACCTCCAGCAGTTCAGCTTTTCCTTAATTATGAGCAAAAAATATCCTTGTAAATAAATCTATGGCTCAGGAGCTGGAGCTGAGAGCTCAGTTCTGCAGAACTGAGAGCACAGCAAAGCCCCCAGGCCCAAGAGCCCTTTGTCAATTCAATTCCTACTCAGAACAAGATTCCAAAGGTCTTTTATCCCTCCCATTTCCCTGCTTCAGACAAAACAGAACAAAAATCAGTTGGGCATGATCCTCTTGGCTCCATCTAAAGACATTTCATAAGGTTTTCTGAAGATATTTTAAATAAAAAGGACTCTGCTCTAGGAAAGAAAAGGGTTTTTCCTAACCAAAAGCCTTGCCAAGTTGTTCCAAATTTGAATGAGAACTGCCTGTGAAATTCCAAATTGAAGTGTGAAAATATTTACTACAGTGTATTCTCATTAAGCCTGTAAAAAATGATGAGCCCAGCTCAAAGCTGCACCTCTCTGGGTTCCAGGAGGAGGAAACAACCTAGCAACAGGGATGAACAGCAAAGGTTTTGCCACAGACCACTTAAACAAACCAACCCCAGAAGGAGCAGGGACGCTCAGGGGGTTTTTCGGGATGAGCTGCTTCCCACAGCTCCTGGGTGATTTTCCTCCCATGCAAGAGCTGAATTTTAGAATCACAGAATATTTTGGGTTGGAAGGGACTTTAAAACCCATCTCATCCCTCCCCGTGCCATAGGCAGGGACATCTTCCACCATCCCAGGGTGCTCCAAGCCCTGTCCAACCTGGACTTGGACACTCCCAGGGTTGGGGCAGCCACCACCTCTCCAAAAGATAAAGTTCCTGGCACAACCGAGCTTTTAAAAAGAAATTTTTAACCCATTTTTTAATTACAGCAACACTTTTATTATTTCTTGTGTTTTCACACACCATCCCTGGCAGTGTCCAAGGTCAGGTTGTGGATGGGGCTTGGAGCAACCTGGGATGGTGGAAGGTGCCACTGCTATGGCAGGGTGTCTTAGGTTGAAAGACGTGTTTGGGGCCATCTGTCAGAGCTGGGGCAGTTCTCTGCTGTCCATGGGCAGTTTTTTCTTTCTCTCTCCCACACCAACCCTCCCGCCAGGAGATCTCTGCTGTCCATGGCCACTGAGTGTCCCTGCAGGGCCGAATCCCATTCCAGCATCCCATGGGGAGATGCTGCGCCCAGGGCAGGAGCCAAGCATTCCTACCTGGATCCAATCTGAGCCTGGCACAGCACAGCAGCCTTTGCCCCCTGCATTGCCAGAGGAGCAGCTTTCTGCTGCCCTGCATGGCCAGAGGGAGCCCAGGCCCATCTGCAGCAGCCCTGGAGCTGCAGAGGAAAACTCCCCCCTTGTGCAGGATCCGTGCTGCAGCAGAGCCACAGCTGGCACTGCAGGAGGGCTGAGCCCCCATGGATGGGGCTGGGACACCCCCTGACACACAGGGGGCAGGGCATGGTCTGACTCAGTGGATTTTTTTTGTTGTTTTGTATTACTGCATTTGTATTTAAATTTTCCTAGCAGAGAACTGTTATTCCTACTCTCATACCTTTGTCTGAGAGCTCCTTAATTTCAAAATTATAACAATTCAGAGGGAGGGGGTTTACATTTTCCATTTCAAGGGAGGCTCCTGCCTTTCTTAGCAGACACCTGTCTTTCCAAACTAAGACAATACAAAATGAAGTGAAACCTCGTCTCTGGGTTTTCTCAGACCCGTTCTGTCACTCTGCGCCACTGCAGCCCCTGATGCAGCAAGGATGGCAGAGCACTGGCATGATCTGAAAGCACCCAGCTGCCTTTTTCATCCTGGGCAGGGAAGCAATTGCCAGGCATGTTCAGGGCTGTTTGTACCCTCGCTGCGTTCATGCTGTTGAGCTGCAAGTGGATTTCTTCAGCTGGAGGTTTTTTTCTTGGCAAGCCCCCACGGTTATGCTGCTGTTTGGAGAGGTTTCACTGCTTTTCAGAGAGCAACTGCTGCCTTGAAGAGACTCTTGAAGTTTGTCTGATATATGTCACTCTCCTGCTGTATATCTGAAATGTCTCCTATTAAACCTGGAGGTGTTCACCCTGCTGTCATTTGGAATAAATCTTCCCCGAGACATTAAATAAACCCCAGAAGATTCAGGGAGGTGCTTCAGCTCCTGCTCAGCCTCACACATTTGCTCAAGGGCTGTTCTGAGCAGGGTAATTTGCTGGAGCAGGGCTGAAATGTCTCAATCCTCTCAGGCTTGTATCACTGGCTGGGGTCTCTGTACAAATCACAAACAGGACAGGGCTGCTGGGAACGTGCCTTGAGCTGTTTGATTTTCCAGCATCAGTCTCATTACATGGTTATGACAATGGGAAGATGCCAGCAGTTCACATCCCTGGCAGCAAACCTAAGAAGAACCTAATGTTAGAACTTACTTTCAAAGTTTTTTGGCCAATCACACAAAGCCAAAGCACATTGACAGTAGTTCTATCCAATCACTATAAACACACGTACCTTTGGTTAAAACAATGCTTGCTTATTTCACATACAATACCTGCTTGTGAGCCTTAAAACACAATGCACAGAGCTCCATTATTAAGCTTCAACCTTTCTAATATCTTGCTAGATAAACTTTTCTGTAGCTTAGGGAGTTATTCTAGACAAGCGTTAATACACAGACCATTGTTCTATTTGTCCTTGTTTTTCTACATTTTACATAATTTCTCTGCTGACCAATCTCATGGCTACTGCTTAGCTCTAATCACAGTTCTGCTGCCTCTGAGGCTGCCTTTTGCAGCTTTCCCAAAACCCTCTGATTTTATGGATTCCCACAGTTTGGAGGGAATACCCACATGGGGCACGGGGTCAGCTAGGCTGTGTTCCCAGATGGATGGAAACAAACGTGGGCACAAACATGCACCACTCTTGGCATTTAAATATTCCAAATATTCAGCCTTAGGCTTACTCCACACATTTCCTATTCCAGCATCTTTGGGTTTCTGCAAACCTTCCAGAGGATGAAGCTGGCAAAGCCTGCATCCCTTAGAAGAGCTGGGGATTCAAACAGGGTCTGCAGCCCTCCAGAACCCAGGAGGAAAGCAGCAATAATGGGCAGAATTGGGGCTGGTGTAGGATTCTTGTGCTGACAGCTCACACAGGAGCCATCAGCTGTGCAGATTCCTCCTCTCACCATGTGCTTTCCCCTCATATAAGCTTGTGCTGCTTGTTCAGTGCTCCACAAGGGATTTTTCCTATAAATCTGTGGATGCTCACACCAATTTACTGCACTCCTGGACTGCTACACCACCAAGTCTCATTTTATAGGAGTACCAAACTCATAGGAAGTTTGGTACTCCAAAGCCTGGAGTGAGGCTTCTCCCTGGGGAAAAGGGAGTTGAGAAATCCACTCCATCTGCTGCTCAGGAGAGTTTGGACACAGAGCTCCAGGGAGGGGTTTAAGGCACACAGAAATTTGGATATTTTTCCATACATGGGTGGTAGCTGAGTCTGTTTACACAAGAATTTCTGAAATTTGAGATGCTGAGATGTCTGTCACACACCAGTGATCAGCTAAGTGAATGGAGGGTGACCTAAAAGACTGATTTTTCTACATAACAATAAATCTGTCTGATGCTCAAAATAACCACAGGTTGTAACAACATAATGGAAGGGAGGAAGCTTAAATCCAGCAGGAAACATGGATGAAATGCACATCTCAACTGACAAAATGTCAGTGTGCCAACAGCAGGGGTGTAACGAGGTTGTGGGGGGCACACAGGCCATGTGTGGGCTCTTGTGGCATTCACATTCTGAAAAAATCCCTTCACCCAGGGTTTTTCTCCTGGGAAGCTGAGAAGCCTCAGAGAAAAGGAAAACAATTCTTATCTCATTTGCTTCTCCTGTGTTGTGCTCCTGTGGAATGTGTTTGGAGATTGTTTACCCACAGGTGATTGTTCCATTGGATTCTGCTGGGAGTTGTTTTCACTCTTTGGCCAATCAGGGCCAAGCTGTGTCAGGACTCAGGAAAGAGTCACAAGTTTTCATTAATATCTTTTTAGCATTCAGTAAGGATTCTTTCTGTATTCTTAATTAGTACAGTATAGTATTCTTTAATATAATATAGTATAATAAAATAATAAATCATCCTCCTGAGCACATGGAGTCAAGTGCATCATTCCTGCCTTTGCTGGGGCATCCCTGCAAACACTACAGGTTCTCTCTGTTTGGATGGGTTCCACACATCCAGAGCTCCCATTGTGGTTTTGTGCTCAAGTGAATAGCTGGGCTGAACTGGTTTCGGGTTTTTGTGCAAGGGTTTGGTCACCCCTAAGTGTGTCCCTGCCTTTCAGTACCCATTCTACAAAAGCCCCATGCACAGGAGAGGTTTTTCCCTCCCTCCCCACCAGCCTTTCCCTCACAAACCAGCCCTGCACTCAGAGCTGCTGCCAGGCTCTTGGCTCCTGCTCCAAACTCTGCCTTCACTGCCCTACTTTCCTGCAGGTGATTGGTGATACTGAGCCACAAAACCAACAAAATCAACATTAACCCCACAGCTCCAGGCTGGGAATTATCATTTATGTGCTTGCTGAAGGTGGCTGGTTCTTATTAGCAAATTCAAATCACCCTAACTCGATAGCGAGTGCAATTGAGCACTAACAGCATTAGGAGATTTTTCTCCCCTTTATGAAGCTGCAGGGAGAAAGAGAGAGCACAATTACCTCGTGGCAGAGCTCAGGAGCTCAGCTCCCATCTCCATCACAGCTGCACGACACCAGCATGTGACACGTGCTGGCTTTGTCCCCAGCAGGGCCCTGGGCATCTCCAGGAGCAAATGCAGAGTGACAAGAGAGGTTCAGCACTGGTGAGCAGCAAATCCCAAGGGTAACATCTCCCCAGGTCAGGGCTGGAGGGGATTTTACACCAGATCTGTGGCCCAGCTGTGAGGCAGATGCTGTGTGCTCTGAAAAGCTGAGAGATCAGAACAGGCTCTGCTGCAGACAAAGCCATGGTGACATTCCTTCACACACCTGTGGGCACTGCATGTTGCAGCATTCATTTTTCATCTGTTGGTTCCTCCCGTCCCACATGTGCTCTGTTTCAGGATTCCCCCAGAGGGTGCTGGCACTGCCCAGGCTCTCCAGGGAATGGGCACAGCCCTGAGGCTGCCATAGCATTTGGAAAACACTCCCAGGGATCCCAGGGTGGGATTGTTGGGGTGTCCTGGGCAGTCCTGGTCATCCTTTCAGCTGTGATTCCCTGATCTCCATCTCTTCAAAGACCCAGCTAAATCCTGAGCTGTGTGCCAGGGGAAGCAGAGCTCCCTTCTTGTTCTCAGCTTGCTCTGGTGCAGCTCTCAATGTCCCTGCTCGGCTTTCCCAGTGCTGGTCCCTTCCAGCCCTGGATTCTGACACCCCACATTCACCTGGAGCAAAACTTGATCCTTGGAAATGACAGGAACAACAAAGGAACCATGTCAGAAATGTGCTGTGGGCTTCAGAGTGGCAAAACAAAGCCTCTCCTTGTGCTTATTTTCCCTGTTAATGAAAGGAAAACCCTTCCGCAGCTTTTCCTTTGGCTGCCTGCTCACACTTCTGCTGGTTAAACAGCTTTGCTTCTCAATATTTATTCACAAGGAGAGCTGATCATGCACAGAGAGTGCTCACAGGAGCCTGAACCCACCCTAAAGCTCCTCACACCCCTGCTGCCCCAGGACACACAGACAACCCTGCTGCCAGCCCCAGGACACACAGACACCATGGCTCCTTGTCCAAGGACACACAGACACCCCTGCAAACACACCATTTCTTCTCTCTCCTCTCAGTATTTAGCAATTGTGGGTCTGGGATTCAGTGGATTGGCTCCAGGTCACTTCTAACAGAGAGAAGAACAACTGTTCATCATTGTATGAGAGAGGAGAGCAATCCAAATGCCACCAGGGACACAGGGACACCAGTGACACAGAGTGATCCCAGTGCCACCTGCAGTCCCACAGGCTCTGCTGGAGCAGTCACTGTGCTACTCAATCACCTCTGACAGTCCCCACGAGCAAAGCCAAGTGCAACCTCCCCCCAGAAGCCACAATCTGAGCAAAGGGCCAGCAAAAGGACACTTAGGTCACCTGTGAGCCTTCTCTGGCAGGTTTCAGAGGTGCTTAAGGTGTGGAGGTTCTTGAGCCCTGAGGAATCTCAGCCAGGGAGCAAAGAGGAGCCTTCATCCAAGTCTGAGCTGAGGGGATCTGCTCTGTGTTATTTATTTCCCTCCTTTTCTCTGTAGCACATCCAAGCTGCACCCTCACACCTCATCCAGGGGGGGTTGCTCAGGAAATCACCTCATGGTCCAGGTAACCAGTGCTGGTCACATCCAAACTCCTCCTGAGGAACATCCTTGGATCCCCCAGCTCACACTTGGGGGTGATGGACACCAAGAGTCACACGTCTGATCTTCACAAATAAACCTTTCACTGGCACGGGGTGCCCAGAGCAGCTGTGGCTGCCCCTGCATCCCTGGCAGTGTCTCTGGACAGGGCTTGGAGCACCCTGGGACAGTGGGAGGTGTCCCTGCCCATGGTGGAGGTGGAATGAGATGAGTTTTAAAGTCTCTTCCAAACCAACCATTCCATGATTCTGTAAACACCCAAAAAAGGCACATATGAGCTCTCCAGACTGGGACAGCAGAGTCTCTTCTGCCCCTACAGCCCCAACACCATCCCACCAACAAAACCATCTCTGGGTTTTCCTTTCATTTCTTTATCTTCTTAAGAATAAAGAAATTCAAAGATGTTGAGTTTGTGGGGTCCCCAGGATGAGTTGAAGAGATGAATTGGACTCCATGTTCTCAGAAGGCTGATTATTATATTATATTATATTATATTATATTATATTATATTATATTATCATTCTATACTAAAACTATACTAAAGAATACAGAAAGAATACATCAGAAGGCTTCACAAAAATGATGATGAAAAACTCGTGACTGACTCCTCAGAGTCTGACACAGCTGGCTGTGATTGGTCATTATTTAAAAACAATTCACATGGAACCAATCAAACATTCACCTGTTGGTAAACAGTGTCCAAGCCACATTCCAAAGCAGCAAACACAGGCGCAGCAATCAGATAATTGTTGTTTTCATTCCTCTCTGAGGTTTCTCAGCTTCCCAGGAGAAAATCCTGGGCAAAGAGGATTTTTCAGAAAATATCATGGTGATACCCCACTAACAAAACCATCTCTGGGTTGGGCTGCAAATGGAACAACAATTACATCCCAGCCTTTCATTTCTGTATCTTAAGAATAAAGAAATTCAAAGACACAAAAAGGAATGAAAAATACCAAGTGAATCATAAGCTATTTTAATGCAGGAAGGGTAAAGTTCCAGTTGGGATCCAATTTAAGGTAGATTTATATCTTGTTTGAACTGTTCATCCCTACTCACAAGCATATTGAGTTAGGCCCAGTCCACAGTCTTGGAAGACCCACTGGACACTAATATTTGTCAGTAGGAAATGGAAGAAACATGAAAATCTCTTGCCATTAAGATCAAACGAGAGCGAGGGTGCACTTTGACATTTCTGCTCTCCTGCAAGGAGCCCCTGCTTTGCAAAGCAAATTCCACTGTGGAGCTTTGAACTCCTGGAAAGATGAAAGGTGAAAGCTCAGCTCACTGAAAGTCAGCACTGAGCTTTCTGACAGCTCCAGATGGAGCACGTTTGACCCATGATTTTCTGGGTCCACAAACACAATTCTCAATTCTTTGGAAGTTCCTGGTGCACATCAAAGGCACCTCACAGAGGGAACAGAGCAGAGCAAACCATGCTGGCTCTGAAGGACAGCAAGGAGCCCCAGCCCCTTCCCAATCCCCTGGGGATCCCACAGAAAGCTCTGAGCTCCAAACTCACTGCCAGCTCCACAGCAGCTCCCAGCTGGCTCCTCTCTGTAAGGAATGCTTAGGCTCAGCCTAGCTAAAGAATTATTTTGATTGAGGAACTCATGGGCAGCCCCTGAAGTTTTCAGGCTTTTCTCACTTTGCAAAAGAAGGGGAACTTCCCATGGCAACCAGAGGAGGGTTTGATGATGGACAGTAAGGTTCTTGTGTGGCCACATTTCACAGAGAAAAGCAAAGGCACAATTCTTCTCAAGAATATTTCTGGGGTTCACATTCTCTGAACCTCTGAGAAAGGGGAAACACAATTCTTATCATTTGCTGTGCCTCTGTTTGTGCCAAAGTAGAATGCAATATGGAGATTGTTTACCCAAAGTGATGGTGTTTTGTTTCTCTGGCTATCAGGGCCAAGTGTGTGTGTGTGTTGCCTGACAGTCACGAGATTCTGTGCAGTGTGAGCAGGGTTGGGTGCTCAGCAGATTTAGTTTTAGATGTATAAAATAATATATTATAATAAAGTAATTAATTAGCTTTCTGATATCTGTGGAGTCAGATGCATCATTCTCTCGCCTCATCAGAGCCATCACAGCATTGCAATATTCTTGCATGGGCAAAACTGGGAATTACTTTTCAGCAAAGGAAAGCAGAGTTGTACTATTGCCTCTTGAAAATGTTTTCCACCTCCACAGAGCCCATATTAGCAATAGATGAATCACTGTCATTCACAAACACCAAGCACGTAAACAAGAGGATCTAAAATGATCCAGAAATTATCTTAGTTTGAAAACTAGATCTGGAGGGAAAACAGGGCTCAGAGGACTCAGATCCCAGAGATCACAGCCTCTCTTTCTGAGCAGTGCCATTATTTCCTCCCAACCCAACCCAGCACAGTGATTTCTGCACCCAGACTCTGCTCTTGAAGTCCATCACTGGAAATATTCTCCCTCAGCAGCACCAATATCCCCCAGCTCCAGCAGCCCCTGGGTACTGCCAGAGTCCTGCTCAAAGCATGATAACAAATGCAGCACATCCAGACACTTCATGGGGATAATGAATAATTTAATTAATAAATTCACATAACAAAGAGGGTGTGTATTCTATTCTGGGGGTTTGTATATCTGTCAGAGCTGGGGCAGTTCTCTGCTGTCCATGGGCAGTTTTTTCTTTCTCTCTCCCACAGCCAACCCTCCCTCCAGGAGATCTCTGCTGTCCATGGCCACTGAGTGTCCCTGCAGGGCTGATCCCATTCCAGCATCCCATGGGGAGATGCTGCACCCAGGGCAGGAGCCAAGCATTCCTACCTGGATCCAACCTGAGCCTGGCACAGCACAGCAGCCTTTGCCCCCTGCATTGCCAGAGGAGCAGCTTTCTGCTGCCCTGCATGGCCAGAGGGAGCCCAGGCCCATCTGCAGCAGCCCTGGAGCTGCAGAGGAAAACTCCCCCCTTGTGCAGGATCCGTGCTGCAGCAGAGCCACAGCTGGCACTGCAGGAGGGCTGAGCTCCCATGGATGGGGCTGGGACACCCCCTGACACACAGGGGGCAGGGCATGCTCTCACTCTGGCAGTGGTTTGTTTTCTTTTTCTTGCACTATTACATTTGTATTTTTAATTTTCCTAGTAAAGAACTGTTATTCCTATTCCCATATCTCTGCCTGAGAGCCCCTTAATTTCAAAATTACAATAATTCAGAGGGAGGGGGTTTACATTTTCCATTTCAAGGGAGCCTCCTGCCTTCCTTAGCAGACACCTGGCTATTCAAACCAAGACAGCCATCCTCAGCAGCAACTTGTGGTGTCCCATGTCATCCCAAGGCCAGTGGGGTGCTCCAAGCTCAAAGGGCCACCCTGAACCAGAGAGCCCAGAGCAGAGACTGCCCCAGCACCAGCACACCAGATGCAGAACAGCTGCACCAACCCAATTATTGCTGAATTCACACTGCAGAGAGAGACCCAGCTGCTGCCACCAGCCCAGCCTGGCACTGGGCTGGGCCCAGCTGCACAAAGTCAGGTCTGGGGCATGTGGCCTGACAGGAGCATTGCCCCCCACAGTGAGCTGCTGCTTTAGCAGATTCTTCCCTAATTTCACGGTCCAGGAAATGCTCTGCCCATGCTTGAGGAGTCTGACCTGTCTGCACTGGGCTGGACTGAAAATCTGGCCACAGCACTGGGCTTTCACCCTGAGGAAAACTGTTGGGTTGCTCTATTTTAATACATTCCCAGATGATGCTGAAGCTTGGAATTAGCAGGAGACGCTCCACTTGCTGGAAAAAGTGTTCTTCCTCATCACCAGCTTTCCTAAACCACCTGTTGGTCCTTGGACACTTTTGAGCACAAACAAGCACAGCTGAGACAAACCTGCAGCTCTCAGAGGAGCTTGGTTGGAGTCATTGTTCCAATGCTTTTGTGCTGCTGAGGCAGGAAGTTCTTTTCCCCAGCTTATTACTGAAGTGTTTCACCCTACTGATGATTCAGCCTCTTTGCTTCAAGCATAAATCACCTCCCAGATAAAGCCTTGCTAGAAAGCTTTCATGAGCCCCAATTAAAAGGAAAAGTCTCTGGAAGTATAAATAGTGGATCAGCATGGTAAAAATGGGCTGGGATTTGTGAACTTGCTTTCTTCTTGCTCTCCTAATTCCTCAATTTATCACAGGACAAGGAGTGAATATTTACAAAGTAGGTTTCCAACAGCAAGGCTGTGCTGAAGACTTTGATGCTGTGAGTTTCTTAATCTGTCGGAAAGCTGGATCTGGACCACCTCTAAAGTCACCTCAGTCCTTTGGGAATGACTGAATAATCCCTCACAACAAACCCCTCACTTTGACAGACCTGAGCCAAGCCATCAAACCCCATCCCTCTCTCCTGAACAGCCTTGACACCAAACTCCTCAGTTTGCCTGGTGCCATCACAGCCCAGCTTTCTCAGCCTCCAATCTGCTTTCAGGACAGAGCAAAACCTCCCAGATTTCAATGAGTGCTGAACTGGTGAAGCACATCCCACCCAGTGACTGCTCCCTGATGTCACATTCACATTCTCTGAAAAATCCCTTCACCCAGGGTTTTTCTCCTGGGAAGCTGAGAAGCCTCAGAGAAAAGGAAAACAATCCTTATCTCATTTGCTTCTCCTGTGTTGTGCTCATGTGGAATGTGTTTGGAGATTGTTTACCCACAGGTGATTGTTCCATTGGATTCTGCTGGGAGTTGTTTTCACTCTTTGGCCAATCAGGGCCAAGCTGTGTCAGGACTCTGGAAAGAGTCACAAGTTTTCATTATTATCTTTTTAGCATTCTGTATGAATTCCTTTTGTATTCTTTAGTATAGTTTAGTATATATAATATAATATAATATAATATAATATAATATAATATAATATAATATAATATAATATAATATAATATAATATAATATAATATAATATAATATAATATAATATAATATAATATAATATATATTTATATACTATATATTAATATACTATATATACTAATATATATATCTTTAATATATTATAGTCTTAAAAAGTAATAAATTAGCCTTCTGAGCACATGGAGTCAGATTCATGATTCTTCCCTGCCATGAGGGTCCCTGCAAATACAATACCCTGACATCCCAGTAAAGCCCTGCCCTAAGCACCCCCAGCACCAGTGCAGCAGGAGGAGGGGAGTGAGAGCAGAGCCCTGCTGATGCAGGACAATCAATCCAGACGTTTTGCAGCAGGAAATGAATGGGCCATTAAGGCAGAAGTTGTAACCTCAGCCTTCCCCTAATGGGTCTCAGTCCCAGACTGCCTGGCAGCACAGGGATTTCAGTCCCAGCAGGGCTGGCTGCCCCAGCAGCACCAAGGGAGGGGTTTGTACAAGCAGGGGGACAAATCTGCCCCATCTGGGCCAGACTGGGGTGGTGGCACTCACTGGAGGGGTGAAGGAAGGGCTCAGCTAAGCCTCAGGATTAGGAGCATTTATAGAATCACAGATTTGGGTTGAAGGGACCTTAAATCCCACCCAGTGCCACCCCTGCCATGGCAGGGACACCTCCCACTGTCCCAGGCTGCTCCCAGCCCTGCCCAGCCTGGCCTTGGGCACTGCCAGGGATCCAGGGGCAGCCACAGCTGCTCTGGGCACCCTGTGCCAGGGCCTGCCCACCCTCACAGGGAACAATTCCCAATTCCCAATATCCCACCTAACCCCACTCCCTGTCAGACTGAAGCCATTCCCTGTGTCCTGTTCCTCCATCCCCTGTCCCCAGTCCCTCTCCAGCTCTCCTGGTGCCCCTTCAGGCCCTGCAAGGGGCTCTGAGCTCTCCACACGACCTCTTCTGTGTCCATAGGGGAGGTGCTCTGTTCTCAACTTCGTGGCCTCCTCTGGGCTTGCTCCCACAGTTCCATGTCCTCATTATGTTTGGGGCCCCAGAACTGTGTGTTTTTCCCTGCTTTAATGAGTTAGCAGGAGAAAAAGCTCCTTTATTCTTACTAATGCTTAATCACAGTTTACACAGACCACATCTTGCCTCCCATGGTCCCACAGCCTTTTGCAAATCTTAATTAAGGAAAAGATTAAAAGTAGGTGCACAACTCAGTTCTGATGAGTATCCTGCAGCAGGGGAATGCTGCTCTCCTTGAGGACACCAGAGCCTGGGGCTGACAGGGAAACTTCTCTTGATAAAATTTTCCTAACAAAACCCATTTTCCTTAGGAGTGGAGAGCTTGGTTGGTGAATCAGAGCTCCCTGAACAAGGAAAAACCTCTGACACTCCTCCTTTGTTGAAGGGTTCACTTACTCTACCAGTTCTGGATTCAAGGGGAAACATCTTCCAGATTCTTCCCTGTCTGGGTCCAGTAGGGTTCAAGCAGCATCCCTGGGCAGTTTCTGCTCTGCCTGGAGCAGGGTGGATGGATTCCACCTACAGAGGAGTGGCCAGCATGAGGGAGGTGATTCCCCCCTCTGCTGTGCCTTTGTGGGACCCCACTTGGGGTTCTGTGTCCAGATCTGGGGTCTTCAACATCAGGAGGAGCTGGAGCTGCTGGAGAGATCCAGAGGAGGCCATGGAGCTGCTCCAGGGCTGGAGCCAGGCTGGGAGAGCTGGGGGTGCTCACCTGGAGAGGAGAAGCTCCAGGGAGAGCTCAGAGCCCCTTCCAGGGCCTGAAGGAACTTATTAAAAGGAGGGAGAGGGACGTTTTATATGGCAGAGTGACAGAACGAGGGGCAATGATTTCAAACTGAGAGAGAGATGAGTTAGATGGGATATTGGGAATTAGGAATTGTTCCCTGGCAGGGTGGGCAGGCCCTGGCACAGGGTGCCCAGAGCAGCTGTGGCTGCCCCTGGATCCCTGGCAGTGCCCAAGGCCAGGCTGGACAGGACTGGGAGCAGCCTGGGACAGTGGGAGGTGTCCCTGCCATGGCAGGGGTGGGAATGGGATTATCCCTTCCCACCCAGACCATTCCATAATTCTACTGCTTCACTGCTTTTACCTATGCAGAGCCTGATAATGCATCCACAAACACCCCATGGAGGGTTTCCAGTCACTGCTGCAGCACAATCTGGGCTTTTGTCTCCCTTTTTCAATTTGATGGACTTGGAGTAGGCACAGAAGACACCAAACCAAGAAACAAGAGGCCAGAAAGCAGCACATGAGAGAAGCTGTGAAAAGGCTGAGGGCTGCACAGAGAGGATCTTCCCCACCCACACCTTCTCTATTTCCAACCTGCAATAGCACAGCCAGGTCCTCAGCAAGCAGAGCAGCACAGGGAGGGGCTGACAGCCCTTGGGGACAAGGGACAGGTGGCAGGGGTAGCTGCTGGCATCACTGACTTCTGCTGAGTGTCCCATGGCACAGCACAAAGCCCTCAGCCTCCCCTCACTGAGGACATCCAGAGCCCCTCAGGTCTGCCAGATCAAACCCTAAACTGAGGTCTCAGACACAACAAATTCACTCTGCAGCTGATCCAGGCACCTGCTCCCAATTCATGGGTATCCAGAATGAAGCTACAACAGCTTCAATCAGCCCTCAAAATCAATACCCCCATAGTAAGCTCAGGGTTTTGCGTGTGGTACAGGAGGCAGGTGGGGAGAAGATGATCTCATGCACCACATATTGATTAATCAATCCCAGTCAGGATGCTAATGGGCTTTTCTTACAACACTTGGCACCAGGAGGAAGGAGCAGGAATGCTGAATGAGAAGGGGGGAATCTGGTGGTGTGGTGAGGCTTTAGGGTGAGGGGAGAAATCTTCTAGAGATGGCTTTAAGTGGTCAGAGACTGGGAATAAATGCAGGAACTGAGCAAGGAAGGGAGAAGAGAATAAATCACATTTATTGGCTCCAAACACAGCAGAATTGTACCTGGCAATTCACTGTGGCTGAGGATAATCCTTTCCTGTTGCTACAAAAACCCTTCCAGGAAGGACTGAAAGGGGCCAGCAGGGCTCTGGAGTCTGTGATGAAGAAAACTGAGCGCAGCATCATCCCTCCAGCCAGAGAAATGGGCTGAGGGCATCAGTAATGCCCAACTTAGGGATTTTTCCACATGAACTGCACCCTCAAATGGATGCCAGCAGAGGCTGGGGGAAATCATCCTGCTCTTTGTAAAATTGGGAATAACAAAACAGAACGGCCAAGAGGTTGTGCCAGTCGTGGTCCTGCCTTGCAGGAGGCAGGAATTCAGCCTGGAGCATCTTCTCTGCAGCCTACAGAGTCATGCCAGGGGTGAAGGTGAGTGATAGGGCTTTGTAAAACTGGACTGGACTAAGCAAAACCAGTCCTGGAGCTCAGTGTTACAAGATTGATCACCCAGTCAGGAGAGGAAACCTCCAGGTACAAAATATGAAGGAGTTGGTGCTTTTGCCACCCAATTTTGTACAATTTGGAATTTCTTTGGGGCATTGTGAGAACCTGCTCCTACCCACCCAGCAGAGCACAGGAGCACCTTGGGGTGACACCATCTCCTGCACTGCCACCACCCAGGTTTCAGTTTTCTCACTGAAACCAACCTGAGAAATTTCTGACTGAAACCATCCTGAAGAGTTCTGGATTGGAGCCATTCTGAGCAGTTCCTGACTGAAACCATCCTGAGAATTTCCTGTCTGGTGCTGCTCATCCTCCTGCTCCTACTCATCCCATAGCTGAGCAACTCTAGACCCTCCAAGCACCTCAGACTCAACCAGAAACAGACCCTCAGGAAAACAGGAACAATCCTCCTCAAAAGCAGGTGTTCAGGAGGTAAAAACCACACAAATTAAATAACTTTTTTTAATTCCAGAACCATCTCTTCCCATCCAACACCCCCAGCCCCAGCAGAGCACTCACGTTGTAGAGGATGTCGGTCCAGCCCTCCATGGTGATGCACTGGAAGACGGTGAGCACGGCGAAGAGGATGTTGTCAAAGTTGGTGATGCCATAGTTGGGGCCCTGCCAGTACTCCCTGCACGTGGTCCCGCTCTCACACTGCCTGGCAGGAGGCTCCTCTCCACAGGGAAAATCCCCCACCTCCTCACCTGCAGGGAGGGAAGAGAAGTTACTGATTGGAGCTACCCTGAGGAGTTCCCGCTTGCTGGAACCATCCTGAAAAGTTCCTACTTGGAACCATTCTGAAAAGTTCCTCCTTGTTGGAACCATCCTAAAAAGTTCCTGATTGAAACCATCCTAAAAAGTTCCTGCTTGGAACTATCCTAAAAAGTTCCTCCTTGTTGGAACCATCCTAAAAAGTTCCTGATTGAAACTATTGTAAAAAGTTCCTGCTTGAAACCATCCTGAGGAGTTCCTGCTTGGAACCATCCTGAGGAGTTCCTGCTTGTTGGAATGTCCTGGGTTGACTATATGATGCTTTTATCCCCAATCGTCTCATTCTGTTTATGCTGAATAATAATAAGTTTTGTACCTTTAAGAGTGTTACAGAGAGTGAAGGGGGAGGGAGAAGAAGCGCGCAGTTTGTTTTCAGACACTGCACTCCTCCACATTCCTGCTCCTGACTGTGTTGTCTGCGGACAGACAGCGGGACAGAGAGCTCTTCTTTTGCTTTTTAGTTAGTGTTAGCTAGCTGAGGCAAAGAAGTTCCCTGGACTGTTTTTTTCCCTTTTCTTTGGACCTCTTGGAACTGCTCTGGACTGAACACCCAGGAGAACACCGGCAGCTGCAGCTGTGGCCCACCAGGCCAGGCCTGGCCTGCGACAATTCCAGCACTGAGAGACTGATCAGAGACTGAGTGAGCTGCTGCTTGAACTCGGGGTTTTTTCTCAGTTTGTCATCTCTTTTAGAGTGGCAAGGGGTCTCATTGTTTTGATACTGTTTTGGTCTTATTGTTTAATAAACAGGGGTTTTTTTCCACCTTTCTCCAAGGAGGTATTTTTCTTTCCTCCCGGACCAGTTGGGGGGAGGGGCCGATTGGATCTGCTTTTCCCACCAGAGCTCCTTTGGGGGGATTCTTCCCCAAATTTGCTCTAAACCTAGACAAATACATGAATTAATAAACAGGGGGTTTTTTTCCACCTTTCTCCAAGGAGGTATTTTTCTTTCCTCCCGGACCAGTTGGGGGGAGGGGCCGATTGGATCTGCTTTTCCCACCAGAGCTCCTTTGGGGGATTCTTCCCCAAATTTGCTCTAAACCTAGACAAATACATGAATTGGCGCCCAACGTGGGGCTGTGCTTCCACCCCTGGGGCAATCGGTTCCAGGTGTACTGCACGCCTCTCCAGGTGAAAGCAAACTGAGGCCTGCATTCTGCTGCCAGAGGAATGGAGAAAAATGCATTGGCAATGTCTATAGTGGCGTACCACCTTGCTGCCTTGGACTCCAGCTCGTACTGGAGTTCCAGCATGTCCGGCACAGCAGCGCTCAGGGGTGGGGTCACTTCATTCAATGCACGATAGTCCACAGTCAATCTCCATTCTCCTTCAGATTTTCGCACAGGCCAGATGGGGCTGTTGAAGGGTGAGTGGGTCTTGCTGACCACCCCTTGGCTCTCCAGCTCTCGGATCATCTTATGGATGGGGATCACAGCATCTCGATTCGTTCGGTACTGTCGGCGGTGCACTGTTGAGGTGGCAATTGGCACTCGTTGCTCTTCCACCTTCAGGAGACCTACTGCAGATGGGCTGTCTGACAGTCCAGGCAAGCTGTTCAACTGCTTGACACCCTCTGTCTCTACAGCAGCTATTCCAAATGCCCATCTGAGTCCCTTTGGGTCTTTGAAATACCCACTTCGAAGGTAGTCTATGCCCAAAATACATGGGGCCTCTGGGCCAGTCACAATAGAGTGTTTCTTCCACTCATTTCCAGTCAGGCTCACCTCAGCTTCTACCAGAGTAAAATCCTGTGATCCCCCTGTCACACCAGCAATAGAAACAGACTCTGTCCCCACATGTCTCGATGGGATTAATGTGCATTGTGCACCAGTGTCAACCAAAGCTTTGTATTCTTGTGGTTCATATGTGCCAGGCCAACGAATCCACACAGTCCAAAAAACACGGTTTTCCCAGCCTCTACCTGGCTAGAGGCAGGGCCCCTCTAAGCCTGGTTATCCTTCTTTCCCTGGGCATATGTCTTGGAGGTTCCTTCAAGGGGATCAAAAATATTGTCATTATCATCATATGTGACAGTTCGGTTACTGGCCACTGGAGCTGCTTCCCTTTTGGAACTTCCTCTCTGAATCTTCAGTTGTCTCACCCGTTGTGCCAGAGCAGAGGTAGGTTGTCTATGCCATCTCCTCATGTCTTCTCCACAATCACGCAAATAGAACCACAGCTCAGCTCGTGGGATGTACCTTCTCTCGCCGTCTGGGGAACGTCTGCGTTGGGTACCAGAACCTCTGATCTGTACCGCCGAGATTTGGAGAAAGCTCTCTTTAATCTCCTCCCTCAGTTTCTTGTGACCCTCCTCTATCTTGTCCTCTAATTTTTGAAGACGTGTTTCCACCGCTGCGATTCTGGCATGTGTTGGGCCATGTACAGCATCTGCATATGCTCGGAGCTTCCTTGCCATGTCAAGCACAGTCTCACCCCTCTCATCCCTCTTCATGATGGCTAAGGCAGAGGCATATTCTTGTGGCCCGAGTCGTACGAGTTTTCGCCACATCACAGACGTGCATGGTACTAAGTCTGGGTTCCTAGTTGTTACATCATCTGAGAAGATAATCTCAACCACGGCCATTTCTCTCAGGCGTTGGATCCCTTGCTCTATTGTCTTCCACTGAGTCTGCTGCATATAGAGATCGTCTGCACACAGGTATCTTTCTGCTACACTTCTTAGGACCCGTTCCCAGAGGCTCTGAGAGTTAGCCCCCCTCATCATTCCTTGGTCTATGACAGTATCCTGTGACAGGGATCCCAAATGCCTGGCTTCCGTGCCATCCAAAATTGTAGCCTCGCCTGCAGCATCCCAGAGACGGACCAGCCAACTAATTATGGATTCATCAGACCTTCGAGTGTAGTCCTTCCTTAGGCCACGAAGGTCCTTCAGGGAATAAGACTCAATATTTGCGTCTGATCTTGCACCTGCTGCTTTGACTCCTGATTTTACGTCAGGAGGCATTGAGGTTCCTTCTCCTGTATCATCACCATCATCATCATCATCATCCACTGGTCGATCAGTTTTTTCCGTGCGTTTCCCACTTCTAGTACTGGTAGCAACAGCCATGGGTTTAGATGCTGGCTTAGGCTCACTGTCTGGTCTAGCTGCTGGCTCTGAGCCTGGCTGTTGGCTACAGCTTGAGTGACTGGGATAGCTGATTTATCTCCCTGCCCCCTGCCTCTGTCTGCTGCCCAACAGTATCTAACAAAGTGCGATAAGCATAGGCCAGGGCCCAGCTTATTGCAATTAGCCTTTTCTCCTTAGAATCGTCATGGCACTTCTCCTTTAGGTATTTCCCCACCTCTGCTGCGTTCTGAATTTGTTCCCGTGGGAAATCCCAGTCTACAGGATCAGAAAATTCCTTCAGGGTTTGGCCTATATTTTCCCATTCTCCACCCCACTCAGGATTTTTCACGCCTGCATCTGCTTCTGGATCAGGGGTCTCACCAGCTCCTCTGGATATCTCAGCCCTCATTCTAGAGAAGCTGCAGACCATATAGAGGAAACTTACCAAATTAAATACCAGAAAGATGGTCTCTTTAACATTCAGGGGAAACTGAACATTCTCAAAAAGTGACATAACCGATCCAAAGGAGAAGAGGGAAAGGGAAGGCTGGAAAGTCTCATTCTTAGCTCCTCCTCTAACAGACTGAGTGTAGTTACTAATAAATTCCCAAAACATACCACTGGAATTGGGATGCAGGGTAGGATGAAGAAACCATAAACCATACATGCTGTAAACAGAGGTCAGTATCTTTTTGAACGCTTTATAAATCATTATCACCAAGGCCAGCACAACAGCTATTCCAATCCGTACCCCTCTACCGTAAAAATTACTTGTTAAGGACAATAATCCTAATGACCGAAAGGTATTGAAACCTCAAAAAGGTCTAGAGCCCAGAGCCATACAGAGACATTCTCAACCAGAGACATCAGGGGTTCAAGCAGCATAGCTACTAACTGCTTTAACAACAACAGACACACAATTAATAGGGCTTTTTTCCACATTTTCCAGCCGCGCGTTGGGCGCCAATTCATGTATTTGTCTAGGTTTAGAGCAAATTTGGGGAAGAATCCCCCCAAAGGAGCTCTGGTGGGAAAAGCAGATCCAATCGGCCCCTCCCCCCAACTGGTCCGGGAGGAAAGAAAAATACCTCCTTGGAGAAAGGTGGAAAAAAACCCCTGTTTATTAAACAATAAGACCAAAAACAGTATCAAAACAATGAGACCCCTTGCCACTCTAAAAGAGATGACAAACTGAGAAAAAACCCCGAGTTCAAGCAGCAGCTCACTCAGTCTCTGATCAGTCTCTCAGTGCTGGAATTGTCGCAGGCCAGGCCTGGCCTGGTGGGCCACAGCTGCAGCTGCCGGTGTTCTCCTGGGTGTTCAGTCCAGAGCAGTTCCAAGAGGTCCAAAGAAAAGGGAAAAAAACAGTCCAGGGAACTTCTTTGCCTCAGCTAGCTAACACTAACTAAAAAGCAAAAGAAGAGCTCTCTGTCCCGCTGTCTGTCCGCAGACAACACAGTCAGGAGCAGGAATGTGGAGGAGTGCAGTGTCTGAAAACAAACTGCGCGCTTCTTCTCCCTCCCCCTTCACTCTCTGTAACACTCTTAAAGGTACAAAACTTATTATTATTCAGCATAAACAGAATGAGACGATTGGGGATAAAAGCATCATATAGTCAACCCAGGACATGGAACCATCCTAAAAAGTTCCTACTTGGAACTATCCTAAAACATTCCTGCTTGGAACCATCCGAAAAATTTCCTGCTTGGAACCGTCTTAAAAAGTTCCTGCTTCTTGGAAACATCCTGAAAGTTCCTACTTGGAATCATCCTAAAAAGTTCCTGCTTGCTGGAACCAACCTGAGAAGTTCCTAATTGAAACCATCCTGAAAATTCCTGCTGGAACCATCCTGAGAAGTTCCTCAGGAGAGAGGTGCTGCTGCATCCTCCTGGCACCACCGCAAGGATTAAATTCACATTTTGGGTTTCTTTGTGCCGCTATGGACATGGAAAAGTCGTTGTGCCCCTGTGATCATTTCCACACTGCTGGGCTGTGGGAGGTAGGTCAGTGAGGGGTGGAGCAGAGCCATCCCTGCAGTGCCCAAAATTCCTATTTTGCCATCTTACATGGCGGAATTGTTTAGGTTGGAAAAGACCTCTAAGATCACCAAGTGCAACCATCAACGCAGCAGCACTAACCCATGTCCCCAAGTTCCACATCCACACGTTTTTGGGCACTTCCAGGGATGGGAACTCCACCCTGGGCAGCCCCTTCCAATGCCTGACCACCCCTGCAGTGAGGAAATTCCCCCAAATCTCCAGTTTAAAACTCTCCTGGAGAACTTGAGGCCATTTTTTCTTGTCCTGCCACTTGTTACCTGGCAGAAGAGGTTTCCAAACTGCAAATAATTTCTGGCTTGTGATAGCCCAGTACATCTGAGAGGCCTGGAAATGGTCTAAGATCAGCATGAAAAAAACCACACAAAAAAACCCAAATTAATCCCCCCCCACAAAAAAAAAAAAAAAAAAAAAAAAAAACCAAAATAAAGCAACACCACAAAAAATAAAACCAACAGTGTGGTAAAAGCAGGGCTTTGGGAACAGCACACACTTCAAACACCCTCAAAGTGCTAAATATTTGCTCTCTAACATTAAAGCAAAAGGGCACCTTCTGCACTAATGCCAGTTTGGGCATGTGCACTGCCCCAGAATTGCCCTGGTACAGATGTTTGAGCACAGCTGCATGAGGAGCCCCTGGTGTCACCCCAAGGCAGCACTGAAGGACTCCAGCTCCTCCAGAAGCTCCACATTTCTGCTCCAAACAGAAGGAAAGGATCCATGTGGGATGGTGCCTCTCTGCTGAGCTTCACTGCAGACCCAGAGGAGGCCAAGGTGGGTAAATCTGTCAGGGATGGAGCACCAGGAATGGCCAGGACCATCCCAGCACCTTCCAGGCTCAGCTGGGAAGTGCTGCAGGCTGGAAAACTCCAGTGCTGGGTTTTCAGAGCAAGCAAATGTCACTGTCACATTTTTTGGAAAAATCCCTTTGCCCAGGATTCTTCTCCTGGGAAGTTGAGAAGCCTCAGAGGAAAAGGAAAACAATAATTATCTTATTTGCTTCTCCTGTGTTTTGCTGCTTTGGAATTTGTGTTTGGAGATTGTTTATCCAACAGGTGATTGTTTAATTGGTTTCATGTGAATTGTTTTTGACTTACTGGCCAATCAGGGCCAAGCTGTGTCAGGACTCTGGAAAGAGTCACAAGTTTTCATTATTATATTTTTAGCCTTCTGTAAGAATCCTTTCTGTATTCTTTAGTATAGTTTAGTATAGTATTCTTTAATATAATATAGTATCAAAAAATAATAAATTAGCCTTCTAAGAACATGGAGTCAGATTCACCATTCCTTCCTTCATCTGGGAACCCCACAAATACAATAAGCAAATATCCCAAGCAATGTCCCTGTTTAGAGAGCTAGGACTGGGGAAGCATTAAAGGGTTTTTAAAGGGACACCTTATGGAGAATCAAACAGCACAAAGTCCAATTCCACCAGGGGGAAAAGCAGGAGCAGCACTAACAAAAATTAGTAATAATCATTCCACAGATCAAAGCCTGCAGGAGGAAAGCAAAATTGTCACGGTGGAGCAGGACAGAAGTGCGTGTAGATATATATAAATATATATGTGACACTTTCCTGTTGACTCAATGCCTCTTTGCAGGGCAAACCTCCAGCTCCCAGATGGGTCACCACAGGCTCTCACAAGGGCTTGGTGAGAGGAGAAAATGCCAAAGCTGGCTCCTGCTGACCGTTTGAGAGTGTGCATTAAAAGAGGATCCAGTTTCATCCCGGTTTGGCCTTTTGCTGCCAGGGAATTCTCTGAAAATGCACTGCACATCTACCACAAAGGGGTGAGTGGGGGATTTTTTCTTTTTTAAAACTGTGACCAGAACTGGTCCTTACTCCTCATGGCTGGAGAAGACAGAGAAAGGGGGAATCTCAAGGAAAAATGGGAAATAAATATGGTGCGCTTCTGTCCTGGAGCAGCTTTGGGGCATTTGGGCTGGGTCAGGCGCTTAAAAATAATCCTGTGTCAGCAGAGCAGGACAGCAAGGAGGATGCAGAGAGGGAAACAAGACTGGAGCAAAACTACCACTGAGTTTTATCCATTTTTATTATAATAATGCCATGTTTCCAGCTCAGAACAGTCAGGCTGATGGGGAAAGGCCTTGGATAACCCTTTGGCCATATTTTGGTGCCCAGCACTCCTTTGTGCTGCAGTTCATCACTGACCTACCCAGGCTATTGGCTCAGCAGAGCAACACTCACTGCTGACACCTCTGCTTGGTGCCCTCATGATGCACAGTTGGTCCCTCTGGCTCCTGATTCCAGAAAAAATCTCAGGGGTTTGCTCACGTTGGGGATTTGGAACAGAAAAAAAGCACAAGCAGCTTTTCCTCCTCCCATTTTCCACCCCCTACCAGAGGCATCTCTTTAATGAGTTCACATTTCCACCCTCAGGCTGGTTTGGAGCCCGTGGTCTCTGCCCAGGCTCCTTAATGCACCTCTGTGGGATGAGGAGCACTTAGGTTCGCAAAAGCTTTGTGGGTTGTTCTGCTGCTCTGCTCCCAGGGGATGCAGAGCCAGGAAACCTCACCCCCCTCTCCTTTCCAGAAACACCATTTCCTGCCTGGCAGCTGGAAGGGATGCTCAGAACTCACCCAGAGCCAGCTCAGCATCCCCAGAGCCCCTTCCCCTGCCTAGAGAGGGGCTTTAGTATAGTTTATATAGTATTCTTTAACATAATATAGTATTATGAAGTTTATAATATAGTATTAATTATTTATAATTAATAATAATTAATAATTATCATTATTTATAATATAATATTAATTTATAATATAGTATTAATATAGTATCATACTATATTATATTTAACATAATACAGTATAATAAATTAGCCTTCTAAGAACATGATGTCAGATTCATAATTCCTTCCTTTGTCTGGGAACCCCACAAATACAATAAGCAAATATCCCAAGCAATGTCCCTGTTTAGAGAGCTGGGATTAGGGAAGCATTAAAGGGTTTTTAAAGGCACACGTTGTTGTTGCCACAGTGCAAGAGGTTTTACAGAGAGAAGTTTGATCAGATCCATGTTTAACTCTGGAAGAATTTTCTACCAAGGTTGTTGACACAGAAACCAAGAAAGAAAGAAGGAGAAATAAGAGAAACCTGCAGCTGTCTGTTCCAATGAGCACTTTGTTTGTTTCCGTGACCAATGAGTAAAGTGTAAACTGATGAGCTTTGTAAGAATGTATAAAAAGCATGCAGGCTAGAATAAAAACAGTTTGAAGCCTTCTGAAAATTGAGTGTGTTGCTTTGTATTGTGACTGTCTCGACTACAGCAAGCCACAGCTCACAAGGAGCCAGCAGCTGCTGAAAAGCAGCTCAGGCAGCAGAGATTAAATGCAGCTCAGGCAGCAGAGCTGAAATGCAATCCAGGTAGCAGAGATGAAATGCAGCCCGGGCAGCAGAGCTCCAGCCATGCTCCCAATTCCAGCTGGAATGCACCCAGCCAGCCAAGAGGAGCTTGCACATGACATTAGCCATGACAAAAACCTGTCCTGGGTCCCCACACCTGGCCCAGACTCTCTTGGTCAGTGCTGATGGCAGAGATGAGCGTGTGGGGAGCACACACAGCTCTGGGGGGGATGTTGGCATTTTTGAGAAAATCCTCCCTCGTGAAAATCCTCCCTCATCCAGTGTCAGCAGTGAGGGAGAGCCTCGGGCTCTGCCTGCAGCTGCCTCCTGCTCACAAGGGATGCACAAACATCCCCTGCCTTGTTTGCCGTCTAACAGACCCGAAAATGCTCCTGGCAAGCCCCAGCCTGCTCAGGATTCATCCTCCCCTCCACCTCAGCACGGACTCTGCTGCTCCCTCCACACCCATCCTGTCACTGCTATCACTGTCCCCACTGCCACAGCCCCCACAAAGGGACTTCTCCCTCCCACAAATCCAGTCCGAAACCTCCTTTCCTCCAGAATTGCCAGAATTTTCTCACAACTCCCAACTCCTTCACAACCTGCTTTATGTTATTCCAGCATTCCACAGGAATATGAGCAAGAATTCCCTTTGCAAATCTCTGTGTACACTGAGTGTATTAAAGTGCTCCCATCAGAAAGGACTGTGAGGGATGCCCAGAGATTTGGCAGGGTTCTTTTATTACCATTGCATTGCGTGGAAATAAATCAATATTAAGACCTATTAGTGATAATGACTGAAAATACAAGGCTGTGTTTTAAAGAAAGTCGATTGCACCTTAAAATGCAATGGTCTGCAGACAAGAACAACATTTTAATGTGTGTTATCAGATAATAAACACATATTAACACCACTATAAAGGAATGGGGTGGAACAAGATGGTCTTTAAGGTCCCTCCCAGCCCAAAGCATTCCATGAGTCCATTATTTGACACAGCTGTTCCCAGCCAAGAATCTCTAGGATCATCCTTCTCTACTTCCATCTTCTGGGGTCTATCACTCACTCCCAGACAGACACATCATTTACTTTTCAGTGCCCAATTTCCCTTCTCTGAAGGTCATTTTTATCCTTTCTCCATCAAAGGACTCCCTGCCTCCCACCTATTGCCCTTTTATTTTTTGGTTGCTCCCAGACATTTCACTCTCTTACTACTCCACACCAAAGTTTCCCCAGAAAGCTCCTCAGGAAACTCAATGTGCATGAAGCAAAACCCAAGGAAAATTAGACAGACACCATTAATCATAAGAGACAACAGGAATTTGGTTCTGTGCTTCTGCTATGAGAAAATTCTTTTGGGATAGGAGGCCCTAAAGACTTTCATGTCACTCTTGGGAGCAGCACTGTGGCATCAGAGAGAGGAGAATCTGTCCCAGTCCATGTAGGGTGGGCACAAAATTCTGTGTAATTCTCAGAATATGTAGGTAAAGAGGGAGAGAATGCAGGGAATGAGGCAAAAGGAAAAGCAGCACAGAAGCAGGAGGGGAAGGTCCAGAGGGCAGAGCTCACCTGTCTCGTTGGAAAAGCAGGTTTTGTGGAACTTGCCCATGTAAAACTCCAGCCCAATGATGGCGAACATCACGATGGCGAAGAAGAGGAGCAGCCCAATCTGCAGCAAGGGCACCATGGCCTTCATGATGGACTTGAGGACAACCTGCAGGCCTGTGGAAACACAAAAACACCTCAGGGAGGGAACAAAAATGGGGCCTTGGGAGTGGAGAGAAGGTGGGAGAGAGGGGCTGAGGGTTGGCAACACCAAGCAATGCTGCTTTTCCCAGGGTGCTATAAAACAATTTCCAGCCATGAGAGCAGGAGAGACAGCTGGGGGTTCTCCTTTTGTGGTGTCTTTTCTTCAGGTGACAGGGCCGGTGCTTTGTTAAGCTTCAGAGAGTTTTTCCTGAAGCTGCTGGAGCCCTGAGACACAGCCTGGAGCTGAGCCAGGTCCTTGGGGCAGTTGTGGTGCAGCTTTGAACCCTACCTAGGACACCTTAGGGCCAAGCAAGGCAGTCTGGTGTAGAGCAGTGGGACATAAATTTATTCCCTCTTCTCCACATGCTGGACATGTCAGTTTTAGACAGCTGGAAATGTCCAGACATGGAAGCTTCCAGACAAGCTGGAAGTGTCAGCTTTATTCCACCAAATTCACACCGTGGCTGGACTCAGTGGTAATTAAGAAATTGGTGCTGAATTGTTATTACTGTTATTATCTGACTGCACTGAAATGGAACTGAGACCACAGCAGAAGATTAAACCTCAGCTAATACAATTATTTAGCTGCACCAGGGTCTCCTGCAGATATGTGCCAAAATAAATTCCAATTTGTGTCTATAGACACAAGGCTGAAGCGTTTCCCTGGAAGGAGGATTATGGTGGTGCTGGGAGTGATCAGGCAGGGTCTGGACTGCAGTGAAACCTGTCCTGAGGAGCTCAGAGTGAGGGCAAAGAGAAATGTCCCAGGAGCTGATCTTGTCGCTGAGCTTGGAAATGGAGGAGGGAAGCAAAGCCCAGGGATGGATGTGATCCCTGCGCCAGGGACTGGGGGCTGCTCAGGAGCTCCTCTCCCCCCACAGCCCATAGGGGACACTGCTGTCCCTGTCACACCCTGCTCTGCACAAACACCCAGGGCTGCCCATCCACAGCTTTGTCACCAGCCCTGGCACTCGTTTCAATTAAAGGCAGGGAGATAAGGAGATGGAGGTGGCTGATAACGTCCTGCTAAAACTAAAACAATACTAAAGAATACAGAAAGGATACAGACAGAAGGCTTAACAAGAATGATAACGAAAAACTCATGGCTGACTCCTCAGAGTGACACAGCTGGCTGTGATTGATCATTATTTAAAAGCAATTCACATGGAACCAATCAAACATTCACCTGTTGGCAAGCAATGCCCAAGGCACAGTCCAAAGCAGCAAACACAGGGCCAGCAAGATAATTATTGTTTTCATTCACACAAAAACCTGCACACAAAACCCTGCAGCTGCCCTGGTGGCCTGTCCTGAGGGCTGAGGGGTGAAGGATCGTCCTTGTCTTGCCACCTTGTACAGCACCAGTGAGATGGAGATGAGCACAGACATTTAAAAAAGCAGCAAGGTCTCTTTGACAGAAAAAACACCGAGGGAATAAAAGGGAAGAATATTTCGTGTTTGTGGGTGGTTGCACATCAAGGTTATGCATTTATGACAGGGAAAAAAACCTATAAAATATTCAGATTTCACCACATCACTAAAAACCTGAGAGCAATTATTGTGGGGAGGTGTTGTGCTGGTCCAGGACACGTCTCCAGGTGGGACACGTGTCCCACAGCAGGACAGGGACAGCTCTGAGGGGCCACCTCACTCCTGCCTGCCATTGCCACACCTGGCACAGGCAAAAGGTCCAGGGAAAAACATCCAGCACCATCTCCTTGTTGGAGACCCTGCTAACAAATGCCACCTTTCCGAGGATCTCTCCTGGCTGGGAATTCAGATTGAAGCCCTGCCCATGAATGGAAGCTGATTTCAGGAATTGTTGGTGCTGTCTTGCCCCCAGGTGAATCCAGAGAACACCAGAGCATCCCACAGTGCTGCAGCTCCTTCCAGCAGCTCCTGCTGGAGGGTACAAACCTCTCTGTTCCACATCCAGGAATGAAAGAGCTCCTGGAAGTGATCCCTGCTGGGGGCAGAGCAGCTGTGGCTGTGACAGGAAAAGGCAGAAAGCCACGGTGTGGGCACTGGGATGGTTTCAGGGCATGATGCAGCTCCTACTCAGCATTCAGACCCCTCGGGTTCACACATTAAATGCATAAATTGAGTAGGCAAGGCCAGATCCCACCTGCTCTTTCCGATTTTCTCCCTGTCACTGTCACATTTTCTGGAAAAATCCCTTTGCCAGGATTTCTTCTCCTGGGAATCTGAGAAGCCTCAGAGAAAAAGGAAAACAATTATTATCTCATTTGCTTCTCCTGTGTTTTGCTGCTTTAGAATATGGTTGGAGATTGTTTATCCAACATGTGAATTGTTTTAACTTAATGATGAATCACCATCCAGCTCTGTCAGGGCTCTGGAGAGTCACGAGTTTTTAATTAGTGTCTTGTTAAGCCTTCTGTCTGTATCCTTCCTCTATTCTTTAGCACAGTTTTAGTACAGTATTCTTTTATTCAATATAGTAACATAAAATAATAAATTAGCCTTCTAAGAACATGGAGTCAGATTCTCAATTCTTCCTCCATCTGGGGGACCCCGAAAATACCACAAATGGTGACCCCATCTCCCCCTTACTAAAAGGGTCAGATGCCCAGCTCAGGATGCTCAGCTGATCAAAACCATCAGAAGATCCAAGCTGAAAAGCCTGAAAGCTGCAAAATTCAGCTCTCAGATCTGCTCTCCCCAGAGAATTCCTTCACCCCCAAAGACAAAATGATCCTTGGACAAATCCCTGCCCCTCACCTGCAGATTTGGGAGGTGAAATCAGCACAAAATGGGATGAGAAACAACCAGACCCTGCTGAGGGCAGGAGGCACAGACCCCAAAGAGACAGGGGGAGAAAATATTGCTGAGAAAAGCAGTAACACCCCAAACCTACAGAGCCCTTGGGCTGGGACACAAGGTGGGCAGGACACTCACTTGGGATTCCTGACACGAGCTTCAGCGGCCGCAGCACCCGCACGGCTCGCAGGGTCCGCAGGTCAAAATCCGTCCCAGCCGTGGCCAGAATCCTGCAGGGAAACAGGAAAAACAATCCAGATTAAATGCAAATTCCTCTTTCCAAAGCATGGCTAAGTGTGGTGTAAAATCAGCAAATATCGGAGGTGCTTTAAACAAAAAATCCAGATTAAATGCAAATTCCTCTTTCCAAAGCATGGCTAAGTCCGGTGTAGAACCAGCAAATATTGGAGCTCCTTAAAAAATATATAAAACCAGATTAAATGCAAATTCCTCTTTCCCCAAAGCATGGCTGTGTGGTGCAAAACCAGCAAATATTGGAGCTGCTTTAAACAAGAAATCCAGATTAAATGCAAATTCCTCTTTCCAAAGCATGGCTAAGTGTGGTGTTGTGGGATTCACATTCTCTGAACCTGAGAGAAGCAATTGAGATAAGAATTGTTTTGATCATTCTTTTCTCTGCTTCTCTCAGGTTCAGAGAATGTGAATCCCACATGGTGTAAAAGCAGCAAATATTGGAGCTGCTTTAAAGAAAAAAATCCAGAATAAATGCAAATTCCTCCTTCCAAAGTATGGCTAAGTCTGGTGTAGAACCAGCAAATACTGGAGCTGCTTAAAGAAAAATTCAGATTAAATTCAAATTCCTCTGTCCAAAGCATGGCTAAGTTTGGTGTAAGATCAGCAAATATTGGAGCTGCTTTAAAAAAAAAATAAAACCAGATTAAATGCAAATTCCTCTTTCCAAAGCATGGCTAAGTCTGGTGTAGAACCAGCAAATATTGGAGCTGCTTAAAAAATATATATATAACCAGATTAAATGCAAATTCCTCTTTCCAAAGCATGGCTAAGTGTGGTGGCAAATATTGGAGCTGCTTTAAACTCTGTGATCACATTGTGGATTGTGTTCACTGGAAGGAATTAATTCCCACAAACTGCAGGGCTGCTGTAGGAAAATCCCCAATTATGAGGCCACTGGACGTCATCAGGCACTAAAGAGCTGCACCCTGTGCCCCAGGAAAGCAGAAAAAGGAGACAGAGAGAGGGAGCTAAATCCCTCAGTTATGCTGGAAATTACCTGCCAGAACCTCCCATAATAAACCCACAAATCCCTCAGTTTGATGTCTGGTGTTTCACAACACCTGAAGCAGTTTCTGCTCAGAGTTTCTTCCCTGTGTGCAAAACAATTTTTGCTCAGAGGGGAAGATGCAGAGAGCAGGGTGTGGGTCTGACACACCATGAAATCCAGCCCCCAGAGCAGAAGGGGTCCTAAAAATGTGATGTTCTGCACAGAAAATGAAATGGATTCCCTGGTTTAGGGCACAGCAAGGGGAGGAATATTGTCCCAGTGTCCACAAGTGACAAGGGTGAGAAGTCACAAAGCCAGCTCAGCCCCACAGCACAGCCACCTTCACCAATTCCTGCAGCACTTCTGGGATGCTCCAGCAAAATCCTCCTTTATTTGGGCCTGTGCTCATCTAAAAGTGGTGTTTCATGATCCTGAGGGGCTTTTCCAGCCTAAACCACTCTGATTGTAACCCAAGCCAAGGCCAAACCCTCCCACCAGCCTCCATCCTCTGCACCACTCACAGTGACCATCAGAATCTGGCTCTCTTCCATCACTTTCCTGATAACAGAAACCCTTTTCCTTCAGTTTCCTGATAGCAGGAACCCTTTTCCCTCTGCTTTTTGACAACATGAGCCCTTTTTTCCTCAGTTTCCTGATAACAGGAGCCCTCTTTCCCCTCATTTCCTGATAACAGGAGCCCTTTTCCCTCAGTGTCCTGATAATGGGAGCCCTTTTTTCTCATTTTCTTGACACCAGGAGCTCTTTTTTTCCCATTTTCTTGCTTACAAGAGCCCATTTTCCTCAGTTTCTTGACACCAGGAGCCTTTTAGGCTTAGTTTCTTGCTAACAAGAGCCCTTTTTGCTCAGTTTTTTGATAACAGGAGCCCTCTTCCCTCCGTTTCCTGATTACAGGAGCCCTTTTTTCTCATTTTCTTGACACCATGAACTTTTCTCTTCCCATTTTCTTGCTAACAAGAGCCCCTTTTCCTCAGTTTCTTGCTAACAGGAGCCTTTTCTCCTCAATTTTCTGATAACAGGAGCCCTTTTTCCTCAGTTTCCTGATAACAGGAGCCCCTTTTCCTCAGTTTCTTGACACCAAGAGCCCTTTTTGCTAAGTGTTTTTATAACAGGAGCCCTTTATCCTCAATTTCCCAATAACAGGAGCCCTTTCTCCTCAGTTTCCTGATAACAGAAGCCATTTCTCCTCAGTTTCCTGATAACAGGAGCCCTTTTTCCTCAGTTTTTTGGTAACAGAGCCCTTTCTGCTTAGTTTCTCACTAACAAGAGCTCTTTTTCCTCTTTTTTTTTTTTTGATAACAGCATTTTCCCCTCCATTTCTTAAAAACAGGAGCCCTTTTTCCTTAGTTTCTTAACAGCACAAGCCCTTTTTGCTCAGTGTTTTCATAACAGGAGCCCTTTTTCCTCAGTTTCTTGATAACAGGAGCCTTTTTTCCTCACTCTTTTGATAAGAGGAGCCCTTTTTCCTCAGCTTTTTGATAACAGGACCCCTTTTCCTCAGTTTCCTGCTAATAGGAGACTTTTTTTGCAGTTTCTTGACAGCAGGCTGCAAAGCATTCAGCAGTGCTCAGCCACCATGAACCAGCCCAAGGAAAGGCAGATTTTTCTGAAGCAGCTGCGCCATTGCACTCAGAGCTGAGCAGGATGTGGCCGTGGCAGTGCAGGGAGCACTCCCAGAATAAATCCCTGTCCTTTCCTCAGGGAAGAGCAGGCTCAGCATTGCTGGGCGGAAAGGGCCAGACTCCAGCAGCAGGAGGTGCTGGAGATCAGGAAAAAAACCTGCTGGGATCTTGGATGGCAGGAGGCAGAAGCCAGCCAGGACCTGAGGAGCTGAGTATTTATTCTATAGGACACCTGTTCCCACATTTTCACGACCTTAAAATTCCCATGACATCAGCTCCATGGATGCAGTTGGAGCACGAGCAACAGGAGACAATTTAAACCAAGAAGCAGCACAGGCAGAGCCTTTAATCCAATCTTCTGCACCCAGGCCAGTGATTTCATCCTCTGCTCCCTTCCTCCATCCTCACAGCTTAATTGCTCACTTATGGACCTGTGCAGTGTGGGAATAAACCAGGGAGGAGATAATCCTGAATATCTACCCTGGGAGATGCTCTCAACAGCACAATCAGTATAAGCTGAGCCAGGATGGATAAGATATAAGATATGGATAATATTCTGGGAATAAGAAATGTATAAGATGTATGGTTTCTGTGAATAAGAAATGTATAGGATGTACAGTTTCTGGGAATAAGAAAAGTATAGGATGGATAGTTTCTGGGAATAAGAAATGTATAGCATGGATTGTTTCTGGGAGCCCTCAACACAGGAATAATGTGCTCTGACTCCATGATTTAGAAGGATGAACAATTGATTTATTGCTATATTATATTACACTGATACTATACTATAACTATACTAAAGAGATACTAAAGAAAAACCCATGACTGTCTGCAGAGACAGCCAGGACACAGCTTTGACCCAATTGGCCAAGGAATCAAAACAACCCTCACTGGTGTCCAATTAACAAATCACTTTGGGTAAAAAATCTCCATAACACATTCCACGTGTGCCAAACAACAGGAGCAGCAAGTACAGATAAGAATTGTTTTCTCTTCTTCTCAGAGGTTCTCACTGCCTTCCCCAGGAAAAGTCCTTGGAGAGAGAATTGTATTTGCAGGGAATGCCCTGACAAAGGCAGGAATGATGAATCTGACTCCATGTTCTCACAAGGCCAATTTATTACTTTATAATACTATATTATATTAAAGAATACTATACTAACTATACTGAAGAATACAGAAAGAGTTCTTACAGAATGCTAAAAAGATAATAATGAAAACTCCTGACTCTTTCCAGAGTCCTGACACAGCTTGGCCCTGATTGGCCAAAGAGTGAAAACAACTCCCAGCAGAATCCAATGGAACAATCACCTGTGGGTGAACAATCTCCAAACACATTCCAGATGAGCAGGAGGATGGGGCAGAGCTGGGAGAGCCCAGGCTGGGCATCCAGCACTGAGCTGCATCCTGCAGCCCTGGCATCCCCTGCCCACCCCAGCCAGGCTGTGCCAGCACTGGAACCAGGGCATGGGGGACCCTGAGGCTTTCAAAAAGTGTTGAGGTGTCAGCATCCCTGGCAGGAGCCCTCAGGATGGCAGGAAGGACCCGGGGGCAGCAGCTGGAGCACAACAAAGCAGCTCAGGAGGGAACTGTGCCAGGGTGGGGATGGTGCCTGTGCCCCTACAGAACCAAAGCTCATTTACAGGATTCCTAAAGTGCCTGGGAACACATCCTAGTGAGGGGGAGAACTTAATTAACATCATCTGGGGCATTTGCCAAAGTGCCACCTTTGTTTTACTTTTTCCCTCTGAAAGCTCATAAAAGCCACTGCGAGTTAGGTCGGGAAGAGTGGGAAATCATCCTTAAAAAGAAGAGGAATGGAGAGATCAAAGGAGCCAGCTGACAGGCACATCCCAAACTCCTGCTGGAGCATCCCTGGCTGCACAGCCAACAGCTGAGAACAAAGCAGAGGTGGTGGAGGACCCAGTGCCAGAAGAGGAATCGGTTGGGAAAAGCAAAAACAAGATTCAAAAATCAGATTTTAGGTGATAAATGGCTTGATCTGCTGCCATTTCTGTGGCTCAGTGGGTTGCACAGAAACACAGAGATTGGATATGTTTGGGATGTTGCCTTGGATTGCAGTTCCAAGGGTTTAAGTGCAAAAAAATCAATTCCTGCGTGGAAGCTGTGGCAAATTCCTCCTTTTTTGTGATGGCCAAACACCAAACCTTTCTTATTCTTGTGCTGCTGAGGAGGAGCTGGGCACCCACCCTGCCATCCCTGGGCGCTCAGGACAGTGGCACACACTCCCCAATTTCACCATCCCTTGGTTAAATGCTGCTTTTCTCTGTCTCTCCTCCAGTAAGGAGCCCTGACTGACAGCTCTTCCCAGAGACAGCCCAGCTGTGGGATAAATGCTTGATAACTTTGATTCCAGCAACGCCTGGAATAAATTATGAAAGCAGCTTGTTCCTCTGGGTATAAAAGAAAGCAAAGAATGAAGGGAAAGTTCCTTCCCTGAACGTTCTGATACCATAAATAATTAGCAATCCCTTCCTGTAAGGGGCTGGGAGCTCAGGATTGATTTGTTCTGGTTCAGCAAAACCCTGGCTGCCATGAATATCCTCAGTGAAGCCCTGAGCAAGGAAAATACCTTGGAATTCCTTCAGGTTTAGCCCCAGTGCTCCAAATCCTGAGGATTGGAGTGGGGAAAAGCAAATCCTGTTCCTCAGGGTCATCCTCACCTTGCCTGAGAGGCATGAATGCTTCCCATGGGATCTCACCACTGGATAGCACTGAGGCCACTGCTGAGCAGGAATCACTGCAATAACTTGGGGGGATTTTAATGTAACCTTGCTAATTTTTATAAATTCCAGCTCTAGAAATAACCCCAAAATCTCTGATAGAGAAAAAACTATGGTAAATCATCCCCATTCCCTACACCTGACTTTGATTTTCCCCATTCCCTAAACCTGAATTTGTGCTCTCCCTTTCTCTAAACCTGACTTGGAACACCTCCATTCCCTAAACCTCACTGAGCACTCATGGTGGACAAGCCCCAGTGACCTCTGGAAGTGGACTCCAGTGGGGCACCCAAAATAAATAACTTCATGAAGACTGTCTGAGTAGTTTAAGGTGTTTCCCCATCTGTGGGTCACCTGCAGGCTGATTGTCACCTCTGTCCTTCCCAATGTCCCCTCTGCTGCCCACAGGCTGCAGAAGGAATTGGGAACAGAAACATTGCACCACTCTGGGCTTGAATTCCAGCAGACAGGCAGCACCTGGAGCTGCCACAACCTCTGGCCATTTGTGCCACCAGGGCACCCCAGCCCTGTTTCCATGAAGGTTCCCAGTGGATCACAAAGGTTTGGAGAGGATGAAGCCCACAGGGAGAAATCCCCCAGCTGTACCCAGGGAGGGCTGCAGGAGGTGCAGGGAGGGTCCTGGGGCTCTGTCTGCTCAGGACCCCTCAGTTGCTCATGCCTCAGGTTTAGCTTTTTTATTTTCACATTCTGTGCTGCTTTAGTGTGTGGGTCTGAGCTTCACATCAGGGCATGGTGAGCTCTGTGCACAGAGCAGGGAGACAAAACAATTCCTGCTCCAGCTGGGCACCAAGGACAAATGATCCAAATCTCAGCCCAGGAGCACAAACACCGAGGGCTGGAGAGAGAAAAACAAGCAGGGTGGGACTGCCTGGGCTAAAGCTGGAATGGGACAATGAACTGCAAGATGCAAATGGAGCAGAACTGATCACAGGGAGAGACCCCGTGCCCGGCCGTGCATTTTGGGGCCATTTTGGTTCATCTTGGGTGCAGCCCTGGCTGGGCTCTTGTGCTGCCCAAGGTGGATCCATGGAGGCTTTAATAAATCCCTGCTTTATTCTTTATCTCTGTCCAGCCTCTGTTCTAGGCCAGCCTGCACAAGGCATCACTGTAGGGCACAGCAGCTCCAGCCATTGTCACCCTTGTGCCACCCGCACGCAGCCTGGGGACACTGCTCGGTGTCACTGAGGGATGTGGCCTGGCAGATTACCCTCAGGTCAGCATGGGCACCCAGCCAAGGCATGCCTGCGGCCATGCCCAGGGATGTGGCTGTCACTCTGCCCAGCTGGCTGGTGCCAGGCCTGCGGTGGCAGCGCTGGCAGTGCCACAGCCCCAAGCGGGGACACGCAGTGTCAGAGCGGTTGGAAAGGTGCCCTTTTGCACTGAGTTTGATTTCACAGCTGTGAGCTTCATCTTGACTACCAAAGGCACAGAGGGGAGCCCAGGCCTGGGCTGATGAGTCGATGGGAGGTGCTAATTGCAGCATTTAATTTATGGCAGCGCCAGGTTCAGCTGGTGGCTCTGTCACTCTGTGCTGGTGACTCCCCTCCAGCTGTCCTGTCCCTGCCACACAAAGGGCCCAGCTTGGCAGGTCTGCCTCTCCTTTGAATCACCAACACCAGGCCTCAGCATCCCAACAGACCCTGCATATTCCCTCTGATCCTGCTCTTGATCTCCACATGGATAGCTCCAGGGACAGACCCCACCCTTTCCTCCCAGCAGAGCACCTCGGGCTGGTCCCCTGTCCTGGATTGCCAAACAAAGTGTATTCTATGCATCATCTCTATGGCTGTTGGCTTCTGTTCATGGGCAGGTTTCTTTATCTCTTCCACACCCAATCCTCTCTCAGGCAAGACATCTGCTGATAATGGGCCATTGAATGTCCCTGCATGGCTGATAAGAACTACAGCATCCCACTGGGAGAGGTGAACCCAGATGGAGGAGCCAAGCATTCCTACCTGGATATAATCTGGAGGTTCTAGAACACCAGAACTTCCACTGGATTCCCCAGAGGAACAGCAGCTGCCTCTCCTTCCACTGGATCTTCAGAGGAAGAATCCATCCTTCTCTACAGATCCCCCCTGCTCCAACAGAACCACCCCTGACACTGCAGGAGGGCTGCAGCCACAATTCCAATGGGACTGCCACCAACACCCTGACCCACAGGGTGTCAGGTTGGGTTCTGACTCTGTCAGTGTTGTTTTGGTTTACTGCATTGTTTATTTTATCCTTTTATTTTCTTCCCTAATTAAAAAAAAAAAATGTTATTCCTGCTCCCATATTTTTGCCTGAGAGCCCCTTAATTTAAAATTTATAGCAATTTTTGGAGGGAGGGGATTTACATTCTCCATCTCAGGGGAGGCTCCTGGCTTCCTTAGCAGACTCCTGTCTTTCCATACCAAGACATCCCCACTCTCAGATAAACGTGTTTGTTCCCAAATGGATTCTATCCATCAAGGGATAAACCTCTCCTTAGCTCTAACATGGAGGGAACAGAGGGCATAGTAAAATACACCCAGTATTTGGCAGCAAAGGGCTTCAGAGGTACAACCAGCCCACCCAGAGAAGGAGATTCAGAGGGGATCCCATCAATCCATAAAATATCTCCAAGGGGTGTCAGAGCATGGTGGCAGACTCTGTTCAGTGACAGGATGAGGAGCAATGGCCATAAACTAAAACACAACAAGTTCCACCTCAACATGAGGAAGGAATTCTTTCCCTGAGGGTGGCAGGTCCCTGGAACAGCTGCCCAGGGATGAGGTGGAGTCTCCCTTTCTGGAGACATCCCAAACCCACCTGGACAAATCCCTGTGTCACCTGCTCCAGGTGACCCTGCCTTGGTAGGGCTTGGACTGGATGATCTCCAGAGATCCCCTCCAACCCCAGCTGTTCTGGGATTCTGTTATTCCCAGGTCTCACCCCAAACAGGTGCATTTCTGAGCCAGCATTACATTCACCACCAGCCTCCAGCAGTGCCCAGATGTGAACACAAACTCCCTCCTCCTCCTCTGCATGGCAGAAATGCTCCCGAGTCCTGGGAGGAGACAGAGCAAAACAGGAGCAGAATCCTCTCCCCAGAGCACCTCAAACTCACTTTTGTGGGTGTAATTCCTGAGCCAGGCTCCAGGGAGATGCCGGGGAGGGAGAGTGTCTGGAGCCAGCCCCTCCTCTGCTACAGCCAGCCAGGCAGGGAGGGCCACTCAAATCCACCACAGGAGGATTTGGATTGTGCCCAGGATGAAGGAAGATGTTCTGATGATGAGGCAGCTGCTCAAAGAAGCCCTTGTTGCTGCTAAGCAGGAGAGACAGGGACATGCAGCACTGCAGAGTGGCAAAGGAGGCTCGTTTGCAATCAGCACTGACAGCTGGCAGGGAAATGCACACAGCCAAAACCATCCCAGGGAGCTCACGCTGGGAAAACAGAGTGCAGAGGAGTTAAAAGCACCCTGCACTTCACTGGGGAACAGAAAGTAGGTCACACCTTGAGCCTCACCCATAACAGCACACAGGAGAGGAGCTGCTGGCTGTCCTTGGGAATGGCCATCCCAGAATGTCACTGCAGAGGTGCCAAGGGCAGGAGCTGGGAGCAGAAAGCATTTCCTGGACAGTTCTGGTGCCACCCAGCCCACGGTCAAGACATGAAGCGTTTTGTCTCAGTAGCAGACAAGACTCTTCAAGGGGAATTTCAGGATCAGCAAAATGTTTCAAGTATTTTTACTTTAGGGGATGTAAATGAGAGAGCAACAGAACAACATTTGGGGATTGTTTCATTTGTCAAGTTCTAAAATGAAGCATTCCCAGCTTTAAATACATTTTCCTTTTTAGTGGAAGCAATTCTTGTCAAGCCTGCAAATAGTTTTGCCTTGATTTAATGCTGCCATTTTCCCAAAAAATACAAACTCCTGAGCCCTGTTGTGAGTGAAAAACGTCACCCAAACCAAACCCTGCCCTTCAGAGCTGTGCCAGGAATGCTGGAGGAGCAGAGCTGTGCTCTCCACGAGCTGCAAGCACAAAGCAAAGGGCACAGGCCAGCTGGTGGGTGGATGGGGGATGGATTTTCCTGCCAGGTGGGCTAACAGGGCAGCACAGACTGCAGGAGGAGAGAGCTCTGAGTCACCAGAACACATCCCAACCCTCCTTCCTCCAGGAGCACGGAGGAGAAGCTCCTTGCCAGGCTGCCCTGGGAGCTGTGACGAGGGCTGTGTTATTTGGAGGCACAGCCACCTCACCCTCTGCACCTGGCCAGCCCCCAGGAGGAGCTGCCTCTGAGCTGGGCAGGAAATGTCAGCACTAGCACATCCCATCAGAGCTGGGAAAGCAAAACAAAACGGGTGGGAAGAAGAGCTCAGCCTTCCCCTTGGTGCCAGGAGAGGGAGGCGAGCAGCAGCCAGGAGGGGAAGGAAAACACCTGGCAGTGCTGGGATCAGCCAGAGAGGGAAAGGAAAACACCTGGCAGTGCTGGGCACATCAGCCCAGGAGGGGAAGAAAACACCTGGCAGTGCTGGGCACATCAGCCAGGAGGGAAAGGAAAACACCTGGCAGTGCTGGGATCAGCCAGAGAGGGAAGGAAAACACCTGGCAGTGCTGGGCACATCAGCCAGGAGGGGAAGAAAACACCTGGCAGTGCTGGGCACATCAGCCCAGGAGGGAATAGAAACACCTGGCAGTGCTGGGCAGATCAGCCAGAGAAGGGAAGGAAAACACCTGGCAGTGCTGGGCACATCAGCCCAGGAGGGAGAAGAAACACCTGGAGGTGCTGGGCACATCGGCCAGGAGGGAAAGGACATGTTGTGGCCTGTGACTCTTTTCTGGCCCCTGCACCATCACAGCAAGCAGGCCTGGCTGGGTAATAATTAGCATAGACTCCATGTATTTCACAGAAGGCTGATTAATAATCTTTATTAAGGAGCCCATTGCTCTTTTATAGACAGGTATGATACAGGTGGACTTGATTGCTCCTCCAATCTGAACACAATCACCATTGGCCAATTAAGAAACCACCCCTTGGTGAACAAACCTCCATACACATTCCACATGTGCACAACAACAGGGGCAGCAGGTTAAGATAAGAATTATTCCTCATTCTTTTCTCTGATCCTCTCACAGCCTTCCCCAGAAAGGCCTGTGAGAGTCTGTGTTTCTCTCTGTGGCCAGAGAGCTGCTGCCACACTGCACTGAGGGGTTTTCCCCACCCAGCCACAGCTGAAGCAAGCACTGCATTCAAGAGGGCTGGGGGATGTCCCAGTGCAGCCCCCCCACCCCAAATACTGCTGGGGTGGGTAGATAATGAGAAAAGATTGACACTTGTGCAGAGTGAAAGCCAAAAATATCCATAAAATAAGTGGGAAAGCAGAGGGTGGCCAGAGAGGTGATTCCTGCTGCCACATTTGCACTGTTTGCTGCTCCCTCCCCAGCCTCAGGGCACAGCCAAAATGGATCATCAGCATCATGGATCATCAGGGCACACCTGTGCCCTTCACCAGTGAGAGCCCCAAACCCACCAGGACTCAGCCAAGGTGGAGAACTTCAGCAGGATGTCAAACATTCCTGGTCTCGCTTTCCTGCAGCATCACAAAATATCAGCAAACCAGGAGTCCCCGGTGCCATCAGCACCCCAGCACCTCTGCTCCTGCCTGCACTCGGGGTGCTCAGCCTGCATGGGCCTGTGGGGACACATGGGACACCCAGGAGGGACATGGGACACCCTGGAGATGTGTGACACCCAGGGAGGGACATGGGACATCTAGGGAATCACACGGGATGGACAAGGAATGACATGGGGCATCCAGGGAGACACATGGGACACCCAGGAGATGTGTGATATCCAAGGAGGAACATGGGACAGACAAGGAATGAGATAGGACACCCAGAGAGGAACATGGGACATCCAGGAAGGGACATGACGCACCCAAGGTGGGACATGGGACATCCAGGGAGGGATGTGGGACAGACAAAGAATGACATGGGACATCTAAGGAAGGACATGGGACATCCAGGGTGGGACATCCAGAAGATGTGGGATACCCAAGGAATGCTGTAGGACTCCCAAGGAGTGACATGAGACACCCAGGGAGAGACATGGGACACCCAAGGAGGGACACAGGACACCCAGAGAAGGGCATGGGACACCCAAAGCAGGACATGGGACATCCAGGAGATGTGTGACATCCAAGGAGGAATGTGGGACACCCAAGGAGAGACATGGGATACCCAGGGAGGGACATGGGACACCCAAGGAGGGACATGGAACATCCAGGGAGTGCTGTGGGACACCCAGGAGATGTGGGACATCCAAGAAGGGATGTGAGACATCCAAGCAATGACATGGGACATCCAGGGATGACTTCAACCATGGATGGAAACCAACACCAGGCTCAGAGGGGCCAGGGCAGGAGCAGGGTTTGTTGCTGTCCCCCTGTGGATGCTGAATGGCTCCAATCTCTCCTCAGGGGCTCTGAGGAACCACCCTGAGGGCATCACCAATGCCATCCCCTCCAGCTGCCCCCTGGGCCTTCCTAGGACAGCTGGGGGCAAGGGAGGGGAGCTGCAGTGGGAATCAACAAGAGAAGAGAGTTGCACTGCACCCATTGCTGGCAGGGTCCCCAAAGGAAACTCCTCTAACAGAGCAATTCCAGAGAAAGCAAAGCCTGGGATGGCACCAGGCCCCTCTACATGTGTTTTCCCTGGGGAGGGAGCTGCTTCTGAGCCAGGACCCTTTGTCTCCATGGGGAGAGGTCTCTGGGGAGCCTTTCCCAATGAGTGCCTGAGCAGGCACAGGTTTGATATCCCTCAAACACCAGATTTGATATTCTTTCAACACCTCCCATCCCACCCTGCTGCCCCAGAGATCCCAAATCCCAGCATTTTTCCACCTACCCCTCACTCAGCCATCCCGGGGTGCCAGTGCTCACAAAGGCAGGCAGCCCTAAATCAACAAGGCTGCACTAAAACTCAGGAAATCCTTAAAAAAATAACATTTAAATTCTCTCTTTGCCTTGTGCCTCTTGCCTCTCCTCAGCTTTTGGAGGCAGCTGGGGCCAGGGTTTCAAGCTTTCTCCACAAGCCACAAAAATACAGATTTTTCAAGTAAAATCGGAAATTCTCCTCTTGCCACAAGGATTAAAATAAGGCCTCAGATCTCCTAATCTGACTTGCACTGTAATATTTCTTTTTTTAATACACACCTTATTGCCCCTCATGGGATATAATTATTCCTCTTTCCCTGTTTTGTTGTTTTATTTTTGGCCAGAACTCTCACACCAAACATGCAGTGTTGTTCTAAGGAAAACACAGTTTGCCAAGACATCTAAAATATTGTGTATTCCCTCCATCTGCTTCTCCTAAATAAACCCAGGGCCTTATCTAATATAATGAGTAGCTGTTGGCAATAATTTCATAGCCATCTGTACCGTGCTTTAAACCTGTTGCAAGCTGGGCTGTGGACAGGGAAAAGTCAGAATTTATTCCTTTAGCATCAAAACCAGAAATTGTAACTCCCCCCCTTCTGTTTTTTAGGATAATTTAGACATGACAGCTCCCATGCTGGGTGCTTGGGGAGCAGTATTTCATGAATGTGGCAAATAAATCTCTTTTTTTTCCCCCTGTTTTTTTGTAGATAAAAGTCGAGTTCTGCAGCTGAGAAGGTCAGAGCTGCTCCAGGTGGGTGCTGCCTCCAGGAGCTGGGTCTGCCACCACCACGTGAGATCCTTCACACCCCCACACGCCCTGCTGGGGATCACCAGCCCAGAAAATTTCATTATTTAATTTAAAAAAGTCTTTTCTGGCTGCACTCAGCTGCAAGAACCACAGCCTGCAAGGTTGGAAGGGACCTTAAAACTTATCCAGTGTCACCCCTGCCATGGCAGGGACACCTCCCACTGTCCCAGGCTGCTCCCAGCCCTGTCCAGCCTGGCCTTGGGCACTGCCAGGGATCCAGGGGCAGCTATTGTATTTGCAGGGAATGCCGTAATGAAAGCATCAGAAGGCTAATTTATTACTTTATAATATTATATTATATTAAAGAATACTATACTATACTAAAGAATACAGAATGCTAAAAAGATAATAATGAAAACTCCTGACTCTCTCCAGAGTCCTGACACAGCTTGGCCCTGATTGGCCAAAGAGTGAAAACAACTCCCAGCAGAATCCAATGGAACAATCACCTGTGGGTAAACAATCTCCAAACACATTGCACATGAGCACAACACAGGAGAAGCAAATGAGATCAGAATTGTTTTCCTTTTCTCTGAGGCCTGTCAGCTTCCCAGGAGAAAACCCTGGGTAAAGGGATTTTTCAGAGAATGTGAATGCCACAGGAAGCCACAGCTCCTCTGTGGCTGAGGAGTTCACAGGATCATGAAATTCCAGAATATCCTGAGCTGCAAGGAGTGCACAAGGATCATCCTGTCCAACTCCTGCTCTTGCACCACCCCACCATGGTCCAGATGGGTCATGAGGTGAATTCTGTCCCTATCCTTATTCAAACAGAGCCTGTACCCATTTAAAAGCTCAAATAAATTTTATTTTATTATTATTTATTAATTTTATTTTGTTTTATTATTTCATTATTTATTATTTTGTTTTGTTTTATTATTTTTAACTCTTGTTCTCACCCATTTGGAGTGGAGCTCCCAACAGAGCCACCACACCACTCCCCCCTGGCAAAGCTGGGGAAAGAGGGATCCAGCTGTGCTTACAGGCCCAGGCTGCCAGATGTGCAGCAAGAGGAGGGTGTTGGGGTGGATTTATAACCTTTGGGATGTGACAAAGCATCTGTAGGGCAGCAGTAATGCTCCACTGCTTTGTACAGGATTCCAAAACAACAAAAGGCTTTGGATAAAGACAATGGGAGAAGAAATCAAGGAAATCAAGGAAACCTAAAGAACTCAATGCACCCAGGTGAACATGGGCCAGAAGCCAGATATTCAGAGATCCCAGCACAGCTTCTGTGTGCCCCAAGGCCACCTGCAATGACCCCAAGGATCCCCTCAGCACCAACACAGCCCACGCCCATGGTCACCTTCACCCTGGGCATTGGTTTGCCTCTCCTGCTTTCCTCCTTTTCCACCCCATTTTTCTCCACCTTCCCCTTTCTTTCTCCAGCACAGCAGCATCATCCCCTTCCCAAAGCCAGCAGGGGCTCACAGACCCTCCCTGGGCAGCAACCACAGAGTGACAAAGTGCCTCAAGCTGGAAGGGACCACTGGAGGTTATCAAACAGAATCTGAAAGAGGGGAAATTTAGAGAGAGATCAGGAAGGAATTGTTCCCTGTGAGGGTGGGCAGGCCCTGGCACAGGGTGCCCAGAGCAGCTGTGGCTGCCCCTGGATCCCTGGCAGTGCCCAAGGCCAGGCTGGGCAGGGCTGGGAGCAGCCTGGGACAGTGGGAGGTGTCCCTGCCATGGCAGGGGTGGCACTGGATGGAATTTAAGGCCCTTTCCAACCCAAACATTCCCTAATCCAGCTCCACCTCTCTGCCCAGCAGGGTGCCTGGAGCTGTCACCCAGGACTGTGGCCAGATGGGGTTTGGATACCTCCAGGGAAGGGGCTCCAAACCTCCCTGAGCTCCTGCTCCAGGGAATGAAAGGGACAATGCAATGGGCAGGTGGCACCTCCGGGGCCAGAGTGATGCCACTGGCACAGGGAAGTGACATCTTTATAGCAGGAGAGGGGAATGTGTTCAATTAATTGGCTGTTCAGATAACAGAGACTCCTGCTCTCCACTGGGCTGTTACCAAGCCTGGAATTGCTGCAGATAAAAGCCTGGCAGCATTTTCATCATAAACTCCACATTTCTGGGCTGTACATCCCAGCCCTTAAAAAAATCCATGCTGTGGGCAGAAATCTGCCATCCCAGCTCCCAGTGCAGCAGCAAATGTTTGTGTTTTCCAAATCTCCAGAGCAGTCCCATGGGGCAGAGATGGAAGCTGCAGTTTTCCGAGGTTGCAAAGCCCAGGCAGGGAGGTTTTTCCAAGTGCTGCAGCCTCCTGAAACACAGGAACACAGCAGGGATAACCCCAGGTGTGGGGCTGATGTGCTGCTGCTGATGTGCTGCAGCCACTTCTCCTCTCATCACAAATTCAAACCTGAATTTATGGAGCAGGAGAGAGAGAGATCCACGGGGGATTTCTCAGGCAGCTGCAGGAGAGGAGCAGCCCGTGGCCCACAGAGCTTTGTGACGAGGAGAACATCGCGCTGAGGGCTTTGGGATGCCGGCCAACAGCATCAGATGCTCGCTGTTGATGCAGCCCATTGCTGTGAAATGGTCCAGAAAACCCCCCCAGCTCTTCTGCAGCCGAGTTAAGTGTTGTGTTCAGAGCTGAAGCAGCCCAGGCTTAGCCTACAGCCAACAGAGGAGAGCACAGGCAGGGAAAAGAAACCCAGAGTAGGGCTGGCAGTCCCTGGGGTCCTGAATGGGCAGGCTGGGTTCAGCAAGGAGGGCTCTAAGAACTGATGAGTTTAATTGTCTGTGAGACAAGTCACTGCTCCACTCCACACTGCTCTTTCCTCTTTAAAATACACTGCATTTTCCACTCTATATTTAAAATACTATTCAAATACACTGCATTTTCCACTCTATATTTAAAATACTATTCAAATACACTGCATTTTCCACTCTAAAATAAAATACACTGCATTTTCCACTCTAAAATTAAAATACTATTAAAATACACTGTGTTTTCCTCTAAAACACACTGGTCTTGCTTAAACTGGGCTTTTTAGGGAGGAGACCCTTCGTGTTTGACTGGGTTTAGATCTCAGTTTAATTGTCTGTGAGATAAGTCGCTGTTCCACTCCACACTGCTGTTTCCTCTCTAAATACAGTGCATTTTCATTCTAAAAATAAAATACTATCAAAACACACTGCATTTTGCACTCTAAAATTATAATACTATTAAAATACACAGCATTATCCACTCTAAAATGCAGTGGTCTTGTTTAAACTGGGATTTTTAGGGAGGAGATGCTTCATGTTTGACTGGGTTGAAATCTCAGTTTAATTGTCTGTGAGACAACTCACTGCTCCATTCCACACTGCTGTTTCCTGTCTGAAATACACTGCATTTTCCACTCTAAAATTAAGACACACTGCATTTTCCACTCTAAAATTAACATACTATTAAAATACACTGCATTTTCCACTCTAAAATTAAAATACTATTAAAAAACACTGTATTTTCCATTCTAAAATGAAAATACTATTCAAATACACTGCATTTTCCACTCTAAGATAAAAATACACTGCATTTTCCATTCTAAAACACACTGGTCTTGCTAAAATGGGGCTTTTTAGGAAGGAGATGCTTCGTGTTTGACTGGGTTTAAATCTCAGTTTAATTATCTGTGAGACAAGTCACTGTTCTACTCTGTGCTGCTGTTTCCTCTCTAAAATATGCTGCATTTTCCACTCTAAAATTAAAATACTATTCAAATACACTGCATTTTCCACTCTAAAATTAAAATACACTGCATTTTGCACTCTAAAATTAAAATATTATTCAAATACACTGCATTTTCCACTGTAAAGCACACTGGTCTTGCTAAAACTGGGATTTTTAGGGAGGAGACGCTTTGTGTTTGACTGGGTTTAAATCTCAGCTTAATCATCTGTGAGACAAGTCACTGTTCTACCCTGTGCTGCTGTTTCCTCTCTAAAATACACTGCATTTTCCACTCTAAAATTAAAACACTATTAAAATACACTGCATTTTCCACTCTAAAATTAAAATACACTGCATTTTGCACTCTAAAATTAAAATGCTATTCAAATACACCGCACTTTGCACTCTAAAATTCAAATACTATTCAAATACACTGCAGTTTCCATTCTAAAACACACTGGTCTTGCTTAAACTGGGCTTTTTAGGGAGGAGATGCTTCGTGTTTGACTGGGTTTAAATCTCAGTTTAATCATCTGTGAGACAAGTCACTGTTGTACTCTGTGCTGCTGTTTCCTCTCTAAAATGCACTGCATTTTCCACTCTAAAATTAAAGTACTAATAAAGAACACCATATTTTCTACTCTAAGATTAAAATACTACAAAAATACACTGCATTTTCCACTCTAAAATTCAAATACTATTCAAATACACTGCAGTTTCCATTCTAAAACACACTGGTCTTGCTTAAACTGGGCCTTTTAGGGAGGAGACGCTTCGTGTTTGACTGGGTTTAAATCTCAGGTGGGTGGCAGTGCCCAGCTCTGGCCTGTGCCCCATCAGCCCCTCTCCACAGCCCCAGCTGATTCTGCTCTCCGAGCACAAATCTGCCCAGAGGGGCATCCCTGGGGCACAGGGAAGGAGCCGGGAGCGCTTTTCCAGCCGTGTTTTCCAGCCATTATGATAATTGTGCTTTGCAGGAGCAGCACACCGTCTAGACAGCCGGGAAGGTGCGGGAGGATCAGCGTGCTTCCCAGAGTGAGCGATTCTGACATTTGCGGAGTCATCTCCTTCCCCACCCCGGGATCCGGAGCCTTTCCCTCCGCCCGTAGCCCTGGAAACAGCGGCGGGAGGATGGAGCAGCTCCAGGTGTGCCCTACACACTGGGGACACCTTTGTCCTCCCCCTGTCCATTGGGGGAAATTCTTCCTCTGGGGAATTCTTGGGAATGCTGTGTGGGGCAAAGCCCTGTCAGAACCCAGGATATTCCTCTGGCTGCCCTGGAGGACTCAAGACCCTGGCAAGGGGCTCAGAGACCTTGGCACGGAGTCACAAACACCTGTGCCTTTGATTTTAGCCCATGGAAACAATTACCAACTTTGTGTGAGGAGTTACAAGCCACAAGGGTTTGAATAGAATGATAGTGAATTTTTCACTGGGTGAAAATGTACAGTTTTGGGGTTTTTAAAATGGGGGTTCAGGAGGCAAGATGGAGGAATCTGAGCGTGTTCTTTCTCCTTCGCGTTCTTGTCCTCCATCTTCTGCTGTGATGGTGATTGTCACAGACACATTTTATGAAAAATCTTTTCATTAGGATCTTTTCTTTTGAGAAGCTGAGAGGCCTCAGGAACAAAATGTAAACAATGGTTATCTGCTGCTGTGGAATGCAACAGGTGCATCTTTGATAAGTCTTATGTAGGTGTTTCTAATTAATGGCCAATCACAGTCAGCTGGCTCAGACTTTCTGGTCAATCACAAGATTTTATTATCATTCTTTTCCTTTCAAGCCTTCTGATGAAATCCTTTCTTCTATTCTTTTCATATAGTTTTAATATAATATATACATCATAAAATAATAAATCAGCCTTCTAAAACATAGAGTCAAAATTCTCATCTCTTCTCTCGTCCTGAAACCTCTGTGAACATCACCACAGGTGACACTTCTGGATTGGTTTAGAGTAGAGACAGACCGCCTAACATAAGTGATAGATATTGGAAAATTATTGTAAATAAAGTACAGGTAGTTCTTAGTATAAAAATTTAACACTGCCCCAAGGGCATGCAGTGTGCCTCAGCCTGACCTGCTGGACAGACCTCAGCAGGTCAGAGAAGGAATGTAACAGATAAGAAAAAATAAACAACTTTGAGAAGCAGAACTGATGCATCCTGACTTCTTTGGTCTCAGGGCTGGGAAAAAGAGACTTTCTAACACCTCGGGGTGATCTCGACCACAGAGACCCCATCAGTCCCAGGGACAAAGGAGGGGCTGGAGAGGGGATTCTGTGAGCACAGGGGGCTCCCTGAACTGCTGCCTTGCAGAGCACTATAAAGATATCAGTGCAAGTGGAAGGAACATCAGGTTGGACAACTGGTAATTCCTGCATCCAGCTGCAGGGCAGGGGGCTGGGATGAGGAGGGAGGGCTGGGGAGACACCAGCACCTAAAAACAGTCAATCCTACAAAAATTCCACTCCTTCCCTCCAGCTTTTTGGGAGGCCTTCGCAACTCGTTCTGCTTTGTGCCTGTCTGATTGTTTTGCCCAGATTCCCTGGAGCAGCTCAGAGCTCAGGCCAGGTGTCTCTGCAGCATCCAGTGCCAGCACAGGGACACTGCCACCGTGCCCAGGCTCTGAGGGGAACAGCACCAAGCAGGGACAGAACACTGCAACCTCCATTCCAGCATGAGGAGCTGCCCTGGCAACATGCAGAAGGAAACACTGAATTCCAGAAGGGTTTGGGTTGGATGGAATGTTAGAGTCCAGCTCATTCCGTGGGCAGGGACACCTCCCACTGTCCCAGGTGCTCCCAGCCCTGCCCAGCCTGGCCTTGGGCACTGCCAGGGATCCAGGGGCAGCCACAGCTGCTCTGGGCACCCTGTGCCAGGGCCTGCCCACCCTCACAGGGAACAATTCCCAATTCCCAATATCCCACCTAAATTTCCTATCTCATTCCAATCCCTTCCCAAGGGCAGGAACACCTTCCAGGTCACTCAGATAAGTGACATCTCCGTGGCAAAAATTCCAGCAAACCAAGAAGTGTTGTTTGTTCTTAGAAAAGGCACTCAAAGAAAGCTGGAGAAAGTCTTTTTTTTTTTTTTTTCTCACCAAAAATGTTTGTTTTCAGGGAAACATCAATTTCAATTTTCCAGTGGGAAATAACAAAACATTTTGGTTTTGCTTTAAGTTCAAATATGACTCTAGATTTTATTTTTATTTGGTTGCTTTTAACTGCAGCAATATTGTAAAGCAGGCTGAAAGCAGCATTTCCACTTAAAATCAGGCTGAAACCTCCCAGGGGAAATCTCTACCTTCTAAACCAAAAATTTTTGGAATGAGGATTATCCCTGCACTATTTCTCAGTAAGGAAAAACGTGGATTTCTGGGTGACCAAAACTGAAGGGGAAAAGTGTCACCCTAAGCTGTCTCATCACCCCTTCCCATCGGGGTGGGGTTGAAAGTTTGGGATGGAGAGAGTTTGGTGCTTCCAGCTCACCTTGAGAGCCACAAGGAGAGGTGGGGACAGCAGGACCCTCCTGAGGAGTCCCCAGCCACCAGTGCCACTCCCTTTCTCCTGGCTCAGGGAATCCCACTCACCTTTCAGCTGTGACAGCTCCGTGACTGATGGCACTGTGATATTTACTGCTTGTCACAGCAGCCTCCAGCACATCACACTCTTGGCAGGAGAGGGAACTCCTTCAGCTCCTTGCAGTTCGTGGAAAAGTGATGGATTTATGGTGGCCCTTCCCTTGTCACATTCCCCCAGGGCCTGGCATGGAAGGGAAAGGAAAGGGGGAAAGGAAAGGGGAAAGGAAAAAAAAGGGGAAATAAGGGGAAGGGAAGGGAAAAGAAAGGGAAAGGGGAAGGGAAAAAAAAGGGGAAATAAGGGGAAGGGAAGGGAAAAGAAAAGGGAAGGGAAAGGGGAAAGGAAAGGGGAAAGGGAAAGGAAAAGGAAAAGGAAAAGGAAAAGGAAAAGGAAAAGGAAAAGGAAAAGGAAAAGGAAAAGGAAAAGGAAAAGGAAAAGGAAAAGGAAAAGGAAAAGGAGGAAGGCTCCAGATGCAAACACTGAGAAAGGGAAGAGGCTCCAGGGAGGTTGGATCAAAGGAAGGTGGGGAATGAATCAATGGGATCAAGCAGGATCCACCCCAGAGGGACTTGGCAAGACACATCCTTCTCCTGGAGCAGGTCCTGGGGATGTGCAGGATGCAGAGCTCCAGCAAAGGAGGAAGGTCAGGCTGTGGGAGAGGGAGAAAGGGAAGGAGCAGAGAGGAGGGAGGATGGAGGGTGCCAAGCACCATCAATGCCACAGCCTTGCCAAGAGCTGGAGGGACAAAGCTGACACCTGGGGTTTGCAGGTGACAAAAGTTACTGGCTGGGATAGAGCCAGGATTTGGATTTTATCTCAGACCTGATCTTTCTTCAGGGAAAACAAAATTACAAGAGCTTTTTATCCTGGAAGTTCCCCAAACCCTCTCTGGAGCTGCTCAGATGGAATGAGCAGGTTTTGAGGGACACATCTCCCCCCTTTCCTTTAACCCAGCTGCAGTGAGACACCCTGTCAGGATGTCCCCTCACTGTTGTCCCACCCTTCCACCCTATCCCCTCTTCCACAAGGGATGCTGAATCCTGGAGTATCCTGGACTTTGCTGTCCCAGCCCTCAGTGCCTCCCCTGAGCCAGCAACTCATCCTCCCATGCCCTTATTCCAGTAAAATCCCACAAATGGACCTGCCAGCATGGATGTCTCCCCATCCCCAGCACCTCCTGCATTCTGAGCACAAGCTCTGCCAAAGACCAAGCTGAGGAACCCAAACTGAGGAGAAAACTGAAAGCACCAAACTCATTAAAGTAATTAGTGCCCTGGAGCAGGATTTGTAACAGCTCTGCGCAGAAAGGAGAGGCTGAATGTGCACACACAGCTACATCAAACCCCTGCAAGCCACAGCTGAGTGCAGGAGTTAAACCTGCAGCTTCTCCCTGTCCCAGTTGCAGGAGGGAAGGGTTTTTTCCCTTTCATTTTCCTCTCTCTCCCCTTGTCTCCCTTGTTACACGAATGAGGCAGCAGAATTTTAGCAGCTTTAATGTTCTGCAAAAGCTCAGAGCAAACAGGACTGCTGTGACCTTTGCAGTGCTCTGTAATTCCAGCAGCTGTCCAAACCCCTTCCCTCCCCAGGGACAGGGGACAGCAGGCAGGAAAAGCACCTTATTGCTCAGAGGAAATCAGCCAGGGGATTTTCCTGGTGGGAGAAGAACGAGGAGATGCCCCCACACCATCAGCATTTATAGGGGAATATTCCCAAGAGGGAATACTGGGAATAACCAAGGGCTGGATGCAGGAGGCTCTCACCAGTCCCTGCCCAGGTGGGACCAGGGTGGGGAAAATGAGGGCACAGCACTGCAGGAAGCTCCCAGGGATGGAGTTTTGTGCTTCCAGGGGGATGAAAGCAATGGGAAACACTTCAGTGCTGCCAACGGGGAGAGTTCAGCCCTTCCCACAGCACAGAGAACAGATTCCCTTTGGGAAATGGAGATGCACTGAGCCTTACACAGAACCACCAAGCCCAGCCAAGACCCAATCCCAACCCCAGCTTTCCCCTGCAGCTCTGCCTTCTGTTTTCCTCTTCCTTTGCTGCCCCATTCCCATTATAGGATGGCACCACTACAAAACCCACCCTGCTCACAGGCTGCTGCACCTCACTCCCAGCTGCTTAAAAACACAAAGAGCTTCTCCCCCTGCTCATTCCTCTTGCTCAATCCCCCTCCTTCCCTTTAACCTGAAATCCCCTCCAAGCAAGCAGAGAAAACAGCCCTGGCTGCCACAGGCAAGCAATAACCCAGGAAATTTTAATCCCTGCCTGTGATTGTACAGAGAACACAGAGTGAGATAAAAGGCTCACCAGCCCTGGCATTATTATATTAGAAAGGTAATTATCTCTTCTGCCACCTGACTTTGGACTGTCTTCATATAATGAAGTTTCAGCTCGTGTTTGCAGCCACAGGAGCACCAGAGCCTTGCTAGAAACACGAGAGAGAATTGTCTGCTCTAGGGGCAAAGCCAGCAGAGCCAGGCTGGGAGGAGGAGGAGGAAGGGGAGAGGAAATCTGAGCTCCTGGCAGCTGCTGGTGCCTGTGTCCCCACCTCCAGAGTTGGGCTCAGGTTCCAGCCCAAAGCCCAGCAGCACACACCCAAATTCACATCTGTGTCAAGGCACCTGCCCCCTGGGTCCTGATCTTTTGGGCTCTTCCCAAACCATCAGGAGAACTTAGGGGATGTTAAAATAAAAAAGTCATTTTGCCTTTTGATGCTGATGAATAATGCAGGGAAGAGAGTGCCCAGCCCACCAGAGAAGTCTGGAATGGCTTGGATGAAGGGACTTTAAGCCCATCCAGTGCCACCCCTGCCATGGCAGGGACACCTCCCACTGTCCCAGGTGCTCCCAGCCCTGTCCAGCCTGGCCTTGGGCGCTGCCAGGGATCCAGGGGCAGCCACAGCTGCTCTGGGCACCCTGTGCCAGGGCTGCCCACCCTCACAGGGAACAATTCCCAATATCCCATCCATCCTGCCCTCTGGCAGTGGGAGCCATTCCCTGTGTCCTGTCCTTCCATCCCTTATCCCCAGTCCCTCTCCAGCTCTCCTGGAACCCCTTCAGGCCCTGGCAGGGGCTCTGAGCTCTCCCTGGGTCCCCTTTTCCCCACCTCAATGACAGATTGTCTTCCACCACAATATCCAGCCCCTCCACAGGGCTCAAGGTCAGCAGCTGCTCCTCCCTGGCCCTGTCTGAGCTCTCCTGCAGCCCAGACCATTGACCCACATGTGGCTGTCATCTCCTCCCTGCGCTGGGAAGATGAACTCAAATTCCACCTCCCAAATTCCAGCCACCTCCTGCCACCCTTGCCAGTCAATAAATCCCTCCCAGCCTCACCCTGTGCTTTGTAGCTCTGAGGAGATGAGGCTTGAGCTGTCCTGGCCATGGCCCCTCTCATCTGTCACACACTGCTCTGAAACACCAGCAGCCTTTCACCTGCTTTTACTTATTTATTCCAACAGGAAAAATGAGAGGAAAACACCCCCTGGCCAGCCTGTGTCAGCAATTAGGAGCATGAAATATCTAGCAGGAACAGGTTTATAGCCAGAATTGTGCCCTGTTCTTCCCCTGCCCTGGCACACAGAAACCCCTGAGGATGAGCCAGGGAGGCAGGGCTGGCTCCAGGGACAGCAGCACAGCAGGGGCCAGCAGCAATTTTGTCCCATGGGATCTCTTTTAGCTTTTTCACCCCTCCAAGCTGCTGCTTGAAGCCACAGACCCAAGGGCCTAAGGCAGCCGAACCAACTCTTTTCTAATTCCCACTGCCCTCAGACTTTGGCACCAAGCACCAGATTCCCACCCAAAAAATGCTCATGGCCACAAGAAATCCATCCAAACCCCCTCCCACTATCCCTGCAGAGTGACCAGCAGCAATTCTGTCCCAAAGGATCGTTTTTGGCTGCCCCAAAGCCTCTCACCCTCCAAGCTGCCATTCCAATCCTCCGACCCACAGGCCCCAAGGCAGCAGAACCAGCTCTAAATTCCAGTTCCCAGCCCCTTTTTCTCACCTCAAGCATGAGGCATTCTCTAAACCTGTGGCAGATTCTCACAGAGCATTCCTCCAGAAGTTCCCTGAATAAGCTCTAAGGCCTTCCCACCAGCCTGGCACCAGGCACCACATTCCCACCCAAAAAATGCTCATGGCCACAAAAAACCCATCCAAACCCCCTCTGACACCTGCACACCATCCCTGCACAGTGACCAGCAGCAATTCTGTCCCAAAGGAGCTTTGGGTGCCCCAAAGCTTTCCACACCTTCAAGCTTCTGTTCCAATCCTCAGACTTACAGGCCCTAAGGCAGCAGAATCAGCTCTCAATTCCAATTCCCACTGCCCTCAGACTCTGGCACAGATTCACAGCACTGCAGAGCACTGAAGCCCCTTTTTCTCACCCCAAGCATGAGGCATTCTCTAAACCTGTGACAGATTCTCCCAGGGCATTCCTCCAGAAGTTCCCTGAATAGGCTCTAAGGCCTTCCCACCAGCCTGGCACCCGACACCACATTCTCCCTCAAAAAATGCTCATGGCCACAAAAAATTCATCCAAACCCGGTCCCACACCTGCACAGTAACCAGCAGGAATTCTGTTCCAAGGGATCTTTTAAACTGGGAGGAAAGTTGGGACAGAGCTTTTCACCCCTCCAAGCTGCTGTTTGAATCCTCAGAACCACAGGCCCTAAGGTAACAGAACCAGCTCTCTGTTCCAGTTTCCATTGACCTCAGACTCTGCACACCCCAGCCTGGCACCAGGCACCACATTCCCCAAAAATCAGTCATGGTGACAAAACCAAACTTCATCATCCAAACTTCCTCCCACACCACATTTCCCATCCCTGCCTGGGTAAGACAAGGATGCTTTCCACACTCCCAGCCTCCACATCAGGTGTCTCCATTCTATCTTGCAATCTTGACACCCCAAGCTGCCATTTCTGTGCTACTCTGACACCACTGGAATAAATAAACTGAGCCTAACATCTGTTCTTTAGTGAGATTAACCCCTGGTAACCAGGCCCTGTGGTGATCACCAGTAACAACACAAAAATTAATAATTAAACACAGTATAAACCTCCAAATACAGAATCCCAGAATGATTTATGTAGAAAAAGGCCTCTCAAGATTGAGTCCATGCATCCCTGGGTAAATGATATTGATATTTACAGGTCAGCCCAGGACCATGGTGGCCACAGCCATCTCCTCTCTCACTCCAGTGAATTGCAGAGACTCTGCACTGGCCCCAGGGGACCTCCTTTGCCCTGGAGTGGATCCAGAAAGACGCCAATAACTGTGCCAGCAAGGATTTTAAGAGCCTCAGGCACAAGAAACAAGCTGAGCTCGGAGGCAGCTCTGCACCTCCTCAGGGCAGGGACTGTCCCTGCCTGGGCACAGGAATTCAGTCTAGCCTTAAAGACTCTCAAAGCTGAGGATTTTGACAAAAAAATTTTTAGTATTTTTTAACAAAATTCCAGTTAATCCTTCAGGCTCCCTCCATGGACATTCCCCAAGGAGAAGAGGAGCTCCCAGGGAGGGTGAGGGTGTGAATGATTACGGAAGGGGCTGTGTGAGGTGACCTCCATGGCATTTCCACCAGGAGCCACATGCTGGCCTTCCCCCTCCAAGCTCTAAGTGCCAAATTCCCTTAGAAATCCTATTATCCCCATTTCAGCAGTTTCCTTTGCTCCAAAGCTTGCAGCCCCAGCTATAAATGGAATTTAAGGAGCAGCTGCTGGTGCCTGCTCCTGTTTCACTTCCCAAAGGGCTGTGGCTTGGCAGGGACCTGCTCTCCAGGAGGAGCCAGGGCTCCCTCCCTGCCTTTTCCCTCTCTCCTGGCCACCACAAGGAGGTTGAGGGCATGGAAAAGTGACCCCATGTCTCAGCAATCAGCTGGGGAGCCACCTGAGGAGAGGCAGAGGGGTGATGCCACTTCTACTCAGTCCCTGGCATTTTAATATTGCCCTAAAAATTCCATTTTTCTGCTTCATCTGGGAGAAGCCCTTAAAAAGCCCTTTTTGTCCCCTCACAGCCCAGCTTCACACACATCCCAGCACTGCCCAGCCCCTCCTGACCCCCCAAAACAAGGAGGGCCCTTGCAGAGGCAGCAGGGAAAGGCTTTGGGGACATGGCCTCAAACCCTGCACACACCAGCTCAGGACATCACACACTTCCCCTCCCAGCAGGCTGGCAAACGGCTGCCGGGTTCTCAGGGAGCTTTTTCATCTTTAAAAGGCATAAAAGAGAACAAAAGGCAGAAATCCATGTGCAGCACACCCAGATCTAACAGGGCTAATGAGAACTCCAGCTCCTGGGCTTGCAGAGCAGCTCAGCACCGCTGAAATCCCTCTGGCATTTGTTATCCCGTGCAGTCTATTTGTTATCCCTGTGAGTCTACACTGGAGCATGGATATTTGCATGTACATACCTGGCAAAAACTAACAGTGAGGTTAGGACTAAGTCTTTTGTCCTTGGGTGAGTGTGGCAGCCATCTTGACATCTTCAGTGTCTTCGTGCTTTTTATAAGCTACAAGAACGTAAAATTTGGTGGGTGTCGCAGACATCTTTTGTGAAAAATCCTTTCCTTAGGAATTTTTCCTCCTGAGAAGCTGAGAGGCCTCAGGAACAAAATGTAAACAATGGTTATCTGCTGCTGTGGAATGCAACAGGTGCATCTGTGATTGGCCCATGTTGGATGTTTGTAATTAATGGCCAATCACAGTCAGCTGGCTCGGACAGAGAGTCTGAGACAGAGCCTTTGTTATCATTCCTTCCTATTCTATTCTTAGCCAGCCTTCTGATGAAATGCTTTCTTCTATTCTTTTAGTATAGTTTTAATGTAATATATATAATAAAATAATAAACCAGCCTTCTGAAACATGGAGTCAGATCCTCATCTCTTCCCTCAACCTGGGACTCCTGTGAACACGGTCACAGGGGGGGTGATTGGTTGATCATTTATGATCATGGTTTGTATTTTTGTTTGGGTTTTTTTGTGGGGGTTAGGCTGGAGCCCCTGTGCTCTGGAGCCAGACTGGGAGAGCTGGGGGTGCTCACCTGGAGAAGAGAAGCTCCAGGGAGAGCTCAGAGCCCCTGCCAGGGCCTGAAGGGGCTCCAGGAGAGCTGGAGAGGGACTGGGGACAAGGGATGGAGGGACAGGACACAGGGAATGGCTCCCACTGCCAGAGGGCAGGGCTGGATGGGATACTGGGAATTAGGAATTGTTCCCTGGCAGGGTGGGCAGGCCCTGGCACAGGGTGCCCAGAGCAGCTGTGGCTGCCCCTGGATCCCTGGCAGTGCCCAAGGCCAGGCTGGATGTGGGAGGTGTCCCTGTCATGGCAGGGGTGGAACAAGGTGATTTTTAAGCTCCTTCCAACCCAAACCAGTTGATAAATACAAAACCTGCCCAGTGCAGTCAGTGCAGCTTCTTTGGAGATCTGCAGCATTTCTGTGCTGAGTGGATTTCAATTAAAGCCATCACAAAGAGACAGGGCCTCTCTTCCCATGGAAATCACAGCAGCAGGTCAGAAGGAGCAGGAAAATTATTTTTAAACTCTCTACCTCAGATGGTGGAGAGCCCCATCCTCTTCCACTGAGGGGAAAAACAAATTAATTGATACGGGTCAAACCAGAGCAAGACTCTCAATGACTCCCCAGCAATTATCTCCATTAAAATTTAAACACACATAAAACCAACTCAGGAAGGTTTAGCCTCAAGATTTGCAACACAGAAAACTCATCTTCTAGAGAAAGAAATTTAAGAGTCAGCTCCCAATAACATCCAGATGTCCAGACAGGTCTCATTTATATAAAAAATCATTCAGGGCACTCATAAAAATGAGCTTCCAGTACACACACATGCAAATTCCCAGCTTGTGTGTGAACTTGAGGAAACTAAAATCTCTTTATAATATTTTACAGCATCTTTCCTCCACACACAGAATATCCCTTACAAAAGCACTGGTGTGCAGCCTAAATAACACAAGATTCCCATTCAACACCCTGGGAGGATGAGAAATCTGATTTTTATTCTCATTCTAAACACTGGGAATGGAAGAAAGCTGAGCAAACTCCTTTTGGAAAATACTTTTTCAAAGGAAAATGCATGTGGAGTGAAACCAAAAGCGCTGGTTAATTTGAGCTGAATGCAGTAAATGGCCTCAGCCAGGAAAAATGAGGAGCTGAAGGAGTAATCAAACATTTCCTTTCAGTGTTTGCTCAATTAGGTGGTTCAAAATGGTGCTTTAACTTGGCTAATTCTCCATGAGTCAGCACAAATGAGCTTTTAAATTTATATATAAAGGCAGAAAAATGGAGCAACAGCTGATTTTCACACCTTGTGAGAAAAAGTAATGAGAGAAGTACCCGGGTGCACTGAGCATGCTGAGCTGATTTTCCTCAGGTTGTTCAGCAGAAGTGGAAAATATCAGGCCAAGCTCTAAAAACCAGGATCAGAGGGATGCCTGGAGTGCTCGGCACAGCCCTTGGATGGAAATCCTGGACGGGGAGCATCCCCAGGCCCAGGCTGCAATCCCAGCCCTGCACCAGGGCTGCCAGCACTGCTCCCATCCCTCCCAAAGCCAGAGCTGCCCCATGTCCCTCCTGCTGCTTCTGCTCCTCTTTGTCCCACCCCTGCCATGGCAGGGACACCTCCCACTGTCCCAGGTGCTCCCAGCCCTGCCCAGCCTGGCCTTGGGCACTGCCAGGGATCCAGGGGCAGCCACAGCTGCTCTGGGCACCCTGTGCCAGGGCCTGCCCACCCTCACAGGGAACAATTCCTGCCCAAGGAGAGGAGCTGCTCCCCCAGGCTGCAATCCCTCCCTGCATCCCTGCACCAGGGCTGCCAGCACTGCTCCCATCCCTCCCAAAACCCAAGGGTGCCCCATGTCCCTCCTGCTACATCTGCTCTTCCCAGGGATGGGCAGGGCTGGAACAGCTCTGAGAAGGGCAGAGGCTGTTCTAGCATCTCCCAGGCAGCTCTCATCTCTTCCTTTTCCCTGGTTCTCCACAGAGCTGCTTCCTCTCAGTTTTCAGCTCATCAGGAGCTTGGTTTGGTGGGGAAAATGTGTTCAGAGCAAGGCTGCACTGATGGGGTGATATTGTAAATCAAAGGCGACTCGGACAAAGGGGAGAGAGAATGATGCATCTGACTCCATCATAAGAAGGCTAATTAATCACTTTATTATACTGTACTATGTACATTTCATCTAAACTGAATCTGCCCTGCACTCACCCTTGCTCACAACTGCTCACCCTGGACTCATCATCTCTGATTCTCTCCTCACTGTCCCGTGACAGTCCCACACACACACCTGGCCCTGACAGGCCAAGGGAACCAAACATCCTCACTGTGGGTAAACAATCTCCATATTGCATTCTGCTTTGGCACAACACAGGCACAGCAAGCGAGATAAGAATTGTGTTTTCCTCCTTCTCTGCTTGTCTCACAGCTTCTCTCTGTTCAGAGGGCACGTGAATACCACAGGGTGATGCTTTGGAACACCTTTCCCACAGCAATGCACCCCTAAGAACCTCCCTGTGTTTGCTGAGCCTCAGCTCTGATATTTTGGGTTGGGATGAGAGGGGCTAAATCCAGAGGAGGGCAAAGCACTGATGCCCTCCCTGTTTCCCAGCATCTCCAGCCTGGAACTGTGGCACAGGAGGGCACAGCTCCCACCCTGGGGAGCACAGCTGAGCTCACTGCTGCCCAAATGGGCTCCTTGTGCTGGGCCAGGGGAGCAGGGAGAAGGGCTCTGCTCCTGAAAGGGCTTCAGAAAGTGCAGAGGGAAAGGAATGAGAGGGAGGTGTCTTCACACACAAACTGGGTCTGCTGGTAGATAAATCCAAATACTGAGAGGTGAAAGAAGCAATGGAAGGAACCAGAAATCCCAGAGGAATCCCACTGATTGACACAGACTGTTCCTCACCCAAAGAAACAGGGTGAGGGAAAAAACCCTGTGCTAAATACCTGGATATGGAGAAAAAAAAGAACAGAGACACTAGGAAAAAGAAAAGTGGGGGTGCATAATAAAAAAGGGGTCTGTATTAGGTGATTTGGGAAATCTGAACTTCTCAAGTACCTCAGGCAGTGGGGAAAGAGAGAGGGAAATGTGGCCAGAAAATGAGGATAAAAAGGAGGCTGCATCCTCTAACAATTTCAGAGACCCCATGGCCTCTTCCTTTATTTAAATGAAGTTACAGGGCTCCTCTGCCTCCTTTTTGGACATAAATCTCCAATGTTTGTGGATGAGGGGAGGAAAAGGGAGAGGGAGTTGCTCCCCCAGAAGGGATTCAAAGCTCCCAGCAGCTGATGAGCAGATCCTCTTTAAAAATGCAGCACTGCCCTAAAATCCAGCAGAGCTCAGCTCTGAAGTTTGCTCTCCTGACTCCAAAAGCTCTGAGCATGAGCTGCAGGAAGCTCCTGGGGAAGTTGTGCCCCTTCCCCTGGAGCTGTTCCCTCTGACATAAATCCCCTCAAACCATCAGGGGGTTATCAAAGCAGTTACAGCCTCAGCCCTGCAGCAGGACACCCCCACTCATGGCTGGTTAAACACCAAACCAGGCCAGGAGGAGGCTTCAAACAGGACAAGATGTTCTCATCTTGTTCCTGCAAGAAAAATCCCTCAGCTCTCTAATCTGGCCACCCAAACCAGGAATGAATCTCCCAGACTGGGGAAAGGTTGTTCTGCTCCATCATCAATTTTTGGACTGGGTCAGCATCTGTAAAAAAATTTTAAGGGTTTCCATGTCCCTGTAAGTAATTCCCAGCATTCCCAGTCATCCCTGGTGTGACTACACATGGCATTTAGGTGAAGGACATCCTGCAGCCCCTGCTCACCCTGCAGCTCCCGGAGCCAAAACCAGGATCAAGTTTTCCTGTCTGGTTCAGTTGTGGAGTTCAGGAGTCCCCAGGGACAGGGCAATGAAACCTCCTCTGTGCCCACTGACAATGGGAAAAGTAAGCCCAAAAATCACATTAAAATCCTGCAGCAGCCTCTGCTGCAGCCACCAACTGGGACTAGCCCTGAGATTTACCACAACATTAAAAAAATGCAATGGCTGCTCTAAAAGCAGGAGAAGTTAAAAGAGGGTGGCACAAAACTCACCAGGAGCAGAAGGAAAACCAGAAGGGAACCAGCTGGTCCTTGGTTTGACCCCATTGGGATAATTGGGTAACCCTGGAGAGAGTTAGAAGGTGCTGCAGCACACAAGTGGAACATTCCAACACTTCCCAGTTGCAAACTGGTGCCTGAACACCTGCACTGGGATCCCTGTTATCCCAGGGGAATGAAGTTAGCACAGCTGTGATCATGTGGGTTGGAAGATATGTGTGTATTCAATTAACATCTATCAGAGCTGGGGCAGTTCTCTGCTGTCCATGGGCAGTTGTTTCTTTCTCTCTCCCACAGCCAACCCTCCCTCCAGGAGATCTCTGCTGTCCATGGCCACTGAGTGTCCCTGCAGGGCTGATCCCATTCCAGCATCCCATGGGGAGATGCTGCGCCCAGGGCAGGAGCCAAGCATTCCTACCTGGATCCAACCTGAGCCTGGCACAGCACAGCAGCCTTTGCCCCCTGCATTGCCAGAGGAGCAGCTTTCTGCTGCCCTGCATGGCCAGAGGGAGCCCAGGCCCATCTGCAGCAGCCCTGGAGCTGCAGAGGAAAACTCCCCCCTTGTGCAGGATCCCTGCTGCAGCAGAGCCACAGCTGGCACTGCAGGAGGGCTGAGCCCCCATGGGATGGGGCTGGGACACCGCCCTGACACACAGGGGGCAGGGCATGGTCTCACTCTGGCTCTGGCAGTGGTTTGTTTTCTTTATTTGAACTATTGCATTTTTATTTTAATTTTCCTAGTAAAGAACTGTTATTCCTGCTCCCATATCTTTACCTGAGAGCCCCTTAATTTCCAAATTATAATAATTCAGAGGGAGGGGGTTTGCATTTTCCATTTCAGGGGAGGCTCCTGCCTCCCTTAGCAGACACCTGTCTTGTCAAACCCAGACAATGTGCCCCCCTAGGGGATGGATCTCCACATTGGGGGTGATGCTTTGGGACTGTCCTGGGAAAGGCCCTGCCTCTGACTGTGCTGCCCTGGGCACTGCAGTTCACCATGGTGCATCCAGAATTCCCCATGGAGTGTTTTACCCCCCTCAGTGCCTGCACAGGAGCTCAGGCCTCTGTTAAGGCCATGGTTAAACCTCAAACTCCCATGGTTTTCATGTTGAGCAACAATTCCTGAGTTCCTGGTGGCAGTGTGTGGGAGCAGCAGGGCGGCTGGGAGAGGGAATGTTTCCTGTGAGGCCCTTTGGGAAAACAGAGCAGCTTTCAGGAATTCATTTGCCATTTGGTGATTGCTTGAAGGTAAAAGAAAAAATATTTTAAAAAATAAAAATCCTGTGTGTTTTCTTGCAGTTGTTTCATTTGTTATACCCCTTCCAAAACACTGCTTAAACAGCCCCCACTGCTCAGCTCCAGCCTTGGAAATTCCTGCTCCTGGCTCAGGAGGTTGCCAGGCTTGGGTTTTGTATTTCAGGCAAAACAGGATATAAAGAAGCATTTTATCCTTAATCAAAACAGGATTATTAAGGATCAAATAAGAATCCCTCAAAGCTCATCCCCTTTCCAGATCATTTTACATCCCATCACCACCTCAGCACTCCAGGGAGGAAGAGAACATTGGGGACTCATTCCACTGAATCCCTAAGGTTGGAGAAACCCTCTAAGACCAAGTCCTGCTGCCACAGCACTGCCAAGGCCACCACTGCCCATGTCCCCAAGTGCCACATCCACACATTTGTTAGATCCCTCCAGGGATGGGGACTCTGCCACTGCCCTGGGCAGCTGTGCCAGGGCTGGATGAGCTTCACCTTTCCCTGGTACCAACCCAAAGCTCCCCTGGTGCACACTGAGAACATTTCCTGTCACCTGGGAGAAGAGCCTGATCCCCACCTGGCTCAGGGATTGCAGAGACATCCAAACATTGCTGGATGCACTGGGAACTTTGTTCCCTGAGGAAGGAGCTGGGATTGGGATGGCTTCAAGGGGAGGGGACAGCCTGCCTGGCCCTGCCACCTGTGGGGCTCCAGCTCATCCAGGACATCCCCAGGGAGGAGAGAGGCAGGGAGGCACTGCTGTCTGTCAGAGCCTAAATGAGAGATGTGGAATGCCAGGAGCTCTCCAAAATGCAGTTTATTGTAACCAAGGTGTTACAGCAGCCCAGGGTTGTGGGTGACGACCAGGGGCAGCCCCAGCTGCTGGGGCCGTGGGCACTGCCAGGGATCCAGGGTGGGCACCCTGTGCCAGGGCCTGCCCACCCTCACAGGGAACAATTCCCAATTCCCAATATCCCATCCAGCCCTGCCCTCTGGCAGTGGGAGCCATTCCCTGTGTCCTGTCCCTCCATCCCTCCAGTCCCTCTGCAGCTCTCCTGGAGCCCCTTCAGGCCCTGGGAAAACATCACCATGAACCACCACGGGACATCCATTCCCAAGGTTGCTCAGAGCACAAGAAAGGAAAAGTATTGATTGGAAGTGGCTGCAGATTTTCTGGAAGAATGGTTTTCTGACAGAAAATGACAATTTGATCATATCAAATCCTCCTGCTGGAAGGGGTCAAACTTAGCAAAAGCTCATTTAGGAAAACAGTCACAATCTGTCTGATTGGGTTAAACACACTTGTTCTTGTTTTGAAAACATGTTTATTTTCATTTTGTCAAGATTCATGCCAGAAATAAATTCTAAAAACAAAATTAAAATATTTTTATCCCCACCTAAACAAGCCCTTCTCCTTGGAAAATTCTGACTTCAGCTTTCCAAAGAGGAATTTTGACACTGCAAAATATTTTTGGCATGGTGGAAACTCGAGGTTCTGCCCTGACTTTGAACCTGTGTGAGTACTTTTTGCCCCAGAAGGTTAATAGGATGAATAAATTATATAGAATATTTGCAATAATTGTTTCAATTTTTATACTGACATCAGTTGTAATCACACCTCTTAATGAGAATGGGGGAGGCTGAGGGAATCTTTGGTGTGCTTTTGTGGAAATATTATTTTGTTTGGTACTTTTTTGGGTTTTTTTTTCCTTTTTGGGTGGGGTTTTTCTAAGTTATTAGCTACAAATCAAGGTCCTGGTCCAGGAAAAAATCCCTCCATTGCAGCAGACCCAGCTGGGATGCAGAGTGTGACCTGTCCCCATGGATGGGTGGCAGTGACATCCCTGATTTTTCCGGCCTGGAACCCCCTTTGGGAGCACTGGGGGCTCATTCTTCCTGATCTTGCCAAAAGAGAGCAAAAAGCTGCAGTGTGAATAGCAACCAGAATTAGGCCAAAAATCTGAGCACCAGATCCACAGCAGTGTTTATGTTCTAACTCCTCCTGATTTCAAAGTGTCCAGGAGCCAAACCTTTCATGGATGCAGGCTGCAGAAATTATTCCTCTGTTCTTTACCCTGGTTTTCTCCTCTCCCCTGTCATCACACACTTGATTTCATTCACCAGCGCCTTTGCCTTGTTCCCTCTGGTACTCCGAAGGCATTTCATTTCATTTCCATTTTTTCAGACATTAAAAGCATTTCTTTTGAATTCTGGTGCCTTCAGCACGTGAAATGAGCCTCAGCTGCACTGAACAAACCCCAGCCTGATCTCGTTACACGCCTGTTCTTCAGAGGCAATGAGGAGAAAGGGGGAAGCAGCTGCCTCTCCAATCCCCCCTGCATTAACCACGCTCCCAGTTCAAAGCTGAATGCAGGGGGCCCAGCTCCAGGTGCAAACCCTGCTGCTCCTGCTGCTCCCTGGAATTCAGAGCTGGACACCAGTGCTGGAGCCTGCTCTGGATTTTTAACAGTGTGGTGTGACTGATACAAAATCATGGAATCACAGAATGTCCTGAGCTGGGAGGGACACCAAGGATCACACTATGCCACCCCTGTGCCTGCGCAGACCCCCAACAACCCCATCCTGGTGCCCCAGTTCTGGCAGGGAGGAACAGGAGCACAGCCTGGGGTTAAATCACTGCCTGCTGGGGGACAGGATCTGCACTTGCTGAAAAGGGATGGGAATCTCAACTGGTGCTGCATGGACTGAGGGAATCAGAGTAGCACAGAATGTCCTGAGATGGAAGGGGCTGAAGGGATCATCCAGGTGTCCAACTTCTGTCCCTGCCCAGCCCCCCCAGCAGCCCCAGCCTGGGCACCCCTGGCAGCGCTGCCCAAAGGCTCCTGGAGCTCTGGCAGCCTCGGGGCCGTGCCCATTCCCTGGGCAGCCTGGGCAGTGCCAGCACCCTCTGGGGGCAGAGCCTTGCCCTGAGCTCCAGCCTGAGCTGCCCTGGCCCAGCCTCAGGCTATGTGCAGGACGTGTTTATTGTGCAAGAAGGGCTGGGATGTTGAGACTGCCCAGGTGCAGGGGGCTGTGCTGTGCAAAGTGCTGCGGACACAGATCCTGTTCCCTCCAGGAGGTGATGTTATAGAAAATCATGGGAAAATTCTCACCCTCTGTAAGGGAGAAAAGGATGGTTTGTGTTGAAATGGACCTTAAAGCCCATCCAGTGCCACCCCTGCCATGGCAGGGACACCTCCCACTGTCCCAGGCTGCTCCCAGCCCTGTCCAGCCTGGCCTTGGGCACTGCCAGGGATCCAGGGGCAGCCACAGCTGCTCTGGGCACCCTGTGCCAGGGCCTGCCCACCCTCCAGGGAATAAGAGAAGGTAAAATCAGGTCACCCAAGCTCAGATCTAAAGCTGGCTCCTGGCTCATGCAGGCGAAGTGGAGCAGCTTGGCTTAGTTCTGTCTCAACGTCACTTGAGCTGAGCTGCATTAGGAGCCACATCCCTGAGGTGGGAAGGTGCCTCCAACCAGGACAGGAATTTTCTACCATGTCCCAGAGAGATCTGCAGGAATGGGGGTCTGTTCTGAGGAGGTGAGTTGGTGGCTCTGCTTCACCTGCTGGACGTGTGGGAGCACAGAGTCCCCTCTGCTCTTGATACCCCTGCCTCCACCTTTAGAAGAAAAATCTAGAGCTGAGAGAGTTAAGAAAACAGTGAAGGCTCTGGAGGGGCTGTGAGGAGCAGCTGAGGGCTCTGGGGTTGTTCAGCTGGAGCAGAGTGAGGGCAGAGCTCCCCGGGGCTGCAGCTCCTCCCGAGGGGCAGCTCCATCTCTGCTCTGGGCCAGGGACAGGAGCCAGGGCACGGCTGGGGCTGGGCCAGGGCAGCTCAGGCTGGAGCTCAGGGCAAGGCTCTGCCCCCAGAGGGTGCTGGCACTGCCCAGGCTGCCCAGGGAATGGGCACGGCCCCGAGGCTGCCAGAGCTCCAGGAGCCTTTGGGCAGCGCTGCCAGGGGTGCCCAGGCTGGGGCTGCTGGGGGGGCTGGGCAGGGACAGGGGCTGGGCTGGGGGATCCCTTCAGTTCCTCCCAGCTCAGGATATTCTGTGGACTCTGATTCCCTCAGTCCATGCAGCACCAGTTGAGTTTCCCATCCCTTTTCAGCAAGTGCAGATCCTGTCCCTCAGCAGGCAGTGATTTAACCCCAGGCTGTGCTCCTGTTCCTCCATGCCAGAACTGGGGCACCAGGGTGGGATTGTTGGGGTGTCCGGGCAGGCACAGGGGTAGCACTGTGTGATCCTTGGTGTCCCTCCCAGCTCAGGACATTCTGTGATTCTGTGCCCCAAACACCACGAGCAGTTCATGCTCTGGGCAGTGGCACTGCCCCCTCATGGATCCCACAGAGCCCTCCTGGCTTTGTTCCCCATTGCTGAGCAGGAATTCCCCAGTGAGAGGAGCAGGGTGTGAGGAGGAGCCGGCCTAGCAGGGCTGCAGGGAAGCAGACAGCTCCTGTGTAATGCACACAACAATCCAGGCAGCTCTTCCCGTGGGGATTGCTCAGCACTGGCGTCTCCCCTGTGTGTGCAGTCACACACAGACACTGCACAGCCCCTCTGGCCCTTGCTTACCCCAGCAGCTTTACAGGTTCTGTGGGATTTAGGGCCTATTTTAGCCTTTATCCTAAAGTGGAAAAGCACCCGACCAAAAGAAAACAACCCCCAAAATCATTAGACTGAGAACTACCAATAGTGATTAACAGAGAAAAACAACAAAGGAGCTCCCAAAACACACGAGCTGGGAACAATCTGGGGGAGCTCTTTGAAAGGAAAGCTTTTCATCAGGCTCAGCATGGCACTGAGCCATCCCTCTGATGCATCCTTCCCCTCTCTGCCACACCAAACACCCAGCGCAAGGTTTGAGGGCTCAACCACCAACTTTCATCATTAGAAATAAACCAGGATCATTTACTGCTCAAACAGGCTGGGGGAGAGCAGCAGATGCTGCCAAGGCCTGGGGGCAGCCCCTTGTGCCCCCAGTATGAGGTTGGGGTTTCACAGCAGCTCCCCCAGCACTTGGCATCCCTGCCAGGGGATCAGGGTCAGCTCCTCTCCCCCAGCCAGGCAAAGCTGGAGACATGAATTGCCTTGTGCAGGGTTGTGTAAAAAGCCACTGGAAACCCATGAGAAAGAGCCCACTTGGTCCCTTCCATGTGTTTCTCAGTGGATCACAATGCCACAGGTCCCCAGGAGGGATTTGGGACAGGAGCTCTGCTCTGCAGAGCACTTAAACCTGGGCTCGGAGCTGAGCTTGGGCTCCACGGTTTAACAGGGAGGTTCTCAAGGTCTTGTCCATGAGCCACAGCTTCCAGAACGAGCAGGTGTTCCAGATTGCAATGCAAGATGTTTTCCATTACCATCTGTATGGCAGATTACCTTTGTCAAGTGGGCAGTTTGCCTTATCTCTCTCTTTGAGTGACCACATCCACTCCTCCCTCCGGAGGGGACATTGCTGATAACAGCTATTGAATGTCACTGCATGGCTGATAAGAACTACAGTATCCCATTGTGAGATGCTCCGCCCAGAGGGAGGAGCCAAGCATTGCTACCCAGATATAATCCAGAGGTTTTGAGACACCAGCATGCCTTTCTCCACTGGATTCCCCAGAGGAACAGCAGCTGCCTCTTCTCCCACTGGATCTTCAGAGGAAGAATACATCCTTCTCTACAGGATCCCTGCTCCAACAGAACCACCCCTGACACTGCAGGAGGGCTGCAGCCACATTTCCAATTGACTGCCACCAACAGCCTGACCCACAGGGTGTCAGGTTGGGTTCTGACTCTGTCAGTGTTGTTGTAGTGCACTGCATTGTTTATTTTATCCTTTTATTTTTCTTCCCTATTAAAGAACTGTTATTTCCTGCTCCCATATTTTGCCTGAGAGCCCCTTAATTTAAAATTTATAGCAATTCAGAAGAATGGAGAAGGTTTACATTCTCCATTTCAGGGGAGGCTCCTGCCTTCCTTAGCAGACTCCTGTCTTTGCAAACCAAGACAGCAGGAGATGGAGGACAGGGCTGGCAGGGAGCACTGGGGAGCCTGGGGGCTCTCACACTCCTGCGGCTGCTCGTGCCAATACCCCTGCTTGTGGCAGAGTGGCAGAAATGCTGCAACCCTCTTCAAAGTGTCTCCTTCAGAAGCTGCTCAGAGCAGCCATTTCCAGTCCATGCACACGCACACACTATGGATAGCTCAGCAGAAGAGGGACAGGAAGGGTCTTTGCATGATGTATTCCAGCAAGGTTTATTCCAAAGCACAGCAAAAGGATCAGGGACAAAGATAAAACCACGTGGTGTGCACAGGCTTAAGTGTGGGGTCAGTGACAATGACCTGAGGGCACAGGGTGGGCAAAGGGCAGCAACCTGCAGGGGCAATGAGGGATGGATAACTGGGGTGGGCAGTGTCAGAACCCAGGACATTCCTCTGGCTGCCCTGGAGGACTCGGGACCGTGGCAGGGGGCTCAGAGACCTTGGCATGGAGTCACAAACACCTGTGCCTTTGATTTTAGCCCATGGAAACAATTACCAACTTTGCAAGCCACAAGGGTTTGAATAGAACGATAGTGAATTTGTCACAGAATGAAAATGTAGAATTTTGGGGTTTTAGAATGGGACTTCAAGAGGCAAGATGGAGGAATCTGGGCGTGTCCTATCCTTCTTCTCCTTCTTGTCCTCCATCTTCTTCTGTGATGGTGACACTTTTCATCTGGTTTAGAGTAGAGACAGACTGTCTAACATAGGTGATAGGTATTGGAAAATTATTGTAAATAAAGCACACATAGTTCTTAGTATAAGAAGCTAACACCGCCCTGAAGGTGGTCAATGTGCCACAACCTGACCTGCTGGACAGACCTTGGCAGGTCAGAAGGACATATTAGATAAGAGCAAATAAACAACCTTGAGAATGAGAGCCAAGGAATTCTGTCTTCTTCTTCAGTCTCTAGACTGGGAAAAAGAGACTTTCCAACACCGCAGGGTCAATCTCCAAACCAGAGACCTCATCAGGCAGTGTCAACAAAGCCTGTCACTGTGATATTTTATGAAAAATCCCTTCACCAGGATTTCTCCTCCTGGGAAGCTGGGAAGCTTCAGCTTCTCCCTGTTTTGCTGCTTTGGAATGTGATTTGGAGAACTGTTTACCCAGCATGTGAATTGGTTTTACTTAATGGCCAATCCCAGTCCAGCTGTGTCAGACTCTTTGGTCAGTCATGGGTTTTTATTATTCATTCTTGTCGAGCCTTCTGATGTATCCTTTCTCTACAGTTTAGTATAGTTTTAGTATAGCATTTTCTTTTAATATAATATTATAAAATAATAAATCAGCCTTCTGAGAACATGGAGTCAAATTCTCATCTCTCACCTCATTCTGAATCCTTCATTATGGATGAATCTCTTCATCTGAGCTGAGAGAAGAATGCATTTATATGTATATGCTGAAAGTAGAGAAATACAGCTAAATATTTTAGTTATGGGCATTTGCAGCATTTATCCCTTTTGAAAGGAAGTTTGCGTGTGGGGTCACAGAAAAGTTCTGCTCCCTTTTATTGCATCACTTAAGGCCTATTAATTTGCCAATTTTTTTCTTCTTAGAAGAAGTATTTTATCATACTCTCAGCAACTTTTTGTTTTTTGTGAAGGAGAGATTATCCTTTGACCAAAAAAAGGCAATAAACACATGAATGGACATGAATTTAGACCTCACAACACCACAAAAGTCATGTTTCTTTGGAGCCTTTGCATCCCCAGTGGGCTGCAGCTCTCTCCACATGGGAAGTGGCCCAAAAGGGAGGCACAGGTTCCTATTACTGAGGAGCCTAAAGAGAGCACAAGGCTTCCCCCAGCTCCACCAGCACCGCCTCGACTGGGGAATGATTCATCTCCATCTCCCGAGGATTTTTCTGGTAACTGCTGCAGATCCACCTTGGGATGACAGAGCAAAACTAGCAGCAAACCAATCTTGTCACTTCTATTTTTTCTCCCCCCCACAGAAAAAGCCATAATTTCAGGATTGAGGTATCAGAATCACAGCTAAGGACGAGCTGGCTCCTTACGCAGAGATTTTTAATTTTTTTTTTTTTTGTGAAAGTCTGTTTTCAGCTGACAACGTTAAAGCTGCCACCCATAAATTTATTGGGGGAATTTATGAGCCAGCGAGGAAAGCCACCAAAAAAGGAGGAAGCAGAATCCATTCCAAATCTGGGGACAAGGAACATGTTTCAGTGGGATTGAAAGGTGTTAAAGTCAGTAAGCCAGAGAGAAAGCAGCACGAAATAAATACAGATACCCTCTAATCCCTAAATACTCTGTCTGGAGGACACGGAGAACTGTGCTGCAAACTCAAAGCAATAACTCCTAAAGGGCAGCCAGACCTGCTGGAATAAGGATGAAAGCAAGGGAGCAGCAGGACAAGTTAAACAAACACAAACACGTGACATGGCATTTATAAAGGGGAAAAATAAGAATGGTTTTCCTTGGCTGGGACTTTATTTGCAGTTGGCCCAAGTGAGGACGGCTGCTCTGCCAGAGCATGGGGATTGCTGGATCCACCTCCACAATCCAGTGTCCAACATCCCCACACCTGGAGCGTTCCCTGCCCTAAAAATGCCCACACCAGCATTTGTGGTGCTGTTCTGTGCCCACCCCCAGGGCAGGAATGATGAGCACAAGAAACATCTCATGGCACACGTGAAGGAAAGGCCAGGGGTTGTCACCACCTCTGCCTAAGCCTGTCCCCAACAGGGGCAGCCCCTGCAGGGGTGACAAGGGACACGCTCACCCCTGTCCTCCCACAGCCACCTGAGGGACAGAACAAACCTTGGCAGGGCCACAGACCCATGACAAAGAGCAAAGAGAGGAATAATGGGATCACAGACCGGTTTGGGGTGGAAGAGACCTTAAAGCTCATCTCGTTCACCCCTGCCATGGGCTGGGACACCTTCCACTGTCCCAGGCTGCTCAGAACCCCATCAACCCAGCCTTGAGCACTTCCAAGGATGGGAAGGAACAAAATTGTTTTTAAGTTCAAGAGGCACATTTGCTGTTCATCAGATTTTTATATGTGTGTGTGCATATATATATGTATAAATTTTATATCTATATATATATATCACAGACACACCATTTTTTACTTTTTTTTATTCAGCTCCTGGGCAAACCAGGCAGTTTATTATTTTTATTTCTCTCTCAGCACACGCAGGAAGCTCAGCAAGAACCGAGCTGCACACAGGCAGCACTTAGTCTGCAAAGGCATCCCCCTCCCTTAAATCCTATAAAAATCCCTAAAGGTAATCATTTACTAAAGAAAACAGAGATTTGAGGTCACAGCGTGTTTGTCAGAAAGGCAGGGGAGGTTCTGCAGGGGAAGTGCAGACAGGAGCTGAGCCCCCAGCTCAGCTTTATCAGGGCCAGCAGGGCAGCCTGGCTGGGATAATCCAAACCATTTCCAGGTCCATGAGAACACAGCACTCATGGGAAGAGCTGGCAGGAGGCAGAGCCAGGGCCAAGGGAGAAATGAGAACCAGAACACCTGGCTGCAGAAATGGTCTAAAACATCCCCAAATAATTAGCTCCTCAGCATTATCCCTTTCAGCAGGAATGACTGGAAATGAATTGGTATTTAACCAGAGACTCAGAGGCTTTAACACTGCAATATTTTCAAGCTGGGAAGAGGGAAGGGGGGAGTTGTTCTAAATTTCTGCCAAGTTCTCAGGGGCTGGGTTAACAGAGCAGTAAAAATGAAATAAATTAAAAAATAAGAAAGGTTGAACTTGGAACATGCAAGCAAGAGAATTTATGGGAACTTATTTAAGGCTGAGCTCAGTTTGGGTTCCAGCAATGGGCAGTGCAAGGGGGCTGTGACAAACACCCCACAAGGTCACAGCAGGGCTGGAGATGGGACAGGGGGCAGTGCCAAGGCTCACTCAGCCATTGGGGTGTCAGGATCTCTGCTTGTCAGAGTGATCCCGAGAAAAGTTCCAAAGTCTCTTTTCCCAGCCCAGCAGTCAAAGAAGGAGTCAGGGCTCTTCATTTCTCAGTCTCAAGGTTGTTTATTGTTCCTTATCTATAAAAAATTTTCTCCTGCCCTTCTGAGGTCCCTCCAGCAGGACAGTTCCAGGCACTCTGCCTGCCCCCAGGGCAGTGTTATGCCTTTATACTAAAAACTACCTGTGCAATGTTTACAATTACTTCCCAATACCCATCACCTATGTTAGACAGTGAGCTTCTACTCTAAACCAATCTGTAAGTGCCAACATCACAGCAGAAGATGGAGGCCAAGAAGAAGAAGGAGAAAGGCTGGGCATGCCCAAATCCCTCCATCTTGCCCCCTGAACCCCCATTCGAAAAACTCTAAAATCTACTTTTTCACTCTATGATAAATTCATTATCATTCTACTTAATTTGTCGTGGCTTGCAGATCTTCATCTAAGGTTGGTAATTTGCTCCACGGGTCATAATCAAACCCACAGGTGTTCTGGGCTCTGTGCCAGGGTCTCTGAGCCCCCTGGCAGGGGTCTGGGCTGCTCAGGACAGACAGAGGGATGTCCTGGCTCCTGACATTGGGGGGCAGAGACACCAAAGCCCAGACCCAGAGGGACTGTGACAGTGAGGGAGAGCACAGACAAGCAGAGCACAGCTCCCCACAGTGCTGCTCCCGTGGGGTTTGCACCTGGCAGCTCAGATTCATTTTGGAAACGCTTCCAGCAGTTCCCCAGCCCAGCCAGGCCTTCAGCCACTCGCCCTTCACGGTGTCTGCCTTTATCAGAAGGAAACCTCCCACAGCAACTCTGCAAAACTGTTCTCTAAGTGAGCCCCAGACTCTCTTTCCTAGGAAACAACCTGTGGAAGGGTCCTCCAATATCCACCATCAAACAAACACTCCAATATGCATCCCACAGCATCCTGAACTTCCCCTGGACAGAGCTGATGGCACAGGAGCACCCCACCTGCTGCTGATCCCAAAACCCCAAACTAAGGAAGGGAAGACCAGGGGGCAATTAATAGGGAGGAATTTGTTTCTTTAGCAGCTCTGGCTCCATCAGGCAGGAAAGTTTAGGATGCTCTCGGGGGAGGGAGGATTCTTGTCTCAAGGCAAACTGGCCTACTCACTCTATTTATAGAGGAGAGGCAGCATTTGAGCCCTGCTGCAGCTCAGCAGAGCCCACTGAGATGCTCTGCTCGTTATGCAAGTGCTCCAGCGTGGTGTTTGCTGGGTCTCCAGGACAAAGGAGGAACTGAGAATCTGACTCCATGTTCTTAGAAGGCTGATTTATTATTTTATGCACTTATATTAAAGAACGCTATACTGAAACTATACTAAAGAATAGAGAAAGGATACAGACAGAAGGTTACAAACAATAATGAAAACTTGTGACTGTTTTCAGAGTCCTGAGGCAGCTGGACAGTGATTGGTCATTAAGTGAAAACAATTCACATGAAACCAGTCAAACAACCACCTGTTGGCTAAACAATCTCTTAACCACATTCAAAAGCAGCAAACACAGGAGAAGCAATCAGATAATTATTATTTTTATTTTTCTCTGAGGCTTCTCAGCTTCCCAGGAGAAGAAATCCTGGGCAAAGGGATTTTTTTAAAAATATGACAGTGACACTCCAGAGCCAGGTTTGTCCCCTGGCCCAGCCCCACATGGCCATGAGATGTCCCATGCAGGGCAGGAGTCCCCATCCAGCACATCCACAACTCAAGCACAGGACATCCCTCTGCTCACTGACAAAAACTGGGCCTGGAAAAGCAAAGTAGAGCATCCAGCTCTCCCTGAACCCCTCAGCTGGGATGGACATGGAATGCAAGGGGGAAAAAATGGGGTTGTTTGGAGGCTCCTGTGTTGTTGGGAATGGCAACACCCTCTGCTCTCTGGTGTCAGTGCCAGGCCTGGGGACACCCCAGTGTCCCCTCATCCATGGTGGGGGGAGCAGAGCAGGGGATGCTGCTGCCAGCAGGGCTTTGGCCCTCAAGGTGCTGTCCCTCAAGATGCTGTCCCTGCTTTTGGGACCAAAACAGCCACTTTAGGACCAAAAGAGCCTCTCTGGCCACCTCCAACATCCACAGGAGGCAGATGTCAGGGGGTGACCATGATGCAGACAAATTAATGAATATCCCCTTTCTTCTCCTTATCTTCCCCAAGCAAATTTAGCCTCCTAAGAATGCTTTGCCTGCCTCCCATCTCAGCTGGTAATAACAGCAAAGGAGCCATCAATGGGAATTCAATCCTCATCTTTTAGGATAAGGGCACAGGGTATTTCAGGAATTCAGAGTTCTCTTCACAGCAAGAGCAAGAAAGGTACATTGAACTGCAAAATCCTATAAATCTCATGCTGTTGGGAGCCCTCGAAACTGAAAATCTGTGATTTTATAACCAAACCCCAAATCTAATGCAGCCCTAAACAATGAGCCTTTCCTCACATTGCTCAGTCCAACTCTTGGAGCTTCCCACAGGGATGGGATCAAACTGCAGGGCTGTGAGGGTGAGCAGCACAGTAGGAATGGGTTTCCTTCCCACAGCATCTGCCACCTTGCCCAGCACAAGGGATTCAAGTAAAGCCACCGAAGAAAAATATTTAAATCTCCACAGATAAATTCCCAGCCAGAGCTGACTCTTACAGAGTCAGGGACACAATCATGGAGCAGAACGTGCTAAACACAATGGGCTGTGCTGGTTTTAGGGATAATTCACCAAGACTGGGGATTTTCTGGGCACCTCCATCACCCCAGCAGCATGCCTTCTTACTTATTCATCATCCTCAATATTAACCTTTGAGAAACTGCTTAAAACTGCAAATTCAGATGCTACAGATCCTGTGACAGTCACAACCTTTGAGCCAGAAGGGACAATTAAGGCACATCACCCAGGGGTTCCTTCAGCACAAACAGAGCAGGGTTCGGAGTTTCCCTCAGGAAGGATCCAGCCTTTTCCAGCACAGCTCACACACCTGCAGGGACACTGGGAATTGAGCTCCCAGACATGGCCCTGGCTGAATTTCTGCCACAGCACTCTGGAGCATCCAGTGGGGTGGGATGGTGAGAGGGCAGCTCTGCCTGCTGGGGCTGAGCACACTTCCCTTGGCAGTGCAAGGATCAAACCAATAATTCTGGGCACGGAGGGGCTGCCCCAGGTTGAACTGGACCCAGCAAAGAACACCATTCCTCCTAAACTCACCTGCCAGGGGTGACTGGGGCAGCGAGAGCAGCTCCTGGTCCCTGCTGGAGGCCAAGGAGTGGTGGAGCCACCCCAGGCTGGGATGTGGGGCTGCCCAGAGGCAACAGTGGTCTGGGGTTTACCAGACTGCCTCAGCCCCAAAGTATATACTCAGAGTAAAGCAGCCCCACACTGTACATTCCTAAAGGAAACCTGTAGTAAACCAGCCCCACACTGTACATCCTTGTAAGAAACCTGTAGTAAACAAGCCCCAGTGAACATCCTTATAGGAAACCTGTAGTAAACCAGCTCCAGTGAACATCCTTATAGGAAACCTGTAGTAAACCAGCTCCACACTGCACATCTGTTGTAAACCAGCCCTAATGCAAATCCTTACAGGAAACCTGTAATAAACCAGCCCCACTGCATGTCCATATAGGAAACCTGTGGTAAACAAGCCCCAGTGAACCTCCATATAGGGAACCTGTAGTAAACCAGCTCCACACTGCACATCCTTATAGGAAACCTGTAGTAAACCAGCCCCAATGCACATTCTTACAGGAAACCTGTAGTAAACCAGCCCCACACTGCACATCCTTATAGGAAACCTGTAGTAAACCAGCCCCAAAGCACATGCATATAGGAAACCTGTAGTAAACCACTCCCGATGCACATCCTCTGAGTAAATCTGTCGTGAACCAGCCCCAGTGTTACATCCCCAGAGAAAACCTGCACTCAGTGTGGGGAGTGCAATGGGTTCCAAGAGAGCCCCAGGAATTGTCCATTTACAATGTGGGGTTCCACTGCAGGGGCCTGGCTGGAACCTGAATGGTTTTGCCCCAGCCTTGGGGTGGGAGAGTCAAAGAAAACAAAAGCAGAGCACAGCTCTGGTGTGGGAAGGGCACAGATGGCAGAGACTGACACTTCAGGGAGGAACACGGGATCTTAGCGAGTTCTTGCAACATTGCTTTTAACAAAAACTGGGTGAGAGCAAAACACTTCTGGAGACAAAGGCTCCTAATGGCAATGGCAGGGCCAGGGAAAGCCCTGATGTACCAGGCAGAGGCTGAAAAGAAAATGAGGATCCTGTCAACACACCCAGAGTCCCAGGTCAGATTGGAATATTTGGCAGGTCACTGCCTCAGGCTCCATCATGGCAATGGCATCAGTCTGAAATGGGGGTGACACCAAGTGACAACCTGGAATTATTGGGGAAAAGGGAAAGGGAAAAGGAAAGAGGGGAGGAAAGGAGAAAGGGGAGGGAAGGGAAAGGGGAAGGAAAAGGAAAATATTTGAGAGCATTTCAGTGATTTAGACCCAGGGGCTCCTTGCTCAGGCTCCTGGAGGCTTTCACACAGTGGCTGCCTGATTTCCCCACAGGCACAAACTGAGATTAGCAACAGCAGCCTCCCAACTTCCAGGCATTCGTGCACGGCTGAGTTCATTTCTTCAGCTGCTCCATAAGGGAAGTTAAAAGCACTTGGCACTGTTCAATTATCCCTTGCACACATTTACCATGTGTCTGCAGTGTCCTAAGAGCTGCTTGTAGGGGACAGAGCTGTCCTTGTCCCTGTCTGTGCCTCCCTGGTGGCAGGAGGGTCACAGTGCCAGTGTCTGTCCTCACTCATTCCTACACAAGGACAGCAACTTTTAATGGGAAAAATTATTAAAACAGTGCTGAATATCAAGGGTAATGCCCAGCCTAAGATACTGGCAGTGCAGCTGCCACCTCAGCAATGCCTTGAGTTGCTCCAAGAAGAAATATTCAGATCACCACAGCCCCAGAGTCATCCTGCTGTGGATTAAAAACATGTGGAAGGCAAGGAAACCACTTTTGCCACTTCCATCTGGGAAGGTTGGGCACAGGCCAGCTGGAAGAGCCAGGAAAGGCTTCCTGCATCCATCCATCCATCCATCCATCCATCCATCCATCCATCCGCCCCTTCTCCCCAGGCTTTCTCAGGTGTTTCACATCCCACCTGGGGAGGCAGAGCTGGCCCCAACACAGGGGCTGCACTGCCTGGGCAAAGCTCTGCTGAGAGCATGTGGTTATCTTGTGGTTAACTCATGTTGTGGTTATCTTGTGGTTAACTCATGGTTTATCTTCTGGTTATCTCATGGTTATCTGGTGGTTAACTCGTGGTTGAGTCATGGTTAACTCATGGTTATCTTCTGTTTAACTCATGGTTTTCTCATGGTTAACTCATGGTTATTTCAAGGTTGCAGGGGGAGCACACTGCCAAGGAGCAAGAGAGAAAGCCAAATAAACAATTTCTCTTTTGTTCTCCTCAAGATCTCCTGCTCTGGGTGAGGACACAACAATTCCCCCAGTCTCTGAAGCTTTGATACCTGTTAGATGTTAAATAGAGGCTCCCTCAGAGACCCCCCCAAGCCCAGCTTTACTGGGCCAGCCTGGTGGTTTCTGTACAGTCCTGGTGTGTCCATGGCAGCCCATTCCTGGGGGCTCTGGAGGAACATCTGCCAAGAAACCTGTGCCAATAATTTGGGTGTTTCTTACAGTCCCTCCTGCCTGGCATCTGCCACATGAACCAGCTCCTGGCCAAGACAGCTCAATTTGAGATTCTTCCCTCCTCATTCAGGGGCTTTGATCCCTTCCTGCCTCCTCCCAGGGACTTTATTCACCATCATTTGCTAAATGGAGCCCATGAGGTCCCCATGCTACACAAGAACCCCTCTGAACCTCAGGGCTCCCTCAGCCAGGAGCTCAGGAAAGCTTCAGCTCCAACAGTGAAGCTTTCCTTGGACTCCATGTCCCTTCTGTTGTCACCCAATAGAGGAATAAATATATTTTAGTGCTTTTTCTGCCATGAATTGCACATGCACAGAGGGTACCACCCTCACCCAGCAGAGCCAGGAGCACTCTGTGTTCCCCAAAGGCTCCAGGACAACATCTGAGGTTACCAAGCAGCATCTCCTGGGAACACAGGTCAGCCCCAGGGCCTGTTCCCTTCCAGAAAACACAATTATTCACCTAATGGGCAATTTGCTGCCATCTGGACACGGAGAGCTTGACCTGTGCTGTGCCAGACGTCCCCATGAGCTCAGTGCTTGGCACCAGCAGGGCGCTGCCACTGCCTGGCACTGCTGGAGACAGATCAAAGGAGCCTCAGAGCTCTCAGATGGATCTCCCCAGCCTGCCCAGCAAGCATTCCAACATGAATCCCTCCTGTGCCACACGGGTGCTGGACAGATCCATGTGGGAGGGGGGCTGAAATTCCCCTCCTCTCTCTGCAGAGCTGGGAGCAGCTCCTCACCTCCATGGAAAGCCAGTTTCTCCTGCCAAATGTCCCTTTGCAACCCTCCAGGCTGAGCAGAGCCCTCAGCCCTGAGCAGCTCCCTGGGACAGTCAGGCCTTGGCACTCGTGCAGGGATTTCAGCAGCAGAGAGCACCTCAAGGTTGTTCCAGCCAAGGCTGCTCCAGCATCAGGTGTGAGTCACGGGACAGCAGGGAAAGGAGAGCCTTGGGAGGCACCGCTGTCAACAAATCCTCTCCTGCTTGAGCTCCACCTGTAGGATCCCAGCCAGGATTTGTTGGGATCTCTCACTGCTCAGAGTGACCCTAAAAAAAGTTGGAAAATTTCTTTTCCCAGCCTGGCACTTGAAGAAGGAGTCAGAGCTCTTCAGTTCTCAGTCTCAAGGTTGTTTATTGTGTCTTATCTATAAAAAATTTTCTCCTGCCCTGCCAAGGTCTGTCCAGCAGGACAGTTCCAGGCACTCTGCCTGCCCCCAGGGCAGTGTTATGCCTTTATACTAAAAACTACCTGTGCAATGTTTACAATTACTTTCCAACACCTATCACCTATGTTAGACAGTGAGCTTCTACTCTAAACCAATCTGTGAGTGCCAACATCACAGCAGAAGATGGAGGCCAAGAAGAAGAAGAAGGAGAAAGGCTGGACACACCCAGTTCCTCCATCTTGCCTCCTGAACCCCCATACCAAAATCCCCAAAATCTACTTTTCCACCCCATGATAACTTCACTATTATTCTACTTAAACTGTTGTGGCTTGCTGATCTTCATATAAGGTTGGTAATTTGCTCATAATCAAACCCACAGGTGTTTGGGGCTCCGTGTTTCTGAGACCCCTGGCAGGTCCTGGCCATCCTGGACAGCCAGAGGGATGTTCTGGGTTCCCACAAGGATTCACTGCAAAGAACAGGCCCTGAATCCCAATTCCCTGCCGAGGCCCAGCACCCAAAGGTGGAAGCTCTGCTCTAATACAGGAGCACAAAACACACTGCAGGTTTGGTTTTATTGAGAAGCAGAGCCTCAGGAACCTCTGTCCCTTCCAGCAGCTGCCCAGTGACCACACAGCCCCACAAAGCAGCTCTGACATGAAATAGAGAAGCACAAAAGTTATGAGGATTTAATTCTCCTGCTTTTGGACACCAAGGGGGAGCTGAGGACTTGGCAAAGGAGGGGAATGAGTGTGTGCACGCAGGCTGGGATGACTGAGCCTGTATCCATGTGGATGAGGAGTACGTCTGAGCAAGTGGGCTGGAGACGTGAGCGCCACGACAGCAGCGCGTCCCCAGCAGCTCCTGCTCAGCCCTCGTCCCAAATCCTGCCTCATTTCCACCTCATGAATTGCAAAGGACCCACTATCACACTCGAGCAGGCAATAAAAAAATTTAAAAATTAAAAAAAAAGAGAGGAAAAAGAAGGAATCAGACATGAGAAGGGAGGACCAGGGAACAGGAAGCCAAACACAGAACTATTTCCAGGAGGAATAACAGCCATATGGAAAAAGTTACCAAGATGATGAATTCTGCCTTCAATATGTTCAAGAAAGAAACTGCATCAGACCCAGTCTGGGGGTGGCCAGATACTTCAAGAGGGGAGAGGAAAAAAAAAGCTGCCACCCCAGCTTGAACTTGAACATTTGGTGTTTCATTTGCATCTTGGAATGAGACAACAGTTATCAGTCAAACTTTGCATTCCTCGCTTGGATCTCTGCCTTGCCGGGTCGCATTTGTGGCTCTCACATAACCAGGGATCCCCCCGCTGCAATATGCTGCTTCTGGCTCGGCCCTGCAGCCCAATTCCAGAGCAGCTGACATGGAAATTTACCATCAAACAACTATTAAAGTTTTACCTCAGGCTGTAAAAGCTGGAGTTGGTGTGCTCTGCATAAGGAGTGGAAACCCGCCCTGGGCTCACGTGCTGCATGGCACTGTGCCACCCTGCCGTCCTCACATCCCAGAATCCAGGCTGGAGAAGTGCAGGAATGATGGGAATCAGCCCCAGCCCTACAAATCTGCAGCTCCCTGGAGGATCCTTGGCTGCACTGCAAACTGCAAAAACCACCCAAAGGAGCCAAGGCTGTTTCCAAGGATTCGTTCTGCTGGATTTGTGATCCCATCTCACCCAGGTCTCTCTCTCTATTCTCACATCCAGTCTTATTTCCTCACTCAAAGGGCTGGGGGAAAGGGAAGCACAAAGGGCCATGGAGGGTTTGCACAAGGACACCTCAGGCAGAGCAGACCAGCAGCTGCCCTTGTGCAATTTCCCAAATTTCTCCCTCCTCAATTCACAGAGGTGGCCCCTGAGGCAGTTCCACCGTGTGGAGGCACCTCTCCAATTCCTAATATTCCAATGCAGGTACATCACTCAAGAACTTAAAGATAATTGGGATGAATCCAGGTTTTTCTCCAATTAATGGCAATTTCTTTTTCTACTTTACATCCCAACATCATCTTGTGTCTTTCTTTCTGTGCAAATCACCACCCACTTGCCTCCAAGGGTGGACAGCCTTTGCCAATACAAGTATCCAGCAGAGAATTAAAGCTAGAAAGTATTAACCATCACTGGGTTTTTTCCATCACCATCAAGCTCTAAACACTCTTTATTCAAGCTACAAGTGGGCTGCTGTACATCTCCTGCAGATGTCTGTGTTTGAGGGGAGAAAACACAGCAGCACTGAAATCCTCTTGTGGCTCATTAAAAGCAAGGAATTGCAGTTGGGTCTTTGCTGCCAAAGGAGCTGTGGCATTGCCTGAGAGGGGCTGGTTTGTACCTTTAATTTTACAGACCCTTCTGAAGCCTACCCCCAAGCACAACCACACCTCTCTTGCTCATCCCTTTAGTCCCCAAAACCCAGATAATGATGGCAGAGATTGTTGCTCTTCCCCATTGCTCACTATATCACACAACACAGTGACATCAAGCTTATTTTCCCTAATTCCTACCCAAAACAAAGCCCAGTGAGACATTTTCCAGCACAGAATAATCCCAGCAGTGTGCTAGACCATGAGCCCCATGGATGAAATGCAGGGGAAGTTATTTTGCCCAAGATGCAGAAGTGACTCTGCAGGATTAAGGAGCCCAAAGAGATTTTGCCACCAGCAAGGTTAAACAGTTGCTTCTTCCTTCCTCCTCTCCAAAGTGGCTGATTAATTCGGGAGCAAGGTAAACAATAAACAGTGATTATGTGCATGGGGGTGATGATTCAGCCAAAGCAGCAGAGCAGCATTTGAGTAACAGGCTCCAAGCATGGGCTTTATTCTCCCAGTGACGATTCCCCCGTGAGCAATGGAACAAGATGTCTCAAACAGCCACCAGGCAACAGCACAGCCCCAGTGTCCAGAGCTCCCCACACCAGCAACCCAAAGGGCTGAAACCAATGTTAAAAAAAAAAAAAATTCAAAAGGAAACCAGCCCATAGGGGATCACACATTCCAGCAGCAGTTTTTCCCATCCAGGCAGCAGTGAACACAAACCAGCTGGGACATTTCAACTGGCGTGGCAGTGCCTAGGAGAACATGCTGTGTCAAAAGAGATCTTCTGGAAAAGTGAAAATGTAGCAGGACACCTGCAAAACATCTCCTTTCTGCCTGCATAACCAAGCCCTGAAAAATTTAAATGGGTACTGCAAGAAAAATGTGCTGGGGGAAGTTCTGTGAAGCCATAAAACCCTGAGCCACTGAGGGGATGAAAGAAATCATGAAGGCAAGCATTTGTGCTTCTGCTTTATGCCTCATATTTTTGTTTTGCCTCATCACAAGGCTGATTGGATCCTGTCTGTTCCTCAGATAAAGAGAAGATGGAAATGCTTTCTGTTGCATCAACAAAAAGCAGCATGAAAGAACTGCACGGGCAGCGAGCCAGCTCCGAGCAGTGCTGGGGCAGAGCTGCTCTGCAGCATTGCTCCAACTGCCTGGAGCCAGGGGATTTCACCTCCCTGCACCCCTGCTGGGTGAGCTGGACCTGCAGCAGCTCACTTTGCAAGCCCAACATAACTTCCATGGGCATGGGGAAAGAGGCAACAGCCCCTTTCCCTTTGTCCCTTTGACGGTGGGCAGCTGGGAGTCGTACCAGGACATCACCAAAATCCCAAAAGCCTGGTAAATTCATCCCCACCTCTGTGGCTCGTTCCCTGTCCCAGCTCATCCAGCAGCACAGCCCCACCCTGGCTGTCTGAACTCACCTGCCAGGGTGGTGGCACCAGCAGCAAGCAAGAGGTTAACAAACCCAAGGAATATATCCACTCCACTTAAGCAGAGCAGAGCAGCAAGGGGGCCCCGTGGTGTTGACAACTCTAACAGCAAATTAAGAAGCTGAAATAAAATGCACCATCAAGCAAGCAGCTGGAGCGAGGCCAAAAATCAGAAATAGATGTAAAGAAAACTAGATCGAGAAATCAGCTCCAAGCAGGCTCATTGAGCTCAATTACTAGAAATTAGAAAAGGAAATGGAAAAATTGATATTGGAAGGGCAGAATGGGTTCTGTGGCATCAGGGATGGCTGCTCTGTTTATTGTCTCCCTCCTAATCACGTTTGCCAGCGTGGGATTGGCGATACCAGCTCGGGGTGCCATCGATACGGGAGGACAGCCTGACACTTCCAGGCAGCAATTCACAGCTTACGTTTGCAACAGCAAACCTGAAGTGAAATTCAGTGGCTGGGCTGTGTCCCTGTGACCCTGGTGACATTGCCACATGCTCACAGCTCAGCACAGCCTCCCCACTGTTGGATTTGCAGGGAATGCCCCGACAAAGGCAGGAATGATGCATCTGACTGCATGTTCTCACAAGGCAAATTTATTACTTATTATACTATATTAAAGATATATATATAAATATAAGTATTATAGTATACTTTTATAAATATATTAGTATATTACTTATAAATATATTTGTATACTATAATACTGTACTAAAGAATACAGAAAGGATACTTACAGAATGCTAAAAAGATAATAATGAAAACTCCTGACTCTTTCCAGAGTCCTGACACAGCTTGGCCCTGATTGGCCAAAGAGTGAAAACAACTCCCAGCAGAATCCAATGGAACAATCACCTGTGGGTAAACAATCCCCAAACACATTCCACATGAGCACAACACAGGAGAAGCAAATGAGATAAGAATTGTTTTCCTCTTCTCTGAGGCTCCTCAGCTTCCCAGGAGAAGAATCCTGGGTGAAGGGATTTTTTCAGAGAATGTGAATGCTACACCTACCAGGCTGCAGCCAGCCTGGGGAGCATGGAGGGGTTTTTAAGAGCTTCCCATCAGGTTCCTGCTTGTACATTTGAAGCCGGTACAGTCCTGGTTTGAAACTCTGCTCTGCAGCCAAGAGCACTGATAGAGAGGAAACACTTATTCTAAAAGCAAAGAATACAAAAAAACTCATGGGCAGCAGGGAATAAAAAAAATATTCTGAGTTCAAGAGACCCATGAGGATCATCAAGTCCAACTCTTATGAGCATGGCCCAGAAAAAACAGCAGAAAGCAGCAGAAAGTTTCAGCCCTCATGGTTAGAGGAGCTGGCAGTGCTGCAGCAGTGAGCAGAGAGAAGCAGAGCCCACCCTGAAGATGTTTGGGTTCATTATCCAGAGCCCTCAGACCCCCAGAACAGCTCAGAGCAGCAGCCGCTCCCTCCTCACAACTCTCCTTTCCCAGCCCCTCTCCTGAGCCTGCCCAGCTCCTCCCTCTGCCTTTGCCCCTGGGAAAATCAGCCAAATCCTGCTCAGTTTTTAGTGACACAAACCTGTCACTCCTGGTGTCCCAGAGACAGAGGCTGGGGACAGCCCTGAAGTGTTTGTGTTCCCAGCACAGGGCAGTGTCCCACCCTTCCCACTGTCCCCTCCTTGCCAAACACCTCACAGGAAGGTCTCTGGTTTATTCCTGGGGGGGCTACAAGAGCTGCAAACCCCAAGTTCGTGATGCACATTCCAAACTGCACCTCCTGTCTGGGGAGCCAGGATCTCAGAAAGGCTGAAAGCAGCTGCCTTGCCCTGGTAACTGCTATAAGTTCAGGTATAAACCACCTGGTTTGGCTTGAGTTCTCCTGAATTTGGGAGGATTTGTCCTCAATTCCTCAAATCTTTTGCCCAGAAAACCTTTTTCAGGACCTTGGTTTGTTACTGCTCACTCAGAGTTTCCCTTCAGCCCTCCTGCCTCAGCTCCACCTCCACTCCTTGCATCCATTCCCATGTGGGAATTATCCCTTGTGCTCAGGGGCTGTTAGTACATCAAATTCATCCATACAAATTCATCCCTGCAGGACAAAGTGCTCCTCCTGGAAGAGAGCAGGACCACAGAGTGTCCCTGGAAGGGCAACAGCTCAGACTTGTCCCCAAGTGTGAACAATCCCATATTGCAGAGCATGACAGGGCTCAAATCCAGGTACCCCCTGTGCCCTGGCATGGGGGCAGCCCCAGAGACCCCCTGAGCAGGACTCCAGCCTTGCTGTCCCTTTGCCTCCCTGGAGGTCCATTCAGCTTCCCCCTTGATGCCTCAGGTTTCAATTTTTCTATTTTTCACATTCTGTGCTGCTTTAGTGTGTGGGTCTGAGCTCCATATCAGGACATGGTGAGCTCTGTGCACAGAGCAGGGAGACAATTCCTGCTCCAGCTGGGCACCAAGGACAAATGATCCAAATCTCAGCCCAAGAGCACAAACACCGTGGGCTGGAGAGAGAAAAACAAGCAGGGTGGGACTGCCTGGGCTAAAGCTGGAATGGGACAATGAACTGCAAGGTGCAAATGGAGCAGAACTGATCACATGGAGAGACCCCGTGCCCGGCCATGCATTTTGGGACCATTTTGGTTCATCTTGGGTGCAGCCCTGGCTGGGCTCTTGTGCTGCCCAAGGTGGATCCATGGAGGCCTTTAATAAATCCCTGCTTTATTCTTTAGCTCTGTCCAGTCTCTGTTCTAGGGCAGCTGCACAAGGCATCACCCTGGTAGGAAGATGGACTGGGAGCTGGAGGAAGCATTCTCTCTCCAGTTCACTGCTTAAATTGACTTAATTTCTTCAAAATGTTTTCTGTTATTAGATTTTAGAAGAGGATAAAAACTCCTGTGAAGTTACACAAGCAAAAATAAAAAGACTCATTCCTGGATTTGCTGATTTAAAGGGCTTGTGGTACAAGCAATGAGTTTATTCCTTCACAGAATTCTGTCCACTGGGGTCAGCTGCATCATTCAAATTTTAAAGTTACCTGGGATGGATCTGGGTTTTTCTCCAATTAATGGCAATTCCTTTTTCTCCTTTGCATCCCAGCTTCACTCCAAAGTGCACTCGTGCTCAGCAACTCTCTAAAACCCAACAAAATAACTCCATCCTCCGAGGATACCTCATCCCACCCTCAGTGAATCTGCTGGGAGTGACATTCCCTATCCTTGAGGATGGACAAGGCCAAGAATGCCCCTTTGCCACGTGGCAGTGGCTGTGCTGGGCAGCCCCACACGCAGCACACGCTGCCCAGCCCAGCCAGCACGTGCCCAGCCACGAGCTGCTGGGCCCAGGCCAGCCCAGCGCAGCAGGAATGCTCAACCACCATCTGATGGCTGCCTGGGCCTTGTGGGAAGCCAGTGGGACTGATCCAGGTCCTGGCAGGCAGGTATCCATGTGTCTCAGAGCTGCTGCCTGCCAGGGCCGGACTGGGAGGGTGCCAGGCACGAGCGAGACAGGGTCCTCTGAGGTCTGCTGGCACCTCACGGCTCCTGCCCCGTGACACGGTGCTCCAAGTCTGGCACCTCAAACAAATCTTCTCCTGTCCTATGGGGGCTGCAGCTTCAAGGAGAGCAGCACAGAGCCCAGAAGTTATCCCAGTTCCCTTGCTTGGTTTGGGGTGGTGCTGGAGGGGTGTGATGGTTTTCACAGAGGTCTTAGGATGAGGGAAGAGATGTAGATCTGACTCCATGTTTCAGAAGGCTGATTTATTATTTTATGATATATATTACATTAAAATTACACTAAAATAATAGAGGAAAAGGTTTCATCTCAGAAGGCTAGCTAAGCCAAGAATAGAAAGGAAAGAATGATAACAAAGGTTTGTCTTTCAGACACTGTGTCCAAGCCAGCTGACTGTGATTGACCATTAATTCCAAAACATCCACATGGGACCAATCACAGATGCACCTGTTGCATTCCACAGCAGCAGATAACCATTGTTTACATTTTGTCCCTGAGGCCTCTCAGCTTCTCAGGAAGAAAAAATCCTAAGGAAGGATTTTTGCAAAAAGTTGTGTGCAACAGAGGGGCTTTCAAGCAGTAAGATTTCCCTTTTCCTTAAGCAAAGGGAAGTTGCTTTTTTTTCCCCAGGAAGGCCTAGAAAAGCATGGAAAAGCAACCAAGAGGGTGGCGTAGGCCTGAGGCTCCCAGGAAGGCACCAGGGCTCATCAGGAGCAGGAGAGAAGCTGTCAGGGAGAAGGGGGCGAGGAAGGACTGCAGCGAGCAGGGCTGGGGGCTGGAGATGCTGGGGAAGCTGCTGAAGGGGTGGAGTGATGGGAGGGGGAAAAAAAATCAGGCAAAAAGGGATTCTGGGTGTAAAATTTGAGACTTTGGTAAAGCAGCCCTGATTTGGAGAAGGCAAAATGTGGCAAATAAACAGAAAAATCCTGGTCTGCCCATCTGAGAGCAGCAGAGGAGTGGCAAGCACGGAGCAGAGGTGGGGGCCAAAAATCCAAAGCAGCTCAGCCTGGGTGAGGACCACAGTCCCATGAGGCACCCAGAGAACTCAGGGCAGTGGGAATTTGTCCATGCCCAGCTGAAATCCTCAGCAGCTTCCTGCAGAGCTGCTCCCTGAGGGAGGCATGGGAGCCCTGCTCCTGCAGAGCTCAGGATACGGCACCGCTCCCGAGTGGGCGGCGCAGCCTCATCCCTCATGAATGAAAATTATAAAAAAATTAAAAAAAAAAAAAAAGGCAATACAAGAAAGAATCACACCACCCACCAGCAGGTACTCTATAAATACCATGGCAGGGGGTGTCTGCAGAGGAACTGGAGGCATTGACTTCATGGCGTGCTCAGAGCCACAGATGCAGCTTCATTACCATGTAGAGCTCTTGGCTGAAATCTCAGAGCTGTGCTGAGCTTTGCCTGGATCTTCTGCCCCATAAAAAGCAGTAAAACTATGAACAAGCCCAATTCCTTCCCCTGGAAAATGGGAAATTGTGTTTATACCACAGTGGTACCTGCAGGCAGCCCAGTCCTGAGAATTCAGCCATAAACTCTGCTTGGAAGATCCTGGATGAAAACACAACACTCCAAGTCCTTCCTCAAATGTTTGAGGTCCAAGTTGGGCTAAAGAAAGTTGGTGCTGACCTTCACTTCAGTATAAACGTGCTGAGCTCTGCAACAGCCAGAGCAGGGCAGAATTAAAATATTTGGCAAGCTCCAGCTGAGCTCACCTGCCTGATGTGCTCACCAGGCAGAGAGAAAGGAGGAATCCCAGCAGAACCCTTCACAGGAATCAGTTTAGGGGACAAAGTCATTGCTGTGTGGCTGAAGCAGTGCCGGTCAGGGCCCAAAACTAGGCTGAGCTGCACATAAATCACAAAACCACCTAATTTCTTCATCAACATACCCCATATAACAGAGACCAGACCCCAGTCCTTTAATTCCTGTGAGACCCCCTAAAAATCTCCTGTAATGCAGATTGCAGCAGCATTCATTTAGGAAAACAACAAGATATAAAATCACAGAATAGCACAGAGACCTGTCTGCTGAGAAAAGTGTTTGGGTTTACTGTTGCAGAGAAAGAACATTGTTACCTGGAGAATGAGCCTAGAGGAAGAGCTGGAATGATGGGAGGGAACACTGGATGGATCACAGAAGGCAAAACAGGCTCAGGTACAGGCAGAAGCTGCTTGTGAGGGGCCCTGGAGTCACTTGTACCCAAATCCTCTGCAAATGGGAGAACCTGGAGGGCTCTGCTGTGCTGCTGACTGTCTCAGCTCTGCCTGCAGCAGCAAAGTCAAGGGAACAGGGAAACCAGGCGCAGCTCCCAAGAGGATTCAAGGTGTTCCTCACATTTGGGACACCTGTGGGTGCCCCAAAAGATCTTTGCTTCTCTGGCACAGAAGGTGAAACAACCTCAAGTTGTTACCAAGTAGAACAAGCTCACAGCACAAGCAGAGCCAAGGGTGAGCAGGGACCACAGAGAACCAGGACTACCTGAGCCCAAACTGTCACCTGGAGCCAGCAGAGAATTTTTGTCCCCATCTGGCTCATTGAGAAGAGCTGGCACTAGGATCCCCATGGATGTTGTCCCCTCAGCAGACAGGGCTGTCCCTGCCAGAGGGAGCCCAGGCCCATCTGCAGCAGCCCTGGAGCTGCAGAGGAAAACTCCCCCCTTGTGCAGGATCCCTGCTGCAGCAGAGCCACAGCTGGCACTGCAGGAGGGCTGAGCCCCCATGGATGGGGCTGGGACAGCCCCTGACACACAGGGGGGCAGGGACTGCTCTCACTCTGGCAGTGGCTTGTTTTCTTTATTTGAACTATTGCATTTTTATTTTTAATTTTCCTACTAAAGAACTGTTATTCCTGCTCCCATATCTTTGCCTGAGAGCCCCTTAATTTCAAAATTGTAATAATTTTGTGGGAGGGCTTTACATTTTCCATTTCCATCCTCAGGGGATGTGGTAGGAAAGGGAAATCAAACACTTTGCCACAGCAACAGCAATGCCAAGGGCCAAAGCACAGGTTCTCTTCCCTGTGGAAGTGTGGAACCAAACACGCAGCTCCTCCAAAAACTCCCTCCCAAGAGAGATTTAAGCAGAAAAATCTCATTTAAAAAGAGATGTACTCAAAATTTCCCAAGATTAGGTTTATGTGCCTGAACTCTCACTGGAGCTGTATGAGTGGAGATCTTTATTCTGTTCCTTCACCTCTTTTAGCAAGAATGTGACTTAAGGCAGAACTTCTGCCTGCAGATTTAATAAAGATAATGATATTTTGGTGCTCGTGAAGGGTGGGTTTTGTACAGTTATTCCTTGGATTAATTCCCACACCAGCTCTCCACATGTCTCATGTCCTGGGACAGGGCACAGTGGATGGTTTAACCCAACACGGGCTGATTCAGGAAGGGACAAATGAGTGAAATGCCACCACCCAACTCACCGGGGTGTGAACCAGGGAGCAAAACAAGAACTCAACAATTGCTCTGTAATTCACCTTCCCCATGGACCAGGCTCAAAAAGGAACAAACACAACTGGGCCAGTTATCAACAACAACCTTTTGATGATGTGAGACCCACAGCAAAGCATCTCAGCCTCACTTTTCCAACAAACCCATTGTCTGAAGAGCAACAAGGTGGGCAATGAGGCTTCTCGTGGAGACCAAAACAAACCAACTTCCCCTGTAGTCACAGTCTGGCCCAGCTTGAACTGCCTTTCTAGATCCTCTAGAAAAGGAAAGGAAGGGGAAAAAAATTGCTTAGCAAGATGATTAAATAAAATGTTAGCTATTCCAGCTACCCACTGGCTCTGCCTTTGACGTCAGAGCTGAATGCATTAACTAAATTTGTCGCTCAACAGCTAAAAATATCTAAGGCATTAAAAAAAAAAATAGGGCAGTGCTGGGAGAACTGGAGGTCCTCAAGAGGCACAAAACCCCTCCAGGTGGGGTTGACTGTGCTCTTGGGATTGGGATGTTGTGGAAGAGCTGGTGAACAGCCAAAGGAAGGAATGGGATGCTGCTGCCTGTCTGCTCTTGGAGCTGTTGCATTGCCAAGGGTGCCCAAGGTGTTTGAAGATTTCTCCTCTTCCTCAGCTGCCCAAGAGACGACCAATGGAGCTGGGATGCTGGAATGAATGATCAATATTTTAACAAGTCACTAGAGGAAAGAACATTCCCTTTAAATGATGGAACAGAACCGTGTGTTGAGTTTAGGAGCAGGCCTTGTGCTTTTCCAGCCCCTTCCAAGGTTTTTCATCTCTGAGGGAGCTCTGCCTGCTCTCCAAGGGTGCTGTGGACACACCAGGTGCCCTTTCCAAAAGAGAGCAGCCAAAGCACAGCAAACACTGGGGCAAAGCCAAAAGCAGCCCTTTGCTTTTGTTCCTTGTCAGGGGCAGCTCCCTGAAAGTCAAACATCCTTCACCACAGCTTGCTCTCAGCCAGGCTGCTCCTCACATCCTGAATTCCTAAAGGGGTTGTGGCAGGGTGGCAAATACCTGAGCAAGGAAATCAGCTGCACAGCCTGGGGTGTCCTGAACTGCTCCAGGGTTGATGCAGTAGTGTGGAAGACGTTTTACAGTGACTTCTGAGAGCCAGAGAGAAGTTTGATCAGAGGATCCACGTTCACCCCTGAAAGAAATTTCTACCAAAGTCCTTGACACAGAAACCAAGAAAGAAAGAAGGAGAAATAAGAGAAACCTGCAACTGCCTGTTCCAATGAGCACTTTGTTTGTTTTTCCTGACCAATGAGTAAAGTGTAAACTGATGAGCTTTGTAAGAATGTACAAAAAGCATGCAGGCTAGAGTAAAAACAGTTTGGAGCCTTCTGAAAATGGAGTGTGTTGCTTTGTATTGTCTTCATCCCAACTCTGACACAATAGGATGAAGAAAAGGGGTCAGAGAACTTTGGCTACAGGACAGAACCAAGAGGAAATCACTCTGGGGCTTGTTTAAACTCATGGAAAGCAAACTTTTACTGTTCATGTTTGTGCAGGGCCTGATCCAAGCATCCAAGGCAAGCATGCATTGAACCCCATGAATAGATCCTGGCTTAAGCGTGTTATTAATGTTTCACTGGTAGGGACAGTCAAGCTGGTGCTTTGGACTTGGAGCACAGGAATTACAATAGGGAGATGCTTGAGTGAAATCCCTTTCTGCTGCTGTTCCTGTGGCACTGAAGAGAAGGCTTGGCTTCACTAATATTTTACAACAGGTTTACTTCTTACTCTGCCAGAATTTGCATGGGAAAAGCAGTGGCAGGAAACAAAACTCAGAGGATTTTGTGCCTGCACTTGGAGGGATCATTGTAATTTTGTTGCTGGATACTAAAAGAACTCACAGAGAGTGATCCTGCAAACTCCCATAGCCAAAATCCTGGCACTACACATCAGACCCGAGTCAGTGAAGGAGCAGAAACAGCATTACAAGTGATTAAGTGGCATTAATTGCTGTGGGATGGGCAGGCCCTGGCACAGGGTGCCCAGAGCAGCTGTGGCTGCCCCTGGATCCCTGGCAGTGCCCAAGGCCAGGCTGGGCAGGGCTGGGATGGTGGGAGGTGTCCCTGCCCATGGCAGGAGTGGGACTGGGTGCATTTTAAGCTCTATTTCCACCCAAACTTCTCTGTGCTTCCATCAGGCTGCAGTGGCAGAGCCCAGACACAGCTGGGGTGAAATGCCAGCAGGGACAGCAAAATCCATTTCCACAAAAACACAGGGGACTCAAGGTTGCAGAAACCACCCAACACAGAAAGCTTTAACGGAAGAACAGATGGGTAAAAGATATTTCTATTACCAGCTGGAATCTTTAATTTTGCTCCAGCCCACAAAGTGCTGACTCCCCTCACCTGAGCTGTGTCACCTCCCCTCCTCCTGACTCTGCTCCCTCCCCGTGGCGGGACATTAACATATGTCCAATCTGCTGAAGGTTAGGGAAGGAATTTCTCCCCAAGAAAGGTTAATAAACAAAGAAGTCCTGCAGTAACAATACAGCCATTGTGTGAAAACTTAATTGGATCAGCAATGCATCAAATGTGCCAACACAGGGACAAACTTGCAAAGGAGTTGTTTAATCTCAGCCCTAGGTCAGAGTCTAAATGAGTGCCTTGCAACAGAGACTGCTTCTAATTGCACTGAGAAGCTACAATACGCTGGAAATAAAAGCTGTGGGTAGCTGGCTCTTGTTTTTAAAGCAAAAAAAAATTCTTTAGAGATTCTAACAACTCAGACAAATATCAGCTGTAATATTCTTTAAAACAATGCATTTGGGCAAAGAAAGGCTTTTTTAAAAAATCAAAAATATTATTTATTCAAGACCAGCCTGCTTGTAATCAGACTGGATTGGTGAGTACAGGACTCACTCACCCAAGTGTTCACCATCTTCCCACGAAATAAGGGGAGCACACTCAATACAGATTCCAGCATGAAAAATGTTATACTTTTGAAACAGCTGTGAAATTGATGGAGTTGATTTTTCTTGGAAATGTCACAGTGAACCAACACACTCCAGGAGAGATGTCAGCATTGGCCAGTGAAGATCCAGTGTTTAACTGGAGAGTAAAACTTCCATCCTCAACTCTCACTCGATGTGAGCAGCCCCTGGGAACTCAATTTACAACAACCCAGCCTCCCTTTGAAGCAGAATGGAGCCTCCTCATCAAAGCAGCTCATTTCAACCAAGGGGAACAAACTGCTAAAAAAGGGTTTCTTGGTTGTAATTGGGAGAAAATTAAAACTAAAAAAGGGCTGACTCTGACAGCCTGATGAGTACCATGTTCTGTAGGTGCTATATATAATATTCCATATATACACATCACTTAATAGAGGGTATAATATGAGTATTTAGGTAGTAGGTAGAATAGATACTATAATATGAGTATTTAGGTAGTAGGTAGAATAGATACTATAATATGAGTATTTAGGTAGTAGATAGAATAGATACTATAATATGAGTATTTAGGTAGTAGGTAGAATAGATACTATAATATGAGTATTTAGGTAGTAGGTACTATGATATAATGTGCTGTTGGCACTCCCAAGGCTGCCAGAGCTCCAGGATGTTGTGACAGCACTCTCAGGGATGCCCAGGGTGGGATTGCTGGGCTGGGAGTGGGACTGGGTGATCTCTGTGGGTCCCTTCCCACTCTGAGCATCCTGTGATGCTGTACTACACACAATTTACTACAGGGACCAGAATTGTGCAGGTATTTCATCCAAAGGATGTTTTTTTAAGTGACCAGAGGAACAAAGCAGCAGGAAAATATTCATTTTTTTTCCCCATACATATGGAGGATTATACATTTCACAGTGATTAGGAGGGAGTATTTCTCTGGCTAGCTGGTTCTCTGGTTTCCTCCATCTCTGGGCAGGAAATCCATTTTGATGCAGGATGAGCAAAAAGGCAGCTCCCCTTGGGAGAAGGCACTCACAGTTACAACAGCAGGGCAGTGACATTGCCCGTGCAGCCCCTCCTGGGAGGGCTGGCAGCAGCAGCAGGAGGGAGCTGCAGGGCTCTGCTCCCAGAGCTCTCTCCCAGGCAGGGAGCAGGACAGGCACAGCTCCCCGGAGCCTTGGGCACATCTGGAATCATCAGCACTGATACTCCACGGCTATGTGGGCTAGGCATGACCTCTGGGGGGACATGGATGTCTTTAGAGCACAGCTGGGATGTGTTCTTTATCCCAAAGCACCATAGAACACCAACAGGAACACAGTCCCTAAACTGACACCCCCAAAACCATCCCACAGCCTCAGAGCCTCTGACTGTCCATCCACAGATCCTGTAGCATCACCAGTTGGTCTCTCTCCTGCCCCATCCAGAGCCCCCAGTCTGTTTTCCATGTGCTAGGATGGATTTCAGCAATGCACACAGGATTCAAGATCCAGGTTTGCTGAAGCTGCAGAAGTCTGTGGCTTTGGAAGCCTGAGGGTGGCCCTGCTTTGGGGCAGGGCTGGGAGCAGACAGACAGATCCCACTGTCCCTGGTGCTCTGTCCCACAGGGGATGATACCACTGTCCAGTCACAGATATCTTTTTCTGAAAAATCCTTTCCTTAGGATTTTTCCTCCTGTGAAGCTGGGAGGCCTCAGGGACAAAATATAAACAATGATTATCTGCTGTTGTGGAATGCAACAGGTGCATCTGTGATTGGTCTCATGTGGTTATTTCTAATTAATGGCCAATCACAGTCAGCTGGATCAGACAGAGTCCAACCACAAACCTTTGTTATCATTCTTTCCTGTTCTGTTCTTAGCTAGCCCTCTGATGTAATCCTTTCTTCTATTCTTTTAGTATAGTTTTAATGTAACCTATCTTAAAATAATAAATCAGCCTTCTGAAACATGGAGTCAGATCCTCATCTCTTCCCACAACCTGAGACCCCTGTGAACACGGTCACACCAGCCCATGTGCAGGGTTGTCACCACTCCCCTGCTCCCAGCCCTCATCCTCCCCCTTCCATCTTCCAGCCTCAATTATTCATGGGTGGCAGCAGTGGTGCAGAAGTGCAGCCAGGGAGGAACTCAGGGACACTTTGGGGAGCTGTCACCCTGTTCCCAGCTGCAGATCCCCCAGGTCTGGGCTCCAGCCACTGTAATGAGCTCTGCAAGAACCTCAGCACTCTGTCCCCAGCCCCAGGGGGAGAAAAACCAGCACAAGAGCAGCTCTAATGGTGCAGCACACTGGCAGGGATCAAAAACTCCTGCTGAATATGGAGGAGAGGAGATATATGCTCGCACATAAAACATAAATGCTCTCGCCCATCAATATTGATGTTTCCCTGTTCCCATAGAACCAGACCAAGGATAATTACATGCAATTTTTATGCTGCCTCTAACATACTTCAGTCTGTGCACATCAAAGCCTGGGTAGGTAATGCTACAAGTGCCAGGAGTGCCCTGGATCAAAATGGAGCTGGTGGAGAGAAGCCATGGGTGGTGGGGTGGGGAAGGCAGCAGCCTCTGCGTGCTGGCTGCTGCCTGTGGTGACAAAGGGAATAATAACAGAGGTGATCACAGGCTGGGCCCAATTATCCCATGTCCAAGCCCAGTGCTGGAGCCTGGAAGGGCAAGAGGAGCTGGCTGGGAGCCTGGTGGGGTATCAAAGCCAGGAGATATCAAAGGCTTGCACAGCAAACCCCAGGTGCCAGGGAGCAGGAGCAGAACTCCTGGTCTGGCACGGAGCAGGGAGCAGCTGGAGGCAGATCCTTCCCAGCCTCCCATCCCCAGCTCGGAGCAAGGGCTGCTGCAGTGCCCCAGGGGAGCCCTGAAAGCTTTTACAGAGCTGGCACATGTCCACCCCACCTCCATCCTGGAGACAGGCTCACCCCCAGCCTCAGACCATAAGTGCCTCTAAATCAGAGGCTGGGAAGCTTTTCCACAGCCCTGGGAGGCAGATGCAGGCTCTCCTTGCAGATGCAGCTGATAAACAAGGCCTTGTTCTCCTGAGGCCACGCAAGCACCTTCACTAGGGCTGGATGAAAGTAAGGATCACACAAAGCCCAGCCACACCTCAGCTTTCCAGGGAGCACCAGGGATGGAATCAAACACAACTTGGACCCCAGGTCCATCTCTGACACTGGCAGAGGGCTATTTACAAATCACAAATGGGACAGGACTGCTGTGGAACTGCCTTGAGCTGTTTTATTTTCCAGCATCAGTCTCATTACATGATTATGACAATGGGAAGATGCCAGCAGCTCACATCCCAGGCAGCAGACCAAGAACTTAATGGTACAACTTATCAAGTAAGTTTTTTGCCCAATCACACAAAGCAAAAGCTCATTGACAGTAGTTCTATCCAATCACTATAAACACAGGTACCTTTGGTTAAACAATGTTTGCTTATTTCAAATACAATACCTGCTTGTAAGCCTTAAAACACAATGCACAGAGCTCCATTATTAAGCTTCCACCTTCCTAATATCTTGCTACATAAACTTTTCTGCAGCTTAGAGAGTTATTCTAGACAAGCGTTAATACACAGACCATTGTTCTATTTGTCCTTGCTTTTCTACAGTTTAAATAATTTTTCTGCTGACCAATCTCATGGCTGCTGCTTAGCTCTAATCACAGTTCTGCTGCCTCTGGGGCTGCCTTTTGCAGCTTTCCCAAAACCCTCTAATTTTGTGTATTCCCACAATATCTTTCTCCCAAGACAAAGCAATTTCCCAGGCAGAGCACCCAGATGTCCCCACCCTGTGGGTAGGAGCAGCGTGCAAAGTTGTAGTGCAAGTGCACGATTGAACCTTCTCCTGGGGCTGGATAAAAGCAAGGATCACACAAAACCCAGCTCCTGCAGCCACACCTCAGCTTTCCAGGGATGCAATCAAACACAGCTTGGACCCCAGGCCCATCTCTTTCTCCCAAGACAAAGCAAATTGCCAGGCAGCAGCGCCCAGATGTCCCCACCCCGGCCCAGAGTTGTAGTGCGAGCGCACGATTGAACATTTTCCCTTGAATGACAGTTTTAATGAAAGACATCTCAGCGCTTGGAAAATCAGCATAAATGATCAGTTGCTAATCTTGTATCTCCCAGTAACTCTGGGAAGGCAAAAATAGAGCAGGCAGAATAAACTGGGGGCTGCGAGCGGGGGTGGGGAGGGAAGCGGGGGTATGTTTTGCTCCTCTTTCTGAGAGCTCACATAGCAATTGCCACTGATTAAAAAACCCACTTTTCTTACAAAAGGCACGATTTGCTGAGCACCAGTGTTGAACAATAGTGGGGGCTGCCTCCAGGCTCAGCAGAGGGAGCTGGATCAGTCACTTTTCGTGCAGTCTTTAACCTCCTACACCCAGCACGTCCCTGCCATCACTCAGGAGTGCTTTATCCCAGCCTGAGGAGCCACAGGTTGGGAACTCCCTGGCCCAGAAACTTTGCAGGATGGGAACAGACAGGAACAGCAAAACATGAGGGGTGATGCAGATTTTCTACCTCTAAATAAGCACAAAACCATGAGGGCCCAGTTGAAGACAAACACCAAGAGGATATCCAGCATTCACTGGACAGGTTTTTGCGTGCACACAATCCCAGAATGGTTTGGGTTGAAAGGGACATTAAAACTCCTCTCCTTCCACCCCCCGCCATGGATGGGGACAGCTTCCACTCTCCCAGGCTGCTGTGGTCATTAAAACCCCAAGGCCAACAAAGCATCCTTTGCTTTGCCTTCAACTTTTCCATCTCTTCTGTTCTCCTCAGAGTCTAACCCTGGCCCTGTCACCATGGTACCTGAGCTCCCAGTGGCAAATTATTAATCTTTACAACATAAGGAGGGACAATTTTGACATCAATATATGACTTGTAATAGCTGCTGTCTGTATGATAGCACCATTTTAGTGCTTCTTTTCATTTCTGTGCTTTTTTTATGAGGCTATTTTCTTTATTAGTGCATTTTTATAGCTTGTGCAACACCTTAAGTGCCTCCAAGAAGGTACTTTATAAATAAAATTTTAATAAGATTAAGGATTTAACTCCAAGAAAAAAAACCCACTTGGCCAAGTTCTGAATCACATGGTCCCTGTTCCATACCCTTCTTGTTTGTGCATGTCCTCATATAGCCCACAGGTTTTTAGTTTTGGTGCCATACTTCTGGCAAAACAGTTGGAATCTCAGCAGATCTCCATATTTCATATGGAGAGCTAACAGGACTTTTGGAGAGGTTATATTTCTTATCTTCTGCACATTTCAGAGCTGAGTTCCAAAACTGTAACAGTTTCTATCACTTTGTTCAAGGCTTTTTCAAATTTTAATGGTAACAGAGCCACCAATTACCTGCAGCCAACAGAATAGAGCCCAGCAGGCCAGAGGGGTTATATAAACCTGCTCTTGTGGCAATTTGATTTTCACTTGCACCACACAAACAGGAAAATTAGGGCTGGACAAGCCTGGCTCACTAAATTATCATTAAAGATGCAGCTACAGAGCAAAGCAAGAAGGACTTGATGTGGGGTTTAGTGTCTCCAAGACAACCTCCTAAATTACAAGTGAAACTCTGGTTCTCCAAGGAAATAAAGCTCTTGTTTGATTTAACTCAGGAGAAAAGGTCTTTAAAAGTCTCAAACTCAGCAGAAAGACCTGGCTGCCTTCCCTGGATCCTGGAGCACATGGATTTCACAGCCCACCTTTAAGGACAACAGTAGAGCCTTTTTTTTCTCTTTCCAAAGAAACCTCAGCAGCTTTCCCTGTCAATCCAGCAATCCCATCTGTGGGGAAACAAGAGCTACTCTCAAAGGGGTGCTACAGCATCGTTTGAGTTAAAAACTGGGCACTTCCCACAGCACATTCTGGGACACCGCAGCAGCCCCACAAACTCCCCATAGCCCACACCCCACCTCACCCAAACAGACTGTTAAATGTGAAGAACACATAAAAAACCCAAAAACCTCCATTCTCAATAGACACAACAGTGAAAGACTTCAAGCTACTAGTCCCTGCTTTTCTCAGAGAGGAGAATTCAGGAGCAAACACACCTTCAGCCTCAGAGATGATACCAGAGTCCAGAGCTCAGCCTCTGTGCCCAGCTCAGCCAGCATCAGCTCTGTCTTTGGAATCAGGGCAGAAGCCACTCCTCTGCCTTTTTCAACCTTCCCCAGTGTTATCATCTTATTGCAAAAGTTCCATACCATCTTGATGATTTCTCATGGGCATCTCCTCACAGCACTAACTCCTTCTTCCTCACAGCAAAACCAACAAAGCCCATCTCCCACCTCACCCAGCTACCCCACTCTTTTGTAGCACTCTTTTTCTCATTGGACACAGCTGTGGCCTCTTAAGGGCAGGCCAGTTCCTAATCTTTGGTGATTAGTACAGCTGCAACTCCTCAGGTGTGAGAATTACCTCAGGTGTGAGATTACCTTCTGCACTACCTTTATTTTCTTACATTCTATCCCCCCACACCCTGGTCCCAGGATTCCAGGAGGGTTTGAGCCACCTGGAGAAGATCAGCTCCAGGCCATTCCTCACCTGATAGCTGAGCCAAAGGTGTCTCAAGGCTTTCAAACACAACCCCTCCTGCTGAACTCAGTGATCTCTCACTTCTCCATTAGTGCTCCCCACACTCTCAGACATTTTCCTATCAAATGGGATCTTTTACCAGGATCCCTGGGGAAATGGGCAGGTGCAGCATTCACAAAATAAATTCTGCTCTGATCTGGAGACTGCTTGTTGAGCTGAAGGAAAGGCTGTCAAAGCACCACAGGGGAAAGATTTGAGGACAAAGACATCCCTTGGGTCTCACAGGTGGCCAGGGAGGATGTGTGACCAGGAAGCAGCATCCCATGGGTGGTGGCACCCTGGGAATGGCTCAGCACCTGGGTGGAGACAGCACCTTCCTTCTCCACAGACACTTTGAGCTCCTCCTTTCCTTCTCCACACACTTTGTACCACTGGCTGTAAAGTCCTCCTTCAGCTCTGAATCCAAAACTCTCCCAGAGCCTAAAGTTCCTTTATTTCTCCCAATCCACCTCCCAAGCCACCTGAAAGGAACCTTCAGTGTATCAGCAGCAAAGACCTTTGGTGTCACAGACATCTTTTATGAAAAATCCTTTCCTTAGGATTTTTCCTCCTGGGAAGCTGAGAAGCCTCAGGGACAAAATGTAAACAATGGTTATCTGCTGCTGTAGAATGCAACAGGTGCATCTGGGATTGGTCTCATGTGGTTGTTTCTAATTAATGGCCAATCACTGTCAGCTGGCTCAGACAGAGAGCTGAGCCACAAGCTTTTGTTATCATTCTTTCTTTTTCTATTCTTAGCTAGCCTTCTTCTGAGAACCTTTTCTTCTATTCTTTTAGTATAGTTTTAATATAATAAATATCATAAAATAATAAATCAAGCCTTCTGAAACATGGAGTCAGATCCTCATCTCTTCCCTCATCCTCAAATCCCTGTGAACACGGTCACACTTTGGCACTCAGAGTCCATTTCCAGTGATGGCCCATAACTGCTTGTCAGAAATACCCTCATCAGCCCACTTTGTCTTAATCAGAGCTATTCACAAAAGGAAAAACAATTTCTCCCTGCTCCCTTCAGGTAATTATATTTTGCCCTGCAGCATGAGATTTTATTATGTTTAGTCCCATTTTATTTTGAGCCTGAAGAGAGACCACGAAGTCTCAGATAGGAGCAATAAAAGGAGATGATGCTCAAGCCCAGTCTTTTGCAAGTCAGCATCTGACCTGAGTTAAAATCATTCAAGCACAATAGGGGGGAAAAGAAGTCCTTGAGATTTGTATCTGTTTGAAGAGGGCAGGAATGCTGGCTGAATCATGAACTCTGGGGAATACAAATGCCTCCCGAAGGAGAGAGGCCTTCATTGTCAATGTGCTTTAAAAAGAAAAGAATGTTTCATGTGGGTGTGTGCTGTTGTTTTTTTTCCTTTCCACTGTAGAGCAAGTGTCCCATCTTATTTCTCAAATGGTCTTTGCTTTGTTGAAGCCTCATCTATTAATAATCCTTCACTGGAAGGGGAAAGGAAAAAGCAAGCTTCTGTCAGACATACAAGCTGTTAGTCTGGAGTGGACAAAAATAAACCAAAGCTGCACAATGAGCTGCAGCACAGGTCACTTGTCTGGAGTTCTTACTGCCTATAACCATAACCCTGCTGAACTTTCCTCTGGAAATGTGGAGTTGGGCAGTGCTCAGGGTCCAGGAGTGTCCTGGAGACCTGCAGGAAAGTGAGGAGGTTTCCTGAACGGGCCCCTGCTACATCAATATCCTCAGCTTGGCTCCAAGACAATATGTTGGTCTTGAAAACATAGAGGAACAAGATCAATGGAATCACAGAATGGTTTGGGGTGGGAGGGACCTGAAAGCTCATCCACTGCCACCCCTGCCATGGCAGGGACACCTCCCATTGTCCCAAATTGCTTCAAACCCCAATGTCCAGCCTGGCCTTGGGCACTGCCAGGGATCCAGGGGCAGCCACAGCTGCTCTGGGCACCCTGTGCCAGGGCCTGCCCACCCTCATCCTGCCCATTCTCCTTATGGAGCCCAGACATTCAGGGAGCTGCCCTGGGTTCAGGAGCTTCCTCAAGATGTGCTGTGCTTTCTCTTTAATATTCATTCCAAGTTGGCTCTGAGCCCTGCAGAAATAGGGGTGGTTTTCCCTCAATCTTTTCTCCAGCCTGAGGTCTGGAGGACCAGGGACCCTTCAATCCCAAATGCTGGGACTGTGTGTGTCCTGAGGACCCTGCAGTCCAAAATGGTGAATCTGTGTCCTGGGAACCCTGGAATCCCAAATGTTGGGGCTGTGTGTGCCCTGGGAACCCTGCAATCCCAAATGCTGAATACCCTGCAATCCCAAATGATGAATTTGTGCCCTGGGGACCCTACAATCCCAAATGCTGGGGCTGTGTGTGCCCTGGGGACCCTGCAATCCCAAATGTTGGGGCCCTGCAGTGCCTGCTGGAGCTGGCAGTGCCAACAGCTCATGAGCCACCTCACCCTGGTGATTCTCGAGCTCCCAGCTCAGTCTGTGTCACTGTCACCTCTCTGGTACCAGGTCCCCAAGGAGCTGAGGGTGGATCACAGGTGGCTGAGCCCTTGCTCTGGAGATGATGCTCCACCCTCAGAGTGTGGGATGTGGGCAGCAGCTCCAGGAGGGCTCAGGGATGAGCCTAAATTTGCAACTTCCCAAGTGCAACCCTGCCTTGTTTTCACAGGTCTGCTGCAACCCGCAGCCCTTTGCGAGGGAATGGAATGTGCTGGAAGCGTCAGCCCGGAGCTGTGGCGGTGCTGGGGATGTTCAAATGCCACTGCTGAGCTCAGCCGTGCCTGGGAGAGGTGTGAAGTGAGGCAGGGAGGCAGCCAAGGACCTGCGTCACCGTCACCGTGCGGGAGCCTGCCGGAGCCACCCGCTGCCTGCGCAGCACAGGGGCTGTGCGAGCCTCAGCGGAGCATCTTCCTCACACAGACAGCATCTCCTCTTCCTCACACACAGCACTCTCCTCTTCCTCACACAGACAGCATTCCCCTCTTCCTCACACAGACAGCATCTCCTCTTCCTCACACACAGCACTCTCCTCTTCCTCACACATACAGCACTCCCCTCTTCCTCACACAAGCAGCAACCCCAGGGTCCCAGAGCCTGCCTGGGATGGGAACCCAGCCCTGGAGCATGGAGGGAGAGGTGACAGTGACACAGACTGAGCTGGGAGCACGAGAATCACCGGGGTGAGGTGGTTCATGAGCTGTTGGCACTGCCAGCTCCACCAGGCACTGCAGGGCCTCAACATTTGGGACTGCAGGGTCCCCAGGGCGCACACACCCGCAGCATATGGGATTGAAGAGCACAGCCCCAGCATTTGGGATTCCAGGGTCCCCAAGGCACAAGTCCAGCATTTGGGATTGCAGGCTCCCCAGGAGACAGCCCCAGCACTTGGGATTGCATGGTCCCTAGGGCACAGATTCAGCATTTGGGATTCAAAGATCCCCAGTCCCCAGGACCCAGCCCCAACATTTGGGACTGCCTGCCCCCTTTCTCCTGCTCAGAACAGCAGCATCACTCTTTGCAATGGCTTCTGCTGCAATATTCCCAGTCTTTCTCTTCCCCCCAGGTCCCCCAGCTGCAGAAAAATATGCTAAATCATTAAAATAATTCACTTTCCAGGTCCTTTCAAAGGCCACAGCCTGGTTTGCTGGGTTGGGGGTCCCATTTTCTCCCCAGGTTTATTTCTTTTCCCTCTGCAGCAAATAGACAAGCACGACTCAGCTAGGAGAACCTCAGCAAACACATCTTGGAGTGTGGCAGGATCAAAGCTCTGCACACAGCAAAAGGAAGAGACCCCTCCTGTCACAGCAAAGGGCAGGTTTGGAACCTTGTTTTCTTTGGAGAAGGCTAAAAACAACATCTCTGTTCCCAAATAACACCCAGTGAAAGCTGAGCTGAGCTGAGCAGTGGGACTGAGCTTTGCTCTCTGGGCCCTGAGTGATCCTCAGGGATGTCCCTGGCAGCTCCTGGGGAGGGATGAGCTGCAGCCATGTGAGCCAACAGAGGGGAAGCTGTCCAGTCCCAGGAGCAGCCAGAAGTGAGCCCACATCCCCCATGCACATGAGGAGCCATCCATCACCTGCATCCCTGTGAGAACTCAGCACATCCCTTTGGATGTCCAGAATTGCCGAGAACCTCATCGGGGGGCTCAGAGACCCTGGCACACAGCCCAAAACACCTGTGGGTTTGATTATGACCCCTGGAGCAAGTTACCAGCTTTGTATGAGGACATGAAAGTCACACAGGTTTGAATGGTGAAATAATAAAATATTCACAGGGTGATAATGTAGATTTTAGGATTTTTGGTATAGGGGTTATGGGGACAAGATGGAGGAATCTGGGTGTGTCTAGTCCTTCTTTCTTCTTCTTGTTCTCCATTTTCTGCAGTGATGTTGGCACTTTGGGATTGGTTTAGAGTAGAAGTGCACTGTCTAACACAGGTGATAGGTATTGGGAATTAAGTGTAAATATGTTATATGTAGTTTGTAGTGTAAAAGGACAACACAGAGTGCCTGTGGCTGCCCTGCTGAGCAGATCTCAGCTGGGCAGAAAGAAAATTTTATAGATAAGAATTAATAAACAACCTCAAGACAGAAAAGTGAAGAGTCCAGACTCGTTCTTCAGTTGTGCGGGCTGAAGCAGAGCCACCCTGCACATCTGGGGCAGCAAATATCAACAGCAACCTGAGACATCCCCTTCCCTCAGCAGCACCAGAGCCTTCAGGCCTTGGGGAAAGGAGAAAACTCATCTGGGGCTGCTTCCAGAGACCCCCGAGGTGCAGTGGGGATGGGAACTGCAGCAGCTCCTTCGTGCAGGGAAAGGGTGTGAATTACTCACCTGGAGTGCACACAGCTCCAGCCTGCCCACCCCCAGCACAGCCCCTTTCCCACGGCTTCCAGCACCTTCTCTCACACGTTTTCCCTCCCACACCAGGCACTGCATCCCAGCCAAGCCCGAGCTGGCTGTCCCTGAGCTTTCTGCACCAGGGAGCCTGGAGGAGGAGCAGGAGAATTCACATTTCCATGTGCACCCCAGCCTTCCAGCCTCAGGGCAGCAAACAGCCCCAACCAACAACCCAAACATTATTTTATCAGCTAATCCCACCCATTGCCAAATCCAGCACGAAAAACCTTCCCCCCAGAGCCCTTGCAGCTCAGTGGCACCAAGGCTGACTTGTTGCCAGGCCCCAGAGCCCAGGGATTGCAGTGTATCAGCACAGGCTGTTTTATCTGCAGGGAAATAAACCCAGACCTGCTGAGCACAGCTGAGTGCAACATCACCATAGAAACCAGGCAGGGAACTGGGGGAAGTGGCTCTCCCAGTTCCTTCCAACGTGACAGCGAGCACAGCCAGCCCCTCTGGGCCAGGTGGGAGAGCAGCTCTGTCCTGCTGGGGACATCCCCCACTCCCCCTGGGCCGTGTTTGGAGCCTCAGGCAGGTTTCCTCCCCAGCCCTCTCTGGAAGCATCCCCAGGATGCTGCCATGGTGCTGCCTGGCCCTGCACAGCCCCAGCAGGCACCCACAGGCTCTGGGTTGTGGTGTTGGGAGGGTCCCCAGCACAAGGGGAGAGATGAGAATTGACTCCAAGCTCTCAGAAGGCTGATTTGTTATTTTATGATATTATATTAAAAGCAAATGATATATTAAAGCTATACTAAAGAAAGAGAAAGGAGACATCAGAATATTGAAATCAGAAATAATCAAAGGCAACTCTGATGTTGGTGAGGGAGAGAGAAGTATGCATCTGACTCCATCATCAGAAGGCTAATTAATCACTTTAATTAATCACTTTATTATACTATACTATATACATTTCATCTAAACTGAATCTGCCAAGCACTCACTCTGCACACACCTGCTCACACTGCACTGAATCTCCTCACACACACACACACACCTGGCCCTGATAGGCCAAGGAAACAAGACATCCTCACTTTGGATAAACAATCTCCATATTTCATTCTGCTTTGGCACAACACAGGCACAGCAAGCGATAAGAATTGTATTTTCCCTTTCTCTGAGGTTCAGAGAATGTGAATCTCAGAAATCCTTGGGAAGAATTGTGCCTTGCTTTTCTCTGTGAAGAGAAACATGGCAACATCAAAAGGCCAGACAAGAATGGTAACAAAAACCCATGACAGACACAGAGAGCCTGAACAGCTGGACTGGGATTGGCCATTAGTTAAAAACAATTCACATGGAACCAATCAAAGATGCACCTGTGGGGAAGCAACCTCCAGACCACAATCCAAGCAATCAGATAATTATTGTTTACATTTCTTTTCTGAGGCTTCTCAGGAGGAAAATCCTGGTGAAGAGATTTTTCAGAAAATACCATGGTGACAGCTCTGAAGACCTTTTTCTTCTCATTCCTTCAGAGAGGAAGGGAATAACCAGCCTGGGATGACACCATGGAGCCCCTGGACCTTCCACCTCCAGCACAAATTGAAACCCATCCCCACTCTGGAGTCAATTTTGTGTGTGACAAGGCATTTTCTGGAGAGAGAGATGTCTGAGGAAATCCATCCTTGACTGTGGTGCTGCCCAAATTCCTTGGAGTAAAGGCAGGAAATCCCAGAGAGTGTCCCATCCACCTCCTCCCCTCCCTTCCAGGCCTGCAGGTGCCATGGGACACAGCCATGACATTACCAGTGATGCTGGGCTGAGGAGACACCACAGACACAGCTCCTCAGCTTGATGGCACCATGAGGGAGATCCTGGGTTGTGCCAGCACCATGGAACCCTGGAACCATGGAATGTTCTGGACTGGAAGGGACCTTAAAGCTCACCTCATTCCACCCCTGCCATGGCAGGGACACCTCCCACTGTCCCAGGCTGCTCCCAGCCCTGTCCAGCCTGGCCTTTGGCACTGCCAGGGATCCAGGGGCAGCCACAGCTGCTCTGGGCACCTGTGCCAGGGCCTGCCCACCCTCACAGGGAACAATTCCCAATTCCCAATATCCCATCCAGCCCTGCCCTCTGGCAGTGGGAGCCATTCCCTGTGTCCTGTCCCTCCATCCCTTGTTGTCTCTCTCCACCTTTCCTGTTGGCTCCTTCAGGCACTGGAAGGCCACAGTTGGGTCTCCATGAACTTTCTCTTCTCCCAGCCTTTCCTCACAGGAAGGGTGCTCCACCCTCCCATCATCCTCATATTCAGGAGAAATCCTTGGCTCCTCTGCGAGTACAAACACAGCACTTCCTCCCATGCGGGGTTACTTTCTCATTCCTTTTTTCAAGAATTATCTGTTATTTCTCCTCATGCTTCCCTTGAAAGAAAAGGAGCTGCTGACCCACTGGCCCATTGTCTCTTATTTTTCACACCTCTCATGTTTCCTTTTAGGCATCTTTTACATTAACTGACCCTCAATTTTTCATTAACATTGCTCCAGTGCTACTGGTTCTCATCCTGACAACTTTCATTGCTCTTCCATGAACTCCATTGGATACAGGGATCAGTGAGTAGCTCAGGAAAGGATCTTTTGCTGATATATTGACTTTTTTTTTTTATCCCAATGTAATGTAATTTTCACTTATTTTATTACTATTTTCACTATTTCCAGGAATTGAGATTTCCCACTTGCTCTCCACAGCTTCTGCTGGATCTCTCACCCTTTCCCCACAGTTACCACTCCCTTAGGGTGCATTTAGCATCCAGAAACTCAAATTATCCCCTCATTGGCGTGAGCTGTCCTTCCATGGCTGTCAGCACTAATTCCTCCTGTTCCTATCCTGTCTGTTTGGTCCCCACCTCCTGAAATTCTTGGCTAAGCTCATTAATTCCATGAGATTTTGACCCTTGCATCTTCACAGCCATTTTTCCAGGCCATTAACACATTGTCCATCAGTGCTAATCAATGTTTCCTGCCAGAGGAGATGCAACAATTACAGCCTTACATGAAAGCTTCAATTCTTCTGAATCCCATTCCCAAAATCTAGATGTGAGGTCATTGTGCTGGAGAAAGGAGTTAGATTGTCGGGCAAACCAGAGATTAATAACTGTCCCACAGGTTGAAATTGAGCCTCTAATTGGTTTCAGATCCAATTCCTGTTTGTATAGGACTGAGTAAAATACAGGCCTGGATCATCTGAGGGCTCTTTACAAATGGGGATAAATAGGTTCATAAAATGAAATGTTAGGTAATAATTTCTTAAATTAAAATATTGTGGATGTGATGATGGAAGGTGAGATTACCCAGGACAGAGCCCTGCTTCTGCTGAAAAACTGTAAGAAGAAATCCACTTCAATTCAAAGCCCTTTTCAGATTCTTTGAATTTAGGAACACTTGAAGAAAGCACTCAAAGGCAGTGGGGTGTGCAGGGGAAGGGACATTGTGTGCTCAGAGCAGCTGTGGCTGCCCCTGGATCCCTGGCAGTGCCCAAGGCCAGGCTGGGCAGGGCTGGGAGCAGCCTGGGATGGTGGAAGGGGTCCCTGCCCATGGCAGGAGGGGTGGAACAAGTCCAACCCAAACCATCTATGATTCTCTGTATAAAATAATACTTTACCACCCTAACAGCTCTAGAAATGGCTCCTCTTTGGAATATCTGATGTGAAATGGAAGAAACTCTTGGTTGTGGATGGGGAATACAACTGTTTAAAACCTGGGGGGAAAAAAAAAAAAAACATGGAAAACCCCTCAAATTTCTAACAATATTCAATTCACTGAACTCACAGAATCACTGGGTTGGAAGAGACCTTCAAGATCATCGAGTCCAACCCAGCCCCAACCCCTCAACTCAACCCTGGCACCCAGTGCCACATCCAGGCTTTGTTAAACACACCCAGGGATGGGGACTCCACCACCTCCCCGGGCAGCCATTCCACAACTTTATCACCCTTTCTGTAAAACACTTTCCTGATACCCAACCTGAATTTCCCTTGAGGCTGTGTGCTCTGGCTGTGTCAGTGCTGCTGCAGACAGAGCCCAGCCCCAGCTGAGCACAGGCCCCTTTCAGGAGCTGTGCAGTGATGGGGGCAGCCCTGAGTCTCCTTTTCTCCAGGCTGAGCACCCCCAGCTCCCTCAGGGGTTCCTCACAGGGTTTGTGTTCCCAGCCCCTCTCCAGCCTCGTTGCCTCCTCTGGATGTGCTCAAGCACCCCAATGTCCTTCCTAACCTGTATTTTAGGTTCCTCCTCCTAAATCAGATTAAACCTGTCCAGGTCTGTCATGGGTGAAATTTGTGGCACAAACACCTGGAGAGAAGAGACCCTGAGAAAGGAGAGGATGAGCACATCAAACCTTCCAGCTCAAAACCACAACAACAAAATCTGTAAATACTGACTGAGCACACACTGAGGGCAGAGGAAATCCCAGGCAGAGACATGTTGGACAAGGAGGGACAGCCCAGCTGCTCCTCTCCTGCCTGAGGGCTTCCAGGACTGGCCTACAACTGGTTCAGGGCCATCTTGGGCAGACTGTTCTGTAGAGGTATAGGGAAGGATGAAAGTTTGACAAGAAAGTCTAACAGCTATGTGTGCTTGGCAGAAAGATCTCCAAATGTAGAACCTGAGAGCAGAATAGAGATGGAAGCAAGTTTTGATATAGAAGAACAATGGATGTGTAAATTGACAATCGCTGAGCCAGTCATAGTGGACAACTGAAAAAGCAAAGGTTAAGTCAATTGGAAAGAGATTTTATGACTCAGAGCAAAGGATAAGCTGACCACAAACAAAAGGATGTGTTTACCAAGCAGAAAGATACCACAGGCACATAAGACATGTTGATGTGACAAGTAGAAAAAAGGTCTAAGAATTTTCCACTGCAAGAAAACTAAAAAACAACTTTAAGCTTAAACTGTACCATACTAACTCATGTGGTTGCATAGTATTGGGCATAATATGGTAATGATAGTTATGATAGCTTATAGGTAATAGTAAAGGTATTGATTCGTTGTTGTGTATTGAGATACTCAGCAAATAAAAATATTCAATGCAATGTAACCAAAATGAAAGTGTCTTCAGGCTTCTCTATAGATGTAGCTCAGAGCTGTGTGTGTGGCTCTGTCACTCACGACCCAAGACTGCTGTAAAATCTTCTATACAGTAAACAGCATTTTCTATAAAATAACCAGCATTTTGTATACAATAAACAGCATTTTGTATACAATAACCAGCATTTTGAAGAGCTACTTGGAGTCCTGCATCTCTCATCTCAGGCCCTTCCTTAGAGGAGTTACAAGGAGAATCCTGCACAGCTCAGAGCCCAAAAAACACCACAGCAAAGGAGAGGGGAATGTGGCACTCAGGGCAATGATTGGCAGCTTCCACACTCACTTCAGCCAGGAATTTTTTTGGAAAACTCTGCTCATTCTTCACTCAGCTCCTTTTCCCCCTCAGGGAGGGGCAGAGGGGACCTGTGAATCCTTGGTTTGGCAGAGGGGGTGGTTATTGAAAGGGTTTTTTTGCCTCCAGTTTTGTTCCTCCCCTTCCTCACCAAAGCCCCATTTTACGAGCCACAGCTTCTGAAAGAGCATTAAAGCTTCAGAGCATTTGTGAAGGACAAAATGAAGAGAAGGCAACTTCCTTACAACTTCACTGAAATTCAAGGAAAACTGGGGGAACTTCCATGCCCCTCCAGATCATCACAGAGGCTGAGGAAGATGAAGGAAAACCAAAATTGAATGGAACCTTCAAGTGCCTCTCCTGCAATTCATCTATCCCAGGAGGAACAGAGAGGCCTGAGGATAGAAACTTTTCTAAACATAAACTTGAGATAATCAGTGTGGAGCCAGGTTTTTCCCCCACATTTTCCTGAGGAAAAAAAGAAAATAAAAGGTCTCTGTGAGGCAAGAGCCACCTGTGCTTCCATGCCCTGGGAATTCTGCTTGGAGATGCATCTTCCTGCCTCTTGTCTGCCTTGGGTTCACCCTCTCCTCGGCTGCAGCCCTTTGTGATTTCCTGTGTTTGAAGCTGCTCAAGCTTGTCTTTGTTGCACAAAACCTGCCTGCAAAGCTCTGTGTTTTCCAGGAAAATGCTGGCAGGAGGTCCATAACCTTCCAGCATCCCTTTCTTGTTTCCTTCTAAGGCCTGAACTCTTTCAGTGGCCCCTTCAGATGTTTTCAGCTGAGTTTAACAGCCAGGACCTGCCACCAGCAATGCCCAAATGCTGCACTGAGGAATTGGGTTTATTCCAGACATTCCTGCTGGAATTACAGGTCACAGACACAACAAAGCTTTGTGTAAAACAATTCCTTCCTATCAACATCCTTCCCAAAAAAAGCTTTCAAAACAGCCCAGATAAGCAGAATAAAAGCTTCTTCTTTATTACATCATGCTTTTCTTTTCCCCAGAATCCCTTTCAGGGCTTGGTGCAAGGGAGACAGATCATCTCAGTTACAAATAATCTCAATTTCCTGATTCTCTGTTTACTTTGCTGTGTTTCCCAGTCAGGTCTAAGGTCTTCCCAAGGCAGATCCCTCTAATCCAAGAGGAATGAGTTTCAGAGGAGACTGGCAAAGGAAAATCCCAATTGCTGACATTTTCCTGAGATGGGAAAACTGTATCTCTGAGTACAGAAACAACAGGAAAAAATAATCATTGCCACCTGCAGCTGGACAAAGGAACTTTTCAGTTGGATGATGCAAACAAACTTTTCAGATGGATGATCCAAATGGACTGGAAAAAAAATCCTTTTATGGAATCACAGAATGGTTTGGGTTGGGAGGGACTTTAAAGTCCATTTTATTCCAACCCCATGCACAGGGACACCAGTGAAAGCCCATTTGCAGACATTGTGCTTTCCCAAGGAAAAAGCAACTGAGAAAAGCCACCTCAGGCCAATCAAATATTTCATTTGACCTGAAGGTAACAGATTTATGGCGTCTGAGTCACTTAATTAATTTTTATTTACAGTTTAGATCAGTGCTATTTCCAAGCATAAAGTCAAAAGAAGCATTTCAAGTACATAAAAGCAATATATTTCAAAATGAAACACTTTCAATTTTCTTCCTTCTCCATTTTTGGCTTGAAACATCCATATTTCACCAAATGGATTAAGAGATTCAAGAAGAAATCTCATGTTTTCTTCATGGTGTTACTTTTTTCCCTGTGTATGCTCTTAATGGGCTCTTTGGCCTTCAGGAGAGCCCTTTGTTCAGCAAAAAGGGCTGGAACAAGTTGCAAACAGCTCTTAATGAACACATCAGAGTTTAGAAAATGAGGATGAAGGAGACCTGGTGTGGTCCAGGTCACAGCCCAGCTGAGAAAGCTTTGCTGCCTCTGCAAGGCAAGAGACAACAGCCTTAGAGCAACCTCATGTCAAACTCCCAAACCTGTGAAGCATCAGCACCTGCAAATCCAGCTGGTTTCAAGTTAAATTTTCATTAAATTGGCAAAGACAATATTATCTTTCCCCAGATGAGCCCTGTCTTTAGAAGATGCCTGATCTGAGGAAGCTCAGCCTTGCCTGGCACCACAGGACTCAACTGCCCACAACCAGAGCTCCTGTCACTTCTCTCTTGAGTCATCTCCAGCCACCAGGCCCAGCTGAATAACCTGGCATCAAAGACAATCCCAAGATCAACTTTCCAGCCCTCTGGATGAACCAGGTTCCACAGCATTGAGGAAATCACCTGAGCCCAACCATTTGGAGCCCTTCAGAGCAGCTGGGATTGTTCACCTGGAGAGGAGAAGCTTTGGGGTGACCTCAGTGCGGCCTTGCAGAGCCTGAAGGGAGCCCAGAAGATGGAGAGGAACTGTTTCCAAAATCCTGGGGTGACAGGACAAGAGGGAATGGCTCCACACTGACAGAGAGTGGGTTTAAATGGGATTCTGGGGAGAAGTTTTTATTATAAGGGGATAAAACACTGGCAGAGGGTGCCCAGAGCAGCTGTGGCTGCCCCTGGATCCCTGGCAGTGCCCAAGGCCAGGCTGGGCAGGGCTGGGAGCAGCCTGGGACAGTGGATGGGATGGAACAGATGGCTTTAAGGCTTCTTCCAACCCGTGATCCCATGATTACTTGGGCAGGAGCTGTGAACAGAAAGGTGCTCTCTGCTCTCCAGAGCGAGAAGGTTTCTAAGACACAACTTCACCCTCAACTCATGACGCAATCAATTTCCATTTTTACAGATGGGCAAATGGAGGAAATTTGGCCTGGGGTCAGCTGTGATAATGGAGGAGTTCTTGCCTGCAGCACCTCATTCATCCCATTCCATCAGGCACTTAATCATCATCTAATCCAAGGATCCTCATTCATCCTGGTCCTCAGAGCCCTGCAGGGAGTCTTTCAGTGTCACCCGAGATATTTCAAGCTGGGGGCTGGCAAGGACAGCTCTGAGGATGACATCAATTTTCTGCATCCTGTTCCTTGACCCTTTCCTTTGAAGGGCTCCCTTGCCCCAGCAGAAAAAGCAGAAGGGGGTTAAATGGCCCTTATGAAGATGAAATAACCTGACAGCAGCACATTTATTTATTTAGATGGTCAGGGCCATCTTGCTTGTGAGAGAAAGGAGTTAAACTTTTTGAAATGTTCTATTAGAAGAACTAAGGCAGATTTGCAGCCTCCAGAGACTCATGAGGAGACAGACACCCGAGAGATTATATTTAAATTTTAAATAGCTCTGGTTGATTGGGTCAGGGCCTGTTTAATGACACAGACTGATGGTCCTTCAGGTTGGCGTGGATTTTTCTTGAGGATTCTGGCACCAAGTAGTCATTACGACATGAGGTAATGATGGAGAAGATTCATTAGCCCACAAACAGGTTCAGATCACCCTACAGAACTTGTCCATCCCTCTGCATCCTCAGATGCCCTGGTGGGATAAAGGGAACTTGTCTGTGTGACTTTCTGCTCATGATCTTTCTGTATCAAATTATAAGAAGGTGTAAAAAGCCCCATCACAGAGCTCAGATTTGTACAGAATAGGTTGAATGGCCCTGTAAAAATTAACAAATTGAAAATCTAATGGTGAGAACCACAAAAGGAGAAACAGGGAAGAGTCTGATTGTTAGAGTGAAAGACAGAGTGAGCATCCTAGAAACTGGGGAGATGCTCATGTTTGTTAGGCTACTTTTAGACACCAGAGTTAGTTCCTCATCTATGGCCAGGAGAGCAATTTTAGAATTCAGCAAGATCAAACACAAAGCACTGGTGAAGTGGGAGAAAAGGCTTTTCTGGAAGAGAGCCGATTGAAAATCCCTGATGCTCAGTGCCTCCAGTTGTTTCTCCCATGAAACAAGTGGGGTCAGATTTTCCATCCTTGTGCCCAGGGCCCTGAGAAACAGAAGTGAACCGGAGTTCCATTAGCCCAGAGCTGGAGTTCTTCCTCTCCCTCCAGCAGCAAAATCCCTGTCCTGAGATGTTTGTGAAGCACCCACTCCCAGCCATAAGGACAAAGTATAACATATTTGCAAAAAAGATTACCACAACAATCTGGTTTTTGCTCCAGGAGGGTCAAGAATGAGCTGATTTTGGCAGGCTGAGCCTTAAAAAGCAACAGGGCTCTTGCTAATCACTCTGGTGTCCAGGACAAAGTCATCCAGAGATGTGGTCCTGCCTCACTCCCAGCCTCCAACAAAACCAATTAAAGGACGACTAAAAACTTATCAGGACCCACAGTCCTTGTATATTTTTGGTTCATTGTATATTTTTGAAAGGGACAGTTTAAAGGACTTTGGGGCATGAGGGACTAAAAAGCCTCATCCAGAGGTACAAAGGATTCCTTTATGGGACAGTAATTACTTGGCAGTAAAGGACATTAATTTGAAGTTAGTAGGGTTCAAGATATTCCATTATTCATCATGCACCCCATCTGCAATGAAATCATTTCAAAGTGATGGATTCAAATTTAGGCAAGTGATGCTAGAATGGGACAGAGGATAGACTTGCTATGTTTTATGGGCATAAAGAGATCCATAAATTTTGAATGTTAAAAAGTCATTACAAAGAGAAAAAATATTTTAGCTGTCAATCTGGCTGTCTTTATTGCTGAGGGAGTAATTCTATGGGATACTGGAGCTCTGAGCTGGGAAATCTGTCCTGCATCATGGCCAAAGGATTTTTGGATCTGATCTGAAACCCACTGAAAGCAGCAATAAGAGTGTTCAGGATCTGCCACCCCACAGCAAACTGCTAAGATATAAACCCTAAACCTCTGCCCTTCCCACTGGCAAAAGTAAAAGCTCTTTCCAAAGGTGGTGAACCTGAAAAAGCAGCTGAGCAGGGGTTTGGCCAGATTATCATCCCAGACACTGCAGGATGGATGGATGTGTCGGAAAACTTCTCTTGCACACCAGGACATAATTGAGATGGGAAAGAGGAGGAGCACTGGGAGCTCCCTCACCTTCCCATCACACTCTCCATGCAGAATTTGGCACACCAAAATTTGGAGCTGTGGGTGCCAGGAACCCACCCAGAGCCTGCAGGAGCACCACACACCATGGCCCAAAGCATTCCAACAGCCCCTGAGGGGATGGATAAAGAGAGGAAGAATAAACTCCCTGTGTAGATTTGTCCCAGAATTTAATTCCCCTGTCAGTCCCACAAGTCAGCCCAGATCAGGTGGGATTTGCATCTTCCCCTTGGAGCAATCCAAGCACTACCCCAAAACAACTGCAGATTGCAGGATCACATGGCTGAGAATGTGCTGCCTCTCCAAAAAAGAGTCTCAAAAGTAGAATTAGACTTGCTATTAAACAATGCAGAGAACATGATCCTACCTCAGCAAGAATAGAAAAAGAGGAGCTATTTCCTCCTAATGATCTCGTTCCAAGAAAACTTGGAATATATGCTTAACGTTGCAGACAGCTTTTCCTATGCCTGCTAAGCACTTCTGCTTGAAACAAATATAAACCTCATTTCATTTTATATATACCAACAAAATGCAAATTACAAGAGCAAGAGTCTGGAGTCTTCATCCTTTAGCTCATCTGTATCCCAGGCTCCCTACTTGCAAACGATGAATGTCTGCTCATGGATTTTCTATTTTTTTTTCCAACCAAATAACTTCTGCCACATTGTGTTTCTCTCCTGCAATATAAATAATGTTCACTTAACAGTGAATGCATTAGAGAACTATGTTTCCATTGAGTTGTCATTTCCAGAAATATTCTTCTTTTGGGTAGAAATTTTCCATTCTCAGTCTCAGCTGAAGAACAGTTTTTCACCCCACTTATTTCTATTTTTTCAGTATATCTTGCTCTTATTTTTAATTTTAAAGTAACAGCAATATCTCCCTGTAAGAAATGCACTGCAAACACAGATCTTTCCCCAGCCTGTCACTTGAGATTTATCTGGGGGCTGTTTAAACCCAGCTGAATTTCTGAGAGCAGTAGTTGGGGTGAATTTTCACTGGAACCAGTGCAGAGTATCAGGAATGGCACAGGGAAGAGGAAGGAAAGAGGAAGAGCCCTCAAAACTCCCAAGATTTCCATATTGTGGCAGCTGGGAAAAGCAAAACTGGAATAACTCCTGAGCAAGTTATAACCCCAATGCTGAATGGGGGAACATGTGGAGACAGGGACAAAGTCTTCCCTTACTTTATTGACTTTCATATTTTTCAACTATTTAGACAATTCTCAGTATGTACAACTGAAATAAAACCAGAGAGGGAAGAGGTTTCATTCAAAGTTCTTATGATCCCTTTTTTACTTTTTCCCTCCACAATTCAAACAACTCAACATAAAAACCAACTGGTTTTTGTCAGCTCAAATAAACACAAGAAGTCCTGCCCAACACACAAAGACTGGCTCAGTTTATGGTTGTTTTTTGCCCTGCTCCTCCTGGAAGGAGTTCAGGATCTAGGCCAGCAATTCATCCTCTCCCCAACCCTAAAAATAGACAGCGTTTGTTCCTTGCCCCTTTTGCTTCACAAGATCTAAGATGTTAAATATTCAAAAAAGCCACATATAGAAACCTGATTCATCTCAATTATTCTTGGACATTTTCCTCCTAAAGCACAGATATACCAAGGGAAGAAATAATGCCACAAAGTTTGTTCCTCCCCAGCACAGCTCCACCAGCAGCAACTTCAGAAACCACTTTGGACTAACAGATGGCAAAGAGGGCTCAGTGATGGGATGGGTGAGGAAGGTTTCACATTCAGTGCAAACTGCATAAACTGCCAGCTTTAAGCTAAAATGTCCACTAGGATGTACTTTGCCACCATCACCTGCAGGATTTTTATTTCCTGTGTGCATCAGGAGATGAGAAACACATGAAGTTACCAACAGGCTTAAAGCCACACACTCCCAACTCTTTTTATTGTTTATAGCTTTCTACCTTCAGGTGGAGTTTTCTTGGTGCTGTCTGAGCCCTAAATCAAGGAAAACCATAAGAAAACTCTGGTTTGAGTTCATGAGAAGCCTTAGAAATCTTTCCATTTGGATTGCTGCCCTAAAACTTGTCAAGGAATGAGCCCATGCAGGAGAAATGAGCCTATTGCTGTTCCCAAAAACAGGTTTTGAGGGTATTAAGTGAAAATTAATGGTTACTTTTGTCTTTGATATTCCTATAGCTCCCTGTGCACCGTAAAATAGGAAACATCAAAGTCTGTCTCACAGGGGTGTTGTGAAATTGAGTTAATGTTGGTGTGAAGCTCCCAGACTGTGGCAATGAGGTCCATAAAAAAGAGGCCTGGAAGGAAATGAAGATTCCCATGTTCAGCCCACGGTTTGAATAAGCCTGTAAATAAGAGTTAGGGCTGTGCATTGAACAATAAAGATGGAAAATGAGATTAGAACAATCCCTTCTGCCACTTCAAACAAAGCTGGAGCCCCGTGGAGAATGTGGGGGTGACCAAAGGGAGCCAGGCAGGTTAATGCCAACGTTGCCCCACTGCCAACAAACTGCTGAGCAGAAAATGGGTTTGCACCTGGAAAAAACACTCTGGGGAAGGAGCAGGTGCCTGGTGGGGTGTCTCTGCTCCAGGATTATCCCCACTGAGCATTTCTGTGCTCCCAGGAAGGTCATCTCCTCCCATCCATGCTCAGGATGAGGCAGACCTGGAGCCTTCCTCCCCATGTGCTGCATCCCACAGGAGCTGAGCCCTGAGAGCAAACAGAGCTGGGACAGGACCCATCAGGTGTGCGCTGCATGCACAGGTGGTGGAGGCTCAGGGACAGCTGTGTGTGGAGGGGCAGGTTAATGTTTGACAGCATGAGGAGACCACGAGCACCCGGGAAGCACAGGATGAACCAGACCCATCCCACCTGAGCTGACCTCAGCTGCTCCTTGTGCTCCATCACCAGAGCCTCTCACTGTCACAGACATCTTTTATGAAAAATCCTTTCCTTAGGATTTTTCCTCCTGAGAAGCTGGGAGGCCTCAGGAACAAAATGTAAACAATGGTTATCTGCTGCTGTGGAATGCAACAGGTGCATCTGTGATTGGTCTCATGTGGTTGTTTCTAATTAATGGCCAATCAGAGTCAGCTGGCTCAGACTTTCTGTCCCAGCCACAAGCTTTTGTTATCATTCTTTGCTATTCTATTCTTAGCTAGCCTTCTGAGGAAACCTTTTCTTCTATTCTTTTAGTATAGTTTTAATGTAATATATATCATAAAATAATAAATCAAGCCTTCTGAAACATGGAGTCAGATCCTCATCTCTTCCCTCATCCAAGAACTCCCCTGAACACCATCACACTCTCACCCTCCCCACAATGAGCACAACCAAGGGCTTCCCATCAGGGGTGGGCAGAGCAGAACAGCCCAGCTCCTCAGATGATGGAAACCCCATAAAAATCCCCCTGGACTCAGCACTCAGGTGCTGTGTCCAGTTTGGGGTTCCTCACTGCAAGAAGGACACAGAGGATGAGCATGCCCAGGAAAGGGGCTGGAGCCCCAGGAGGGGCTGAGGGAGCTGGGAAGGGGCTCAGCCTGGAGCAAAGGAGGCTCAGGGGGCCCTTGTGGCTCTGCACAGCTCCTGACAGGAGGGGACAGCCAGGGGGGGTCGGGCTGTGCTCCAGGGAACAGGGACAGGAGCAGAGGGAACGGCCTCAGAGTGGACATCAGGAGGAATTTCTTCACAGAAAGGATGATTAAACATTGGACAGGGCTGTCCAATGTGGTGGTGGGGTCCCCACCCCTGGAGGTGTCCAAGGAACGCCTGGAGGTGGCACTCACTGGGTGACAAGCAGGTGGAGGTCAGTCACAGGTTGGATTCGATGATCTCACAGGTGTTTTCCAACCTAAATAATTCTGTGATAGATCAAAAAATCTCCAGTGACCACAACTTTGGGACGCAACCCTAAAATTAGCCTAAGTTTAAATTCAGTTTCTGCAGGCTGGGCCATCCCTCCACATGGGTAAGCACAGAGCAATTAGGAAGAGCTATTACCAGAGAAAACATTTCATCCAAAAAGTGCATTTTTAAGGATGCTCGGACTCTCAGCTGGGTCCATCTGCCCAGAGATTGAGCAGCACAGCAGCAGGAGAGAAACTTTTTGCTGAATAGTTTTTATTGAATTCCCCCACACACATTCCCCCTGGATTTTGGTCAACCACAACACAAACTCAAGCCAAGTTTGCCAAAATCCCTCCTTGAAGAAAAGCAGCATGGAGAAGGTTTTGTGTGCCAACATTGTTAAATCAAAACCTTTAGAGTCTGGTCTTTTCTACTTAAAAGGATCTCACAGTTTAATTTCCCAAATAAAATTGAAGTTAAAAAATTAAAATTGAGAACATTAAAAGCTTGGAATCATTATAATCCAGATTAGACAAAAACATTACCCCTCATTTCCCCCAATTTTCTTGCCTTTTTAATCTGCTTTTCCTATGAAACTCAGTCCTTTCAGTGCTTCTGCATGGCATGAAACAATTCCCTTGATTTTTCACGGAAGCTGAAATCAGGGTTATTTGCACAGAGGAAGCAGTTGCACCACATGCATTTCCATACCTCTCAGACAGCTAAATTTAACGAGTTAATTACGTGAGGAGGAGAGGGGAAGTGTAAGAAAGGCTGCACCTGGCAGCAGCCAACCATCTTTGCTTCCTCCAGGAGCAGCTCTGGAGCCTTTCAGGGAGGAGCCTCCTCATCCTCCCATTCACCTGCTCCATGCTGGAACAGGCTGGCAGATCTCAGCCTGAACAATTTGTCCCCATCTTAAAGCCACGTTTGAAAAACTACAATAAATTAAAAAAAAAAAAAAAGAGAGAGAGAGAAAGCTGAGAAAGCTGAGAGGTTTAATTACTTTTATCCCTGTCTGAGAGGCGCTTTCAAGTATAGCCAGGGTTCCTGGAATTGCAGTCCCAGTGCCAGGGAGAAAATGAACAGCAAGAGACAGGCTAAAAAAATCCCCGGCTCCCGGATATTTGCCTGAAACACAGCTCGTTTCCAAGAACAAGGCACTGCAAAGTCTGGCTGGGGCTGGTCTCCAGCAACGCCCTTCCCATCACTCTGCTCCAAGGTTACTCCAAGCCTGAGCTCAGGGGTTTACAGATCCTCCCCACGCTCACAGCTCGGGCTGGGTGAGGTGGGAAGTGGCAAGAGCTGGGTTTGTGTGGTGTTTGTGAGGGTCCCCAGGATGAGGTGAGAGATGAGAATTTGAGGCCATGTTCCCAGAAGGCTGACTTATTATTTTATTGTATTATATTATATTAAAAATGCTATACTAAAACTATACTGTAGGAGCATCAGGGAGTAGGACAGTGGGGATGGATCGAGACGAGAGATCCCTGGAGCCAGGTCTGGAACTTGGGGTTTATTGCAAAGGGCCTGGGTGCAGGGCCCTGCTGGGAGCTGCCAAACACAGCTCAGAGCAGGCCCGAGAGAAGTAAAGAGAGTGGTACAGAGGATGAAAGGATGAGAGTGTAAAAGGGTAAGAGAGCGAGGTTCCCGTTACAATACAATAAATCTTCTTCTGTGTTGAATATTCTGATTCTCACTAACCAATCTAGTACAAAATACAAATCCTATAGCATTTACATACAGCCTATAAGAATCATTACATTACCATACTGTGTTACATTTTAAACCCTAAAAACTCCTCTTTGGGCCCCTTCTGCCAAGCTGTAGGGTCTGCTCTGACCCTTGGGCCTGTCTGCAAGCAGAGGGTGTTGTTTCATCAAAAGGGGATTACCTTCAGCTGGGCACACCATTGTTTTCCAGTTGCTCAGTAACTGAGGGATCTCAAAGCTTGTTTTCATTTCAATCTCACTTATAGTTTCCATATTCTCAAAATCTTTTGCCAGGCAATCATATTTATAAGGCTTTCTGTTTCATCTTCCCCACACTATACTAAAGAAAGAGAAAGGAGACATCAGAAGGCTTAACAAGAATGAATAATAAAAACCTGCAACTGACTCAGAGTCCCGACATAGCTGATGGTGATTGGCCACTAAGTAAAAACAATTCACATGCTGGGTAAACAATCTCCAAATCACATTCCAAAGCAGCAAAACAAGGAGAAGCTGAGGCTTCTCAGCTTCCCAGGAGAAGAAATCCTGGTGAAGTGATTTTTCAGAAAATATTTGCTTTGGTTCTGCTGGATTTAATGAGAGCTCAGAGGGATAGGCTCTGCTTTGGGCACAGGTTGCACACAGGAGCTGGTTCCCTGATGGATGAGCTCAGTGAAAGGCTCAGCCCTCCAGCCTCCAACTCCAAACACAACCTGAGCATTCCAAGAGTCATTTCCATGGAGCCACCTTTGTGGGGTCTGCAGCTCCGGGTGTACGCCCAGCCCTGGCTGCTCGGCAGGGTGGGCAGCCCCAGGAGCTCCAGTGCCAGCTGAGATGCCAGCCCTGGGGGACTCAGGGTGATCAGACACCCAGTGGAGCCCTTGCCTGGGGTGCAGCTCTGCTGGAGGGTACCAGCTCAGCAGTTTCCTATCTGTCACCTGCATCAGTGCCATGGCTCCGGCAGCGGGGATTCCTCAGCTGCTGCTCGTGCTTCAGCCATGGCACACAGGGGAACCAGGGGGATGGTCACCCCACTCATACTTTAAATCTTCTAAAGATTTGGTTTGTTTTGGTTTTACTCAAACCAGGGGGATGTTCACCCAACTTCTACTTTAAATCTTCTAGAAATTTTGTTTGTTTTGGTTTTACTCGAGCCCCTCGTTTGTAAAGAGGAAAACAAATCTAGCTGTGACCTCATGAGTCTGGGGATGATGAGTGTTGTGGGAAATCCAGGATTCCTGGACAACTGACCAATATAGTCAAGCAGAAGCTGTTTATTGTTTACATTACACACATTTTTATAAATTCTAAACTACTGAGTTCACACTTCTTAATTGGTGCCTTTGTCTTGTTCACTCATTTTCTGCCTGCATTTCTCAGAGTATGTGATTGGTTACAGTCCTCTGTTATCCAGTTCTTGCTGTCTTGATATTCTGTTTTTCAGCCTCTTCTTTCTTAATTCAGCACAATTTATGTTCCAGTAGCCTTTATGAATTCCTGAGGCTTTGGTAACAAACTCAGAAGCAGGCTGGCTGCACACTATGGCCTAACCCTTGCAAATACGCTGCAACAGATGAGTTCTGGTAAATCACAAATTTCTCATGGACAAGAGGCAGCACCCAACACTTATGGCTTTCCCTGCACCTCACAGACACCCACGCAGTGCCTGGCACGTGGATGCAAACACCACAGGGCTCTGCCTCACGGCTCAGTCCCTCAGGCCACTCACCTGCAGCTGAGCTGCCCACGGAGCCATGAGGCAGCTGGATCCCACAGATCCCTTTCTAGAAACATTCCTGCAAAAAACACGATCCAAGAGGCTCAAAGTACAATGGAAAGTACACAACAGACATCACCAAGGCCTTGTCTTTGTCCCTCTCTTGAGCTTTCTTCACCCAGAGTCACTGTGGCCACCACAGGCTCCTTCCCAACCCCATCTGAATCCCTCATCCCAATCCATGAGGGTTCAGCTGGAGCTTCCCCAGCTTATTCACTGCAACCCCAGCTCCAGTCACACTTCCTACACCAACAGCAGGACCAAAGCATTGCCACCACCGCCCAACACCAGCTGTGAGCTGTGGGACACTCATTAAATCCCACCCCAGGGAAGGGGCAGTGGACAGGGACCTCTCAGTCCCACTTTATACAAGGTCCTGAGCAGTCTCACACCAGGACTCACCTTTCCATGCACCTCTCCTGCAAGGACATGCAGCTTCTCTCTGTCACCATGTTCTTTCCATGGCTAAGGATCCTCTTTCACAGCCCAGGTTATAATCAGTTTAACACCCCAGCAGCCACACACAGAAAGTCCTCTCTCTCCATCCTCTCATATCTCCAGGCCTTTTGTCACATGATAAGCTGGTGGACACTCTGCAGTGTCAGCAGCACAGTGCCAGACACCTCTAAGGTGTCAGATCAGGCTCTGCAGTTGGATGAACAAGGCCTGGAGGATCCCCTGGTGCTGCCAGGTGGTTTTAACTGAGCAGTCCAACACCATCTCCACCAGGGTGAGGGAATTACTCCCTCCTAACCCCCCTGGCAGTGGCTTTACACCACAGTTCATGACACTGAGCCCTCAACCCTGAACAAGCTCAGCTTCTGCAGAGCTGACAACATCCAAGAGCAGGTTTGGTCCACACAGAAACCCGGGGAGATGAAGAGGAATAAATGGCTGCAGCACCAAGGACCCTGTTTTGCAAAGTCACTTTCCTTGATCCATCCATATTTCAGCACAGCTCCAACTGAGCCCCATTAATGTAATTGATTCTTAATGGCATTCTCCAAGATACCATGTGAAGATTTTAACAGGCTATTAGATGGAAATTAAGCCTCACCCAAACCTTCCTCCTGTGGAACAAAGGTTTGCAAAGATGCAGGGGGGCTATTCCATTCCTGCTAATGGACCAGAAGGTTGTTTTGAGGAAAAGGGACACTAATTCTACATTTTCCAGCCCTCACAGAGGGACACCAGAGGTTTGTTGTTACAAGGAAAGGGTTTCTCATCCTTCCCACACAAGCCAGATCAGAGGGCAGCCCTAGTGGGATCAGAAGCAGAAGTGGTGTTTGATGAGCTGGAGGGCTGCCAGCTTTCAAAAAGGAAAAAATAAATACAAATTTTGTTTGCTTTTGTCCCCTGGGCACCTTCATGCCAAGCAGGCCTCAGCTGATTGCTCAGATGTGGCTTTGAAACCCAAAGAGCTGAACCTGGTCCAGGTCACAGCTGTGGCTTCAGCACTGCTGGAACCCTGGGGAGGCTTCTGCTGCAGGAAACCTTTCCAGCCCCATCCTGCTGTGGAAAGAGGCACCAGGAAAACACTCCCAGCTTCTCCCTGCCATTCATGAACCACACCTTTTGAAAATCAACCCATGATTCCAGCATTTCAAAGCCAGGACATTGAGCAGTGACATTCCCCTCTCTCCATCCAAGGTGGAGCCCCTCGTTTTCACACAAGTCGGTGACAACACTGGTGGACATTTTGACTCAGAGCACACCACCTCCCCCAGAGGTCCGACCCTGCCTGGGGCTGAGCTCTGGCAGACACCCACAGCTGCAGCTCTGTGTGTGCCACGCCGTGGATTTAACACATTCCCCGTGGAACACGAGCGCTGAGCTCCCTGCAAGTCTCCCACTCACTGTGACTGAGCAGCTACAAGAGTTCTAGCTGATGATTTCTAGAAGATGATGCTGTTACCATCTCTTTTACTTCTGATTCAAGTTCCCCACACTTCATTTCAACATTCTAAAGGCTTATTTTTACTTCTTTTGAGACATTTGAAACTCACTACTTTTCAGGGCTGACAGGCAGCCTCCTTCACCGGTACGTTACAGAGTCAGGAACCAGCACTGCCTTCATTTTTAAAGAGGTGGGAATGTGGAAACAAAGGGAAAAGAAACAGCCTAAAATCCCTTATTAGCCAAAGATATGAGAAGAAGAGAAAAACAGAACCCTCAAAATCCCATCCACTGCCCAGTGTGCTGCAGAAGAGAACCAGAGCCGCATTATCCTGGATCTGCCTCAGACACAGCATTAACTGCTCCCATGCTCTCCTGTTCCTTCATGCGTCAAAATAAAACAAGAAATTGAATCATGCCAAGCTTCCTTTTCACCCTTTGTGAAAGGCAGGGGTTACCATCATTTTGTATCTGTTTAACTGGCTTTAAATTGTAACCAGAGAGTGAAAAAAATTAAGTTTTTAAAAACAGGCTTGGAGTGGTCCTGTCTGTACAACTGGTAACCAAGTCAAGCATTTCCAAATCCTATTTTATTCTACCTATCCAATTGTAGTACTTCATTATTACAGAACAAGAAATTTAAAGAAGCTCAGGATTCATCCAGCCAGCCAGGAAGGTAATTTGGGCCACAGAACTTCAGGAATCTGGAACGCTTCTGCCCAGGAAGTGGGTAAATAAGGCTGAGATTTGGCATCAGGAGACAAGAAAGGTAACATTTTTCATTTCAGCACATTTCTCAGAGCAGAGATAAGCTGCAGAGATCTGTGATGAGGTTATTCATGTTATCAGCTAAATGGTTTTGAACAGATACAGCATCACTTACTTGGAGCACATGAACATGAACTTCTGAAAATAATGGGATTAAAAAGAAATGTGAGGAGTTTTCTGGAGTTCATTCCTCATCCTGCAGCCAGAGCAGCCAGGATCCAGCAGTCCAAAGATTCAGAAGTCTCAAGCTGAAACTTCACCTCATCTTTTCTCCAGGCCTGTTTCTAATGACCCTCAGGAAAGGTCTAACCCACCTACCAGCAGCCAAGAGTGCAGATCCCTTCCCAGTGTGGAAATAACTCCCTGCAACCTCCCAGAGCCTTTGGCTGCCACCCCTTTCCCAGCGCTGGAGGCCAGAAAAGCAGCAGAGATTTGTCTTTGGCACTGGGAGGGAGCTTTGCTAATGCTCCTCCCCAGCAGGAGAGCTTTCATGCCTGACTGGTGGCAGCTGGACGAGCTCTCAGCTCTGACTGAAGCCTCATTGAGGACAGGGCCACCCCCTGATCAGATAATTTCACCTGCCAGAAGCTTCTCCTGTGTTCCAGATCCTGCAAAGTCAGGAGGCCACGGCTGAGATCCTCCCAAAGCAAGGTCAAGGGGATGCTCCACCATGGAAAGGGAGCAGTGACACCCCTGCAGCACCAGGTCTGAGCCTCCTGACCTCCCTCCTCACCCAAACCAAGCCCCCTTTATCACAGTGATATCCACATTACCAGCAACCACCTGGGATTCATTTTAAATGAGTGCCAATTTTCAACCCCAGATCTTTTCCCACAGCTGAGGCTCACGGGGTTGGAGGGCACACTCAGCTCTGGAGCATTGAAGTTTCTCTCTGAGCTGTAGCAGGAAGATGTTTGATCTTTAAATCAGACATGAAGGGATGAAACAGCAGCACTCCTATTGATATTGTGTCGTGTCTAAACTGACAAATTCGTATTCCCAGGTCAGGCTGGAACAGGCTGGATCCTGCTCCCAAGCCGTGGCTCCGCAGGATTCAGAAGAAATTACAAGATAAAGGAAAGGACAATTATGAAACAGCCTGTTCACATTTCCACCTAACTTATTCCAGGGAGCACCAGGGAAAGGCCTAATCATCCCCCTTCAAAAAATACCATTTCCCTTCTGGTGGATCTGAAGATCATCTCAAGGCTACTTTGGTCTCCAGATCCAAACCAGCAAATGCTTGTGATGATTTCCATGAGTTAATTACATTTCCATTAGCGAAGAAGTTCTAAAACTTCATTTTCGTCACTGATGTTTTTTGAGTCCTACCAAAATAGACAGGGAAACATGATTTTCTCTCTGCTTTTCTTTATCTATCTCACCCTTATGAGACTTTGCTCTTAATTTTAACACTCTCAGCCTTTTCACTTCTCCTTAAATGGACATTTCTTCAACACTTTAATCATTTTCACAGCCTTCATCCTGAGCTCCCATGCCCAAACTTTATTTAAGGATGCTGGTTCAGGGTGTTTGAGAGGGGGAAACTGAGCCAAAAGGCTGAATGACTGAACTGTGTACCTTTTTTAGTTCTTTTTAATTGGAAAATAAGCTGAGAGCCCCAATTCAAGTTCTATTAAGTCCTTTTTGAACCAGAATCAAGCTACATCCAACCAAGTATTTCTGATTATCAGTGTTCTTCAGCACAGGAACATTTCATAGCTGGAAAAGTCTCAGTCTTCTCCAAGCAGCTCAATTTTGTCCTTCACTTCTGTACTTCTACATCATCCCATGGACCATCAATGTGCTCCTAAAGCCTCAGTCTGACTCTGGGACCTTCCAGTTGTGCAGAGCCCTACAGGGAATTTGTGTAATGAGGCAAAGGAGGGGAGTCAGCCTTAACCCCTTTTCAGAAACCTCCCTAAGGAACAACCCTCTGCTCACAGATTCCTGGCTGAGAGCAGCCCTCCCCTCTTTGGAGAGACCCAGCAACAATTTCTATTCCCAGGGAAGCCCAGACTGCTCCAATCTCTACTCCTGATCCTTTCTTTGCTTAAATCTCACCCAGCCCAGCCTGAACTGACTTGAACTGAGCCAACAGCTAAACCCATTATTGTCTAAAATTGGGTTTAACTCAGGAGTGACCTGAACTTCTTGCTCCAGAGGGAGGCTTTTAAAATGCTGCAGCTGATCACGAGAATCACCTACACAAACACACCCAGCCCTGCAGCCAGCTCGGAAACCAAGACAACTCCAGCACTGACAGAACAAGAATATCCACCAGAAAAGCCTGACCTGTTTCCTGAATGCTCCACCCTGACATCACTGAGCAAATGAGTTTGTTGCATTTATCAATCCAAAACCCATGACAGGTGACTTTTCTGGCCACCAAAATATGGGGAGATGGAGGAGGGAGGAGACACAATTGTGTCAGACATGGATTCAGCTGATGCTGACCATGCCAGGAGGGAAAGGTTTCTCCTGTGTGTTGTTTAGGTGGCCTTTGTGAGGATCAGGGAGTTTTCCAAGGCCTCTAAGCTCACCCCACAGGTTTGGCTATTGGAATTATGATCCCAATATTGCAACATTTGGTGTGTGCCACAGGAGGCAGGGCTTTCTCAGCCTGAGCTGCTGGGCTTGCCCAGGGTAGAAGAGGGACCTTCCCACAGTCAGGAGCTCATCCAGAGGAGTCATCCTGCAGCCTGACCTCACTCATGGGGGATCCCTTCCTCTGTCTCAGACCCTTCAGCACAGAGAAGATGCAAGAGAGCTGAAGTTAAGCAAAAAAATCTTGTGGAATTGTGTGGAAAAGCATCTCCAGGGGCTGATCCTGGATGTGGCTTGGCCTGGAATTCACACATCCTCTGGCTCCAGCTTCCAGCATGGAAGCCCAGCCCTGGCCAGAGCATCTTACACACCTCTTGAGTGGTTCAGCAAGAAAAGAATGAAAAATCAGCTTTCCAAATCCAAGTTTTCCAAATCCAAGTTTTCTTGATGTTTTCAGAGAGCCCTGAGGAAGAGAATGGTCTGAGAGCCCCCAAAGCCTTTGGGGTGAGATGTGGATCCAAGGACACGTGTGCAGGCTCACTGTTGGCACTCAGGCTTAGATCATGACTAAAACCAGGCTGGTTTTCCAAATCCTCACCCTTTTGCACAGCCACAGGCAGGTTCTTCTCCCCTGAGATGAGCAGGCACTTTGCCATCCAAAGCTGCTCCCTTGGAACTGGGACACAGCAGCAGAAGCACTATTTGAGAAGCAGGAGTCTGAGGTAACCTGCACCCTCCTCCTCCTCATCTAATTATGGGACAGCACTCAACACCACACACAGCACTTGGGTATTTTGGGCTTGGTGATTTTTTTGCTTGTTTGTTTTTAAACAAGGAAGCATTAAAAATAAGGAATTAAAGCCCTTTGGAGCTGCAGTTTGATTTGCTGGTTAGGGGTTGAATTCCCAGCATCCACACCCAGCTCCAAGAGCAGGTATCAATGTTTTCCACCTCTAGGTGCCCACAGGACATGGTTTCCAGGGCAGAATCACATTAGGAGCAGATCCCAAGGTCCAGAGTCCTCTTCCCACCTGCAGGCTCCACAATTGCCTGTGCAGCTGCTTCCCTCACAAGAGACAATATTTCCCTGCCACCCACCTGCCTTTGAGAGCCATAAAAAGCTAAAAATACTGTCTGGACTCTGGACTAATGATCCTGCCTGCCTTTGATAAAGCCCTGGCTGCCATGAGGAGCAACCCTTGCTTTCATTTGGGATGGTCACTTCCACTTGACAGCTGCCCAGCTTCAGAGGGAGGTAAACACCCATAAATATTGTCTGGCAGCCCCTCTCTGTGAGCACAAAGCTTCCAGGAAGCACAAACAGGCACAAAATGTAGAAATGGATATGAGATGGAAACCTGGATGGTTTTGTTTCCTCTCTCTTTAATAGAAAGGAGGCTGTTTGTGCCCCAACTTCTCAGCTCCTTGTGCTGTTCCATCATTATCACTTCTCATCCCAGGTATTCGATACATCGCAGTACCTTTTAATAAAGTAAGAGAGCAGCACATCAATCTCATTATCTGTTTGCCCTTGAGAGGTTCTCTGACCTGAAACGTTTGGTTTGCCACCACCAGAGCAGAGCCAGAGCAGGATAATTTCTGCCAGGGAAGGGCTGTCCCCACCTGCAGCTCCTCTGAGGGGCTGGGACCATCTGCAGCCTTCCTCTAAGCACAGCCCAGAGTCCTCCTCTGCCCAGGAAAGTCTCCTGATTTAGCAGCCAGCCACACAATTACTCACCCACCCGCTTCTCTCAACCTGCCTCCAGCCACCCCCACCAAAATCGATGCAGAAAAGCCACTACAAGCAACAAAAAAAGACACGAGCCCTAATTAACACAGCAAGAGGCTCAGCACGGCCTGGGGCCCCCTTTGCTCAGAGAAACAAGCCCAGAGAGAAAACATGCTCCAGTCCCAAGGAAGCTGCTGCCCACTGGGCAAAAAAGGAAATGGGGACATTTGCCAGATGGGTTTAGAACCCTCAAACTCTTCTTCCCTGCCCAGTCTTCTCTGAAGGGAATGGCTCCTGCAGCTGCCCAGGAGCCCAGACAGCCAAGGGGCAGAGGATAGAACAATTTCTGTTCCACCTGAGACCTCACACACCCTCCTCCCTCCCAGTTACAAACTCTCTCTGTTTCAAAAATGAAAATTTGATGTCTTGCCTTCCCTCTTTTCTGCCCTCACCCACCAGCCAGAGCACCAGGTAATACCTTACAGGTAAATCCCTGTGTCTTGTCCACCTTTATCTGATTTAATTTCAGAAGGGGCCTTGGCTCTTCTGAGCCAGCAAGTGTCCATCCATCACTGGAGCATAAAAGAAATTGAACACAACGATCAGCTGCATTAAAATCCATAAAAGCTTTGCTCCTTTCATGACTCATGCACGGTGCTGACAGCACTCACCCCGAGTCCATCACCACCCCAAGCAAACAGTTCCTTTTCCTTGTGACAGCCAACCAGGACTGAGCTTGTTCCTCCTCAAAGCGTCCCTTTTCCCAACTCCTGTTGTTGCCCTGCTTTGCTTTCTAGCACACAAGTGCCAAAATTTCCACATTGGGAAAGCTGAGGGCAATCTGCACTTCCCTGCTCCCAGCCCTTCATTCCCCGCATCTCCATTCCCAGAGCTGATAGAGCATTGAGCAACCACCTAGAGGGGTGCTGCAGGGCAGCCAAGGGGGCTGATTTCATTTGTATTTCATTTTTCTAATTAGTTCTGTGTTTATTTGCAGGTGGAATATAGAATCAGATGATCACAGAAAGGTTTGGGTTGGGAGGGACCTTAAAGCTCATCCAGTGCCACCCCTGCCATGGCAGGGACACCTCCCACTGTCCCAGGATGTTCCAACCCCATCCAAACTGGCCTTGGGCACTGCCAGGGATCCAGGGGCAGCCACAGCTGACAAGGCCTGCTCACCATCACAGGGAAGGATTTTTTCTCTTAACATCTCATCTAAACCTCCCTTCTGTTTGAAGCCATTTCATCTCATCACCCTTATACACAAAGTACACCAGAGCCAGTCCCAGAGTTCAGATACCCTCATTTAAGAGCTTCTGAAGCACAGGAACATGCACATGGAGAGAAAGAAATGCTGGAGCCAAAGCTTCTGTGAGTATTTGACAGCTTTAAGAATCCCAGCCCTCACCAAGGTGTTTCCTTCTCCAACACTTCCCTGGTCACATTTCCCCCCACACCTTGTCTAGGAGGTACATCCACCTGAAAGGAGCAGATCCAAGGTCCAAACCTGCTGCACAGCCCAGGCTGGGTGGTTCCTGTGCCTCCCACTCTGTCACTCATCCCTGCACCCAAGGCTGCTGCTCCTCAAACACAGCACCAGGAATAGCAGCTCCCACTGCCCACATAGCAGGATGATCCTGGTAACCAGCAACGCTCACATCGAGCATGAGCAGGCCTTTATGCTGTTACTAAATGAGTTGCCTTCCAAATTATTAGCAGCATCAGGAGCTGGGAGCACATTTCTCAGACAATCAAGATAATTCTGGCTTTTGTAATTTGTTCCAGACAGGCTGAGACATCCGTACCCGCGCAGAGACTTTGTGCACATCGCTTGGCAGCGCCGGGGCTGGCACACGCTGTCTCTGCCAGTCCCACCCAGAGATGCAGGCAGCTGATCCAACTGGCTCAAGAAGCCACCAGGACTCTTCGAGAGTGTTTAATCCAGGCTGATTGGAAGCCAAAAGAAATTAATTCTGCTCATAAAGGGCAGAGCATGATCCTGTCAAGCACTCCGTTATTTCATAGCGGCCTTTAGCCGCTCTTGGTGTTGGACAAACACAATGTGGTTGTGGTCACTCCATGAGGATGTGGCAGAACTGGGGAAGGACCAGAGCAGCAGAAAAGGCCTGTGGTGCACAGAAAAGCCCTCATGTCAAGGGAGGCTGGGCAGCAACTGGGGAAAAGCTGTCATTTCATAAAATCATAGGCATGCAGAAAAAGGAATTCTTCTTCAAACCTTACTAGAAGGCACCAAGGGGAATCTCGGGTAGCTGATGACGAAAAAGGGACAAGCAGCTCCTTTATTGGGGTGTGGAGTTAAACCCCACAGCCCATTGTCCATGGTATGGGAAACCAGAAGTATAAAAAAGTTCCAAAACAGAGTGGAGGGCAGACTCTAAAGCTCATTATCCCTGATTTGGAAACCAGAAGTATAAACAAGCTCCAAAACACAACTGAGAGCAGACCCCTTGGACATCACAGTTTAAAAGCCCTTTTTTCCCCTGAAAAACCCCTAGACATCTGAATTGTGGGACTCAAAGATCAATATCATTCTGTCCATGACTTGTTCCCCATTCTTCACCTCAGCACACAGCCCTTGACGCCAGCTCCACACAAACCCAGCAGTTCTTCAGGCTTTGCATCCAAAACCCAGGGGAAAATCTCTCATGAACTCCAGGAGGAAAAGGTCTGAACCCTCCATGCCCTGAATCAGAGCTCATGGCTCCAGCTGAGGGGACAGGACAAATTTGTTCCCAAAATAACTGTGGATTTCTAAAATTTTCAACCCAAAACACATAGCAGCAACAGAATTAAAAGTTCCCTTTGCCTCCACTTTGGAAAAAGTGCATTAAGATCATCCAGTCCCAAGCCAACTGAGAAACTGCATTTTTGTGTGATTTAGAGCTGCTAATGGGTGACGTCACCACTGGAGCCAGTGCAATCCCACAGAAACGTGGAAATAAAATGAGCAGGAGCTATAAAATGTGTGTTTTTCTCCCCAACAGCAACAGGCCGATGCCAGCAGGAGCAGCTTTCATTGAGACTCGTCTACAACTGGTGGAGATCACAAGAAATCACTAAATAAATCACAGAGGCAACAATATCTTTCCAGGAGAGCAACCTGTTCTCTTCCCAGGCCTTTGTTAACAGCAGATCCACAGGTTTCCTTGGAAGCAAATGAGAAATAGGCACCACAGCATTGCTGGGAAAAGAAAGCGAGGGAGTGTTTTCTGGAACAACAAACCAAAGCCATTTTGGGCCACTATCTGTTAGACTCGAGTTTAGCTCAATAAGATATTGATCCTGGCTGCATGGAACACAGCCCTGATGTATTTCCTGATTAACAAGTTCTGCTGTCTGCTTTTGACAAACAAAATCTCCCTCATTGCAGGTAGATAAAAAATATATTTATCAATAATTCCAGGGTGCAGGCATTGAGTAACCAAAAGAAAAAAAAATATATAAAAAGGGTTGGAAAAAGCAGGTGGGAAGGATTGCTGCATGATCACTGGAATATTTACACAAGGCTAAGTTCAATCAATGCAGAGCCTTCCCCCACAGCCTCCTCCAAAGCACACCCAGACTCTGGCTGGCCTTTTTCCTATGGAAACAGAGAGAATGAGAGCAGAGCTGCTCTTTGCTTTTCTGGTGCTTAGCTAAAAGCTGAAAATGAGATCAGGTTTTCTGGCATTCACCATTTACCTTAATAAAAACAAGCACTCAGAGGATTAGCAGGTACACAACTCTGTGTGGGGTATCATGGAACATTTTCATGATCTTTCATGCTTACACAGAAATCAAAAAAAAAAATAATAAAAGCAGAGGACTCAAAATCTCTCCATAATATTGAAGATCAATGTAAAACTGAGCTTGGGAGCTGAGCACTGCCTGGGAAACATGAAGTAACATTTTCAAGTAGAAATCTTGCACATATGGCAAAGGAAAGCTTTTGATAGAGTAGCAAAATGATATTTCAAAAACTGATGTCCTACCTATCTATATTTATAAGAACACATTAAGTACTGGCTTAGCACTGTCCTTTTTTATTATTCCCTAATAAATTACAGCTTGATCATTTTTTGAAACACAGAGATCCAGGTCTGCATTCCATAGAAATGAGAATGAAGGTTCCACTTGTCTCACCACCTTACATCCCACCCTTGGAGGGTTTGTCAGCAGGAAATTTCTCACTCATCAAGATGACTTTGAAATCTTGATGCAGAAACAAGGAGGATTTTGTCTCAAATAAACAACCAAGCACATGTTTCCCCTCTCACCTGAGCTTGTGCAGGCAGTGGGCACATGAAAAGGTTTTGGCCACTGAAGGAAACCCAAGGAAGAGGAACTCCAGATTTCCAGCACAGCCCCATGGCAACACAGGAGTGAGCTGAGAACTTAATCATGATCTGGGCAGTGCAGAGCAACACACACCAGGCTACAGAGAAAACACTAATTCAACCCCCTGTGTGAAGCTGCAGAGCTTTCAGTGCTCCCTCCACCTGGACTAGAAATATTCAGGAAAGCCTCAAACCAAGCATGAGTAACTCTGTTATTTTCAGTACCTTCCCCCTAACGCCAAAAATCGGGCACGAGCTCAAGTGCCTTGTTAAATGCAGCCCTCAAATTACAAGGATTAGAGGTCTGGATTTCCTCAGTGGAGATGACTCTTGGGCTCGAAGCTGATGAGCTGAGCCTTTGCCACCCCTGCACTGCTGCCTGGTGGGAAGCCCTTGTACAAGACAATTTCAGCAGGGCCCAGTTGGTGTCACCATTGGAAACAGCAGCCGTGACGTTAACAGGATGGCACTTCAAAGGAACCCGCAGGGCTGCAGATGGCACCGGGGGTCCTTGTTCCAGCTGTCTCATCAAGCTGATATCCCACAATTATTTTCCAGGATCAAACAGTGCTGCAAGAAGCAGCTCCCACAGCACCGGGGAGACGCCGCTCGTTCCAGGGGGATCCTGTGGCCGCTTCAGCTGCAACACTTGGAATGTGTCAGTTGTAAAATAAAACCAACAAACTCCGGAGTCTTGTGTTTATGGAGAAAAAAAAATAATAATAATAAAAGGAATTCAAGCCATGCCTAAACAATATGGCTGGGATTCAGAAAAGCTTTTCTGTGGAGCCTGGACTTTAAGTAGAGAACCACTGGAGTCAGCTGAATTCCAGCATATAGTGGAACGCTTTACTGTAGGATAAATTCAGCCGATGCCAAAGTCCTTTCCAGAATCACGGTCTTGATTTTATATTTTTTTAAACACAAACAATGATGTGGAGCTAACTAGGAATCAGAACAGAGCGTCAGTGAGAATAATTGCAGCATCTGTGCTAATTCTCTTTTCATCCTGGTACCCCCTGCTTCTAAGTATGGAAATCTGATTCTCCTTGTGCCTCCACTGAAGTTTCTATTGATTAAATACCCAGCCCCAGCAGCAGGAGAATCAAGCCCTGAATATTTATTCTCTTCCTCTTAATACATCAAGAATTCCCTTTGGCCTCTCAAGTGCTGTATCACAGGGTGCCATGAATGCAAATGGAATTACAGTGATCATGTAGCTAATGAATATATTTGTATATGTATGCAAGCACTTCCCTACTCCACACCACCACCAGGAGCAGGGAATATCCACACACACGGGCAGGCAAGGTGTGGGAAAGGATGGATATGGGAAGCATATCAATAGCAGGAGCCAGGCTGCAGTTTCTGAGGAGAAATGAACTGAAATCCTTCCAAGATGAAGGCTGCAAGCTCAGGACCTCACGCAGACCTTTGGATCGTTTCCTCTGAAGCTTTAAAGCCCAATTTGTAGACTAGAAGTGTACATGTTTATGTTTTCATTATCCACCAGCATCACCCTCTATTTATATAAATAGACAGAAACTGCTGCAATGCATAATGTAAAATATTGTCAGCATTTCCAAGGGAGAGATCAGTGATATCATCTCAAAGCAGGGTACAAAATGCACACGTAACCTTTTCACCTCCATCCTTAATAAGACATTTTGAATTCTTTTCAAACACCTTCAAATTCTTTTGAGAAAAGTTATTCTATAAGGGAATAAATTCATTCCTGCAGAAACTTGGCTGATTTCAGAGTTGTAACAGCTTAAAACCAGGATGCATTTAATTTGTTAGCACTCTCCATGTTGACTTCTAAAGTCATCCTGTAACGTCCGAAAATAAATTGACTTAAATCAGGTTCAAGTACCAGTGGCAATTAGAACCTGCAAAGTCACAGAAATGTCAGGAGGTGTCTGGATCAGACACACACTGGAATATCTACAAAGAAATATCCTCAAAACCACTTTTGAGTTGGTTCAAACACTTGGCAAGTGACTCATTCAGCACAAGAGCCACTCTTTGGGTTTACTACAGCCAGAAATGCAGGATTTTGGTGCTACTCCACTCCAGTCAATCCCAGCCCAACCCAGAGCAAACATACACCACAAACGAGGGTGAGAGCCCCGTTAAGCTCAGGGGGAGAGGAGGTCACCTACCCAGTGAGGACCACGACAAAATCCATCACGTTCCAGCCGTTGCGCAGGTAAGAGCCTTTGTGAAAAACAAAGCCCAGAGCGATGATTTTGATACCAGCTTCAAAACAAAATATTCCAATAAAGTACGGCTCAGTGTCATCCTGGAAAAGAAAGGAAATGAAAGGAGTCAAGGAGATATCCACGTTCCTGCTGTGATAAGCAGTCCCCTAAACAGCTACAGGCAGCAACTTCACACCTTTTCCATTCTTTGAACAGAGCTGAAATTAAAGGTTTAAGTTTGTTGGGAGTAAGATCACAGAGGAATTTCATTATTGTTTCTCTGAAATGAATTTTCTTTACAAATTGGCAATCCTGTTGGCCTTCATCCTGATGGTTCCACGCCACACTTTCCACCTTCACGGAATGTTCTGGAGGGAATTTTGATGTGGAGATTTTGCTCTAAGGGTATATTGAAATTAGAGATGACAGGTTTCTGGAGTTATTGGCATGGAAAATGTTCCACAACTCATCCAGGAGCCTGAAACAAGAGGGTGTCTTGGGGAGCAACAGTCAGCCACAGCAAGCCTGACTGCACTGACAGGAAATTATTTATTTATCATTTATTCCATCAGTTCGCTCTCTGCTCCTTCTCCTCCATTTTATCAATTTTCACAGCTGCAGCCTCATTTGTTTTCCTTTCACTGGGGATGTGGTTCAGGGAGAAATCCCCAACCCCTCCCATGAACAGCAGGAACAGCAAGATTTGTGTCTGGGGTCCATGGTGCAGACTAACACATCCCTTGGGATTGCAGATTCGTGTCCTTGCTCACTACACTGAAAATCAAGCTCAGTCTCTACAGTTTTACTAAACCTTTCATTCCATCTCTGCACCAGATCTCTCAGGATTAGACTTTATTGACTGGAGTTTCAACACAAATTCAGTGCCAAATGGAAGCATTTGGAAGGAAGATTTGGGCAAGAAATGAGAACAAAGCAAGATGTAAAAGCAATGGGCATCAATTTCAAGAACTTGTTCATCAGCTTTGGCACCAATAACCAATTTCCAAATGTGCCTTAGATCCTGGTTTGCAGTTAAATTTAGTGGAAGTAAAGCAGCCCTACCCAAAGAAGCAAACTTCCACAGTGAGAGATTAGAAATCTCTTTTCCAGTGGCTTTGGCATTTCTGGCCACTAGAACCAAAGAGCTGAGCTGCTGTTTGAGGTGTAGTTGTTTGTATTTTGCAATTCTCCCAATGACAATGGAGGATTGTTTGTTCTCTGATGGAAAAAGAGCAGGAATGTTGAGGTTTGTGGCCCCAGAACCAGGGAAGAATGCAGATTTGACACAAGCACAGCAACTCCTGCCCAGCTCTGGCACAGACCCACACTTCAGGACAGCACTGGCTCCAGAAATTGAGATTTTCACCCCTAAAAGTTGGCCCTATTCAGTCTTGAGAGGTGATGCTGAGAGGGGCCCTCAGCCCTGGTTGTCCCTGTCTGTCCATCTGTCCCAGTCTGTCCCTGAGTGTCCCTCAGTCTGTCCCTGTGCGCAGGGCTCAGAGCAGGCCCAGGCTCTGCTGCAGGCCCAGCAATGGCCCCAGAGCCACGGGCAGGGCCTGAGCCCAGCCCAATCTGTCCCTGTCTGTCTGTCCCTGTATGCCCCTGTATCCCCCTGTCCATCCCTGTCTGTCCCTGTGCACAGAGGTCAGAGCAGGCCCAGGCTCTGCTCCAGGCCCAGCAATGGCCCCAGAGCCATGGGCAGGGCCTGAGCCCAGCAATTCCCCTGCCCAGGAGGCAGAACTGCTGCCCTGGGCAGTGTCAGCCCTGAGCAGAGCCTGGGAGGCTCTGGGCTCTCCCTGACTGGGAACATTCCAGAACATCAGCCCTGTGCCCTGGGATGGCCCTGCTGGAGCAGGGAGGTGGCACCATGACCCCACTGTTGGTCCCCTCCAGCCTGAACCCCCCTGGGATCTGTAATGTGACAGCACAGAGCTCCCAGAGAGGCTTGGCTGGACATGACACAGCTCAGCAAGTCCAGCAGAGTGCTCCAGTCTCTGAGGATGCCTCCAAGCTGCTGGAAAACACAACCCCTGGAGAGGCTTTCCATCAGCTGCTGTTCAGGTTCCATTTCCCATGTCCCTACACACCTCAGTGGGAACAGCTCTTCCACCATTCCACCTTCCATCCCCTGTTACTTCTATTCCCCTGCACCTTTCTGACCTCACAGTCCCAGCAGCTCCACCTGCCCTGTCCCTGTGGTGAGGTGACATCACCTGCAGAGACACAGGTGCTGCCTGGCCAGGCACCCAAACAGAGCAGGGGCCTGCTAAGGGGCACTGGGTCCCTGGCTGAAATGGAGAGCAGAAAATGAAAATCCAGCCCCCAAACTGGCTTCCCCTCCAGCCAAGGAGGGCTCTGCACAAGCAGCAGCACCTCCAAGCCCTCTGTCCCTCACTGATGCTGCTCAGAGGACACAGGAGCCACCCCTGCCCGACCTCCAGCTGCCCATCTCAGAGCTGTTTACCAACAGAAAATTAGGAACAAAGGCCATTCAGACCTTTTGTGACCTTCAAAAGAAATCCTACAATACATATCTTCTTCCAGCAGTGAGAGCTGGAGGCGTCCCAGCACTCCAACCCAGCACAGAAAAGAGGGAATAAGGGAGAAGGAGTCAGAAAGGGGCCAGAAACCATCCTGATTCCAGAAGAAGTTCCTTACAACTCCTCATGGACACAGGAGCCCTCTAACAGCCCAATTCACCTGTTCCTCAACAGCTCCAGGTAATGTCTGCACACAAAGGCCTCCCAGCCCATCCCAAATCCCCATCCCACAACTACTCGTGTGCCTCCAAAAATAGCTCCTCTAAGAGACACAAAAAAGCTACCTTTACCCACATCCACTCCTCCACATTACTCCCTCACTTCCTTGAAGCCTGGTATCTACTCCAGGCTCTGCTCAATCTAGGTCAGGTGCCTGGTGATTACAGCTCCCAGCTTTAAAGAGCCAGGCTCCAGGTACTCCAGGGTTTGATGGGATGTGCTCTTCCCAAAGCTGGGGCTGCACAGAGCTCTTAGGAAGTGGGTCAGGAGTTTTTTCAGCTTCTAGGGAAGCAGGAAGGCTCACAGATGGATTTGGGTATTTATTACAAAGAAAAGCTCTCGTCTGTAGGGCTGGCAGGGAGTAGCTGGGGAAATAAGAGGCAAAAGAAAGAAGGTCTTTTCTAAAGCCTGGCTAAATTTACACTGATTCAGCCCAAGAATCAGGGCAGTGACAAGAAGATGAAAAATAAAATTTATGCCCCACTGGGGAGATGTTGTCTCATACATTACAACAGTTCTATTAACATTACAGGTTGTCTTATAGATCAAGAGTTCTGTTGTCTTAGGTTGCCTTCTATATCAAGAGTGCAAGGATTCCACAGCACCAGAGTTTTATACCTCCTCAATGTTTTCTGTAGGCAGCTCCTCTAAGCACTGATGGTCCTTACAGCAGCCATCTGACTCCTTTTATACCACTAGTTCTTTTTGGCTACAGGTGTTGCCTGTTATCATCCAGCCTGCTCCTAATCTTTAGTAATAAGGACCAGCTGCAACTCATTGGGGGATAAGATTACACTCCACATTACCTCCATTTACCCATACTGTGTCCTCCTACAGGGAGAGGTCCTGCAGCTGACAAAAAAAAAAGGATTTGTCTGACTATGTGTGATGGAGGAGGGAAGGACATGGCTGAATGCCCTGTGCAGCACTGAAATGGCCCTGCCTCAGCTCAGAGTCCCTGCTGGGACACCCTGAAGCCCCTTCAGACCAAAGGCTGTGGCCCTGCTCGGGTTGCAGAGGGGCAGAGCAGGTGAGGATGAGGATCCCTGTGCGTACTTGGAAGGAGGGCAGAGAATCTGGGCAGCAGCCAGAGCTGTGCCAGCAAGTTGTTTGCTGTGGACACAGCAGAGCTTGAGGCTGGGCCAAACACACATTTAATCAATATGTTTCTGATCAGAAACAACTTCTGAGTCTGGAAAGTCATTACCATTCCTACTTCACGTCCTAGTGTCTTTCCTTGGCCTTCAGATGTGACAGCCTGGAGAGGTTTGGGTGTGAAAGGCTTTGTTCATGCAAAGGTTAATATGAGCAGCTCACACATTACTGCTCTAAGTGCCTGTGGATGGCAGAAAGCATTCAATCCATTAGTAAATTGCCAGAGCTGTCACAGAGCTGAAAATGTGGGAAAAGTGATGTTCTGTCCTCACCTCCAAAACACCCAGGGGAGCCAAACACCCCGAGCCTGCAGTGAACATCCCACAGCCCCTCAGGTGTGGAAGAGATTTTACAGCAATTTCTGTGAGCCAGAGAGAAGTTTGATCAGCAGATCCACGTTTACCCCTGAAAAAATTTTCTACCAAGGTCGTTGACACAGAAACCAAGAAAGAAAGAAGGACAAATAAGAGAAACCTGCAGCTGCCTGTTCCAATGAGCACTTTGTTTGTTTTTGTGACCAATGAGTAAAGTGTAAACTGATGAGTTTGTAAGAATGTATAAAAAGTATGCAGGCTAGAATAAAAACAGTTTGAAGCCTTCTGAAAATGGAGTGTTGCTTTGTGTTGTCTCCATCTCAACTATGACACTGGTGCCTTCCAACAGGGCCTGCCCCAGGGCAGGGCAGAAAAGAGATTTCCTGTCCTGCAGGTTCTGGAATCATCACTGTCCTTCTGGGAGAGGTCTCCTGGAGCTCCTCATGGGAAACTGAGTAATCAGGAAGGAGACAGGGAGGGAAGGAGGTCCTGGTGTGGACAGCCAAGAGCCTTGGGAGCAAGGTACCTGTGAGACCACTGGGGACTGGGATAGGAAGCTCCCATTCCCACATTTGGAGCTCCATCACCCCTGTGTGTACAAACAATGCAAGATTCTTTGGGATAGACAGAGGGAGGCTGACTGGGTGGAGATGGACAGGGGCAGACCTGTTCCACTGGACAATTCCTGGTGGAGATGGACAGGGACAGACCTGTTCCACTGGACAATTCCTGGTGGGAGGGCAACATTCCCAGCATCCAGAGCATGTGAGATTTCCAGCTCAGAGCAGGAAAGAGCCTCAGGGTAGGTCAGTCTGCTGCTGGTAGGGGAATGAGTTTTTTCCTCATTTGATGATGGAGGACCTGAGCCAGTCCCCCAGTTCACCACTAAATGCTTTGATCACCATGCTGGGGCTTTCTCAGAGCCCTGATTTTGACCAGAATTTCCAGCCCAGAGCCAAGTAATGCTTTTCTGTGCATTCTGAGAATTCTCCTAAGCCAGATACTCCAAATCTTGGAGTACTGCATGTACTGAGACCTGTGCTCAGTTAACCTGTCTGACAATAACAGGAGCACAGAATTCAGCCCAGTGGGATTGCACTGCAGGACCATTTCCTGGGTCTTGGGGAGATAAATAGAGGAGGATTTTGATTAAAAGACAAAAATAATTAAAATGTTTGCATGGGCCCCTCCCATTTTTTCTCAGCTTTAGCAAACAATCTTTTTTTTCCCCCCTTTGTTTCTGTGGAACAAATTATCTGGGCAACCAGTTTTCCTTCAACTATTCTGCCAACATCTCCCAGTCAGAAAAGGCTTGTGATGTGTTCCTCATAGCCTTAATATCTGATTAACTCTTCACTGATGATCTCCAATTTGGAGATTTTAATGAAACCAGGAGGAAAAAAAAGCCATATCCATTAACCATTGCCAAAAAAAAGACCATTTCCATTCCTGCTAAAGACAGCAATAAAGCACCTGCTGTTCTGCATGGGCTTAGAATTTGCCTGAACAGACCTGAAAATGTATGGGAAATGTATGGGAAATATATGGGAATGTTTCCCCACTGTGGTTTAACACAGATTTGTAACATTTGGTTTAACACAGATTTGTAACATTTTTGATGAAACAACTTCCAGTTTATAGAAGTAACAGGAGAATTCCAAAGAGGTTCCACTTTGAAAACTAGAAGACAGTTTTTCTTGCTCACAATGCTTATTCTTTCCAGCTTATGTAGAAAATAAAAAGTATTTCATTACTTGTAAGGATTCTCAGTGTTACTCTATGAAAAATCACTTTGTACTTCAGAGTTCCAAATGTGCTGTAGTTAAAATGGCTTCAGGATATCTGGATCAAACATAACGGTGCTTGGGACAAAAATGAGGGGTTAATTCTTCCTTCCTCTCTGAGGCAGAGCCAACAGGGCAGAGATTGTGCATTTACCTCACTCAGCTCTCTCACACTGCTTGGTGGCAATGCCAGTGCCCCCCTTTGGAATGATTTAGGCAGGATCTGAAGGTGTGTGCGCTGTAAAATGGAATTAATACACTGGGAAAAGAACAATAAAATGCCTCTAGGACGCTCTTATAAATCAAGGGATACAGAGAAACATAAAACCAACGTGAACCAAAGAACTGCCAAGCCAGAACATCCCTGAAACTGCTTTTCCTTATATTTATATCCATGGAAGGCACTTCCCTAACTCAGTCCTGGTTCTGAACCTGTGCTTTGCTCACACCCCCAGGCTGGCCTTGCCAACCAACCCCAAAGCACACAAAGACAGGTTTAATGGCAGAAAGATCTACATACAATCATTGATTTATTTTATCCTCGTGTCTTCTTAATTAAAAATAATTCCAACAGGGAGAGAAAGCAAGCCCCATGCATGAGGGCAGCCAGCAGGAGTGGATCCATTTCCAAACCAGCACCAAACTCTGACCCTGACTCTCCAGATTCCTCACTAACACGCTTTTTCCTGCTTCTGGAGAATGAGATTCTGAGAGTTGCCCACTGGCATGGGCCATCCTTGGGAACTGCAGCAAGCACTATTCAGAGGCTCTCGTTTCTGGCAGCAAGCCTAATGTTATCTTTGTTTGCATAATATAGCATCTACATTGAAAACACATATGGATCCCTATTTCCCCATCCTTTGAACATGCAGGATGAATGCATTTAGGCATGCAAGACGTTCCAGATCATTAAAAGTAGAGGAGAGTAAAAGGAGAAAAATCAAACCAAGAATTACACAGTTTCCCTACAGTGATGATAAATGGGAGAATTATTTTGAAGCTATTCTTCTATTTTCTTTTGAAATAAGGTAATTGGACTCATTACCATAAAGCCTGCGGGTAAATAATTTTTCTCTGTAAGCTGGTTGCATTTTTTTTTTGGAAAGGAAGTGTAATCATCTGAACACAAAGTTTTCCTTGAAGGATCTGTGCTGTGGCAGGAAGAGACAGACAAATCCTAAAAGGTTACTCTGTTCTACCACTCCCTGGGAAAATTAAAATTACACAGAAGTTCATTTGATTCCAAAGATAATTCTAAGCATTCCTCAACTCCTTCCTGTCCTGGTTTAGAGGCGACCTAAGTGTGAAGCCCTTCTGATCATAAGACAAGGTCCAGCTCTCTCTGTGGCTGGGCAGGGCTGGCTGGAGTGATGAAGCATTCTTGTGCAGATGGGATTGGGAGGGGACAGTTATCCTTGCTGTGACAGATTTTCTCTGATTGTCAGATCAGTGCCTGTCTGTTTACGTGTGGATCTTTAAAATAGATCCAAACACTAGATCCAAACACTTCCAACACCCAGTGAACAACTGCTTTTTGTATTAGACCAGGGAAATAAAAAAAGAAAATGAATGAATGCAACTCACCAGTCTCTCTGACATCGGTGTCTTGTCTCCATCCGGCAAATGTTGTTCCAGAGCCAGCACAATACAATTGGCTATGATTGTAGCTAAAATCATGTATTCAAATGGAGTGGGGAGCAGAAGTTAAAGAAGACACTGGACAATACAAGAAGAACCCCATCCAAATCCTGTTTCTACCCACAGAGTTGCATTAATTGAGCATTCTAAGGTTTCTCATACTTTTTTAAAGACATTTGGTCTCCCTGACTTCCTCAGTTCTTTCTGAGGTGTGCTTGGAAGAGAAGTAGGAAATTGGCACTTCTCTAAGAGAGTTAGAGACTCACACACAATCTGAGCTGCTCAAGGAATCCGGGAGCAAGAAAGCAAAAGGTCCAAAGGAAATAAAAAACTATTAATACGTATTGATTTTCAAAGAGATTGATAAACTAAATTGCTTCCAAATAGATTATACAACTAAACACCATCTGCTGAATTTTTCTTCAGAAACATTTAACTTCAGCACACGGTGCAAATAAGTGATGGGCACAAAAAGTTCAATTTAAACTACCAACCCAGGTCTAAAACATGAATTACTGCTCAACTGCAATGCCCGCTCTCAGTGAGAATAAAACCCTCAGCACCCTTTGGGGATGTAGGAAGGAAGTGGGGAGGGAAAAGAATTCAAATCCAGCACCAGGTGCCCCCTTGCTTTTTGCCACCATCTCCCACCCTGAGCTGTGCCGGGGTGGAGCCGTGCCACGGGCAGCAGCAGGGCTGAGGGCAGGAGATGGCTCCGCTCAGCATCACGGGGAGATGGAACCAGAGCATGGAGAGACAGACCCAGGACCATGGGAAGATGGACCCAGAGCATGGGGAGATGGAACCAGAGCATGGGGATGGCTCCGCTCAGAACCGTGGGGAGATGGACCCAGAGCATGGAGAGATGGAACCAGCACCACAGGGAGATGGACCCAGCACGACAGGGAGATGGAATCAGCACCATGGAGAGACGGACCAATACCATGGGGAGATGGAACCAGCACCACAGGGAGATGGACCCAGACCATGGAAAGCTGGGCTCAGTACCATGGAGAGATGGACCCAGCAACATGGAGAGATGGAACCAGACTGTGGAGAGATGGACCCAGCACTGCGGAGGAAATGGAACCAGCGCCATGGAGAGCTGGGCTCAGCACCATGGGGAGATGGACTGAGGACCACAAAGAGATGGGATCAGCACCATGGAGAGATGGACCCAGGATTGTGGAAAGCTGGGCTCAGGACCATGAAGAGATTGACCCAATACTGCAGAGAGATGGACTCAGCACCATGGAGAGATGAGATCAGCACCGTGGGGAGATAGAACCAGCACTACGGAGAGCTCAGCTCAACACCGTGGAGAGCTCCTGTGAGCGCAGGAGAGAGCTCGGCTCAGCACCAGGGACAGCGCCGAGCCGCGCCGCAGACACAACACCCTGGAGGCTCAGCTCAGTGCCCGAGCTCGATTTGGCAGCGTGGAGAGATTGGTTCAGCACCGCGAGGAGCTCAGCTCAGCTCAACGCCGTGATAAGCTCATCCTAGCACCATGGTCAGCTCAGCTCAGCACTGTGGCCAGCCTGGCTTCAGAACCATGGTCAGCGTAGCTCAACACCACGGTCAGCTCAGCTTAGCACCACGGTCACCCTGGCTTCAAAAGCATGGTCAGGTCAGTTTAGCACCATGGTCAACCCAGCTTCAGCGCCGTGGTCAGCTCAGCTTAGCACCATGGTCATCCTGACTTCAAAACCGTGGTCAGCTCAGCTCAACACTTTGATAAGCTCATCCCACCACTGTGCTCAGCTCAGCACCACCATCAGCTCAACTCAAGCACTATGGTCAGCCCGGATACAGAACCGTGGTCAGCTTTGCTCAGCACCACAGTCAGCTCGGCTCAGCACTATGGCCAGCCCGGTTTCAGCACCGTGGCCAGCCTGGTTTCAGCCCGGTTTCAGCACCGTGGCCAGCCCGGTTTCAGCACCGTGCCCAGCCTGGTTTCAGCCGGTTCAGCCCCGTGGCCAGCCCGGTTTCAGCACCGTGGCCAGCCCGGTTTCAGCACCATGGCCAGCCTGGTTTCAGCCCGGTTTCAGCACCGTGGCCAGCTCAATCCAACCCCGCGGACAGCGCCCGGCCCCGCCCGGCCCCGCCGCTCCGGCGCGGGGAAGCGCCGGTGCCTCCGCCGGTCCCGCCGGCTCCCCAGCACTCGGGGTCCCCTCCCCATATCCCCCGGAAAATGCAGCCGAATCGCCCAAGAGGCAGGGGAGGGAAAGCCTGAGTCTACCCGCGCAGTCAAGGCGATGCTCTGCCTGCCACAGGGGGTTTGGGGCTTGTTTATCGAGACTTAAATGCGGGGAAGGAGAAATGGATGAGGAAATGCAGCAATCGCTGGGATTGTATAATATGGACAGAAAGATCAATACGTGTTTGTGTGTGTTCGGAGAGAAGGGAAGTGCACTCACTCCACTGGTGTATTTTTCCTGTTAGCCCCTCAGGAAGTGAAAACTGGGGAAGTCTAAGCAGGAGCTGGCCTGTGTGGCAACTGAAAGTGTTGCTAGGAGGCTGGGAGGAGGCCGTGCTGCTGTTAGCTGAGGATTAATAGGGGTGTGATATGAAATGAAAAGAAAACAACCGGCTCCCCTGAGACCCCCAGTGTAAAGCACTCCTGTACACACACACAAAATCTGCTCCCTGGGAGCCTCAGCCTGCTCCCCTCTGCTCCCAGCTTACAACCATCGTTCCGAGCAAAGCCCCCTTCTCACTGCAGCTCACTTGGCCTGGGAGCTGGGTCTCAGACAGAAAGCATCTGCCCCTTTCACAATACAGCAGATGATCCCTCTCCCCACTTACTGCCTCCTTCTGCCACACGGCTTTGCTAATTTTAATTTTTTTTTCGTGCAGCCTAAGCTTAGGCTATGCACCTAATCGAAGTGCCATGATTCATGTTGATTCAAATGGATTCTGGAGGGGATGTGCTAAAACTGAGCTGCAATGATCGCATTCCTGGGATTTACCTGGGCTCTCAACGTCCCCTACTATCAACGCAGCTTCAATGCTAAGGTGTCACCATTTTTATCCCACATTCCTTCTTCTATTCACAGGAAGACAGAAGAGTTGAATGGCTCCAAGATGGAAATAAAAATCAGGATTCACGGGCACGAATCTAACAGAACCTGACTTGAATTGTAGGAAATGTCAATCCATGCACCTGTACATCTCACCCCTAAAGACACCCTGACACGGCTTACACACACCCCTGGCATCAAGCACACCAAAAGGACCCTCGGTGCTCCCACAGAAGCAATTCCCTGATTCCCTGATTATTCCCATATTCCCACTGCCACGGCCGTGCATCATGTCGGGCACACGGCTCCCGGCACACACACCCATGGCACAGCCCGATCCCACCGTCTGCAGCAGCAGCAGACACTCGCCCTGCGCTGCCTGGAGGGGTCTCTGCCCCTCAGCCTCCCTCTCCCCCTCCCCACCTTCCCCCCGTGCCCACACAGCCTCCCTGAAAGGATATGGCCACTCTGTTATTCGCTTGGCGTATTTCCGTATAACATTATCTTCACTGAAGATGAAGAGGGATCTGTTGACTGTGAAGCAGTTCTGTTTGACAGGGATGGGGTTGTAGAGAGCCATAGTCCTGGCTCTCTGAGCCATCGACTGTTTATACATCCTTTGGCCGGCTTGGGGGCCACCTTGCCGGCTGCTCCCTCTTCCAGCCCCGGCCGGCCCTCCACCTCCATAGCGGGTTGGCAGATCATCCCCAAACCGAGCCATCCTCGCAGTGCACGGAGCCGGGCGCTACAATCCAAACTGGCAGCCGAGGCGAGAGGAAGACGCATCACAGCGCGCAGCACTTCTCCCTCCGGGGGCTTCAGTTGCGGGATCGGGATTGATCGCGGCAAAAATAGATCGATATATAATAAAACAAAAAATATCCCTTTTCCTTCCTCCACCCCCCTGCGCTTCCCCGCCGCTGTGGCTGCCCGGGGGTAGGAGGAAGGCTCCGGGGCTCCGCTCACCTCCCCGCACAGGTGGCGTCTCTCCGGCCCGACCTCATGGCCGGGGCGGCGCGGGGTGGCCGCGGTGGCCGCGGTCCCTTCGGCCACGGGGCGCTGGGCTGGGAAGGGGCTGCGCTGCTGCCGTGCCCGCCGCGGGAGCGCTCCGCCGTGCCCAGCCCAGCCCGGCACGGCTCCGGCACGGCCCGGCCCCGCCGCATGTGATGCCCGGAGCCAATCGGCCGCCGCGGCTCCGCCCGCTCCAGTCACCGGCACCGGGGGGCGGGCGGCGAGGGAGGAGGGAGGATGGAGCCGGCCCGGCCCGGCCGCCGCCGCCCACCCCGGTAAATACGGCGGAGCCGCGGCCACTCCCCGGGGAAGGAGGGCTCGATCCCCCCCTCCCGCCCCTGCGCAGCGCTCCGCGGGCGCACACAGCCCCGGCCGGGGGTGCTGCTGCTGCTCCGATGGGTGGGGGGCACAGGCGAGGCAGCCCCCGCGCCTGCGCGCCGCGCCCAGATGTGCCCTGCCCAGATGTGCCCTGCCCAGATGTGCGCTGCCCAGATGTGCGCTGCCCAGCTGCTGCCCCCACGGGTGCCCCGAGCCGTGGTGCGGGCAGCGCTGGGCAGCGCAGCTCCCGTCATCTCGGTGCCCCCAGAGCCCCTCAGAACCCCGCAGAATCCCGAGGGTGGGGAGAATCACAGTAAAAAACGGGGTTCGGGGCTCGGGGGGTGCTGAGCCGGCAGCCCCCGGGGCTCGGGGCGGGCACGGGCGGGTGCGGGCGGGGGATGCGGTGCCCGCAGCGCTCACGGCGCCGGGCACGGGCGGGGATGTGCGGCACGGGCTGGCTGCGAGCAGAGCTGCGCCCTTGTGCTCAACTTACTTTGTTTCTCCTTGGTTTGAATGACTCCTGCGGAGCGCTGGATACCTTTAATCCTGTATTTATGGATGAAATCCTTTAATCCTGTTTATTCCAACACCCTCTGTTGCTCCCCTCCAGCACAAGTCAGAGAGATAACTCCTCCTTGTTCCTGGAGCGCCGCACGGCAACAGACACTGCAGTAACTGGCGAGGAAATGCTTTTGCATTTTAGGCTAAATTTGGGGTAGAAACTATTAACTTTGAGAAGACCCCCTCGGAGAAGTCAGGGCTGTCAACAGGGGGACATTTTCACTTCCTCCACAGCAAGGAAAGTCTGGACTCCGCCGCTAATGTGCTTTTTGCCTTAGTCATCCAAGCTCAGTGCAAAACCAGCCCACCGACCAGGCAAGCCTGGAGCAATAACATCTGCTGGCTTCAGGAGCCAGTCAGAGGGCTGGCAGCAGCCACAAGTGACACAAATAAGGTCTGGCAAGACGCAAAGGGTGACTCTCCGGAAGGAACCGGCTCCTTGCGCCGGGGCTCGCTGTCTGAAGGGCTCTCGCACACTGCAGCACAGGCAGGAGACGCTCCCGGAGGCGGCACCGGCAGCCGAGGGGAGCCAGGAGCGGCTCTGAGGCACGGAAAGCAGCGAGGGAAGGAGGTGAATCACATCCTGCTGCCTCCAGGGTCGCACGCAGCAGGAACCGGCGGCCCCCGGCACCGACAGGGGTCTGCGAGCCCTGCGGACCAGGGCAGAGGGAGCAGCTCCAGTCTGCAGGTTGCCTTCCCCTGCTCTCACTGGCAATGCAATAAAAGATCTTTTCCCCCTCCCCAGGTCTGGGTGATTTGCAGATTAAGCTGAGTGCAGGAGTCTTTGGGAAAAACTTTGCCCGGAGACAGATGCTGGAGTGGTTCAGCATCGCTGTTCCACTCACAGACCCTGGGCAGAGATTCAAACGAGAGTTTCCTCCGAGGATCTCCACCCCTGAGCACTGCTGAGCTGATCCACGCAGATGGGAAAGTTCCCTTATTTTGTGGATGGAGAAGGAGGGCGCAGGGAGCTCTTCTTTCTTTAAAATTTTCCCTAAAAACCACTTTTATCCTCACTGCATTGTATCCTATGATGGATTTATCTTTCACCTGAAAGTCAAGTTTCCCCCAGCTGACTTATTTACTCGTTTCATTTTTATTAAACTAACTTACTTACTTAGTGGTTTAATATTTCACTTTTGTGCTTCTGGCCACTACATCTCCTACATCCTTTTTCAGTGGAAAAACCTGACTTTTTCTCAGTGACTACCAGAAGAGGAAATGCCATTTTCAATAACCCCTCACCTCTCCAGATGGAAATCAGTACTTGGAGAAAAAAATACTTGGTTTCCAAAATCTTCATCCTCCTGTGCTTACAGAATCAGGGGGATGGATGACACAACAGCTCTGAAACAGAAAAAAAAATAAGAAGAAAATAAAAAAGCTGTCTTTTGCATTAGATCTTATTGAGAATCAGGGAAAATCCTGACCTCCACATCCCCTTCTCTCCTCCTACAGCCACCAAACCACTCTGCCTCTCCCAGAACAAGCTCCCCACCACAGCACTGCAGTGAAATCAGCAGCCAGGGCAGTGGGGGTGTTCGTGACAGTGAGAAAATGATGTGAGTGTGTCGTGAGGATGCTCTGTTCAACCAGTTTGCCCTTTCCTCAATCTGCATGCTCAGGGCTTTTTTCCTGGATTGTTTTTTTTCACACCCTAAGGAAGATCACGCAGACCTTAAGCACTGAAAGCCTTAAAGAAGAGAAGGAGATTGCAATTGCAAGGATTATTTGGCTTTGAGAGGGGAAGTGCCAGGATTTAGTTGGGCTTTTTAAGATTAGGAGAAAAGCAGGGGAGTTAAGAGAAAGCAAAAAATTTGGAGCACTGAAACAGGTCAGACATCCATAATCTCCCGTTACAGGAGGGCAAAGAGCATTCCATGGAAAATTCTAAAAGTGGACTCAGTCATGAGTGACTCCTCCTCACAAGCCCTGAAGACAGAGGTGAGTAAATCACTCTGCTCTCCAGCACAGCTTAGCAAGGAGCCTTCCTCCTCCCTGAGCAGCTTTGCCAGGCAACCAAGCGTTCCCCTGGACTTTCACTGCCAGCCCAAGCCTGAGGCAGGTGACTGGGCTTAATGGAGCAGCACTTCCATCTGCCAAGGCACAGCCAGGGCAGAGGAAATGGCCCAGAGTGGCTGCAGGGCTCCTGCCAGGTGCCTGGGACACTGGGGCCACGGAGAGCACCCCTGGTCTGTGTGTTTGCCCCATCAGGACAGCTCCCAGGAACTGCTGGACAGTCTGGATCCATCTCTGCCTCCATCTCTGGAGGCCTTTCTGGGGAAATCACAAAGTGGATTTCCAGCTTGCTGTGCTCCAGATGCTTCCAGCATGAGGGACAGTGGCTAAAATTCAGGGACACAGCCCAAACATCCCCCTCTGAGCAGAACAGCGTGGGGATATTTACAAAAACAGCAGCAGGAAAGAAGATTTCTTCTTTCAAGAGGGGAAAGGACTCCCACCATGCCCTGACATCTCTGGATCCTGCCCTACACCTGGAGTAGCTCAGAGGGAAGGTCAAAGCTCTCCAGAATACCTTTTGTCCAGGTGAGCTCAGAATTTACTTATTTACCCAAAATTTGCAAGGCTGAGGAACAGAGGAGCCTTTTCAATCCCATCTTGAGGCTCTGAATCCCGGGTACTGCCAAGCAGAGCAGCTCCCAGGAGCACATTTCCTTTAAAAATAAACAAGCAACACAGACTGCACATCTCCTTCCAGCCCACGGGAAGGTTCAGAGTTTTAGGCCAAGAAAAGCAGCTTTCCAAGGTGCTCCTGGCCAGGGATTCCTGCTCTCCTCACTCTCATTTTGCACCAGCTGTGCTGGAGGAGAATCCCGCTGCCATGCAGGCAGAGGAGATTGTTAAAGCTCAGGTCTGCAGGAGGATGTAGAATAGCTTTATGTAAAACCCATGAGGAAGACGCTCTGATACTTTTTCTCCAGAGTAAGAGAGTGAACAAAGGGGAAAGAGGCCTTTTGAAGATACAGCTCCTCCTATGCAAGTCCTGATCATGGCATTGTTTAGTGTCCCAAACCCCCAGGGCCAATTTGTGGCATTCACATTCTCTGAAAAATCCCTTTGCCCAGGGTTTTTCTCCTGGGAAGCTGAGAAGCCTCAGAGAAAAGGAAAACAATTCTTATCTCATTTGCGTCTCCTGTGTTGTGCTCATGTGCAATGTGTTTGGAGATTGTTTACCCACAGGTGATTGTTCCATTGCATTATGCTGGGAGTTGTTTTCACTCTTTGGCCAATCAGGGCCAAGCTGTGTCAGGACTCTGGAGAGAGTCAGGAGTTTTCATTATTATCTTTCTAATATTTAGTAAGCATCCTTTCTGTATTTAGTTAGTTAGTTTAGTATTCTTTAATATAATATAGTATAATATATATAATAGTATATTCTTTAATATAATATGGTATCATAAAATAAGAAATTAGCCTTCTGAGAACATCACGTTAATCATTCCTGCCTTCATTGGGACACCCCACAAATACAATACCAATTACCCTCAGCTGCTGCACAAACGTGGAGCAAGAGAGACCCTGAGCTCATGGCTTGGGGTGGGGGCACAGCAATCCCACCTTGGCATGAGGGGCTGCACAGAACCCCCCAGGCTGGAACCATCCCCATCCCACAGCTCCACACAGCTCTGCCAGCCCATCACAGACCAAGGGCAGTGTTTAAAGGATCAGCTGAGATGGATGTGAGGGAAGGGGAATGGAGGTAGCCCAGAACAGGGCAGGGAAAGAAAGCAGGAGCTGGCTGCCCCTGCTCAGCACCTTCCCTGGGGAGCCCCAGGGGAGCAGGAGCTGAATTCCTTCGTAGGTGGATCACGACTCCAAACCCAGCTGCTGGCTGTGGCAGGAGCCAGCTGAGTTCAGCCCCAGGTAGCTCCACAATGAGGTTTTCAGCTCAGGAAATACTTCAGCAAGCAGGACCAATATCTGTACAGTACCACGCAGGAAAATTCACAGGAAATAAGCAGGAAATCACAGCACACAGGGACACAGAGCTGCCCATGGGTTGAAGAGGGACAAGACACCTCAGTGGTGCTCAGAGATCCCTTCTGACCTCCAGCACCACCAGAACAGGGTTTGCTCTGTGGGGAAAAAATGTGTTTGCACACAGACAGTGCCTGTGGCAGGGAACTGTGAGAAGATGAGAGATAAAAGGGACTTAAAAGTATATCAGGCCTCATATTTTTATTTTCCCACAACATTTCTATGATCATTTCTACCCTGTTGGTCTCCAAGACCGGCCAGCAGGGAAAGACAGCTTCACACCTTCTCTTCCATTATTTGGACCTCAATTTAACTGAAGACTTGATCACCAGGAGAGGGAGATTTGGGGAGTCTTTGCCTGTCTTTCAGTACATATCTGTCTGTGGTAAATGATTAGACATCTAATCCTCCTTAAGATTCAGGTCTCTCCTCTCCTTAGGCTCTTCTGAACATTTGCCTGGATGCTTCTCAGCATCTCGATGTCAAAACAGCTTTTCAAATCCGACTTTATCTGAGCTTGAGTCGTGTACAGGCTCAGCTCTGCATGAGCTTCACTCTGGGAATCCAAGAGGCAGGAGCATCCTAAGAACTGACAGAGCACCAGGTCCAGATCTGTGGCATTCACATTCTTGTAAAAATCCCTTCACCCAGGGTTTTTCTCCTGGGATGTTGAGAAGCCTCAGAGAAAAGGAAAACAATTCTTATCTCATTTGCTTCTCCTGTGTTGTGCTCATGTGGAATGTGTTTGGAGATTGTTTACCCACAGGTGATTGTTCCATTGCATTCTGCTGGGAGTTGTTTTCACTCTTTGGCCAGTCAGGGCCAGGCTGTGTCAGGGCTCTGGAAAGAGTCACGAGTTTTCATTATTATCTTTTTAGCATTCAGTAACTATCTTTTCTGTATTCTTTAGTATAGCACAGCATTATTTAATATAATATAGTATAACAAAGTAATAAATTAACCTTGTGAGAACATGGAGTCAGATGCATCCTTCTTCCCCGCCACAGAGCTTGCTGTCAATTTACAATACAGATCTGGAGTCAGATGGGCAAAAACGCCAGAGAAATTTGGAAATTTCACCAGTCACTTGTTAATGCAAGCTGAATACAAAAACCCAGCCCCTCTGTGCTTGTCCCCCACAGGAGTTTGCTGGACAAAGCTCCCAGTGCATCAGGTGTCAAATCCCACTACAGTAGGAGTCACACCCTGCCTGGGTTATTTTCAGAGTTGTCATTGATTAAACACAGAGATTTTCATCCTTTCAGTGGTGGGCAAGAGAAGCTTCTCAGGCATAGATGAGAAATGACCAGCCAGAGAAACAGCTCCATGCTCACAGCTGCCACATTTTGGGATGAAATGCCCAAAGTGCAGGACAGCCCAGATTCCCAAAGTTCTCAGAAAGTTTGAAGAACTTGAGGACTGAAGACCACACAAAGAGAGCACCACATTTCAAAGCCTTCTCTTTCCTCAGCTGGAGGACGGCTGTTATTGTGGAATTGAGGGAGAAAATAGAGCCTTGCAGCTGCCATGCAGGTTTCTGCACCCAACAGCTGCAAAAATGTGGCCAAAATGTGTTTGCAACATCAGTGGTCAGGCTCCACCTTATGCCACACAGCTGAGCAAGGTTGTGGAGGGGGAACAGAGAATCTCTGCAGTGTCTTCTTGTACTAAAAAAGAAGAGCCTTTGTTCTGGAGCAGCAGAAACCAGCTGGCTGGGCGAGCCCAGCTCAGAAGGCATCACCATGGAGCAGAGAACAACCTGGTGCAGTGACAGCAGTGATTTCTGCAGCTGCAGCCACTGAGAGTTCACCTTCATCCTTTGGAAATACTGGTGCAGCTTGGGCCAGGGTGTGGCACCCACCTCACACAGCACCAGCCCCGCAGGAGATCACCACAGGGAAATGTTCCCAGGACTGGCTTTGAAACCATCCCAAATATTCCCATTTTCAAGTTAGTTTGGGCCTTTTTAACCAGGAAAGGAAATGGGGTTTGGTGCCACCTGGTTAGGTGGATCAGTTTCCCATATGGGGTCTTCAGTTCATTACAGCACAACCAAAACTGATCATGCATGCAAAAATGTAGGCAAGACGCCCTAAAAATTGTGTATTTAATTAACTTTTCCTGGATGAGGTTGCAAATACCTTCACTCACATGTGCCATACACAGAAGCAAAGCCAGGGCAGTGGTAACTTCTGTCCTTTTCTGCAGGAATTGTTGTGGCCAGTGTGTTGCTGTTTGTGCTCCTACAGAGCTGAGGTTTGCTGAAACCAGGGCCAGGGATCCCCAAGGCTTTGTGATGAGCATTTTAACACCCCCGGGCACACAGCCACATCTCCAAGCCTTTAAATCACCATTTCCCCCATCTCAAAACAGGCACCAAGATTCCTTTGCTGTGTTTTCCCTGTTTCAGCTGCACCATGATCCTGCGATGTTCTCTCCTCCTCTGCAGAGTGCTCTGCTCAGCGAGGCTTCAAACCCTCCTGGGACCTCCAGTCCACCTAAGACACCGATTCAAGGTCTGATGAAGTGCTCAATGAGCTGCAGTTAATGGGGGAATGCTGTCACTCTGTCTGGGACTGGCTCAGGAGCCACACAGCACGCACAGATAATAGGAATCTTTTTTTAAAAAAAGCAATACCCACTGCACAGCCTTCTAAATCTGAAAGGTTAATGCACTTGGAAAGGGAGAAACACAATAAAAAGCTCTGCAGCTACAGATTAACCCTCACTTCCTAGAATCTGTTATTGTTGTAAAGACTCTGAGAGGCAGGGATAGGAGCTGGCTGCCCTACTTCCACTGCCTTGCACTGGGAGTTGGGGTTTGGCTTTGTTTTTACGCCTTTCAGCCTCTCCCCTATTTGTGTTTTCCAAACCTGCAGTGAAATGCAAACGACAACGACTTTGAGGAGCAGCCTGAAATCTGAATAACATTGACAGGCAGGGAATCCCTTGGGGCAGGTTCGTGCTTTAGAAAGCGGCTCCCCCTACCCAAAACCAGGCAGAAGGAGGAGGAGGGAGCCCAAGGCTGCTCCGGTGGAAGCCCCACATCCATCAGGCTCCGTTTAGCTCGGGTGCTCCTTGTTTGTTCAGCTAATGGTGAAAGTTATGTCCACACTCCCGTCTAAATTAAGTATTCAGCTATTTTACAGACACAGTAAGTCGGTCAGCCTTAGCCTCAGTAATTAGGGCTTACTGTTTAATTAATCTCTTGTGGTCACACAGAGTCTCTATCGCTCTCTCTGTTGGCTCACACGGCACCGGGAGGAGAGGCTGAGGAACAGGAGGAGTTAATCCCTAAGCTGATCCCACTGCACAGGAGGGAAGGAAAGGGGGAAGGGGAGCTGCTCTGTCTCGCTGATGGCAGAAGATCGGGATTGCAAGGCAGAGAAACCGCTCAGGGTGCCCGGGAGCAGTGCCACACCCGGCCGGGGACAGGGGACAGGGCACAGAACACAGGGCACAGCCCCAGGGCTGCGACGGGGAACGAGGGACCTGCCCCACCTTGGCTGAACTCGGGGAGATGCTATTCCCCCTGCCCGCAGCCTGCCAGGCTGTGTCCGGCAGCTGCAGCCCCAGGAACACCTGAGGAGTGCCACCTCTGGCGGTGCCACCCTTGGCCGTGCCACCCCTGGCAGTGCCACCCCTGGCAGTGCCACCCCCTGCAGTGCCACGGAACCAGCACCAGCTGCAGCCCGAGGCTCAGACGGGAGCCACAATTTCACTCGATGCCAACGGGAGCGAGTCAGAGCTTCTCAGGAAATAGAATCACGGAAATTTTAGGTTGGAAAATGCCTCTAAAGTCACCGAGTCCACCCAGGACTCCCAACGCTACCATGTCCCCAAGCGCCACATCCACAGGACTTTTGAATGGTGCCTTCACCACCTCCCTGGGCAGCCTATTCCAGTCCTTGACACCCTTCGAGAGAAGCAACTTTCCCTCATATCCAACCTAAACTTCCCCTGGAGCAGCTTGAGACCATTTCCTATTTTCTTACCAAGATACCGGGGGGAAGTAGAGCACACCCAAACACGAACGTGGGAAAGCCCCAAAATCAGCTCCCAGGGTGCCGGAACGAGGAGAAAGTGTTAATGGGCCAAGATCACCGCATTAAAGTGTTGAATTAACAATGTGAGGAATTCATACGAGTTAGAGAGCCAGCCGGGAGGGGCTAGAGGGTGCTGATTAGTGTCCATCCCAAATACACAAGCAGGTGATCACCCGCATTTTAAGGGACTTTTCCCTTTCAGAGTGCCAAGGAAGAGATTCTGGAAGCCCAGGAGGTCCCGTGGAGGGCCGGGAGCCCACGCTGCTGTGAGCTGGGGGCCGAGGGACAGAAAGGGACAGAAACCCAGCGAGGCTCCGGCTCCTCGGGCTGCGCGGAGCTGCTGGGAAAATACCTCGGAGGAAAATCATCATCTCCAACCTCCGAGACGGGCACTCCTGGGACAGGGACCGCCCTGAGAGCCAGCCCTGACCGGGGGGAGCGCTGCCCATCCCTGCCCAAGCTCAAGCAGCACCTGCATCCCGCAGCATCCTCCCCGCAGCCCCGGGAGCGGCGGGACCCGCCGGCTCTGGAGCCGCTCTGGAGCCGCATCCTCGGGATTTTTCTGGGGCTCCAGCGCCCTCTGCTCCGGCACGGGCAGAACTGAAACTCCGCTCACCCCACTCGGGCAGTGGGGCAGGGGCTGGGGGTGCCACCCTTCCCTCGGTGCCACCCTGAGTGTCACCTGCGGCTCTGCCCGCGCTCGCCCTGGCACCCAGCAGGGCGGCCTCGTCAAGGAGGGTTTCTGTCTTAGACCTTGAAAGAGCAATTATTTGCAAGGGAAATCGCCGGTGGAGGCCCCCGCCGAGGCGGGGCACAGCGGTTTTTGGGGGCACCAGGGACATCTCTGCTGCCAGCACAGCTCTGGCTCCATGGGGAGCGGGACACGGACCCGGGAGTGGCTCTGGAGGGAGGAGCTGCCAGTTCTGCCACCCTGGGCACGGCTCCTCCGGGTGTCCATAGCGGGATTTCCTCCCTTTCTGCCCATTCACCCTGGGCACGGCACACGCGGCTCCTCCGGGCGTTCATAGCGGGATTTCCTCCCTTTCTGCCTGTGGGAACCTACAAAATTAGAGAGTTTTAGGAACTCCCAAAACTCTCAAAATTAGAGAGTTTTGGGAACAAAAGGCAGCCCCAGAGGCAGCAGAACTGTGATTAGAGCTAAGCAGCAGCCATGAGATAGGTCAGCAGAAAAATTATTTAAACTGTAGAAAAGCAAGAACAAATAGAACAATGGTCTGTGTATTAACGCTTGTCTAGAATAACTCCCTAAGCTACAGAAAAGTTTATCTAGCAAGATAATAGGAAGGTTGAAGCTTAATAATGGAGCTCTGTGCATTGTGTTTTAAGGCTCACAAGCAGGTATTGTATTTGAAATAAGTAAGCATTGTTTTAACCAAAGGTACATGTTCTTGTAGTGATTGGATAGAACTACTGTCAATGTGCTTTTGCTTTGTGTGATTGGTCAAAAAACTTATAAAGTGAGTTGTACCATTAAGTTCTTGGTCTGCTGCCTGGGATGTGAGCTGCTGGCATCTTCCCATTGTCATAACCATGTAATGAGACTGATGCTGGAAAATCAAACAGCTCAAGGCACGTTCCCAGCAGTCCCATCCTGTTTGTGGTTTGTACACAGAGCCCAGCCAATGTCACTGCCCATTCCCCCAGCCCTGGGACAGGCAGGAGCAGAGCAGGGCACCCACTGCCCACCCTGAGCTCCTCCAGGGGGGGAAACTTCTGGTGGAAGCTTCGTGCCTCCAAGTCTTGAGACCAGCTGTGCAGGGGGGACATCTGAACATCTCCACCCAAATCTGCAGACCAAGTTTCCAGCAGAAATTTTTCCTCCATCTCAAACCCCCCTTCTCTTGATGCCTGGATCCCCCAAGCCTTCCCCAGGCCAGGAGAATCCATCACAGCTCAGCCAGGGACACTCACAGATGAGGCATTTCCCTTCCACCACCATGCACCCTGCCAGGAGCTCCTGGTGCTCTGAAACAGAGGCACCATCACCTCCTCTGACCCAAAAAACCTGAGAACAACCCCGAGCAGAGAGCAAATAAATTAAGATTCAATAAATAAACATGATAGGAACAACTCAGAATGCACAGCCATGCCCTGCTGGGTGGTAAAGTTGCACCTTTCTTCATATTTCCCTCAATTTTCCCCAGATAATCTCTTTGTTAGGCACTTATCTCTTCCGTTATACCCAGTACTTGCTCAGATTGAGCTCCCAAAGTTCAAACAAGAAGAAAACTAAAGAAAAAATCTGAAATATTGCTATTTACACACGCACATACATTAAATAGATAATATTATATATATTAATATATATAAATAATATTAATACTGCCTATATTATATAACATATATAGTGTATATATATTACATATATAGTATATATGTAATATATAATATATTAATATAATATATTAAATGTACGTTACACATATGTAGTGTATATAGTACCTATATATTATACATTAACCTATATTATAGATGTATAATATTTAGTGTATATTCTATATAAGTATATATATTACATATATATTATACATATATATATAAATATATATTTGTATATATATGTATACACATATACATATATATACTTATATACATATATATAAAATATATATGCATATAAGTATATATACAAAATATTATACATCTATAATATATATATAACATATATACACTATATATATGTAAATGTGTATTTATGCGTTCACAGCCTGGATTCTGCCAGGCCAGGCCAGGTTTCCCCTCAGAGCTGACACGGGGCTGGCAGCACTCCCCATGGCAGGGCTGTTTGCAGGAGGAACAGCCCCAAATCCCCATGAACAGCTGCCATAAACCCTGCTGGGTGCCAGGCAGGCCCTGGGGACACTGGGGCACCAACAGAGCCCTCGGGCAGGGCCATCACAGGTGGCACTGGGGGCCAGCAGGTGAGCAGAGCCTGCTGCCACCCCCAGCACGGGGACACGGGGAGGTGGCACCTCAGGAGCACGGCTGCTGATTTATGGCGCACTCAGGACTCTCCACAGGCATTATTTATCTGCATTACTGAGAGGGCTTAATTATTCCTCCTCACATCAGAGGAGACACTGAGAGCTTCTATTGCTCAGAAAATCATTTTAATCAGCAAACAGAGCACACTGCCACCACCAAACATTTATTTCTTCAGATGGCTGAAGAGTTGATGTTTCCAACCTCGCTGGGTACAGCTGCCTGTGCCTCAACTGCACAGGCTGGCCCCAAAAGGAGGGAAAAACTGCCCAAATGCACAGAGCTGAGCAAGCTTTTTGCAGGGAGTGCTGCAGGAGAGGCCCTACAATGCCAGAAGATGGGAAATTAGAGGAAGAAACCACAACTGACAATTTCACAGCACAAGAACTGGCAAGAAGAGGGGTTAAAAACAATAAATAAAGTGAAGGGAAGCAGATTTAGGACCAGGAGAGCCATTTTGTTGTCTCAGCTTTGGCAGCAAGTGGAGCCCAGTGGTCAGAGAGGGGCCTTGAAGGGATCTGGCAGCTTTTCACTAAACCCACTGCCAGCTTCTGGAACACAAACACACTGTCAAGGGCCCCAGAGCATTTCCATCTTTAAAAACTGAGGCAAAGCTTTAGCAAATGTTTGCAGCCCTGTGGGATTCCCACAAGCACCTCAGCAAGAGGCACCCAAGTCCTGGAGCTCCAAGGCCTTTTACATCAGACTGCAGTTTCTGCAAGACAAAAATGAATGTAATTCAGAAAACCTGTGGGATTCCGAAGGGAGGTCATATGCATTTTTAAAGGTTCAATTCAAGCCCATGCTTGCATTATTATTTCCATTACAAAGCAAATTCCATTAGATTATTTCTCCTGTGCCATCTCTTGGTATTCTGCAATTGCAGAAATTCTCCATGGTCATAAAATAACGAAAAAAACTCTATTATGGTCTAAATAAAAAATTCCAAACCCCACATATTGAAAAGCAAGGTGACCCCAACATCTGGGAAATGATTGCCATCTAATTCTATTGATTTAGAATATTGAACACTTGTTTTATTAAAACAATACTATATTATATTACAAATATACTAAAGAGATTATATTATATTATATTATATTATATTATATTATATTATATTATATTATATTATTACTAACTGAAAAACTTGTGACTGTAGACTGACAGTGTACACAGTTTGGACTTGATAGGTTAATTACCATAAATAATTTCTACTAGAATTTAGTTACTAAATTTTTTAGGTAAATTATTTTTTAACACATTTTACATGTGTAAAGCAGAGATAAAAATTGTTTTCTCTCTGTGCTTCTCTAGGAAAAAACTTGAGAGAGAGAATTATGTCTCTGTTCAGAGAATGTGAATGTTACACTCACAGCCTCTGTCTCTCTCCTTGGCAGTTTCCACATTTCAATCTTCTGGACTTGGACTTTTCCTGGAGGAAGAAACCTGGAAAATGCAGGGAGAGCTGGTGCTGCTGGCCCAGCTGGGCAGGAGCCCATCCAGCACGGGCACTTTCATTCTGCTTTTCATGCCCAGAAGTTTCTTGAAGATCCAAGAAACCTCTGTGATTCCTCACATCAAACATTCCTTCAGTGAGCTTTGGATGCAGCCAGGGCTGCTCCTCTCCCCAGGTTGGATTTTTGCCTCTCCCTCCTGTCGAGGGATGGTGTTTGCTGTTCCTTGGAGAAATCCAGATGTACAGCCAGGATCTGCAGCCTTGGCATCTGTGCCAGTTAAACACAGTAATTACAGCTCCCAGTTCTTCAGGGGAGGGACAGCTTCCCTGCCAGGGAATGGGGATTTCAGAATGCACTTGACATCCTCTCCTGGAATGGGAGAATCAGAGGGGTGGAATGGAAATGAGAATTGCTCAGCTCCCAGCACTGCCACCACCCCATGGGTCATTTGTCCAGTGAGGAATGAAGGTAAAAATCACCAGGAGCAGGGGTCAGTCGATCACCAGAAGGGTTTGGTGGGAGCAGAGTGAGTTCTTTACAATTTAGAGCAGCAAGGACAGAGCTCAGAGCCACAGGAGCTCCTGTTGGAACAATCTCCTGCTCAGATTTGGGGAGCTGAGCAAAGCTGGTGGCACCTCCTGCACGGGCAGCAAGGTCATGGCAGTGTCCTCAAATACCCCTGACAAGCCCCCATTGATTTTGGGGGCTGAGCTGAGAAGGGACAAAGGGGGAGGGACCATCCTGGTGCTCCCAAAGCTGCCAGGATCCCTCCCTGCTCCCAAAGAGCCCCTCAGGCAGGATTTGGGGGACACAGCCCAGGTAAGCCCCACTGGACACAGCACAAGCAGGGCAGGAAAAGGGAGCACAGCATGGGACAGGCAGCCAGAGCCACACAGGCTGGCTCTGCTGTCTAGGGAGCAGCTCACTTTGCAGGAAAGGTTGTTCCCAAAAGCTGGGAAAGCTGGGAGCAGCATGAATTGAATCCCAGCAGCAGCAAAGGGCTCAAACTGGGCAGTCACCAGTGAAACCAATCCCATATAAACCAGCAAACATCCCAGAGACTGATTTACCCTTCCTGAGAAGATGAAATCTGAAAGGAATTGACCATTTTACTCACACTGAGGTGTCACCTCCATGCTGGGATTGGGGACAGCCCTGCAGGATATTTGTGAACAGTTCTGCTCTTCCATTTACACCCAGTTCCAGCAGCCTCCCCTGCAAACAGCAGGTCCGGCCCATGCTCACACTGCCTGTGGTCCTCATCTCTCCAGTTCTGAACATTTCCAAGGGCCTTGTTCATTTTATAGGTGACCAGAACAGCAATAACAACAACAACACATCAGTACTGTAATCAGAAATTGGTTGCTTGCTCTAGTCCTGAAGCATTCAGTAACACCCAATATCTGAGCAGCCCAGTCACTGTTTAGAATATTTCTCTTTAGTGGGTCTGTACTGTTCCTATTTCAGGAGTTTATGAAAGGATTAGTTCTTGGGAACAGCTGCATTTCTCACTTCACTGAGAAATAAACACATCAGGCTGGCTCTGCAAGAGGCACGAAAGCAAAAGAGCTCAGTCCTTCCCAGGGGCTGCTCCCTCTCATCCCACCTTGGCTCTACAAGTCCCTGCTCAGGGAGTGATTGGGGTTTGGGATTGATCCCAAATATAATGGGATCATGGAATGACAGAGTACTTTGGGATGGAAGGGACCTAAAAATTCATCCCATCCCTCCCCTGCCATGGCAGGGACACCTCCCACTGTCCCAGGCTGCTCCAGCCCTGTCCAGCCTGGCCTTGGGCACTGCCAGGGATCCAGGGGCAGCCACAGCTGCTCTGGGCACCCTGTGCCAGGGCCTGCCCACCCTCACAGAAAGATTTTTTCTCATATCCTGCTGAATTTACTCTCTTTCAGTTTGAATCCATTGGGCTGCATCCTCATTTCTTCCCTTGTTGCCTTCTCCTCTTGTTATTTCCAGAAGGAACAGCCAGAAATCACCCTTGCCCAGCCCCTTGTGCTGTCAGGGACCTGCAGGACACAGCCCATGTGAGGCTGCAATCCAGCAAGGGTTTGGCACCTCAGATCTGGGGAATGGGGGGGATCTTTCCTGGGCTGTGAATAAAAACAGCTTCTTAATTAAGCCCTGGATATTGATTTCATTTTCATCCTATTAACTGCCTTGCCCTACATGGGTTTGCAACACTCTGTAGGATTCCCCTTGCCCCCACTCTGTGTAGACACAAATTGCCAAGATAAAAAAGCTTCATTAGTCCCATCTACTCTTCAAGCACCCATTTCTTTATATTTTTTTTGCTTTCAAGTGCTCATAAAAGAGGCTCCTTGACAGCTTCCAGACCTGCATCTCTCCAGCAGAGCAAAGATTCATGAACCAACATCAAGAGCTCAGCTACTTTGCAAAGAGAAGGAGGGAAAAAAGCCTCTGCAGAACCCCTAAAGAAATCCAGTTCTGGGTTCCCTCACATGTGGGGAGCTGGAGGTCCCAAAACAGCAAAACCCCCCAGCAAATGGCACTTGTTTATCTCCTTTTTTTGCTGTTAAACAGTAGCAACAATTTGTTTTTAAGCCCTGAGCCCCAGCAGAGCCTGGGTCACCCTGGGTGGGAGCTGCCTTTGCTGATCAGAGAAAATCCAAGATTTTTGTGTTCCCCCCACAGACCCAGAGAAGGAAGAAGCCTCAGAAGGGAGGAGGGAGAGAGAAATATCAAATTAGAGAATGAAAACACGGAAGAATGGAAAAGAGAAGATGATGATAAATCAAGCAGAAAATCAGTGTTTTCCATGATGCTCAAAACCAAAGGCACCAAAAGATTTGGGATTTTACCCTCAGAGGTTTTTCAATCAATGACCATAAACCTCATGAATTTACACAGACACAGGGACTGTGACCCAAAGAATTCATGATCAAAATTAAGATTTTCAACCAAGAAGGAAAACAAGAGAGAAGATGTTGTCAGACAAGAGGCATGGGGAGCTATTAAAACATTTTGGGAAGAGAAAAAAAATCCAAACAAACCCACAACAATTTTTGAGTCTTTATTGTCATTTTTTTGGGCTGTCACAGGAGGGGACTGAAGGAATGAGAATAGTTTAGAAGCTCAGGGAAGATGTTCCCTCCAGGAACAGGGATGGATCTGTGGGGCTGCTCTGTGCAGGGCCAGGAGCTGGATTTTGGTGATCCTCATGGGTCCCTCCCAGCTCAGGACATTCTGTGATTCTGGCAGAGATTTGGGGAGGGTGAAACCCAGACAGATTGGTCAGAGCTGCAAAGCACCTTCCAAACCTCCTCGTGCTTCAGCCTCCTTTGATCTTGAGCTGAAATCTCAGGAATTTTTAGCACTCATTGATGAGTAAATATTTCTGTCATCCAAATCTGGGCATTGCCCTGAAATGCAGCTGGAGGAAGCAAAGAGCCTGGCACTTGTTGGTCTCAATACCAGGGGCAGCTACTTAGAGAGTCAAAGAAGAATAATCAATAACCTGAAGAGTGAAATTAAGTTTCTCTACCACAAATGTCTGGCTTTAAAGCACCAGGGCTGATCTCCAGCCTTCTGGTAAAGCTTCACTTTGGGATCTGGGTTGTTTTTCCACAGCAGAGCTGAGCTGGATCATTTGCCCCATTCCAGGCACTGCTTTGATGTTTACACTGATTTAGGAATTAGCCTGGAAATCATTTTATGTGCCAAGGGAAGTGGCTGCAGGAGAGGCACCCGAGCTCTGCTTCACAGTCCAGATTCTTCCTTCTCTGTTCTGTTTCAAGAAGTAAAGCTCAATAACATCAAACCAGGCTCTCCTCAGGTCCACTCCAGCCCTCAGCATCCCAGACATTCCCTGGAGCTGTGGGAGGATCTCAGCCCTGCAGATCCCTACACCAGGCAACACTTACTCCAACTGAATTAGCCAGAAAGGTCTGGAATGGTTAATTGGAATTATTTAGCCATCATGTTTTGCCCATCTCCTCCTCCTCTGCCTGGCGTGGTGTTCTCCAAATCGAATTCCTTTAACAGAATCCAATATGCAGCAAAGCTGTTGGTCCAGAGAAATGTTTCACTTGGGGTGTGGCAGAGGGGGCTCCCAGGGACCCCTTGTGTGTCCCCCTGCCCTGCCCAGCACCAGCAGGAGCCAGGAATGGCAGGGGGAGATTCCTTCAGGGCTGTGGGGTGAGATGGGATCAGCACAGGAGCCCCCTGGGCCGCTGCACTGTCAGAGAGTCAGGGGGTGGGATGGTGGGGATGGATGGAGACGAGAGATCTCTGCAGCCAGGTCTGGAACTTGGGGTTTATTGCAAAGGGCCTGGGTGCAGGGCCCTGCTGGGAGCTGCCAAACACAGCTCAGAGCAGGCCTGAGAGAAGAGAGGGGGAGAGAGGATGAGAGGGTGAGAGGGTAAGACAGCGAGGTTCCCGTTACAATACAATAAATCTCCTTCTGTGTTGAATATTCTAATTCTCACTAACCAATCTAGTACAAGATACAAATCCTAAAGCATTTACATACAGCCTATAAGAATCATTACATTACCATACTGTGTTACATTTTAAACCCTTAAAACTCCTCTTTGGCCCCTTCTGCCAAGCTGTAGGGTCTGCTCTGACCCTTGGGCCTGTCTGCAAGCAGAGGGTGTTGTTCCATCAAAAGGGGATGTTTTCCAGTTGTTCAGTAACTGAGGGATCTCAAAGCTTGCTTTCATTTCAATCTCGCTTATAGTTTCTATATTCTCAAAATCTTTTGTCAGACAATCATATTTATAAGGCTTTCCTGTTTCATCTTCCCCAACACTGCACCTCCCTTCCCACTGCACACCCAGGAACATCTGAGCTGGCAGAACCACAGAATACCCTGAGCTGGGAAGGACCCATCAGGATGTAGCCACATTTCTCTTCACAGAGAAAAGCAAGACTTCCCAAGAGTATATCTGAGATTCACATTCTCTGAAATATTCTTGGGAAGTCGTGCCTTGCTTTTCTCTGTAGAAGAGAAATGTGGTTACACCAGGATCATCAAATCCCCCTCCTGTCCCTGCCCAGCCCCCCCAGCAGCCCCACCCTGGGCACCCCTGGCAGCGCTGCCCAAAGGCTCCTGGAGCTCTGGCAGCCTCGGGGCCGTGCCCATTCCCTGGGCAGCCTGGGCAGTGCCAGCACCCTCTGGGGGCAGAACCTTGCCCTGAGCCTCCCAAAGCTTAACCAACCCACACAGCCCCCTTGTGTGGCTTTTTTTGTGCCCATAATTTGGGAAGAATTATAGAAGCCTTGCAAATAACTGGGTCACGCTCCTTCCCCGCCCCGGGCAGCTCCAGCATCCCGCGGGCTCCTGACCCCTCCTGCTCCCCACAGATCTCCGGGGGTTTGCACTGTCAGGAAAATTAATCCACAAACACCAGAGGTTTATGTTTAAAAAGGAGACTGAGGAGTACTTTTACTTTATTCCAATAAAGGGAGAGGCCATGGGGCATCCCCTGGGAATCTCTCGAATTTTTGGAGGACACAGCCTCCTTTTTATCCCAATTTCCCTTTTCTCTTTCCCCATTGGCTGAGGTACTTGGGAGGTTCAGATTTCCCAAAACACCTGATCCCAAAGATTTCCCTCTAATATACAACCCTCCCTTTTCATTTTTAATTCTTATGGAATTTAGGGATTTTTCCCCATTGTTTATTTCATCTTTCAATGTCCAATTTAATTTATCAGCAAACTTAAAGTTTATTTGTAAAAGCAAATATCTTTTTCCATTCATCAATCAGTGGAATCCTTCCCATTGTTTCTTTTATCTCCCAGTGCTGGTTTTATCTACCAGCAGACCCACAGCTGATTTGTAAAGACAAATCCACCATTCCTCTCAAAACCTGGGCAGAACAGCAGCTCCCTGCAGCAGGAGGGAAGCTTGGGCACCAGGAGAACAAAATACCACAGAAGTTCCTCAACTTCTTCCAGCTCAATCCTGTGTCAAAGGGATTTTCATGAGCTAAATGAGAATATTCTCCCCATTCCCCTTTTGTTCATTTATAAAGTCACTTTGCTAATGGTGCAGGCCATGTTTGCTGCTCACAAACTCCCAAGCAATTTATTCCAGCGATTTTCCCCCAACAGCTGCACAACCAGAGAGAAATTCTCTTCCCATCAGAGGCAGGAGAAAAGGATATTTGTCTTATTATGTCTGGGTAAAGCTTATCTGCTTATTTGCTGCTCAGAATTGTATTTACAGAGCACAACAAAGGCAAAGCCAAGTGCACTAATTGCTGCTGCTCAGGTAGAATATTTTCTGCTCGCCCTGAGCCCTGCATCAGTGGGGCTTTATACTTTATCTAGCACCAGTGAGCTCCACAGAGGGGTTTTATTATTCACCCATCACTGCTGTTTCATTGCCTCTGTGTCTTCTGAAAGGAGGGAGAAAAACCTCAATGATTTCTTGCTTTTCAAACCAGGATTGCTGAGGGGTTTTTTTTCCCGAGCTTATTGCACGTTGCAGACAAATAAATCACCATTTAAATCAGCCTCATTCTGAGCACACAGATGGAGGCTCCTCCAGAGGGGAAGCTCTCCACATCCAGGTGCTTTCCATCCTCCTCACATTCCCTGGCTCCCAAGGGATGAGCGCAAAGCAAAAAAGCAAACCCGCAGAAGGGAAAAATTCCAGCCCCAAAATGGTTTTGTTTTCTACCCGCTCAACACCAAAAATCCTCATTTTAGCTCTGCTCCAGCTTATTTGGTTACAGAGCATCTCCCCAAGGCTTTGTTCACCCAGGTCAGGCCCCAGCCCCCAGCACTGGGGGTTTATGGCCTGGAAGGGGGCTGGAAATGGGGTAAATTGTCACTACAGGACACGAAATAACACAATGTGGACACACTGCTCTTTCAAGGTAGAAAGAGACTTTTTAATTTTTGACTCTAACATTTATAGATTTCCAAAAGTGACAGTGGATTGGAGGGTGTCAATGCCACCTCTCCAATGACACTGCACAAACCAACAGTCCGTCAAATTTATCCTCCTCCATAAAAGAATGTAAAACAATGAGTTATTTACAGAAAGTGTGTGAGAAAGTTCATTACAAGAATGTAAACATCAGAAGGCTTAGAAAATCTTAAAAAATCAGGGTGACAGTAAATTGGCCTGAAAAGATGATCAGGGGGGTGACACTTCCCCTGTCCCCACTTTCCTTGGTGGCCTAGGGTGACATTCTGATGCTTGTATCCCCATTCATGTGTTCTGTTTATGCTGGGTATCTGTTCTGTGCCTTCAAGACTGGCTCTGAAGAGTGAAAGGTTTGTTTTGGTTTTGCTATCAGCTGCTCCCCCATGGCTGGTGGGACACAGAGACAGGGCAGTGCATGGTGCTGCTTTTACTTTTTGCTTTGCTTTTTGCTTTGGCTCTCACTCTTGCTTCTGATTTGCTCCTGCTTTTTGTTTCTGCTCATTAGTTAGTTTAGCTAAACAGTTTGAATTTTCCCTGGACTGTTTCTCCTTTCCCTTTTTTGGACCAACTTGAGCCTGCTCCAGGCTGGGGCCTGGCAAACAAAGAGTTTGCGCCCTGGGCCTAGCGGGGCCTGCTCTGGGCAGCAGCTGCCCCAGCACAGGAGGGACTGATAACAGAGCGACCACCCCCAGAGAGACTTTCTGAATTTGTCATCTTTTTCAGAGTGGTGTAAGAGTGGTGTCACCTGGTATTGTTCATTCTGTGTGCTGGGGGATGCTGTGCCTGTTCAATAAACAGGTTCTTTCCACTTCTCTCCAAGGAATCCTTCCCGATCTGGTTGGGGGGAGAAGCTGTGTGGGTTTGCTTTCTGGAGGGGACCCCCTTTGGAGGTTTTCTCCCTAATTTGCCCTAAACCAGGACACTTGGGGAAGAGAAAACATCCCAAATGCAGAATGCAACCTTTGCCATGCCCACAGCTCTCTGCCACCTCCTGGACATTAACTCATCCCAAAGGCTGGGCTCTGAGGAATTCTGAGGCTTTTGCCAACCCCTGTGGAGGGGCAGGGAGGATCCACGTGTGCAGCACTGTCTGTTCCTGCAGCAGCAAATGGCAAATGGCTCCTTGCTCAACACCAGCCCTTCTAATGTCATCTCCTGTCATCCTTGGCAGGGTGCAGAGCTCCAAGGGTTTAAACAAAGCCTGGCTGTGCCAAGGCCCTGCTCCCAGGTCAGCTGGGACACTTTGTAATGGGGAATTTAATCCCAGCTCAACACCAGGCTCGGGTGGCTTCACTGGTGTAAGAGCCAAAATGAGGGATGTGGGACTCCAGGGGCTCTCCAAAATGCAGTTTATTGTATCCAAGAGGTTACAGCAGTCCAGGGTCGTGGGTGACAGAGCTGTGCCCACAGCTGTCAGCTCCAGCTGCAGGCAGGCCTGGAGACCCTTTGGTTTGGGTTACAATGCATTATAGACTTTTCTTTGCTGAGCACCTTCAGACAGAACCAATCTATACCTTAACTATTATCTATAGCCTATCATAACTGCTATAATTACCATATTCATGTCACTGTTCTCCAATCACTAAAAGTCAGTACATTACAGTTTAAGCTAGAAGTTGTTTTTCAGTTTTCTCGCAGTGGAAAATTCTGAGACCTTTTTTCTACTTGCAGCTTTGCTGACTTGTTTGCCTGTGCTCTCTTTCTGCTTGGTAAAAACATCATCTTGTTTGGGGTGGGTTTATCCTTTGCTCTAAGCCATAAAAACCCCTTCTAACTCACACACCCTTTGCCTCCTTGGTTATCCAGTGAGACTGGCTCAGCAATTCTTTTCTTCTATATCAAAACTTGCTTCCATCTCTATTCCTTCTTCAGACTCTACATCTAAAAATCTTTCTGCTAAGCATCCATACCTGTGATTCTTTCTTGTCAAACTTTCATCCTTCCCAACCCACTGACAACCCCCAGGGCAGGTCTGGGACCTTTGATACCTGCAGGAGCAAGGAGGGAGAGGAGCAGCTCCACAAACCCTTTGCTGGCGCTGATCAGGTCCAGGTGACATGGTGGGGGCTCTCCTCATGCCTGAACTTCCTTCCTCCCACTCCCCCACCCATCCCAGAGGGCTGGAGAGCACTTTTGGATTAAAACCTCCTGGGCACGGGGGCATTTCTGTGCTGTGGGGGCAGCTGAGTCCTGTCACAGATGTGTTTTATGGAAAATCCTTTCCTTAGGATTTTTCCTCCTGAGAAGCTGAGAGGCCTCAGGAACAAAATGTAAGCAATGATTATCTGCTGCTGTGGAATGCAACAGATCTGTGATTGGCCCATGTTGGAAGTTTGTAATTAATGGCCAATTACAGTCAGCTGGCTCAGACTGTCTGGTCAGTCACAAGCCTTTGTTATCATTCTTTTCCTTTCAAGCCCTCTGATGAAATCCTTTCTTCTATTCTTTTAGTATAGTTTTAATATATCATTCTCTTTTAATATAATATATATCATAAAATAATAAATCAGCCTTCTGAAACATGGAGCCAAGATTCTCATCTCTTCCCTCATCCTGGGACCCCTGCAAACCCCACAGGCTCCCTCTGATGCTGAGAGGTGACCCAGGTGTCCCTCCCTGCCCGGGTGCTGTCCCCTCTGTGGCACATAGGGACCTCCAGCAGGACCCTGTGTGTGTCCCCAGTGCCACCAGCAAAGAGGGAGCCCCAGCAGATCCTGAACCCCGTCCTGAGGGGCTGAGCCCTCTGTAATGACTTTCACATTGGTTAAACAGAGATTAAAAGGAGAAAGGAGCAAAAACTCAAGTGTGGGGCTGAGCTTGTGCAACCTCCCCTTCCCAGGTGAAGCACACTTTCCCCACAGGCAGCACCCAGCAATATTTGCTTTTTCTGGGCCTTGAGGCCATTTCTGACCTGAGGAAGGGACAGGGAGGCTCAGCCTGACCTCGCCTGGCACCAGCACCTGTCCCCTCATCGCTGCCATCCCTCCTGCAGCCCTAAACTTGAACCCCAGGCTGGTTCTGTCTCTCACAGCCAGGACATGGAGGCCTTGCCCTTCCTGCAGTGACAGCAGCAGAGGCTTTGCATCCTGCTTGGAGCAGCAGAAAGGAAATTAAAAGGGTGATAAGGGAGCTCCTTCAGCAGACAAGGGAATATTCTGTGCTGGCAGGGAGATAAAGTAATATTTCTTCCAGCTCTGGCAAAGGCTCAGAAATGAGACGTGGGGTGAAATTCCACATTTATAGGGATTTTATAACTCTTACCTGGGCTGCAGGATAACCATCAGCCTGGCTCACATTTCCTCCTCAGAGGAGGAGGTCACAGCAGCACAAAGAGAGGGAAGGAGTCTATAAAGAGAAGCCAGATTAGCTCCAGTATCCAGGATAATTTTGTGGTTTGCTCACCCAGGTCAGCCCAGGTGCTGCTTTGGGTGCTTTTCCAGCACCCCCTGCCCAGCACGAGCCAGGGCAGCCCCTCAGCTCGGTGTGCAGAGGGTTTGCAGAGCCCTGTGAGCCCCAGAGCTGGGTCTGAGCCCTCCCTGGAGCAGGAGAGCCTCCGGAGCAGGGACAGCCCCGTGTGCTGCCCCCCTGGCCTGACCCCAGCAGGGCCCCCAGACCATCAGCTGCCCCTCCTGCAGTGAGGGACCCATCCCCAGCGCCCCCCGAGCTGTGAGCAGGGGCAGAACCCCAAAAAGGGCCCCCACGCCCCATCCTGCAGCTCAGAGCAAACCCACGGGGGCTCCACCTTGGGCTGGGGGTCCCTGACCTTCACTGGGGGGAGCTGGTGGGAGAAGGAAAAGGAGCAGGGGAAGGAAAGGAGCAGGGACGTCCCATGGGGAAGGAAGGAGAGGAGGGATATCCCATGGGGAAGGAAGGGGATCAGTGATGGCCAGGGAGAAGGAAAGGGAGCAGGGACATCCCATGGGGAAGGAGCAGGGATGTCCCACAGAGAAGGAAGGGAGCAGGAATGTTCCAGGGAGAAGAAAGGAGAGCAGGGATGTCCTATGGGGAAGGAAGGGCAGCAGGGATGTCCCATGCATGGAAGGAGAGAGAAGGGAGCAGAGATATTTCATGGAGAAGGAAAGAAGCAAGGATGTCCCAGGGAGAAGGAAAGGAGGAAACACATCCCATGGAGAAGGAAAGGACCAGAGATGTCCCATGGAGAAGGAAGGGGAGCAGGGATGCTCCATGCATGGAAGGAGAGCAGGGATGTCCCACAGAGAAGGGAGCAAGGATGTTTCATGGAGAAGAAAGGAGCAGGGATGTCCATGGAAAAGGAAGGAGAGTGTCTTCTCCTCCAGCCCTCTGGAATGAGGGCTTTGCCCTGGAGCCCTCCCTGCAGCCTCAGGGATGAGTGGGGGATCTGTGGGATTCCCCCACACCCCACCCAGACCCAGCATCCAACCATGGGACAGCTGCAGGACCATGGGGACATCCCAAAGATGCCAAAATCCCTGGAAAAAGCTAAGGAGGGACAGAAGGATCTTTGCATCTTCAGCAGAGCTGAGGGGAGGCGGCTCCAAAGGAAAAGCAAAGTCTGGAGCCAGGAGCAAAGGGAGCTCTGCTGCCCCAGAGCCTGCAGCAGGTGCTGCCAATGTGGTAAAAGGGAAAAATTCTCCTTCAAGCAAAAGTAAAATTGGGGCTGCAGCCAGGCTGAGCACAGAGCAGTCAGGGCAAAATATTCACATTAAATTAATTTTGCTTCAGGGTAAAATATTTACATTAAGTAAATATTTTGGTGCATCCTTGAAATGAGGTGCCCCAACAAGCCAATGCAACCAGTGATGGGGTCAGCAGAGTGGCTGAGGGGGCTTTGCCCACATTTCCTGGCTCCTGACCCCTCAAATCCACAGCAGATTTTTTCTGGGGGGCCTTTTGACCTCCCCTGTCCCTGAGCTGGGTCCTGCTGGCATTGCAAAAATGCCTGTGCAAATAAACACCCCCTTGCCATCCTTAATGCTGGAAAAGTGCTGGGATACAAATTGTGTTTATTTAATTATTGCAATTATTTGCACAGAAAACTGAAGGAATCCCCCAAAGTGCTGGGGGTCACTGGGGCTGTGTGTGACTTCTACCAGGTCCCCCCCTTGTGTGACCCCAAAACCTTCCCACCCCACACCTCAGGGAAATGCTGACTTTGGGGAGATCACGCCCAGAAATCAGATTTCTCTGGGGGTTTCCCACTTCTCCCCTTCAATGAAAGCACATTCCTTTAATGCCAATGTTTAATTATGCAATATTGAGCTGTTATTGTAATTAACCCGTGGTTAAATGGGCTGGAGCTGTGAGGGGCCGGGGGTGCCTTTGGGGGCCCTCGGGTGCCTTTGATGTCCCCACAGCTCTGGGGGGAAATCTTCTGCAATTCCAGCAGCAAAATCCATCATTTCTCACCAACCAACCCAACCCAACCCACAGACACCACAATTCATTCACCACCTGCCCAGTTTGGGAGGGGGACGAGGTCCCCCCATGTACCCCCACCAAGGTCCCTCCGTGTCCCCCAATCCCGACTGGAACTGGGCTGGGCCTTTAGGAATATTTTAAACCTTCAGGAGTATTTTAAACCTTTAGGAATATTTAAAACCTATTTAAAACCTATCTCTTAACTCTCTAGGAATATTTTAACCCTTCAGGAATATTTAAAAACCTTTAGGAATAGTTTAACCCTTTAGGAATATTTAAAACCCTTTAGAAATATCTTGACTCTTTAAGAATATCTTAACCCTTCAGGAATATCTTAACCCTTCAGGAATATCTTAACGCTTTAGGAATATTTTAACCCTTTAAGAATATCTTAGCCCTTTAGGAACATTTAAAGCTCTTTAGGAATATTTTAACCCTTTAGGAATATTTAAAACCCTTCAGGAATATTTAAAATCCCTTAGGAATATCTTAACTCTTTAAGAATATCTTAACTCTCCAGGAATATTTAAAACCCTTTAGGAATAACTTAACTCTTCGGGAATATTTTAACCCTTCAGGAACATCTTAACCCTTTAGGAATATTTGAAACCCTTTAGGAATATCTTAACCCTTTAGTAATATTTAAAACTCTTTAGGAATATCTTAACCCTTTAGGAGTATCTTAACCCTTTAGGAATATTTTAAAAACTTTAGTAATATTTTAACCCTTTAGGAATATCTTAACCCTTTAGGAATATTTAAATCCCTTAGGAATATTTAAAACCCTTTAGAAATATTTTAAACCTTTAGAAATATTTAAAACCCTTTAGGAACATTTTAACACTTTAGGAATATTTTAACCCTTTAAGAATATCTTAACCCTTTAGGAATATCGTAACCCTTCAGAATATTTTAACCCTTAGGAATATTTAAAACCCTTTAGGAATATCCTTTAGGAATGTTTCTATGGGATTTTGGCTGGCAGTGGCTCAGAGCTGCTCTGTCCCCAGTGCCAGGGAGGTTCTGCTCAGTCCCAGCACCCCCAAACCAGCCCTGGCAGTGCCAAACCCCCAGAGCTCCATGCTGGGAACATCCCCAGGGATTGCTCCAGGCAGATTCTCCCCCTCACCTCTTTCCTTGCTATTTTTGATTTAATTTTATTTTATTTCCCCCCTGGCATGGGGGTGGTGAGACACCCCAGAATCCCCAAACCTCAGTGCTGCCCTTCTAGGACTGGAATTCAGGCTCCCAAACTTTTAATGATGAAATTTAAAAAAAACCAATCCCAAACCCCCAGAATAAACAGCAAACACTCACTCAGGCTTTTCTCTGCAGGAATGATTTTTCTTTTTTTGTTGCTTTCTTCATTTTCAAGCCCACCAAGGAGCAATTCAGCCCCACCGTGGGCCATCCCTCCCCCAAAGCAGACAAAAAAAGCCAAACTCCTTTTAAAGCACTTTTTTTCTTTTTTTTTATTGATTTCATTGAAAACAGAACAAGAAAATGATCAGAGCCAAAAGGCTGCCCCTTTAAAACTGTCAAAAACATTAACAGAAAAAAATAATAATAATAAACATGATGGCATTATGAATGTTCTAGAAGAGATGAACAACAAAAAAAAAAAAAACTTGTTACTGCACTAATTACAGTATTTAAAGATATATGCAAAAAAAAAAATTAAGATAATGACCTGCCCAGCCACCACACAAAAGGTGATGGCAAATTTATTCACACTACAATACTAACAATTTAAAAAAAGTTTTGTTTTTTCCTGCATTTTTATACTAAAATCACTTTGTTCTTTTTATACAATTGATAAGTTTATATTCACGTGGTGAGCAAAAATCACACCAGAATCAGCACCGTTTTGTTTTGTGGTTTCTTTTTGTTGTCGTTTTGGTTTTTTTGGTTTTTTTGTGGGTTTTGTTGTTTTTTGTGGTTTTTTTTTTAAGCTTTTTTTTTTGCCTTTTTTTTTCTTCCATGTTTTTAATGCTTGTCCCCGATGTTTCAATAATGGTAAAAAATAAATCAGTTTATTGAAACCTCATAGCGTGTGGCTTAAAAATCAATCCAAGGTGCCCAGCGTGGAGCAAAGGGATGCAAACAGACGAGCTGGTGGCAGCTGGGATCTTCTCACCCTGACACGTCTGTCCACCCCAGCCAGTCCAGGTCCTCTATAATATATATATCATTCACTTTATTTTTAAAAAAAGGGGAGGGAAAACTGGTTTTCTTCAGGAATTAGTGTCTTGTAAAATCCTCTTCAGCCTTCTCTCTCTCTAAAACCACTGGTGGGATGGGGTGAGGGGAATTCCTTCACGGAGGAACCCAACACTGAGACAGGAGCAGGGCGTGGAGCAGAGCTGGTCTGAACGGAGAAAATCCAGGAGGGAGAGAGCCAGGATCACAGGGAAAGATTCTGGGATTCTTCTCATCAGATGAGAAAAAAGGGTTTGGAGAGAATTGAGGGTATTTTGTAGGGCCCCACCACAACGTCCTGCGAGATGGGGGAGGAATTATTCATTCATATATTAAAAAAAAAAAAAAAACAGAAACAAACAAAAAACCACCCAACCAACCAAAAAACCAACCAAACCAACAAAAAACCAACCAGCACAACCTGCCCCGGGGCTGTGCCAAGGACACCCAGAGGCAGCTCCCTCCCAGAACCGAGTCCCATCAAGTATGCAGAGTTTGCTGTGGCGGTGAGGGCGGGAGGGCTCCAGGGCATTCCGAGGACGGCGGGAGGGCTCCCCTGCCTCTGACAGCATCAGCGCCTTCACAGGGGACACCAGGACAGCTCGGGTGGCCAAAACAACGCAACAGCCACCCCTGCACACAGAGCTGTGAAACCCAGCAGCTTTCCAGGAGCAGGGAGGGGAGAACAACACCACGGAGGTGGAATCTGCTTTCACTCCTTCCTCAAGTAACAGTCGGTGGCACAGCCCTAAGTGTCACAAACCCTCGGCTTTCCTTGAGCGGGGTTTTTTTTTCCTTTTTTTCTTTTTTTTTTTTTCTTTTTTCTTTTTTTTTTTTTAATTTTCCGTGTTGTTTTGTGTCTTTTTTTTTTCTCTCTCTCTCTCTTCTCTCTCTTTAAATTGCGACAGTACGTGAGTGCCTGGGGCGGGAGGGTGGGTGTCAGAAGGGGCCGGCGGCGCTGGCGGCCGAGCTGGTGTCGGGCAGCCCGTTCTCCTGCGTGTCCTGGGCAGAGGTGCTCGCCTGCCGCTGCGCCAGCGCCGAGCTCGAGTGTTTGCACTTGGGTGAACCGCACTGACAGCTGAAGAATTTGCCTTTGATGTCCCAGAACCTGTCCCCGTAGTCGAAGCTGCAACAGAGAGAGAGACAGGAGGGGTCAGTGAGACATCAGTGCTGCCACAGCTAAAGAGAACCTGGGGTGGGCTGGGTTGGAGCAGCCTCAGAGACCATCCTGTTCCATGGGCAGAGACAAGCTTCCATTAGAGCTCCAGCCTGGCCTTGGACAGCTCCAGGGGCAGCCATAGCTTCTCTGGGCAACCTGAGCCAGGGCCTCACTGCCCTCATTGTGGAAGGCTGCAGTGACGGATCCTATCCAGGGAGGCCACAACCCGACAGATTTCTTCCTTTATCTAACACAATCTAACCCTGCCCTCTGGCAGTGGGAGCCATTCCCTGTGTCCTGTCCTTCCACCCCTTGTCCCCAGTCCCTCTCCAGCTCTCCTGGAGCCCCTTCAGGCCCTGGCAGGGGCTCTGAGCTCTCCCTGGAGCTTCTCCTCTCCAGGTGAGCACCCCCAGCTCTCCCAGCCTGGCTGCAGCCCTGGAGCAGCTCTGTGGCCTCCTCTGGATCTCTCCAGCAGCTCCAGCTCCTCCCTGGGCTGGAGGAACCTTACTAGTTCTCTTCTTACTAACTATTCTAGAAGCAGCAGTAGCGATAATCCAGGCCTATGTTTTCGTACTCCTACTAAGCCTCTACCTACAAGAAAATCTCTAACTCTCAATGGCACACCAAGCACATTCTTATCACATGGTTGACCCTAGCCTGTGACCCATCCTAGGAGCAGCCACTGCTCTAATAACTACCTCAGGGCTGGGGCAGCTCTGCAGTGGGGTCTCACCTGGGCACAGGGGCACAATCCCCCTTTTCCTATTACCCATGCTGGGCCCAGGGCTATGAGTGGGCATGGCCAGGTCAATCCTGGAGCTTTGCAAACTTCAGGGGGACCCCGAGGGAGCACAGGGATGGAGCGGGGCAGCTGGGGAGCAGCACAGCTCAGTGTCCCAGCACGGCAGGGGTGCACGTACCCGATCTCCTCTCCAGCCTCTATGTGCCGGGTGCTGAAGAAGGCGATGCGGGGGAAGCGCAGGTCCTGGTGGGACATGAACACCCGCACGGGGATGAGGTTGGGCTCGCACAGGTGGTTGATGAAGCGGCTGATGTTGCCATAGAAACGGGCGTCGATGCAGTAAACCTCTCCATCCTGGGGAGAAACGGGGCAGGGCTCGTCAGGGGTTCATGGCTTTTATAAATGAGCAGGCTCTGCATTCATGCTGCACAGAGCTCCAGGAGCACTCGTGTGGGTTTGAATGGACTGGGAACACACACACAGACTTTCATACACAACAGTACCCTCAAACCAGAGTTTACTGCACACCCCACACCCCCCAGGAGCAGGTTTTTAACACTCTGGCACACCAGTTCTCCCAGTCCAAGCACCAGTTTGGCACAATGGGATTGATGTTCAGTGCAGACACCTTACGGGTGTTCCAACCCCTGGATAGGGGAACAGGCATCTGTTCTGTCCTCTAATTGAACATGACAGCTTGGAAACACAAAGCCAGAGCCTTGAGAAAACACAGGGTTGTGCAGATAAGAGAGAAAGTGAGAACACAAAAATTCCCTTTCCAGAGAGCCCAGAGAGCAGTAATACTTTGTTTTCCTTGAAAATAAAAGAACCCCCCTCAGGGCTTTTTATTCCAGCAGAGAATGACTGTGCAAAGCAGAGGCTTTAATTACAGCAGCTAATTTCAGTTGCAAAGAGGCCAAAAGCAAAAGGATCCATTAGTGGTGCTCCAAGTCCCTTTTGGACAAGCACCTCGGATCGTTAATGGATGAGCTGTGCCACGTCACACTCGGGGTGCAGGAGCCCAGGAAAACATCCCAGAACTGGGGGAGGCATCACCCCAGCAGGCCTGGGGCACACACAGTGTCACCAGCCCTGGTTTCATCAATCAGAGACTTCACTCCCTCAGTTTCATCCACAGAAATGCCATGGTGGGGCAGGATGATACATCCACATCCACAGCAGGACATGGGACACTCCAGGATCACCTCACACAGGGCTGTGAGCAACAGCCCAAGGGACAGGGACAACAGAAAACAAAACCCAGACAACAGAAATGACAGCCCAGGTAACAGAAATGACATCCCAACCACTCTCACCATTCCAGCCCTTCCTTTGATTCACACCAGGACCTCGAGGCCCCCAGGGTTGGGATTCACACCCTGGCAATGCCCCATCACTCTGGAGGACACAAAACCTGCTGGCTCTGCCCTGTCCTTCCCTGCCCAGCCTGATGGGCAGCTTTAGCCATCCCCCAGTGATTTGGTGCCTGCTTTTCTCCAGGTGTTCCACCTTGGTGTCCCTTCCTGCTTCCCTGAAGGATTCCCAGGAGCCAGCACAGAGGTTCTCCCTCAGGGCTGAGCAAGAGGCAGGGCAGGGCCCAGCTGGGCTCTTGCTCATAAACCAGGCTAAAGTCCTTTTCAACTTCTTAATTACAGTCTGACCCCCTGTTTGCACACCAGACTCATTATTTCTCCTTTCTCAGCTTTTGAAATGTGTGTTGCTTTAAAGAAATGAGGAAAAAAAATAAAGCAAAGCTTCTTTGTCACCAGCTGATGACAGAAACAAGGCACAGAGTGTTTTACAGCCTTCCTTGGAAGCCTCCCCACTCCTGTGAGTCCCCAGCTCACCTCTTCTCACTTCTCCTTTCCCAGAGGGAGTCTGAAGTCATGGCCTTGCTTAAAACTTTTAGATTGTACTTTGCAAAGTAAAATTTCTGCCCTGAGAGCCCTCACAGAGCAGTGCAGGGGAACAAACAGCAGCACAAGGTGCCTGATGGATCCTTTCTGAGTGAACAGGGTTTGTGGGGTGTTTTTTAATCTTTCAGCTCATCCTCACTTCATGAAGAACTCACAGAGCTGCCAATCACACAGGTGCCAGGCTGGGAGTACCAAAACCTGGACAATGGAGCTCAGGATGCCCCAAGGGGTTTGACAGAAGAGCACCTTGCTCAGAAGTGGTGTGGGCAGCACATGTTGGATCTGCTGCCCTTTCAACCAGCCCTAACCCTCACCTCAACCACCTTTCCCCTAAAGCACAGCAACTGTGCTCTCTGCAGGATTTCACTGCACATCAAGATGGAGACAATGATTCTCTGGGCTCTTTGAGGAGTCAGGAGCTGGGGTTTGTGTGTTGCACCCTGCAGACACAGTACCTTGTTGTCCAGGTCGAAGAGGTAGGAGTCCTCCTCACGGACATCGGCCTCGGAGTCGGAGATCAGCTCCCCAACGTACCTGTGGGCACAGGGACAGGCAGGAATGAGACCACAGCCTCAAACCCCTCCTTTTGGGAGAGAGAAACACCCCAAAATGGAGCCCAGACACAGATGGGCAACCACAGCACACTGCTGGCCAGCTCCAAGCTACCAAACTGAGCTTTGTTAACTTCCAGCACTGAAAATCTGGCTCCAAACTCCACCTCTTCAGAGCAACACTTAAATAATATTATAAATTACATTAATGATATTAAAACCACTTTAATATTAAAAATCAATTTATTTTTTCCTGAGGACTAAGTTTCCTTTTGCAAATCTGTTAGCCAAGATCAACACACAATCCAAGTCTCCTGAAGTTCCTGGTCAGACTCAGGCTGTCCCACAACCACTGCAGTGCTCATGCTGCTCACACCCCAAAACAAAACATTTTTGTCTGCCCTTCATGTATTTCCCAGGATATTTTGAGCAATTACAGCTCAAACAACTACAAAACTTTTGGTTTAAAAGTCTTAGGTTTGCTTTAAAAGTCTAACCTAACGTGGCAGGATCCCTGGATCCCTTCTCAATCCCTCCTGACCCAGGATAAATGTGAGCTGTGGTCCCAGGTACAGCCACCCTGCTGTAAAACCAGGGGACAGGCAGGTCCTCCAAGGAGAATGAAGCAGGTGCTGCTTGGTCTGGGCTTGCTGAGAAGCACCAGACAGCCAGAGAGGTCTGGGTTTGATGCAAACCTCCCTTGTTGCAGGAGCCCCCACAGCACTGGTGTTCCCCACCTCTGTCTCTCCATCATTTTGAACAGTTATGGACTGTCAAGGTTCAACAGTACCTGCCCTGAGCTGCTCCAGTCAAAGTAAGAGACTCAGAGAGGAGGAACTGAGGGAGGGTGTGAGGAAGAGGAGCAGCACAGCAGCTTTCAAGCTTTTCAAGTGTCCAAGGCCAGAGTTTGGAGCAATATGGGGTAGTGGAAGTGTCCCTGCACATGGCAGAAATGGGATTTAAGGTCACTTCCAACCACCCCAGTCTGTGTTTCTGTGATTTTGGTGTGTAAGTGTTGCCAGCCTGCAATGAAACAGTGATTATTCCAAGCAAAGGATTCACCACATGAATAAATATTCCTTGCAGCATCAACAGAACTTCCATGGCCATGCTCTCACAGCATTCCTGCAGCCCTCAGGCACATTCCAAGTGTTAAACAACTGCCTCCAATCCCCCAGGGCTCAATGAAGCACTTAACTCCCAGGCTGGGGAGGAGGAGAGCCAGGAAACATGAACCTGGAGAGCATCCCTGAGCTCTGTGACCAGGATTTCTGGCTGTAGCTCCCAACTGGGAGCCTCCTGTTTGCCCTCACTGCTCCACTACTGGAAATCACCCACTCCTTGGAGGCCTGAAGCACAGAAAGGTGGCCAGAGAGGGAGGGAAATTGCTGTGGGAAGGCCCAGCAGGCAGCAGCAGCTGAGAACAGCTGAATAATTCTGCTCAGAGAGGCCCCGTGCCCAGGGACAGCCAGTGCAGGTTTATAATTCCATGAAATAAAATACCACAACCAAATTAAAAATCGTTGGTTTAATGCTCCTTCAAAGCCTATTCCTGTAACTCATTTCCTTTCCAGGGCTGTTCAAAGATATTAACAGGTCCCTGATTTTCCAGGCCCAAAGTTAGGGAAGGATGTGCAAGGGGTGCATGTTCCTCCCAAAAAACAGCAGGAGCCCCTTCATTTAACAACTCCTGTGCTCAAGGCAGTGCCTTTCTCCCCAGCAGATGTTCAGCACACTGATGGCAAAGAACTCCATCCCAGAGCTTCCCAGGGCCTCTCATCACTGCTCAGACAGCCTGGGCTCGAGTGAGCTTGGAACAGATGATCTTGGAGGTCATTTCCAACCTCAATGACTCTGTGATCAGAGGGGATTCCATGCAAAAACCAAGAGCAATGAGCAGTCCCTAGCACAGGCTCCAGGGTTTTCCACAGGATGTGGGGGACAGGAGGCCTGGCTGCAGCTCCTCTGCATGAAAATCAGGCTGAAACACCTGCCTTGATGCAGCTGGCACCTTCCTAAAGCACCACTGGAACAGAAAGCAAATATTCAATAGCCATAAATGGATGCAAAAGGAACAGAGCAGATCCTCTGGTTTCTGCATCCCACTAACTCCCAGCCTCTCCAACAAAAGGCAGCAGCAGCTGTGCTGTTTCCAGAAGGAGCAGCTCCAGCAGCTACCAACCAAGCATGAACAGAGCAGATCCAACCCAACCCACAGCAGCAGCACAGGGTGAGCAACAGCAGCTTCTGAACAGCACCAAATTCCAAAGCCAGGGAGAAAGCTGCCCTGAGCACAGCCCTGAGGGGCTGCAGAGCCTGCAGGCTCCATGGAGCCCTGTGGGACAGGAGGGTGACACTGCCACACCTCCCCTTGATGCCTTGTGCAGCTGCCCTAGAACAGAGGCTGGACAGAGCTAAAGAACAAAGCAGGGATTTATGAAAAGCATCTCCTCAATGGATCCACCTTGGGCAGCACAAGAGCCCAGCCAGGGCTGCACCCAAGATGAACCAAAATGGCCCCAAAATGCACGGCCGGGCACGGGGTCTCTCCCTTTGATCAGTTCTGCTCCATTTGCACCTTGCAGTTCATTGTCCCATTCCAGCTTTAGCCCAGGCAGTCCCACCCTGCTTGTTTTTCTCTCTCCAGCCCTCGGTGTTTGTGCTCTTGGGCTGAGATTTGGATCATTTGTCCTTGGTGCCCAGCTGGAGCAGGAATTGTTTTGTCTCCCTGCTCTGTGCACAGAGCTCACCCTGCCCTCATGTGAAGCCCAGACCCACTCACTAAAGCAGCACAGAATGTGAAAAATAGAAAAGATAAACCTGAGGCATCACCCTCACCAAGCTGCTGCTCCCAGGGCTGTGCACAAGGGACAGGAGGCAGTTACAGAGTCACAGAACCATGAGGGTTGGGAGAGATCTTCAGGACCACTGAGTCCAGACATGAACCCACCCCCAGCACCATCACCCCAGACCCCATCCCCAGCTGCCACACCCAGATGCCTTTTGAGCACTTCCAGAGGTGGTGACTCCAACACCTCCCTGGGTGACTCATTCCAATGCCTGACCTCCCCTTCAGCAAAAAGCCATTTCCATAGCTCTGATCTGAAGCTCCCCTGGTGCAACTTGAGGCCATTTTTCTTTTCACTGATTCCCTGGGAGCACAGCCCGAGCCCCCCGGCTATCCCCTCCTGTCAGGAGCTGTGCAGAGCCACAAGGGCCCCCTGAGCCTCCTTTGCTCCAGGCTGAGCCCCTTCCCAGCTCCCTCAGCCTCTCCTGGTGCCTGTGAAGAGTTCCAGGATGAAGGTCACACCAACAAAGGTCACACCAGTACAATGATCCTTCCACAGCAGAGCAATAACCACTGGACAGAGCAGCTGCCCACCCAGGGCTCTAATGCAGATGTTTAACACAAAATGCTCTTCCAGAGGAGCTGCTCCTGGGATCTGCTGTGTCCTGGCAGCCCTGAGCACTGCCAGCCCTGGGGCTGCTTTGCAGAGAGGAGGAAAAGCAGGAACCAGGTCTATGGATGCTCATAGAGAATCACAGGAAGGACTCATGGAGCCAAGGGCTTGGATTTGGTGAGTGAGAAAATGAGTGTGTGACACAGGGGGAATGTGCATGGGCACGACATTAATTAGCTCAGCTGTTTAGTAAGCAGCTCATTTAGCTAATGAAGGTTATCAGCAGTGGAACAGTGCCAGCAGCCCCTGGCAAGGCTGGGGGCAGTCAGGCTGTGGGATGTGTCCCCCATCAGCCCCAGTGCTCTGCAATGTGTGTTCATCACCCCTTCCCTGGGCCGTGCCCTCTCTGCCTGCTCCTCCTGTGCAGGGTTTGCTGAAGTCTCTGCCTTTTTTCCTTGCAGCAGTTTCATCACAGCCTCTGGTCTGTTCTGGGCACTGCACCATGACCCTGGGACCTCTGGTACTTATGGACAGCCCTGCACAAGGCCAGGCCTGAGACACTCCCACAAACAGCAGCTTTTGGCTTTATCTCTAAAAAAATATTTTAGCAGCTGGCAGCTCCTTACACAGAAGAAATACTCGGCCAATTCACTGCAGAATTATCTTTTCCTTTATTTTTTATTTTAAATACTGTAATAATCTTCCTCAATCCCTCACCCAATTCCAAAACACATCAATAACTAGATCTAAAAACAACCAGCAACTATTTCCATGATGGACATGAGCCTTATTTAGAAGATCCTCAGTCACTGTAGTATTGCAATGATGAAAACACTTTCTAAACTATTTCATAAAGTACATATACCACTTTAAAGCCTCAAGCTGTGGGGTCTGATGACAGGTTTTCCACTTGACATAAATCTGAACATTTCTGTGCCTAAGTACTTTATTGAGTGAGGGCCAAAACATGTGCTTAACCCCAAGTGCTTCCTTGTTTTGCTGAATCAGACTAAGCCAGAGCTGTGACACTGGAAAACCTCTGGAGAAGTCAGGATTGAAGCAGAGAACGTTGTTCCCCACTGCCCTGGCCTGCAGTGCCCATATCTGCAGCAAACAGGAGTTGAGCACATCTTGCAGCACAACCTAAATGTGCTTTTCCCCCATAATTTGTGTTTCAAAGTGGGAAGAGCTGAGCACAGATCCCAGCAAGACAGAGGGAAGTAGAGAAAGCTCCACACTATGAGAAGCAGGACAGACAGAGCAGGGAATGGAGTCAGGAAACCTCTGGCTGAGGGCAGGCAGCTGGGCTCAATGCCAGCTTGATCTGCATGAAAACCTCTCCCTGAAAGGGAGCAAAGCATGTGTGCCCTGGGGAGCTGCTGGGGCTGCTGGGATGGTGAAAGCTGCACAACTCACTCCTGGATTAGGGAACAGCTGAGGGTTTTGGGATGGTGAAAGCTGCACGACTCAGTGCTGGATTGGGAAGTGCTGGGGTTTTGGGGATGGTGAAAGCTGCACAACTCATTCAGTGCTGGATTTGGGAAGTGCTGAGGCTGCTAGGATGGTGAAAGCTGCATAACTTACTCCTGGATTTGGGAATGGATAGGATTTTCTGGGCTGCACAACTCAGTGGTGGATTTGGGAAGTGCTGGGTTGCTGGGATGTGAAAGCTGCACAACTTACTCCTGGATTTGGGAATGGATGGGATTTGCTGGGTTCATGGAAGCTGCAGAATTCACTCAGTGCTGGATTTGGGCAGTGCTGGGGTTTTTGGGATGGTGAAAGCTGCACAACTCAGTGCTGGATTTGGGAAGTGCTGGGGCTGCTGAGATGGTGAAAGCTGTACAACTTACTCCTGGATTTGGGGTTGCTGGGCTAGTGAAAGCTGTACAATTTATTCCTGGATTTGGGAATGGATGGGATTTGCTGGGCTGCACAACTCATTCAGTGCTGGATTTGGGCAAGGCTGGGGTTGTAGGGATGGTGAAAGCTGCACAACTCACTCAGTCCTGGATTTGGGAAGTGCTGTGTTGCTGGGCTGGTGAAAGCTGCACACCTTACTCCTGGATTTGGGAATGGATGGGATTTGCTGGGCTGCACAACTCATTCCTGGATTTGGGCAATGCTGGGGTTTTGGGCTGCTGAAAGCTGCACAGTGCTGGATTTGGGCAGTGCTGGGGTTTTGGGGTGGTGAAAGCTGCACAGTGCTGGATTGGGCAGTGCTGGGGTTTTGGGGTGGTGAAAGCTGCACAAGTCAGTGCTGGATTTAGGAAGTGCTGGGGTTTTGGGGGGGCGAAAGCTGCAGCACTCACTCGCACACGAAGGTTCCCAGAGGAATGTCCTGCATCGTCCGCACTCCCCAGCCCATCTTCTGTGTCCGGTAAAGCTGCAACCGAGTCCTGGAAAAAAGGAAAGGAGGAGATGGAGCCACACTGATGGCAGCACTCCATGGGAAGGATGAATTTTCATGGAGAGATGAGCAAAAAGCCAGCACCTTCCATCAGCACACACTCCCAGAGGATTTTAATATTCACCCTCCCGTTCTCACCCTGCAGGGATGCTCCACTCCCATAGCTCCCAGCTGTGGGCAGATGTTGGCATGGAAACAGCCCAGGGACAAGGGACAGGTGCCAGTCAGCCCCTTCTGCCTGCCCAGGTGCACACCAAGGGGCTGGGGAAGAGGGGACAGGGCTGGATGCCCTTTGTGATCATGATTTACAGAGGATATCAGAACCCCACCAGCAGCATTTCCTTCCCCTCCATGCAGCCCTTGGGGAGGCAGGGGAGGTGGAAGGGGATTGACAGCAGTGGAGTGGTGCTGAGGGGGAAGGCAGGGATCTCCCAGGGACTAAAAAACACCTTGAGCTAAGTGCTCTGACCCCTCTGCCCTCTGCCAAAGCCAGGGCATTCAGCAATTCCATCATATCCAGCTGCCTGGCTGAAAGACAAGAAAGAAAAGCTGCAACTTGAGACTTCTTGGTGTAATAGCTGCTCTGTGGAATTTTACTGATGGGGGTTATAGGCAGAGAAACAATCCTGTAAGTCATTCTGCCTCCTGCTCAGCCAGAACCTGAGTTAAGTGCAGGATGAACAGTCTCCAGGGCTAGGAAGAGCTTGCTCTATCCCTGAGGGAACCAAAACCCACTCTCAGCAACGCTGTTATCGGAATTAAGTGAAATCTGATGCTCACCTTAACTTCCCCCTGTTGCTTTTCCCAGTGCTTCTCTTCCCCCCACCCACTCCCTCCTGCACTGTCAGCTCAAACCAGGGGATGTGAACTTCATCCTGTCTGCCCACAGCTGCACCAGGACACACCTCAGGGGAGTCATTGCTCTCACAGAAGCAGGGTCTAACACTGGGTTTGGGGCTTGGGGGAGCTCCCCCAGCTTTTGGCATGTCCATCAGAGCAGAGCTCAGATCTGGCTCTGCTCTGGAGCCAGCACTGATGGCAGCAGGGCTGTGGCTCTGAGCTGAGCCTGCCAGCTGAGCTGGGCCAGGCTGCCAGCTGGATACGTGTGCTCTGCCAGGCAGAGCTAATTTGGAGCCAATCTGATAAAGGAAGCACTGCAAACAGAGCAGCAGCAGCACCCCTGTGTCAGCTGCAGCCCCCAGCAGGAGCCTTCCCCACTGCCTCCCCAGGGACTGTGAGCTCTGCCCAGCACCTGACCCTCCTTCCCAGCAGAGCTGCTCTCCCTGGCTTGTGTTGGGTTCCCAACCCTTCCCATCTTTTAGAAAAAACACTTCAGAAAGGCAAAAAAATGCAAAAGCAACAGCTCTAGCTTTACAGCTCCTGTAGAAACACCCACGGAGGCAGCGGAGCTTGGCAGGGAAAACCAGAGAGAGGTAAAGTTCTGAGGAAACACATCGAGTTCCTTCCTTGCTTATTTTTAACAGTGCAAAATGTCATTGAAACTACAAAGCTTGCAAAAAGAGTGTTGTCAGCACTACAAAGAAATTCTAAAAAGTTTTTGGGGTTTTTTTCCAGTGGGATGCCTTTGAACTTAGTGCAGGGAGAAACTCCTCCATAGCAGAGGTCCAAACCAAAACATTGACATTTTTAGCCAGGCACCAAAATCCCAGGGGTGTAACCTGGAGCAGAGAGGCCAACAGGCATTCAGGTATCCAGTTCAGGGGGAATCATGCCAAGAACTTGTAAATTTTAAGCAGCCAAATCTGGCTATGCTGGCCTGTATTTCTAATCTAGACTGCTGGCTTACAAGATCTTCTGAATTCAGACTCTGCAGCTCAGCTGCTGCCATGTCCTTCTCAGCTCTCCCCCTGAGACACCACACTTGGGCTGTGCATGCAAACCCACAAGCCATTTGTATGTTTTATGGTCAGCTGATGAGAGAGCACTGCAGTTCCCACCTGAGGGTGCAAACATTAACTGAGATGTTAATTGAGCTCATCAACCCACTGCTGCTCCACTCCCACTGGCAGCATGCAGGATCCCACTTCCATCCCACCAGCCCCAGCTTCCCTGCTGGGTTCTGTGGGATTATGGGTGAGCTGAGAGCCACGAGGCTGATGGGTTTGGGGCTGTGTTTGCCCCTCCTGCCCACCTGAGGCCGTTCTGCACCACCCGGTTCCTGCAGGTTCTCCAGCACGAGCACGCGTGGTTGCACTCGAAGATCAGGGGGGGCTCAGCCATGTTGAACTCGGGCAGGAGTCGGCCATCCTGAAGGAGAGAACCACCCCAGTCTGGGTTATTTGTCCCCAAAACCACAGAAATTCCCCCCAGGGTTAAAAACAGGCCAGAGAACCCCATGGTGAAGTTGTGCCCAAAGCCAGCGTCAGAGCTCAGGTTCTGCTGAGACATAAACTATAAGGAATTTAGAGATTTTAGAGGAGCTAAGATTTTAGTAAGACATAAGCTTTATTATAGTTAATCAAAATAAATGGGTAGGCCTTGATGAAGTTAAGAGTTAGTAGTTCACTAATAATTGATTGCTTGTCAACATAATGTTGATTAGCTGCGTTTGTAATGAAGAATATAGAAACATAAATAGCTTTTAGGAACATAAGACAATTGTGGCCTCCTCTGCTCTGAAACCAACTGAAGATGGGGAATGGGAGTTCTACCAACGGTTCATTTGTCACATTTGCATTGAAAAGGCAGAAAGGTCAGAACGAGGAAGACTTCATTTATTTGCTCATTTTGGGACCCCTCCCCATTAAATGGACCACCAACCCATTTCAAGGAACAAACTACACATGCTTAATGGCTTTTGGACTAATTACCATGGGAAGCAGGGAATGGGATGTACCAAAGTTATGAATATGCATTTATATTTTGAGTATTCAATACCTGTATAGATAAAAGGACTCTGTAATCACCTGTAAATTGCAATGTGTATTTGGGAGCTATCCCTCAATAAACATTCACTTTCTAACTTTAAACTGCTAGAGAGTTTTTATCTGTCACAGTTGGATATCAGTAGTAGATCAATATCCATATTTTTTAATAAATCACCAAAGTGGTTTTTTTGCTCTACCCTGACAGCAGCACAGTCACCACTGTCACCCACAGCTGACAAACAGCCAGAGAATTTAGATTTTTGCTGCCTGCTATCACCCTACACAGCATTAAAAAAAAACCCTCGCAGTGCTGTGCAGAAAACTGGTGTGCATCATCATCATTATTGCCATTTGCTGTGCTGGAGGGAGAAATGGATGCTTAGTCTGCCTCTGGAATAAAGCCTGAACTTGCAGAGTCCAAGGCCAGTGCACTCAAGTTCTGTGAATCACACTACATTCCCAAATAACACTTCCAAAAAAACCCTACAATTCAATTATTTACCAACATACAGAATTAAGGAAGTGATGGATGTAATTTATCATATTTAACAAATTTGGCTTTTAAGGCTTGAGAGGTGTAATCACCTATTAATGTGTAAATAAAATGGCTACAAAGCCAAGAAAGATGCCAACACTGCCCCTGGGAGAAACCTGCAGAGATTCACAGAACTTCTGATCTTTGTAGCACCTGCCCAAAGATGAATCTCAAAACCTCCCTGGAGGGTTGAAGCATTTACCCAAAACAAACCTGACTCTTGGCAATGTGGCAGTCAAAGCATCTTTACTCTGCCTTCATCCAGGAGAATCACAATAAATAAAAGCAGATTTTTAAAAATTCTCTTTCTACTCCCCTCCCTTTGTTTACATCTTACAGCACTTTCCACGTTGCTCTGAAATGGAAGCTGATTTCACACTTGGATTGTTAAAAGCTCCCTCTCATATGGGTGTAATTAATGGCTCAGTTGGCACGAGAGGAACACAATAAATAACACAAGGAAAGCTGCCCTGAGCAGGCAGTTTGGATTATCACATGTCTGAGAGCTTAGACTATAACTTGAGGCATTTTAAGTCAAGAAGAAAGGAGTTGGAATTACAGAAACAGGGAATGGTTTGGAGTGGAAGGGACCTCAAACTCAGCTCATCCCAACCCCTTCCATGGGCAGGGACATCTCCCACTAGAACAGGGTTGCTCCAAGCCCTGTCCAACCTGGCTTTGAGCTGTGCAAGGAACTGAATCAGGCAGAATTCATCTCCTAGGCCCTGGTGTGAGCCAGAGGGGGCTGTGTGTGCTCACCTTGTCGTACCAGCAGCGCATGCTGAGCTGGCCACACATGCAGTTACTGGAGGAGCAGTCGTCTATACACACACAATACTGCAAGAGAAGCAAAGGGTTAATTCCACACCACTCACACCACTGAGGCTGCAACTGCTGCCTGGGTCAGGAAAATCCATCTCCTCCTCTTGCTGCAGCTCCTCACCAGAGGGATCACCAGCTTCCCCACTCAGGGGCAGTTCTACTCCACTGTGTATTTCTGTGTGCAATGAGCACCAAAGGACTCTGCCTTGCCAGGAAGGATCTCATTCTGAGCCAGCCTCACTGCTCAGGAGAGGATGTTCCCCTGTTGTAACCCTCCCCCATGCCCTGTGAGCTGTTCTCCACACCTGAGGACAAGGAAAGCTCCAAGGAGGGACCAGAGCTGGGAGATGATGCAGCTGTGCTGCCTCAGTCCTCCCCTGCTGCTTCCCCAGGCCACCACAACAGGGACTGGCCCTGGCAGGGTCACTTCAGCCACCTCAGAGCTGTGCCCAGCAAGGTCTCACCCTCACCCTGAACCTCCCCATCTCTGCTTTCCCACCCAGCCCTCCCAGGGCTGCAGCATCACAGCCAAGACCTCAGCCTGGCTGCTGCAGCCCATGGGAAAGCAGCATGGGGAAGGTCTCCCAACAAATCCCTGACTCTGCAGCCTCAGAAGAGAGGACAAGGATGAATGGGAGCCACATCAGCCAGCACCAGATGGCCAATGCTAGAGCTGAACACAGAGCTCAGCTTTAGCCTCAAAACTGAAGAAAATTAAAATCCCATCTCCTACAACAAAATGCCATCTCCTACAGCTCCAATGCTACAGCTGAACACTGAGCTCAGCTAAAGCCTCAAAACTGAAGAAAATCAAAATCCCATCTCCTACAACAAGAGCTGCAGGTGAGGCACTCAACCTTAGCTGGAATTTGATGGCAATATCAGGACAACATTCCCATGTGGAATGCCAGATCTGTTCTGAGGAGCACTGCAGAGCCCAGAACAGGAACACAGCAGGATCCCTCACCTGTAAATGAGTGATGTTCCTGTCAATGTCCATCGGGGAGGTGACACAGTTCTGTGACACGTATTTGTAGTTGCTGGGGCAGGGCTCACTGTCCACGGAGTTGACACAGGGGATGGGGATCCGCTCGTAGCCCCGGGCAATGTCTCTGTCGTGGAGAAAGAACTGTCACAGAGGAAAGGCCCCCAGACAAGGGGCCATTCAATGCCATCCTGGGGCAGTCACTGAGCACTCCAAGCCATTCAGACTAGAACAGAGCTCATGTTTTCCCACCCTGCCTTACAGATGGTTCTTTGTGCTTGTGAATATTTCCATTTGGAGGATGAATTTGCAAACCATGGACTGAATCAGCATGGGCTCACACTGACCTTCACACCAGCTTAAGAAGGCACACAATTCTTTCTTAAACCAGGCCCCCAGCCTTCCCTGTGCAAGGGCTCAATTTCATGACCCACAAGCAAAGCCAGCCCTATTCTCACCTGCTCACCACCTTCTCTATCTGGGCAGGCTTCTCAGAAGATGATTCTTTGAGAGTCTTGTTCATCTGTAGGGCCACCCAGACCTGAGAGTTAAGGCTGGAGCACTGGAGCGGGGTCTCACCCTCCTTGTTCTTTAAAGTGACATCCGAGCCACGGGAAAGAAAGAGACTGCAAAACAGCAAGGAAGGATAAGGATTCCCCAGGAGAAAGCAAGCAAGGGGAAAACAAGCTGAATCACATCCTCCAGCCAGCCCTTAAGGGACTGTAGTAGTGAATAATCACCTGAGTTTTCTTTATTAAGCATGGTTCAGTGAATCCTTCTGACAGAAGCTCTGGGCACCCATGAGAGCTCTGGGCAAACCATGCCTTGCTTCAGGTACCTTGCTGGTACCAGCCTAACTTCAGACAGGCTTGAAACTCTCTCTGGCAGGGAAAGATATGGGGTGGGAAGAGTAGGCTGGAAATGGAAGAGCCCCACAGGAAACTGGTGGTGGACTTGGCCCTCGTTTATACTCACCAGCTTTTGGTGAGAACATGATGGCTTTATTCAGAGCAGGGATGAAGCAAAGGAACAAAGGTAACAGGGCACCTTTTTACCATGCTAGTGGTGGGGAAAAAAAAGCTTTAATCAAGGAAGCCTGACACCTTCCTGCTGGGAAGCCCAGGCTGAGCACGGCCCCTCAGACTCAAACACGCCACATTCTCTGAGCAGCTGCTGGTACCTCACACCCCCCACCCCAGGAGAGAAACAAGCCCTCCATTGCAATCCTGGGCTGTGTGTAAAGACCAAAGGCATCTCAGAGGCTCTCCTGAGGCTGGCAGGCAGCAGCAGGGGGGCAGGGAGGGTGGGCACTGCACTTACACCACACACCCACAGCGGTTCAGGGAGCAGGAAGGGTGAGTAGGGCACTTACACCACACATTTGTAGCAGTTCAGGGGACAGGGAGGGGTGGGCACTGCACTTACACCACACACTCACAGTGGTTCAGGGAGCAGGAAGGGTGAGCAGGGCACTTACACCACACACTCATAGGGGCTCAGGGGACAGGGAGGAGTGAGCAGGGCACTTACACCACACATTTGTAGGGGTTCAGGAGGCACTGCACTTACACCACACACTCACAGGGGCTCAGGGGACAGGGAGGGGTGGGCACTGCACTTACACCACACACTCATAGTGGTTCAGGGAGCAGGAAGGGTGAGCAGGGCACTTACACCACACACTCACAGGGGCTCAGGAGGCAGGGAGGGGTGAGCACTGCACTTACACCACACATTTGTAGGGGTTCAGAGGGCACTGCACTTACACCACACACTCATAGGGGTTAAGGAGGCAGGAAGGGTGAGCAGGGCACTTACACCACACATCACAGGGGCTCAGGGGACAGGAGGAGTGAGCAGGGTACTTACACCACACATTTGTAGGGGCTCAGAGGCACTGCACTTACACCACACACTCATAGGGGTTAAGGAGGCAGGGAAGGCTGAGCACTGCACTTACACCACACTCATAGGGCTCAGGGGACAGGCAGGAATGAGCAGGGCACTTACACCACACATTTGTAGGGGTTCAGAGGGCACTGCACTTAAACCACACACTCACAGGGGCTCAGAGGCAGGGAGAGGTGAGCAGGGCACTTACACCACACACCCATAGCGGTTCAGGGGACAAGGAGGGGTGAGCACTGCACTTACACCACACGCTCATAGTGGTTCAGGGGGCAGGGAAGGGTGAGCAGGCACTTACACCACACATTTGTAGGGGCTCAGGGGCACTGCACTTACACCACACACTCACAGGGGCTCAGGGGACAGGGAAGGGTGAACAGGGCACTTACACCACACACTCATAGTGTTCAGGGGCAGGGAAGAGTGAGCACTGCACTTACACCACACATTTGTAGGGGTTCAGAGGGCACTGCACTTACACCACACACTCATAGGGGTTAAGGAGGCAGGGAGGGGTGAGCACTGCACTTACACCACACACTCACAGGGGCTCAGGAAGCAGGGAGGGGTGAGCACTGCACTTACACCACACATTTGTAGGGGTTCAGGGGGCACTGCACTTACACCACACACTCACAGGGGTTCAGGGGACAGGGAAGGGTGAGTAGGGCACTTACACCACACTCACAGGGGCTCAGGGAGCAGGAGGGGTGAGCACTGCACTTACACCACACACTCACAGTGGTTCAGGGGGCAGGGAAGGGTGAACAGGGCACTTACACCACACACTCACAGGGGCTCAGGGAGCAGGAGGGGTGAGCACTGCACTTACACCACACACTCACAGGGGTTAAGGAGGCAGGGAGGGGTGAGCACTGCACTTACACCACACACTCACAGGGGCTCAGGGGGCAGGGAGGGGTGAGCACTGCACTTACACCACACACTCACAGGGGCTCAGGGGGCAGGAAGGGTGAGCACTGCACTTACACCACACACTCGTAGCGGTTCTCTCGCGCCGCGATGTGCAGGGGCGAGTCCCCGTGGATGTTCACGGCGTGCAGGTCACACTTTGCTGCCAGCAGGATCTCAGCTATGTCAACACAGCCAGAAAAAGCAGCCCAGTGCAAACAAATGTTTTCCTCCTGGAGGGGAAGAGAACAGAGAGGAGGCTGTTTAAAACCCCGTGGATTTGGGGGTTCCTTCCTCAGCTCTGCACCTGCAGTGTTCAGCGTGTGGCTGCCACCCCAACCCTGCTCTGGCTGAATGGGGATGCCAGGGTGGACAGGGAAACCTCAGAGCAGCCAAACAGGGAGCTCTCACTCCATCCACCTCTGCACACCAAGGATGGGGAGGCTGCACACAAGGCAATCCATCACCTTCCCTACACACACACAGACAGCTCGTCAGTCTCCAAGCCACAAACCAATCTAGATCAATCCAGGAAAAAGTGACAGACATGAACAAACATGCTGGAAAAGGCTGAATGCTGAGTTTGCCCAGCCCCAACAGCCAGCAAAGCTACTGTGCCTCCCAGGGCTGCAAAATTAAGGAGAAAAAGGGCACAGCACGAAATTAAGGAGAAAAAGAGCACACGGGGTACGTGAAGGTGCCAAAAAGAGAACCAGGAGCCATGGGGTAAGCAATCAATCTGACTCCAGGCATCTCTTAAATACTGTATGTACTCATCTCTCACTAGCAGCACTGGAAATAGCTGAACACTCATCTTTCTGATGGAGATATTTTAAGGGATGATCCTGTTTTCTGTTACACTGCAATTTGCAGCGCACGTCGATCCCTTCCCCATGACAGCCTCTAAAGACATTGATGACAACAGTGAAATGATAGTAATGATCACCCAGCTATTCCCCTTTTTTTCTTCTTTTTAAAGCAAAAACAAAGCTGCTGCCGGAGTGTTTGAACTGTTACCATGTAACTTAAGGTCCTGCCTTAAATAGGGAGCTATTGCCACACATCAGGGAGAGGGAGACACTTTCCTACCCAGCTCCTGCTTCCCTTTACAGTGCCATCTAGAAAAACCCCACACAACCTACAGAAAACATCCATCCTGTGGGTTGCAGCCACATTCTGAAGCTCAGACAGGTCACAGACCCCAGGACTGGTGCTCTGCCTTGCATTGCTCCTGCCTGAAAAGCAGCATCATCACAAGCAAAGCCTTTCTCCCAAAGCAGGAGGTTTCCCAGTGACATTTGTCCTGAAGCACATCCAGCAGGACACCCCAGCTGAGGTCCAGGAGAGATGTGTCACACACACAGCTGTTAAGAGCAGTTTTCTTTCAAGGAAATTGTTGACTGAGTTGATTTGATGTTCATCATTAATGTGTGATATTGAAGCTGTGATAGATCAAAGAGTCTGTTTTGTTCAGAGTCAGCAAACAGATGTAACAGCTCAAAAAGCTCCCTCTCACCTTGATTTTTGTTTTTAGGAACAGGATTGGATCCAGACCTGGGAACTGGGAACCATCTAAGTGTGCTGTGTTTGGCTGGGATAGGGTTAATGTTTCTGGTGTGGGGCTGTGCTGAACACAGGGCTGGGGACACAGAGATGTCACCTGCTGAGCAGGGCTGACACAGAGCCTGCTCTGTCCTGTGCTGCCTCACTGGGGGACAAGGAAAGCTGGGAGGACACAGCAGGACAGGTGACCCTGACCAAATGGACATTCCAGACCATCTGACATCAGTTCAGGATATAAGGTGGGGAAAGGAGGAGAAAAGGGGATGTTTGGAGTGATGGTTTTTGTCTTCCCAGGTCAGTGTTCCATGGGTGGGGCTCTCCTGCAGGTGCTGAACACCTGCCCAACCATGGGAAGCAGGGAAAGAATTCCCTGTTCTGTTCTGTTCTGCTTGTGTGTGTGCCTTTGGCTTTTCCATTAAACTGTATCTCACTAAACTGTCCCTATTAAACTGTCCACGAGTCTTATTCTACCTTTTAATCTTCTGATTCCCTCCCCACTGGTGGGGGAGTGAGCAAGGGGCTGTGAGGGGCTTGGTGCCTGGCTGAGGTTAAGCCACACAATCACAGAAACACAGAGGGGTTTGGTTTGGCTTGGCTTGGCTTGGTTTGGTTTGGTTTGGTTTGGTTTGGTTTGGTTTGGTTGAGACCTCAAAGCTCATCCAGTGCCACCCCCTGCACTGGGGTCTGGTCAGTACCCAGGTCTGGATCCAATCCTGTTCCTAAAAACAAAAATCAAGGTGAGAGGGAGCCTTTTGGGCTGTTACATCTGTTTGCTGACAGGGACACCTCCCACTATTCCCAGGTGGCTCCAAACCTTGTCCAACCTGGCCCTGGACACTCCCAGGGATGAGGTGAGACACCACACTTCAACATCCTTAGAGACTCCAAGAAAAGAGTTTGAAACATAGTATAAGGAAAATAGTGCTGCTACAATGACTGCCCTGAAGAAGGCTAGGAAAAGCAGACAGTGTCTCAGAGAGAATCTCTTTGTATCTTCTCTATTTCCCTGGAAATCCCTGGGAAAGCAGCTGGCACAGCCCCACAGGCAGAGCTGGGCATCCCATGGAGCTCCCAGGGGCTCAAGCACTGAGTGCCTCCCACTGGGGCAGGATTTAGGGAGGTGAGGGGCAGCTCCAGCTCTGGACACATCAGAGCTTTGTGCCAGGGATGCCCAGGCATAGCCAGGCTTTGACAGCTGCTGGCAGAGTGCCCAGCCCATCCAGAAACACAAACAGGAGCTCATTCCCTCAGAATGCACACAGGGTGCCCTAAACCATACCCAGAGTCCCTGGACAAACTAGGAGCTGGTAAGGCTGGACTGAAGGGGCTCTGCCTGCTGCAGTGTGCAGTGGCAGCACAGAGGGATGGGAAGCAGGGAGGCTCAGAGCTGAGGATTCCACACAGCATCCTGACAGAGCAGCTGCAGGGACAGCACAGCCCACAGGCTGCCAAACTTCTGCCCAGAACTCAGGAAAACTCTCACCAGACACTTCTCACTCACACTGGGTGGGACTGAGCCCAAAATCTGTCCCCTGGGGGGTGTCTGGGGTTAAGCAGAGACTGGAATTTGTGCAGGAGGTGCCAGGGGAGGGAGCCTTACATTGTCACGGATGTTGATGTCCGAGCCCTTGGCCAGCAGCAGCTTCACCAGCTCGATGTGCTTGTACTCCGTGGCCCAGATCATCGGGGTCCAGCCACCATCGTCCTGGGAGGGGACAGCAGGGTGACACACAGCCCTGCCACAGCCCTGCCCTCCCCCTGCCCCGCTGCAGGTCCCTCAGAGCCCACCATGGCTGGGAGCAGCACTGCTGGGGTTCGCTCCAGCTCAGCAGGCTGGCACTGCCCCTCCAGCTGGTTCAGGTACACAAATTGTCCAAAAAGGCACAAGGAGCACCCAGGGTGTGTAAAAGATCTTACAGAAACTCCCTGAGAAGCCTGGGGGACCTGTCCTTGCCCCAGGTTAATTACCTCTGTCCCTACCCCCAGCTAATTACCTCTGTCTCACCCCACAGCAATGGACAAACCCCAAGGGCAATGACAAAGCCCACAGTGACCACTGCCAGGCTCAGCCCATCCCACACCACTGTCCATGATCCCCCCACTAGGAGAAGCTCAGGGACACCCTGGAGCAGCAGGATCCACAGCAAATTCAAGGAGAGACTGCAAATCAAGGGGAGCTCCCTGAGGTCAGTGAGGGATCAGGAGGGGCACAGAATTGTCACCCTGTGGTGTCTGGAGGTGTCCCCCAGCAGCAGGACTGTACCTGAGTGAGCACTCAAGTGCTGAGGGAGCCCCTGAGCTGGCAAAGCAGCTGCTGCCCCGGGGAAGCCTCACCTGGCAGTTGACATCCATGTTGCCATTGGAGAGCAGGTACTGCACCACGTCGTAGTGCCCCTTCTTGGCTGCCAGGTGCAGACACGTGGAGCCCTCAGCATCCTGCACACAAGCACAGAACACACCCTCAGCCATGCTCAGGACAGCACAGGAGCTCCCAGATGGAAACGGGAATTCCAAAAGTCTCCACCCCGCTGCCAGGAGGGCAGAGAGAAGGAAGCAGAGCCCTAAGCTGAGCTTGGGAGCTTTACAGCAAAGAGGTGCCACCCTGCAGAGAAGGAAAGGGCTTTGCAAAGCCTGGGGAAGGCACAAACCCCAAACCCTGGCAGTGATGCCCCACCTTCTCCAACAGCCCCTTTCCCACTCCCCTCCATGTGCTGGAGAGCCAAAGGGAAGCGGAAATCCCTGACATAGGCAAAGTTTGCACTTTACATCAGAAAAATCACTCTGTCTCAAGTTGAAATGCTCCATTCCTCCAGGGTTTTGCTGGGTTTTGTTAGCCCAAGGCCTTATCCCAGCACCTGGCAGCAGGTCCAGGGCTGGGGTGTCTCTCTCCTGTGAGACCAGGTCCCCATCCAGCCCACAGCCATCTGCACAGACTGGAGATAAAAAACAACCCCAAAGGCTGAAAGGAAAAAAGCCTTTGGGAGCTGGGGATGCAAGGCCTGGAGGAGATGGACAGGCTGTGAGTCATGATGGAGATGCTCCCACCAAAGATCTCTCTGGCAGCAGCCTGACTTTTATCAGGCATTTACATCCCAAGAGCTTAGCACAGAGCAAGGCCCAGAGAGCAGGAAATCAGGAGGAGGAAATGAAAGACTGAAAAAAACCCAAATGATTCCTTCCAGCTAAATCCCTGGGAGCAACGCTGGAGGTGAGAGCTTTGGGATGGAGCTGATGTGATTCAGGCTGAGGGAGGGGACATCTCAGGTCAGGGATTGCACCAGGAGGGCTCCTTGGGACACTGAAAGAGTTTCTACACCCCCACATGTGCCTGCTCCAGCTGAATAATTCCACAGCTTTCCCCTTGGATGGGCAAGAAGCAAGTGCAGCTCCCCAGCCCTGGGAGAGCAGGCAGATTTTATTGTAAAGGTTTTATTCAGGTTTTGAGTGGGGCTTTTCCATGCTGGAAACAGGACCAAAAGCTTCACCCTGGGGGCTGGGGAGCCCCCACCCAGCTCCCTGCAGTCCCACCTGCCCCAGGTAGGGGCTGGAGCTGCTTCCAAAGCAATGCTGCTGCTTCAAACAGAGCCTGAGCTAATTAAGAAACTAATTAACATCATCAACCAGCCTAGACCTCAGATGTGATCTGAGGCTTCTCATTTGCTTTTGCAAGCTCAGGATTTATCTCCTTCCCTTGACCTTCAGAAACAGAAACTCCCCTTTTTTCTCTTCCACAGGAATAAATCAGGTGAGAGATGTCTGGGCTGCTCCAAGGCACTTGGGACAGTGGCCAGCACAAAGCCACAGGTGCCTGTCCTGTCCTTTTCCCCTCCCAAGGATCCATTTAGGGCCTGGACTGGGCAGCACCTGATACCTTGTGCAGTGCTGCCTTCCCAAACCCAGCCATGAGCAGCAGGTTGTGACAATAAGTTTGCATGGGGAGGGTTCCTGTGCTCCAAACAGCATCTGATTTATGGGACTAATAAATGGTCTGTGTATTTTCCAAGATTGCAAAGCATCCAGAGCATGCTAAAGGCAAAGAGACAGCTGCATTTTATTGTTTTGGTTTAAATTAAGGGGTAGAGTTTAAGGATGGGGTTCAATTTTGCCACTGCAGCATGAGTGCAAGAATCCACACATCAGTTCTTTGGAAGGGAAAGCTTCCTCTGTCATTTTTCCTGGCTTGGCAAGCACCTAATTACCAGCCAATTTTAAAACATCACCCCAAAACTCTCATTATTAGAGCCTACAGAGAAGGGAACTCTGAAATCCAACTCCATTGCAGTGGATTTGTGACACTAAAACCTGTGAAACCAAATCCCCCTGACATTTGGTGCCACAAACTAAAGGGACAAGTGGCAACACTTGCCCCAAACAGCTCATGGCCAGCAGAAAAATGAGATTATGACACCCCCAGCCTCCATTCCAAGACAAACCAGCTCATTCTCCTCAGCCTGCGCACTTCCACCCAAAACTTCAAGGAAGAAATGTTGGACAGAGGCTTCCTCAGGAGAAAAAGGGAAGGAATAAATTCCTACCTTGGGATCTACTAGTGCTCCAGCCTTGATCAGGTATTTCACAGTTTCCAGGTGGTTGTTTTCTGCTGCTTCCATCAGGGGGGTCCTCTGGTCCTCAGAGCAGGTGTCAATGTTGGCACCAGCCTGTTGGGAGGCAAGGCAAGGACAAGCACAGTTAGCAGGAGAAGGATGTGGGAGTAGAGATTTAATAACAAGATTTTCTCCTGAAATTTAACCATATTAAACAGGGAAGAAAAAAAAAGAATAAAAAAGAATAAAAAAGAATAAAAAAAGAAGAAATAGAATGAGGAAAGAAGGCAGTGCAAGTCCACCTGCTCTGCAAACAGCACACACTGCCTGCCCCCTCTCCTGCCTTCCCAGCCAGGAAGGAGCTGTAAGGAAGCCAACAGCTGGTGTTCAATAACTCCTGTTATTACCAGATTTTGTACTCCTACTTTCTAGATATTGTTTGTGTAACAATTTGGAAAAGCCAGCCTCCTCCTTCTTCCAGCAGCTTTGTTTTCCCTGGTCTATGATTTAGCCTCCAACAACCAGCTCCTCTCAATGTCACAAGCAGTAGGAACAACTTGCTGGTGGCAACAGAGCAGGAGCTGTAAAGAATATCCTGGGGATTGGCTCAATATTCCCGTGGAAGTCAGTGGCAGTTCCACAGAGGTCTCTGAGCATCTGTTCAGCTCAGCCCAGAGTGCCTCCAACAACATCTCACTGCTTCCAAACCATGGCTCTGTCAGGTTATCCTGCCTGCTTCAGGCCTTGGCTGAGCTCAGGAACCACCCAAAACTCAAACCCAAAAGGTCCCAGACACACCACAGCTCTTGGCAGGGGGGTGTGTGAGGCTCAGACCTGTTCACAGCAGCTGACTCAGGTTCACCTGGCACAAGGAGCTGCTTTCAGGTGCCTCCCACTGAATTCCTTTGTTTTGACTCTTTTCCCCAGCCAGAGCTCTTTAAACCAGGGCAGAGGAGAAGCATTTCAAGTGGAACAAACTGGGGCCATCCCCAGCCAAACCCTGGGCTGCTGCAGGAGCCAGACCTCAGGGGGAGACAAGATGAAGCACTTTGGACACAAACCAACCCTTCTGATATTTAAATTTTTTGTGATATCTCACAAGTTTTGCTCCTTTTCCTCATTCCACTGTCATCACATGCAGTAATTTCAGTCAGAGCAGCCAGGGAGGTCCAATGCTGGTTTCAAACAGTACCTGAAAGCCTCCAATTCCAGGTGCTGAAATGCAGCAGCCCAGCAGGATAATTTCCAAGGGCCAGTCACTGCTGCCTTCTCAACAGCCCTTTGAGGTTTCCCTATCCCACAGCATAAACAAAACACAATTCCAGTCACTCCAGACCAGGTACACCAGCACAAGAAAGGAAAACTAAATTTTTAATCCTTCTTTTTCTTCCTCACATTGTTTTGGAGCAGGCTCAACAACATCCCTACAGCTTTAAACATCTTCCCTCAGTTAGAATCCAAATCTCAGGCAACAAACCAAACTTCCATCCTCCCTCCACTCCTTTCCACATGTGAGACATTTATGCTGCAGAGGAAAATCCTGCTGGAGCTCCTCAGGTTCTGACAGAAGGGAAGGCAGGGCCTGGCAGCTCCCAGGCCCTCATCACCAAGAGCAACCTGGCTTGGAGATCAAAACCAAGAGCTTGGAGATCTCCTGCAGCCTGGCAGCACATCTGGCAGTGCTGGCACATCTGGCAGTGCCCTGGCTGTGCTTAGGCACAGATCCCCACCTGCCCACAGTGCCCTGCACCAAATCTCCCCTGCTCCTTGCCTGGAGAACAGGACAATTCCAGCAGGACAATCCCAGCTGTGCCCTCCCATTACTCTGCCCCACTCCTCCCTCAGCAAACCCTGGGACTGAGGAGGTTTTTACAGGAGGGATTTTCCCCTGCTGTTTTCCATGTGGGGCAGACCAAGCCCACAGAAATGGTTTGTGCAGACAGACCTGAATGAGCATGTGGCAGATGTCCACGTGGCCAGACTCGGCAGCAGCATGGAGAGGGGTTCTCTTACTCTGATGCTCCATTTTAAAATTAGGGTCAATCCCATCCACTGCAAAACAGAGCAGAGACACTTTCAAGCACAGTTCAGAGGCTGAAGTGTAACAGGGGAATCACGTCTCAGCTGAAGGCTGTTAAAGGATGGATTCCCAGCCCATCCTCAGCCCTGCTCACGTCTCACTGCACATTTCACCAGAAAGCTCTCAGGGCAGTCCCCTGCACATTCAATATGCAAACAGCCCTCAAACCCAGAGCTTGCAAACACCATGGAATTCAATACCGTTTTAAGGCATTACTATCTCTCCAAAGGCCACATCCCTTGGCCTCACAACTCATCTCAAAAACAACAAACACCACACAAAGATAAAAAAAGAAAAAAACCACTGCTTGGTTTAAAGCAACCCAGAAATTGGGAACAACAAAGAGCTGGGCTCTGTCTCACCACTATTAACTGAAATTAATATTAGTGATCCTTTTCGCACCCCTGCAAATACAGAGCTGCAACATGGATGGAATTTGTCCACACAGGCTCAGGATCTGGCCAGAGATTCTCACAGCTGTGCAGAGACTGACAGATGATGCTGACAGCCAGACAAAGATGTCTGGGCATGATAACATGTTGTGTATGATGAGGCTGTAGTTAAATATCAATGAATAACATTTCTGTGCTATTGAAAACAGGAACAATGGAGCAAACACTTGCTAGACAAAAAAAAAAAAAAAGAAGGAACTGATAAAGGGCAAGAACAGAAAGCATCCAAAAATGTACAAAGTACTGGAGTGGAAAGGAAGCATCCTTGTGAAACACTGTGTCCTTCAGAGGGGGAAATTCCTGGGGAATATTGGATGCTAAAAACAAGCTCAGCAGCTCAAATCTGACATCTCAGATAGGCACCTCAAAGACATCTGCTGATAGGCACCTCTGCACCCCAAAACAAACCCCATGGATTGAAGGCTCTTCCTTTTTTGCTTTCTTGCAGATGGATCTTGGTTTAAACTGACTCCACCTTGGTTTAAAGTGACTCCATCCATTCCCTCTCTACTGGATGCAAATATGTACCCCAGGCATGGAGAGGGGTGGGAAAGCCACATGGAGGTGACTGTGGGGACACAAGCAGCATGGATAAACCATGCTCAAAGCAGACACAGGTGGGGATCAGAGCCCATTTCCCAGAGAGATGCAGCCCTCCCAATGACACATCACCCACAGCAGTCCCTGCTCCCAGGGCCCTGGGGAGATGACGTGGTGCCCTGCTGGGAAGTGGCTGCTGGCACTGCCTGGCAGGAGCTGGGAGTGCTGCCAGCCAGGCCCTGGCCTGGGCAGGAGGCACCTACCCAGCATCAGCAGCACCTTCTGCAGCTCCCCTTGCCTGGCAGAGAAGTAGAGCTGCTTCGGGTGGAACCGCAGCTTCTTGGGCCTGCAGGAGGGGAGAGAGGAGGAATTAGTGCCCAGGAAAGGACAGGAATGTCACCCTCACTCACTGCCACCCCTCACTGCCACCCCTGGGCCTGACCAAGTTCTGGGCTCATCCCCCAGCGTGGGCAGCAGGGCAGGGGGAGCTCTGCCCCTCTGCCCCCATGCTCAGGTGAGACCCCACCTGCAGAGCTGGCTCCAAATCTGGGATCCCAAACATGAGGAGGATCTGGAGCTCTGGAGTGAATCCAGAGAGGTCCCTGAGATGCTCCAAGGGCTGGAGCCCCTCTGTTCTGGAGCCAGGCTGGGAGAGCTGGGGGTGCTCCAGGGAGAGCTCAGAGCCCCTGTCAGGGCCTGAAGGGGCTCCAGGAGAGCTGGAGAGGGACCGGGGACAAGGGATGGAGGGACAGGACACAGGGAATGGCTTCAAACTGAAAGACAGGAAATTTAGAATTAAATATATGAAATAAATCCTTCCCTGTGAGGGTGGGCAGGCCCTGGCACAGGGTGCCCAGAGCAGCTGGGGCTGCCCCTGGATCCCTGGCAGTGCCCAAGGCCAGGCTGGGCAGGGCTGGGAGCAGCCTGGGACAGTGGGAGGTGTCCCTGCCATGGCAGGGGTGGAACTGGATGAGCTTTAAGGTCAGTTCCAACCCAAACCATTCCATGATCCTCTGATACAGAAAAACAAGTCTCCAAAAGGAGGTTTTAAAAAGCTGGTAAAACTTCCAGCTCCAGCCCCAGGCAGTCCTGTTCCAGTGAGGGCTGGATCTGTTTAGCAACAGATTCTGGGTCTCACTGCTGTGAACAGGAGCTCCCAGAAGTTCCAGCTGCAGCTGAAGAGCCAGTGAAGAACTAAATCCTCCAGAGAAATCAATAAGACATTTAGAGCTGTTACAGTTCTCCCAAATCTGTTGGGGATGACTAATGAGTGAAGTGAACAAAAAAAGCTCTGAGCTGGACCAAAATCCAGAAAAGCCAAATCTCCTTTTCTCTAGGCTAAGCAACTTTGCTGGGAACTGGAGTGACCCAATGGTCTTTTTCTTACTTTTCAGAGTCCAGGGCAATCAGGGCACTTTCCAGAGTTTCTTTCACTGGTCCCTGGGTCAAGCTAGTAGTAGGCTTTGGAAAAACTGAAGACCCAGGGATGTCAAACCCTTCAGCAGCAGAACTTTCTGGCTTGTCTTCCTCTGACAACCTCGTCCCAGTGCCACTGAGGAGGAAAAATGAGAGACAGCCAAAGCACAACCATTAAAAACACACAACAATGTTTCTCTCATGCCAAAAAAGAAAAGCAAATGCATTTTAAATACAGATAAGTGTAACTGAAATTGAAACCCAAACCAATAAATTTTACAGCTTTTTCGGTAAGAACTTGCCCCAGAAAGGAATTACACTGCCCTCTGACTACATCTTGATGTACTCTGTGCTACAGGAGACCCAGGCACATGGGACAAGTCTTAAAGCCACCTAAACAAGGCCAGATGGCATGGGAAGTCAGAGCAGAGTTCAACACAGGGCTGGTTTAATTTGTGTTTTCCTCCTCTCATGGGTGCGAGTCAGGAGCTGCAGATGGGGAATGGCTGTCACCGAGCAAACCTGACAGCATCAACTAATTCCACTGTTATTCCATTCCTAACAATAAGAGGAAGGAATGGTTTAACTCCTGAATGGTTTAACTCAGAGCAGAATTCCAATAGGACTGGTTTAATTTGTGTTTTCCTCCTCTCATGGGTGCGAGTCAGGAGCTGCAGATGGGGAATGGCTGTCACTGAGCAAACCTGACAGCATCAACTAATTCCACTGTTATTCCATTCCTAACAATAAGAGGAAGGAATGGTTTAACTCCTGAACCCCCCACCCTCCAGAGCCTCTGCCTCAGACCCAAAACCCCCCAGCAGATTCCTGCAGCTGAGCCACCCCCAGCCCATCAGGAGGCGCCCAACCACTCCCACCAAAGCCTGGCCTGGCAGGAGCTTTGAGATCCCCCCACACCCCCGTGCTCACCTCCCCGTGGTGGTGTCGGCCCTGCCCTCCACAGCTGCAGGTTTCTGCTGCTCGTAGCTCAGGGACACCGTGGAAGTGGTGTCAGCCTTGGCTATTGTCACCTCCTTGGCCTTGGAGGCCTCCTCCCCGCAGTGAGGGCAGTAGCTGGTGTCGTTCACCTGCGAGGCACAGCTCTTGTGGAAGCGGTGGGAGATGCTGCTCTCGGGCTGACACTCCATGAAAGTGCCCTTAAAAAACCACAGAGAAGGGAATTCAGCCCCTGCTGGGCCCGTGGCTCGCCCCTTCACACGCTCCATGCCACTCCTCACCACCTCTCTCGGCCCTGCTGCGTCCAGTACAGTAAAGCAAGCACTGCCACTTCTTTAGAAGAGAACAAAACCAAGGTAAAGGGGGAAAAACTCACTTGGTTAAAGACTGCAAAGCAAGATTTGGAATTGTGTTTGGGAAACAGAACAAAGAAGTCCCAATTTCCAGCTCTTCCCTCTAACGCTTGAAGTTCTCGCTTGTGTCTCTAGAAGTGCCAGTGCACTGTAAGGACGCCCCCAAAACTGGAAAAGAAACCTTCAGACCTGTGCTGAGCCAGCACTAAAACTACCTGAAACACAGCTGTACAAAAACCATGCAAGAACCTGTCATTGATCCCACTGTAACCCAAATTATGTCACTCTTCTGCCTGGGCCAGCCTAATGAACCCAAACAAGCTGACTGTTCATGCAAACAAACTGGACAATTCCTCCTAAAATTATTTTCCCTTTCTAGCAAAGTCCCTGCAACTGCTGTGCAGGAGCCCAGAGCTCCCTGCCTGTGGTGCCAGTGCTGCCTGAAGCCCTGCTGTGCTCTGGGTTGGTGATGGTGGCACAGACAAACACTCCAGGTTCACCTCTGTGCACCAGCACACAGCACTGAGAGATGGAAGAGAGTGCAAGGAAAGGCCAGCCAAACCCCCTCTTCTCCTGAATCCAGTCCTCCCAAGCAATCTAATTAACTCTATTTCAGCTTTGCAAATGCCTAGAAGGGTTTTGAGGGTTTTATCTCCTAAATGATCTTTGACTCAGCAAGAAAACCCAGGATGGCTCCACTTACTACAATAATGCTTGAGACAACTGCAGCATCTTTCCTTGAGTCATCTTGAAGAATACCAGCATCACACAATTAAGCCTCATCATCACTCCATGAGGCCTCAGTTGGTGCCTTTCAGCTTTATCCACAGGCAAAGCAGGACACTGGCCACCAAAGGACTGCAGCAAGTCCCTTAAAAGCCTCAGTGGCACAGGTGGAAGAAGCAGCAGGAGATCACAGCGTGGTTTGAGTTGGAAGGAACCTTGAATCTCATGTGGTTCCACCCCCCTGCCATGGGCAGGGACACCTCCCACTGTCCCAGGCTGCTCTGGGTACCCTGTCCAGCCTGGCCTTGGACACTTCCAGAGATCCAGAGGCAGCCACAGCTGCTCTGGGCACCCTGTGCCACCCTCACAGGGGAGAATTCCTGCCTAATATTTAATCTTCCTAATATCTAAGCTAATTGAGATCTCCAACGCTGCCTTGGTCCAGTGCCATCACTCAGGATCCCCATCCTGAGGGCACACAGAGGTGGGGGCACAACTTCATTTACAAACCAAGCTAAGACATTTTTTTGGATGTGATTGATCTGTACACAAAGAAAAACAACCAACCCTTGTTCCAAAGGAATTCCAAAGGCAAGACTTCCAGCATATGAAATCCCTTTGGTAACACCCCTTGGGGGTCTCCAGGAAGATCAAGGTGACGATTTCAGCTGCCCTCACACACATTCCTATTGAAAACACCTCCTGACGTGCTGTGGAACGAGGTGGGGCTGATGCCAGGAAGTCAGGACACCCCTTTAGGGACCATCTCCACTTTCAGCTTCCAGCTGTTGCAACAGGTACCCCCTTCCCTGGATTGAGAGCACGAACTTACTGCAGTGCAAAAGTATCCACAGCCAGGGCAACACTGGTGTTTCACCATCCTCCCTCTATGGTCCTCACACAGCACCAAAAGCTGGACTTTGTTAGACGGGCGCATCAGTTCATACTTAACCACACTGTTTGTGCATCGGCCCAGCTGGAACAGGAGAAATTAAAGGCAATGAAATTACTGCAGACCACACCACTCCCTGTGCTTGTGCAGAGGAAGATTTTTGCACACTGCTCCTCGAGGAGCCCTGGCTTTTTCACAGGGATTCAGCTGTGTGCCAGAGAGCATTAGCAGTGCAGCAGGAAGCTGTGAAAGCTGCTCTCAGGAAGGAATGCATCATTTACTAACTAACATGCATGTGCACCCCGAGTCATTTGTTCCTTGCAACAACAACAACAACAACAACAAAATGATAACTGGAAATAGGCAACAGCCAAGCAGCAGAAGGGGCAGTCCCAGGGGCCTGACTCACACAACACACACTCTCCTCTTGCCAGGAAGAGCGGGTGTCAGTGACCAAGAGAAGGAGACCATGCACACTAAATCTTGTTACTGCTCAAAACTCCCAGGCACAGGAAGATAGAGGGGAAAATAATTGCTCCTCATTGCCAGTGAAGTTATCGTCTGTACTGCTTCCAGCGCTGGCCCCTGCCCAGACCACAGGGATGAAGAGCCAGGCTTTGATGAGAGCTCAGCTAAAGTCATGTTTGGAGCGGGTTTTCCAAAGGATTTCACCAATCTACAGCTCTGGGTTTAAAAATCACAGGATCACAGAATCATGGCATGGTTTGGGTGGGAAGGGACCTTAAAGCTCATCCACTTCCACCCCTTCCACACCTTCCACTGTCCCAGGCTGTTCCCAGCCCTGTCCGGCCTGGCCTTGGGCACTGCCAGGGATCCAGGGGCTGCTCTGGGCACCTGTGCCAGGGCCTCAGCACCCTCACAATTCCTTACCAATCTTCACCTGTCCTCCTTCAGCTTGAAGCCATCCCCTTTTCCTATCACTCCATTCCTTCTCCTGCCCCGCCATGTCCTGTGACTGGCAGCAGGTTCCAGGACTGGGGTTTCCTGTCCCCAGCCAGTGCTCCTCACTCTGCTGCTCCAAGAGGGAGCAGCACCTCCTGCAGCCACCACTGTCACCTGCCAGCATGACAGGACACTCCTTGTGTCTGTTTCAAGCTCCTCTTGATAATAATCTTGCTTTCCCCAAACATCTGGCAAAGGAGAATTATAAACTAGGAATATCAAGGTGAAAGGCTGCTCCAAGGAAGGGTCCCTTGGAGGGAAGGTGGAGAATTTATTGTGCTCATGACAGAGTCAGTCAGGGACTCAGTGCCACACACTGTCCCTCTGCTCCAGCCAAGGATTTGCTGCTTTTTCTCAACAAAACTAAACTTTATCTCTAATTTTTTTTAAATTCCACTCCTGCACACACAACATCCCTGTGGGAAAAGAGAATGGATTTTATCCTAGGCTCATCATTCACCTCAGCATCTCCTGTTCAGCTTTCCCAAATTCCAGCTGCAGAGATTTCCTGTGGTTGGGACACCTTGGCCAGACTGATCCCTGTCCCCACCCCGAGCCCAGGGGCTGCAGGGTGGCACAAGGGGACCATGGATCCTTTCCTGAGGAGGAATTTCACTGAGCTGAGCAAATTCCACTGACAGGTGGAAAGCTGCATTACCCATGTGAGGAAGACCCTGAGCTGTTATGCCACACTTTATTATTTGTTAGAAACTCTAGAACAAGTTCAACATGATTAATTGCTATTTTCCAACCATTAGAGAGTGCAGCAGGGTGCTCATGACTATTTATAACACTCTCCAAGGACATGACAGTCTGGAGAAGCCACTATTCACACATATAATATTCCTCTAACAACTCTGAGTCACTTATCCCATTATCAAAAAGAATCTAACATAAAGCATGGCCTTTGCTATTCCTCCCTGTGATTTATCCAGGGACAGAACTGTCAACTCACCATAGCCAGGAGCAGCAATTCCTTCACACACCTTGTGTTTGTTTAGAAACCCTGGGGTCCCCCCTCTCTCTGATGAGTCTCCCAGGACATTTTCTCTTTAATGAATCAATTTTGCCACTCTTTGGAAATTCCTCTCTCTGCAGGTACCAGCACATACTAACAGAAGCAGAGCTGGTCTACAAACCTGATTATCCCTTTGTCCCTCCATCCACCCTTCTCCTGGGATCCTAGAGGAGAACTAGGGGTATTCTCACTCCTTGTGCTACCACTGGTGAGTGTGACAGTGCTGCAGTGAGGCTGAAGCTGAAGAGAAACCCAGTGAAAGGAGAATCCATCAAGAGCATTCCTGTCCTGCAGTTGTCCCTTTCCAGGTTGTGGAATGGAGTCACTTCTGCCACTCCCTTCCACACTTCTGGAACCAGCAGAGCCCAAGCAGCCTGGCTGTGACCCAAAGGCATCGAGTGCAATCCCTGTCAGACCTGGGTGGAAGCTTTGGGACAGAAAGAGAGGAGGACAGAGAAAGGCTGGGGCAGCAGAGCCATGCCAAGCTCCTGAACTCAACACCCGGCCACAGAAAGGTTTGCAGCAGGTCCTGCACAGTCAAGGGAAAGCAGCTCCAGTCCTTGAGTGGTTTTCTCCCTCTGCTGCAGGTTCCTGAATCTGAGCCTGAGGTGTGAATGTTACATCAACCCCATGCAGCCTCACAGGCCAGGACAAGCCCAGGAGAGGCACCCAGAGCCTCTCCCAGTGCAGGCTCAGAGCTGCTCCCTCCCCAGTGGCCTCACCCAGGGCTGGGACAGGCACACAGTGCTGGGGGACACGGACCCTGCCACTCCTCACACCAGTGGGTCCCAGCCTAGGCCCAGAGCCCCTGGGTGACCCCACACGTGCTCCTGGCACAGCTGTCACCCTGTCTGGCCTTGTCCTCAGCAGGAAAGGCTGTGGGGAGCTAAAGGACAGGCTCCTACCTCGTTGTCCACGCTCTCTGTGGCCATGCACTGGTTGTTGGCTAGGGTGGTGATCTCTCTGCTTTTGGGGGTTTCCATCCGACAGCTGCACAGGGGCACCTCCTGCAGACCATCCACTTCCATGGCTTCAGGGCCATTGGAGAGACCTGGGGCACAGAAAAACAGGGACTTAACTCCAGTTCTCTGCCAGGAGAAAGGATTCATTCCACCAACACCCTGTGACACCTTCCCATTCCATGTCAATGCTCTCCAGGCTTTAGCAGAGAGACCCTTCCACCCCAGCTGGAGTTTGCAAAAGCCTCCTGCACTTTTCCAAGTCCAGCCACACTCAGCTGGCTGTGCTGAAAGCAAGAGTGATAAGTTAAGATCAGTTTATTCTGAGAAAGCCTCAGAAAGGCCAAGCAATGAGGTGCAGGGTTTTATCAGCCTCTCTCTCCTCCTCACAACACTGGGCTCTGGCACGAGGAAATTTGCAGGAAACCACCCAGAGCTGGAAATTTGAATAGGCAGTGGAGTGATAAATAGAGATGATCAGGAAAGCACAAACTCCTCTTTGCAAAGGCTTATTACACAGATGGGAAAACAAAATTCCTGGGACTGTTTGGTGTCAGCCAACCACAAATTATTTACTTTGGAAAGAGAACAAACCAGGGAAAAGAAAGCAGCAAGATGCTCCAATGTTCTTTTCCTCATCTCCTCTGAGATGTTGAACATTTACAAACCTGTGGAAAGGTGGATGAGGGCTTTGGAGGGGGATCACTGTGGGAATATTCCTGTTCCTCTGGATTTAAATCAATCACTGGGTTACCCAGCATTGCCAAACTGGCCTAGTGACAAGGGGGGTGATTCCAGTCCTACCCTCCTCTTCCAGACCTGCACCAAACCATCTCTGCAATGTTTGCAGCACAGAATGCTTTGGCCTTGGGGATGCTTCACCCTGAAGCTTTCATCCCAAGCTTTCCCTGCCCACTGCTATGGATTGACTCACACTGAGAAAGAAGCTTGCTGCTATTTTTCAAGCCTTAGAATGGGAATGGAGAGCTCTCTTGCTGTGAGGTTTTGCAGTTTTTACTTCATCCCTGGGGGAGATTCCTCCTCAGCTTCCCCCAGAGCTCCCAGCCCGTGCCTCTGACCCTGCCAGCTGAGCACAAACCCTTTTCATCCCATCAGGAATTCCTTCAGCCAACAAGTTGCAAGCCCAAGCCTAGCAAAGGGATATTTCAAGACATACAAGGCCAGGGAAAGTCCTTGCTGTTTTCATGTAAAATCCTGTCAAGATCTTAAAGGTTTAAGAGTTTTCTCTGGGAGCACAAATCACAAAGCTCATTCCTCCTTCCGAGCTGTCACTTCCCTAATCTGTTTGACATCCAGAGGCTGTGGTGAAAGCATCCCTCATCCCTCCTGACCCTCCCTTGGTGGGGAAGGCTCCCACCCTCTCTTTGAAGTGCCTCTATCAAAGGAGCCAGACAAGCTTTGAGGGAGCAGTGGGGACAGACAGGCAGATCCAGCCAGGGGATGCTGGCTCTGAGGAGAGTTCAGCGCTGGGAGCAGCAGCTGGGGCTCTGCACCCAGGGCCCAGCACCAGCCCCTTCCCCTCCCAGGGCTGAACGAGCCATTCCTGAGGGAATCCAGTGGCAGCACTTCTGGGGGGATGCTGAATCAGCATATTTCAGGGAATGGAGGGAGGTGCTGAATGGGACAGGAGGGCTGGGGCAGTACCTGGGACCATTGGTGAGAGCATTCCTGAGCTAACCTGGAACTGGGATCCCATCTACAGCCTCACTCCATCCCAGCACCCTCCCTATCCTCACCCACATCCAAATCCACCCCTATTTCTATCCCAGCCCCATCTCTACTCTTATCCCCATCCCAGCCCCACCCCTATCCTCATGCTTATCCCCAGCCCAGCCCCATTCCCATCTCCTCCTCATTCTCATCCCAGCTGCATTCCTACCTCAGCCCCATCCCTGCCCTCATCCTCACCTCCAACCCAGCCCCATATCTATCCTCACCCCCAACCCAGCCCCATATCCATCCTCACCTCCAACCCAGCCCCATATCCATCCTCATCCCCAACCCAACCCCATATCTATCCTCACCCCCAACCCAGCCCCATATCCATCCTCATCCCCAACCCAGCCCCATATCTATCCTCATCCCCATCCCTATCCCAACACTCATCCCCGCTCCAGGCCTATCCTCCCCCTCATCTCGATCCCTAATTCCCATCCCGATCTCTAACCCCCCTCCCATCTCGATCCCTAATGCCCAATCCCTAATCCCCATCCCATCATGATTTCTAATACTCATTCCATCCTATCTCCAACCCTAATCCCCATCCTATCCTGATCCCTAACTCCCATCCCTTCCCATCCCGATCCCTAATGCCCATCCCTAACCCCCATCCCGATCCCGCTCCCGCCCCATTCCCGTTGCTCTGCGCGCTCTGTGGCCGCCAGGGGGCAGCCGGGGCCCCGAACGGCGCCACCCTCGGAACAAAGGGACCCCAAACCCGACCCCAAATCCAAACCCGACCCCAAATCCAAACCAGACCCCAAACCTGACTTCAAACACAGTTCCAACCCCAAACCTGGTCCCACATTTAAATTCAAGCCCAAACCCAGCCCTGACTCCAAACCCAGCCCCAATCCCAACCCCAAACCCAACCTCCACCCCAACCCAATCCCCACCTCCAACCCATCCCCAACCCCAAGCCCAGCCCAGCCCAGCCCAGCACTCACCTCCCGCAGGTGAGGAGAGGATCCCCTTCACCCGGAGGTCCAGGGAATCCAGGGACACCTCCATGTACTCCATGCTGTTCTCCTGGCTGGGGCCCTCCCTGCTGCCCAGCGAGGCTTTGTAGGCTTCAGCACCTGGATGGGAACAGGGGATTCACAAAAACCCCACAGGAACAGCCACCCCATGGCTGGGAGGCCCGGGCTGTGCAGGGTCCCTGTGGGAACCATGAGGGCAGAGCACAGGGAATGTGCCACCAACATCTGGGCATGGCTGGGCACTGCTCTGCTCACACTGAGTGCCACCTCCAGCCAGGCAGGGAACAAGGAAAGGGAATAAATGAGATGGGTTCAGCCTCAGCAAGGGCACAAGGAAGGGATGACTGGAGCACCCTCCTGTCCCCAGCTTGGTACACACTGGCCAGGCACAGCCAACTGCACCTCAGGAGGAGGATGGCACAGGTGACATCCAGCTGAGTGGGAGGGGAAACACAAAAAGTCAAGTTGTGCCTCCAAGTGGGCAGAGCTCTGCTGGGCAGGGATTGTGGGACAGGGAACTGTGTCTCTGCACTCCCTTGGCTTCGCTTTCTCTCCTGCTTGGCTTCTGCCAGTCCAGCTTGGCCAAGAGGGTTTGGTTACCCTTCCAGACCAGCTGAAGGGGCAGAAAACCAGCCTGCATGTGAAATGCAGAATTAGGTATTTGCTGTGACAGGGATCAAGGGTCCCTATGGCCTCCTGGGAGGAAGAGGAGGGAGCCAGGTGAGTGACAGAGCCCAGGCACAGAGCAGGGGCTGAAGAATGGTCAATTCACTCACAAGTACCAAAAAGCTGCTCATACAAAAATCACCTTTTTGCCCTGAACTAGCAAACCCAGAAGAATAAAAATAAACCCTTTGGTGGCAGTGGATGTATGACACCTCAGCAGTGAGGCTGAAGGCACAGCTGCACTTCCACCTTACCTCTCCCATGTTGCTACCTTTCCCAAGGAAGAAACATCACATCCTGCCTCTCCTCACCTCTCACCAGGGCTCATTGAGATCTTTTTTGGTGCTCAGTGACTCAGGACAAACAAGAGGGACCTTGAACAACACTCACACTTGGGATGGGCCCGAGGCAGCTCCTTCCTTGTGGTTCTTCCACAAGGAGCAAAGCCAAGCTGCACATTCCATTCAGCTGCACTAGCACTCACACAAAAGCAATGGAACACCACTCCAGGGTGGTTCTTCCTTTCCTTCTGCATCTAAACATCCTCCCTGGAGCTCATGGGACAGGAATCCACATGGACACATCACACAACCCCAGACTGCTTTGGGTGGGAAGGGACCTTAAAGCCCATCCCATTCCAAACTCTGCCATGGGCAGGGACACCTCCCACTGTCCCAGGCTGCTCCCAGCCCTGCCCAGCCTGGCCTTGGGCACTGCCAGGGATCCAGGGGCAGCCACAGCTGCTCTGGGCACCCTGTGCCAGGGCCTGCCCACCCTCACAGGGAACAATTCCTCCTGAATAGATAACATCAATTTCCTGTCTTTCAGTCTCAAACCATTCCCCCTTGTCCTATCACTATCTGCCCATATAAAATTCCTTTCCTCCTTTTTGTAAGCCCCACAAGGCCTTTTTTTGGATACTCCAAAATAAAGGGATTGATGAACAAAATAAAGCTCCTGCAGCATTCCAAGGACAAAGCCACGAGTTCTGCTGTGACAGTGACACCAGCAGCCCCTGCCAGTGAGGGCCAATTCACAGCCTGGCTCATCACACAGCCAGCCTTGGGAAGGAAGGGTGAGCCCAGGCCTCAGGTCCTTCCCTGGGGTGGAATTCAGGAACAAACCCCCATCCATTACCTAGCACACCTCCTTGTTTCTTTTTATTCCTCCGCCTCCTCTTGCGGGTGGGTTTCAGCCATGGACTGTCTGTCTTCCCTTTCCTCTTCAGCAGCTTCTTCTTGACGCTGGACTCGGAGCTCTGGGGAAGCAGAGAGGCCACGTGCACGTCAGGCATGGTGGCACCAGGGTCCCTCTGAGGAACAGCCCTCACCCAGCTCCAGCAGGGCTCTGAAACCAAGGGCTGCTAAGGTGCCTTTATAGCACTGCAAAGGAAACCCAGGCACACGTGGGGGTGGATTTCCTGTCAGCTCAGCAGGCCAGGCTGCACTTTCTCTTCCATGGAGGCCCTCACACCACGCTCATGAGCAGCACTGCAGGTGGGCAGGCACATGCACACTTCCAGCTTCTCCCAAAAATTAATTGTAGAATCACAGAATATCCTGAGTGGTAAGGGAGCCACAAAGAGCACCAAGTCCAGCTCCTGGTCTGTCACAGATATCTTTTCATTAAAATCTTTTCTTTAAGATTTTCCCTTCTAGGAAGCTGAGGCTCCAGAAAAAGAATGTAAACAATGGTTATCTGCTGCTGAAAAATGCAACAGGTGCACCTGTGATTAGCCCATGTTAGATGTGTATAGTTAATGGCCAATCAAGGACCGAGCTCTCTGGGACAGAATCAGAGAGAGCTCCTTTGTTATTCATTCCTTTTCTATTCTTAGCTTAGCCAGCCTTCTGAGAACTTTTCCTTCTTTTTAGTACAGTCATAATGTAATATATATCATAAAATAATAAATCAAACCTTCTAAACATGAGGTCAACATTCTCGTCTCTCTCTTCATCCTGCAACCCTTGCAAGCCCTGTGACACTGGTCCTGCACAAACACCTCACCCTGTCCCTCAGAGGGTTGTCCCAACGCTTCTTGAGCTCTGGCAGTTGGGTTTTCAAACTCAAATATTCGTGTTTCTCCACAAAAAACCCACTTTGCACTTGAAGGGCCACCTGGCAGGGCTGGAGTGGACCCAGGGGAACTGAGCTCCAGAGCAGCAGAGCAGCCCCTGAGCCAGGCACAGCACAGACCAGTCATGCAGCAAATACTCAGCCACATGTATGAATCTCAACAGACTTGGGGTTTTGGTTTCAAAAAATTCACAGTTGTCTGGGGTGGGGTTTCAAAGTCAACATCAGAACAGGAATCAGGCACCCCAACCCTGCCAGGGTTTAATGCATCAATCATAAAATTCATGTTCAGACTGAAACTGTCATCTCCTGATGCTTATCCAGCTGCCAGCAAAGCCTTGGAAAACTTCCTGGTACCACTACCAGCAGCTGGATCAGGCTCTGCCTCCACAGGCAGCTGTGCCAGGCCCTGCTGTCCCAGTGAGGGAACACGTGGAGCTGAGCCCTGGCTCTCCAGGGTGTCTGTGCTGCCCCAAAATCCCTGAGTGTGGGCCTAGCTCTACCCCAACTGCATCACTCTGCTCGTGGGGGAGAGGTTTGTGTGAGAGCCAGTCCTGTCTGGGAGCTGAGTGATTCAGCAGAGCTCCAACCTCTGTCCAGGACATGGAGATCCCACCTGGGAGTGTGGGTGTGAGTCCCAGCCCAAGCCATGGACAACAGACTGGCCTGAGCCACCCAAAGCAGAGCCAGGCTGCCCAGCCAGCCCCTGCTCCTCCTGGGCTGCTGCAGGGTCAGAGCGTGGGGAACGAGACCCTGAAGAGCTCCAGGGATTCCCTTGGTGTGTTCTGTGAGCATGATTCCACCTTCAGCTCAACACATCAAAAATTTCCTCAACTCTTTCTGAAGAGTTGGGTGTCTGAAATGCTGGCTCCTCAGCCTGAGAGGCTATGGAAGGAGAGTTTTTAAGGAAAGGGGAAGGAGGCAGGCAGAGACTTCAATGAACAACCTAAATTTAAAAATGACCAGGTTCTCTTCACCAACCGTCTAAAAATAAAAAGTAGAAATCCCCAGCAGCTGCTGAAAGTCCTGACCTGTTGCTGTACGACCAAGGTCCCAGGGAGAGTATCTGTCTGTCTGTCTGTCTGTCTGAGTGCTGTTTGTCTCCCTGGCAAGAACTGCTCACCAGGAACATTGAATTTAGGCCGTGGGCTGGGCCAGTGGATCTGGGAACAACCCCACCCCAGCAGAAGTTGGGGTTGGAGATAAAGCTTTGCTGGCTCCTACCCGGTGCCAACAGTGCATCTGAGGAACTCAGGCACCCTTAAACACCTCTGCTAACATTCAAATGATTAAAAGCAGTCAACACCTCATTGAAAACAACAAAAGCCCATTAGTTAGCATCAGAATGTAATTAATTGTGCCACGGATCAGGGTTAAGCACCTTGTGGAAAACAATACTCTGTGTGTGGGTGGTTTCAGAGAATGAGTTTTGTCAAGGAGACTTGAAACTGCACCGCTTTGGCTTTGCTCTCTCTCTCTCTCTCTTTCTGGCAGCAGTGCAAAGGGGAAAAATTATTATCAACAGGCCACGGGCTGAAAAACACATTTAGCAGCCCAGCTTACCAAGTCAGACTCGTCTCCATCCTCCTCCTCCTCCCCTGATTCTACAGACTCTTGCTCTTCCTCAGACTCGCCATCATCGATCTGCAGCCACCATTTGCCCAGGAACAGAATGGGTCAGTCAGGTCGGGTCTCCCAAACAGAGCATCCCCCACACCCCTGGTGATCCCAGCAGAGCATCCCCCACCATCCTGCTGTGCCCACACACACCAGAGCACCCCAGCCCCAAGCTGCACATGCACCGAGCCCAGTGAGCTCCAACCACATCATGGAACATCCGTGGGGATGACAGAGGGAGAAAAAAATAATCAACTCCAGAATAAAGTTTTCCAACTAAATTTCAACTTCTTTGATAATCCCGAACCAGCCTCATGCCTGAACTCTGTATCAAAATTTGGGGGAAAAAAAGCAATTGGATTATTTAAGTGCTTTCCCAAGCAAGGCTTGGGGAAGATGTTTCCTATTGGTTCAGGAAATCCCAGAACTACACAAGGCTGTGGTTCTGCAGAGTGGATCCCAGAACTGTGTAGGGCTGGAACTGCGGGGGAGGTGGGGAGACCCTCACAGGTGCAATGGGAAATGGTCACAAAGGGCCTTTCTACCATTGCTGCCATCTTGCAGGTGAAAATCCCTAGAAATTGCTTCAATCCACGCCCCTCCATCCCTGCCACCCCATGCTGCTCCCCAGCCCCAGCAGGGCACAGGAATCACCTTCCTGGCGTTGTCTGCGTCGGACGCGCTGTCCTTGGAGGTCCTGTTGTCATCCCCAGGGAACATGGCTGCCTGATCTGCTCCATGATCATCTTCCTCTTCCAAATCATCCGAGTCCTCCTCCTCAGAGTCCACATCTATGCTCTCCCCGTTCACGTGGGGGCTGCCATCCCCCAGCTCCTTGTCACTCTGCAGGTCACCCAAGCACACGAGACACAAAGACAACATCAATTCCTGAGATCCATCCCAGATTCTCCTCTGTGCTTGGAGTCTAAAGCTGGCTCTGTGTCCCTCCAGAGCTCCTGTCATTGTCACCTCACCCTGCTGGACCTGGGGACCACAAGGAGTCACTGCAGACTCACATGGTTAGGGGAGGAGAACCCCATTGAAGCATGGAGGGATGCAGGAAGGTTTCTAGGGAATGGAAAGGGAAGTTACATCAAATTGGGATTTTCATATCACTCCTTGAAATCCCAGCACTGTTCTCCTTGAATTCTAAGACCAAAACTTCAGGGCACAGCTCGCAGCAAAAGCAGAATTTCATCAGGAGTGAGTCCATGTCTAAACTTTTATAAGTAACCAAGTGTTTTTCTGTACAGCCTCAGACATCAACATGAGATCTTGAGGACCAAAACAAAAGGGGCATGCCTGAAATCTCTCCAGTTGCCCAGGACTCACAGGACAGAAGGGGAACATTCATTGGAAAAGGTTTGTTTAGCAACTGGTACCTGAACAGCCCCTCTGGAACAGTCATTCCCAAAGCAGCAAGGCAGCTGCTGCCAGAGGGAAGAGGAGACTCAGAAGGGAAAATGTTGATCCCAACAAGCCAGGACAACCCTGCACCTCCACATGGGTTTGGTGTCCAAAACAAGGGACATGGAAATGACAACAAACACCTGCAGTGGGCTCAGTGCTGCCCTTACCTTGGCACCCACAGAGGAATGAGTTATGCTCTTGAACATCTCTATCATTGTTCTCTGTTTTAACACTTTGGTCTTTTTCTTGGGAACCAGGCTATAGGTTCCCATTCTCCGCTTTTTCTTCCGAGATACTGCAGCAGCTGCAAGAGAGGAGCAGAGGGAACCCAAAGTTTGCTCAGGAATGAAAAGAAGGGACAGAGAGCAGGGGAGAGGGACTGGGGACAAGGGATGACATGACAGGACACAGGGAATGGCTCCCACTGCCAGAGGGCAGGGCTGGATGGGATATTGGGAATTGGGAATTGTTCCCTGTGAGGGTGGGTAGGCCCTGGCACAGGGTGCCCACCCTGGATCCCTGGCAGTGCCCAAGGCCAGAAATAAATTTAAAATCTTCAACAGGCTGCCAAACAACTGCTACATGTGAGTTTTTTCATGGCAATTTTGCTAAAAGTTTTTTTAAATAAAATTAAGTCTCGTGCAGTAAGGATTTATTTAAAGGCATATGCAGTAATGATTTATTCAGAGGCATTTGCAGCAATGGTAAAAAATAACAAGAATTCCCAGAAAGGGGTGAAAAGATCTCTGATGTGTATAAAAATATTGCATCTAAGGATTCCAATAAAAAGGATCAGCACAAATTTTTAAGTCAGTTTTCTCACCACCTTTCCTGGTTCTCAGTTAAATAAAACAGGCACATCTTTGCTATTCTTATTAAACAGGTTTCACCCGCAGTTTGAGAGAAGCACTGAGAGCAGAATGCCATGCAAAGGAAACTCCAGGATGCAGTTGGAGCTCCCTGTGCTCACATGTTGTGGGCTACAGGCTGGGCAGGGCTGGGAGCACCTGGGACAGTGGGAGGTGTCCCTGCCATGGCAGGGCTGGCACTGGGTGGGATTTAAGGTCCCTTCCAACCCAAACCTTCTGGGATTCTATGAAACCACACCTGAGGGCACAACCTGGGAAAACTTCCCAGTCCAAGAGATTTATTCACAAGTCAAGCAGAAGATGACACACGGATGTGCAGACAGACAGACACCTTCATGCCAGGGCTGCCCAAACCCTGAGTGCCCTCTGCACACTCCTTCTGGCCCCTCCATCAGCACACACAGCAGCAAATTCTTAAATTATCCTGTATTTGGCAGTGCTGCTGGTGTTGTAGGAGGCTGAATGGAATCCAATTGCTCAAATTGAGACTGCAAGGCCAACAATCCCGACTGACAATGGAAGCAATCTGACAGTAACTGAAGAACACACAGGGAAAAGGCACCTTACATAAAGAGCTGTTTGCCATTTCACCTCATTTCACACCTCCTATGGAAGTCTGTTTGATTCCTTTCACTTCTTTGATTGGGTCTTAATTTGTTAAGTCTCCCTCTTGGCCTTCTAATCAAAGCAGCCATGGCAGCTCCCTGCCTGCTGCTGACTGAGGTGAGTGCACAGCACAGGGATGCTCGGTGCAGGCTCTTTTAGGAACTGCCAGCTTCAGCACCACTGGTATTGTTTGCACTTGCACAGCCTGTTCCTTGGAAGCAGGAAGTTTTTTCCTCTTCCACGGTAATGAAATTTCACCAGAATTTATGAAGAGACCGCTTAAAAAATTCTGTGAACCCAATTAATTTTATTTATAAGGCTGTAATTCTTGGTAAGCAGCTGTGGAGATATTCAAAGCCCTACAGAACTGATAGAAACCTCTTCAGAACATCCCAGAGGAAAAGGGATCAAAGTGTCTCCTCTAAGAAAAGGAATAAAAAGGGAAGGGAACCCTGGAGGAGACTGAGTGGCAAAAAGGTATTAACAGACTTTTAACCTCCTCATCTCCCTCTCAGCCCCACAGCTTTGGGAGGTGGGAGCTGCTCAGGATTCCAACATTCCAGCCCTTCCCTCTTTACCTGTCTGTGCCTTGGTGGTGGCCACATAGCTCTGGTTCTGAGGTAGTGACTGGTGAAGGCCCGGGAGAGAGGGCAACGCCAACGGCTTCACAAAGTCCAGCATGTTCTCAAACTCCTTCTCCTTGGACTCCTTCTGATCTCTGCTGTCTCTCCCATCTTTGGGGTCTTTACTTGCATGCTGGAAAACAAAAAGGCAAATTAAATTGAGTTTTTGGATTGAAGAATTTTAAAAAAATAGGAAATTATTGAATTAATTTCTCTTGACCAAAATCTCTTTTATTTGAGGGCAGGAGGAGCGCATTCCCAGCAGGAGCACACAGATCAGGGGGCTTTGCCCAAGCACTGCCAGCCTGGCTGAAGGCTGTGCAGGTGACAGGTAGTGACAGAGGCAGTGACAAAGAGCAGGCTCTGTTTGCACAGCTCTGGGTGCCTCTGGAGAAGAGGAACCAACTCAAGCACAGCACTTGTTCCCTGTGACACCAAACAAGCTCAGCAACATCCTGCAGAGCTGTTCTAGAGGAGCAGGCAGCAAAGGAAAGGGATTTTCCTTTTGGACAGCACCTGGCACCACTGAGCCTCAGCAAAGGCTCCCCTCTAGCCCAGCACACACCAAGCACAGCCAAAGCAGCTCCTTCCTTGACACTGAGCTGTCCAAGCTCCCCTTAACCCCCTGTTCCCACTCCAGCCCCCAGGCAGGCTCCAGGCTCCTGCTTTGCAAACCAAAGGGATTTTAGAGTTGTTCCTGCAGCTCCTCCCAGGCACCACAGCCACTCACACCTGCTCTGATGTGAGCCTGTACCCAAGACAAAGTCAAATCCTGCACCTCTGGTTATGAAAGAAGGGTTCCTACAGCTCCACAGAGAATCATTTAGGTTGGACAAGACCTTTAAGGTCACCAAGTCCAACCATTAACCCAGCAGGGCCAAGTCCACCCTCAGCCATGTCCCTGAGTGCCATTTCTCAGCTTTTGATGTTGCTTCAATGTTTTCCTCCTCTAATTTAGGAAACAATCCCCTTCCTGTGTGTCTAACTCCATTTTCTGTACCCTAAAAGCCTCAGACAGAGAGGTCCAGACTGTGTTTGTGTTTCCTTTTTCCATCTGTGTTTATTCTTTCAACAGCCATGGCTTGGTTTGATGGTGCTTTAATTCCTGTGCCTTTTGTGTCAAGTGTGCCAAAGGAAAGCCAAGGGCAGGGCAAGGCCCCTCAATCCAGCTCACTGAAACATTTTCCTGTCCCAGCCCAGCAAGGAGGTGCCTGGTGAGACAAGGAAACACATGGAGGAATGAAACAAAGCCCCTGCTGCTCCTTGTGTGCCACAGGGTCAGCAGACATTGGGGTGGCAGCTGCCTCTGCTGGGCCATTTTACACTGGATTTACCCTCTGCTTTATCCCACTGCATCCAGCTGGGCAGCAGGCAGGGCTGGCAGAGCTGCTCCAGCAAAACAAGAGAAAAAGCAGCAGAACACAAGGAAAGACTGGGAGAATTGGGATTGCTCAGCCTGGAAAGGAGAAGGCTCTGGGGAGACCCCACTGTGGCCTAACAGTACCTGCAGGAGCTACAAGAAAGAGAGAAACTCTTCACAAGGGCACAGGACAAGGGAATGGCTTCACAATGAAAAGGAGTGGGGTTAGATGGGATATTGGGAATTGTTCCCTGGGATGGCGGGCAGGCCCTGGCATTGGGAATTAGGAATTATTCCCTGGCACAGGTGCCCAGAGCAGCTGTGGCTGCCCCTGGATCCCTGGCAGTGCCCAAGGCCAGGCTGGGCAGGGCTGGGAGCAGCCTGGGACAGTGGGAGGTGTCCCTGCCATGGCAGGGCTGGCACTGGATGGAATTTAAGGTCCTTTCCAACCCAAACCATTCCATGATTGTAAGGTTTAAGTGCTGCCCCACTTGCAGAGAACTCTTCTTTACAGGACTGGTGAAGCAAGAGCTGAAAAAGCCCCGCAGAAAGAGGAATGCAGGCAGAAGCAAGGCTGGAATAAAAAGCAGGAAGCAATAAAAGCACTCAGGTTCAGGCAGGCAGCCCCAGCCACTGCTCTGCAGCAATGTGACCTTGGGAACAAACAGGGAAGAGGCTGATTCCCCTCATTAGGCTGTGCCACGTGTGTGGTGCTGGCAGAGGCAGGCCCAGCAAAGCCCTAATGATAATCAGAAATGACCCACAGCAAAAGGCCATCAAAGTGCCAATGATTCCTGCAGCAAGCCCATAACTTATGGCTCAATTGCCACAGCTTTTCTAAAAGGGCAGCAAGTCTTGGATTAAGGATTTCAAAGATGACAAATCCACCATAGCCTTTGATATGTTGTTCCAATGCTTAATTGCTCTCACTGTCAAATAATTAAATGCATTATGTTTTTGCAACTAAATTAAAAAGCCCTGTCTCATCAGAACCTCTCACTCCCAGGAGACACTTATGGACCAACTTCTTTTTTTTTTTCTTTTTAAACTTTTCTCTTCAATAATTGTAATAAAATGAGCAAATTAATTTGCCATAGGATCATTTTCTGGATCACCCTGAGTCTGCTCCCAGTTGTTCTACCCCTTAAAAAATGCACGTCAGGAGTGCAGGGCACAGGATGCCAAGAATAGTCTCAACAATACTATTTATACCTCTTAAAAGTCCTGAGTTTATAGATCTAAAGGTTAACAGTAACTCTTGGCTACACAATTATTCTGAGAATTCCCAAGTCCCCTGATATATCCAATGCTTTCCATTTCTAACTTAAAATTAGAAAAATGAGCTTGGGACAGGCAGATCTGACACAAGTGTGAACAAGGGCTGCATTTTTTGTCCTTTAAGAGCAAGTTTTTGCAACTGGTCTCTAATAAAAGGTGCTGTTACTCCCAAACACCAGGAATTCACACTCAGGCCATGCCAGGCTGCTTGGAAGAACACAATCCAGTGTTTAAATTTAAAAGTATTATGTTATTAGTTTAGGGTTTGTCTCTGCCTCTATAATTACAACAGAGAAATAAATTTAAAATCTTCAACAGGCTGCAGAACAACTGCTAAATGTGAGGTTTTTCATGGCAATTCTGCTAAAAAGTTTTTTTTTAACTCAAATTAAGTCTCATGGAAGAGAGATACTTGAAGATACTTAAAGATTTACTTGGAGGCACATGCAGCAATGGTAAAAAAAACAAGAATACCAAGAATTCCCAGAAAGGAGTGAAGAGATTTCTTGTGTTTATAAAAATATTACATCTAAGGATTGTAATAAAAAGGATCAGCACAAATTTTTAAGTCAGTTTTCTCACCACCTTTCCTTGTTCTCAGCTACATAAAACAATCACATTTTTGCTATTCTTATTAAACAGGTTTTACCCACAGTTTGAGAGAAGCAGAAGGAAACTCCAGGATACAGTTTGAGCTCCCTGTGCTCACATGTGGGCCACTGGAGGCCAAGAAAGGGCCATAAATGAGACAGAAAAAGAAATACAACACCAACATCTTCATTTCTTGCAGCTTCTCATGTGGTATCAGCTTTGTGTAGTGAATAGTGAAGAATTTGGGCAGATATTCCAGCATTTCTAGCAATGCCTGGAAACAGCAAAAATGGGAATCACCACTATGTGCAACCCCACTGTGAGAAATACAGCCAAGAAAATGGGCTAGATTGGGGCAAGAACAGGATATTTGATGTGTTTACAAAAATTAAACTCAAGTGCTGTCTACATTTTAACAGGATCAACCACATTCTATTATTGCCACTGAAGTCCCCGACAGCAGCAGGGGGAAGTTATTAAAATGGCAAAAGACAGAATATCCTCAGTTGTTTTGGTTTTTCCCTGAAAGCAAAACTCCAGAACAAACCACGCTCAGTAATGAACCCTTGTGTTGGCTCTATAAACTCCACAGGACATTTTTCCCACTGCCCAGCATTTAAAGGGTCTTTCCATCCCTAAAACCAACAAGATGGGAAAGAAACCAGAGTGTTGGTGGAAGGACACAGGCACAGGTCCTGCCTGGGAGCAGGGAGCTCTAAGCACTGCAGAAAGGCTCCTGATGCCTGAAACCACCTCAGGCTGAGATTGTGGGCTCCCTTAGTCCTGTGCTCTGCAGGACTCCCATCTCCAGCACACAACCCAGAGCCAACAGGGCAGGAGCAGTGAGCTGAGCAGCCCTGCCACAGGGAACAGGGCAGCTGGATGGAGAGCTCTGCCTCCCCATCCACCAGCAACAGGGTCAGGAGATTTGTACCAAGGCACTGCCTTTGAAGAGCACAAAGCAGCAGCTCCCAGGGGGATCTGCCTCTAACAACTGGTGAGTGGTGGTTAAGCAAGAAATATCAGTCTGCTATAAAAAATTGATCACAAGCAGATGATAGTGCCTGTAGGAGCTGTAGTGGTGCTGCTCTGCCTTTGCTGCTGCAGGATTGTGGTTTTCACTGCTGAATTTCAGCAGCCTGATCAAGCCTCACCTTGGAGCAACAAGCCTGCAAGGCTTTGGTCTTAGTCTAGATCAGATTAATGATCTGCTGATTAATACGTGCCCATTAGAGGGGGGATTATATGGTGACTTGATTACAATTGCACTGATCTGAATGCAGTCACATTCCTACATAAAAACATGATTTAGGCAGCCAGGTAGACTGAGCTGAAGTGAAGATGTGGTCCCAAACCTGCACTAAAAGTGTTTCTGAAGCAGAGCACTGAGGGGTGTGGATCTCATCCTGTCCCCTCCTGCACCAAACTGCCCCAAGGCAAGGGAGTATCACACATCAGTCAAAACGAAACAGGGAGCCCAGGGCAGATGTGCCACCAGGGCTCCTGACCCCCCCAAACCCCTCTGCTGGGGCCAGGGCCGTTATTTCTGTGGGCTGTGGTCAGAGCTGGGGCAGCACCTCCAGCAGCAGCAGTTCAATGTCAGGTTAAAGCCCTGCACAACAGCCTGCACTCTCACTTCCCTCTGCAGCAACCCCTCTGTCTGAGGAGCCCAGCGGCAGCACTGTCACTCCTGAAGGAGGTTCCCCATCAGGGAAGGCTCTGGAGGGGCCCTGAGGAGCAGCTGAGGGCTCTGGGGTTGTTCAGCTGGAGCAGAGTGAGGGCAGAGCTCCCCGGGGCTGCAGCTCCTCCCGAGGGGCAGCTCCATCTCTGCTCTGGGACAGGGACAGCAGCCAGGGCACGGCTGGGGCTGGGCCAGGGCAGCTCAGGCTGGAGCTCAGGGCAAGGCTCTGCCCCCAGAGGGTGCTGGCACTGCCCAGGCTGCCCAGGGAATGGGCACGGCCCCGAGGCTGCCAGAGCTCCAGGAGCCTTTGGGCAGCGCTGCCAGGGGTGCCCAGGCTGGGGCTGCTGGGGGGGCTGGGCAGGGACAGGAGGGGGATTTGATGATCCTGGTGGGTCCCTCCAGCTCAGGATTTCTGTGATTCCATGATATTTATCTCTGCCCAACCTCACACACACCAATTTCACTCTTTCAGTCCAGTGGAGCACACCTGGATACCCCTCTGGAGAGGGTCCTTCTGAGTCCTCCCCAAGGACACAATATCCCCATTATCACCACCCCCATCAGGCCCTGCCCTTTTTGCTTTATGTTTCCTGCACATGGGAGGGTCAGAGCTTGCTGAGCAATCCCAGACCCCTGCAAGAGACGGCCACAGGGTGTTCTCCAGGCCAGAGGCTCCTGCAGCACAGCAGCACCACAAAGGAGGCAGTTTAAAAGCTCTGGGATCAGGTATTTAATGGCAATGCTACTGAAGGGAATAGTTTGATGAACATTGGTGGAAAGACCTACATGAGCAAAGCATCTCCTGCTCCAAGCTCTTCCTCCCTGCCCACATGGTCTCCCCCAGTTAAACTGGCACCTGCATTTTGGGGACACACTGTGAATCAGGCCAAAACACCCATTTAAAGGATTTTTGCACTATTTCCTGACCCAGTCCTCTGCACAGCATAAAAAATACCACCAGAGACACACACCCCAAACTCCAGCCCTGTGGTCACCACGGAAAGGAAACACAACTTGGGGTTCCCAGTTCACCCATCTGCTCCTCCTGTCTCCAAGCAACTCTAGGATGCCCTCACCACCTTTCCCATCCTTTATCCCTTGTGTTTTACTGAAGTTCAGCTCAGCAGCTGGTTCCCAAGCAGGAGGAGCCTTCTCCCAGCACAGCACACACACACAGACACACACTTGCCTTTCAGTCTGCTGCCTGGCCCTGCAAACTTTTGGGTTCTTAACAGGGCTGTAAAATGGATTAGCAGTGAAAGAAAGATCTTTCCAAAAGGGCAGTGCTTGTGTTACTGCTCTGTTCAGAAGGAGAGCAGAAATTATGTTCTCTGCTCAAAAACCACCTTAACATGCGACAGCATCAATTAAAATTGTCACCTGTTTCAGATTCAGCTTCGATCCCAATTCAGGAAGCAACTCCTAAACAGAGAAAAAGCTGGTTAAATTGGTGAGAAAATTCTCTCCTTCCTTTCAGAGACCAATTCACATGTGCAGGAAAAGGTTACCAAGGTCCCCTGACACCTATTGGATTACACAAAACAATTTCTTGGCCCCAGTGGGTTTCTGCAGGAGCCAGGGGGAACAAATGTTCACACTTTGCAGGCAGCAAAACACCTTCCTCCCCTCCTCCTCCTCCTCCCAGGCAGAACAGTTCTGCAAGAACAGTTTCACCAAGAAAACAGCAATGCCCTAAAAAATACTAACCAAGCAAATTCCTGTGTCCTGCAATATCAGTTCCTGGGTGATTTCCACAATTTATTTCCCAGGATACAGCACCTGATTTCACAGAGGTTTTTTAAGGGGAGAAGGTGTGAAGGTTGGTACAGGAAAAGCTCCTGAGCTGAGGAGCCTCCTCTAAGCAGCTCAACAAAGAAATAATTGGGACAGAAAAATGACAGCTTAGCAAGGACTCTGCTGCTCCAAAGAAAATAGCATGTAAATTCCAGAGACAATGGGGAAAAATGAGGTAGTAATTATCAGGAAGGCTGAACACACAGATGTTTCATTGTCTTGCAGAACTGAGATCAGATCTTGGGTTCCCATTCAGCTGCAGAGGCTTGAGCAGAGAACATGGGAACAGCCTCTTCTCACCACCCTTCCTGGGAATGTTGCTTCTCTCCCTATTTTAAGCCCAAGGCAAATGCCCAGAGGAGCTGAGGACAGGCTATGCACTTTCCAGAGCAGCCCAACAAGTGCAGGCTTTGGTTTTTTGAAGCTGCTTTTGTCGTGTGAGCAAAGAAGGACCAGCAGCCCCATCCCAGTGAGCTGTCCCAGCACTCCCAGAGCTCCCAAACACCCCATGCCACTTCCCAGACACAAACCTTGAAGCCCACGGGGTTAAATGGAAATATTTTTCTGATATATCATAAAATATGAATGAGGGAAACACTCCCTCCCTACCCAGCGGTCACCTTTAGGAGGGAATTGTCTCTTTCAATTGCTCAGCCCCATGGAATCTCTCTCTGCTAAATCCCACCAGGGTCTGGGGGTTTGCCCAGCCTAATTCCAGTGCAGAACAGGGGGCTGGAGGCTGCAAAGCCTTCCCTGGGTGGGAGACACCCTGATGGGAGCTGGATGGCAGCTGGGCTTCCCTGTGCCAGTCAGAAACACAGGCAGGGTGAGAGCAGAGAACTCAACCACAGCCAGGGCAAGGCAGAGGGGAATGAGGGCTCAGGGGGACAGGCAGCTGCGGCTCCTGCCCCTCTCCTGAGCCTGGTGCCCACAGCTTTGGCATCCTGCCGTGCCCTTGGCACTCCCAGCTGCTCCCAGAGGCACAGGTGGTGCCACAGCCACGGCACCTTCCCCCATCTGGGGCTGGCCAGGTGCCACCCTCTCTTTCCCCTTTCTCCTCTCTCTTTCCCTGCTCCAGACCACAGGCACTCCCAGCTTTGAGCCTTTCACACCTCACACTGCCGTGCTGAGATGAGGGGACATCTGAGGGCCCTGTGGATCTGCAGGATCACAGCATCCATGCATTGCACAGACCTTGACAAAGCTGCAGCAGCTTCCATGCATTTCTGGGAATGATCCCATGGCTCCCCCTTCCCAGTCTCCCTCCACCCTCAGACACAGCACAAGGAGAGGATCCAGCTCACTGTAGTCATATAAAGCATCACAGGGATGAAAACTGCTTACAGTGGAGCTCTGCCTGTTGCAGGATCTATTCCCTACTTCTGGCAAAGAACCAAAAAAAGAACCAAACTTGTCAATAACCACGACAAAGAGAGGCCCATTTCTGTCCTCCACACTGTGACATGAATGCACCAAATGACATCTCCTTATGCCTCCAAAAAAAAGCAAGGCTCTGCTTTATTAAGTGATGGTAAATCCACCCTAAGGATCCTGGAGAGAACATTTCCCAATGACATGGAGAGAAAACATCATCTCTTTTAGCCCTATAACGATTCCTACAGCAAAGCAATCAAGCTGCCTCACAGATCAGCTCCTTGACAGCTTCTGAGCTTGGGAGGAGCCTCAAGTTTTCATGCTAGGCTTAATTTCCTTTGGGTTGACCTCAGAAAAAATCTAATTTGTTTCACAAGCAGCTCTGGATGTCAGCAGAGGCTGATGAGCAATAGAGCCATGAGAGAAAGGCCATTTAGTGTCTCACACAGATCTGCTGGAGGAGGCAATTGATCAATTATATATTTAGAAATACATTGGGGATGGGAGCTGGTGTTGCCATGTGACCAACTACTTCAACATTTCTGTCTGGAGGAAGAGAAAAAAATAAAATAAAATAAAATAAAATAAAATAAAATAAAATAAAATAAAATAAAATAAAATAAAATAAAATAAAATAAAATAAAATAAAATAAAATAAAATAAAATAAAATAAAATAAAATAAAATAAAATAAAATAAAATAAAATAACTAAATATAGATATAGATATCGATATAGATATAGATATCTATATAAAAATATAGCTAAAATATCAATATAAATATAGATTTATATATCTATATAAATATATAAATTAATATATTTTTCTATACATATAAAATTGTGCATATTATGAAATTATACATTAATTATAATATTATATTTTAAATAAAGTATAATATAGAATATATAGATTAAAAATATAATATAGACAAGAAATATATTTTTATTTATATATCTATATAAAACATAGATAAACTATCTTGATAAAAATAAAAATAAGATTAAAATTAAATTTAAATTTAAATTTAAATTTAATTAAAAATAAAATTAAAATAAAAATTAAAATAAAAATAAAATAAAAATAAAATAAAAATTAAAATAAAAATTTAAATTAAAATAAAACAAAAACTAAACCAAAAATAATAAAACCACCAATCCACTCAGCAGGCAAGCTCTGAACACCACGTGTTGCCATGCAGCCAGGTACCCCCCAGGCCCCCAGAGAAAGCCAAGAGCAAGCCCAGCAGCAGCAGCTCTGTGCTGGGCAGGTACATTACCAGGCTGGGGGTGGGTTTAGGCATTGTCTTCCGTGCTCTGTGCACCTTGACTTCAGCATTAGCAGCAGGGCCTTTTTTAGCATCCGTGTCCTTGCTGCCCTCCCCGAGCTTGCTTGGCATCGTGGCTTGGAGCTGGGCAAAGGACCCCACAGTCCTGCCTTTGCCTGCTCCTCCAGGCAGGGTTTTTGCAGCATGGCCAGTGAGAGAAGCAAAGCTGGTAGTCCTTAGAGGCTGCTCCTGTGCCATCTGCTTGGTTAGGATATATCCATTGCTCCCTGTGACAGAAGTCTGTGTGAAGTCATTTGCTTTCAGATGGTTTTGCTTCCCAGGCTCGCTGTCCGAAATGCCATTTTCTGCTATCCTATTTAATTTAGTAGAAGAGTCCTGCTGGCTCACTTTCGTGTTGTCCTGAGTGTTTTTCGCTGGGTTTGGGTGGCCCCCACCCTCGCTGTGCTCACAGGAACCGTTGGTTTCACCATCTACTGCCATTTTTGGTTCCCCCACTTGCTTTTCTGTAGCGCTTTCATCTGCAGCCATGGCATTAAACCCTGCAGGGAGAGGGAGGAAGAGAGGAGAAAAGGGTCACAAGTGGGTTGAAACTCCAAGGTTGAAACTCCCAAGCTGTACTCCAAGCACAGCTACTCACAGTGTAAGAGCCGCCATGCCTGATGTAAATCACAGAATCCCAGAATATTCAGGGTTGGGAAAGACCTCCAAGATATCCAACCATGGATCAACCACCACCACATCAATTAAAGCACAGTTTTAGTTGTCAGGCTGTTCCCTCACCCACCTGCCCAGCCCTCCTGGCTCCTCACACAGTGACATTTCAGGTGGTGGCCCAGGTGACAGCAGTCACTCCCACTTGCCTGAGTTGCAGATGTGGCCATTTATTCCCAACAATGGATTTTTCAAGGTAAATATTATCTCTGGCTTTTCCAATAACTGCATTTATTGCACCATATGTCAACACCTCACCTGGCAAACAAAACTCTGCCCCATCTTGCATCCGGATCTCTGCAAAGCCCTTCCCAAAGCCAGTCTGACACAGAAAAGCTTTGCTGGGCTGTCCCAGGGAGCTTTTATGGCTCTCACACGGCCCAGCAGCCAAATGTCATCCCCAAAAGTGAACCCCATCAGGGCTCTGCTGCTACAGGAACATCCCAAGGAATAACTCCTGGCTATCCCAGCTCTCCTGGGAATGTTCTTCAGTGGGAATTGGCTCTTTCAGCACAACAAAGCACAACAGGTCCAGGATTCATGGTGTCATTTCAGAGGGAACAGCAGGAGTAAACACAGGAATGAAGTGTGGTAAATGCATTTTTAGACTGAAATAATTCTATGATTCAAATGCAGCAAGGTTTTTGCAGCCTGACAAAGCTCACACACAACAATGCCCACATAAAACAAACATTTCCAACATTTCCCTGCTCCTCCATCAATGACTTTATCCCACCAAAGATTTCAAATCCAAGCTGAAAAATCCAACTAGGAATGTCACATACTTGCAGAAAAAGTTTCTGACATGACAACCCAGCAGCTCCCCAGGCATCCAGGAGTGATAACAATTCCCTGGCATGCTCAGAGCAATGATTACATCAACCTGCTGTTGGGGATTCCTTGGCTTGTTTTCCTTCCAGAGAGCAGACAGTTATGAAAAGCAACACGAGAAGTACAGGGAGAGCTCTGTCAGAGCAGGGGGGATTGGTTCAAACCAGCTCCCATCAAAGCAATTTTCACCTACAGGATCCAGAGAACCTGGAGGAACAGCCAGACCACTGGGTACCAGCTCCTCATTTCACACTGCCCTCAGAGCACAAACAGCAAGGAGAACATTCTGAACACCATTCTGAACAACATTCTGAATCCCAAAATCAAGGCTGGAAAAACTCCCAAGAGCATCGAGTCCAACCTGTGACCGATCCCTACCCTGTCACCCAGCCCAGAGCCCTGAGTGCCACCTCCAGGTGTTCCTTGGACACCTCCAGGGATGGGGACTCCAAACCTCCCTGAGCAGCCCCTTCCAATGAAGAAATTCCAACCTGAGCCTCCCCCTGAGGCCGTTCCCTCTGCTCCTGTCCCTGTTCCTGAGGGCAGAGCCCGACCCCCCGGCTGTCCCCTCCTGTCAGGAGCTGTGCAGAGCCACAAGGGCCCCCTGAGCCTCCTTTGCTCCAGGCTGAGCCCCTGCCCAGCTCCCTCAGCTGCCTCACAAATGTCACTTATGAGCTGGCAAGAACCTGGTGCCAGGCTAACTCATGGAGGACCACCAGGACCCTGGGATGACAAGCCCAGTGTGCCTGAAGCAGCTCCCTGCAAAGGGCAGCAGGGAGGAGACCCAGCACCACCCAGCTCACCAGAATAGCTCTTCCCAAAACCCACCCAAATTCTCTTTCCATTTTCATTGGGAAAATAAAAATATCTCACTTTTTCTACCCTTTTTTAATGCATTTGTTTAGTTCATCTTAATCATGGAATCACAGAATATCCTGAGCTGGAAAGGAGCACCAGGATCATCAATCCAGCCCAGCCCCTGCACAGATCCTCCACCAACCCCACCCTGGGCATCCCTGGCAGCTCCTGGAGCTCTGGCAGCCTCAGGGCCGTGCCAGCACCCTCTGGGGGAAGAACCTTTCCTGATATTTGATATCTCTTCCCAATGTGTTGACCTGGAAGATTTGGGTACAACTCCTGCCCAAACAGCACTGGCAGCTCTAGATTCTAAAAGTGATGCATTCCAGTATCTCAAACAACATTATTATTCCTTAAACTTTCTGATTTTTTGTGCCCATCTGAGATTTAAAGACATTTCCAGCAAACTGAAAGCCTTCTCAGGCCTGGTCAGTACATGTGAAGCATTCAATCCAAGCCCTGGCTGGACACCTGGTCAGTGCTGGACTCACACCAGGCTCTCAAAGGTCTCCTGGAACATCTCACCCCTCCAGCCTCAGCCTGCCCATCCATTAAGAGGGGACAGCCCCTCTGATGCTCCTGATTTCCAGCTGAAAGCCACAGATGTTGGGCACAAAGCATCTTTGCAGATGTGTCTGGAAGTCTCTCCAAACCCTGAGCGGTCTCTGTGGCCATTTTTCCTGCTGAGGAAAAACTGCACTAAGAGATCCATCCCCCCGCATTCCAGGAAACCCAGCCTGGGATTGCCTCCCACATGGGCTCTGCTGGCTCACAGCCTCCAGAGAGAGCCCCAGAACACCCAAAAATTGCTCCCCAGGGCTCTCTGGAGCACACAGAGACACAAACCTCACCTGCAGGAGCAGTGACTGAGGGTTCCCCAAGCAGGATTTGAATTTATCACCTCCACCTGCTCCCTCTCACACCACCCAGACCTCCCTGAGCACAGAAACAGGCACAAGGGTTTGGTTTTGATAGCAAAAACTCTGGGAGAAGATAAAGTGGGGTTTTTTTTCTGTTTTATTTAACTATTTGAAAAGCTGTGGGCAGAGGGAGCCACAACTATGCCTTTATTCTTTCAATTCTTGTTTCTCTTTCTGCATTCAGGGTCTTTAAAAGGCCATTTAAGCAATTATTGCAGCAAAGTCAGTGCCAGGAAAAAAATGCAAAGCAACAAAAAATAATCTCTGTAACCACAGCTGGAGGTTTCTAGAGCCCAGCTTTAGGCACCTGGGTGAATGAAGCCTTCAAGATTTGTTGATTTAAACACTGTGCTCTCCCACCAGAGCAGTCAAACAACTTCAGTGGCTGACTATGAGATAAACTGAGTAAGCAGAGAGCAAGAATTGCTCTACCTGCCATGAAAGCAACCAAAACAATGTGAATTAGAGCACTGCCCTAGGGAAAAAGTAACTGCATTACTCCAGAAAGCAGCACGGGCTTTATGAAAAATCCATGAGGCTGAAATCAAAATCACACACAAACACACACACACACTTATTTCCCTTATTGTGAAATGCAATCTGATTGACTGTGGAAGTGGCACCAGCCTTCCAAACCTGTGTGAGCAGAGGTTTGATACAACAGAGATGTGGAACTTCACAGCAAAGACTGAGAGAAACCACAATTCCCTGAGACACTGCAAGCAGGATGCTCCCTTTCTTTGGGGTAAAACCCCTCCATTCTCCCATTCCCACTTCTGGCAGCCCCAAAACAAACCCATGAGCAGTTGGGAATGGCATTGTTCCCTCCACACTGAGCTCTGGGCTCCTGCAAGCAGCACCAGCCCATCATCCCCACCTCAAACCCAAACTGAAGATTTGCCCTTGGAGCATCAGTTTATATCAAGAGCAGCGTCACAATTTGTGTGGCTGGGTTTTCCCAACCAGGACACCTGATCTGGTGACAGGAAAACAGGAATTGCCATCCCAGGCTCACCAAGGGCACCTGCACAGCACAACTCAAAATATTTCACAGCTTTGCTGAACTCTGCCACAGCCAGGGATGGGAACACAGACCAGAGGCAGCAGGAGCCTCCCTGTGTTGTCACTCCCCAGTGACAATACTGAATCAAACAGGAGCTTTTCCACAGCCCAGACACCTGAAGAAACACTTCTTCCCGACGTGACCTTTTCATCCCCCCTTTTTCATTCCCCAAAAAAAGCTTCACTGAAAACCTGCTAAAATCCTCATTTCAAACACACCTCGTGGCAGTGAGATCTCCCCTTGAAAATGCTGCTCAGCAGCTTTTCTGCTCCTGTGCTGAAAGTGCAAGGGAATTACAAACCCAAAGTTTTTATTTCTCTAAAACTTGGTGACTTTACAGCATTCATCCCTTCAAAGTAGGCCAAAACCAAGGTTTTCTCCACATTCAGTTTTCTCTCCAACTCACAGCTATTTAATCTACAGGCATTCTTTCTTTAATTAAAAAGAAATAAAAGGTAGGAAGTTCTAGCCTGCATTCATGAAGTATAACCTTATTAATTAGAAACATTCCAGGTTTTTTTTAAAGCTCTTTTAGGCATCCCCTATGCCAGATGCAGCAGGAAAAGCTCCTCCCATGGACCCCAACACTGCCTGAATGCCCATCTGAGCTTGGATTCATTTAAAACCCAGCTAATTTAAAACCCAAGAGATTTACTGGTGTATTTGAAGTTGATACCAAGTAAATACACATTATTTAGGGGCTGGGTACATTTTAGTAACACAAGGAATTTAAGACTCAGGAAGTTGAGCTATTCCACCATCCCTGTAACTCCACGTGGCAAAGAACAGCCAATAATAAATTTAAATCCCTGCTCTGAATTAACAACTCCCTGAGAGCACTGCAGAGCTCCCTGCCCTCCCCAGGCTCAGGCAGAAGGGTCAGGCTCAAGTTTTCACCTCAGAACATCACAGTTGCTCAAAATGGAATTAAACTTCCCAAAGAAAACAGACTCTGGTGAAAATAGGGGAAAACAGACCCTGATGAAAGGAGAAAAGCTAATGCAGGGTGAGACCACCTCATCTAATTTTAGGTGTCTAAAAGGCATCTCAGACTCCAAGGGCCCCTAAGCCACTGCTGCAACCAACAGAGAGAACCCACAAAAAAGCAACACACAACTCACAAAAGCAGCACAGGCTGACTTCAAAAAGTGAACTTAGGACAAACTCACCCCAGCCTGGACCATGTGTGACCTGCCTGCTACCATGTCTAAGCAGAAATGAGCTGGATTAATTCAGATTTAGAATGATAACTTCAAAAAAAACCCCCAAATTAGGTAAAATTAAAGCCACCTCTGCTCTCCCAGCCCAGCCATTGGTTCCTCTTTGCCTGCTGGGGTTTCCAGCCCTTTCAGCAGAGCCAGACCTGGCTGCAGTCCTGCCCTGGAGCTTGCCAGAGCTGGGTCCAGCCTGCCAAAGCTTATCTGTGGGCAGAGGCTGTTTAACAGATGTGTTACTGTCCCCAGCAGCCATGCTGGGCATGACCTGAGGGGACACAAAACCTCTGTGGGGACCCACAGGAACCTCTCATCTGAGGGAGGCCAAAATTCCCTGTTACCTGGACAGTGCTCTGAAAAAAATAAAGGTTTTAATGTATTTTTAAAGTTTGGAGTTCACTGCTTGGTGAAACAAAATAAGAAAAATATGCATTGAGCCCTTGTACTCCAGGCCAAAGTGCAGCCACTAGGTCTGAGGGAAAGAGAGTGAAAAAGAAAAAAATAGAAATAAAAATATATTCTATATATAATATAATATAATATAATATAATATAATATAATATAATATAATATAATATAATATAATATAATATAATATAATATAATATAATATAATATATACTCTCTATATATAATATATAATATATTATATATTATATTATATATAATATATTATATATTATATATTATATTTTTATATAATATATATAATATATTATATATTCTGCAACAAATGCACTACTATCCTATCTGGAACTTTTACACATTTTTCTGAGCATCTTGATGCTGAGAAATCTCTGCCTGTGGGATTTTCCCTGCATTTCCAGAGCCCTCAGCACAGCCAAGAGGCTTCAGCTGCTGCAAGAGAAATGTTTAATCAAAGACAAGGCTTAAATGAACTTAGCTCAAATGAGCTAAGCAAAGACAGAGCTTAAAGGAAAAGCTCAGGATTTGGAAGTGCAGACTGAGGAGTGCACACAGCTGGATTTATACACACTCACATCTCACAGATGTTCTACCTTAACCATCCTTAAAACACCACAGATCCCACAGCCTTTGATTCAATACCCAACTGTCCTGCTGGATAAAAGTGAGAAAAGCACCTGCTTTTAATCTTTGTGTTACAGCAGCTCCCTCCCCTCTTCCTCCTCCAACAAAAAGGAAAACTGCCAAGCAGAGAAGAGCCCAAGCATGAAGATGTTGGGGCTGAAATGACATAGGTGAGGGAGAGGGGGCAGCTGGAGACCCTGAATCCATTGGGATGAAAGCACCTCCTCCATCAATGGAGGCTGGAAGCCACCTGAGCAACCTGACCCAGTGATGGCATCTCTGCCCATGGCACCGAGCTGGAACTGGATCATCTTTAAGGTCCCTTCCAACCCAAACCAGTCTGGGATTCTGGGATTGAAGCCAAAAAGCAGAACATTTTGAAGCCAAGAAATGCAGACAAATGTGCTTTCAGGTAAAAGTTCCTCTCTGGGTTGAGTTATTGATGGTCTCTTCTTGCCCCCAAGCCCTTGTGAAGATGGATTGGTGTCCAGGTATTTCCAGACTCAGATGTCACTCGTCCCTGGAGCACTGTGACACCAAGATGCAAAACAGGAAAAGCAAACCAGAAAAGAGGAGGAATCAACTTCTGCTGGGAGTGCTCAGCATTGAGGTTCCACAGGTTGGGCTGCTGGGATTGGCCAGTGGGCTGGGGATGCTGCTGGGGACTCACAGGGTTGGAAGGGATCTCTGAAGATCATGCAGTCCAAGCCCCTGCCAAGGCAGGGTCACCTGGACCAGGTGACACAGGAACATGTCCAGGTGGGTTTGGAATGTCTCCAGAGAGGGAGACTCCACACCCTCCCCGGGCCCCTGATCCAGAGCTCTTTTCCCTTCCTCATGTTGGGGTGGAACTCCTTGTGTTTTAGTTTATGGCCATTGCTCCCTGTCCTGTCACTGGCACTGCTGAACAGAGTCTGGCACCATCCTCTGACAGCCCTGGGGATGTTTATGTGCACTCATCAGAGCCCTCTGAGACCACCCTGCTCCAGACTAACCACACCCAGCTCCTGCAGTCTGTCCTCACATGAGAGATGCTCCAGACCCCTCATCACCTTTGGAGCCTCCCCAGCAGCTCCTTGTCCTTCAGACCAGAATTTAACCCAAAACTCCAGATGTGGCTGAGTAGAAGGGAAGGATCAACCCCCCTGACACCCTCCAGCCCTACCTTGGCCCCCAGGGCACAGTCTGACCATTAACAGTTAAACTGGCTCAGCAGTTCAATGACTCAGAGCAGACTGACAGCCTCAGGAAACTCCTCCATCCCTCTGCCATGCTTTGGTGTCACAGCCCAGCTCCTGCTCCAGGGCTGCCCCATGGTGCACAGCTGGGTGAACGTGTAAAATCCTGCAGCATCACTTTGCTCTGCCTGGCCTCCTGCTGGCAGCCTCAGCAGGGATCCCAGTGCCAAGGACCTGAGGAGAGCAGGTTAGTCCTTCCCTCCTTTCAAGCTGCCATCCCTGCACTTGGGAATGCAAAGGCTGCAGCTGCTCAATGGAAACAGCACTTCCTGTGCTCACAGCAGCTTCCTACCTGCAATAAGAGGAGAAAAAGGGGAAAAAAAAGGCTCCTCCAGGAGTTTAAACCCCTGACAGTCTCTCAAAGCAGGCTGAAGTTTATCTGAGAACAGCACTGTCTCACCCAGCACTGTGGCTCTTGTAAAGCAGCTGCCTTGGGTGAGGGCTCAGAAACACAGGAGCAAATGGAGAATTTCATTCCCAACACCCATTCCTGCTCCTTTGTGCTGCTGCTTTCCTGGAACTTTCCACCCCTGGGCTTGGGCAATCAGAAAAGGAGTGGTTTGCCTTGAAAGGTCAAGGGAGACGCAGAGCTGGGAGTGAAGCACACGAGGAGCTGAATTCACTTGCAATCCTTGCAAAGAAACCACTTTTTAATAGTTTCTCTCTGAGTCACACTAAAGACAATATGGCCTAATAAAAGCTTTTTTCCACTCATCTCCCATGTCCCTGCCCCCTTCCCCACCCTGTCAAAGGGAAGTATGGACCTAAGCTTACACCCACATGTGAAACTGCACTGGAGCATTTCCCATGGACCACAGAGCAGCTTCATCCACAGCTTCTTTCTATCTGTGTTGAGCAATTTTACACAGACAGGGACACTGAGCCTAGTGAGCAACTTCCACAGGCTGGGACTCACCCCAAGAACTGGAAATGAAAGTGCTGGAATGTGCAAAGAGCTTGTTCCTACAAACACATGTCCCATTTAGAGCTCAATCATTTCTCTCTATCAGGATGAAGGCAGAGGAGGAGAGCCCAGGTGGGAACCACAGGGGATTTCTGCAGCACCTCCCTGCTGAGGAACAGAGAGCAGAACACCCCAACTGCCCACACAAGGGCTTCCCACCCACCAACAACCCACGAGATGTCCCAAATGAAGGCTGAGGACCACCAGGAAAGGTCCACTGCCTCCAAGCTGCACATCAGTGAGGGCCAGGATGGATGGGAGCACCTTGGAGCACCCTGGTCCATGGTACAAAGTGGAATGAGATGAGCTTTGAGGTCTCTTCCAGCCCACACCAGTCTGTGATTCTGTGATTATCAACTCAGCTCAGCTACTGCCCCACCAGAGCAAGATCCTTCCCTGCAAGAGATCTTCATGGAGATCTCTACCAGGATGATGTTCTCCACTGCAGCTGACAGGCCTTGCTTGGGGTCAGAGCCCTGAATATCAGCCCAGGCCTCAAGCTATCCGAATTTCCTGTCTTGTCCTGGACTCAGGCAAAGCTCAAGTTTGTGCAGAGGTGGAATTGGTGCAAGGCCATTCAGAGGCAGCAGTGGAGCTATGGGATGTGATAACACAATTCCAGCAGGTACCTGACCTGCCCTCAGCATCAGCACCTTTCTGAGGCAGGAGGGAGTGAAAAGAGGGGGAAACAGAGCAATTCACAGTGAGCTTTAGTCAGCCTTTGGATCTGCAGCTTCAAGTTTGGAAGTTTGGATGCCAGGTTAATATTGTCAGGTTACCTGGCAGGGGTTTTTCCCAAAGGGAACACAATCCAGAGCAGCTTCAGTCACACACTGCAGCCATGGCTCCCACCAAACACACCCTCAGCAGCCAAACCAAGCCAGTCTGTGCCACTGACAGAGATATTCAGCAGCACAATGCTCCTCACTAAAGGGAAATGACTGATCAAGAAAACTGGAAGCTGAGACTTCAGGGTGCTTTTCCAGTCCACACATCCCAGCTGATTCCCCAAGGCAGGAAACTGGGCTCAAAGGAACCATTCCTGCAAGCCTGCTGGAATGATTTCATGTTCATGCAACAGTCAAAAATGTGCTTTCTGTGCCAGCACTAAACACTGTTATTAACAGGCTTTTGGGCTGTGAACCAAGGTTCTGGTGGTGATGATGCTCCCAGGATCCCAGCTGGGGAGCCAGGGGCAGCAGGGACAATGTCCCAGCACAGCAGCACACACATCACAGGCTGTGACACTCCTGGTGTGCCTGGGGAGGCAAGGACACTGCAGAACATTCCAGAAGAATTGAGACTCACGTTTAGGAGCCTCCTCTCCCTGGGAATAGAGGCTGGAGTGGTTGGAATTTCTCTGTCCCTGCACAGGGAGGGCTCTCAGCTTCCCTCTGACACAGCATTTGCTCCAAGTCAAAGCCAGTCAAGAGGCACAGAAATGTCTCTTCCCACCCTTCTTTTGGATTTTTTTACCTGCACAGATTCCTGACACCTTAACATCAACCAAGAGTTATACAAAAAACCTTTATAATCCTGAGCTAAGAAAGGCAAGGGATCAAAGTGAGTTTCCCCAAAGCAGCACAACCTCCCATCAGCACCTCCTGACACCTCAGATTTTGTCTCTGCTCTGCTCTGCCCAGACCAGAGGTCCCTGTGCCACCACTGCTGGCAGCAGGATTCCTGTGCTCCCAGTTAATATCCAAGCACCTGACACAGAATTCAGTATTTCTGCCTGTTCTGAGCTTTACTTCCTAACTAGAGCAACTTGACAAAACATTATGCTGTACAGAAAAGAAAGAAAAAAGCAATGCTGTACTCAAACACAACAGAATTAAGTCCAAAATTTTGCTTCTAGATAAGAGTAGGGATTTGGATGGGGCCAGTTCAGTGCTTTCATAATGCTCTATTATGGAAAGGAGAACAAAAATATACCAAATCCCTGAAGAGCTGTGAGAAGTAACTAGTCCAGGAATAATAAAAAATGCAAAGAAAGGAGGGAGTTGGGGGAAAGATAAAGGGTGGTGGGTTTTTCTTCCCTAATCCCACTGACACATTTATTAAACCCTTAGATTTGTGTGCATGTAACTCACAGACAACTCTGCAGGAAAAGACTTTGTCAGTTGAACCTGTGCTGCATCCTGCACAGTCAGAGCTGCAGAACCCCCACAGGAGCCACGAGGTGTGGGGTGTCTGAGCCCTGCAGCCTTTGGAGCTGCTCTGCAGCCACAGAGAAACCCAGAGCAAAACAGAAAGCCAACATTCCTAGAGGGAGGAAAAGGTCATGGTGGGGAGGGATCAGAGTTCAGCTCAAACCAGGCACACACACAGGAAGTTCAAAGTAACTCCTGTGCACTTCACACCAATGCAGAAGTGAAAATTAAATCTCCTTCTTCAGGGGAGCAGTGAGGGATGGACAGAAAAGCAAATCTGCATGTCCAGTGGAAGAGCCCTGCTGAGAACAAGCACAGGAGAAGGGAGCCTGTGCTTGTGGGAGCACAACTGGGGGGCACTGAGCACCTCTCCAAGCCCCAGTTGTGTCCCCATCTGTGCCCACCTCACCAGCCAGCTCTGACCCTCAGCCAGTGCTCACCTTCCTCTTTGTTGTTGGTGATGTCTTTCAGCAGCTCAGTCTTCATGCAGCCGTCTTTCCTTGGCTCTCCCTTACTCAGCACTGCTCGCTGTGGTGGGGGAGAAGAAAAACCAGAAACATCAGGGTTGAGCTCAGTGCTCAGACACACGGTGCATTCAAAAGAAGAGACAATCATGGACACATCCTGTTTACAGCACAGCCAAACCTCCCTCTGCAAAATAAAGGCTGCCAGGAAGCTGCCACCAAGGCACAGGTCACAGATAAAACACGGCAGGGCTGGCCCAGGCTGACAGCCCCAGGAGCACGGGGGCTCCAGGCTGTGCCCAGGGCTGGCACCTCCCAGCCCAGCCTTGGATGCAGCCAGACAGATTTTCCCAGTGCAACGTGCCTGGGAACCCAGCTGAGTCCATCTGCATGAAAGGCATCTCGAGGAGGTGACTCTGACTCCCCCAAAACGTTCAGATCTATCAGACTTCTCACTATGACCTCATTTATCAACAGTCCCAGCCCATGTGCTTTTGGTGGCTTGGTTGGGTTTTTTTTTGCAGCTCATTCAAATGAACATCCAAAATTGCAAACCATCACTCAGCTACAGCTACCTCCTCATTCATAACATCCATGTTTATTAAAGTTAATGAGCTCTATTTTTAATTCTATAGAAAGCAATTTTTCTTTTTCCCCCTCTTAAAAAAAAAAATTTAAAAGGGAACACCTGCTCATCTCCTCTACCTTTCACACGCCTGGCACCACGTTGTTAGCTCAGGTTTGCAGCCTTCATACCTTCCCATTTTCTACTTTGAAGTAGCAAGACCGAACCAAAAAAACAAAACCAAAAAAAACAAAACCAAAAAAACAAAACCAACAACCTACTACCAAAATAAACCAGAAGGAAAATGGTATTTTTAAAAAATGAGCTAGAAGGGGTCTTTGCCCCAGCTGAGTTTCAGCAGAGGGCTGGGGGTGCCCTGCAGAGCTGGAGGTCGGAGCCGGGTTCAGCGCGCGCTGCACGAGAATAAGCCCAGGTCAAGCCAACTGTTGTAGGCCAGCACGGGGAGCAGATGGTGCCTGCAGCCATGCAAATCACAGGGTTTAAAGCTCACTGGGTGATAAAGAAAGAAAAACAACCTGCCCACCTCCCTTAGAGCAAGTGAGGGGGATGAGACACGCATGGAGGCCGGTGTGCAGCTCCCAGCAGCTCTCCCACGCTGGGTGGGACTGTCCAGAGCTGGCAGAGATGGGCTCTGCTGCTGTCACCAGCCACCCTGCCAGGCTGGGCAACTCACAGCAATGCCCTGTGCTGGCAGTGCTGCAGAGCAGCCCCCAGCCCCAGGCAGGGCTCACCCAGCCCCAAATCCCTGCAGGATCGCCCTGTCCTGCCCCCAAATCCACCATGGCAGAGACACCAAGGGAAGGAGGGAGACAGAGTCCTGGGAAAGCCTCCACCACCTGCCAGGCCCAGAGCTAAGGGCACTTCAAGGATGGCTCCTGCAGCACAGGACAGAGGCTGTGGATGGCTGCCTGTCCCTGCCTGTCCCCAGCCTGCCCCGAGCACAATCAGACACAAACCCAGCCACATCCCAGTGCTCTCAGCACCAGCACCTTGTGCTCCAAGCACAGCACCTTCAGATCTCCAGGCACACAGCAAAAAGCTGCTGTGAGCACTGGAAAGCTCAGTCAGCCCAGGCTGACACAGAACCTACCTTCAGCAGACACTGGCCAACAGCTTCCATTGAGAAATGACCATAAAGCACAGCCCAAACTCTGAACATAGAGCAGCTGTTTTATTTATTCACTTGCTAAGCCAGTAATTCATATCCTTGCTGCAAACATGAGCTTGTAAACCCTACCTCTCCTCTAGCCAGACCTCTTGTAAACTGGGAATAACCTGAGTTTTTCTCATGGATTATCCTGCAGCAAGACCTGAGCAAAGAGAGCTCAGAGTGCTCGAGGGCAGCCCTGGCTCCCACCACAGCCAGGGGCACCAGGCCCTGGCCACAGGCACCAGCAGCAAATAAAGAGCCTCAGTCAGCCTAACAGGGACCAGTTTGTTTTCCCAACCTTTGTTGCAACAAGGAGAGGTCTTGATATTCCTGCTCCTCCACTGACTCATACAAGAAGCCCCAGGATTTCCAGGGGCCATTCTTTGCCATCTGAACACGATTTTTCCTGTGTTTCCTAAGCTGTAACCTCACTCCACACACTGCCCACGCTCTCCCTTCCACAGAGGCGTTGCTGCTGCTCGCCCATGAGGAGAAGCCACTGCAGGAACCCTGGGGTCAATGAGACCTTGACCACCCTCCCTGCTCGCTGCAGTCACCAGCAGCTCAGAGCTGCCTGCCCAGCTCTCAAAGCAGAACTCCCAACTCCAAGAGAGAAACCATCACTTTTGTCCTTCGAGAGTACAAAAGCTGGGTGCCAAGGCAAGGCTGGCTGAGGTGGCATCTCCCAGGCTCTCCTTCCTACCTCAGAGACAGCAGAGGCGACAACGTTACAACTTCCCACCAAAAACTCGGCATCAAGGTAGAAAAAGAAAAGAATCATTAAAAACAAAAATGAAACAAAAAGCCAACTGTGAATTTTGAAGCATTTGGATCAGAAGGAAGCTACAGGAAATCCCTGCAAAGCGCTCGAAGCCTCATCCCCCCAGGCCATTGCTCTCCCATCAACGCCCAGCACCGAGGGACACCCATGGGGCACCCAGCACCATCCATCCCACCCAGCTCCACCCAGCCAACTTAGCACCAACTTCACCGCAAGTGTCAATACCTCCAGCTTTTTTGTGTGTGTGTGTGTGTGTTGGGTTTTTTTTGCCCTCCCCTCCCTTAAATCCAGAGCAAACTTCCCTTTCTGCTCACCCTCCCCATGCCCCATCCGTCCGCTCCCGATTGGCAGGGAAATCCTATACCCACCCTCCCCGCCGAGAAATGTCTGCTCTTGCAGCAGTCCCAACAAAGCCAACTGCCAAGCACACGCTGCTTCACAATAAAAGTCTCACTCGCTCCATTTATTTTTTTCCTCCTTTCCCCCTTTCCCGCAGCCGTCTGCCTCCATTCCCTCGCCCACCCCAGACTGATTATTAACCATCCGTGGCTGGAGAACCTCCATAAAGAGCACACACAACCAGCCACGAAGCCTTCTTGCCCCCCCCCCCAACCCTTAATTTTTAGGTTTCAAAGGGTAGAAAAAATTAGTGCATCTGAAGAAAGACTGATGGGGTCTTTGAAAGGGCTTTAAGAGCCATGAGGAGCCAAGCAGAGGAGCTACTGCTGGTTTAGTTTTTTCCTCTCTGCCTCTGTTTATAAGAAAACAAGCTTCCTCTCCTCCATGAGGTCTTTGGAGGGGATGGAAGACAGGTCAGACCGGCCAAGGAAAGGCTCTGCAGCATTTCCAAACAGATGATGACTACAAACTACAGTGGTGCCTTTAAAACAAACAAAACAAAAAAATTCAACCAAAAACCCAAAAAGCAAAAAAATAAAAAAAGCCCATTAAAAAAAAAAACAACAAAAAACCAAGAAAAAGGGAAAAGAAAGAAAAGAAAAAGAACAAAGCTGAAAGAGCTTTCTCAGCCTCCTCTCCTTGGTATTTTCATCAGCCATCCGGGTGCCCTTCGCAAAGGTCCAAACAGGTTTTATAGGCACAGACAACACATGCACAGCAAAACTCCAACATATTGCAGCTTACCGAGCCCAAGGGAGCAGAGTTACATCATGAGCCCAGCTCCCTGCTCTCCCGGCAGCCCGGCAAGGAGCGCAGGCTGAGGTGCCAAGATGTCTACCTTCACCAGGGTCTTTTTTTTTTTTTTCTTTTTTTTTTTTATGTCTTAAAAATCAACGGTCTGGGAACCCGAGGCTCGCAGCAGCGGTGCTGTGAGCAGAGCTGTGCACACACAGCAGGTCCATCTGGAAGAGGGCTGGGAGCAGGAGACCCCTCAAAGTGCCCGTTCCCATGCGGGGCAGGGCAGGCACCAACACCTCTGTGGGATGGACAGCACTGATCCTGCCTGGATCCAGCCCCCAGCTGGTCACCAACCCCTCCAAGGGACACCAGACCCCACTCAGGACACAGCCCCTGGGAAAGATCCCACCAGCCAGGAAAATGAGGGCTGCAGCAATGCTGGAGCAAGGCAGAGGCAAATCTCTCAACACATGATGCAACCCCAGCAGCAGCAGATTCTTATTCAGTCATTTTTTCCCTCCTTCTCCCCAAAAATATATAAATTGAAATAACACAACCCAAACCAGCCTGCTCATGATAACTTTTGCCTTGAAGAGAAGACAAACATTTTGTAGTTAATTATATAGGAAGTAATGATTAAGAGAATGTTTGTAGAAAGAGAGTGTTTCTTTGTAGGCACGGGGAGGCTGCTCATTTCAGATCTCAGCACTGTGCTTGGGCAAGGCCTGGGCTCAAGGCTCGTGGGGACGCTGACCACGGGCCTGTCATTAGAAACAACAGAAGCATTTGATCTGCAGAAGGAAGGAAACACAACCACGAGCATACCTGGCCTACAAAGCAGTCACCAGTCTCAAAGCTCCTTCTTTTCAGGCTAAGGCCACTTCCTTATAAGCCTCATGCAATCATGTGAACATGGAATTTTATCTGCAGCTCACAACAAGCACTGCCCTCAGCCTGAAGTTTGCTCCCAAATCAAATTCTTTGCGATTCTTTTGTCTCCCGAAATCCTTTCATCCAGACTATTCTCCTCCTAGAAAAGAAACATTTCCTTCTCAACCCCCATGTCCTCTCTCTCCTATTCCAGCACACACCCCCTGAGAAGGGGGGAAGCACAGACAGAGGTGCAAGTCCCTGCATGCAGGAGCTGGGAACACGTGCATGAAACACAACAGGACTGAAAGTGACTTCTCCCAAGACAAGGCATTCCACGACGGCGTGCAGGCTCCAGGCAAGGGGGGTCTGCAGAGCCCGTGCCCTCTTGGAAAGGGGAGATCGATTTACACTTCCTCACTGCTTCCAGGCCCATCTAGCTGCATCCCAGTAGAGTTAAAGCCAGTGCAACTTGTGTGTGCAGGCAAATGTAAATCCAGAGCAGACAAAGGCATCCCCTCCTTCCACAGGCTGAGGGTAGCAAGGAGTCCAGCTGCTGCCTGCCTTCTCCTGGCCCCCGGCAGGGGAGGAGGGGAAGAAAACCCTAAAATGGAGATCAAGATTCATCACTATCTCTAACAAAAGCAAACCAGCCATTTCATAAACACCCAGTCCCCAGGAACTGGCTGAGCCAGGACAATACCAGAGCACCAAGAGGAGCCTGGAGCAAGCAGATTCCAGCAGTCCAGGGCAGGGGAGCTGGGAGGCAGCTCACCCCCATCAATGGGGCTCAGGTACCTCCTTCAGCCTCCACGCTCCTCTGCCTCCCACCCCAAAGCCCCGCAGCCAGCGGAGCAGGTCCCTGTGCCCCTGCCCATGCCCATGGTGCCCAGCCAAAGGGCCCATGGGGCAGCAGAGGAGGGAAAGCCCCTCGTGGGTTCCCCTGGGACCACGAGGGCCTGGCTGAGCTGCCCACAGCACCTCCACCTGGGTCACCTCCGGCCATGGAGCGGCCAAGCAGCGAGACATCGGTGCCTGTGAGCCAGGAAAGCGCACGGGGAGAAAGGAGGGGAAAAAAAAAGACAAAATAATAATGAAAATAATCATAATCATAAAACTTGCACCCTCGGGCCTGTCCCTCTAATAACTACAGCAAAACCTCACCAAGGCCTTACTCTGCTGGAGGGCGAGAAAGCGACAGAGCGCTGCCCAGCACCCGAAGTCCTGGAGGTGGGAGATCCTCACACCCTCTCCTCCATGGCCTACGGGCTTCGTCCCCGGCGTGGGGCCTGGTTTTTCTGCTCTGTCATTAAGAGTGGAGCCTGGTCTTTTCCTTCAATCCCAAGAATTGCACGGAATTAGATCATCTTTCTGGCTCGCCTCCCCCTACAGGCAGCTCCCGAGCATGCTCAGCGCGGCCGCGCTGCCATTTCATAACCGCATTGTTTACGGACACACGGACCTGCCATCTTTTGACAGGGACACAGGGCCCGTGTCCCTGCCCAGAGCCCCAGCCCCGGCCACAAACACCCCCCTGGGGGCAAGCAAAGGGAGAAAGCATGGCAAAGGAGAAGCCTGGGGGGTGATGGTGATGGGTTTGTTGTTTTTTTCTGATGGTTTTTGTTTCTTTTTGCTCCTTTTTTGCTCCTTGATTTAGGTGAAAATCCACGTGCTTTGGAGGGAGAGGTTAACCCCTGTGGGGGCTGTGGGGAGGAGGAACTCGCAGGGCTGGATGCAAAATGCCAGCCATGATTTTTAGCTTCTTCGAATCACAACTGTGCTTTGATGACACCTAAAAATATAATCCCCAGCCCAGTCTGCCATCCTCTGCCGAGCCTTCCTCTGTGAGAGAATATGGTATTTCCCTTAAATAAACAAGTTGGCTTAGTCCCAGCACATACAGTTTTCTCCTTTAAATGCAAACCAGAGTATTTTTGCAGGCACACAGGAAAACGAGGAGAGGAGGAGGGGAAATGTTCTTCATTTAACACCAAGAACTCCATGAAAAGCCTTGCAAGGTTGCTCAGAGCCCCGCTCCGTTCCAGACCTCTCCCTGTCTGTGCTGATCATACTTCACAGGTGAAAGCAGCTCTGACTTATGACAGAGAGAAAATGCCAGAAGAGCTGGAGGTTTCCTCATCCTTGGAACAAGGACAAGTTGTGAAAAGCTTCCTTTGCAAGAGGCACTGTGCTGCTCAGGCACAGTATGGCAGTGTTGCAGGGAGGACACTTGCACGTCAGACCTTCTTAACCCCCACTGCCTCTTCCCCCTCCTGATGGGGGCTGAAGAAAAAACAGAAATCAACCACCTGGTTTGGAGGATGCAAGTTGTTGTGTTGGAGTCCAGGATATTCTGTAAAAGCTTGCTCAACATTTTCTCCGCTTCTATATTTTCTTTTTCTTTTTTCTAATGGAGGCTTTCCAATTAGCTTGTACAGTTTGAGTGCTTCTCTCCTGCTGCTTTCCTGACTACTGTAAATGCTGGCAGGCTGCCCTCCTCCTCTGCCCCCCTCCAGGACCAACAGCACCCTAAGGCAAAGCCAGACACGAATCCTCCACCCAAGAGACCAAGGAGCTCACAGGGGCACCGGAGGGACAAATCCCACTGGAAACATGAGGGGCCACAAGGGTCTGCAAAGAGGGGTCGGTGTCAAAACTCTGAATTCGGAGGAGTCGGAAAAAATAACTGGCTGAAAATGGGAGTTGAGGATTATAAACTCAGGGATTTGTTTCCAAATCACTGACATTCCATGTCACTGCAGGAACATATGGTCCTCCAAGGCTGGCAAGCAGGGAGCACACGCCATCAGTGCCCCGAGCCTTTGGGCTGACCCCAACACACGGTCACTCTCCCGCTGCGGCCATTCCTCGACCACTCTCAGCTCCAGGAGCAGGAAGGTGAGAAGGGAAAACTTCAGGGAAAAGCAGCAAAAGGAAAACAAAGAGGAGCAGCAGGAATCAAGCCAACCCTCCCCCAAACCAGCTGGCCAGGAGAGTGAAGTTCTTTAAAACAACTCACTGCCATTGCATGAGGTGCACGCAATCCTCTTTCCTTAGGAGATGGCATCACATGGGAGAGCTCCTGGGAGCCAGGCCATGGAGCTGCCTCTGCCCCCTGCCCAGGGCTGGTCTCACAGAGCCTGAGCTGCAGGAATATGCCCCATGTGTGCCACAGAGCCTACTTCTACCCAAACATGTTTTGGGACGAGGGCGAGAGCTCGTGCTGGCACCGCACAGTCAGGTAAATACATGAAACAGAACAAAACCAAGAGCCAAGGGCCCCAATTTGGGCTCTTAACCCTTGCTGAGAAGCAGTGCCAAGCCCAGACCTCGGCAGCTCTCTTCCCTCCAAAGTAGGTCAGGCTTTTCTGTGTCTGCAGACGCTTCCCAAGGGCCCAGCCAGCAGGGACAGAGCGTTTCGGCCGTTGCCACACCGGTGTCACCGTGGTCACCACCACACAGGAGCACACTTCCCACACCTCAGAGGGTTTTTGGTTGTCTCCTCAGCCTTCATCAAGCCCAAAGCCCATTTTCTCCCTGGGTGGAGCTGCTCAGGCACCAGGTCAAGGCCTCAGCTCTTCACTGTTAAAGAGAAATCTCTGCTCCCTCCTCGTGACTTCTGATGCCTTTTCCTTTTCTTTTGGATGATGAACAATGAGCACATTTATAGTCCAGTGGAGACATGAGAGATATTTAGATTGGGTATCACAGATTGTCCTGTGTAAGCTCTCTAATCTTTTCAATGCCATCTTCACACCTTGCTCCTTGATTGAAAATTCAATATTGTGTCTGCATTGCAGCTTTGAGGGTCTCCCCGGAGCACAGCAAGCTCAGGCCAGTGTTCTGCAGGGGTGTCTGTGACTTCCAGGGCTCTGGGACCTTCTGTGTCCATCCCAAATCTCAGCGAGGTCCGTGGCAGCCAACAGAGTTCTTGCATGTAACATGAATCACAGAGAAAAAAAAATTCCCAAGGGCAGAACCAGGGGGCTGAGTTTTATAATATGTTGCAGGCACGGACCTCCTGCCATGAAATCAACCAGGGATGTTTCCTTTTACTCAGATGTTTCCTTGGATTGCTACTATGAAAAAAAAAAAGAAGCAGAAGAGAGAGAGGAGGAAGTAGCCCCGAAATAAAAAGGATTTCTTCTTCCTGGTGAAACACTGCTGGCTCTGGCCTCCACCCAAGTGAGCCATAGGCAGAGGCTGTCAAAAGAGACCCAGTGAGGAGGTGCCATGTGGCCACAGGCCCTCTCCTCCCCTTCAGAAGTTCAGTCTTCAAGCAGCTCGGGCACCCCAGGCTTTGTGCCTGTTTCTTCTTAGAGCTACAAGCAGGGAGGGCTCCTTGGAGAATTTTCCAGAAACTTCACACTTAAAAAGCACAAACAAATCCAAAACCAAACCCAACCCCAAGCGAGCCTCCCCACCCCAGGAGCCAAAGAGGGAACAAAGCCCGAGGTTTGCCAGCTGTGCCTGAGGCTCCTGGGAGCCCATGGAGCAGCCATCCCAGCAGGATGGGCACCCCAGCAGGATGGGCACCCTGGCAGGATGGGCATCCCAGCAGGATGGGCACCCCAGCAGGATGGGCACCCCAGCAGGATGGGCACCTCAGCAGGATGGGCACCCCGGCAGAATGAGGCACCCCAGCAGGATGGGGCACCCCGGCAGGATGGGCACCCCAGCAAGATGGGCACCCCAGCAGGATGGGCACCCCAGCAGGATGGGCACCCCGGCAGGATGAGGCACCCCAGCAGGATGGGGCACCCCGGCAGGATGGGCACCCCAGCAGGATGGAGCAGCCACCCCAGCAGGATGGGCACCCCAGCAGGATGGGCACCCCAGCAAGATGGGTGATGCCAACCCGCCTGCACAGGCCGGCCACGCGCAGAAATATCCAAAGAAATGAACAAACAACCCCGGCCATGCTTCCCCGGCCTCTCCTCTCCTCTCCTGCCCTCTCCAAGGCCTCTCCTTCCCCAGGCTGCCCTGCCAGGGCCTCGCCAGGCACGGGAGGAGGACGGACCCTGCGGTACCTGCGGGCAGCTGTTGTCTTCTTCTGGTGAAGACTCCAAGAGTTGCATATTCCAGATCCTCATGAGCAGTGATTCAGTTTCTGCTCATGTGATAAAGCTCCCTCTACAGAGTGAGCATGCCCAGAAGAGCCCATTTCACTGCTCCCTCCACTGCAGCCATTTCACAGAGAACCTGCCGGCTCCAGGGCGTCCATTGGAGCGCGATTATCCCGGGCATCCCGGGGACGCACCGCTAATGCAGATCATCTGTCAACTTTCTGACAGGGCGCCAGGCCTCAAAACTGATCACTCGCCTGAAAAAAAGAGAAAGCTTTTTAAACCACAGTGCTGTCTCGTGGCCCTCAAGAGTAGCACTTGCCCGTGGGAAAAGGAGAGGCAGGAGGGACAGGGAGGGATGTGAGTGGCTTGGGGATGTCCTCAGGCTGATTTTGTTGTGCTGAACGAAGTGCCCGACCTCTGAGAGCTGGGATGAAGGCACATGGGTTAAACTGACGCAGTGAGCAGTGTCCAAGACAGAGTCTTCGAGATCTGAACTGCTGATCTGAAGGGGAGATCATTTTCACTTTGAGGATTAATAACCTGACCTGCTACAACTGACTTTGAAAGAGTATCACAAACACAGTCATAGAAAAGCAGGGGGGCAATGGAATGAAGGGACATCCTCATGGATCCATCCTCATCCTCACCCTAATGAAGGGATAGTTCACTACGAGGTGCAGGAGCTCTAAGCTCAGCCCATGTGAAACCCTACAAAACTGCTGGGCCCAGCCAGCAAGATAACAGAAGAAATTTTAGCTTCAAAATAAAAGTAGTTTGTCTCTGTTCCACTTCACAATTAAGCATAAACTCTTGGCAACCTTCATATCTGCTCAGGCTCCCAGTAAAACTGCCAGAGCAGCTCGCAGGAACATCTGTAAGCAGAGCTCGGCTGGAAGGGATTCAAGGAAGACTGGCATTTACGGGAGGCAGGAGCAGGAGGCTGCTGGAGCCGGTGTCAGGCTGGAGAACCTCCCCCCGAGCAGGGGGAGGGCGGCCAGCAACCTCGGGAAGAGGCCAGAAGGAAGAGGAAACTCCGACATGGCCCCGTGGCACCACCCGAGTGCTCCTGGCCAAAGGAAAAACAGCTTAGCAGAGGAGGAGAGCACCAGAGAGAGTCCTCCTTAAGAGAGAGCTCTCCTTAAGAGCAGAAAGTACAGTGAAGATGAGTGGAGTGAAATGTGTGACAGCGAGCTGGGGAGGGCAGGAGCAGCCTGCACTGGAGGGAGGAACAAGGCATCCAAATCCGTGGGGAGCTCTGGAGGAGCCTGGGGATGGTGTTTGCCCTGCCCCAGCACAGGCCAGCCCAGGCCTCAGCACAGCACAGCAGCCATGGCTCTGCCAGGCTGGGAACATCCACAAGCCACGTTTCCTCCAGGCCCAGCAGCTCTTTCACCACCGTGGCCAGGCACGTTTGCAGAGCTGCAATAATTAAAGCAGCAAAGAGCTGCTATGGATCTCCCTTGGCTATGAGGATGTTGTTTTCCTCTCCACACTCTGGAGAAGTTTCACTACTAAACAGTTAAAACACACCAGGCTAAATTGAGATGATTGAAATTCACAGGCAAGGAGTATTTGAGGTGACAGCATAAAGAAAGGATCGCTCTTTCACCCATCGGGTTTTCATTTGATGTGAATCTTAAGTTTTAATAAACACAAAATGAGATTTTCCTGGCCTTTCTCTCACTAGCTGAGAGGTGTAGAGGTAACTCATTTAAAGACAAATTCAAAAATCCCCAAACAAAAGCAACAAACCCCAGCCATACAGACAGAAGTTGCATTATCCACCGCATCAAAAGATTACTGTACTTCAAACCAAAGATGGCTTTAAAACAGTCGATGTGCTGCCCTTCCTTGCAGCATGAAGTTACCAAGCTTTCATTAAAAGCCCAGAAATAGAAACGAAGATATTAACAAAGGCAGTGTCAATGATCCAGCACAGTCAACATTCCCTTTCTGAGATAAAATAAGGCGGCACAGCCTCAGCCTCCTCGCTGCATCTCCACACCAGACATGTTTTCACTGCTGAGGTTAAATATACACGGAGAGCAGATGCTACCAGAGATGCTTTTCACATCTCATGGCCACCCTTGAAAGCACTAACCACTGTTTAGAAACAAAAAGGAGAAAGCAGAGCTCATCAGGGCACTGCAGATGCTTCAACAACCAACTTGAGTAAAGCATCGATCGATCGTAGCAGCATCTCTGCCACGGGGGATGCCTGGGTGTCACTCAGTGAAACCTGACATTTCTGCCATCCAAAAGGAGCAGGAAGCTTCCAGGGCACAGGCACTGGCAGTGGGAGAGGTGTCTCCTGCCCAGGACCCCCCTGTACCCCTTGGCAGGGCGCTGCACACCAGCAGCCCCAGGGCTCTTTGCAGGCCGCCTGTGGGAGAGGTTTTGCTGATGATGCAGGATGAGAACAGGCCCAAGCCCCGAGAAGCTGTGCCCTTTATTTAACCCAAATACCTTCCCACCAGAGCCAACACCCCCCTTTGCAAACATTCCTGCCAGGGCCCACAGATTACAGGGTACTTTCACTCCACGGCTCTCCAGCCTCCCTTCTCTGATTGAAGGCTCAAACACCCCTTTCAGAAATCCCACATTTTCAGGAGAAGGGAGCAGCACAAACACCTTCCTTCACAAAGGACACCAGGTTCCTCAGGGCTCTTGCTTAATGACACCATTAAGTCCAGCATTTTCACAGCTCCCTTGCAGGGGAAGCCCAAGTGGGAGGTTTTTCTTTTTATAGGAAGAACAATATTTAGCTCTGCAAAATACAGAGGGTTTTCCTTATTTCCTTTCTTCCATCGGGCTCCTCTTCTTGCAGACCCTCCAGCTGATCAAATCTGCTGCTCCCTTTCAGCCTCCTCAGAAGCAATCCCAAAAGGTGAAGATTCTTTGGGTATGAAAAGAGCATTTCTGCTCTTATAAACCTGCTATAAACCATTCTCCAGCTCCAGCACAAGCTATTCAAACATTCCTTCTGCTCTTTAACGGTTATATACAACATTTCTTAATCAGAAAGTCCCAGGATACCCTGGATATCCATCCCCAGCACCCTCCAATGTCCACCTCCAGGCTCAGGTAACAGTTTTGAAAGAACAGGCAGTCATTAATGCATCTTTTGGAATCACAGTTTTTCCCGTCTTTCAAAACCTGGTTTAAGTCCCTAAAGCTTTCAAGCCATCTCCCTTCCTTCCCCCTTTTCCCCAGCAGAGCTGAAAACTGTTTTTATTTAATAGGAAACAATAAATGTTCCCTGGGATGCTGCATTGAGTAAATCATAAATGCTAAAAAGGAAAAAAAAAAGGAAAAGAAGAAAGATCCTCTTGGACAGCAATTGAGATGTGAGCTCTCTGGGAGATGGTGCTGTTTTGATAAGAATATGCATTGAATATTTCATTTACAGGGCAATCCTAGAACTTTATTTAGCAGCATATTGGCCAGACAGCTGTAATTTAGAACATACTGTATTCCTAACAGCTCCCAATTATAAATTCCTTCAGCTTTAACTTACAGTAACCACAGCTCCTTCTATTTTGGAGCTCTAAATCCACCATTTCTCCCCTTCACTCATCTATGGCATATCAAGAGCTCCTACACTACAAACACAGCCTTGCTGGAGAAGGATCCTAAATCCAGCATTCTCTACCCCCAGCAGAGCTAGCAGGCTTCCAGCACACTCACTGCTCCACAGAGCAATGTTTTATTGGTTTATTTGGGGGCAGTGGCCCCATTTGTCAGTGCAAAGCCATCCTGCAGTGCCCTGCCAGCAGCAGGCTGGGAAAATGGCTGTGCACATTCCATCCTCCTCCTGCTGCAACGAGAGCTGCAGCTCCTGCCAGCAAGCCTCACGTGCTCAGCGTGGCCCTGTTCTTTGACCTCACACCTATTTTTTTAAAGGATTAAGGCACTGACTTGAAAATAAGCAAGCTCTTCACTGGAGGAGAATCAGTGCTCCACGAAGCCTTTGTGTCTCTCCCCTGATCATGAGCTCCTGTGGAACAGCGCCTGTTGACGGCTCTCCCAGCCCATCCTGCTGACTTGATCAAATTTCTGCAAGGAACAGAAGGAGCAGATGAACTCTGGAAAAACAAAGCTCCTGCCTCCATGCAAATATCCCTGGTTAAGAGGAGAGGAGAAATAGAGCGAGCATGATGTGTGTACGGAATTGGCTCCACAGACGCTGCTTCTCAGCAACTGCCATAAGGTGGCAGTGGGTCTTTAAGGCTACCTTACACCTTCCCACAGCACAATAGGAACGAGCACACCAGTGGGTTTCCAGCAGCTGAAACTGATTAAGTCAAATTTCCTCATCAAGGGAACCAGGCCCTACATGAAAACTTGGGGCTGAGATCACCTCCACTGCCAGAGTCACACAAGGAGGAAAAGGCACGGGGGTGAATTCTGCAAAGCCATAAAGGCAGCCCCCATCTGAGCCAAAGAAAACCAGCCCCTTTTCCCTCTGGCTGTACAATCACAGTGCTGTTTGTTTTACAGAAACGCTTCTCTTTGTGCATTCATCCAGCCATAAACAAGCCAGTGACCATTAAAGAGTAGGAGAAGTTCTGCCTGGCCAGCAAGCTGGGCTCCAGCAGGATTTTATGCAGGGAACATAAAAGCCAGCCCAGTAAGCAAGCTGGTCACCAGCTCAGCACTGGGCTGATGTAGCAAAACAGGCCCAGGAAGCACCGAGGAAGAGTTGGGTTCACATGAAAGATGGAACCAGGCAATAAACAAGCAAATTACTTTAGGTAATGAAGTGACTCATCATGCAGAATGCCCATCACCTGGGACACAGCAATAAAATCAAATCTATGCCAGTCACCCCCTGAACCATGCTGTGAAAAGTGGCCAGAGGTGCCCTGAAGGAAGAGCTGATCTACCTTACAGCACAGAGCTGTGATCACAGAGATTTCTGCTCAGAAAGTCAAACACAATAATTCTGTACCACCCAAGGATTCCCAGTGCTGACAGAGCAAACCCCTCATCTTACCTGTACCTACAGCCAGGCTGGAACACAGGTGGGTCCCCCCATGTGTGAGGGGACAGGTCAGAGAGAGCTGATGTCCCCCTGCTCCACACTAACCCAGAGCTCCCCTACACCTCTCTAACACAAACATCCAGAGCCAATGTAAATGTTTAATTGGCACCTCACCATGCAGCGTGCTTGTACAACAACTGGAGTCAATCGGCTCATGCAGCACATACCTGCTGGTGCTTACACATTCCTTGTAAAAAGCTGGCAACTACGGGTGAAATCCAAGAGCCCAAGCGAGCACAACCCACACTGCCTTCCCCCAAACCCACTCACCAACACATTAAACCCCTGCAAGAAGCACAGAAAAATCTCTCTGCCAAAGGAATAAACGTGCATATTCCCTCCTTTCCATGCCACTTTGGAGGACCTGAGGTGGCAAGGTTTGTTTGCCATCACTGGAATGCAAAACAAGTCTGAAAGAGGGGAGTTGGAGTTTAACATTCTTCCACCCTCCCACAATCCCAGAGGGATCTGGAGCAGGTCTGAGCCCTGCGAGGTTCCCCATTAATAACAATTAACGCCCGAGCCCACGATGAGATGAGACGCAATCACGTGCCTGCCACTATGAAGGCTCAGCCCTGGCTGCAGCCTCTGCCTGCTGTCACCTCATGTCACCACCCTGACATTGCACAGGTCCCTTCTCCACGGCCAGCAAAGGTCAGCACTGCAAACCCCTCCCCGCGGATCCGCAGGAAGCGTTTGAAGCCATCTCGTGTCAGTGGTTTAACTGCGCTGCTTTTGAATCAATTCCAACAGTTTGCACTCCAGCCGCTCTCCAGGCTGCCCCAGCCCAGGGCCACGGCAAGGAACCCATGGATTTGCCCTACCTCCATCCTGGCTGCGGGTCCCTCCTGCTCCTGACTCCAGGCCTATCCCTCCTCCAGCCACAAATCCATCTCACTCCATGGGTGCAGCCTCCACCCCGGAGCATGCTCAGTACGGGCTGATCTTCAGCCATTTCAGAGCTTTAATGAAATGTAAGCATAAGGAAGTGTCATTAGCAAAAAAAAAAAAAAAAAAAAGGGGAAAAAAAAAAAGGTGCAGGATTCATCCCGATCCGGCCAACCTTCCTCTTCCCATCCTCTTGTCAAGGAGGCAAAGCTCTCACTGCGAGGATTGCAGGCATTTTTAGGCAGCAAGCATCTCGTTTTAGAACAAAAGCAAGGAAAATCCTGTCTCAGGCAAGCCTTGTGCAAAAGGAGCATTTCCCAGTGACATTCAAACCAGCCAATTTGTCACTCTGGGTCTTCCACAAATTACAATATTTTCATGAAATACCATTAATATTATTTTTTCCCTCAACGGGCTTCAAGCAAGGCTTTTAGCTGGCAATGCAAATAGTGCTTCCCAGCCATCTTAAAGCTAAACCTACCCCAGTCTACCCTGAACTCATTGAAGGTTATTTTAACTCCATTTGCAAGGAAGTTAAACAGCAGGTGAAAGAGAAGGAAAGAGACTGCAGTGTAACACACTTCATGCTACGCTCTCCTAAGGACCTGAATTTTAAGAGAGGTTTGTTTTTCACTTATCAGCTCTGAAATTCCTCCATCACTGCCTTGTTCCCTCAATGCAGAAAGGTTTGTTTCAATGAAGAATTAATAGAGGATTTTTTTAAAATCCTTCCTAGGTTTACAAGCAACAAAATATGAAAGACACACATTGTTGGAGCACACTTGGGGAATAAAACCCTGCATGCTCTGAATGATATGCACATGGAGCTCGACTATTCCTTAAAAACTGTTATTTCCCCACATATTTTTTGTATATCCCCTACAGATCTCTCCCAGCTCACTGAACTGCCCCAGAAAGCAAAGACAGTAGGTAAAAGTAAAGCTTTGCCAGGGCAAAAATTGGTTATTCGATCCCAACAAAGTTGCAACATATATATCCTGTTCCTCCTGTTGGGCTCAGGCCAAAACCAACTCTGGATGCTGAAATCAGTGAATTGTGTGTGCTCTGCCGAGCGGTGTTCGCTTCCGTGGAACACGAGCACTGTCTGCTCCAGAGCTGGAGCTGGAGGAAAATTCAGAAATAAAACCAGTGACTTTATCAACACAGCATTTCAGGAAACACCAGGGTGGCAGCTGAGCACCAAACCAGCTTTTTTCCCGAACAGAACTTCCAAGGGAATCGAAACAACACCACAGCCATTCTGTACAACGCCACAAGCCAAGATTTTCATCAGGCCCCAGCACATCTGTGCCAGATGCACTACACAAACAACTCATGATGTTGTTCCCTCATCCCTTCCCTGATAAATTCAGCCCAGTCCTCAACACCAAGCCACAGCTTTTTAGCAAATTCTCTGGGCCCTCGGGAGCGCCAGGCAGCCTGGCACGCCAAGCGCTGGCGAGCTGCTTTTTACTGAAATATTTTTAGAGCAAAAACATTTGGTAAAGTGACCCAGGATAAACCACACTACTTCAGTGTGCTGAGCTCTGCTCAGACCTCTCCTCCTGCTCCAGGATGTCACCAAAGGCCATTTGGCCCCAGGCTGTCCCCTCTATTGGGGCCCAGATCAATTCTCTCCACGCCACACTGGGCAATCCCAGACACCACCCAGTGCCTTCATTAAGCACAGATTGATAAACCCTGCCAACAAATTCTATTCCCATCCTCTGCTTTGCCTGGAAATTGGAGGTAGTTTAAAAATAATATCCAGACCATAAAATCCCGAGGCATGTCTGCTGAATCGAGCGGTGTTTGCATCTCGCACAGCTCAAGCATGTCAAATTTGTTTCCTTGGAAACAAAGACCAATTTGCAAGCATTGCTTTCTTCCCTTTTTTATTTTATGTAACGAAGACATCCATACCTGCAGCTCTTGCTGATACAAAGGAATTAAAGCAGATTCACCTACTAACAGGGTTCATAAGAGAATTATTAATGGATTTCACTAATGAACCATTGGTTTGCTGCACTGAGGGAAAACCAGAGCACGTTGCTATTTTAAAACCCCATTTTCCCTCAATGGATGCACACTCGAGGCATAGCATTGATATTGTTTCCTTGGGGACAGGTAGAGCAAAACAGCAAAACCCAGAGTGATTTCCTTACCCTGGGTTGGGGATGGTGGGCCCAGTGGAGGAGCAGGAAATCCTGTCCTGGTTCTGCCACACCACTGCAAAGCACACACAGCCCAAACACACCTGCCTCCAACACAGGCTGAAGAGACAACACAAGCTTCACAAAAAACAAAAATTATAACATCTTGTAGATATGTTTTGGCAGTTTTAAGCCCAACTTTTCCCCAAAACACGCAGTAGGAAAGTTGGGAAGCCAGACCTTCTGTGTAGCCATAACTCTTCTCCCAGCCCCACTCCCACCTCCCAGGGAAGGCAGTAAATCCTAAAGCAATGACACACAACCTCTCTGTGAGGGCATGAAACAGGAGGGAGGGCAAAAGTGTCAGAGCTGGGTTATCCACAGGCTCATTTACAAAGGCAGTCAGAGCCCCCAGCCTCCAGAGCTTTTGTCAGGAGCTCAGCACTCTCACAAATCCGTCAGATAGAGCGAAAAACCGACACGTGAGAACAGCAAATAAAATGATGGCTCCTCAAACACGCCCTCCCCGAGGCCTGCTCAGCACAGGGGTCATCCCCAGATCATTCCCTGGGTCACCTTACAGTCTCTATCTGAGAAGGTCACCTTCACAGCCAAGGGAACAGAGCTCCAAACTTCTCCTGCTCCTGTTAGGATCACTGCATTGAAAAAGCCACGGGAGCTGCACAAACAGGAGGTGACAGAGCAAGAAACCCCTCCTCTTCCACATAAGGGACAAAGCTTCACCATTCCCTGTCCCTGGAGATTTCCAGTGTTGTTACTGGAGCCAATGGTCAGCACTAAATCTGATAGAACTGTGGATGCTTCACACTGCAGGCCTTGGACTCCAACATTACAACCAAGCTTGGCAAGGCCACTTTCCTGACACAGCAGCCTTGCTCTGCTCTTCAGCAAGCCCACAGTAGCCCCAATCACCTGGAGAGCAATCTGTAAACAAAAAGCACCCATAAAAACCCTAAACCCTGCAAATGTCCAGCAGAATTCCCAGAGAGTCTCACCCTCAAGCCTGAAGAATTTTTTTTTTTCAATACATTCACTTGGAGAGCTCTCAGCACCACCAGCTCAAAGTTCCAATCTTGCTGCTGTCAAGGAATCCTGGAAACAAATCCCCCAGACTGCCAACAATGTGCACCCTTTCCTAAATACTGTAATTGCTAAATTTGATTCCAACCAATGCCACAGTCTGAAGGAGTTTTGGAGACTGTTGAATGAATTCTGGGGGAAATCCATGAAAAGCCATCTAGTTCTTCCTGATGAAAAGCAGAGCAAATACTGAAAAAAACATCTAAACATCACCAGGTAAAAAAGAACCTGATAGATACATGGGGATTTGCTTAGAGATACTGTAACAATAATTAGGACTTTAAAAAGCAATTTATAATAAAAGATGGGAATAGTAGGCATATGTATCCACTTTTGCAGATGGGAAAATCAAGGTTTGGAGGATTAACTGCCAAAAATTTCTGGGGCAGCCCTTCACAAATGTATGGAGCAGAGGAACAGGGTACAGGAGAACTCGATGTGAAGTCATGCTCAGCTGCTGATTTCCTGAGTCACCTCAACTGAACAAGCTAGGCCACCAAGGAATGTGTTTGGACAGCCCATAAGAGCTGAGTCAAATTTAAATTCCTCTGAAGTCTGAGCACCTCAAGCTCCCTTCAATAAAACCCTCCATTATTTAAAAGCAACCAGAAAACCCCAAACCACATAATGGACGTAACAAACACATCGGTATTTTCTCCCTCTCTCTGATATTCCCTTAACCAACATGTTTTTGGAGGGGAGGGGAAATATTTATGCAGAACAGTGACCATGCAATCACTAAGGAGCTCTTTATGCCCATTGCCAAGTTTGAAAGTGGGTGGATGCCATGTGGGTGAATCTGTGACACCAGGACACAGGCCAGGCTCATAAAAGGAGTCAGACACGTTGGAATCAACCAACAGGAGCAATAAATTCTGGGAAGTTCCTTAGAAATGTTCTGTCAGATAACTGGGCTGCAAGTCAAAGCCCCTGGGGCAAGGGCATGAGCTCTGTTATGGGGTTTTAATGCAGGTGCCTGAAACAGCTGGCAAAGGCTTGGGTGAAAAGATGGGATCACACAAAAGGAAATGTGGAAACATTTCAGAGGGAGATGACACCACTTCCTATCAAATTTAACTATTGCAGGTGTGGGAGGGACAATGAGCTGATGGGTGCTGAGAGCCCCAGGTGTGTCTGGAGACTTCTGAACTCAGGTTTGAATTTGGGGTGACATTCATGGGATTTATTTTAACATCCAAAGCATTAAACCATCCAATTGCTTGGGCTCCTAGAGCCACAACACTAAAGCTTTGCTGTATTCTGGAGAACAGAGACATGGACAGCCTGACAAGGGTAAGCCTGACAAGCTTACTGTGATGCTTCCCCACAGAAAAGCTCTGTAGAATAAAAACTAATTTTAAATCAAGAGTCACACACTGATTTTGGATGGCCAGTTCAGGTAAAGTTTTTTCAAATCTTTTTTTAGAATGACAGAATATCCTGAGCTGAAGGGACCCACCAGGATCATCAATCCCACTCCTGACCCATTCCCAGCACCCTTGGGGGAAGAACCTTGCCCTGATCTCAGCTGAACCACTGCCACAGCTCCACACCATTGTTCTTGAAGAACATCTCCTCACCATGTACAGACATTCCAGCAAGAGGCAAATGGTCAGTACACTTCAAAATGAGGCAGTGGTTTCACAACAAAAATGAAACCACTATTTCAGAAATAACTTCCCTTCAATTCTCCTCACTATTTGCTTGGGGTCCCAGAGCCACATCACTAAAGCTTTGCTGTATTCTGGAGAACAGAGACAAGGACAGCCTGACAAGGGTAAGCCTGACAAGCTCACTGTGATGCTTCCCCACAGAAAAGCTCTGTAGAATAAAAAATTACTTTTAAATCAAGAGTCACACACTGATTTTGGGTGGCCAGTTCAGGTAAAGTTTTTTCAAATCTTTTTTTAGAATGACAGAATATCCTGAGCTGAGGGGACCCACCAGGATCATCAATCCCACTCCTGGCCCATTCCCAGCACCCTTGGGGGAAGAACCTTGCCCTGATCTCAGCTGAACCACTGCCACAGCTCCACACCATTGTTCTTGAAGAACATCTCCTCCCCATGCACAGACATTACAGCAAGAGGCAAATGGTCAGTACACTTCAAAATGAGGCAGCGGTTTCACAACAAAAATTCAACCACTATTTCAGAAATAACTTCCCTTCAATTCTCCCCCCTTCCCACCTCCCTCTATAAAACCCATTCATTGCCTCACAAGGAGGCACAGAGCTTCACTTTGTTAACATTTTAAACCGAAGGACTCAAAATACAGTGAAACACTAGGAAGAAAAAAAACCAAATAAACCACAAAATGCTGCAATAACAAGCAGCCCTCAGAGCTGTGAACCAGAGATTGGGAAAGATGAACTTTGCAGAATGTCTGCCCAGCATCCCCTCTCCTCCTCTGCCCACTCTTGGCCACAGGAACCAAAATCTGTTTGGGAAGCAAAGCAAGGGAAGGTGGGATTCCACCAGGGAGAAGTTCTGCACACTGAGAAAAAGACCATTTGCACTATTTTTGTTATACCAGAAACAGAAAAGGGCTGTACAGGATCCAGATTCTCCCTCCCAATGCTGATCTGCTGAATTTAAATGTGAATCAAAAGTATGATGGAAGTTTCTCCTCCACTCTCATACAGCCTCACCCCAGAGGAAAAACAAGCAGAAGTCATTGGTTCTGGTTCAGTCGTAGCACATTAAAATAAAATAAAATAAAATAAAATAAAATAAAATAAAATAAAATAAAATAAAATAAAATAAAATAAAATAAAATAAAATAAAATAAAATAAAATAAAATAAAATAAAATAAAATAAAATAAAATAAAATAAAAGATAAAAAATAAATCCTGAGTATTTCTCTTCTGCAACAGGAAGCCAAACACCAGCCTTGATCACTCCTGAGCTCCAGTTAAACAAACTCAAGGACTGCTGGAGTCAGCTTCCCTTCCTCCAGCAGTTTTGTCAGACATTAACTTGGTAGCTGAAAGCTCTGGAGTTTCACAGGAAACTTTCCAGCACACAGCCTCAGAGCCAGGCCCAGAGCAGGGCACCAAGGCAGCTCCAATGCTGACTCTGCTGCACTGGGGCAATGGAGCTGCAGCAGGGTTCTCATGTAAAAACCAAGAAAAACCAGCCAGGGGGGCAGAACATGGCTCTGCAAAGAATTCCTCCAGGGTCCCCTGGCCAAAATGGATGCAGAGCCCAGCCCCAGGAGCAGAGGGGGATCTCCATGGGATCAGCACATTCCCTACAGCCACAGCCTGCAGGGTGATCCCTGTCCAGCCTCAGAGGGGAGCCCAGAGCTGCTGCAGCCCCTGGCAAACATCACTCAGCTTTTAATGCCTCCCTAAAAGTGTGTGCAGCTCTCAGCACAGAGCCCATGGGAGCTGTGCTCTGCACTGGGAGAGCACTGGGAGCCACAGGCATGGACAGGGCCTGCTCAGGCCCCTCCAGAACAATCCCACCCATGGGAAAGCTCCCAAACACAAGTGCCCTCGTTTAGGCTCAGTGATACAGTGCTCCAAAGCAAAAACCCCAAGGAACTCAAATCCTCCATGATCCTTTCCCTCCATGTGCACCCTGCCCCTTTCTCCCACCCACAAGGCACTGGCAGCCCCAAGGGGACAGAGGGGAGCTCCCAGCCAGCCCTGGGAGAGCTCTACTGTCCCCTCCTGTCCCCTCCTTCCTGGGTCAGCTCTGTCAGCAGATAAACTCAAATGCTTCTAAGCCTTGAACACAACATTCCCATCCTAGCAGCAGAATTGCTCCATGGCAATGCCCACTGCCAAGTTTGAAAGTGGGTAGATGCCATGTGGGTGAATCTGTGACACCAGGACACAGGCCAGGCTCATAAAAGGAGTCAGACACGTTGGAATCAACCAACAGGAGCAATAAATTCTGAGAAGTTCCATTTTTCCTCTAAGGAAGGAGGAGGGAAAGCCCCACTCAGGTCATGATAACAACATCAGCCAGGTGGATATAAAGGGAATATCAGATCCTGCCACCATGACTGCACCACCTCTGATATTCCCCTCTCCTGACATGTGGAAAACCTGCAAGGCTGGATATGTACAGGTCAATATTCTGTGACCTGCCTGGAGCACCAATATTTTTTTTCCTAAGTCCTTTATAGAAGGAACAGAGTTAAGGATCAACTCTAAAGCAGCCCAAAGTGCCTGTCACTTCAAACTGCATCTCTCCACACAAAAAAAAAACATTTCAAAAGGTCCTGTAAAGCCCTGCATATCCCTCTATGAATCTAAACATGCCCCATTCCCAAGGGGAAGGAATGGATACCATAAATCAAACTTGGGAGGCTGCATCCACTGCAATGCACAAGCAAACAAACCACAAGTACACACAAATCTTCCTGCAACAGCATCATCTGTACACAGCAGCCTAAATAACTGCCAGGTGTTTATACAGCAGGACTAACTCTGCAGGGAGGGAAGAACCCACTCCAGTGATTCAAGGGATTCCTATCCATTTGTTTTCCCAGGTTCTTACACCTCATTTCAACCCCAGCAATGCTGCCTTGCACTCAGCAGTTGACTTCACCTTCAGTCAGCCTGCTTGGGAGGAAGGAAGGTTGTTGCCATCATTTTGTTTTAAAGAGCTACTTCCCTGCGGATCCAGCTGTGCTGATTTGCACAGCTACACTGCAACAAGATCCTTCCAAAATTAAGGTCAACTCAGCCTGTGTCTCATGGAAAAATTCATCAAATATTTTGTCATGTGTTTTTCTAGAGGTGAAAGCCAAATTCTGTGGGAAAAACCAAACTCACCAAGCTTGGGCCTTCCAGACTTACCACGACACAAAATCTACCCAAGGACAACTCATTTTTTTCTTACACATAATTGAGAACTAAATGGAGGCTCTGTCTTCACTGCAAAAGCCACGTCTGTGCTGAAAGGGCCACCTGAAGATGGGTTGAAATGCTATTACCTTGATTTGCTAGGAAGGATCAAATTGGAAATTAATTTAAATTGGCTCTCAAGGTGAAAGCATCCTTTGTTGTGTCTGCACTGGGCTGCAGTGCTGGAATTGCCACCTGAACACAACACTTCTGGCACTGGGCACAGTGCAAGACTGTGACAAAACCATAAAACAAGTGTGGGACACCAACTTACACAGGTTCTTTATGCAGGCAGTTGTGCTCCATTTCCTCTCCTTCAGCCATTCAGGGTTTGTGGGACACCTCCAAACCCAGGTTTCTGAGCCTGGTAGAGCCCTGTCCTCCCCAGCCTCTCTGAGATGCTCCCCATGGAGAAAGGAAGGGTCAGTCCTTCCCACCCATCCATCCAGGGCTCAGGGAACTCCCTTGCATCACTTTTTAGTCCTGGGCCTGGAGGACAATTCAAGGAAATCTCCTGCAGCCACTGCAGACACAACCAGCAGCATTTGCCTCCCAGCCCTTGGCCATCCCCACCTGTTTCCCACCTTTCCCTCTCCATCCCCAAGTGCCTCCCTTGAACACATTTTGGGGAAGTTTTGCCTGTTTGCAGTTGTTCATTGCACTGATGCCCAGTCCCTCAGTCTCCTCTTGTGTTTCAAAACTCTCTTCCCATATTTTTAACTCCTGTATTTTCTCACACTTGTTTCTAATTTATTCTCTCCATCCCACTTCTTTCTCTCTAACTCTTTCATACCCTCCTGTTGGAGCAGGTTTAAAAACAAGGACCCTGCTGTTGCTTACCTCCAGGTACAGGCAGCAATAAGGCTTAAATGCCTTAATTTCACACTTTAAATTTTTTACAAGCTTTGCCTAACATGTCCTGCTCAGCTAATGATGCTTCTCTATCAAGCACATATTGCATCCTGTCAGGAAATGCAGTTTTGAAGCAGTTGCTCCTATCCCACATGGAGAATGAACTGTTAAGCAAGTGCAGCAAAACCAGGAACCCAAGTTAAAGATGAAGAGAAAGATCCCTTTGCAGCAAATAATAAAAATAAAGCTGGTGGGTAAAACAGGGGTGGCACTGACACCTCCCCTTGCTCCCCACAGCCCAGTGAGTGCCCCAGCTGCCCCCAGGCTTTACTGCTTCATCAAACCCCCCAAAGTTCATAGAATCATTAAGGTCAGAAAAGTCCTCCAAGACCATCCAGTCCCAACATTCCCCCAGCCCTTTAAGGCCACCACTAACCCACATCCCAAAGTTTTTGGGGACAAATGGTTTTGAACACTTACAGGGCAGCCTGCTCCAATGCTTGGCAGCCCTGAAGAAACAGTTCCATGAGGAAATTCCTTTTGATGTCCACCCTGAGCCCCCCTGGCCCTGCCTGAGGCCGTTCCCTCTGCTCCTGTCCCTGTTCCTGAGGGCACAGCCCAATCCCCCCGGCTGTCCCCTCCTGTCAGGAGCTGTGCAGAGCCACAAGGGCCCCCTGAGCCTCCTTTGCTCCAGGCTGAGCCCCTTCCCAGCTCCCTCAGCCTCTCCTGGGGCTCCAGACCCTTCCCATCTCCATTCCCTGCCCTGCTCCATCCCTCAGTGTTGGTGGGACCCTTCAATGGTGAATTCCACAAATCCCAGCCAAAACTGGGATTGCTGCTGGTTCCCTCCCCGCTCTGGAGCTCTGCCTGCCCTCCCCAGTGCTCCCATTTGCTTTTGCAGAAAGAGACATTTTCAGCAATGACCCCATTCCACTGCGCCTCCTACTTTCTCTTGCTTTCCTCCATCATGAATCATTAACCATCCCAATTTATCAGCAGATAGCTTTATATATATATAGCTTGACTTTTTTATATATATAACTTAGCATATGCTTGAAATTAAAAGAATAAAGAAAATTGCATTGAACTTCAAGGTTTGGAGTTTTGTTTAAAAAAAAAAAAAACAAAGCTGCAAAACTATCCCACAGAACTTTCTACTAAAAAGGGAAAGTCAAACCTGGTTGAATTTTGAGCCTACCAACCTCCTACCCTTTTGATGTCTGACAACAAAGAGGTGTGAATGCCATCAAATCACACACAGGTACAGGCAGAACCATCCTGGGCTTGTGTTGATGCAGCACAAGCTGCCATGCAATTCAAAAAGCCCCAAAACCAGACTTTAGAAAGCAAAAACCTGCCCATACACCCCAGTCCCCTCATTTCTAACTTTAAATGAGGGTCACAAAGCACCAGTGTAGAATTGCCTTGGCAATGTGTCAGATTTCCAATCAAACAGCTCCTCCTGCCCCATTAGAAACCCTCCCACAGGGATATTTTCTACATCCCATGTATTATGGAAGTGTCCCAGGGCACAGGCAGAGTTTCAGGGCTCTCTGTGCCACCCACTCCCACATTCCCAACTGCAAATTCCCTCCTTGGCAGGGCTGCATTAAAGCAGGGAGAAGGACCTGCCTTACCATGGGGCAATTAGCAAGCTGGGGGGGAAAATAAATAGGAAATATAAATATAAATATAAATATAAATATAAATATAAATATAAATATAAATATAAATATAAATATAAATATAAATATAAATATAAATATAAATATAAACTAATTAAAGTTTTAAAATTAAAATATAATTAAATTTTAACATAAATAATAAATGAAATAAATAGGAAATAAATAGGAAATAGGCCATGCAACCCATGGCCTTCCCTGCTGGGAAGGAGCCCTCCTGTCACTTTTAGAGCACAGAGGCTCCATCCTGCCAGAGCCACCAGCACAGGGATAAACCAACCAGCAGCCAGGCAAGTTCTGAGGTGTTTTGTCCTAAGAAATCCTCATGAAATCCCAACAGAGCAAAGCATCAGCAGGAAAAACCTCTCAGGGCAAGTGTGGGGTGACAAACCCTGTGTCAGGCTGGGTTTTTACAATCCCAACAAGGATTTTGGGGTGTGTCCATAATCTCACAGCGTGGAAGGGATGAGGAGGGAGCAGCATCTCCTGGCACAGCACAAACCCATCCCATGCCATGGTGGGATGGAGGAGCCAGGATGCCCACAGACCTGGCAGGGCCAAGGAAGCAGCTTGAGAAGAGCAGGGACAGTTTTTTTTCTTGATCATTCCTTGGAATAAAATATATTTTTTAAAAAAAATTGTTCACCGAGCGATTAAAATGTGCAAACATTTTGCTTGGTGTTCCGACTGCCACATTTAATATTTCAAACAACATCCAGGCCAATATTGTTGCTTAATTTAACATAACTGGATCCTGAATGCATTTCTAACAGATTAAACCACAGAAATATCCACATGTTTTAATGAGGATTTGGCACTACTCGGAGCCAAACACATTTTAGCAATATTTTTGGACTACAAATTCTTTCATAAGAAAAGAAAGCCCACTGGTAATAGAGCTGCATTCCCTACATTTCAAGCCTCTTTGGATTTATGTAAATTGAAAAACTGAAATATTTAGTGCCATTATAATTCAAGCAACATCTGGACAATTTTCTTTGCCTCGTAAAAGATTTCAGTCAGCTTTGCAGAGGCTCAGGCCATGTTGCTCAGCAGAATGGCTCCTTTTACATTTGCATGCTTCACTTCCATTCTGCAGTTTCTATGCCAACAAGCATTTGTAACTCTTTAAACAGCACATTTGGAACTGGGGGGAGATGGAAGATTGGAAATGTGATAAAGATTTGTTTGTTTGGGGGGGTTTTGTTGATGGTGTTTCCCTAAACCTAAATCATCTTTTTTTTTTTTTTTTTTTCCTTATTTGAGCCCTAGAAACCTCAAAAAGGCCCAATAACCATCACTGCAGCCATGGCAACTCTTCCACCTGCTTCAAAATGCAGCAGTGACTTGGTAAGAGGGGTTTGTTCAGTCAATTTGATGTATAAAATGTATATATAAATATATATATATATATACACAAAAATATATATTATAACAGATATAAAATGTGTAGATATAAATATATAAAAGAAAGACTCAATAGCAAACACTACAAATTTAGGTGTCCATCTCCTGCTGTAGAATCCAGGCCCTGTGGGAGTTTCCAAATCCCAAGGAAAAGTAAACAGAGAGAAGCAGCTACGAGTGAACTGTAACTCAAAACCCAGCAGTTTGATTTTTAACCAGATTTTTAGAAGTAACTCCTCCCCTTCCTCCCCACTCCCAGTCCCAGACCTCCCAGATGGCTCAAATTTTATATTTAAAGCTCCAAATTTTATATTTAAAGCTCATGCTCAGCGCTGTGACATTACAGGTGCAAGGAGACAAAGGAAACCACAGCCATGAAGAGGCACAACACAGCATTCAGAGCAAACAACAGTGATGATCTTGCAAAACTTGGAGAAAAAATTGTATTTTTTAATACAGATGAAGCCTAGATTGTGAATTCCTCTCCTCCTGAAGTTCCCCACAGGGCCAGGATGGAGCTGCCACCCTGGGATACCAACAAAGGAGCCCAAAAATCCCCAGTCAGAGGTGGCCATGGCATGGACAGGGGGGAGAAGGCAGGACTGGAAGAAGTTTCCTGAGGGAGCTGCACGAGCAGGGAGCACCCACCAACACCTGGTCCTCAGCATTTTTATTATTTAGTGACAGAACAAGGGGGAATTGCCTCAAAACCAGGGCAGGCCCTGGCACAGGGTGCCCAGAGCAGCTGTGGCTGCCCCTGGACCCCTGGCAGTGCCCAAAACCAGGTCAGAGCACCCTGGGACAGTGGGAGGTGTCCCTGCCATGGCACTGGAGGAGCTTTAAGGTCCCTTTTAACCCAAACCAGTCAGGGATTCTGTGATTTCCTTGTCCATGAGCTGCAGAGGATGGAAAGCAGCACCCACAGTGCTCCTGCCAGTGCTGAACATTCATCTCCAGGCTCCTGGGATGGGATCCATCAGCTCCTCCTGTGCAGATGTGACACTGCCCTGATGTGCTGGGAGGGGACAGGAGGATGGAAATGCTGTGCAATAATCAATCCTAACCACAGCACCGAGAGAAAAATCACAGAATTATTAAGGCTGGGGAACACCTGCAAGATCAAAAGGTCCAACCACCCCCATGTCCCCAATGCCACATCCACGTGGGTTTTTTCTCCATTTCACAGGAGTGCATGGAGCTCTTTTACAAGAGTGTATGGACCTATTTTCCAGGAGTGCATGGAGCTATTAACTGTATTAAAAATTAATTATTAATTATTAAACTGTATTAAAAAATACAGGTTTTCTCCATTCCACAGCAGTGCATGGCGTTATTACCTGTATTAAAAAATAACTATTAATTATTAAACTGTATTAAAAATACCATTTTTTTCTCCATTTCACAGCAGTGCATGGAGCTATTTCACAGGAGTGCATGGAGCTATTAACTGTATTAAAAATTAATTATTAATTATTAAACTGTATTTAAAAATACAGGTTTTCTCCATTCCACAGCAGTGCATGGAGCTATTTCACAGCAGTGCATGGAGCTATTAACTGTATTAAAAATTATTAATTATTAAACTGTATTTAAAAATACAGGTTTTTCTCCATTTCACAGGAGTGCATGGAGCTCTTTTACAAGAGTGCATGGACCTATTTTCCAGGAGTGCATGGAGCTATTTCACAGGAGTGCATGGCGTTATTAACTGTATTAAAAAATTATCTATTAATTATTAATTATTAAACTGTATTAAAAAATACAGGTTTTCTCCATTCCACAGCAGTGCATGGAGCTATCTCACAACAGTGCATGGAGCTATTTCACAGCAGTGCATGGAGCTATCAACTGTATTAAAAATTAACTATTAATTATTAATTATTAAACTGTATTAAAAATACAGTTTTTTCTCCATTTCACAGCAGTGCATGGAGCTATTTCACAGAGTGCATGGAGCTATCTCACAGCAGTGCTTGGGGCTATTTCATAGCAGTGCATGGAGCTATTAACTGTCTTAAAAATTAATTATTAATTATTAAACTGTATTTAAAAATACCTTTTTTTCTCCATTTCACAGGATTGCATGGAGCTATTTTCCAGCAGTGCATGGAGCTATTTCACAGCAGTGCATGGAGCTATTTCACAGCAGTGCATGGAGCTATCAACTGTATTAAAAAATAACTATTAATTATGAAACTGTATTTAAAAATACAGTTTTTTCTCCATTTCACAGCAGTGCATGGAGCTCTTTCACAGGAGTGCATGGAGCTATTAACTGTATTAAAAATTAATTATTAATTATGAAACTGTATTAAAAAATACAGTTTTTTCTCCATTTCACAGCAGTGCATGGAGCTCTTTCACAGCAGTGCATGGAGCTATTAACTGTATTAAAAATTAATTATTAATTATTAAACTGTATTAAAAATACAGTTTTTTCTCCATTTCACAGCAGTGCATGGAGCTATTTCCCAGTGCATGGAGCCATCTCACAGCAGTGCGTGACTGATCCAGGCTCCCCTCCCCACATCGTGCACAGGGAGCTGCCACTGCCCACGGATCAGGGCCCTGAGTGCTGTAAATTGGAGCATTTTCACCTCCCTCAATGAACTGTATGGGTGTGTACTAGCTGGAAATACAGCTCCATCTGCGACTGAAGAGACTGAGCCTAAAATACTGAAATCAACAGCAGCTTTTGACAGACAGGAGCTGGCCACAGGGGTGTTTCTGTCTGGGATGACGCCTTCCACGCCATGCACGAGCCAAAGGCACCAACAGCAAGAAAAAGCAATCCAGAATGAACAAATCCGGGCAGGTTTCTGCTGCAGCCCGCTCTTACACCTTCCCAAGATATCTGACCAGAGAGAGGAGAGAGATCTCACCTATTAAGAGGAGGGAGAGTGATTTGAAATCAATGTTTGGCAAAATCAAAGCCTGTGGGGACTCGTGTTAATGAATTCCCCTGCTGGGTTTAGGATGTTTAAAGGAAAACAAAAGATTGCTGCACGCAGGGCAGAGCAGGTGAGACCTGGGGAGGTTGTTCACACACCTGGTTTTCTATTCCCTAAGCTCCCCCGGAGCAGGAGAGGCTCAGGGACGCTCAGGTGATGAACCACAGTGCTGGGTGATGCTGAGATGCCCCTGCTGTTCTCCTGCTTGGGATGGCAGCTCAGAATTGGCTGGAAATGCAGCAGATGAGCTCATGTGCTCCTCAGCTCATGTCAATGCCCAGGGGCCACGGGTCCTTCCTGCCCAGCCTTCCCCAGGGGTCCCTTATGAGATTAGGCAGGGCCAAGCACGACAATTCACCATTAGCTGCACTAAGTGCTACGGAGAGATCATGGAAACCAATTAACTGCTGCCCTTCTCCCTCCTGTGATGGATTACACTCTGCTCCTTCAGAGCAACTCACATGAGGGGAGAGGGAAACACAGCAGAGACAAGAGGAATTTATTCCCAGGTGCTTTCTTGTGTGGACACACAGCACTGGAGCTGCCAGGTGTGGGTGGTGCCAGCAGCTCCTCCTGGATCCCCAGGGGATGAGCTCCACCTCCCCTGTCCCCAGAGCCACACCTGGACATGCTTTGGGACATGAGTGACTGGGCAGCAAGCCCTGGTCACTGCTGAGGATCTGGGGTGGCACACTGGGGTTTTACCCTCACCCACCTTCAGGGCAAACCCCACTGGAAGCACAACCATCCCAGCTCCAGGGTTTTACCAAAGCTTGCTGGGATAAAACAGGAAAGCAAAGAGGAGATCCAGCACTGCCCTGATGCTGACCTGGAGCTCTGTCAGTGCTCCCACACCACCTTCCCCATGAAGGGATGAAAAATAAATGTGCTGGGTGATAAAACACAGAGCTCCCTTCCCCACCCAACGCACCCACCAAGGCACTCATTTAGCTCTGAGATTCATCACTGAATATTGCATCACTCTGGAGCCTTTTAAGGAAACATTCCAGCATTTTCCCACATTAATCAGGTAACTTTTTTTTTAGCCAGACAGAATTAAAAATAACCAAGATCCAGGTAGGTGTCAGTGAAAAGCTCCAGCAGGGAAAATCCTGTGGATGGAGGGAAGGGGAAGGGGAAGGGGAAGGGGAAGGGGAAAGGGAAAGGGAAAGGGAAAGGGAAGGGGAAAGGGAAAGGGAAAGGGAAAGGGAAAGGGAAAGGGAAAGGGAAAGGGAAAGGGAAAGGGAAAGGGAAAGGGAAAGGGAAAGGGAAAGGGAAAGGGAAAGGGAAAGGGAAAGGGAAAGGGAAAGGGGAAGGGAAGGGGAAGGGGAAGGGGAAGGGGAAGGGGAAGGGAAAGGGAAAGGGAAAGGGAAAGGGAAAGGGAAAGGGAAAGGGAAAGGGAAAGGGAAAGGAAGTCCTTGCCCATCTCCAGGCACTGTCCCTGCAGACAAACACAACCAAGCCCAATGACAACTCTCCCCATTAATGCTGGATAATTTTAGGGTCTCAGCTACAGGCAGTCCATCTCTCCAGCAAAATCCTACCTAAGACTTGCACTATCTACCACAGCAGGCTTGACCCCGTTTTTATATGCAGAAGCAAAAAAAAAAGAATAAAAAACCCTCCTAATCCTACAGAACCCAGAGCAAATAACACTCTGGGACTGTGTGATACCACCCTATTAAATACAAACATGTTCCTACAGTAGCTCAATGATTTTAAGCATTCACCATCTTTTCATTTCAGTTTTAAGCACTTTGCCTGGCAACTGTCTGAAGGGCAAACCATTATGGAAATAGGAAGACAATTAATTTTCCTTTATTCTGGAAGAGAGGATTATTGGAATAAATAAAATAATCAGCTTAAACAAGAGCATAATTCACAACTTCTGAAAAACAGAGGACAGGTTTCTTTCATTTTCCTTTCCAGAGAAATGATTTCCTGGAATGGAGGTTGCAAGGGAAGTGGAGAAGTTTTGGAGTTAACCTTGGACTGCTGACTCACAAATCACTGCCTCCATGCCTTCAGCAGGAGGAAGGCTGGCATTTCACTCTTAGAGCCACTTTATATATTTATTTAATATAGCAAATCAGAACAGCCCCCCAAAAAGATACAGAGGCCACTTCCCAATCTCATTTGGAGCAGAGGTAAATCTGAAGCAGCCACTGTTGGACACCAGCCTTTGGCAGCACCACAATTAATGTGGTTAAAGGGGGATCTGACACCCTGTGACATACAAGTACACCTACATATATGAATTAAGTTACAGATATTTCACTCCCAAACCCCAGAGGGAGAAGGGAACAAATGGAAGAGAAGAGCTTTCAATTTCATATTAGCAAGAGATGAAATTATTTACTGAGAAAAACTGGGGGTATCTTGGTAAGAACTGTAGAGTTCTTTCTGCAGGACTCCTCTAATAAGCAGAAGGAGCTATAAAAATAGGATGGAAACCGTGGTTCAAGCCTGCTACAGCCTCAAAAAGAAACAGAGATAATAGATGGAGGCACAGATTCCCAGGAACACTAAGGACTGCAGAAATACTGAGAAATCAAATTGATGATGTGGAAAATAACACAAGATTAAGAATGATCAGGTTAGTGGGGGCTCCTGAAGGAGCAGAAGCAGGAGAAGGCACTTCCAGTTTGCAGTGGATTATGAGGATGGGGGATGAACAATCCCCACAGTCCAGGGGATGTTTGAATGGCTCAGAACTCTCCCTGTCCTTCCTCCAGTCACAAACTCCTGGTGCCCTGGCACAGCCACAGCCCAGCAGCTGAAGGAAGAGCTCCTGCACATCCCACAGCCTGTGCTTCCCACAGGGAACAAACAGCCATTTCCCATTTCCTCTGCTTCTCCTCCTCTGCAGAGCACTGAGGCACCAAGTAGGTCACAGAGCAGACAGCTCCTGAAGAATCACCTGCAGTTGGTTTCTTCTGCCTTCTTGGGTTTTTAGGAGTCACCAAATCCCTTCACCACCACCTTCAAACCCCATCCTCCATCCATCCATCCCAGACCTCTCCCTGCATCCCTGTCTCCTGCCTTTCTGCTCTCTCCCAGCTGTTCCACTCCATCTCTCTCCTGCAGGTTCTCAAAGCAGGATTTTCCTTCCATCTTCCCCTTCCCACAACCATATTTTTCCCAGCATGATGAACCTCTTGCACTGCTTCTCTCACCCTCAGAACCCTGGCTGTCCTCTGTGCTGGTCAATGCATTAAAGCCCATCCACCATGGGAATGGAGTCATTCTCTAATTCCACATCTGGGTTAAAAATCACAGCTCCTTCCCCTGTGTCTGTAACTTCACTCACTAATTCTCAGGGAAAAGGGGGAAAGGAGTCCCCTTTGCCAGCTGGTGCTTTCAGGCTCCCTCAGGTCCTCTCTCCATGCAGGGCTCCAAGGAGCACAGGATGGCCCAAGATCCCTCCCTGCTTCACTCAGGAGCCTTTGGGCAGGGACAGCACTGCCAAAGGACACAAAACAAGGATGCAGCAGCAAGGACTGAGCCCAGGCTGTTAAGGAAGCCAAAATTCAGCCATAAATTGTATTTCAAAATGGCCAGGAAGGCAGGAGAGCAGGAGGTAAAACTCCTCTGAAGGTGGAGAAATGCTGTGCGTGACAGCAAACCCTCCCACACAGCATCACCACAGAGAGGATTCACCACAGCAAATAATTACAGGGCTCCTGTCACAATATCTGCTCTTAAAGGCATTGCCAGTTGAGGCCAGGCTGGCTGAAGCAGTGAGAAGGGAGAGGAGCAAAGGCACCAGGCTTTGAAGTGGTCACCATTTGGGTATTAAAGCCTGGGACCTGCATGCTGTGTCCATCCAGCAGTCACCTCCTCCTCCCTGGGATTGCCAAGGCTGCAGGAGGGTTTTTGGATACACCTGTAGGATTCAGTTCCATCTTGTTCTTTCTGGTTTGAATACAGTCCTGGGCTGATATGATACCAAAAAGGTGAGCAAGTCCCAAATTCAGGTTTCAGTTCCTCCATTGAACAAAGCTGTGCTGGTGGAGAAAGAGACAAACTGGCCACACAGGCAAAATTTTCCACACAAATCTAAAGATAGGAATGTGCAAATTCAAACAATGAATCCTCCTCCAAAATCCAAGTCACCCATCTCAAAGAAAGCATCCAGGAGTCCCTGCCCTGCAAATCCAACCCCCTGCTCAGGACACAGCTCCATGGGATGCAGGATCTCCCTCAGCTCAGCCACACCACAGTGCTCAGGGTCTGCAAGGGGAGGGAGGTGCCCCCTCCATGGGAACCCCCAGCAGGGACCTGCAGACCCCTCTGGCAGAGCCCTAAAACAAACACACAAACTGAAATTAGATTTGGTTGTAGCTACTTTTTCATTCCAGACTGATCAGTTCCAGAGCTTGCTGGAAAGGAGGTGAATGTCTCCCTGGAAGAGAGGAGAAGCAGTTCTGGGGTGAGGGTGTCCCAAAAGCTGCTCTGATCCAGAGGCACCAAGTCCCCAGGTCACCAAAGGCTTGGTAAGGCTGAAGAACAGTGCCCTGTGCTGGGGACTCTGCTCAGCCACCAAAAATAGCTCATTTCCCCCATTATACCCTAAAACAAGAAGAGGGAGAGGGCTTTATCCTCTGGCTTGGAGCCAAACCCCATGGCACTAAGGAAAGTGTGACTTCTGTCCCTTTGCTGAGCCTTTCCCCCAGTCTGGGACTGCAAACAGGAGAAGGTTTAAAGCTGGTCCAAACCATTTCAGGGATGAAGCTGATTACTCTTCCCAGTGAGGGTGAAATAAAGAATGAGGTGATGGACCCAGGCTCCCTAAAGTCACCCTGTGGAAAAGGGAAGGACAGCAATGACCTGCACTGGGGGCAGCCAGGGCCCAGCACCTCACTCCAGACCAAGGACCAGCCCTGGTGTCACAGCACCTTGGGCCCTGTGCTGGTGAAGCAGCCCCCACCCACACACCTCAGCCTGAAGATGCATTTTTGTTACACCCTGATCACAGATTTTTACAGTTTCCTTTAACTTTCTTGCTTTCAACTTGGCTTCTCCAAAATACTATTTCCCAGTTCTTCCACCAAACGTGCTTTTAAATAGAACTTGATCATTTTTCTCTGAACTAAAACCCCTTGTCGTGGTGATAGATACATCACTGGCGTCAGTTAAAAATGTGAAAGAGAAAATCCTCATCCACCACTGAGAAACAAGCAGCACCACTGAATCCTGACACAACCATGATCCTCCACAACACGAGTCTTTGTTCTCACAATCATCTCCAAAACAATATTCTGACAACATCCTTCCCTATATAGATTTATATTGCTATATCTCTATCATTTCCCTCACGCCCATCAAAATGAAGTTATAATTAACCCATCATCAATAGAAATTACAATGATTTTGAAACAGCAAGAAACAATCTATTTGCATTTGGTAGCTAATTATTCCCCCTACGCACACAGCCACCAATGTTCCCTAAAACCATCCACAGAACAGACAGTCTGTGCTAGCCAGAGCTTCTGGAAAGGAGGGGAAAAGGAGGGACTAAGCAAAAAAACCTCAACGTTGGGGTGGCAAAATTTTCTTCAAATCCGCAGCATCTCGAGCTCAGCCGAGTCTGTAATAGAACTGCCCTTGTGAACTCATCCAGCAGTGCCAGAATCCACCTGGGTATCACATGGAAGCCGACAGCAACCTCAGGACGAACCTAGTGGGAGCCACTGACATCTGCTAAATTATTGAATTATTATTCCCTTCTTCACACCACTCCAAGGTAACACGAAGCCATTTTTTCAGTAAAAGCTGTTGGACATAAATTTCACACCAGGAGCGCTCCCAGAGCCGGGCAAGCCCTGGATCTGCAGTTGCACCTGGGGTTATCCCCTCCTCAAGGAGGAAGGGTGAGCCCTCCTTGCAGCCAGGGATGCCCAGGGGTGAGCTCCAGCCCCTCCAGCTCCCATCATCAGGTACAGAACAGAACAATGCCCTGCCCCACCCCCGCCCCCACGGCAGGCAGGTTTTGCTGACACATCACCTCCATTTCCTCGCCATCCCCAAGGATTACAGCGATGTTTGTAAGAGGTAAAGACACCAGCTCTGGTCAGGGAGCGCTGACTCGAGCAGCTCCAGCAGCCTGACAAAAATCAAGCCAGCCAGGCATTTCTGCTCGATGTCCTGGGAGCCCCAGGTTGGCCCTCCATGGCTTGTGCTGCGTTCAGAGGAAGCTGCCAAAAGCTCCAGGGATGGTAAATCACATCCTCCTTCACCCACGCCTCTGGAGGCGAGTAGAGAAAACACTCTTGGCTCATTAGGAACCATCCGAGGCTTCCCTTCCTCTGGGATGCCCCCACGAAGCAGGGATTGGGGAGGAAGGGGCTCAGTTCCACCTTGACACAATCCCTGTGCCTGCAACACTTACCTGGCTGCCAAGGCATCCCTGCTCAACACGCCGAGAGTCACCAGCCTTCAAAGCAAAGCCAAAATAGCTCAAGGATTGTTTTCCTTCCCCCATCTGACACGGGATTGCAGCTCCTCAGGCATGGGGAGGAGGGGGAGCAAAATAATAGTAATAATCACAAGCAAAAGACTAGTCTTCTGGAGGCAAAGCTAATCCTGTCACACATTTTCTTCCCAACAGAAGCATGAGAGATCGAGTCCCACTGGGTTCTGCTCACAACTAAACAGGACGAGGTGTTTGCAGCTCCCTTCTGCCAACACAGCTCAACCAAGGCCTCACCTCCTCTAATCATTTCACTCAACACGAAGCCACCCTGGTGCTCTACCCCAGCTCTAGAAAGCCAGCCCGAGCCTCAGGATGGCCTTGCACGGAAATAGGATTACTTTGGCCTGGAGGAAAAAAAGAAACCACAACATGAAGGTCACCCATAAAATCATTACACAGCTCCCTCTTCCCCGGCTCATAGAGAAAAAAACCTTTCTCAAACCCTCAACCTGAAAGGAGAAACACAAAAAGATATGTACATTAATGCCATATACCTCCGTCAATTTTTTTCCTCGTGTCTTTAGAGCAGTTGTTTACTGCAGCCAACTGCAGAGAAATTACAGTAGCTTAACTCTCCAACTCCCTCTAAAGGATTAATCTTCCAGTGAGCATGCTCACGCGGGAGCTTTTTCAGCACTTGCATCCATTTCATGAGTGAGGGCTGCTGCACACATGAGGAAATGCCATTTCAGGGCTCCAGGCACAGCGAGCAGCCCCAAACCAAGGGCTCAAGCCCTTCCCAGGGCTCCACAAAGGAGCTCTGCCCAAGGCTCCAGCTCCAAGGAGGTTGAAAGATTTCATGTCCATGGCCCCTTTCAGGAAGGAGGGGGGCGGTGGTTTCCCTGCGACACCGTTTGAAATGTCTGACCTTGGCTTTTCTCTACAGCCTGGTGGACAGTTCACCCACTGAAGCTGGAGTCAAAAATAGCTTCTTCTCACTGGCACATTTGTCCTTTTGCATCACTTGTTGGCTCATATTTGCTTTTTAGAAAAAATCAGGAAGAATTTGGGGTGCAGGGAGGGGGAGGGGAAACATTCTAATAAAAAGGAACAGCGTTAAAAATCTAGTTCTCAACTCTGCAACACAGTTGGTAACAGATCCTGAGACACATTTAACTCCACAGATTAAGGACCCATGCAAATGAGGATTTGCTGGTAGACAACAAATCCAGTATCTAAACAAGGCTGTTCAAGTAATCTTGTCCATTCTCTCCTAGACCACTGTAGATTAAACTGCTCTATTTGAGATATTTCTCTCTCACCTCAAAGGATGGCCCTCAATTCAAAGCCTTCCTGGTGAAAATAAAGCTCCAACATTAAGGACAAATACACTGCAGAAATAGTTTCTTCCATTTTCATCTTCTCATATTCCAGGGTTCTGCCCTTCCCCTTCCCATTTATCTATTTTATGTCCTGTTGCTTAATTGCTCTTTGTAGCTGAAAGAGATCCAAGCCTCCCCCTCCCCCCAAAGGCTCTTATTTCAACTTTTAAACCCAGCTTGAGTCTAGGACATGCAGAAACCAGACTGCAACCCCTGAGTCCAGGGAAAATCACAACCTCTGAGCCCAAGGAGAAAAAACCCAGAGGGGGCTCAGCCCAAGGTCTGAGCTCACTTCCCAGACCCAGCTCCAGGCTTCTCCCAGCCATTACAACCACCTAAACATGTACTTATTTTTCGAAAAGTCTTGAGTGTCTTTGATGCCATGAAGCCCCTTTAATGTTTTAAGCCACAAAAAGGCAAGATGCCAGGAGAGTGTTAAAGAAGGGCTATGGCTGTGTTTGACAGTGCTCGCTCACCATAGCGACCGTCCCCGCAAGAAATGATAAAACCTATGGTGACACTGGATATTTTGCTCTGTTGCCACCTAAATAGAATCACCCCCAGAAAGGGAATCTCTGTTACCATGCATTAAAATAGAGGCTTTGTTTTATTTATAAAGCATCCAAACTGGTTGGTTGGGATGTGTCAGAGCACAGGCTGCTCAGCCACCCCTCCCTGCTCCATCCTTCGGGGACTTAATGACTGATGGCAGCACCTCATCCTCCCCTCGCCTCCCACGGATCTCAGGTGCTGCTGAGCCTGCCCCAGCTCCCCCAGGCAAGGTCTGGAGCCAGGTGGGATCTGACCCTGAAAACCCCAGCAAAGAAACCCCCAGACTTTGGAGAAGGCAGAGGTGAAAAAGCCTCGATGGAGGAAGATCATGTCCCGCTCTTCCTCCTCCACAGCAGGATTACACCCACACGTGAAGGTGGGATAGCAGCTATGGAGTTATCCTGACCTGTCATTCCTCATTTGGAAACCAGTCATACTCCCTGAGAGTTTAGACTTTGAAGATTGACTACTATTGATTCTTCTGCAAGCAAACAGCCCAAGCTGGCAATCAGTCAATAATAAGCAATTACTCGACAGCCTCTTATCTGCAGATGCCAGGCCAGACAGCTCGATTTGTGGAGGCAGCAGGTCAATAAATCAAAGCTGTCCTCAAATTTTAAAATATCATCATTTAAAAACCCACCCAGCCTTCAAACTGGCTGGAAGAGCAGCCAGGTCAGGGGGATTCCTGCAGAACAGTGTGGTGGCTATCACTAATTTACAGCTCGGGAGATAGAAGGTGATGTGCTGAAACCCACCCCCGACACTCCTCACCTCTCAGGAGTAGCATGAGTGGCAGCTGGATGAAGATGATGAGAGGGAGAGGAGGAAGCAAAACCCTTCTCCTTTGAACAATGACTTGTAGGGGAAAAGCAGCCTTCCCAAAATACTTCCCAATCCCTGGGGCACACCTTGCTGCTCACCAGGAGCCTCAAACCCCAACAAAAACGTGTTTAACACCCCCCAGACAGCAAATTAACGGCACCTCTCTTATCCCCCTGCTGTGAACTCTGTGCCCTGGGTGTACAATTAATCATTTCATCCCAGGAAATGCACTTCCTCCCTTTTTCATGGCCTAAAACATGAGACAAGCACAGGAGCCAAAGGCTCCTCATGAGCATTTCAGAGTGACCCAGAGGCAACACTTTCAACCCAGCAATGCCAACAGTGCAACAAAGAAAACCAGCTGAAAACTCAGGGAGGCATTTCATGCTCTCAGTGCAGACTCCCTTTACAGGCTCATCTATATGAAAAGAGATAAAAATTGCCCATTTAATTTGCAGAAGACTGAGCATGCAGCTGAAATGCCAGCCCAGTGAAATGCCAATATCTATCTATCTATCTATCTATCTATCTATCTATCTATCTATCTATCTATCTATCACTGCAAGGGCAAACACAACCTTCTATCTAGTTCTGTAGACTCCAGAAACTTCCCTGTTTGTCCATGGGTTCTTGCACAAGTCATGGCAACAGCCCAAAAGCACCAAAAGAGCAGAAACATTTCACTAATCCTGCTGGTGCTGCTGAGGAGGGTGGTGGCCTGCAGGATGCTCTGTGCTCCACATCAGAAGTTCACCAGGGGCACAGGAGGATGGAACCAAGACACCCAAAAGCTGCCCAAGCACTGTAAATCCAATCCCCTTGGAGCCTGTGAGGCTTCCAGTGCTAGAGAAATGTCCCAGATTCATCAGGTTTGGGGCAGCTCCACCACCACACCACAGTGATCCCACCCAGGCTGGCTGCCAGGGGCCCAAAAAGTGCCAAGTGCCCAAGAGAGGAAAAGGAATGACTTGGGAATGTCCTACCATTGGTCCCAGGAAGGGCAGTGTTTGTATAATGATGATCAAATCTTGCAGACTGAGTAGCTGCAATCATACCAGCTTGAAAAAACAAGATTTTGAACCTAAAATCTAAATAAAAAGGGATGACCCAATGGAAACAAGATCAATCCCATAGCTGCTACTCACTCTTCACACTCCACTTGCCAAAAAATTCAGGTATCTGAGGATACATTCTAAATATCCTGTCTTCAACACTTTTCAGTGGTCTGGGAGGGAAGGCTGGGTGAAAGGCAGCAGATCATGGATTATTTCAACTTTACTTGGCAGCTGGGACAGACTTCTTGAGGAGCCTACTGAGGTTTTCACTTCCATCTAGACAGGGTGCACTCAGGTCCTTGCAGCAGTGGCTGGGCCAGCAGGAAGCTGTGGGAAGCTGTGCCCAAAATCTCAAAAAGATTTCTTCTCTTCTTACCCACAGAGCACCTACAGGTGGCTTTTACACTGCCAGCCTTGTCTGCAGCACCGTGGCAAAGCATGGGAGAGCACTCAGGAGGGAAAAAAAAAGGTGTTAAATGCATCTTCCTGTATCACTCTCACCATATATAGAGAAGCTACAAAATGCCAGAGCAGCTGACAGGATCCCACAAACCGCAGTGCAGAGCACCAGAGGCTCCTGAGTTTTGCAGGAAAGGTTTTCACCCAATACCTGCAGTTTTCTGATATAAATATGGACATTTCCTTCCCCCTCCAGCAGTGCAGATGGCCAGCAGCTCAGTGGATCCATGCTGTAAGGGCAGTCCAGTGGCAGCCCAGCTCTGGGGAGGAGCCTGCAGAGCTGCTGGAGTTGCTGGGCATGGAAAACATTTTTTATTTACCCAGGAAGGAGCTGCCTGCCATGGGCCTGGCTCCCACAGCCCCACTCCAGAAAGGTTTTCACCCAATACCTGCAGTTTTCTGATATAAATTTGGACCTTTTTCCTTCCCCCTCCAGCAGTGCAGATGGCCAGCAGCTCAGTGGATCCACGCTGTAAGGGCAGTCCAGTGGCGCTCTGGGGAGAGCTAGAGCTCTGGAGTTGCTGGGCATGGAAAACATTTTTTATTTACCCAGGAAGGAGCTGCCTGCCATGGGCCTGGCTCCCACAGCCCCACTCCAACCAGTGCTGACCTACCCCACACAAGGAAAATAACACAGCAACTTTACAAACCACAGCTGTGGCAGCAACACAAAACTATTTCTCACCTTTTATGACAAAAAGCAATGCCAGTTGCAAGACAATAAGACATCACAACCTGCCATTCATCCTCCCATCTCAAGGCACAGCCATTCCATACAAAAGCTGGAGATCACCTGTCGTGCTCTGCTTCCTTCTTTCAAATGCAGCATTGTGTTAGCACCAGGATCCCGCTGCTTTGGGGCTGCAAGTGTTGCTAGAGCAACAAAAATGCTGGAAAGTAGAGCAGAGAACAAAAGGACTCCACAGCCCCACGGAGGATGTGATCAAGGAGACAGTAACAATGTAAAATGGGACCAGGAGACCTCCCTGAGAGCAGGGAACTGCCATCTCCCATCCTCTGCTGGGCAGAGTGATAATTTAGCAACTAGATCATTCCAGTAAGGAATTCCAGCAGCTCAGCCCCATGTCTGCCTCTCATCAGGAGCCCCATGACTGACCAGAGCCCTGCTCCTCCCTGTGATCCATCCTTGCATGCCCAGCACAAGGCTGCCATTCCCAGCTGACTTTGTGGCAATTAGGGACATGTTTTTCTGTCAAGGCAGGACAAATCCCTGCTTGCATGTCCAGCAGGTTGTCCTTGCAGCGGGAGATGTGGTCAGAATTCCCCTCACTGGACAAATCCAGGTTAAGTGATATTCCAGCAGCTCACTGAGACCAGGGGATCCCACTGCAGAGGGGCCCTTGCTGTCAGGAACATGGATGCTTTAGGAAACAATCCTCAAGGCAGACTGATTCAGGGATCCCCTTTGTCCCTTCTGGCAGGTTCAGCACAGGGACACTGCCCCCAGGATGTGGGGAGAGTGTCCTGGCTGGAGCTGCCACCCCTGGAGCTGGGCAGGGACAGGCAGCAAGCACCAGGCTGCTGTGTGATGGAACCCACTGCCAAAATCCATCCTTGGAGGGTTCTGTGTGCTGCAGCAGCCCAATCCTAACCCTGGAGAACTTTGCAAGAGCTCAGATCCTCCACACACTCTTTGCACCACACTGGGCACAAGGACATGGCTAACTCTGGTGTGTAGCCCATGATAAAAAACCCAGTTTAAAGGCAACCTTTGTTATGTAACAAACACTGTCCCTCTGTGCCTGCTGTTCCTGTCACCTGGCTTTAACCCTGGCTCTGCCAGCAGCTTCCAGAAGGCTCTGAGAGGAAAGGGAGCCCCTTGCAGGAGCCACATTTGCTACATGGGAGTACAAACCACTCACACAAACTAAGCAGCAGCAGCAGCAGGAGAAGTCCTGGAGGTGTCTGGCTTGAAGTGTAAAAGCAAAAAAGATTTTTTTTTCAAAGCTTAAGCAAATCCTTCATCAGTGAAGCTGATGAAGACATAAAAATCCTCAGGGTGGATTATGAAAATGAGCAAAGGCAGGACCAGCTCCAGGGATGTGAGGCTCAAAGCCTGGTTCAGAGCTGGCCTCAGCTCCTTGTGACCACCTGCACAGGTTACAGAGCAAGCAGCAAAGAGGATGAACAGCATTTATTCCCCACTCTGGATTAAAATTCAGAGGTGGGGAAGCCCCATGAACTGTGAGGATCCCAGCAGCAGAACCTGCCTGTTCTGGGAGCACAGGGCCAAGGTTGCCATGGCAGCTTTTGGGTCTCTTTCCACACCTGAGGAAACCTGAAGGGTTTGCTGCAACCTGACCCAAGGCCCTGCTGTCCATGGCTGTGCTGTGACCATGCTCAGGTGCCTCCCTGTGCCTGCTCACAGCTCTGGGCAATCTCTGTCCCCTCTGAGCTCTGCCCATGGCACACAGAGCAGAGCACTGGGATGTGCTCCAGCCTCACCTCAGCTGGCACCTCCAGCCCAGCTTCCTAATTCCAAAATAGCTTCTTCCTCATTTGACCTGTCACAACAAAAACCACTGAAAAATACAAAAATTCAAACAGACAGAATGATAAATGCTGGAACTGTATAATGTAAAAAAAGAAGTCAATTAATCCAAGGACCTGAAGACTGGTCCAACCACAATTTTGGCATCTTTTTAGCCATTCCTGATAAAGGCACCTCTACACATGACAATTCTATTGAGACAGGTCAAAGTCAGACCAACAGAAATGCTCTCCTGCCTGAATGTGCTGACACCAACATGGCTGTGCCCCAAAACTTCCCACAAAGAGCTTCAACCTGGGGATCATCATTATACAAACAGAATCTTCATTAATGGTCATTACTTTCAGAATGCAAAGGAGCTGCCATGATCACCCTGTCAATTATTTCTACAAATGCAATGGGTAAAACATAAAACCTGTAACTGAGGGGAAAACACATTACTTCTGCTTCTTCCTGCTCTGCTGAGGAGGGCTGGGAGGGGCCCAGGAGCCCATCCAAAATGATCTTTATGCCATGGAAGCAGCTCACTTCACTCAGGAAGGCTAATTTTGCCAGCAGAAACTGCAGCCAGGTTCAAAACATCCAAGCCACCCACACAGCATTGCTGGATGGAGGCAAGGCTCACACCTGCCCACACAGCCAGGGCCTGGACCTGCAGCTGCTGCAGTGTCTGTGCCCCTGTGTCACACAAACAGCTCTCCCTGCAGGCCTGAATGCTCTGGAACAGTATCACTGGCATAATTAGTAATTACTGCTCTGATGCATTCATGTTTGCAAGTCCCAAACCCCCCAGTCTGGCCTTGTTGGGCAATTCCAGAGCAGAGCCTTCAGCTCTGCCCTGCTCCTCTTCCTCCTGCCTTGGGTCTGCCCTGGACCATGGGCTATTCCCCCATGGAATTGTGTTCATATAAACAGCCCATGCCACAGGGAGATCCCTCATCACACCCCTGGGGCTGTCAGGGCAAGGAAAGGGGTTTTAATCTGATTTTGGGCACCATATCCCCAGCTCAGAGGATGCCCTAGAAAAGATAGAGATGTTAACTGCTCCTTGCAGAAGCTGCCCAGCCCAGCAGGCAGGGAGGTGATACAGCCTCCTGTGGGGAGGGACAGATGTGCCCAGTGCCACAGCACAGCTGGGGAGCTCAGGGGAGGGGACACAGCACCCAGGTAATGGCAGGGGCTACAGGGGATTAGCTCTGAAACTCAGCCTGGGAAAACTCACTGCTCAACTCACATGGAGATTAACAATCATTTTGATTCAAGAATTCCCACAGAAAGAAATGGGGCTGATGAGCCACTGTGCTCCTTCCAGCCTGATCGATCAGTGATTCTGTGGCTGCCCATTTTCCTGAATTCTCCTGCAGAGGTGGCCTGTGTCTCTCAGCCCCCAGGCAGCAGGGGAAGAACAATCTGTTGGGACAGCCAGGAATGTCTGGCAGAGGCAGGAAACCCTCTCTTTCCTCCTCCTTTCCTCCCTGGGTGATGTGACACACAGGGATATTTCCAGTTAGCACAACCCTCCATTGGCCAAACCTTCACACAGTTCTGATAATGCAGTGAGAAAACAATCCTGCCTGATTTTCCTTCCATGCAATTTAACTTCTAGTACTGAATATAACACACTCCTTCCCACTCCTGTGCCCAGAGCCAAACAAAGCTGATCTGCTGGAGAGGGAGGTTTAAGTAGGATTTAAGATCTGCCTTGAACTGCTGGTGGCAGCCCACGATGGAGTGGATCCTACCCAGGCTGAGAAACCACATCAGTTTGTCACATGTGGAATAAAAGAAAGCATTTATTTCTTTCAGAGAATTTCTGCCAAAACATTCAGGGCTTTTTTCTCATTCAAACAAAAAGAAATAAAAAATTAAAAAGTCAAACAGCTGAACCAACCAAGTGAGCAGGGTTTTTCCCAGGGTTTCTGCAAGGCCAGATGCAGCCTGTGGCTGGGGGATCCAGCAGGGCAGGGGATGCTGGGGGGGGGATCCAGCCCTTGGGATCCCCTCCCTGCTTTCCTGCATCCCCTGCCCTCTGAAACCAGGCCTGAACCTCCAGCTGCAGCTGCTGTGCTCTTGCAAGACCACGTCAAAAACCCAAACACAACAGAACAGAAAGGAAAGGTCACTGAGGTGACTCGTTCAATTTTGCTTTAGAAAAGTCCTTGACAGGTTGTCAAGGTGGATTTGTTTATTAAAAGTGTCTTTTTCCTAGCAAGGAGCACAGAATGTCTGTACAATAGATGTCATAATTGCCCAGGTTTGTTAATAATTGCATCAGTTGGAACAGGATGCATTAGCCTAATTTAAGAACAAAATAAGAACATATGAAAGATCACAGGTCCCATTTTCAAGGTGAATCCAAGGCTGCTATCACAAGTCCAGAGATGAGGAGCTGGACCTTCAGAGTCCCACTGGCTTTGATCACAAATAGTTCATACTTTACAAAGTGCTTTTGGAAGTTTTCTATTCCCTTCATCAGGCCTGGTCATGATGTCAAGGAATAAAGCCAAAAACCAGAGCACATAAAATAGTGACTGTTATGTAACTCGCCATCTCTTACCTAATGAAGATAATCTCTACATTTAAAAATTAACATTCAGCACTTCTTCAACAATTCCAGTTAAAGGCTTTCAACACCAAGTCAGGCCTTTGAACTTTGGGGGAAAAATTACCTCTGTTTTACAGCTGGGAAAAGCACCACAGGCAGCAAAACCTCAACCAGCCTTGCCTGGACACTTCTTTAACTTCTTTTGTTTAGGCTGCTGCCTGCCCCATTGCCTGGGCACACTGCAGGGAGGCTCTCACTGCAGCTGATGGCAAATCCCTCCCTGACTTCTGGAGGTTTGGATCAGGTCCCAAAACTCTTTTTAATATAATACTCCAGTCTGGGTAATCTTCTGTCTTATGGAGGGTCAATGCTGCAAACTCTGCTTGCACTTAATTCCTATTGTCTGTCTGCACCAATTCTGCACAGCCAGCATTTCCTCAGGCCTCTGCTCACACAGCAGCACACTCACCAGCCCCAGACACCAAGCCAGGCAGCTGCTAAGGGAGAAAAAAGAAAGCCAAACCCACAGATTTACCTTTCCTCAACACTCAACCACACCGTCCAAGCCTCATTTCACACATGGGACCACGCTGCAGGAACCCTGGGACACAAGCTCTGAGCTTACAAAGCACCCTCCACACTTACAGGGCAATAAAAATTAGCTTAATTAACAATACATCGGCAAGGAAATGTTAACGAGCACCCAGCAGGGGGGCAGGGAGTGCTGTCTAATCTCCTTGTGAGGACTGCTTGCTTTGGCAGGGATCAGCAACTGCATCAGCATCACCATGGGGCAGGGAGGGCTCTGAGTCACCGGGACACACCAGCAAACATTCCCATCTCTCTTCAGAGCAGGCACTGTTGCATCAGGAGTTACTCTTGGCAGCCCCACACCTTCCACTGAGGAGTTTTGGTCATTTAAAGAAGAGTTTTGGCTATCCTGGGCATGCAGAGTATAAACACACACAGACACGGGGCCTCCTCCTCCTCCTGCAGCTCTGTGGCCACGTCTGCAAATTCTGCAGCTCTGCCCACGCCGGCCTCGAGCTGCTGGGTCACGAGTGAGGGGAACCAGCCCAAACCTCCCTGTTCTTGGGGAATATCCAAGCCATGTCCTTAGGGTTTGCCCATCCTACAGAGCCACAGGGTGCTGGGGCTCATCCCAAGGCAGACAATGGAAATCTCCCTTCCCAGCTAGTTCTCCTCCTTGTCACAGGAGAAGACTGGGAGCCCCACAAGTGCCAGCCCGGGGCTCCCAGCCCCAAGGCAGCCCTGGGGGCTCATCCCCTGCAGGGCTGTGTGGGGAGGAGGTTCCCTGCAGCCAACGGAGCAGCTCTGCCTTTCATGGGAAGCATGGCTGGGAACAAAGGCCCGGTGGAGAAAGGCAAACTGGCTGGGGAAACTGGCCAAGGCCCAGACCTGAGAGATGAGCCTCATTCCTCATCATCTCCTGCCCTTCCTCCTCCTCTTGCACAGCCCTGGGGTCACACCAGGTCCGTACCTGAGCCACTGGGGATGGGATGGGAATGGGATGGGAAGGGATGGGGATGGGGACAATCCATGTGTCCCATGTCACTGACACAGCCTCAAAGCCCAATTCCAGCCCACACACGAGTCACAATCCCAGCAGCAACAGCCACACAACGTGCACGTCCTCCCTGCACAAAGCACCAGCATCTGCAGGAGGAGGGAAAATTTGGGGCTGCTGTCAGCCAGGGGCAGGAGATAAATGATGTCTATAAAGCAGCCTCTGTGAGGGCAGTCTGGAAGGCTGAGAAAACATCAAACCAGTAAGGTTTTAATAAAAGCCATAAATGATTAATACCAACGTGCTCTTATCAAAGGCAAACTCCTGGAAACACAAGAACATAACCAGATCACCAGCACAAAGGGCACATTCTACAGGGAAGGAAACAACAAAACTCACAATAAAAACCCAGAAGAAGTGCGAGATAGGCATGGAGCTCACTGTGTGTGGCAGAAATCTTTTTAAAATCTTGAAAAAAACCCATGAGAAATACAACTTGCAGCTCCTAGAAACCCGAGTGGAAATAAAAGACAGAATATGATCCCCCCTCGCTGGCCTTTCCCAACGCTGCACGCCGGCAGCTCCTGGCGCTGTGAATTCCCAGATTCAAAGCAGACAGAGCTGCAGTTTGTCTGTCTGCTCACTGGTGGCACCTCCCTGCTGCAGGGGGATGGCACTAAAGCACAGGCAGGACCTTCACCTCACCTCTCCACACATGGAGCTCCAGGAGCTGGCACCACAGCAAGAGGAAATATTCCAGCTCATCCAGGGCCATCTTTAAAGGAACAGTCCTTGTTTGTCCTCAGAGTGTGGCAAAAAGGATTAAATATTCCAGATGTCACCTCCAGGCCCGACAGGACACCTCACAAACAATCACCTTTGCATATTAAGAAGGCATTAAAGCATCAGTCTGAATCCAGCCCAGCAAAATTAAAGAACACCCTTCCTAATCCAAAGAACAAAAGGATTTCAAATGTATGGGACTCACAGACCCTTAACACTTAAAACACAGAGCCCACAAAAGCCATTACAAACAAGTTTGCAATTAAAGGCACCTCATGTCTTGGTTACCAGTTCAGCACAGCCTTCTGGGTGTTGATTTAAGCCATCAAATATTAATAATACTCTTCAATTAATAAAATATTCAGACTCATCTTTTAGATTCTCATAATCTGGAGGTTTTTGTGCAAACTGGCAGGATCCTACATGGAACCACACAAACCAGCTCCCAGCCCATTGTTAATGCTTTCATCTCCCAAATACAAATATTCTCTATTTTACACTTCCAAACCCACACTTGACAGGCTGTAAATTTGCTGCCAACCTCAATGGACACATGAAATGCACCAAAAAAAAGAAGATAATTTCCCAGGTCCCAAAAATGCAAGTGACTCCAACAGCCATCTCCTATTTAGTGCAGGTCCCAGTGACCTCCAGGCTGGAGGTGCTGCCCCAAATCAGATCCCAAATCCTCCTCACAAGGCAGGAGGAGCCAAGAGGAGCTTCCAGCACCTTCCATGAGTCCCTTCCATGTGCCTCCACACAGGGAATGAACTTCAGTCAAAGCAGCCTAAAAACGTGCCTTGGGTGACACCCCAGGAGTTGATATAATCAAGAGAGGACAAATTAAACTGCAGGGAAAACAAAATAAAATATACAGAGGGTTTTTCCACCCAGCTGCTCCCACCTGGGCTGGGCTAACCCAGCATCAAACCTGGAGTCAGTCTGGCAATTGGGCAAGGCTTTGGAATCACAGATTTGGGACATTTGCATTCACTGGATGCTGAGGAACACCACGTTTCAGTACCTCCCTCCCAATTCTGCAACAGGCATACTTTCAATTCCCAAATCAGCAGCTGGATGAAGCATGTAATTTTGAAACCCATTAATCCTTTCTAAGTCTTCTACCATGTGCATGTTTAATTTCCCACTTCTTGAAACAATATTATGATTTTTGAGAGAAGCAGAGCTTCTGAATGCTCTGGGTCAGCAGTATGAAACATCCCCAATTCCCAGTGAAGTTGGATAAAGCATTGGGGTAATTTGCCTTCTGGCTTTGAGCCTGTGGGAGAAATTACCTATTAAAACTTCCTCTGAAACTGCAAGGATTGGAAATGTGCAACTGGAGAGAAAGAAGGTAGCTCAGATTCTCAAGAAAACAGGAGCTGATGCTTAAAAATGAAAAGAAGGAGTGAAATATGGATTTCATTGCTCTCAGGGCTGTACTCAAATGCACCTGCAGGTCATGGCCAGGAGCCTGGGGAGACCAGGGCTCCCTTTTTCAAGACAACATGCTCAAATCCTTCTGTCCACATCTGCACTTGAGTTCCAAATTAATTAAAAGCCTGGAGCAGCACTCTGAACTTTTACCCTAATCAAGGTCCCAGCAGCTCAGACACCTGCACTGCCATTCCCTCTGCACAGAGGTGCCCTCCTGCCCTGCTCCCTTCTCTGGGGATGGCTCAGCCCACCAGGCCCCTCCTGGCTGCCCCAGAAGCAATAAACTCCTCATTCATTTCCACCAGCAAGGGCAGCAGGGGCAGGCAGTGCTGCTGCAGCATCCCAGGGCTCCTGGACTGGCACAGGGAATGGATCTGAGCCATCTCTGGGCACCTCTGATCCCCACCCAGCTCAGCTCCCCAGTCCTGCTGCTGCTGTAAATGCTGCACTGAGCTCACAGCACCTTCTGGAGCAGGTTCTGGCCCAGCTGACCCCAGGATTTATAATCACTGTCATTATTTTTATCCCTGTTCGCAGAATTTCACATTTCCCTGGAACGCTCAGTCACTTACCTGGCTTTATTTTGGGTTTATCCATGTCAGCCTGGTTATCCTGCTCCATATTTACTTCCTCCCCAGCTGCACCACCTGCAAATTTCCTCCCTGTCTATGTGCTGGCTCTGCAGGATGCTCAGCCTTATGCAAACAGAAGTGGACCTGAATTTTCTGCTCTGCCACTCAGCATCTCCCTGTCCTGAGCTGACACTGCCTCAGAGAGCTCTCCTGCCAGAAGGAGCCACTGAAAAGGATGGATTAATATGGAATAGCCCATCCCCACCCCCAAGCCAGCCCCTGGTACACCCAGACAGCTCAGGTGGGCTCAGGATTTGCCTGTGCCATCAGTCAGGCAGCAGCTTTGAACCATCCCAAACAGAAATCCAGGCTGAGACAGGAGCAAATGGCAAAAAAACAATGGTGGGGATTGTGCTGGGCATTAAGGAAACAGGAATCCTCTTGGAGCAACATTTCCTACTTGAAAAGAGGATGTGCTGGATGTGCTTGATACTTTCTGTGCTACAAAGTTTTACTTAAAAGCAGGAAAGCTTTGAGAAGCTTTTCTATTTTAGACACAGCAATACCACACTGAGAGTTCTTCCAAGCATGGTTTATTCTGGGTTTAGGAACTGCCCAGAGCTAGGAGGGCCACACCAAACTCTTCATTCCCTGCTGGATTCACTTCACCACTTCAAGCAGACTCCAGCCATCAGCAATGGGCTGTCCCTGCCCACACAGCCCCACATCAAGGGAGCACAGACTCCCAGCCCTGCTCCCTGCTCCTCCTGATCCACACACAGCTGCCTCAGCTCCGTGCTGACCTTTGGCAGCCAGGAAGAGAGAACTCTCCAAAATGTGTCCTGAAGCACCCAAACAGACTCCTCGAACCTCTCACAAAACACAATTTCCTCTCACCTCCTCCTTCTCTGGGGTGCTGTGGCCCAAACCAGCACTTGGCGAGAGGGAAAGTGTGAGAAATTGATTTATACTAAATTTCAGCATTTCTTACCTTAAGGTTTGCACATTATGTGAGCTCTCTGCCAGGTGTTGAGAATTTTCCATGAATCCATTTCCCACAGGGAAGAGCATTTCTGGAGTGTAGAGGGGAAGGAGCAGAGGCCAGGCAAGCTGACAAAGAGCAAGGCTCAGACTGGCACTGCAGATCAGCCCAGTACAGCTGCCCTGGTGCCCACTGGCAATGGGACACCCAGGGCCCAGCACCAGCCCAGGGATGTCTGTGCCCAGCTCCAGAGACTCCAACAGGCTCCCCCATGGAGGAGCTGCTTCTTCTCCTCATTGCTGTTGGGCTTTTTGCTGGTAATTGCATCTCTCCCTCCTTCTGCTGACACAGCAGTGGCAGAGCAATTCCTTTGTATTCATGGACAGAGAACTATGTGGGCAAAACTCCTCAAATGGAGACCAAGGCTCTGCTTTGAAAAGCAAAAAATGAGGCACCTTGGTCTGGGATCACCTCTAAACTAATAAAGCTGCATCCACAGCAAGGACTTTTATTACTATTTCAGCAAGAAGAAATGAAAAATCATTCTCTCCAGCCAGCATAATTATATTGGAAGAGTTTATTTAAAGTATAACCCAGGCCTTTGATTCTGCCTTGACTGACAAAATGTTCTTCAGATGCTCTCTTCAGTCACATTGGCTCAGTCACATCAGCTTAGCACAGCTGAAGGGCACTTCTAAGGCTTTCTTAAAGCTTCACCAGTCCTATTTGCTCATTCTGTTATTATTTAAAGTTTCTCTAGGTGGAAGAAAAGGATGAGTTCTCCACAGGCCTTTGCCAGCCCACAACATGTGAGAATTCATGGAAAAAATAAAAGTTGGCACCTATTTGACACAGGATAAGACTTCACCAGGGCCAGGGCTGTGTGTAATTATTATCTTGTTAACAAAGTAAACTCCCTACTTCAGAAAAGTTCTAAAACCTCCTTATGAGTGACAGAGGGAAAAAAACCAAAACAAACATTTCTTTTTCTGCCCAAAGACACAGTTAAAATGCATTAACCTGGTGCCCCTGGAGAAATGCAACACAAGTGAGCACAGGTGTGCTGTGTGTGCTCAGTGTGCTGTGAACACACCTCAGGGATTCCTGGGGAAGCAGCTGCCCTGCAGGACACAGCTCTGAGGGGGAGTGCTGGTCTTTAAAACACACCAGGTCTGCCTGAGATGAGTGACCGAAATGTGAATAAAAACCACAGAGGCCTCTCCTGGCTGCCAGGAGGGAATGAGGGAGGGCAGGCCTGGGAGCAGAGCTGGATGGTGCCACACGTGGCAGACACACAGTGGGAATCTGCAGCTCTGCCCTCCCTGCTCCAGGGATCCCTCCTGCTCTCAGCACCTGCTGCAGGAGCCTCTCTCCAGGCACAGCAGGGAAATGTTGGCCCTTGATGCTGTGGGGAGGTGACTGAGCTGGCAGGGGGCTCAGGGAGCTCCCAGCACCGGCTGCAGGGGATGAGAGGTGAGATCAGAGCCAGGGAGAAGCCTCAGCATCACCCTGACCTGAGAACTGCTCAGCCCAGCCTGGGGAGCTGCTGGTGCTGAGCCCACCCCAGAATCCCAAATCCATCCCCAGCATGAGGAGCTGCTGGTGCTGAGCCCATCCCAGATCCAGCCTGGGGAGCTGCTGGTGCTGAGCCCATCCCAGATCCCCAGCCAGGAATTCTGCCTGCTCTTCTCTCTCTCGTCGCTTTAGAGATCAAAGCTGCACCTCCAGAAGAGGAGATTTTACAGATCCGAACAGACAGAAGGGAAAAAAAGAGATGAAAAATGCAGCGTGACTTCTGAGGGAACCACTTCACTCAAAGCCACACACACACCTCGCTTCCTGCACCAGCCTCCCCAGGTCACCACGGGCCCCAGGAAAAACAGCACGGCCTGAACTCCAAACCTGCACCAAACAAGTATTTTGGGAAGCACACAAACACAGGGGCAGCTCTCCAGCAAACTGGTGCAAACCGGAGGAGCAGCATCAAATCTGATGAACGTGCACCTCATACATGCTGGCTGAGTGAGGCTCAGTTCCTCAAATCTCAATTCCTTAAAGTTTGAACTTTAGTGCAGTAGGTCTGAAGCACATAACAACCCCAAACTGGACTGGATATAAGATATCTACTGAAGAAATCCAACAGCAAAGTCAGATCTTTCTGCAGCCTCGAGGTTACTGCACCACAGCCATTCCCCAGCACAGAGATCACCTGGGACAGGTAACAGAAGAGAAAAACAACAACTGAAGTTCACAGGATTTAGCAAGAACTTGGTGTTCAAAGAGATCCTCCCTCAGCCATCAGCACTAAGATCTGGCAAGCAGCTGTTCTAGACTGGGAGTTTTTGTCTGGAGTTCAATGCCTGCCAGCAGAGTTGGCTGGGCACTCCCTGCAGACACACAGACATCACCTCCCCAACCTGCCCACTGCCTCCCAGCTCTCTGCTGGGAGCAAGGATCTCCTCCCAAAAACACCTCTGCACCTCTCTGAACCAAGTGAAACCATTCCATCTTGCACTTGGCAGAATGTGGGATGTTTTTGCTTGCTCTCCCACAGCAGCACTGGGGAAGCAAAGAGCTTCTCCTCCAGTCCCCACATTCCAGCCTGAGTTACACCAACTTCCTCCCCTGTGGCCTCAGAGGGGTATAAGCAAGATGTGGCCTCAGACAGAACTGAGTTCATGGGGGAGGGGAGGAATTAAACTGCAAATGAGTCACTGTTCCCTCCCCATAATCCACAGCAACATCTGGGGATGCTGTGCCTGACTGAGAGCAGGGTTCTTAATGCTCTGCTCACAGGGCAGACCCAGCCAGGGCCCCTGGAGATGCTTCCCAAAATAAAACCTGTGTGTCTGCAGGGTCAGGACTGACCTGTGCAGGAGGAGTTGATGAGCTATGAGCCAGCTCCTGCCCCACTTACAGCCCTGCCACTCTCCTGGAAGCAAAACTGGACCACAGAGTTACAGAGGCACTCAAGGCCTGATTCCTCTGTCACAGGGGAAAATTAACTCATCCTCTGCAAAACATCAGGGAAAGGCAGCAGGATCAGGCCAATGGGGATGGAACACAAAACATGAAGGAAGTGTTGGACAATCTTCCAACAATGATGGGGATCCTGCCTGAGGAGTAAATCCAAGCTGTCTGCAGCACTTGCAAAGCACTGCCAGTGTTACCTGTGTGACTGTGACACAAACCTCACCTGGGCCAGAGCACAGCCCTGCCACTGAGGCACTGCAGAGAGAGAGCTGGGAAAGGCAGAGCCAGCCTGGCACACCTGGGGGGCACAGACAGTGACCACACCTGGCTGTGGGCACAATCTGCAGTGGGTCTGTACACGAGTGTGCACCTGGATCACAGTCTGTGCATGATGCACAGCTGGATCACAGTCTGTGTACAGTGCACACCTGTATGACAGCCTAACAATGATGCACACCTGTATTATAGCCTATGTACAACTGTACACCTGTATTAGTCTGTGTACAGTGCACACCTGTAATAATCTATGCACAGTGACACCTGCATGACAGTCTCTGCACAACAGCACACCTGTATTACAGTCCATACATGAGTGCACACCTATCTGACAGTCTGACAATGATGCACACCTGTATGACAGCCTGTACGTACATGCACACCTGTATTACAGCCTATGTACAACTGTACACCTGTATTACTGTGTTCAGTGCACATCTGTATTATGGTCTGTGTGCAAATGTACACCTGTGTTACAACCTGTGCACAGTGCACACCTGTATGACAGTCTCTGTACATCTGTATGACAGCCTGTGAATGATGCACACCTGTATGACAGCCTCTGTACAACAGTACACCTGTATGACAGTCTGTGTACACTGCACACCTGTAGGACAGTCTGAGAACGATGCACACCTGGATCACAGCCTGTATACATTGCACATCTGTATTACAGTCTGTGTACAAATGTTGACCTGTGCACGAATGCACACCTGTATGACAGTCTCTGCACAACAGTACACCTGTATTACAGTCCATACACAAGTGTACATCTGTATGACAGTCTGTGTATGATGCACACCTGTATGACAGCCTCTGTACAGCTGCACACCAGTATTACAGTCCATACACCAGTGTACATCTGTATGACAGGGTATATGATGCACACCTGCATGACAGCCTGTACAACATGCACCCTGTGACGACACACTGAGACAGCATACATCTGTGTATGATGTACCCGTAGACCCTCTTACAACATGCACACGTGTAAGACCACTATCATCTGCATTACAGTCTGTGTATGATGCACACCTGTATGCCAGCCTCTGTACAACACAGCACACCTGTATCACAGTCTGTGTATGATGCACACCTGTATGGCAGTCTCTGTACAGCTGCACACCAGTATTACAGTCCATACACCAGTGTACACCTGTATGACAGCCTGTGTATGATGCACACCTGTGTGACAGCCTCTGTACAACACTGCACACCGGTGTCATTACCTGGTGGCTCTCTCAGTGCACCAAGGCTCAGTAGCCAGCCCAGCCCAGCTGCTCGGCAGCGCTCACCTGAGGGCACAGACTGTGACAAGTTTACACTCTGTGCACAGCCGGGCTGGGCCGCACACAGAGCGGTGCTGCAGCCCCGTGTGTTCTCACACCCCGGGCACGGTCACAGCCCGGCTGCCGCCACCCACGGCAGTGCCCGTTCTGGGGGATGCGGGGCCGTGTCCCCCCGAGCCCGGCGGGTGACGGGGCCTCTGCGGGATCCCTGCAATGCTGCGGCTGCTCCAGGATCCCTGCAGCGTCCCGGGCCAGGCTGGACGAGCTTGGAGCAGCCGGGGTTAGCGGGAGGTGCCCCTGGCACGGCAGGGGTGCCGCTGGACCCTCGGGTGCCTTCCAGCCCGAACCGTTCCATGGCTGATTGCACATGCCCGGCGCGGCTCCGGGGAGGCACGGCAGCGCTGCGCTGTCCCCGTGTCACCGCGGCGGCAGCGCCGGCAGCACCAACTCCCGGCCGGGCTCCCCCGGGACGCGCAGCCCCGGCTCCCTCAGGGGCTCCTCCCGCCCGCGGCCCCGGACCCTGCATGGCTCCCGCCCGCCGCCGCCCCGGACCCTGCATGGCTCATAGCACCGGCCCGCCCGCCGCCGCCGCCGCCGCGCCCGGCCGGGCCCCGGACTCTGGATGGAGCCGCGCCAGCACCGCCCCGCCGCATGGGGCGGCCCCGGAACATGGATGGCGGCCCCGCCGCTCCCCCCTCCCGCCTCCGCCACACGCACTCGCTCCCATTGGGGGGAGCCCCGGAATCTGTATGGCACATACCACTGACTCACCGTGGAGGGGTGTAACTTATACAGAGTCCCGGGCCCCCCTACACACAATGGCAGCAGCTCCCACATTCTTCCCCTCAGAGGAGTTGGACTGAACCATGGGGCGGCGGGGGCACGGCCCCCCTCCCGGCCTCCGACAGAACCCGCCTGGCCCTGGGCGATACCACTCCACGCTCCCCCATCTTCCTTCCCCCCGCCCGGGTAGATGGACGCCGCCGCTCTCACTCACCTCGGCATCCACTGTGGCCATGGCCGGAGCCCCGGAGCGCAGCCCCGCCCCCCCGGCGGCTCCTCGCGCCTTGGCTCCGCCCCTTGCCCCTCATTCTTCTCAATGGAGACTCTCTGCCGCGCACTGCGCATGCGCGCGGCAGCATGGCGGCCCCCAGGGCCCCGCTGTCCGTACGGTGTCATGGCGGCGCCCGTCGGGAGGTGCCGTACGGACGGAGCGGGGATGGCGCTGCCGTGACACAGGGACAGCGCTGGGCTGGGACGGACCCCGAGCTCCCCGCACCGCCCCCACAAACCGCGGCTCCTCACTGATCCCGCCCAGACCCCCGAGTCCTCCGCACACCGCAGACTGAGGGGGAAGAGCGGCCCCGCTCCCAGCTGAGCGCATCGTGAGCTCCGCAAACTTTCAGCAGCGCAGCTTGCCCAGAAACCTACATAAAATAAAATCCCTGCAAAAATCGCAGAAAGCGTCAAAAAGTCCCTCTGTCTTTCCTGCCAAAAGGTTGAAAATCACCTCATTTTTCAGCTTCTCCCACTTTTGTGTCATTTCAGGCCAGTTTGTGCGAGGTTTACGGTGTCTGTGCCCCCTGAAGACAGGGATGGGGCAGAGGGAGCAGCTCGCCCTGGCTCTGCCCCAAGAGGGGTCCCTTCAGCCTCCTCCCTGCCTTTCCCACATCTCAAGCAACCACAACAGCTCCAACCCTCCCAAACCCCTCAGGGTCCCTCCCCGTGCCCAGGCCCTAAACCCATGATTGTAAAACAATTATCCCTTTTACAGCTCTCCACTAAAGCAGAAAATAGCACAAGGGGAGGAGATAAACACCTGCAAGGCTTCCTTGGCCCCACAGCTGCATCAGAGACCATTCTGAGGAAGTGACACCTGCCCCAGGGAGACACAGGGGTGGGCAGGTACTGCTGCACCAGCCGTCTGGACAGGGCAATCCGTGTTTCTTGGGGAAAACAGGAGCCTTTGAGTGCTCTGAAGTCAATTTACACATTTATTATCTGCTCTCTGGAGGGACAGATCCCATCCCTTGGTCCTCAGGCTGCACTCCTGTAGACCCCAGCTGACACCTCGCTCCTGTGAGCGGACAAATGGACATTTCTGTTCTGCTTCTCCCGAGGGGCAGCTCCCATCTCTGCTCTGGGCCAGGGACAGGAGCCAGGGCACGGCTGGGGCTGGGCCAGGGCAGCTCAGGCTGGAGCTCAGGGCAAGGCTCTGCCCCCAGAGGGTGCTGGCACTGCCCAGGCTGCCCAGGGAATGGGCACGGCCCCGAGGCTGCCAGAGCTCCAGGAGCCTTTGGGCAGTGCTGCCAGGGGTGCCCAGGCTGGGGGGGCTGGGGGATCCTGGTGGGTCCCCTCCCCTTGAGGGCAGCTCCGTGGGGAGCCCTGGCCGGGTGCGGGGCACAGCCGGGCTTATCCCGCTCCCATCCCACAGCTGCAGCCCCCGGGCACTCCTGGCACAGCTGTGCCAGCCCCGGGGCTGTCGCTGTCACGATGCACTGACTGACCCTGACTGACCGCTGCCCCCGCTGCCCTCACGCCGCGGTGCCCCAGGCTGTGGGACAGGCTGGGACAGCGCTGAGCTCCACAGGAGCGTCCCCAGCGGGGCCCCCCCGAGCTGTGTATCCCTCCGGTCACCCTGAGTGTCCCTCCCGGTCACCCTGAGTGTCTCTCCGGTCACCCAGGGCTGTGTGTCCCTTCCTGTCACCCCGGGCCGGACCTCGCAGCCCCCGCGGTGCCGGAGATCGGAGGCACTCGGGGCTGTGTCAGGGACCCCGAGAGGCTCCGAGAGGCTCCCAGAGCCGCTCAGAGCCCCGGGCGAGCCCTCAATACACCGCGAGCAGCCCCGGGGAGCCCCCGGGACACCGCGAGCAGCCTCAGGGAACTCCCAGGACACCGTGAGCAGCCCCGGGGCCGCTGCGGGCCCGGCAAGGGAAGGAGGCGGCGGCCCCGGAGCGCGGCCCGGCAGCGGCGGCAGCGCCCGCCCGGCAGCGCCGCGGTCAAAATAAAAGTCCCCGGGCCTGGGGACCCGCCCCCAGCCCGCCCCAGCCCCTCCGAGCAGCCTCTCCCTCAGTTTGGCAGCAGCAGCTCATTAATTAATTAATTAATTAATTAATTAATTAACCAATCCCCCAGAGAACCCCTGCGCACCGGCGGGACCGTGGCAGCGCCCCCGCGGAGCCCCCGGCGCGGCCCCTGCGGTGCCTCCCTCGGTGCGGACACGGAGGGGCCCCGGAGGTCCCAGCGCAACCGGGGGATGGGATGGGCTGAGGAGGAGGAGGAGGGTGGTGGCGGGGCGGGTGTCCTTTCCCTGGGATCCCCTCGGCATGGGGAGACTGCTCCCCGCACAGAGAAGAGACACCTCTGGAAAGCTCTGCTCGGGCAGGGGCCGGGGGCAACCTGGACATCGCCCACCTCACACTGAGGGTGCTCAGCATTTCCCATCCCGCACTGGAGGTGCCAACATCACCCCATCCTGTACTGGAGGTGCCCAGCATCGCCCATCCTGTACTCGGGGTGCCAACATCGCCCCGTCCTATACTGGGGGTGCCAACATCGCCCATTCTGTACTGAGGGTGCCAACATCACCCCATCCTGTACTGGAGGTACCCAGCATTGCCCCATCCTGTACTGGGAATGCCAACATCGCCCACCCCGCACTGGGGGTGCCCCGCGTGGGATGTTGGGAATCGCCTGCCTTCATCCCTGCTCCTACAAAGCAGACCCGGGCTCTCCAGCCTTTGCTGCGGGTCTGTCTTCCCCAGATGGACACAGGGACGCAGCGGCCACTGGGACAAACCTCCCCAAGCCACCGGGGGGGGGAGAAGCTCCCAAAAGAAGCCGAAATAACCAGGAACACACAGAGTTTTTGCAGCCCATCATCACTGGCCACCGCTCTCCTCCACCTCAATCTCATCCTGAGCGAAGGCAGAGGGGCGAGGACTGTGCCAGCGCTCCCTGCTTTCCTGGAGCGGCTGCTGGGAGCCGGGGCAGGGCCGGGGCAGGGCCGGGCAGCCGGAGCAGCCTCGCCGAGCTGCAGCCGGGCGGACATCGCCCTCTCCCGCCCGAGCCGGGCGAGCGGAGCCGCAGCCGCACATCCTGGGATTCCGGGCAGCAGGAAGAGCTCAACCCCAGCGCCCGGAGCTTCCTCCGGCCGCGGCCGCGTCCTTCCAGCGGCACCTGCCCGTGGAGCTGAGGCGAGGGGGATTGTAGGGTGGAAACCAGGGCAAGGTTCTGCCCCCAGAGGGTGCTGGCACTGCCCAGGCTGCCCAGGGAATGGGCACGGCCCCGAGGCTGCCAGAGCTCCAGGAGCCTTTGGGCAGCGCTGCCAGGGGTGCCCAGGCTGGGGTTAGGATGGATGATCTTTGTGGGTCCCTTCCAGCTCAGGATATTCCATGATTCTGTGATTCACCTTCCCACCCCAGCCCTTCCCCTGCCGAGCTGCAGGAGCCGTGGCTTTGCTTTAACCTCAGCTCTAAACCAGGCTCCAAGCTCCAGCTCCAGTGGGGATCCTCCACTGACAGCCCTGAAGCATTTCTCACCGTCAGGTCTCAGCATCCAGACAGCTGAGATATCATTTATGATCATCACATACCCAGAGCAAAACAACCTTGGTCTTAAAAAAGATCATCTTTATTTACATTTCTCCAGTTCTTTACATTTGGGGGGTTAAAACCCAGGACAAAAATACTCCCCAGAAGCCGTGGTAAACATGGAAAACTGCGAGTTTACATTTCAAAACCCAGTTATAAATTGCACAGAAGTCTTAGGTTGTACAGAGCCATCACAAATTGTTGTATAAAACCCCAAAATCTGTAAAGAGAACCACAGGAATAAAGAATTACAGCCACGAGTAGTGGTACAAGAAAGGGCACAAGTTTTGTGGGTTTTACCCTGCCAGTCTCTCTTGGGGAGGAGGGATGGGACATTCCTGTTGCAGATAGTTGCAAATATTTTAAAATATAGAATAAAACCCAAATGGAGCCTAGAACACCCTGTATCTCCTGCCTTGTGCTGGCTCAACAGGAAAACGTCCTAGCAGAAAATATTTATTTTTACAAAACTCCTGGAAGTTCAGTGGAAAGCTAAAAAAGAATCATTGTCAAAAAGAAAGAAGAGCCTTTGCATCCCCCAACTCCCCTTTCCCCATCTCCTGCAGGCAGTGGGACAGCAGATGCCAAAGCAGAGTTTAGTTTAGGACACAAACAACATTGAAAAAGCCAAAGGTATGGAGGTGGGATATGTGAAGAGTAGGAAAAGAACAAAACCATGAAGGACATAAAAGCAGCAGGGAAAAAAAAAAGAACTGATGTTATTTTTGGTGTTTTCCATTGGACACTGAGTTTGGAAACAATTAACTCACAAGCTTCTCTCGTGCCCCACTGCTCCCCCTCCCCATTTCAAACAAGCCCAAAAACAATTGCTTCAAAGCCAGGAATTAGAATGAATCCCTGCATGCTGAAGTTCTTTCCCCAGAGCTGTGATCAGAAAAATGGGCTTTTCCTCTTTATTTCAGTGTTCAGCAAGAGGAGGGAGGGAGGATCAAGGGCCTAAAGGAGCTCCCCAAGAGGTGGAACCAGAGAGGCTGTGGACAGGGGACAGAGGGGTTGATCCTCTCAGGAGAGGGCGAGTCCAGACTCAACCCCAAACCCAAACACTGGCTTTGCCCCACACCCAAAGCCCTCCCCAAGGACCTGCTGACAGTGCCACCCTGCAGGGGGGATCAAGGAGAGCCGGACCAACCCCTCCATCCTGCAGTGCTGCCCATTTCAAAGGGCTCCATAGAACATCAGCCAGGCTCTTTGGGTCAGGCCTCACTTCCCCGCACAGCCAAGGCAGGGCAGGAGGGGTGCAAAGCACTGATTGTCACTTGTAATGTCAATTCTCCTGCACAACGAGGCTGCTCAGAGCCAGCCCTGGCTGATGGCTGCTGCACCCTGGCTCTGAGGGGCCCTGCACAGCAGCTGGGCTGGGGAGCAGCCCTGGCCCCCAAAAGGATGAACACCACCCTGAGGTGTAGCTCCAGCCCATTCCTGCTCCCTCCACAGCAGCTGGTGGTGATGGACACTCCTCACCAGACAAGAGTGTCCCCATTTGCTCCCTGCTTTGCAAAGTGTACAGCAGGAGGTCCCAAAGACCAGGTTGTGGCAAATATAATTGGGGAGAGCAAGCTGAGGTGCACAGGAGCACTGCAGAGACAGGGCACAGCACGGGCTGGGTGGGGGCTCCTCCTCCACTGCCTCCACCATGGATGGGCCAGTCCCAAACAAAGGTGGAACATTCCCAAAGGTGGAACAAGGAGGACAGCTGCTGGCTGGGAGTCTGGAAAAACAGCCCAGTGGCTCTGGCCACAGCAACCAAACAGCAATCTCATTTTCCAGCCAAGGAACATGGGCTGGCCACATCAGCAGCAGCTCAGCCCCAGGCATGGAGAAGGAGCTGGGAGACCAGTCCCGTTCCCAGCCCTTCCTGCCTCTCCCTGAGCCTGCCCGGGTCAGGAGCCTGCAGCCCAACCCAGCAGGTCCAGAAGCATTGACAGCTCACAGGAATTTTTCCAGGGGTGTGGAAGGGATTTGGGTTCAAGGATTTGCACAGCCAACAGCAAGGAAGGCCATGGAGCTGCAGACTGAGCCAGGCAAGACAGGTTCAGCCATGTGGGAGGAAGAGGAAGAGCACTGGGGAAGAGCTGTACCTGCCTTTGGCCCATTGGGGATGAAGAATGCTGCTCATGGCAGCACCCAACACAGGAGAGCCAGAACCATGGAAGCTGGGCAGAAGCATAGGCTGAGAAGAGAATGAAGAAGGATCTTTGTGTCTGAGACACAGATCACAGCCCAGGCTACCTGCAGTGACAACATTGAGGCAACATCTGCCTGCTTCAGCCATGGGATGACCAAAGTGGGATTGTGGGGAGGAGCCTTCTTCCACTTTCACAGAATCACAGAAATTCTAGGTTGGAAGAGACCTTTAAGATCATCGAGTCCAACCCATGTTCTAACACCTCAACTAGATCATGGCACCAAGTGCCACATCCAGGCTTTTTTTAAACTCTTCGAGGGATGGTGACTCTACCACCTCCCTGGGTAGATGATTCCTGTATTTGACCACTCTTTCTGTAAAATACTTCCTCCTTAATTCTAGCCTGTATCTCCCTTGGCGCAGCTTGAGACTGTGTCCTCTTGTTCTGTCTGTTGTTGCCCCCAGCTCACCACAGCCACCCTTCAGGAAGTTGAAGAGAGTGATAAGGTCACCCCTGAGTCTCCTTTTCTCCAGGCTGAACAACCCCAGCTCCCTCAGTCGTTCTTCATATGGCTTGTGTTCTAAGCCCCTCATCAGCCTCGTTGCTCTCCTTCAGAACTTTCCATAAGTTTATCCCAAATGGCTCTTTAGGAGCTGGGGCTGGTGGTCCCCAGCCCTTCCAGCCAGACCTTGGCTATGCCATCTCCATCCTCCCAAAGGCAGAGGCTGCTCTCCCCCTCCTCCCCTGCCAGCAGTGAGCACTGCCCAGGACTCCTGGGCCACTTGGACAAATCCTGGCTTTGGGACACAGGGCCTGGGAAGCAGCAGTGCTGCAGTGGCTGCTCTCTCCAGAGCCAAGCCTGTGGCCCCAAATTCCCTCCAGCCATGGGGAATTTTGAGCCTGGCACTGTGGTCAGGTCACACCGTGTTTGTTTTCCCCAAGCTGCCTTGGCAGAGTTCACCACCTTTCCTGGTGAGAGCAAAAAAACTTCATTTTGTAAGAAATCAGCAAGGTGCATTCCTGATTTGGCATGAACAGGCACATGGATCAGCATCAGAAATGGATGAAAAAGCACAGCATTTCTCATAGAATAATTTATTAAATACAGCATTAAAATTTGTATTTCTGAATTCAATCATTAAAAACAACTTCATCTCATATATATATATATATTTATATATATTCAGGGACAATGACAATCACTCTATCATCATTGGTGCATCTTGTGCCAGCACTGCTCAGAATGGCACCTTTGCTACACTACCCTTAAAGCAGTTCAATGCTTAAAAAAAACCAAAATAAAAAAGCATTTGCAAAGAAAGAGTGCAAAGCAGGGCCTGTCCCAGCTGCCTGAAGGGTGTGCAGAGGTGGCTGAGCAAGGAGGCAGCAGCTGGAAATGCTCCTAAAGGTCTGTCAGGTATTGCCTGCCCAGCCTGGGGCCGTGTGGGGACCAGCTCTGAGGTGCCAAAGGTCTGGAGGCCACAACTCCAGCCTGGCTGGCACCTGTGGCTCTGAGGGACGTGGTTGTGGTTTCTCAGCTTGGGCAGTCAATGCTGAATGAGCTAAACAAGGTGTGTGGGGGGAAAAGCACAAAAGAAAAATTGCAAGAAAACCCAGCTCGTTCCCCCAGGTGCCAGGTGCAGCAGAGGCTGCAGCTCCCCACGGGTTGTGTTCATTGTCACATTCTGCTCAGGCCCAGGGGACACACAGGGCCACCACAGGGCCCTGGCAGGGACAGCCACTCCCAGGGACAGCCCCACAGACAGGGGAGGGATCCCACGGGCAGGGCCCCTGGGCAGGCTCAGAGGTAGCATCAGACAGACTTTTGTGATTGACGGTCACTCAGCTGCAGCCTGGGAGGAGAGGGCACCCTGCAGGGACATGGAGTGTGGTCCCCCTGCTCCAGAGTGAGCAGTGCTGCTGTCCTGTGTGCCAGGGCCCAGCAGTGAGCAAGGCTGGGCTGTGTCCCACAGGGCTCTGTGGGGAGAAAGACACCCCATCCCACACCAGGATCTTCCCCAGGGCTCACCAGGGCTTTTCAGCAAGTGTCCCCACAAGCCCCCCTGTGCCCATGGCCACTGACACTGCCATCACTCCCCCCACAGCTCAGGTACAGCGAGGGTTTGTGCTTTTGGCTTTTCTAAAGTCCCTGACCTTCTGAACCTGCTTACTCCAAGAAACCTCCTGCTACCCTTAGGACCTCTGAGGACAAGGAGGAAGGGCTGTCAAAACCATTTGAGGAGAGCACACAGCCCCTAAAAGAGGAGAGCAAGTCCACACAGCCCAGCCCTCCCTCAGAGTGGGGCTGTGCAGAGTCAGGAGTGTTTCAGATAAGGCATCGCAGGTGCTTTGATAGTAAAGCAGTTAGTGTTGACTACAGTACTGGAACAGGCTGGCCCAGGGCACAGGGCCACATCCAGCTCCCCAGCACTTGGAGGAGCTCCAAGGGGAGCTCCAGGGCCACATCCAGCTCTCCAGCAGCAGCAGGAGACTGTTCAGGTTCCCTGACCTCTCCTACACACATGCAGGCTGCTCTGGCTGCCCTTTTTGGTTTTTTTACCCCCTCCCCAGAAAGAGACTTCAGAAGCCCAGGCTGGGATGTGGCAGCTCCCCCCCAAAGCAGCCAGAGAGACAAGAAGACGCCTTGTGCTGTACCAGACTGTGCCACAGGCGGGTGCCCCATGGTGCCAGGGCGGGCAGTGCCAGCGGGGTCGGAGCAGGGGAGGGCTAATTGCCATTGCTGATGCTGGAGTTGGCACTGCTGCAGCTCTGCTCGTAGGATGGAGGTGCCTCTGTGGGGGAAAGGAAGAATGAGAGAGGTTATGGTGGGTTTGGGAGATTCCCTTCAGCCCAGTCTGTGTAACCCAGGGCAGAGTGAAGCAACCCACTAACACACACTCCCTGCCAGGGCCCCAGCTGAGGTGCAGGGGCTTTGGAGGGTTTGAGCCAGCCAGTCCCATCCCTGCCCTGATGCCCATGGAGGTGAAAATCACAACCTCACAGTCTTGTTCTGTTCCTCCCTTTCTTTCCTAAGCATCCTCCTGTCTTCCAGCACCTCCAGATCACTCGTGCTCCATGTGCCCCAGCCCAGGGCTGAAGTAACACATGGAGTGTTCTGTTACCCCAGGGCAAAGAGAGGGGCTGATTTGGGTATAACTGTGCCAACACACACTGCTGGCCTTGTCACCCCTGTAACAGCCCCAGGAACCCAGCACAGCCCCAGGAACCCCACACTCACTGCTGGCCCTGCCACCCCAGCACAGCTGCAGGATTCCAGCATGCTGGGATTTCCCCGAACTGCCCTGGACACTTTGTCAGCTCCCACCCCCACAGCTTCAGACCAGCTGCAGGCCCACTCCAAGTCAGACAGAAGATTCCAGTGACATCATTTTCCTGGCTGTGCTCCCACCAGCCTCACCACAAGCCAAGAAGTTTTTCTATCAGTGGGAGGCTGAGAGCTCTTTTAAGAACAGGGAGATCCTCTCACGACGAGCCCAGGGCAGGCCTGGGTGTGGATGTGGGAAGGACAGCTGGCTTTTACAGCTGGAAGAGGGGACTCCTCCAGAGGCTAAAGCAGGCAGAGAGATGTCACAATCCCTCTGACAGCAGCCTGCAGCAGACTGACTGAATCCCCAGATTCCCAGCAGTTCACAGCTAGCAGAGACTGAGGTAGGAGCTGTTTCCCCCCAGCTGCTGATCCCAGGAGTGCTGCTCACCATAGGGGTATCCCCACGTGCTGTACTCTGGGGGCAGGATGAGAGAGCTGGCTGTGGGAACAGGCACCACGTTCCCCTCAGCATAGTAGGGGACAGTGGCTCCTGTGGACAGGCAGAGTGTGGGGTGGTTTGGGGAGCCCGTCTGCTCCGAGTCCGCCCGAATCTCCTGGAAGCTCAGTCCTGGGGCGTAGCTGAAGGGCTGCTGCTGGGAATGGCTTTTGGTGGGGATGGAGACATTGTCCATGGGGTGATAGCCACTGGCAGCCTCCTCTTCCTCTGGGGGGGCACTGGGGACCACCACAGATGGGATGTGCTGGATGGAGCGGGAGGGGCTCAGCGGGACCCTGTTCACAGCAATGTTTCCAATGTAGATGGGGAGAGTGACAGAAACCTCTGGAGACTTGAGGGAAACCTGGAAGAGAAGGGAAAACAGTGGCATCCTCGTGATACATGGCAGTGGGAAGATTCACCTGATGCCTGGAGCACCCAGACCACAGTGCTCAGCCTGGGAGGGAGCACAGAGCCACGGCCCAGCCCAGGGATTCTCCAAATAAACTCACCTGGATGTAGTAGTCAATGTGGATGAGGCTGCAGCCCTGCAGAATGGACTGGGGCAGTGCTGGAACCAGGATCTGCTCCTTCCATTCTGCATGTTTCCAGGCTTTCACCCCTGAGCCTTCCACCTCGGCGATGGTCCTCAGGTCGTAGATCCAGCGCTTGGATTTGTAGGCCACTTTCTGCACAGACAGGAGAAACACAGCTGGCTCAGAGCTGCAGGTGGTCTTCTGTCTCCCACAAATGTAAACCAGGACACAACCCCACCCAACTGCTTTGTCAAATAAGCACAAGCACAGACATAAGAGGCATATTCCAGGAATACCCTTGTTGTGTGACAGACTCAGCAGGGATAAGCAAGACAAGTTCTAGATCCTCTTTCCCCAGGAAGGCAGAGGGGACCAGAGGTGGGGATTTGGCTGCCCCAGTTTCACAGAGGCCTCCCTGGGGTGGAGCAGCAGCACAAGGCAGAGGATGGCCCCATGGGCACCCACCTGGAGCAGACTGGCCACCACAGCGCCGGTGTCGCGGCCAGATTTGTTCTCGATGTCCGTGCGGAGCTGGATGGCCTGGCCCACGATGTAGCCCTTCAGGTCAGACGTGGCTGTCAGGATGATGTTGCCACTTTTCACAAGCTTGTAGTTGAACTTCTTGGTGATGGACATGGTGTTGGGCTGCTGCAGGATGGCACAGACAGAGGTGTTGGCTCAAGAGAGTCAGAGAGCCTCCAGGAAAACACTCAAGAGATTCACAACAAGCAAGCAGAAATATTTGCATCTAAGAGGATGCAAAGAACCGGCAACATGGCAATGCCACAGACAACAGGTCTCACTTCTCCAGCCCCACAGTTCTACTGTCCTATTAGTTGCTTTCCCCTCCAAAGCAAGTTCCCCAAACCCAAGTGCCTCCAAGCACCTGAAGCTGTTGCCCAACATGTTTCTCTGCATGCTGAAAGTTCAGATAAACCTTTCAGAGCAACACACACAAGGGTCAGAAATCACCTGGAGTAGGCACTGACAGCAAGGCAGGAGAGGAGTCCTTGTCCTGCTCTTGCATAGTCACAGCACGCAGTCAGAGCTGTCCAGCCACTCAGTGACTCCTCAGACAGCAGGACAAGGACAAGTGCTGAGTGTTGGCATTTCCAGCCATGCCCTCCTCGTCCTTACCTCGATGTCAGGGATGTCGTTCAGGTTGAGAGGGCAGAGAACGTAGAAGATCTTGTTGCATTTGTAGTCCTTGGAGAAGCGAGGTGTGTCTATCACAGCTTTCACCTGATGCAGGACCTTGCCAAAAGGGCCTTCAAATGATGTAGGAGCAGAAGCTGGAGTTGAGAGAGAAAGAAGAGGTCATAAGGCTGAGCCAGGCCAGATTCTGAACTGGAAGTATATGCAAAATCCAAGGCTTACAGTGAAGGGCCTTCAGCCACTTTTCTGCATCTTACCTGGCAGCAGGAACTGGAAGGGAAAGTTGTGCTCTCCAGCTGTCAGGACCCCTGTGGAAACAAGAATGAAGCGTTCATGGGACAGGCTGAGAGGCTGTTACCTAGGAATGTGTGATCTGGGAGAGAGAAGCCACCACCCAGGGAATCACACACCACCTGCTCTGCTGCCACTGGACCCCTCTAGACCCAATGGGCAGTGCTTGAGCCAGCAGGAGCACCTGCTGCCAACCCACCCCTCCTTGGGACAGGAGAGGTTCTGTAGGAAGATATCCTGTAAATAAGGTCATTTAGGGCAGGCTCTAAGGGATTCCAGTTCCACAGCAAGTGGTTATCTCAGGCTGTTGACACAGGACACAGAGCAGGGCTGCTGTGGGTTTAGTTTTCCTCTAGTCAGTCCCCTGTCAGGCAGTCAGGGAGAATGTGAGAAATCACAGGCACTGTCTGAGGGTGGCAGGGAGTTCTGGTGGGCATCAAGCCACTCCACCCTCAGACACATACCAAGCCCTTCACAGACAGGGCTCAGGAGCTGGAACCAGAGGTACACCCACCCCTGGACCCTGAGACATCAGGAACTCAGAAAAATATTGCCACAACATCAACCTTGGCACTTATTTCCTTCAACCACTGCTCTGCAACAGCCTCGAGGGCCCAGGGCAGAGTCAAGATCCAGTGCATGGCTGAAACAACAGATTCCAACTCCCCAACTCCGTCCACCCTCCAACACTCCCAGATCCCCTCCAGGGCAGTGTGACAGCTGAACTGAGCCCACAGTGTGATCCAGCAGCTCCTAAAGTTGCCTTCAGTAAGAAAACCACCGAGGTTTATCCATATTTGTTAAATCCATGCATACACAAGAGGTTTTGTTTTTAGAGTGGCAGAGCTGAGAGGAAGACCTGGATGCCCAGTAAATCGAGCTGTGTTTGTTCTGCTCTGCAGGATCATTGCTGGAGGTAGCAAAGCCCTCTCTGGCTGGTGCTTTTGTTGTTGCAAGGCAGGGGGAGGCAGCTTGGCCGTTAGCAACGCTGGCTCTGCAGAGCTGACAGAAACCGAGCCCTGTCGCCAGGGGATTAAGTGGATTACACGGAAGGGGGAGTGGGGAGGAGAAGAGTAAATCCCCCCACTGACACAGCAGCCCAGGCAGGACTTGGTGCATCATTCATGCTGTGAAAAGCCAGATCTCTGCCTCTCTGCTCACCCAGCCACCCCATGGGGATGAGGCACAGCGAGTGTGTCCTCACAGCGCAGGGACAGAGGGATAAACAATCCAACACACACATCGTGGATCCCGGCAAAGGGAGAACACCCCCCTGCAAAGGGACAACAGCAGAGGGGGCTATTTGTGCTCTTTGTACACTCTGGCCTCACAGAGAGGAGCAGGATTTGCCCATTGCCATCACCTCCCTGCAGATTCCCCTCCTGTTCCCCGAACAAACCCGAGCTATGTAGGCTAAAATGCAGCACCCGGCGCTGTCACCAGGTGGAGGCACCAAGCCAGGCTGTGCCCTGGCTGCCAGGGCTGGGGCTCAGAGCTGGCAGGCCCCGAGGCAGCTGTGGGACCCTTCCCCTGCTCCCTCCTGGGCAGCCTGGCACAGCAAAGGCGCCAGGTGAGCTGCAGCAGGTGCCTTGGCTGGTTCAGGATAAAGCCTGGTTAATGGGAATGACTCGATGAGCCCAGCCCTTGTTTGCTGCCCTGAGGGTTTCTGATTTTAACAGGCACCATTCAGCATTGATCTTACAACCATTATCTCTATTTTAGAAAGCAAATGGGTAACTGGAATACATCGACTGTCCTGTGCAGCTTCTGCATGGCAGCACAGGGACTCTGCACCTGACAAGGAGAGGGAGCAAGGGCTGTTCCTGCCCTGCACAAGGGAGGGAGGTGGGAGCTCCAGAGGGCAGTGGCCACTGAGAGAATTCCACTGAGGATTTCCACCATTTCTCCGAATTCCCAGCTGTGCAGAGCCCCACATGCAGGTTCAAGCAGTAATTCTGAGCCTCCTACTAGGGGCATGAAAGTTCACAGTCTTTCCAGGACCCTTAGGATGAGCCCACAGACTCCACCAAGTAAAAGTCCCTATTCTGCATTACAGGCAGCACCATCCAACAAATCATTTCTGTAAGTCCCGCCCAGCTCAGGTGCACCAACAGAAAAATGGACTGGAAGTGAACCTGTGAGCACTTCCACAGTTTCTAACTCCCACAGCATCACTGGCCCTGATTGAGTCCTGTGAAAGCACAGGCACGATCCAGAGTGCCTGGAAGAGTGACAAGGCAGCAGAGCCCACAGGTGAGCTGGGTCCTGCCTGCCTCCCACTGCAGCAGGGGGAAAGGCAGATATTCAGCAGGAGGAGGAAAGGCAGATATTCAGCAGCAATCTGGGCTCCTTCTTGCTTCTCCTGCAGAGGCTCCTCCAGCACGGGCACAGCAATGGCTCCATTTGCAACTTGCAATTACAAAACCATTTCTGTCTTCTGCCTGGTGGAAAGTTGGCAAATCCCAAACCAAGCACCCTTACAATGGGAAGGGAGGTGGCAACTGCTTCTAAACTCTCCAGCTGGCAACTTTGCTCCAAAAGGCTGAGCTTCCATTCCCAAATGCTGACTAATCTTGCTGTAATAGGGGAAATCTGCAATTTCCCTTGTCCCAGCTTCCCTGTGAGCATGGGCAGGGCACAGACTGACCTTGAGCCAACACCCAGGTACTTCTGCCATGGAAAACAGGAGCAAACTCAGCTCTTGTAGAGTCAGTCCAGCACAGCCATTGTGCTGGTGACACAGGGCAATGTGTGTCTCACCAGGCCTTGAATAGATCCCCAGATCACAGCAGGGAAGATGCAGCATCAGGCAGACTGTCCAGAACCTTCCCACAACATCCACTGTCCAATTCCAGCATCCCAGCAGTGAGGGGAACACACTAACAGAGACTCTCATCACCCCTGTCCCTCCAGCCCAGAGAGCTTCAAGCAACAATCCAGGACATTCAATGTGCTAATTCCATCTGCAAGTGGACTTTGTAACAGAGCCTGTTGTTGGCAGCAGGCAGAGGTGAGCTGGTTTCCAGCCATGGTGGAGCCCATGGCCACCCCAACACCTGGGAAGAGCCCATGGCCATCCCAACACCTGCCCTTTCCCTGCTCCTCCAGCACCAGAGGCTTTGCCAAAGCCCTCCCCAGCCTGGGCAGGGCACAGCAGGGCAGTGGGGGTTCAGCACTGCTCCAGGGGCACTGGGACCCCTCAAACAGGGGCAGCTCACAGACCCTGTGAGGGGACAGGGCTGTGCCAGCCACACCGAGCCAGCACCTCCCCATTCCCAGAAGCCAGAACAAAGGCCACAGTGTCCTCAGATGCAAAAAAGCTTTTCCTGAAGTTGATGTGCAGCTAAAAATACCTTGAGAAAGTCATTAGGCAGCAGAGGCAGCAGGCTTGGCAGGGCTCTGCTGTGGGGCCATACCTGCAGCAGCCTGTCCCCCTGATAGGAGCCAAGCCAGCAGAGATTGGCCACCCCCACACAGCCTTGGGAAACTTCCTCCCAGAACATTCCTGCAGGGAAGAAGCTGCTGCCCCAGACAGCCTGGAGAAAGCTCAAGTGCAGATAGCAGGAGCAGTAACAACACACCCATAGTGCAGAAGAACCTTGGGGATGTCCCTGACTCCAGCAGAGATAGGGCTGGTGTCTCATTCATGGCTCAGCTGCTCCTCACTGGGGCTGGGGTTGTACCATTGGATGTGGAGGAGTCCTGGAACATTTCATTTACAGAAAATTCCTTCATCCAGAAGGATCAAGTCTTCTGGATCCCCTGGAGACACTGGGTTCCACCCAGAGAGACCCTGCCAGGCTGAAGGGGCTGGGCCTGTGGAACCTTGGGAAGTCTGACAAGGCCAAGTGCAAGGTGCTGCCCCTGGGTCAGAGCAGTCCCAAGCACAAACACAGGCTGGGCAGGGAATGGATGGAGGAAAGCCCTGAGGAGAAGGGTTTGGGAATGGTGGTGGATGAGAAGCTCAGTGTGCCCCAGCCCTGTGTGCTGGCCCCAGAAACTCCCCTGCCCTGGGCTGATCCCAGCGTGGACAGCAGGAAAGGGGGGACTCAGCCCCTCTGCCCTGCTCACACCCCACCTGCAGAGCTGCCCCAGCCCAGGGAGGAGCTGGAGCTGCTGGAGAGATCCAGAGGAGACCATGGAGCTGCTCCCAGGGCTGGAGCCAGGCTGGGAGAGCTGGGGGTGCTCACCTGGAGAGGAGAAGCTCCAGGGAGAGCTCAGAGCCCCTGCCAGGGCCTGAAGGGGCTCCAGGAGAGCTGGAGAGGGACTGGGGACAGGGGATGGAGGGACAGGACACAGGGAATGGCTCCCACTGCCAGAGGGCAGGGCTGGATGGGATATTGGGAATCAGGAATTGTTCCCTGTGAGGGTGGGCAGGCCCTGGCACAGGGTGCCCAGAGCAGCTGTGGCTGCCCCTGGATCCCTGGCAGTGCCCAAGGCCAGGCTGGGCAGGGCTGGGAGCAGCCTGGGACAGTGGGAGGTGTCCCTGCCATGGCATGGAGTGGAATAAGGTGATTTTTAAGGTCCATTCCCACCCAAAGATTTCCCTGCACAGCACAGGGCTGCAGCACTGCATGGCAAAGCTGCCACATCCCACCCACGGGCGCTGAAACGACCCCATGTCTGCATTTACACTGTGAAACAAATGATCCAAGTCCAGTTCACTCCTCCAGAGCTGCTGAAAGTGTCTGGGCTCTGCTCTGAGCAGTGACCCCTCCCTGGCTGGTGCTGCCAGGCCCTGCCCAGGCAGAGGTGGCAGCCAGAGGAATCCCCAGCCCTCCAAAGCCATCATCCCTCCCTGCCCACACCCTGCCCTGCCTGCAGCTGCCCAAGGGCTGGGAAATGCCCTCCAGCAGCTTCTGCCTGGCACAAGAGCAGGGCTGGGGCTCAGGAGGGGCCAGCCCACAGGAACAAGGACACAGCCCTACCTGCTGTGCCCCACCCACCTTCCCAGGGCTGTCTGGCAGCTTTCATGCCAACAGCCCGGTCTGACAGCCCTGTGGGGCCTGCTCTGCTGGGCTGCACGTTCCAGCCAGTGCCACTGAGGGGACACTTGCCAAATGCTCCTCCCAGGCTGCAGCCCCAGCCCCAGCGTCCCTGTCTGCAAGTCACAGGTGGTGACAGCCATCCCTGCACAAGGGTCACGGCCACCATGACAAAACAGGAGCTCCAGGGAAGCAGAAGGGAGTCAGGAGGTGCCTTGGTCACACAACTCAGGTGAGCTCATTCCCCTCCTGTGAAGGCTCACACAGATGTGACACACAGCAGGCTGCAGGCCAGGAATCACACATGTGGCACAGCACACACCTCTGCCTCACCAGGCTTCACCCACAGCTACCACAGCAAAAGAGGTGAATAATCCCATTTATTCTCCCTCCAGCCCCCAAGGAGAAGGATGATATCAGCTCTGTAGCCACCAGTAGGAGCCTGGAAATGTCCCCACACCCCAAGGGACAGAGAGTGGCTGAAATGGGGCTCCTGCTCCAAGCCCTGTCCCTCCCTGTCGCAGACATCTTTTCATGAAAAATCCTTTCCTTAGGATTTTTCCTCCTGAGAAGCTGAGAAGCCTCAGGAACAAAATGCAAACAATGGTTATCTGCTGCTGTGGAATGCAACAGGTGCATCTGGGATTGGTCTCGTGTGCTTGTTTGTAATTAATGGCCAATCACAGTCAGCTGGCTCAGACAGACAGCCTGAGCCACAAACCTTTGTTATCATCCTTTTCTATTCTTAGCTTAGCCAGCCTTCTGGTAAAACCTTTTCTTCTATTCTTTTAGTACAGTTTTAATGTAATATATATAATAAAATAATAAATCAAGCCTTCTGAAACATGGAGTCAGATCCTCATCTCTTCCCTCACCCTCAGACCCCTGTGAACACCATCACAGCTCCCCACCAGTCCCTGCTCCCCCCTGGCTGCTAGAACAAGAACAGGCTGCACCTTTGGAGCACACAGATTTTTTTGGTTCCTCTAGCAGAGGAACAGCAGGCCAGACCATATGGCAGCTTCTCCCTGGCTATTTAACAAGTGATGCATTCACTGTGTTGGCCAATTCAAGGAGCACAGAAAGGTACCTGGTGCCTGTGGCCCCTGTGCCATCACTTGTAGCAATGTGGCTCTTTAATGCTGCCTGAAGTCAGCCCTGGGGAAGGCAAGGTGCTGAGTTAGACTGATTCTGGTGCTGCTGATGCTCAGCTTGAGTACTCTCCTGTCCAGGCAGAGAGCAGGGAAGCAGAAGGTTTGTGTTTTCCACTTTGGGGAGGAGAAATGAGCAGCCCTAGCTCTGCACTGTGCCCCAGGAGCCCCAGTCCCCAGCCACAGGCAGAGATGCCAGTGTCACTGCAGTGCCAGTCCCCAGCTAGAGGCAGAGATGTCAGTGTCACTGCAGTGCCAGTCCCCAGCCAGAGTGAGATGCCAGTGTCACTGCAGTGCCAGTCCTCAGCTAGAGGCAGAGATGCCAGTGTCACTGCAGTGCCAGTCCTCAGCTAGAGGCAGAGATGCCAGCGTCACTGCAGTGCCAGCAGCCAGCACCCCACTCACCCCTGTCCTGCCCTCTCTCCTCATCCACCTTTGCAGCCAGAACACTGAATATTAGATATAAGCAAGGGGCCAGAGCTCTTTAGCTCTCAGGAGGCTCTACCAGCATCAATTCTGTGCCAGGGCACTTGAGGTGATGCTGAGCCACTGCAGCTTTAGCACAGGACTCAACCCAGCCTCTGGTGAATGGAGTTAATACAGGGGATTACAAACTGCAACAAAGGAGGGAAATGCACACATTGGCTCATGCCACCAGCAGGCACAGGTGCCACAGAGGGAGCAGCCAAGGCCAGAGGAGCATCCTGCCAGCAAGCACAGGCAAAGCCAGGAAAGCTGAGCTCCAAGAGAGCTCTCCTGCTCTGTGTGGCAGTGATGGAGCACAGCCCCAGCAGGCTCCACACTCCCTGTCAAGGCAGCAACTCTCTGCTCCAGCTCTGCAAACACACAAACACACAGCAGGAACAACCCCCCCATGGGTAATGCTGCTGAGATCAACCTTTCTGTACCACAGGAGGTGCAGCAGAGCACTCAGCACTGAGGTGAGGGCTCCACTGCTCACAAACCTCTGTGTCAGCAGCTTCCAGAGACATTCTCAATGAATTAGCAGGATCTGGCAGTGTGGAAATGCTGCAAAAACCCCAGAGGATTAACTGCTCTACTGAGGCAAGAAATTGGGAAGTGCTGAGGAAGCTGCTGTGACCCAAGGCAACTGCAGGGCCCTCAGTGTGGCTTTCCTGAGCTGAACCTGCAGTTCCTGCTCTGAACCCAGCAGCACAGTGGGGCCAGGAGCTGGCACCAGAACATCCTCAGTGCCTCAGCACTGCCCATGGACACCCTGCTGCTGTCCAGGAGCATCACCTGCTGCTCTGAGACCTCCTGCTCACACAGAACAAGCTGCACAAGCCTCACAATTCTGTTTAGTCAGGTCACCAAGATTTTTAAATTCAGCTGGGAGCCAGGATTGTTACCCTGTGCCAACTGCTGGCCATGAAGGTGTTGTGCCAGGCCGGCAGAGAACCACCCCAGGGAAGAGGTGATGCACAGCTGCCCCTTTTATAGCTCTGTGCAAGAAATCTGCCAGCAGAGGAAGCATGTGGAGCTGCCAGGAAATCCCTGCAGTGCCTTCAAGCTAACTAACAAGCTGCCAAAAGAAAGGTCAGCTGGAAATTACAGCCAGCTCCCTGCATGAGTTCAACTCAGGTCCAAGGAGGGAATGAAAAAAACCCAAAAATGTACTTACAACCTACAACCCTTCCACAGGGCAAGAGCTGTGTGTGCAGCTGGAGATGCAGGCAAGGAACAGCCCCACGGGGGTACAGGCACATGATGGACCTGCTCCTGTCTGGCTGAACAAGGGCAGAGGCACAGCAGGGAGGGGGAGAGGAGCAGGAGGCTCTGCAGAGTGAATCACTCCATTATACTGGAGCAAGAGAAGCAGCTCTGTGTCCCAGAGCTGGGTACAAGCAGTGCCATTCTGTGCTCGCTGCCACTCGATCCCTGCACTGCTGACACCTACAGAAACCCCACAGCCCCCAACCCTCCCCTCTCGCCTTTCTTTGCAAAAGGAAAAATCAACACCAGCGAGCAATCAAAGTCCAAGTGGGAAAAGTAAATACCCTCTCAGCCTCCCCTCCAGGAGGCAAGTAACAACCCCCCCTGTGACCTCTGTGGCACAGCAGCAAACAGAGCAGTGAGAGGCTCTGCAGCAGCTGGCACACTCCACACTTCCCAGCAGCTTTGAGTTCATTAAACCCTTGGCCTGTGTGTGATTGCCAAGGCTACAGCACAATCCCCTGCTCCTCAGGGCTGCCTGGGCACAGAGGATGCCCTGCTTGGGTGGGGACAAGCCCTGAGGAGCTCTGCAGCAGCACTCATTGCCAACCTGCTCCAATGGCACAGCCAGGTCCTGCACACCCTGTTCCAAGGTGGGGAGAGAAAGGAAAGCGCCTTTAATTAGTGCCAAAGTGGGCATCTGGGTTATTTCAGGGCCTGCCTCCTTTTTCATGCAATGAAAAAAACCCCAAAGCAGTATGTAATACAAAAAGCAGTGTGCAATACAAAAAGCAGTGTGTAATACACAAAGCAGTGTGTAATACAAAAAGCTGTGTAATACAAAAAGCAGGGTGTAATATACAAAGCAGTGTGTAATACAAAAAGCAGTATGTAATACAAAAAGCAGTGTGTAATACAAAAAGCAGTGTGTAATACAAAAAGCAGTGTGTAATACAAAAAGCAGCGTGCAATAGAAAAAGCAGTGTGTAATTCAAGCAGCAGTGTGTAATACAAAAAGCTGTGTAATACAAAAAGCAGGGTGTAATATAAAAAGCAGTGTATAATACAAAAAGCAGTGGGTAATACAAAAAGCAGGGTGTAATATACAAAGCAGTGTGTAATACAAAAAGCAGTGGGTAATACAAAAAGAAGTGTGTAATACAAAAAGCAGGGTTCAATATAACAAGCAGTGTGTAATACAAAAAGCAGGGTGTAATATAAAAAGCAGTGTATAATACAAAAAGCAGTGGGTAATACAAAAAGCAGGGTGTAATACACAAAGCAGGGTGTAATACAAAAAGCAGCTGATGCCAGAGGACAAGCTGCCCCCTCACTTATTTCAATGCAAAGGTGTGTGGGAGGAGAAGTGTGGAGTCACTCTTGGAGGCTTACAGAGAAATCTGAGCCTCGACAGTTTTGCAAACTCCTCTCCCCTTCCCCCCCATGTGTCCTCAAAGAGCACAGATCGGTGTTTTTGAAAGTTACTGCTCAGGCTGTGGGAAGGGATAGAGTGAGGCAGGCTGTTTGTCAGCTGAGCCTGCTCCCTGCACCACCTCCTGTGTGCCAGCACTGGGGCTGAGCCACTCACCAGGGATGGGCAAGGCACAGCCCCATTCTCTGTGTGGCCTTGGGGACACCTGGGATCCTTCCTCAATCCAGGCCAATGCCATCAGGCTGGATGAGCCCCTTTCCAGAGAGCTGGGGATGGTGTCAGAGGCCAGCCTGGAAGCACCCTCTGCCCCAGGGCACAGCCTGGCTGCTAGTTTCCCCCCAGCAGGGACATGCTGCTCCTCCTTACCTTTTTTTAGCATTTCTGTAGTGGGGGCAAGGCAGGAACAGAAGAATCCTCTGAGGCAGAAGCAAATTCCTCCCTTCCTCAACTCATTTTCAGCAGTGACATCCCCAGTGTGGATAAGGCCTCTGGGGACATGGCAGGAAGGCAGCCCCTCCACCTGGCACCAGGGCCTCCCACAGTCCCACCCTCCCTCCTGCTCTTTGCTTTGTGGTGGGAGAAGGTGGGCACGGCCAGCCCACACCTGGAGTGACAGGCAGGGATCCACCCTGGGGGTTTTGCATGGTTTTTTCTCAGGTATTTGGTTGTTAATTGCTGCCCTGAGATGTGCAGGATGTCTCTGTTTCAGCCCGGGCGTCTGAAGAACGAGTCAGAGCTCTTCAGTTTTTGGTCTGGAAGTAGTTTATTAATTCTTATCTATAAAATTTTCTTTCTGCTCAGCAGGGCAGCCACAGGCACTCTGTGTTGTCCTTTTATACTACAAACTACGTATAACATATTTACACTTAATTCCCAATACCTATCACCTGTGTTAGACAGTGCACTTCTACTCTAAACCAATCCCAAAGTGCCAACAGCACTGCAGAAAATGGAGAACAAGAAGAAGAAGGAGAAAGGCTGGACACGCCCAAGTCCCTCCATCTTGTCTCCATAATCCCCATACCAAAAATCCTAAAATCTACATTTTCACTTTGTGATAATTTTATTATTATGCTATTTAAACTTGTGTGACTTTCAGGTCCTCATACAAAGCTGGTAACTTGCTCCAGGGGTCATAATCAAACCCACAGGTGTTTTGGGCTGTGTGCCAGGGTCTCTGAGTCCTCAGGGGGGTCCTTGACAACTCTGGACACCTGGAGGGATGCACTGAGCTCTGACAGTTTTTATTCTCCTGCAGGACCACACCAGATGCCACCAGTAACTTTTGCTTGTGGTGGTGTCATGGGTGGCTGCTGGTGCTGTGTGCTGGCACTGTGGGCCAGCAGCTCCTGTAGGAGCCCTTGCTTGGAAATGCTTCCAACTCCCCCACCTCACCCTGGCTCCTGCCACCACCATCAGTGACCTCCCCACCCCACAGCCCAAGAACCAGCAGGCCAGCCTGCCTCAGTTTCCCCTCCCAGCCGGGTCAGCCCTGCAGGGAGGCACCCAGGGAACACCCACATGGGACACTCCATCTGTCTGGGGCTCCTTCATGCTTTTTCAGGAGAGGCCAGAGCAGCTGAGAGCTATTCCTGGAAAGCCTAAAAATGCCACAGCTGAGTCAGCACCGAGGCTCTGCCTGCACCAGGCCATGGAGGGCTCCCCCAGACAGCCCTGCAGGGCTGAGCTGTGCCAGGACACTGCTGCCAGCACCCCTCAGAGGACGCAGACAGACAGACAGACAGACAGGCAGACACAGAGGCAGGGAGGTGGAGGAGCAGCCCAGACACGCATCAATGTCACAGGGAGGGCTGTGACAGCAGACAGCTCTCTCTCTCTGTCCCTGTGCTGCAGGCTGGAGCAGTGCCAGCCCCCAGGGCTTTTGTTCCACATCCCTGCAAGCCAGCACAGCACATGCCAGGGTCAGCTTCAAAGCCATCTCTGCTGGGGGACTCGGGTCTAAAGGCAGCATTGACACTGTCCCATCTCCATCCCACTGCTCCCCTCCACCCTCCCAGGGCCCAGCTGTCCTGTCTGGGTGCAGACATGGGACAAAGCTGCAAGTCCAGGGCAGTAATTCCTGAGCATGAAGGGCAAATCCCCCATGGCTGCAATCCCACACACAGGGAATGCCCACCCTCTCCCCCTCTGCTGGGAATCAGGCTGAGAGCTCCCAGCAGCTGGGTGCACACAACGTTTTGGACACAAAAAGCTGAAGAGCACAGTCAGTGACTGTGAGTACCCAGCACACTGCTCCAGACCAGCTGCTGATACCTGGGCTGGGCTTTCCTCATAATGTCACTGCAGCTCTGCAAGGCAGGACAGGAACAGCACCACAACACCTCAGTTTCCAATCCCACAACTCCACAGGGACAGAATTTCCCTTCAATTCGCTACACCTAAGGTAAATCATGCACTGCTGTTTCTTGCCTCACTGCCTGCAGCTGTGGCAGCTCTGGGGACATCAGCTGCCCCTTCAGTGCCACTCACAGCCCAGGCTCTGGGAGCAGCTCCAGGGCAGAGCCAGCAGCCCAGCCCTGCTGCCAGCCCCAGGCTCTGCTCAAGGCTGGCACAGCCTGTGATACCAGTGGGTGACAGAGAGGTGTACAGGAGTCTGGGTCCCAGAAAACCAACAGCCAAAAGAACAGGGTTTCCCACAAACACTCCAAAAACTGGGACTACCAAATTTTGGCCACATTTGGATGTCAGGCCTTCAAAGGGCACACTTCAGCACATGGGTTTTTTTCCCATCCTTCCCAGTTCACTCCAGTCCTAGTTATCAAGGGAACGGCTCCCAAGGGCAGCCTCACAAGAACTGACTGCCAAAGCAGCTATCAAAGTTTTCCAGAGGCTGCAAGCCCCACAAACAGCACACCCACCTCTTCCCTCTCCACCTTCCCTGCCCAGCTTGCCCAGCACACAGATCTGACCACAAGATCACAGCTCTCCCTTGAATCATTAAATATTAGAAACAAAAGTTGGAAGGAGCAGTTTGCAGTGCAGTTGCAGGTTTAAACCTGTCCACAAGTCCACACTCAGTTGCAGCCTTCAACTCCCAACTCATCTAAGCCTGCCACAGACTTTTATGAAAAATCCTTTCCTTGGGATTTTTCCTCCTGAGAAGCTGAAAGGCCTCAGGAACAAAATGCAAACAATGGTTATCTGCTGCTGTGGAATGCAACAGGTGCATCTGGGATTGGTCTCATGTGGTTGTTTCTAATTAATGGCCAATCACAGTCAGCTGGCTCAGACAGAGAGCCTGAGCCACAAACCTTTCTTATAATTTCCTTCTAATTCTATTCTTAGCCAGCCTTCCGATGAAATCCTTTCTTCTATTCTTTTAGTATAGTTTAAATATAATATATATCATAAAATAATGAATCAGCCTTCTGAAACATGGAGTCAGATCCTCATCTCTTCCCTCATCCTGGGACCCCTGCAAACACCACCCCATGAGCCCAATGGTCTGCAGCACCTTACAGATCCCCTGTGACTGTGTCCCCACCCTGACACCACAGCTGGGCTCTCTGTGCTCAGCACACCCAGAATCAGACAGGAGTGGTTCCCATTGCCCTCCCAGGCAGTTTATCTCTGACTGCAGCCCCCAGGCTGAGAGCCAAGAGCCAGCCAGCCAACTGTCTCCCCTGGCAGGGACCTGAGAGCCAGCAGCCCTCTCACCAGTTGCTGCAAGAATGAGCTCAGTCTCCCCTCGATGCTGAAAGCTCTGCTTGGGAAATTGCTGAGCTAGCAGCAACTGCCATTTCAGTTTTACCCATTTCCTGTTACTTGACAAAACAGTATCAGAGGGCTGAGCTCCTGCTACCCTGGGCTTCTGCATGTTCCTGCTACAGCAACTGCCTTCAGCAGGTGAATACTGGCACATCTTGATTTCAACAGCATGAATTATTTGTGGTAAGGCTGACCTATTTATCAGCAGAAAGACAGCATTCATTCAGGCCCAGATCCCCCAGAGGCTCTGGTGTCACTTTACCCACAGGACAATACAACTCCATCACTATCTCTGTCCATCTCACTGGGAGCAGGGGTAACTGCCCTGGGCTGATCCTGCCACGCTCCCAGAGCTTCTCCTGGAGCACAAGTGACACATCCACACCCCCTTTGACAGCAAACCACTGGCTTCTGCTGACCAGCTTTGATCAGTGCTTTGTGAGCACCATAAACACACGTGGGAAGCAGAGCAGGGCGAATGTCACAGACATCTTTTATGAAAAATCTTTTTTTTTAGGATTTTTCCTCCTGAGAAGCTGAGAAGCCTCAAGAACAAAATGTAAACATTGATTATTTGCTGCTGTGGAATGCAACAGGTGCATCTGTGATTGGTCTCATGTGGTTGTTTCTAATTAATGGCCAATCACAGTCAGCTGGCTCAGACAGAGAGTCCGAAGCACAAACCTTTGTTATCATTCCTTCCTACTCTATTCTTAGCCAGCCTTCTGATGAAATCCTTTCTTCTATTCTTTTAGTACAGTTTTAATGTAATATATATAATAAATCAGCCTTCTGAAACATGGAGTAAAATCCTCATCTCTTCCCTCAACCTGAGACCCCTGTGAACACGGTCACAGGTGAATTCACAGAGAATTGAGACAGGGAGCAGTCCCTGTGACAGCTCTGCTTCAGGCAGACCAGGCCAGAGGATGCCAGCAGTGTTTGCAGGGTGGCTGCCAAGTTCTGCTCAGGATCCTTCCCTGCACAGCTCCTGCTAAGCTCTTGTAGTGTCTAATCCTGGCTCCCATGCTCTGTGCACAGGCCAAGGCAGCCTGTGAGGGGTATTTCACATTGAAGGGATGCTGAAATCTTGGTGAAACGTTTCTGTAAATCTTCTCTGAACACAGATTTGCACCAGGCCTTAGGGGACCATACCTTTGTCTGCCAGGGACAGCGTGCTGTTGAAGTACTGCTCCTCCACAGTCCATGCTGTGTCATTGATCTTGTTGGACACCCCACAGGATCCAATGCAGCTCACCTTGATGGCTGTGGAGAGACAGGACACATGTCAGCACTGGGAGAAAGCAAAAGCTCAGGTTCAGACCTGCCTCAGGTACTGCACTGTGCAGGAGCAGTGCTCATGAAAACACACACAGGGTGGGAAATTGGAGCAGAGGAATCAGGTCATGCTTTCATTCCAAAAGTGGGTTTTCCAGCACTCCCAGCACAACTGAGCACTCCCTGCTACCCCAGTGCTATTTCTAGGTACTACCACCTTTGAAACCCTCAAGCTGGTTTCCTTGCACTGAGGAAGCCCTCACCAGCAGTGATTGCAGCTCCCTGACAGGCAAACCTCTCTCCCAAAGAAGCAGTGTTCCCTCCCAAAACATGCACCAGCCTTGGCACTCTGGCTGAGAGCACAAGCCTTGGGTGTTACTGTCCAGAGAGGGATGAGCAGCCAAGGACTCTGCTGCTGCTCCCACCCCACGAGGAGCCAGGATTCCCATTGAGGGGCTCACCATCCCTGGGAGGAGGGAGCCTGGCATCCCACTGAGGGGCTCACCATCCCTGGGAGGAGAGACACGTTTGGCACAAGCCCATTCAGCAGCTGAACAAGGGCTTCAAACAGCCCTGTCTGAAGCAGCAGCAGAGAGCTGAACCCCCCAGCGCAGCCTGGACAAGTTCTGCTGCTTGAATTCACAGCCCTGTCACCCTCAGAGGACATTCCCAGCCCCTGGGAGCCTGCTCATGGGCTCAGCTTTAATGTCTTGCAGCAAAAATACTTTGCCATTAACACTTGTCCTGCATCAGGACCTCCAAATGTCCATGAACACATCACTTCCCAGGCAGCCAGCAGCTCTAAGGAGTGGCTTCCTCCTTTGTTAGAGACACAGAACTCAGCAAAGCCACACAGCAAGGTCTGGAAGCACCAGAGGTGCCATCTGACTCTCCCAAAAGCAAGGACAGTCATTTGAGCTATGTTTGTGCCTTGCCTGGATAAAGTCACCCCAAGAGCTCAGCCTGCAGCTCTCAGAGGAGCTCCCCACAGACACCTTCAGTTAGTCTTGGCCAATACTCAGCAGGTTGAAATTAGATTCTGATGTCGACACTGGACCACAGAGACAGAAAAACGTGACAGACTGGCCTTGCTGCACAGCAAGAGATGATCTGCACTGCTGCCCCCACACAGGGAGGACACAGGCAGACCCATCATGGCACAAACAGAGCCCTCAGGGCTGTCCCAGCCTCAACACCTCCCACCTGAATCCCATCAGGTTTTGCAAGAGCTGGAGCCCACAGAAGTCCCTTACCCCAGTGGCCAGGTGAATAGTTCTGCTGGCAGAAAGGTGACAGGATCCACCCAGACTCTCTGCCTGTTTGACCCATCAGCTCCCCTGTGCTCCAGCTGCATCCAGAGGAATCATCTCCCTGGGAGGCAGGTGGCCAGTTTGTGTGGCTTAGGAGCTCTCCCCTCCTCAAATGTCCTCAGCCCTGTTGATATCAACACCTCCACCCACCAACCCAAACACTGAGGGCTGGATGTTATTGCTGCTTGCAAGCACCTCAAAAGGCTCTCCAGAGCACCTGCCTGGCCAAAGTGACTGACCCAGGACAGGGTGAGAAGACCCCAAATCCAGCCCTCCCTGCAGGGGCAGCGCAGAGCTCTTACCCCAGTCACAGCCAGGGGGTCATGAGCTCCTCAGGGCTCAAAGTCTGTAACCCCACAAGGAAGAACAGATCTCCTGCCACCCCCTCAGATCTCCTGCCATGCCCCCACAGCAGATCACAGCTGAGATGAAGAGCCCCTTGCAGTCCAAGTGTTGTTCTACACTCAAGGACAAAGGATAAGCAGCTCCAGATGCCAACTCTCATCATCCAAACATCAATACAGCAGCGAGGCTGACACACCACTGCCTTGTCTGTGATGTGCTTCAGCATTTGCAAGGCAGGCAAAGATCAGGATGGCATGGCCTGGGATGGGAACTCCCCCAGCACAGCCCAGAGCACACCTGAGCTGATACAGGTGCCCTCCTGAGGTGAACCATCACAGTGAGCCCTCCCCACATCCCCAGGTGACATCCAATCCTCTCTTTTGCCAGGTGGCAGAGCCAAAGCCACAGAGGGGCCTCAGCATCAGGAGCAGGAAAGGTTTCAGCAGGGTGGTGTCCTGTGTATCTAAACATTGGTGCCAAGCTCAGACATACTGCCACATCTCTGGGCTCACAACAAGCCTGTCCCACTCTGAATTAGCCCACAGAACACAGATGGATCCAGTCAAACCAAGCCCAGACTCACCCACTCCATTCCCTCATTTTCACACAGGAGATGTGAGCAAGAAAAGCCCAACCAGAAAGTGGAGAATGTTCACATCCTCCAGGAGCAACAGCCCCTGAGCAGGCTCCCCCTCAGCCTCCCTGCACAGCAGGAGTTTATAGATCAGCACCATCTGTTCAATGCCCAGATAAGGGGCCCACAGGCTCTGATTGCAGCCTGATCCTGCACTGTGGTGAGGAGGCTCTGCTGCTCCAGGGAGGCAGGTGGGAGGGGATGCTCAGGAACACAGGCTGTGCCACAGCTCCCTTCCCACAGCACACAGGCTCAGCAGGCAGGGGCAGTGGGTTTGCAGTCTGACACCCAGACCAGCCCTGGCTGGGGCCCTGCTGCCATGGTCAAGCACCAGGGCTGAAGTCAGACCATGTCCAAAAATCCCTCCACAGCTTGCTGAGGGGTTTTCCAGCACAGGGACTGTCAGCTCCAAGGCTTCCCCATTAACCACTGACATCCCAAACTGCATGGTCACAGCCAGCCTAGAGGGGAGGGACAGTCCCAGAGGGATTGCTCTGGGGCTCTGAGGGGCTCCAGTCCCTCAGCCCCACCAAACCCTCTCCAGCCACATTCCCTGACCATCACTCACCCTGGGGTTGCCATTCCAACCCCAAGCAACAGAAAGCAGCATTTCAGGCTGAAAAGTTTGAAGGAATTTCACTCTCCCCTTCCCTCTACACCCCCAAAAGTCCCCAGTGTCCCCTCACCAGGCACACCAAGTCAAGTGGGACAAGCCTTGGAGCAGCTCAGGGGGCAGAGATTTGTCACAGAGCATCTTCTCCAACCTGCTCCAGACACATGAGCTGCCCCACATCTCATTGGGGAAAAATGGGGTGGACAATAGCTCTGAGCTATTGCCCCACAGCTGACAGTGTGGCTGGACACAGGGATTGCACAACCCACCTCATCCCCCAGGAGGAGCCAGCAGATCCCCAAGCCCCTGCAGGGTGGGTGATGCTGTCCAGGACAGCCACAGAGGCCCCCCAGTTTCATGCAGAGCAGGAAATACTGGAAGACACAGGGCCAGGTTATCTGGGAGGTTTCAGAGGTGCCTGGTTCAACAGATCAAACCATTTATCTCACTCCTAACCAGGTTTTAGAGCAGTGGACCATGAATCAGCCTCTCCATGAGCATCCCATGGGCAGAGGGAGATACTGGGGACTTGCCTGGCTCTCTCTTGTACAGGCTCCTGCCCACAAGCAGGAGGAGGGACAGGGATGTGTGACAAGCACAGCTCAGGCACGTGGCTCTGGGGGCAGCTGGAACCCAAAAATGGCACTGTCAGGATGGACCTGGCAAAGCCAGCACCATCACAGCTGCTGCAATGGAGCCACCTGAGCATGGAGCTTGTCAGGCTGCCTGTCAGGAAGCAAAATGCACAGTCTGAGCCTTTCCAAGGAAATCTTGCAAGTGCCAAGCTGCAGACAGAGGAAATGAGAATAGTTTCTGCATCAGAATAGGCCAGTTCCAGTTATTAGAGACTCATTAAAAATGCCTCTGGAATCCAGGGCTACCAGTGGCCCCAGTCACCTCCCTCCTGCTCCCTGTTTACCCAGGCTGATTTGAATAAATACAGGAAAACAACAAAGTCCAAAAACTGTAAGGGGAGGGGAAGGGGGAGGCAAAGAGAAGAAATGAATGATGAAGCCATGCAGAAGGCAAGAGCCCTTCACCCCAGAGCCCCTGAGGGACTGAGGGAAGCGGGCAGCTCCACATCCAGCCAGACACATCTTTAGCAACGCGCTGCAGCACGCGCCAAGCGCTGGAAATAAAAGGAGACAGCTCAGCCATATCCATCTCTGCACAAAGTAAAAATAGAGATGCCAGGAGCTGGGCACGTCTGCCTCCTTCCAAGGTGATTTAAGGAGAGCAGGCATAGATTTCAAACTGCTTTTTCTCCTCACCCAGTGAGTTGCCCTCCTCGGGGGAGCTGGTGTGGCACCTCGAGCATGAGGAAAGGACAGCACACACATCCCCTCCTCTGCCAGGGGCATGGGGTGTGTGCACATCCCCCTTCCAAAATCCAGCCATGACTGAGCCAGCAGAGGCTCAATGGTCACCCTGCACTCAGCCCCAGTCCCAAGTGAACTTTCAAGTCCTGTCTGTGTCACACACCTGCTACAACAGGTATGGGCAGAGGGGGAGGGAAGAGGCTGCTGCATCTTGGTCAGCTTGGATTTTCTAGGCTGGGCAGGGGAAGCAGCAAAACCAGTTTGTAGAATCATTAAATATCCTGAGCTGGGAAGGACCCACCAGGATCCCCCAGCCCCCCCAGCCTGGGCACCCCTGGCAGCGCTGCCCAAAGGCTCCTGGAGCTCTGGCAGCCTCAGGGTCGTGCCCATTCCCTGGGCAGTGCCAGCACCCTCTGGGAGAAGAACCTTGCCCTGATCTGCCCTGCCCCTGACACAACCTGACACAGCTGGAGGTGGCTGTTGCAGATGGCAGCAACTCAGGCAGGACAAACAGACCCTCCTGTCATTCCCTTTCCTCTGCAAGGACGGATGAAGAGCTGGCAACTGAGCTCTGAAATGGCACTGAAATGGCATTTACACACAGCCTGGGATGTTGCCAGCTCACCCGGGTCACCACGAGGTCTCAGCCATGTCTGCTGCACCCAGAGGCTCCAGCTGTCCCTGCTGCAGGGAAGGAGGGGCCCAGCCCTGCACATGTGGGATAAGATGGATGGCAGAGCCACAGTGCCTGCAGTGACCCCACACAGCACAAGGGACATGGACACGCTTTAGTGACAGAATCAGAGGGCACCCAGGGACTCAGATACCCTCTGGAAAACTCCTGCATGCCTGGATGCAGCTAACAAGGGAGCAGAGGAGGAGAAAGTGCTGTGGGAGTTGTGGGAGTCAAGTGAGTGTGCATCAGAGAAATCTTCATTTCATGGGAACCAGCCACAGGAAGGCAGAGCCCCCTTCCCTCATCCCTCTCCATCAGAGCCATGGCAGACAGTGATCACCACATGTTAACAGATTCTCTCAAGCTGCCAGGGACTCCCCAGAGCTGCAGGGACTCAGAGCACCCATGAGCTGGGAATGAACCATTTTCCATCCCAGGGAGAAGGGGGTGAAGGATCCCCCTGAGCCCCAGCCCCTCCCCAAAGCATGGCAGTAGGGATCTGGTTTTGGCAGAAGGATGGGCAGCAGGAGGTCACCTCAACACAAGCACCACTGCTCCACCTTGGAGTGACACCTCTGGGCTCACATAGATCACAAATTTGGATTCACCCTGAGATCCTCCAACCTGCATCTGTGTGAAAATGAGGGGTTTGAGGTTCGCACCCTGGCAGCCAAGCAGGCCCAGATAGCACTGGGAAAATGGGAAGCCTGGGAAAGAGCAAGACCCACAGGCAGAGCAAGTTACTCTCAGTTTGTAATCTGTACTATCAGACTGAGTAATTCCTATAAAAGTTCCATGAGAAGTGGACACCAAGAAGGGCAGGATGAGGATTTCTACTGATGGCCTTTACACAGACACACACCCAAACAGCTCCAGACAGAAAGGACTGAGCAGGAAGGCTGGGAACTCACAAGATGCACACAAGTCCCTCGTGCATGAATATATTGAGACACTACTAATTAAACCAACAGCTCCTAATTAAATCTCAGCTGTCCCCATCCTTCTGGGTCCATCCTGTCAGTTCTTGAGACACAAATAGTCTGGAGCATTTCACAAGCCAGCGAGGCAAGAGCAGAGCTTACAACAAGTGCTGGAGGCAGCAGCAGGTTTGGCACAAGGTTAAGGATTGTCTGGGGAGGTTTTTGTCTTCCTCCTTCACAAGAACCCAGCACAGGGGCAGGAAAGGGATCTGGCCTCTAATGTGGAAGGAGAGGAATTGTCTAGAAGTGTAGTCTGTGCTTTCCATCTCAAATCAAATGCAAGCCTGTAGCAGGCCCTGGGAGGTGACGTGTCTGGAGCTGACACACAGGGAGCAGCATCTCCCACAGCACCAGCAGCTCCTGGAGCACTTGGCTGCTGCTCCCCGTGCCCCAGGGGCTCATCCCACCTCCCAGAGCCATCACAAGCTCTGCTCAGAGGCTCAGACAGGCTCCCAGTGAAATTCTGAGTGGTTGCTGTGTCTGACCCCTCTCTGTCCCACAAATTTCAGCATCATTTAGCCCCCAGGAGCAAGAGCAACCTCTGCTGTTCAGCCATTCCTTCCCCATGTGGGCACTTGCCCTCTGCACCTACAAGGGGTTGGATCAGCCAAACCCCTCACAGCAATGCATAAGAATCCATGAATATAAAATAGAACAGCTTTTTCTGATCTCTCTCTTTTAGAACTTTTTTTTTCCATTTCTGAATGTGTAGAATTCACATGAACGTTGTATTTTTTGAGTTTTACATCACTTCATTCAAAAACTCTCAGATCAATTAATCCTTTCATTTCCTTGAATATATCTTTTTTTCTGTCAACTCAATATTACAAGCAGTTCCTATTGCCTTTTTTGTACCAAGAAAGTTCCTGAAAATAAATCCTTAACTATCACATATCCTGTTCCTTACAAGACACATTTGGACTGATGATTTCTGAAGATCTATCCTCCTTAAGTTGTTCAATTAAATTATTTTTTAGAATTATTATGCTTTATTTATTTTGGGTTTATTTTTGTTTTTTTTTATTGTTTGTGCTGTATACTTTTGGGCACAGATTTGTTACTCAGCATCACAAGTAACATATTTTTTCTGCTTTATACTTTGCATCTCACATTCTAAGAATCGTATTTTTTCTCCCTGACCTTTCAATGTGCTGATTCTCAGGGCAGCAGAGGCAGCCCTGCAAATCCAAGCTCAGCAGATGTGATCCCAAGAGCCAGCAGTGCCTGTTGCCCTGGCTGTGGCAATAGGGCACACCCTATTTTTTATTTATTTTTTAGAATTATCATGCTTTATTTATTTTGGTTTTTTTTAGAATTATTATGCTTTATATATTTTGGGGTTTTTTTAGAATTATTATGCTTTATTTATTTTGGGGGGGGGGTTTATTCTTTGTGCTGTATACTTTTGGGCACAGATTTGTTACTCAGCATCACAAGGTATATTTTTTCTGCTTTATACTTTGCATCTCACATTCTAAGAATCCCATTTTTTGCTCCCCACACATCCCTCCCTGACCTTTCAATGTGCTGATTCCCAGGGCAGCAGAGGCAGCCCTGCAAATCCAAGCTCAGCAGATGTGATCCCAAGCAGTGCCAGTTGCCCTGGCTGTGGCCACAGGGCTGTCTGTGTGTGTGTCCAGTGCCAGGCTGAGGCAGGAGGACACACCTGGGTGTCCCACCCAACCCTCCAAAAGCAGCCCCACACTGTAGAAAGGCTGAAGCAGCTCCTCAAAACAGCCTGGAAAAACCCCACCTGTAGCAGCCCCAGGGCAGTGACAGCTCTGCCACAGGGGCACAGTGACCCACAGCCATTATTTCAGCTGTGCATGAATTATTTCAGCCCTGCCTGAGGAGGGACAGCAGTATGGACACACAAGGATGGCCTCATTCCAGCACTGGGCAGGTGTGGACCTGCAGAAAAGTAGAAAAAAATCTTCTAAGTCCTTTCCCAGGTAGGTCAATCCTTCCCCTCATTAGGAACATTTTCTTCAATCAGGCTGAGAGCAGCAGGAAAACCTACATTTTCCAGCTCCTCCCCAAAACCAAGGGTCAACATAAATCCTGAGACAAAAAGGCCAACTCTTGGGCTCCTGTTTAGAACAAACTCCTGCTCAAAGCAAAGGCTTCTCTCCCTTGTGGAGCAGACAGGTTTATTTATAGCATCACAGTGTTTTATCAGCACGCTGGCTGCCCTCAGAGGAAGGGGGTCATCTCAAACATCTGGAATTAAATCCTCAGCTGAGCACACTTAACAAGCCTGGCTCTGCACATGTTGGGCTGCAGGGGGAAAACTCAGCAGAGAACAAGGCCACAGAGGCTGTGGCAGGGGGATGAGCACGTGCCACCAAGGCTGTGCCTTGGATGTGCCAGAGGCAGCTCCTTAGCAACAGGCATGGAACAGCACAGCACCTGCACTCAGGGCCTGAGTGAGGGGCTTCACCCCAATCCCACCGTGCTGCTGCTGCTGCAGCCTCCTCACTGCTCCCCAAACACTCCAGAAGGGGATGCTGGGGTAATCCTTTCTCCAGTACTGCCTCTTGCAAAACCAGGACAAGTTTGGGACTTTTTTTAAGCTCCAGACTGATGTAGGCCCCGGTGCTGAGGCAGACTGGGGAAGAGGAGGGGAGAAGTGGGCTTGCTCTGCTTGAGAGCCCACAGTGCAGAGGTGGTGGTTCCATAACAGCCAGGCAGAGCAGAGGCTGGACATGTCCTGGCAGTGCCTCAGACCAGTTTTGGGAGCCCAGACTTTGATCCCCTCCTAAACAGGTGGCACAGTCCAGCAGGGCTGCTCCACACAATGCCACACCCAGGGCACAGGTCAGCGATGCCATTCCTTGGGTACTCCTGCAAGGAGAGCAGCTGTGCCCCACCCCAGCATGCTGAGGGACCATCCTCTTCCTCCCAGGCCAGGCTGGCAGCCACAGGCACCCTGACAGGCTGGGACCAGCCAGATCAAACAGCAGTGAGAAACTGCTTGGCACAGAGAGGCAGATCTCACATCTCCCAGGAATATCTCCATGCCAGCCACCCACCTGAGCCACGCTGGCAGCACTCACAGCCTCCTCCTCTCCCATCCATCCCTCCAAGTACTGGAGGGGAAAAGCAGAGAGGTTGCAGAGGAGCAGAAGGCTGGAGGAGAGATGGAGGCAACATTTCATGCAGAGCTTCAACTGCTCCAGGGTGTGAAGCCAACTTTTATCTCAAGAGATTTCTTTCCTTTCTGCTAGTCTGGACAGAAATTCAGAGTGGGAAACTGTGACCTGTTTGGAGACTGCAGAGCCTGCCTTCCTCCTAGAGCTGCATTTGAGGCTCACTTCTGTTCAGGCCATCCATGAGGAAGCAGCCTCTGTTGCTCTCAGGGATGGAACCAAGCCCCAGGCAGGGCCTGCAGCTGCCAGCCTGGTACAGGAACATCTCCTGTTTAGGATCTCAGCAGGACCCAGAAAAGTTTTACTCATGCTCCCCTGCACAAGACAGATTTCTTTTAATAAATTTAATGTAGATTTAATTTACTCCATCTTTCTCAGGGGACCTAGGTAATAAGCTGGATTTGGTGAGCCCTGAATTTAAGTAAGCTATCTTGTTCAAAGTGAAATAAGGCTGTACATACATAAGCAGTCAGAGCATCTTAATCTCCAGCACTTGGCCCCTAGAGCAGCCCCGTGGGAAGGGAATGCAAGTCCCACATGCCCAACATGCAGCCAGACAAGTGGAACAGAATCAGCAGCTCAGCCTGGCTCACAGGAATGCTGATGGATGCCAGGACCTGCCAGCACTCAGCACTTCAGCCAGACAGGGACCACAGCCACCCTTCCTCAGACTGAGCAGTGCTAAAACAGAAGTGAGGAATGTCATTTTTTTATAGCTTGCCCAGAGTGAAATAGGTTTCCACCCAGCACTTAACACTACTTTAGGCCAGAGGAGTTGAGATATTCTGGTACAATTGACTTGGCTGTCTAAAAAAGGAAGAAACTCCACCACAACCTACCACAGAGCCCTGCAGGTTCTGGGGGAATGTACTGGATGCTGATGTAAAAAAACACTCCTTTAAACTGATTAACAAACTCAATTGTTCTTACCCAGCAAGTGCAAAACCTGGCACCTTTTCCCACCTCACTGGCAGAACAACTCCCATGGAAAAGGAGCAGCTGAGCTCTCTGATGTGCTGGGAACACACCTCTGTCCTGGGAACCACCTCTGTGTAACCCCACAGCCCTGCCCCGCTCTCCCCACACCCCGAGCAGGTCTGACAGCTCTTTGCCCAGACCGTCCCTCTGCCCCCAGCATGGAGCATCTCCCTCCACGCTGGTGCAGCAGCCACTGCAGGAGATAAACAGGCACTGATCAGGTTTCCCTACTCACCACAAAGGGCTTGATTCACCAGAGCCTACTCCCTTTTCAGACTCTTTCTAAATAAATGCTTCAAAGACTTCTGGAAATTCATGCTTAACAGGCTTACTGTAATTCCAGAGCAGCAGGGCTCCTGTGGGCCAGGCTCTGCTGTGGGACTGAGTCACGCTCATTTTCTTCTGACACTCTCAGATACCCTTTCTTAAGAGATAGGGCTACAAATCCTGTGGGCTGATGCTCATTTTGGGAGACCCTCACTGCCACCCATGACACAGCCAGGCACAGCTCTCCTGGCCTCAGCAGCAGACAGCCCTGCAGATGTAAGTTCAGCAGGGATGACACTTCTCCATCCTGCAGATGTAAGTTCAGGAGAGATGACACTTCTCCATCCTGCAGATGTAAGTTCAGGAGAGATGACACTTCTCCATCCTGCAGATGTAAGTTCAGGAGAGATGACACTTCTCCATCCTGCAGATGTAAGGTTCAGCAGGGATGACACTTCTCCATCCTGCAGATGTAAGTTCAGCAGAGATGACACTTCTCCATCCCCTCCTGGGGCTCAGGGGATGCTCCTGGGCACAGATTCCCCCATCAACCACTCTCCAGATGAGGAGCACATGAAAAACCAGCCCAGCACCTGGTGGGCAGCAGGTCTGTCACAGGCTGGACACTCTGGGGCTGCAAGGACTCAGCACAGAGCACATTGTCACAACCCAGTGTCCTGAACAAGCCTCTGCCTCCACAGCAGGGGAAGGACTAAACAGCACACTCAGGACTGCTCAGCCATCCTGGGAACAGGAGTTTTGGTGGGAGGGGTTGGAGCCCTCTAACAGGGAGAGGAGGCAGGAGCAAGGAGTCAGGCAACCACATCAGGGTCTGCCCTCCTGCCGCTCCAGGCACTGAACTCACAACTCAGCACACAGAACTGCTGAGACACCTCCAAATGATTTAGTGCTGCTGCAGCTCCCAACACGAGCCAGCAGCCAGCTCCCCTCCTCCTAGAAGGGGAGGTTTTTTCCTGAAGAGCTTTATTTACAAGCAGTAAAGCAAGCCTGCATTTAGTGCCTCCTCATCCTGGCTGGATACCAGCACAGGCAGGTTCTTGCTGGGGAGGCAGGAAGGCACAGCATGGGATGAGAAATCCCAGCTCCACCTGCTCCCTGCTGAAGATCCCAGCACAGGATGAGAGATCCAAGCCCAGCATGAGAGATCCCAGCCCCATCTGCTCCCTGCTGAAGATCCAGCATGGATAGAGATCCAAGCCAGGATGAGAGATCCCAGCCCATCCTCTCCCTGCTGAAGATCCCAGCCCAGGATGAGAGATCCAAGCCCAGGATGAGAGATCCCAGCCCCACCTGCTCCCTGCTGAAGATCCCAGCATGGGATGAGAGATCCCAGCCCAGGATGAGAGATCCCAGCCCAGGATGAGAGATCCCAGCCCCATCTGCTCCCTGCTGAAGATCCCAGCTCAGGATGAGAGATCCCAGCCCAGGATGAGAGATCCCAGCCCCATCCTCTCCCTGATGAAGATCCCAGCCCAGGATGAGAGATCCAAGCCCAGGATGAGAGATCCCAGCCCCATCCTCTCCCTGATGAAGATCCCAGCACAGAATGAGAGATCCAAGCCCAGCATGAGAGATCCCAGCCCCATCTGCTCCCTGCTGAAGGTTCCCCATTGAGCTCTCCTGCACTGCTTTTGCACATCTCGGTTGTCAAGAAATCTCCCAGCATATTCAGAGAAAAACAGCCAGAATCCACTTCACTAAGCAGAAGAGCTGCTCCTAAGATTTTCTTTGATGCCATTCAACACAAGCAGCTGGATTCTCTATTTATAGCAAGATCATCAGTTTGGAAAGACGACTTATGTTCTTGTTATCACCAGAGCACCAGATACATAACAAATCCTCGCCGTGCTGGGAGTGCTACAAGTTGGTAGGACAGTCCTCATGGTCAGGCTGGGCTCCTCAGAGATCCAAGCAGAGAGAAAAGGAACATCTGGGGCCTGAGCTGCACCTCTGGCACTGACATTCAGACCCCTGCTGATAACCCCCATTGAGGAGGCTCTAATTTCCACACATACACTGAGCATCCCTCCCTAGAGTTGTTACCTTCCAAGCCAGTTTTATCCCACTCTAATTTGCAGGGAATACTTGGGATTCAGGAGGGTGTTTGGGGAGGGATGAACAGTGAATTGCTGCAGCATTGTTACCTCTGGTCTGAGCTGCCTGAGCCAGAACCACTGTCAGAGAGCAGAGTGCTGTCAGCAAGAACAAAGGAGGGGAAGTCATGAGCATTAGTGCTCCAGAAATGATTCATGCTTCTTGGAAACAGATTTTGCTACAGATATCTGACAAACTCTGGTTTTTAACAAAGATTAAGGTGCTCAGAGATCAGGGTGTTTTTAAACCATATCTTTACATAATTCCAGGTTGGCACTAGCTTGCAACCCTCATGTTGTTGAGGGGGACAAAAGCAGCTCAATGCTTACCTTAGGATCCTCTCCACTGCCATCATCCAGCATCTCAAGATCCCAATATACCTGTGACAATTTACTCAAGCTATGGCCATTCCTCTGCACAGAGCAACACCCAGCCATAGGTACCCACATTGGGGCTCTACCCACAAACTTAGGGACAGCAAAACACCTCACTCCCAGCTGACTTGTGCACCCCATCACTTACTTTTTATATGCCATAGAGAGAGTGAGGAATGAGGATTTGCTGTTTAAAAGCCATCACAAGCAGACAGAAGCCTGAACACCTCTGTGGTATGCATCCATTTGACCTCTGTTTTGGATCCTGAGCACATGCAGGCACAACTGTAAAAATATGCTGACTGGCAACAGTCTGGTCCTTTGCTCATTTTCTCCTCTCCTAAGCACTTTGCATTTCTGCACGAGAGATTTGAAGAGTGACAGATTTTAAGAGCAGCACAAAGAGGCAATTAACTTCCACAGCAATTCCTGCTGCCAGACTCCAGAGGTCACAGCAGTAGCCTAAAGGCTGAACATTGGATATCTCAGCAATCAGCCCTCAAGAAAAGAGGCACCAAACCAAAGCCCAGCCTCTGACATGTTTGCCAGGCCATTTCAGGAGGAGCTGCCCTGAGCAGGAGAAGGAAAAGACCTTCCCCAATGCCTGGCAGAGCATCTTTCTCTATGCTCTGGCACAGGTCTGCAGCACAACCCAATGACCCCATTCCCTTCATCTCTTGGAAGGGCCTCTCTGGATAGTAGAGGATGATCCACATGTCCATCCTCCTCTTACTGGCCATGAGAGCCTCTAGCAAGGCTTCACCAAGCCAAGTGACAGCTCTGTGTCTTCTATACACCTACTTCTTCCCTGGGGATGACTTACAGCACAAAGTATTCCACAACAGCTCCGAGTGCAGCACACCCATCCATGCACTCCCTGGCTGCTCAGGGACAGGGAGCTGCCTTGGGATGAGAGGGATGGAAACCCACAGGCTTCCTCCTCCCAGCCAGGGAGCCTCCCTGCCACCCACCTGACTCCAGCCCAGAAAGACAAGCTGCATTTCTGACAGCTCTGCGCCGCTCCAGGGAAGGGATAAGCACTCACACCCCGTTTGTCACACTTGGAAGCAAATCAGACAGACAGAACTCCACTCCACTTGTCCTCCCATTTTGTTAAACAAGGGATGGGAGGCCGTGGCACGTCTCCCTGCCAAGGAAAGCAGCGAGCAGTTTTTCAGCGGAGCGCGGGCGGGGGGAGCGGCTCAGTGCAGTGACAGAGACACAAACCCAGCTCGTGATTAGTTATTGACTCCAGAGGAGTTGCAGCTCTAGCAGCAAGCCAGCCAGGAGAGCAAAAATCCCTCTTTTGTTCCCCAGCCTCAGACAGACTTGGCCACACAGCTGCCTGCTGCCTCGCTTCACACAGTGAGAAAAGAAAGTTAATCCAGCTCCCCTCCAGCAGGAGCCACCCAGCCTGGGGGAGTGATGCTGCAGAGCCATCCCTGAGCATTCCTGAGCCTCATCCTGGCACCCACCACTGCTGGTGGATACCAGACAGCTCAAGGACCTTGTGGGACATTGCCAGGATCAGCAGGGACAGTGCCCTTCAAACTCTGAGGCCTAGCTCAGCTCTCCCCACAGTGCCCCCCAAAGCAGGACCAGCCATGGGATCCCTGCTGCCCACACAGGGATTTCCAATCCTCCTTTACAGGAGAGAGCCAGACCCCTGTGCAGGGGCTGAATCCACCTTTTCCCAAGCCACAGCCTTCCTGCAGGAACAATGTTTCCCACTGTACCAGAGGTCAAGTAGTAGGAGAATTGTGGCCAACAAAGTCCTTTGGTGTCATCCCTTCCCCTCAGGAAGGGCACAGGTTACACACACGTCAGAACCACCAAACCCAAATTTCTCCCTGCTGCCCTTCTATGGAACAGGAGTTACCTCTTAGTTTGGACACCTGACCCAGGATTTCAGAGCCCTGCTCTTCATCCCCCTTCCCCACCAGCTTTCTCTGTCATCCATATGAGAATATTTACTACATTTAAGATCAGAGAAGAAAATTATGATTCATGGGCTCTTCTCTCTGTGGAAATGGGAATTATGTATCTGTATTTCTAGAGCATGAACAAACATGAGTACTTGTGTCTATAGCTTTGTAGATCAAGGGAGTGATTTTAAAGTCAACTCATCCCTGCATAAACCTGGACAGCCAAATAACAGAGTGGAGAATAGCAAAGTGCTGAAATCTGTTCCGGAAAGCCCTTGCTGTTTCTTTGCTCTCAGTGACCTGGCAGAGAGGGCTGTTATTTTAACATTATGCTGGTTGAAGCCTCACTGAACGGCAGGCGGGACCAAAATAATCCACATGGCCCCTGGAAGCCACAGAGTTGAGAGGAAAGTGCTCCAGCATCTCCAGGCAGCACAAGCCTTTGTTCCCACATGCTCCTGCCAGCAACCAGGACTGCCTGCCCTGCTCCAAGTGAACTGGCTTCCCTCCTCCTTCCCCACAAATTAACTCCATCTCCAGCTGTCCCTGCACAAGCTTCCTGTAAGATTAATTATTCTTTGTACACACATGTTTGATGATTTACCCAGCAAACCAGGCACAATGATAAGGAATTCTCCATTTCCATCAGCGCTCTCCCCTGAGGCTCAGAAGTTTTCTGGGCAGGTCCTTCACCCTGGCACAGGCACAGGAAGAAGTGTGACTCCTCAGAAGGCCCACGTGGGTCACCAGGACCAGTCAGTGTTTGTGATGCTGCTGCAAGGTCAGCTGAAGAAGATGCGCTCCTGAAGAGCCCTCACTGCCAGTCAGCAGGGCTGGCACTGACGCCAGTCTGAGTGGGAACATGAATGATCCCAAAAGGTGTGTCCCCAGCCACGCTGCCCCATGACCCAAGATTTCTCCTGTGTTTAGCAAGGCACAGCGAGCTGTTTGTTTGCACTGTCACCTTTCAGAAGGTGTAATTTACAAGAGCCAGAAGTTACCGTGTGAGGAGTCACCTAAGGCTGGTTCCGGCTGTGATCTCACACACCAAGCACGGAGGAGTCACCGCGCCGGGCTCGCCTGCTCAGGAAATGGAAAGCACCAAATTCAAATTGTGGGGCTGTGGGCCACACCTGCCAGGGGTGAGGAATAAACTCCTGGAAGCAGTTTATTAGCCTGGAAAGTCACAGTTGGCCACAGAAGGTGTAGGGCGGGATTGTGTAAGATACAATACAATGTAAGATGAGTTGATGCCACCCAGCAGGAAGCCAGAGCCTGTCAGGCTGTCTGATCTCTCCAGTGCTGAGCCCACAGAGCTCAACAGGGCTCACAAGTTCCTTTAAGATCTCTTACAGCAAACAGTCACCTGCTGTAACACCAAAAGGATGTTTCAGCAGCTACATGAAGCTCTTCCTCTGAGGGTGAGACATTTGCTTCATCCAGAAAGGAGAGGGTGCCCAAGAGATCAAGTGTGGAGGGTTTAAGCACCAGAGACCATGAGATACACAGCAGGAGGGAGAACACACAACAAAGAGTCACTTTGTGCTTGGCAGAAGTTGGTTTCACATCCAAATGTGACTTAACTGGGTGAGTTCTGACACGAGTAATGGAAAGTTTCTACCCCAGTTCATGAAGCCACTGTACAGGAAACAGCCTAGAAGAGCTGCTCAGTGACCTAAGCACAATAAAAGCATCAACCACATGGAGCCCACCTCAGATTTTGGCTGGATGCTCCTGACAGCTTTCCTAGAGCTCAGCTGCCCCAGCTCTTCCAAAAATCCCTGCACTAGCCCCAGACACCAGATCCCACCGCAAAACCCCTCATGAATTCAGGACCTGCACTTAACAGCAGACCCTGATGCTTCTCAGAATCAAAGCAGTAAGGAAGCAGAAGGAATGTCTAGAACAACAATACACTTTTCTCCTTCCCTACAACACCACCAGGAAGCAGAGGAGAGCTGGTGTAGAGCAGAACCTGGCAGGTCCTCTCCAAATGGGAGTTGTAGAGGCAGCAGCGAGCAACTTTGGCCAGCCGGCAGCACAAGGGGCCAGCACACCAAACCCTGCAAGGCCAAACTCCTGTCCCTCCCAAGAAGCACCTTCAGGAATGGGTGGAAGGCAATGGGATGGGCTGAGGAGGGAAGTCAGCCAGGCTTCATTAAAACATCTTTGCTGGAAGTACATCTGGGAGTACTCTCCACTGAGATAAACGCTGGATCTGCAACTGTTTTGCTCTGACAGGAGTTAAACAGGCTACAAGTTTACACATGTCCTAGATACTTTTTTTCCAAAAGGAGCTTCCAAAGCTATTGCAGACAACTGGGAGAGGTGCTCTCAAAAGCAAGGCACAGGCAAGCATGGGCACCATCATGCAGGCTGACAGCTCTTGAACAGAGACTTCGCATTTTACATTACTCGGTCTTTTTTTCCCCCTCCAATAATTTGTTACAAAGGAAGCAGCATGCACACACAAGAAGCAAGCAAGACCTCAGGGAAAACAGCAAATTGGTTCACATTTCCACAGCGCTGAGCACAAAGCTGACTTGCAAATGCGAATGACTTCTCCCAGGCGGGGGAGGAAGCTCCCAGTTTGGATGATCCGAGCCCAGCCGCTCATTTCCCTGCAGCCCATCCCCATCCCTGTGCCCTGACAGACTGCACCAGCCACGAGCATGGCCCGAGCCTCGCGTGGAGCAACAACAACAACCCCACAGCCCAACACGTCCTGCTCCAGACCACTGCTGCCCAGCGGGGACTCTCAGCACCTCGTACACACCGCGGGCATCTCCCACACCAGCAGAGCCACAACTCCAACGCCCGAGTTCATTCGAGATGTTACAGCACGGCTGCTCGCTGCGGACGGTGCCTGCGAGCCCGGGTGGGCGCCGCTCTTGCCAGGACACAGCAGAGCCCATGTCCCCTCTCCTGCCCACCGGGACACGGCACATCGCCCTGCCCTAACACATTCGGGCTCCGTCCGACCCCGGGGCACCAAGCTCGGGGTTCGGGCGATGCCGGCAGCCCTGGGAAGCCGCAGGACTCGGGGAAAGCAGAACGAGGCATGCGAGCCCCTCCACCACCTCCCGCTGCCAGCCTGGGCACCCGCCAGCTCCGGAGGCTGCCGTGGCACAGCCCCGCGCTGGGCTGTTTTGGGAAGGGGGCTGGGAGGATGTTTCCTTATTTATGGGATAGGAGCAAAAAGTAAGAGGAGGAAGCGGAGGAGGAAATAATCCAGCAGGTTGCTCCCATCGGCCCCTCCCGGCCGCCGCATGGCAGCGGGGGCAGCAGCGATGGGGCAGCCCCGGAGCCGCCAGTTCCCAGAGCCGGGGAAGAGAGCCCGGCCGCTCCCCGGGGCGCCCGGCGGGCCAGGGCAGCCCGTGAACCCCTCCCCGGGATATCCGCCCCGCCGTGCGGCCCCGCGGGCACAGTAGGGCACGGCAGGCCGCGGGCTCACCTCGGTACTGCAGCGAGCCCGAGAGCCGCACGGTGACGGTGCCGGCCAGCGGCTCGCCGGGGCTGTAGACGACGCGGCTGTCGCCCAGGCGGATCTCGAAGAGCTGCACCTTCCCCATGGCCGCGCCGGCCCGGCCGCTCTCCTCCGCTCCGCTCGTACCTGCGGCCCGCGCTGTGCCTGCCCCGGCGGGCGGGACCGCCCCGCGCCCGCCCCGCCCCGGCCGCGCTGAGGGAGCGGGGCGGGCCCGAGGCGGCGGCCGGGCCGGCCCGGGGGCTGCGGGTGGGTCCCTGCCGAGGGAAAGGGGCAATTGTGCGGCCAGGCTGAGGGAAAGGAGCAGGCTGTGGGGCTGGGCTGTGAGGGAAGGGGTAGCTGGTGGATCCCTCGCTGCTATAGGGTCAGGCGATGAAGTAAGGGGTAGCTGATAGATCCCTGACTACTGTAAGGGAAGGAGCTGTGGAGGAAAAGGCAGCTTCAGGGCTTGGGCTGTGCTGGGAGGGAAGGGATTGCTTGTGGGGTCAGGCTGGGAGGGAAGGAGGAGATTGTGGGGCTGAACTGTGAGGGAAAGAGAAGCTGGTAGATCCCTGACTGCTTTGAGGGAAGGAGCAGGTTGTGTGGGAAGGAATCGCTTGTGGGGTCAGGCTGGGAGGGAAGAATCACTTGTGGAGTCAGGCTGGGAGGGAAGGAGCAGGCTGTGGGGCTGACCTGTGAGGGAAAGAAAAGCTGGTGGATCCCTGGCTGCTTTGAGGGAAGGAACCATTTGTGGGGTCAGGCTGTGAAGGAAGGAATCACTTATGGGGTCAGGCTGTGAGAGATAGGACTGGTTGTGGGGTCAGGCTCTGAGGGAAAGGGGTGGTTGTGGGGTTGGGCTGCGAGGGAAGGAGCTGACTGCCCAGCATGGGGCCACCTTGCCTGCCAGTGATCCTTGCTCCCTCTAATCTCATTTCCTCTCTGTAATTCTCCAGGCCCAGCTGTCACCTCTCCTAGCTCCTGTTTTCATAACCCCAGTGCTTTAAGTGTCAGTAAGAGGCAAATTCAAGGGACCTGGCAGCAACCTGGGACTGAGGAGTCAGTAATGACCCCATTTGTGCATCAGTGGGTGAAGGTCAGGGTGTCCCAGGAAGCCAGCAGTGACCAGCACACTTCATACCTTTGCCACATTCCTCCTTCATCTCTGCCTGATTGAATAAAAACCATCTGTAAAACCCACACCAAAGGCAGCGCCGGGAAAAGGCACCTCCCGGCCGCTGGCCAGCAGGCTGTGTACACAGGCAGAATGAATAAGTGTAAAAGGAGCTGTTTATCTGCAAAGCACACCCAGCCCGGACCTGGCTGGACAGACAGACATCCTCCCACTGCCCCACAGTGACACCAGCCTGGGTATGTGGGGCTGTGGAAGCCTGAAATCCCTCACACGGCACCAAAGGAGTTTGTGTGCCCCGGGTACACAGGGCTCCTGCTGGGAAATCTTTTCAGACCCTCCCTCCTCCGGTGCTTAAGAGCTACCTCTGTTTCCAGGCTGCTGCGTGTAGTCACAGGCTACAGACACACAACAGCCTTGTGCCAAGGCTTTCTGCAGCTCCTCTCCTCCCGCAGGGCGTACCCTGGGATCCGTCCGCACGCAGCTCTCCTTGTGCTGCCCTTAGCTGCTGTTTTCCCAGGCTAAGCACGCCAATTTGCTCCAGCCTTTTTATTTTGTAAGACGAGCCTGCAGCCTCTTTCATCAGTCTCCGCAGCCCCTATTTAGCTCTGCCAGCAAAACCAAACAAATTAGGAGAAGGGAGGAGGGGGAGTGAAAACACCCCTGAGCTACTGCAGATTTTACTGAACCCTCTTCCCCCATGGAAACCGGCCAAAGATTCATGATTTGAGGCACAATTAGGGCCACCCCATCTCTGGGCCAGCACTGGCACCCTTGCCCCAGAGGGACACCATATATGTGACAACTCAGGGTGGAAAAATCCTTCACCAAACCCAAGCCACTTGTGCCATGCCACAGCTTCTCCTGACACGGAGATTTATGCGCCTTGTTTGCAGAGAAGTTAATTTTAAGCACAGCAAAGTTGCTCGCCCAAGGTCACAACGTGAGTAAAAAGGATTCCTGCAGCAAGAGCTGAACAAAAGCAGCCAGGCACAGCTACAATAGTGCAAGGGTTTGTGCTGAGATACACAAGGTCCCTTGTCATGTCACAGCCAGCAGTGGTCCCACAGCACTGATCCATCCCCTGGATCACAGCTACACTGGGCAGAGCAGTCTGTAAAATGGAACTGCATGGATATAATTGAAGCATGGAGAAGAGAAGGCTTCAGGGAGACCCCATTGCAGCCTTCTAGTACCTTAAGGAGGCTTTAAAAGTGGAAAGAGAGGGACTTTTTATATGGGTAGATAGTGACAAGACAAGGGGCAGTGGTTTAAACTGACAGAGAGCAGGGAGAGATTGGATGTTAGGAAGAAAAAGCTTTACTTAGAGAGAGGTGAGGCCCTGGCACAGAGCAGCTGTGGCTGCCCCTCGATCCCTGGAAGTGTCCAAGGCCAGGCTGGACAGGGCTGGGAGCATCCTAGGAGATAGTGGAAGGTGTCCCTGCCAGTGACAGGGAGTGCAATGAGATCATCTTTAAGTTCCCAAACCAGTCAGTGATTCTATAATTCAATGTATTCAATGCTTGCAGTGCCAGGGCACCCATCATTCCCCTGGTGATGCCAGATTCAGGAGGATTTTACTCATTGCAGTCAAAACGTGTATTTACATTCCTGCCTCCCTGCTCACCCCAGAGTCATTCCTCTTATCTACTTGTGTGAGGAGTCACTGGAGTTAAAACTCAGAGCAGTTTAAAAAAAAAAGTAAGCTAAGGATGTTTGGTAAACTTCCACAGTTTGCTTTCTGATATTTTCTACTATTGTTTTGGTTTTAAAAAAATGTTTTGAAGAGTTTTGTTGTTGTGGTGGGAAATCTCACTTCCTCTGCATTCTGTGTGCTCTCCTTCCTCCTCTTCCCCTTATTAAAAGGGAAATTTAAAAAGAGAGAAGGAAAATGTCAAGATAAGCTCTAGAATAAAATTTTCCTTTCACATGTCACCACATTCCCCTAACTTCAAGGAACATGAAATTTTCTGACAAAGAGCATGGTAGTTATTAAAAAGAAAAAATTATCAATAAACCCTCATTCAGGAGCACCTGAGCCGTGCTTTGCCAGCAGCACAGGAGCTGTGAGTGGTGTCACATGTGGGAAAAATGTGCCCACGGAGGGCTCAGCTGTTCCTGCAAGTGTGAGACACACAAACCTCCATCATGGAGTCACAGGCATTGGCTTGTGATTGAATTTGTTCCTCTCTTGCCTTTCCAGGAGTTCCCAGCTGTGCCTGCTGACACGGAGGAGGCACAGCCCCACCTGACCGTGCCTCAGTTTCCCCCCGCTGGGGCTGCTCGGGGAACGAGCAGCGGAAATGCCAGGGCATGGCTGGGCCGTGAGTGATGCTGCGCTAACCACGGCAGCGCGGCGGGGCGAGGCAGCAGCGCGGGACCGGGGGCGGTTCGTGTCTCGGGGTCACCTCCACCTGCCCCGGGCTCCGGTGGCTGCAGGAAAGAAGGACGAGCCCGGCAGGTGCTGCCCAGCACCGCAGGGACACCCAGAGCCTCTCCTGCTCTCTCGTTACAAGACCAGGCTATCTCTCCGCCCTCAATTCTCTCGCTTTTGCGTTTCCAGCCTCTCCCCCCGCTCCTACTGGGTTTGGCGAGGGCGTGACTCGCGGAGCCCATCGCACCCCATCAGGGCAGGCACAGGAGCGGCTGGGATGGAGGGAGATGTAAAGCAGCCGAGCTTTGTGGAAGTTGACCTTTAGGTTTCTTATTTCTTTCCCTTGAACTAAAATACACAGATGTGAAGTGCCATGGAGGGCTCCCTATGCTACCTACACCACTGACAGCCGTTCTGTATTCCCGTGTACATAAATTCCATTACCTTAATATATTTATATCACACTTAGGTTTATTACCTTTCTAAATAATTTCCCTGCTTCACTCAGCGCCTCACCGCTTCTCGGCTGATTTGCTGGAGGGTAAACTACGTCATCTGATACCAAGAGCAACAACAACAATTACTCATTTGTCTCAGGCTGTCACCTCCCAGCAGCTCAGGCAGAGGTGGTACCGTTCAGCCACACCTCCCTGCACACCGCCTCCCTCCTCACAGGAGGCCACAGCCAAAGCCCCCTGTCTGCCTTCTGTGGCTTCATCAGGGATCCTGTCCCCATTCTGTGGGTTCATCAGGAGGTCACAGCCAAAGTGCCCTGTCCCCCTCCTGTGGCTTCATCAGGGATCCTGTCCCCCTTCTGTGGGTTCATCTGCAAGGCAACTCCCAGGCAGCTTCCCGAAGGGTGGAGTTGGATGTCCCACCAGTGCTGTACAAATCTCTGGGCTCAACATGTGATAGAATTATAGACATATATAGAATTATAGGTTTGGCTTGGGAGGGACCTTAAAGCTCATCTCATTCCTCCCCCTGCCATGGGCAGGGACACCTTCCTCCACACCAGGGTGCTCCAAACCCTGTTCAACCTGGCCTTGGACACTTCCAGGGATAGGGCAGCCACAGCTTCTCTGGGCAACTCCAGCACAATGTCCTGGGACTCTGCAGCAGCTCCCCACTGCTGCTGGAACTGCACCAGCCTCCTGGTCTCACCAAGCCTCCCAGACACAAGGGCCACCTGCCCACCACAGCCCAACCCCTGGGAGGATGAGAGGAGAGCAGGAAGCAACCAGAAACCACCCAGAGCACAGAGCCAGGAGGCACCACTGCTCAGGGGCTCTGCAGGGAGGCCAGGCTGCTGCTTTGGGCTCCATCCCACAGAGGCCTCACCAACTGTACCCCAAGACCGTGCCCCAGGCCTTGCTCAAAAAGTAAGGGACTGAAACATGAGTGGCTCTAACAGCATAACAAATAACATTGGCTTACCCTCACTCTGAGAGCCTGGTGATGCGGTAACTTGGCTGAGACACCACCAGAGGGACTGCCCTTCACCAGGTGAGAGAAACCCTGCCATGCCATCCCCCAACAGTTTGTTTCCAATGCTCATCCCCTTTGTGCCAGCATGCACACCTGCTCTCCAGGCCAGCTTTGGCAGCTTCATCCCTTGCTTCTTGTTCTGCTGCTCTCTGATGTCAGAAAGTCCTTTGGTGCCACATCCTTTCTCCTTATGACAGTGTTTACACACCGGAATAAACACTCCTCTCAATGTCTGTGGTAAACAGAGCAATTTGAGCTCTTCAAGCCTCTCTCTGCAGAGCATTTTCTCCAGCCCCCATGTTATTTGCTGGCTTGTGTCTGTGCGAGCCCACAGGCTGGCATTTGTGTGTCGACTGAAACGTGTGTGCAGGAGCAGCCTCCCACACACAGACACGTGCACAGACAGGAGTCAAAGCAGTAGAGCTCATTTGTGTCCCTGCACACACAGAGACACACACAGGCCCTTCAGCTCACATCACTGGGGCCAGGTGAGCACCCCTGGCCAACACACAGGGTGCTCCTGACCTGGTCTTCTCCCCCATCCATTAACCCTCATCCCTGGGATTCTTAAAGCAGCTCCTCCTAACCTCCCCCTCCAAACCATGCAGAGAGATGAGGGCAGGGAGAGCGAGTCCCCACCTGAGGCACTGAGGTCCCGTGGCCCAGCTGGCACCCATCCCCTTCACGTGGGTGCTGAGGCTTTGATCACTTAATGCCCAGCCAGCACCTGGCAAGCCTCACTAGCAAATCCTTAGAGAGAGACAAGGCATTAATTACTATTATTATAATTCTAATTGCACTGCCTGGATTTCTGATCTCCTTTGCTGGAAGAGTTCCCGTTGCTCAGCATGAGCCTGGGGTGAAGGACTGGGTGGTGGGATGCGTGTCCTCCCTTCCCTGGGGGGTTCAGCATCTGCAGGGATGGCAGATTGCTTGCACAACTTACAGGGTGTGGGAATAGGATTCACTCGACCTCAGTGATCCCAGTGGGACCTTGCCTGAGAAAAAACTGAAACCACAGACTGAATTCTCATAATCCAGCACCACTCAGGATTTTGAATTTCTCCCTCACTGCAAAAGACTCGTGGAATATCCTGAATTGGAAGGAATCTACAAGGACTATCAAAGTCCAACTCCTGGCCCTGCACAGGACCACACCAAGAATGACACCATGTTTATGAGGGCCAAGGAAAGCAGCAGTTGCTTTTCCACATGTAGGAGCAGGCTGAGGTCAAAGGATCATGGAGTTTCCTCCAGGGAAATGCTGTGCTGTGGGAGCAGGGCGGTCCCATCCTGAGTTGTCTGCCATCCCAAGAGATATCCTGGGCAGGCACAGGGTCCAGCAGCACGAGATCACTGATACCACCTGAGGTGCAAGACATTTGGATGCTGTATTTGTCCTGGCTCTCATGCCTTCCTCCCCTTCACTGCCCAGTTTTTCTACTTCTCTTTCCTCCTGTAACAATATCTCAGCATGGCTGCCCAGGGCAGTGATCCACTACAGCCCTAAAAACAGCTCTCCCCACACTCCTGACGTTTGATCCCATCCCTCCCAGTGGGGAGCTCACTTCTCCACCACAGACTCATAATCAGGGAAGGGACATCTCATTAGCCACTCCCAGGCAAGGTCCACAATCACACTTCCTGCAGCACTTTCACCTAAATCCACTGAATTCTTCCCAGAAATGGCCAAGGAATACACCCACATTGTTGGCTGCAGGGGAGAAACCTGTGACAGAGAGCCAGTGACAGCAGTGGTGATGTGAGACCACCATTGCTACCAGCCAGAGGATTGGATCTCTGTGTGGCTCAGCAGCCCCCTGCTAGGATTAATTCAGTCAAGCAGCCTAGCTGTCCCAGTTCTAGGTGATAAAAAGCTTTGGCATGGCCCCTGACCCACATGCAGGGACAAAAGTCACCAAGAAATCCCTCAACTCTCCACACAACCCAGGAGGAGGTGTCTGGGGATGGGAGATGGTGCACCAAGGGTCACATCAGTGACACAGCTGGAAACCCCTGGGGTGCAGGGTCCCCACAAACATCCCTCCTTCTCTCCCACACCTGTTTCCTGTGACAGCTCATAGACAATCCCACTCCCTCTCTCAGCTCACATCTCCTCACCTCACTGAGAAAAACACTTCCCTTTCCTGCTCCTCACCGGTTACTCCATGTGTCCGGAGCAAAATACAGCAATCCCCAGCATGGAGAAACATGTCCCAGCAGCTGCTCCTGCAGGAATGCAGAGTGCAGCCCTCTTGGCACATCCTGAGCAGGATGTCTGAACCAAACCATGGCTTGGTGCAGGAGCAGATGCATCCAGAAGAGCAAGGCTCAGGGTTGTTGTCACCTTATTGCAAGGGTTCCATACTGTTGTCTCCTTATCACAGAAGTATCATACCTTCTTGGTGTTTCTTGTGGGCACCTTCTCAGAGCACTGCCTCTTTCTTCTTCACAAAGCAGCCAACTGACTCCAGTTCCCTTCTTAATACCACCCCACTCTTTTATAGCACTCTTCTTCTCATTGCTTACAGCTGTGGCCTGTTAAAGTCAGGCCTATTCCTAATCTGATAATTGGCCCAGCTGCAACTCCTTAGGGGTAAGATCACTTTCTACACCATCTTTATTTCCTAATATTCTATCCCACTGACACTGATCCCCCTCCACCTGCTGATGTGAGTGGCTCCAATGGAGTGAACAGCCCAACCAGCACCTGGTGACACAACCAAGAGTCCCCTTCCAAACAAAGCCATCCCTTTGTGTCATTAGGCTACATGCAGAGCCCTCCCCATCACCAGGGCCTGGGGAGGGGACAGGATGGCACCCCAGCAGTGCTGACACAAGGACCAGAAACCACCCCGAGCCAGGCATGCAGGGGAAGGAGTTAATGCCTCAGCCCAAGCTGCTGCTGTGGCTGTGCCCTAGGGCATCGTCAGCCACAGCACATTTCTCTTTGTGCAGTAATGCTTTCCAAAGGAGTTTGCTGGCTGGCTGCATCAGGGAGGAATGCTGGGGATAAAGCTGGGAGAGCAGAGGTGTTCCCCCCACCACACCCTGCTGCTCCTATCCCTGCTCATCAAGGCTGCCCTGGGATTGTCCCTCACCAGATATTTCCCTTTCCCAAGCCATTATTTGGGTTTCCATGAGCTAATAGCCAGACTCAAAGGTCACCGCTCGGGCCAGCCGGAGCCGTCACGCACAGGTGAGTCACACCTGGCAAACCCGCCCTGGCCAGGGCAGGAGCAGCACTGAAACATCTCCAGTGCCAGGACAGGAGCGATGCCTCCCCCTTGCACAGCCTGGCACAGTGCTGCTTGCTTGAGGAGAGTCCCTGCCCATGCCAGAACCCCCAGCCTGTGCCATAGCCAGCTGAGCTGGTGGCAGGTAAAGCAGCTGAGCTCTGCAGTGTGCTCTCACCCAGTGACCAGGCAGCAATGACACCAGGCAGCAATGACACCTGGGCAGCCACTTGCTCTGTGGCCCTCGTACTGGGCCAATTGCCAAAAATCTGTCACAGACATCTTTTATGAAAAATCCTTTCCTTAGGATTTTTCCTCCTGAGAAGCTGGGAGGCCTCAGGAACAAAATGTAAACAATGATTATCTGCTGCTGTGGAATGCAACAGGTGCATCTGGGATTGGTCTCATGTGGCTGTTTCTAATTAATGGCCAATCACTGGCTCGGACTCTCTGTCCCAGACACAAGCCTTTGTTATCATTCTCTCTTTTTCTATTCTTAGCTAGCCTTCTGATTAAATCTTTTCTTCTATTCTTTTAGTATAGTTTTAATGTAATATGTATCATAAAATAATAAATCAAGCCTTCTGAAACATGGAGTCAGATTCTCGTCTCTTCCCTCATCCTCAGACCCCTGTGAACACGGTCACAAAAATCAAACTCGCTGTCCCCAGAGGATGGAGCAGCTCTGGCAGGTTCTATCAGCAGCCCCAGGACACTGCTCCTGCCAGCAAGCCCCAGCTCTCTGCATGGAGGAAAACTGCTGATCCCACCTCCACAGGTCCATTGGGGCTTCAGGATGGTGACAACTGAAGTACAGGTGATTTTGGTGTGGCCCAGGGCTGCCCTGGGGGGGCAGCCAGCACCTGTCACCATGGGGACAGTGATGGAAAGAGCCACCAGAGCATCCCCAGCACTCTGCCAGCCTCCACTCCTCCCACACAGGTGGGAGCAGAGCAGGATGAGCTTCTACACATCCCTGTCCAGTATCCCAACTCTGCCTCTCTGGGGAAACCTGCCAAGGCACCACCACCCAGTTTCCCCGCTGGAAAGTGGGAGCTGAAGTCACTGTGCTGCCCCAGGGATTTGTCCTGACACAAAATCCCAAAGGAGCACATCAGGGGCAACACAAGACCCCAAAGGAGAGCATCAGAGAGCCTCCAACACCCAGGGCAGGTACGAGGGTGCAGCCTGGCAGAGAAACACCCAGTGGGTGCAGCCAGGAGGGCAGAGCCTTGCAGACCACATACAGACATCCAAGAGGTCCATCCATCAAACTGGAAGCCAAGAGCAGGTCAGCTCATTCCAACAGCATGAGTCAGAAAGCAAAGGAGGACAGAGCAGCAGTGAGGGATGTACACGACCCAAACTGCCTCTCCTTTCCCCAGATTTTGTGGCAGTGAGAAAACACATGCTGAGCACTGAAAGGCTGGTTAACAAACATTGGGACCTTGGTCTGAGGACAAGGAGGGGAAAGAACTTGGTATGCCTGAATTAATACAGCCAGGATCACTGTTAACAGCATGCTTCAGCTCCCTGAGAACACGTGGGTGAGGTGAAAACATCCCTGGCACAGCGTGGGTCCATCTCCATGGAGCTCTCTCCAGGACAAGACAATCACCCCAGCTACATCTCCCCAACTGATTTTATCCCTCAGGGTTGGAGTTTCCTTATATATCAGCTGCTGCCAAATCTGTCAAACTTTTACTTTCCCTGAACTACAATATCACAGTTCTATTTTCCCACCCTCCCTTCATGCTGGGAGCTGAAGATGGTTTAGAATTAAACCAATTCTTTTACTAGCAGCTGTTTCCCAACAGCACCCACCACCTTTGCACACTGCTGCCATGGGCAAATATCACAATCCCAGCCCTCTTACAGCTATTTTTACAGAGTCCTTCTAAAACCTGCCGTGCATTGACATTTCAGTCCCTGAAAACACCTGCCCTGATGGGAGTCAAGGCCAACAAATGCATTCAATTTCTGTTATTACAGTTACCAGGCTAGAGCAGCACCAGGAGAAATAGCTTCATCTATAAATACCAGGAGAAAGCTTCATTTGGGTTTGGACCATCTCTCCACTAGACACCTGCCTGGCTACAGCTACAGCCCAGCTGCTGTGGAGCCTCTCCCTCCTTCTCTTGGGCAGCTCTGCTGGTAGAATTTCACTGTTGGCATCCCTTGCTGCAACCCAAGCACCTGCAGAAGCTGCAAAGAGCTTAAAAGAAAAAGAGAAAAGCATTATGGCAATTGCATCTCATCATCCTCTCACATTCCATCACTGGCACTGCTCCTCAGCAGCTGCAGGAAGTAAGGATTGAGGAACAAACTTAATTCCCCACGCCCAGCACTTGATTTTCTCCTGTAGGCCTTTGTATAACCCCCTCTCCCACCCATCAGGGCTCAGCAAGGGCCAGGGGCTCCCAGAGGTCCAGGAAACCAGAAGAGACCCCTCAGCTCCAGGGCAGAGTCTCACCAGAGACTCTGTTCCCAAAGAATCCATCCAGGAGGGTAGAACTGTTCATTCAGGAGTCCAGATCATCAGGAAAGTGCCCTACAAGGCAGGTCTGAAATGAAGCCAGAAGGATGAGGCCAGGTCAGGGTGAGGGCAGCCAGGGTGAGAGCCAGCCTGGGGATCTCCTGGCAGCTCTGCAGTCCGTGGGTGAAGTCTGGGGGGCCAACACAGGAGAGCCACACTCCCAGTTCAGCTGGAACAGAGAGTGATGGCTCTGACAGAGCTCAAAAACATCTCAGGGCCCATGGGCTGGGATCCAGGTGAGACTGGGATCCAGGTGGGGTTGGGATCCAGGTGGGGCTGCTCACAGCCATCAATGCCTGCTGGTCCTGGCATCCCGTGCAGCTCTCAGCCTGCAGCTGGTGGGTGCTTGTCCTGGATTTCCTGGCCCTGTTCCCTCAGCAGCAAGACTGAGGGCTCAGGAGGGTGCTGGGGTGAGCAGAAGAAGCTGCTGCAGGTCATTAAGGACTGTAGGAGCATCAGGGGGTAAGACGGTGGGGACGGACAGAGATGAGGGATTTCTGGAGCCAGGTCTGAGAACTTGGGGTTTATTGCAAAGGGCCTGGGTGCAGGGCATGCTGGGAGCTGCCAAACACAGCTCAGAGCAGGAATGAGAGAAGAGAGGGGGAGAGAGGATGAGAGGGAGGTTCCTGTTACAATACCATAAATCTTCTTCTGTGTTGAATATTCTAATTCTCACTAACCAATCTAGTACAAGATACAAATCCTACAGCATTTACATACAGCCTATAAGAATCATTACATTACCACACTGTGTTACATTTTAAACCCTAAAAACTCCTCTTTGGGCCCCTTCTGCCAAGCTGTAGGGTCTGCTCTGACCCTTGGGCCTGTCTGCAAGCAGAGGGTGTTGTTCCATCAAAAGGGGATCACCTTCAGCTGGCCACACCATTGTTTTCCAGTTGTTCAGTAACTGAGGGATCTCAAAGCTTGCTTTCATTTCAATCTCACTTATAGTTTCCATATTCTCAAAATCTTTTGCCAGGCAATCATATTTATAAGGCTTTCCTGTTTCACCCTCCCCAACAAAGGGCTCCTTTGATGAGGCTGCTCTAGGAAAACTGGGGCAGCCCTGCTCATTGCAGAACTTTCTCAAACCAACGACCAAGTGCTGCTGTGACCTCAGGGGGACTCTGCCCATCCCAGTGTGACTGAACCAAGCAGGGGCAGGGCCTGGTGTGCTCTGCACTGTCACAGCCTCTGCTGCCTTCCCTCCCAGGAGCAGGACTGGCCTGGTGGCTCCTCTCACACCCAGGTACAAGCCCCAGCTTAACCCAGGCCGCTCACCCTGAGGCCATTTGTGCCACACAAACATCCCCCAGATGACAGTGAGTGCTGCCCCAGGGCACTGCAGTGCTCAGGATTGCTCAGCTTTGCACCATCTAGATTTATTCTTTTTGCAGCTGCAGCAGCCCTGCCATGGTAACAGGCTTTCCTGGAAGGTCTGATTGCTGCATCTTCCCAGCAGTGAGGAGGCAGCAGGTCTCAGGCAGCCTGACCCCTTCCTCAGAGCCCCTGGGACCGAGGATGTGGAGAGGGATTCAGCACAAGCAATGCAAGAAAAGCCAGTGTGCATTGCCAGGTCACTGCTGCATCTCAGCAAGACACTGCTGTCACCTGGGGTGTCTCCAAGGACTCCCCAGACAGCCCACCTGCAGCTCAGGTCGGGCTCAGGGGCTCTTTAATCCCAATTTTTGGGGATAACACCAAGCTGAGAGCAGCTGAATGCAAACCCAGCTCCAACCTGGGGGCCAGGCTTGGGCTAGGAGAGCCACACAGAGTTAGTGGGGTCTGGGGCCAAGGCCCCCCCAGCCAAATCTCCCCCTGGCTCTCTCTCCATGGTGTTTGTCCCCCTCCACTCACATTTCAACAGCAACAAATTGCTGCTAATGAGCCGTGTCTCTGTGTGAGCTGAGAGCCTTGGAGATCAAAGATGCTCTTACACAAAACCAAAATATCATCAGTGGCCTTTAAAGGCCAGACTGAGCTTCTCAGGAGAAAAAAAATTTCAATTTTCTGTAGATCTAATTTGAAACCATTTTAATGCTCATTAAGATAGAGGGACCCAAGCAGATTGTGTGGGCTGGAAGACAGGGAGAGAAAAAAAGGAGTTATTATTGACATTTTAGTTTAGGTCTTTATTCTATCCAGAGCTCCCTGCTTCTCGGCAGCAGCTTTGAGTAATGCTATTGTTAGCACTGGAGCTGTAATTCCAATGTCCTTTTTATAACTGGCTTGGAGAAAAAAATAAATCCTGAAGGCTTTCACTAAATTCAAAGTAATGGAATTTATAGTGGTAAAAAGAGACTTGAAAAGGGAGAAATGTGCAAACCTCTGCATTGTTACTCCTGTCATGGGGTGGCCACGGTGCCCACCCAGCCTGGGCAGCCTCTCTGCAGCACCTTCCTGGGTGCCTGGTGAAGGAAGGGACCCCAGGGATGCTGGGTGAGGGTGTGAGGATGTGTCCCAGCTTGGTCACCCACTGGAGCCACATCTCAGAGTCTCTTATCCACCTGCAGGGTCACATCCCTTCCTGAGGGGTCCCTCAGCAGCACCAGCTGGGTTCCTGCAGCCCAGGGCTGCCATGGGCAATGGATACAGCCCCAAGGGGTTTGTATTTGCCACTGTCTGTGTGGAAATAGAAGATTTGTATTTGCCCCATGGTGAGGGTGGTCCTGGGGGCAGGTGGGCATGGTCAGAGCCTAAATCAAAAGAGCTTGATGTTTTGGTGGTGCTTTTCTCCCTAAAAGTACTGCCAACAATTCTGCCAACAATTTCAACAATTTGATGCAGGCAAAGGTTTTGTTGCAATCTCCTCCCATCTGACTAACTTGAATTTTGCTTTACAGCAGCAAGAAATTATTTGGAGTGCATTAAGCAGATTTATTTTCCCTCCCCTCCTAGTATTTCATTGTAATTCTGCAAGGTGTACAAAAGCCAAATCCAATCTGGGATCAGATTGTCTTTTAGTCATAGTCACTGCTCTTGGCATTGTGGCAGCTCCTGGATTTCTGGCCATCTAATATCTTTATTAGAGTAGAAATATGTGAGACAGGGATCCATGTTTTATATAGCTACAGCCTGAGAGGAAGGTGGAGACACGGAGGGGTCGGGCTCCTGTCCCAGATAATAAGGATGACAGGAAACAGCCTCAAGTCGCGACAGGAGAGGTTTAGGTCGGGTATTGGGGATAATTCCCTCATCAAAAGGATTGTCCAGCCCTGCCCAGGACAGCGGTGGTGTCACCGTCCCTGGAGGGTTTTTAAAGCCGTGTGGATGTGGGGACATGGGGACGTGGGACATGGGACATGTCGGCAGTGCTGGGGGACGCTGGGACTCGGTGATCCGGGCGGATTTTCCCAGCACGAACCGGGCACTGCTCCCTGCGATCCCTGTCCGCGTCTGCAGAGGGCACCAGCCCCTCAAATGTCCCTGTCACCCCCGGGCCGGGCGGCGACACCGCGGGGACAGCCGGGATGCTGTGGGGAATGCTCCGGGTGACACCGACCCAGCCATCCCGAGATGCTCTGGGGAATGCTGTGGTGACAGTGACACCGACCCAGCCACCCCGGGATGCTCTGGGGAACGCTCTGGTGACACCGACCCAGCCACCTTGGGATAATCCTGGGGAATACTTTGGTGACAAGGACCCAGCCACCTCGAGATGCTCTGAGGAATGCTTCAGGTGACACCAACCCAGCCACCTTGGGATGCAGTGAGGAATGCTCTGGGTGACACCACTGGGACAGTCGAGATGCTCTGGGGAATGCTCTGGGTGACAATGACCTATCCACCTCAGGATGCTGCTTCAGGAGAGCCCTGGATAACAGTGACCCATCCATCCAGGACAGTCCCTCATGGAGCCCTGAGGGATAACAGTGACCCATCCATCCAGGACAGTCCTTCAGGAGATCCCTGGATAACAGTGACCTATGCCCCCAGGACAGTCCCCTGGTTAGCAGTGACCCAGCCATTCAGGACTGTCCCTCAGGAGAGCCCTGGTTAGCAGTGACCCAGCCTCAGCAGCCCCATTCCAGGCGGGATCCCAGCTGGGATCCCAGCACTGCTCCCACCACTGCAGTTCAGCACAGAGCACTGGTGATGTTGGCTGCATCTCCTCCCAGCGTTGTCCAACCCTTGGATGGGGATGGGGACACCTTAATCCCTGCCACGGCCTCAAGGCTCAGCCCCATGGCTGGCTCCATCCCCAGCACCTCACTGAACCCAAAAATCCACCTCCAACAGTGGCAAACACAGCAAAACTATTGGAAAAATTCTTGTGGGAATGTGTTGTCCTTGTTTCCCCAGTGCTATGGGCCCTGTGGGTGGGAATCACTTCTGCTTTAGGAAAAAACCAAAACCCTGACATGTGTTTTCTGGCCCAGTCTGACCTCAAAAAGCACCAGTGAGAAGATCTGTGTTTTGGCAGAGGATAGCGTGAATGCCTCCAAACACACAGTGGCTCCTGGCATGTGGGGACAAGACTGAGAAAAGCCCCAGAAGTGGCTTTGGGAGAGCTCCTGGCCAGCCCTGGAGCTTCACTAGCCCACCCTGGAGAGGATGGTGCTTGGTTGCAGGGGAAGGCCAGGGTCAGAGCCAGAGACACAAATGTCTGGCTGTCCCACAGTGCTGTGTCCAGTCACAGATGTTCCCATGCTGGGAATGTGAACTCACATGATTCCCAAATTTGAGTGTCTGTACAGCAGCATGACGAAAGCTGAAGTGCTTCAGCCACTGGTACAGCCAGAGAAGCAAACAGGAGTCTTCCCATTCCAAATTTAGCTCTTTATTGATTTTCCAGCTGCATCCATCCGTCATTGTCCCAGTGCTCAAATTACCCATTAGAGATACCATAGAAATGACAGGAAAACAAGACAGGCTTGTGGTTTTGATGAAAAATGATAAACATCCCAAACAACAACTTCTGGAAGGAAAATCCTTCCTTTTTAGGGTGGGGACTGGGTTGCATTTATTCTTAAACAGCTCAGAGGCACTGAGGACTCCAGGCTGCTTGTGATCTGGGGCTTGACCATCTCCCATGGCCCTTTTCCCTGTGCACTGGCAGCACTGTGTCCTGCAGGAGGGACTCAGGGGCCTCCCTCCAGCCCAGCTCGTCACCTGTGTCAGATTCAAGGATAAATCCAGTTTCAAATCCACATGACTGCACTGGATGCCCTCTGTCCATGCTGCTGCTTCCTCTCACCTACAGTGACTCCCTGCTGGTGACTGCAGCTGGGTCACAGCCTGCAGGTGGCCTGAGCTGTCTGAGATGTCCCTGGGATTAGGGGGATGTCCCCTGTGCTTGTATCCATCACCCCACAGCTGCATTGCAGAGGGACCCAAGGGTTTGGGACTGGAGATGCTGTTAACATTCCATCTACATTTAAATGCCCTTCCTGAGGGTTTTACTGCATGAACTTCATAGGGTATGAGTGAATGGCTTCAAACTGAAGGAGAGGAGGTTTAGATTAGATATTAGGGAGAAATCCTTCCCTGTGAGAGTGGGGAAACCCTGGCACAGGGTGCCCAGAGCAGCTGTGGCTGCCCCTGGATCCCTGGCAGTGCCCAAGGCCAGGCTGGGCAGGGCTGGGAGCAGCCTGGGACAGTGGGAGGTGTCCCTGCCATGGCAGGGGTGGCACTGGGTGGGCTTTAAGATCCCTTCCAACCCAAACCCTCCTGTGATTCTATCAATAAATCTACAGCCTCCACCTTGTGAAGAGACTCCAAGCCAAGGAGCTGCAGCGTGACCCTGTGGCTCACCAAGGCAGCAGGGGGAAGTCCCCAGGGTCCCCGCTGCAGGCAGAGGTGTCCCCAGAGGGGAGGGCTGTGCTGGCTGTGCCCGGGGCTGGCTCTGCTGACTCAGCAGCACACACCCTGTGTAAACGCCCGCCAGCTGCTGCTCCGGCCGCTGTTTGCTCAGCCCGCACTGCTCTGTTTGCCTTTGGGATCACGATGGAAGGAGATGGCCTTTGGTCCAGAAAATGAGGTGAGGCAGCTCCAGGCACCTGCCTCAAGGATCCTCCAGCATCTCTGCTCCTGTCCAGGCACTCAGTAGCTGCAACCCACCAGCACCACCCAAATTAAAACCTCCACGGAGCTCTAGGAGCCACAGGAAAATGCACTCACTACAGCATAACCCAGCTGCCACGCAGCCAGGAAAATTATTTATTATCATTTCCTTGCAACAGAGATATGGGAAAAAAAAAAAGCACCCACCCTCCTCAGGTGCAAACAGCAGCAGCTGCAGCATCCACGTTGGAATCTATGTACATCACAGTGTAAAGTCCATCAGGGAAAAAAAAAATTCAATCCAATTTTTTTTTAAAAAAACCTCATGACCTAAAACCAGGAACCAGAACAAACAAAGTAGTTGAGAAAATAGCTTGGGCCCCTCCCTCTTGCTATAAAATACACATTTCTAAGGCGAAGTTTCACAAGACCAGAAGCGAGGTTCCTAAGAAGAGTCTGAGCTTGCAGCTGAAGACACTGCACAGGCACAAATCCCACGTGAGAAGCCGCTGTAGGCACGAGAACCTCCACCCACCCCGGTGCCTCAGTGCTCAGCGTAGTCCTTGGTCTCCACGCCGGTCTCGTTGAGCACCGTCGTCCTCATGATGGCCTCGGTGACGGCGTAGGGGTCGCAGTTGGCCGCCGGCCGCCGGTCCTCGAAGTAGCCGTAGCCGTCCTGGCCCACCTGGCGCGGGATGCGGATGCTGGCGCCCCGGTTGGCCACGCCGGCTGAGAACTCGAAGATGTTGGAGGTCTCGTGGTGGCCGGTGAGGCGCCGGGAGTTGTCCCTGCCGCCGCGCGGGTCGTACACGCAGATGTGGTAATCGTGCCGCTTGCTCAGCTTCTCGATGGCGGCTTCGATGTGCCTGTGGGAGAGCACGGGGGGTTCAGCAGGTCCATTCACCCCCTCCCCCTGTGCAGGGACCAGGACAGCCCAGGGGATCCCTCATGTAATCAGCTGCTCTTAAAATAACAAGCTGGGATAACCCCAACCCTGCCTGATGCAGCCACACAGGTTCCATATGGCCCAGATGCTTCCATATGGCCCAGGACACCCCCAAGCTCCCAGGTGTCACAGACATCTTTTATGAAAAATCCTTTCCTTAGGATTTTTCCTCCTGAGAAGCTGAAAGGCCTCAGGAACAAAATGTAAACATTGATTATCTGCTGCTGTGGAATGCAACAGGTGCATCTGGGATTGGTCTCATGTGGTTGCTTCTAATTAATGGCCAATCACAGTCAGCTGGCTTGGACTCTCTGTCCAAGCCACAGGCTTTTGTTATCATTCCTTCTTTTTCTACTCTTAGCTAGCCTTCTGATGAAATCCTTTCTTCTATTCTTTTAGTATGGTTTTAATATAATATATCATAAAATAATAAATCAGGCCTTCTGAAACATGGAGTCAGATCCTCATCTCTTCCCTCATCCTCAGACCCCTGTGAACACGGTCACACCCAGGAACCTCCCAGGGAGCCCCCAAGGACACACTTGAGTCCTGAGACTCCCCTTGAGACCCCCCAGGACTCACTTGAGACCCCCCTCTCTGCGCATCTCCTCGGTGCTGTAGTTGGTGTGACACCCGGCGCCGTTCCAGTTGCCGGTCATGGGTTTGGGGTCCAGAGTGGCCACAACCCCAAAGTCCTCGCAGACACGGTGCAGGATGAACCGAGCCATCCACAGGTGATCCCCCATCTCAATGCCTTCACACGGGCCCACCTGGAATTCCCACTGCAAGGGGGAGCAGATGCACAGGTAAGGATGGGCAGGTGGGCACCTCCCCAGCCACCACATCCCTGCCACCCCCAGCCTGGGCTGTTGCCCAAACAATCAGCAACAAGGATGGGGAGCATTGAGGCAAGCAACAAAACAACTTTGACATGCAAAAAAATCAGAAGAAACTGCTCATCGCTATGTAGAGCAAATCAGAAGGGTTTTTAATCAAAACAGAGATAAATAAACACATCTGACTGAGGCTGGAGCTGCTGGGAGCAGGACCCCAGCCCACACTGCAAACAGGACAGGGGATTAACCAGGAGCCTGTTAGTCCTTCCCAGGGCTGCTCCCTGCCTGGCTGGAGCCAGGGTTGCACCACCCACGGTTACTAAGCACGGGGTGACGTCTTTGTGGCTGCTGGCATGGCAGAGCCCGAGCCCAGGATGTGGAAGGCAGCCAAGAAAGGACCCTGAAGAATTTAGGGCAGACAGTGAGGTGGGTAAAAGTCCTGCCTCGGCTCCACTGCTGATAAGCCCCTGCTTATCACTGCCACATCAGCAGCAGGACAGTCAGGGCTGCAGGTCCCAGTCAGTCTGGCCATCTGCCTAATGCAATCAGGGGCTCCCTGCTGCTCACTCCTAGATAAAACCAAATCCTCCCAACTGCTCCCCAAGGCCATGTCCCACCCCAGGTTCCCAGTTCCAGAACAGGGCTCAGACCCCATCACTCCACACAGTGCTCCTGCAGCCCAACCCAGCTCCCATCCCCACATCCCTGCTGCCACGGGGAGCTCCCAGCTCTGCTCCAGCAGCCAGGGCTCAGGCTGAGCTGTGCAAGGAGCGGGGTTGAGTTAGGAGAAAATCAAATGCACATTTCCATTCCAGCAGTGCAACTGCTCCTAACTAAGCAAAACCAATGTGAGGAGTCACCGAATTCAGAGTTCCAGAGGAGTTGGGAGTTGCTGGGTCATTCCAGCCCCACAATATCTGATCCATCTCTGGGAATGGGCTGCCTGGGGCCATGCACACCTACCTGGGAGGGCATCACCTCGGCATTGGTGCCACAGATCTTCACCCCCGCATAGAGACAGGCCTTGTAGTGGGACTCCACGATATCACGCCCGTACACCTTATCTGCTCCAACCCCGCAGTAATAGGGGCCTGAAAGAACAAGGAGTCACCACCCAAGGAAAACATCAAGGAACAACAACAGCTCTGTAACATAACCCCACTCTCCCAGGTACCTGCTGCTATGGGCAGGGGATTTATGGGAATTAAAATGATGTTTCTCTCCACAGGACATCGAGCCACCGACCCCAGCTCCAGGATTAGCAGTGTGAGCAGTTCATCTGTGCAACCTCAGCCTTATCTGGGCAGTTCAATAATACTTGTAACACATCAGCCGGGAGGTGGCCTCGAGATAAGCAAAGTTTGGTCTGCCCCGGGGCACCTCCCTCACCCTCCGAGCACATCAAGCTTCCGAGATTGCTCTGACAACAGCTGGCATTGTTCACAGCTAGAAAATCCAATTCATTCGCTGGGCTTTGATATCTTCCTCATTCAGGCAGGTAAGGCAAAGATCTTCTCCCGCCTGGGGGAAGGGAGATGTTGCAAGCAGCCGCTCCACACGAAAATCATCTTGGGAAACCTCTGGCTCTGTCCCAGGAGGCAGCAGAGGAGCCGGCTCGCTGCTGCAGGAGGGCACAACGCGCCATGCCAAGCCCTTTCCTCAACAGCCAAGGGGAGGAGGCTTTTCCAGCCCAGTTCTCCAGCCCTTGCCAAACAAGTCGTGCAGCTGAGCTGTTTGTGCAAGCAGGGTCCGGCGGGAGCGGCTCACGTGAGCCACGGGGCACCAGGTGCTCTGGGCAAACAGCCCCTACCTGGGCTCATCCCTGACAGCAGAGCTGCTCTGGGCTGGGGATGGGCTCACTGCCCCCTCCTGCACCCCACAGCAGCAGGGTGGGCAATTTTGGGCTGGATTTTGGGCTGGAATTTTGGCTCTTACCCTGTGGGCCGGGGAAGCCGTTGTCGGGCCAGCCGTAGGGGTGCCCGTTGATGCCCAGCAGGGTGTACTCCTGCTCCATCCCGAACCAGGGGTGGCTGTCCTTCACCAGGTCCATCACTTTCTTGCACGTGTGCCTCAGGTTGGTCTCTGGGGGCAGAGATGATAGGGTTAGAGCCGTGCTGTGAGGCAGCACCCACCACTCTCTGCTCCATCCCACCCTGAGGTTCCACCACTGCCAAAGGCTTCCCACAGACGCCTTAAGGAAATCATGATGAATCCCCCTTCCTGCTCACCAAATTCCTCCTCACAGTTACTCCATCACCGGAGCATCAGGCCACAGGTCCAGAGGATTTAATTATCCTGTTCCCCAAACCACTGCTGATGGTCCATCCTCCTCCTCTTACTCACTGAGAAATGAGGAACATTACCCCAACCCCATCCTACAGACATTCAGCAGACCTGGGAACTTCCATCACTCCTTCACCCCTATCCTCTTTCTTCCAGCCTCATCTGAATTATCCTTATCTTCCTGCAGCTCCATGGTTTTGGTCAGCATCCAGACTGGCTGGCCCTGCCTCGGCCTTTCGAGGTGCTCAAGGCAACTGGGGCTTTGCCAGGAAAACACAGATAGCAGAGAACTGTCCAGACATGAACGAGCCAGGCAAGGGGAATGAGAGCTTGGACCAAGACATCAGCCAGAAAGGCTGAAAAGCTGCTGTGGCAGGGACAGGCAGGCTCCAGGCTGCACATTCTGCCCTAACTTGCAATAAAAACCCAGAGCAGCTATAACAGAGCCTGGGGCTGGAGGGAAGCAGTGGCAGAGGGGGAGCAAAGCTAAGACAATTTCTTATCCTGAGCCCACAGAGCCCTTAGGGTCCATGGAAACCATCACGTGGAGGGCTGGAGGGTGCACCCCTCTCACCATCAGCGCTCTGGGCTGAGCTCTGTGCCCCGGGAGCCCAGGATCAGGGGCTCTCTTTACCAACTCCTGCAGCGGAGGAGCTGCCGGGCAGGAATCTCAACCAAGACACTTCCCCCACCCTGTCTGGAGGCTGCTGGAGGAGGAATCAGCCCACAGAGGAATCAGCCCCGTCTTTCACCATCGCTGCCCGCCGCTCTCCCGGCAGAGCTGCATCACCCGCAGATGCCCTCTCCCTCCCCCGCACACCCAGCGGGCTCAGCCCTGCTCCAGCGGCAAATATCCGGTTGTTTGCCTGCAAATAACCCCTCCGGGAGCCCCTCGGCGCGTCCCTGCAAACAGGCTCCTTTTCCTGTGTCTGGGGCTTTATCACAGGGACAAGACGGACTGCAGGCTCCTGCGAGCGCAGCCTCGGCGATAAGAGCGAGAGCCGCCCGTTCTGTTTGCTAAAGGTCACTCCGAGCGAGCAGCACCCGCCGTCTCAGCATCTTCTCCTTCCTTTTCTGCAGCCTCCCACCAGCCAGAAGAGCCACCACAAGCCGGGCACGGCAGAACCCCGCTCTTGCAGCTCCCGCTCCCCCCGGGCTGGGCGAGCTCGGGCTCAAGAGCCGGGAGAAGCCTTTGGTGAGCTCCACGTCTCGCTGCTGCTCTCCTCGCCCCGTGCCACTAAAACAAGTTCCTGCAAGCATCCACCGCCACCAGCGCTTGGATTTCGGAGCCTGGGGCCAAGCGCTCGGCGCTCAGCTGCGCCCCAGGGCCGGCGGTCCCGAGCAGGAGCCCTGGGAGGCGACACCCTAAATAATAAAGGGGTGACCCTCGGGAGCGCGGGGTGCTCACCTGCGGGCTTCCTGTTGTACTTCAGCACTTCGCAGAGCACCAGCTTGTTGGGGTCCAGGCAAAAAGGGTCCCTGAACATGCAGACGGGCACCAGGAACATGTCACTGTTGGAGCCCTCTGCCTGCGCCGTGCTGGAGCCATCGAAATTCCACTCGGGGACATCTGCGGGGCAGGAGGTGGGAGTGAGCTCGGGAAAAGGCCCTCATTCGGATTGTGCCGAGTGCTGGTGGCTCAGATCCAGGATGGAGCACCCAAGGGGTGCCGAGTTCCATGGGATGTCAGCCACAGAGGTTTTCCTGCACATCCCCGGAGCCCCTCGGTGCTCCCTGAGCATCAGCGTGCTCTCCCCACCCCAGCACCATCAGGCACGAGCAGGATCAGTCCCAGCCACTCCACCTCCCTCTGCCAAACCCCATCCAGATGCCGACAGGTCTCCATGCCTGTTTGCCTGGAGGAAAGGGGCGAGGAGCTCATCCTCCCCTTCCCACCCAGCACTAATACCAGAGATTAGCGGGTTAAGCAAACCGCAGGGACGTAGGTTGGATATTCACCCACCAGACAGCTGCAACAGGTATCACTGGTGCCACACAACCAGGGAGAGCCCGTCCCAGCTCCCAGCGCCCGAAGCACCCCACACCTTTTCCTAGGTGATGCTCAGGGCCCTTCACACACCACCCATCACCCGAGGGACGAGCAGCCGCGTTACCTTCGATGCTCTTGGGCTCCTTATCGAGGGTCCTGCTCTTGCAGCGCACTCCCTCGCCGCTGCCGTCGATCCAGACGTAGGTGACCTGCACCCTCCCATCCTGGGGCAGCCTCATGTACTGCTCCCGCACCAGCTTGTTCAGCCTGGAGCTGTGCGACACCGACATGGCGACGGCCCTGCGGGGGCGCACAGGTGAGTGCCCCATCACCCCCGGCCCCTCATCCCCAGGGGTGTGTTACAAACCACCCTCCCATATCGAGCCACCCCGACTCCCACCTCTGCCTCCCCCGGCGGGACTCGAACCCGCGATCCCGCGCTCACCGGGCCCAGCGCTGCCCGCGCCCGCTCCGCCCGCGCTTTAAAGGCGCCCGCGGTCCGAGGGCGGCGCGGAGGCGGCTCCGCCCCGGACGGGCCCCGGCCCCCACCTCCGGGACACCCACTGAGCACGTTTAGTATCGTTTTCTTTTCTTTTCTTATTAAAAACGACGGCTATCTTACGGCTAAAGCATCGCTTTATTTGTTTAAAGTTGTGAGTTACTGGCTAAATAACTTATTGTTTATTTAAAGAAACAGGTGTTACTCATTGAAAATTTTATTCACCACCTCCGGTCCCCTCTCTGCGTGTGTCATCCGTTTTGGCCCCTTGTTTGTGCAGGGTTGCCCTCGTACACGCGTGCAGGTGTTTTTCTCCCAGCGCTGCTAAGTCGGTGCCGGGGGAGGAAATGGGGAGGCTGCTGGGTTGTGCTCCCCCAGCACCCCAAAACCTGGCTGGGACCATGTGGATGTGTGATGGAATGGATCTGGGTGCCTGGGTGGTCCTGGGGACAGCAGAGGCAACAAGATCCCTGGGACAGGGACAGCCAGATTCCCGGGACAGGAGCAGCCCAATCCATGGGGACAGGGACAGACAGATTCCCGGGACAGGAGCAGCCCAATCCATGGGGACAGGGACAGACAGATTCCCCCTACCATTACCTCTCTCCCCCCATCCTGCCCTGGCCATCCCAGGAATGACCCCTTCCCACCCGGCTTCAGCCCTCCCGTGGCTGCAGGGCTGGGTTTGCCCCCAAGGCTTTCCTTGGAAAGGAAGGGAGGAAAGGCTGAGAGCTGCTGGGAAAACACCGCAATCTCCTACTTCAGCCCTTCCCATCTATAAACCGCCGAGTTAAAGGGCAATTTTAAAGCACCAGAGCGTGGTAGATCTCTTTAAACCCCCAAACCATCCGCGCTCAGCACAGGCTCTGCCGTGATTTACAGTCAGCTAAAAATCCTCAGCCAACAGGTGTGAATTTGAGTCGATTATTTCAATATAGCAGCAATTTCCAGCTATTGAGCCGAACGCAGATCCAATTAAGGTGAATTAAACGCATCGCTGCCTTCCCGGTTTTCCATGGATCCTGCGGGAGAGGCTCCCACGTGCCAGGGCACAGCCAACATGGGCACAACAGCACGGGCACAACCAGAAAGGGCACAGCTAACATGGGCACAGCTAACATGGGCACAGCCCGCGCCGGCGCCTCCGGGGTTATCTCAAACACTCCCGGATTTTTTTCTGGGAGGAAGGCAAGATTCCAAACAACCCCCCCAAGCAAACCCAGCGGGGTGAACGCGCCTCGACTCCCCAGCCTCGGGTTTCAAGCAGTTTTCCGATGTTACAAAAGGAAAAACAGGCTTTAAGGCATGACTGGGCTCTAAAGCAGTTGGGGTTTTGCTAATTCCCCCGGTTCTTAAGACAGCCTCATGTTTGTGGCTGCCTGACTCACCGCCAGGAATGTTTTTTCTGCAAAACACCAAGGCAGCTAAAAAAAACCTGCTTCACGGCTGGCTGCCCCCCACAGGACATCTCCTCCCCGGGCACTGACCCAAGACATCGGCGCTGTTTTTCTTCTGAGGGTGTTTTGGTCCCGCAGGCAGATAAAGAATCGGGAAGAAACCTGAAAGCCCTTGGGATTGCACAAGAACCAGGAAATGAGATTGGCAGCGGCAAAGCAAAACTCAATGAGCGATTTGGGTGACATCAGTGGCAGCGGGCTGCGGGCGGGCCGGACGTCACCCAGCCCACGGCCCCTGGGTGCTGCCCGAGCAGAGCCTGGGCACGGGATTGGCACACGGGCATGTGCCCAAGGTCCCGGAGCCACGCAGGTCTCCCCCGTGTCCTTGTCGCCGCCCCGGGGACATTCAGGCTCTCCTGCAACTGCAGCTGGGGTGCAGCTCGAAAGCAGCCGCCTCCCTCTGCGGGGTGTTTTAGGGACACATCCACGAACGTGGCTGCAGAGCTCAGCATTTCCTCATTCTTGTTTGGAAACCGTCCCAGGGCGGGAGGAAATGCGCCCCTGGCTGTGCAGCCCTTTCCCGGAGGCGTTGCAGCACCGAGCAGCACCGAGCCGGGGAGGTGCCAGCGGCTCCGGGTCCTCGGCTCCCTGTCCCATCACCATCTCCATCATCTCCATCTCCATCCCGCCCGCAGGGCCTCAGAAGCAGCGGCTGATGCTGAGCACAGAGCTCAGAGATGGATCTGCATGCCTTGGGAAGGACACAAACCACACCGAGGAGAGCAGAGCTGCATCCTGCAGAGGCAGCAGGAGCAGCAGGGGTGTGCTCAGCGTGATAGGAGGGTTCTGCCGAGCCCCTGCACCTTCCTGACTCAGCTGGGTGGGGAGAGGCTCATTTTATCCCTCTGGGTTCCCTCCTGGATGTGCCCACCTGTGCACAAACACCCCGGAGATTGCGTAGGCTCAAACCCAGGGAGAAATGGAACAAAATCCAGGCTGAGTTAACTCAGTAACCTGGATTGGGAAGCTCCTCGGTGAGCAGCTGGAATCCCTGAGCACCAAAATACCCAAAAGAGGAAGACAGAACAAACACCAGTAATCCCTCACCTGGTCAGAGCCCACCTGCCCCAGGAGGGCAAACACGGTGGGTTTGTGGTGTTTGGGGACAGCAGGGACAGCAGCAGCCTGAGAGGGCACAGGGGTGGAATCACAGAATTCCTACGGGTGGAAAAGGTCACTGAGCCCAGCTGTTACCCAGCACTGCCAAGGCCACCACTGCACCAGGTCCCCAAGTGCCACCCCCGAGGCAGCTCACCAAACACACACAATGATTTCACACCAAAAGGGATTTTGGCAAGCAGGAAAAAACATTTCTGCCATGTAAGGCTGGGCACCTGCTTAGTCAGTTTTTCCTGGGATCAAGCCTCCCCTCCCCAAGCCTAATTCCAGCCATTTCCATAGCGACAGCCCTGTTACACCAACAACAGCAGCACCACTCACACCTGGCTCCCGAGGCTCTGCAGTAACATTTCCCCCCAAACAAGCCCCGGCTCTGCAATCAGCGGGCTCCTGCCCGCTCCCCTCCTCGCCAGGTACAGTAAATATTAACCACCAGCAGCTCCCAGAACCAGCACTGGCCCAAGGTCGGAGCCAGGGCAGGAAAGGGAGCAGGAGTGTCCTTGGAGAAGTAAAAGGTCACAGATTAAAGCTGCTGAGGACTTTGTGAAGCCGTTCAGAGCTGCAGCAGAGGAGTTTCCCACATGGAGCACAGCAGGGAGAGGAGCTGATTCTGCTGGGCTGCTCCAGCCCGGACCAAGCATCACCCCTGGTGCCACCTGGATGTCACCTCGTGCCCACAGGGATGCAGCAGGGCTGCTCCCCTTCCCAGGGTCTTTTTTGGATCAGTCTGGAGACCCAGCCTAGGGAGACCTGGCCAAGCCCTAAATTCTTCCAGTTTTTATCTCTCTGACTTTGAGAGATACTTACGCTGCATTTATCAAACTGAAAAGAACCTTTCCTCAGGAGTACATAAAATCCTTTCTGCTCCTTGCCTTATAATAAACTAGATTTAGCCCTAACCTTCTCTCCTGTATAGCATTTTGCAGACCTACTGCATATATATAGGTTTTAAACCAAATTTGCAAAGATCCTGCTTTCCAATTTTCTGCAGAAAGCACTCCTAATGCTTTAAGGGAGTCACTTCCTACATTTCCTTCTCGTACAGCTTTATCAGCCTGAGCATTTTCCAGCCTTGCCAAAATGCACCAGAGATATTTCTTGCTTTGATAGGATAGTAAGAAATCATTCAGACATTTATCAGATTGAAAATCTTCAGTAACACAATATGTTTTACCACAAAGGGGTTAAACACGCAGTAATTTACTTCCTGGGGTGGCTTTTTACACCTTCCCCTGGTGCTGCAGCAGAGGGCTGGGTACAGAAGGCTGGGCCTTGGCTATGAGATTCCTCCCCACACTTGCCCAAGAAGATCCCTGGCACAAAGCAGGGATTTTGGGATGGAGAATTCGGGTTTCACTCTAAATCACCCTCCAGGATTCAGGACGCTGCTCAGAACTGAGGGAATCCCTCCCTGGCTGTTAAACCCCCACAGCACCTCCCAGAGCTTCTGCAGAGAGCATTCCCCCTGCCCGGGATCGGTGTGACCAACCCGGGCTGGTTTTTGTCCTTTTTGTCCTCTCGGGGGGGAGATTAGAGGGAAGGCAAAGAGCAGCACGGGCAGGAGGAGCGCGGCACAAACACCATAAAGGGATTAGAGGGGCTGGGGGGAATTGTGCTGTGTGCAATGTGCTGGGAGAGAGGGGGGATTCCTGCAGCTGGGGGACCCCGAGGGGCTGGGGGGGACGGAGGTGCCCCAGCAGGGCTGGGATGGGATGGAATTGGGCAGGGGGTGGCCACAGTGTGTCAGAGCCACTCTGAGGGGTCCAGCAGAGACCACCCAGTGCCAGGGGGGCTGTGCTGGCACCCCCTGTCCCCAGCACACAGCCACCTTCACACTTTCCTGCAAAACTGCTGAACTGACAGTTTTCCTTTACAATTAAATACATTTAGGCAACAGCAAATCTCCTTAGAGTTGCACCCAAATTGCTTTGCCTTCATTCAAATAGTGCTGCCATACCTTTTTCTGGGCACACATATATAAATACACATATATGTGACATTAAATGCATATATATGGCATATGAATACATATACATGGCATATAAATATATATGACATATAAATACATATACATGGCACATAATTACATATATGTGTATGGCATATAATTACATATATATATGAATATAAGTACACATATATATGACATAAATAAATATAGATGTGACATATAAGGCATATAAGTTAACATATATATGACATTTAAATCCATATATATGGCATATAAATACATATACCTATGACAAATACATATATATGACCTATAAATACATGTATATGATGTATAAATCCATATATATGACATTTAAATCCACATATATATGGCATATAAATACATGTATATTGCATATAATTACATATATATGTATGGTATATAATTACATATATATATTAAGTACATATATATATTACATAAATACATATATATGACATTTAAATCCATTTATATGGTATATAAATATATATACATTACATATAAATGCATATATATGATGTATAAATACATATATATGACCTATAAATACATATATATATGCACATACACATCATTATTTATGTCATACATGAATATGCCTGGGAAAGCCACAGTCCCAAGCCAAGCAGCGCCCAGCACTATCCCTGTAAAGGTGAAATCCTCCCACCCAGGCAGGATTGGGAGTTCTGCTCCCTGCAGGGATTGCCCTGCAGCCTCAGGTCTGGGTGAGCTCCAGAGCAGGTCAGGCTCCCTCCAGCACAGAGCTGCTTTAGGGCTGTTTGCAGAAAGCTCTTATCAATCATTTTCACAGAATCTCAGAACCAGTGAGGTTCACAGATTGAGTGTCACAGACATCTTTTCATGAAAAATCCTTTCTTTAGGATTTTTCCTCCTGAGAAGCCTCAGGAACAAAATGTAAACATTGATTATCTGCTGCTGTGGAATGCAACAGGTGCAGCTGTGATTGGTCTCATGTGGTTGTTTCTAATTAACGGCCAATCACAGTCAGCTGGCTCAGACAGAGCCTTTGTTATCATTCTTTCTATTCTTAGCCAGCCTTCTGATGAAATCCTTTCTTCTATTCTTTTAGTATAGTTTTAATGTAATATATATCATAAAATAATAAATCGAGCCTTCTGAAACATGGAGTCAGATCCTCATCTCTTCCCTCAACATAAGACCCTGTGAACACTGTCACAATTGAGGTTGGATATTAAGAAAAAAATTTCATTTAAAAGCTTGTAAAGCACTGGCACAGGCTGCCCCAGGAGCTGATGGATTCACCCATCCCTGGAAGTGCCCACAGAAATGTGAGAATCTGCTCTGCAGGCTCAGTGGTGGTGCTGGGCTCACAGTTGGACTTGATGATCTTAAAGGTCCTTTCCAGCCTGAATGATTCCATAATTCTGTGTTTTCTGCCCTGTCACATCCTTCCCCAGGCTCCAGCCAGCACCCTGGGGTGCCAACTTTAACCAGCAGCATTCATTTCAGCAAAACTGAATATCAAATATCTCAGTGCACCAAAGCTCCCGCAGCAGCAGAGAGCTCAGAGCAGAGCCTAAACAAGCAGTGAGCCACCAAAAAGATCAACTCCTTTTAAAGTAAATACAATTATCAGCAACTGGTGCACCCGGGCAGCCGCAGCCTCCTTGCCCAGCTGGTTTCCCAGCCTGTATCCTGTTTGGCAACCCCATTTTGCAGCCTTACACAAATGCAAAGCTTTTTCACTTCCCTCCCTGCCCTGGCTGCTGCCAGCAGGGCCTCCAAGGCAGCCCCACTGTGTTTGTCCCAGTCAGGAGGGGATTTTTCTGAAGAAAACGGGAGGAGGCTCCTCGCTGGTGGTTTTTGTTTTCTCAGTGCTTACCCAAATCCTGTGCTTTCCTCAGCAATGTCATCTTGCAATCACATGATTTGGGACTTTTAAAGGGTCAAAAAGTGAATTAAGCACTTTTAAGGCAACTTTAGAGCTTGCAGGGTTTGGCCTTTGCTACACAGACCAAGGCTGCCCTGAAGAGGGGCTGTGTCTGAGGCCTCTGGTGCAGCTGGTGGGTATTTTGGGGGAAAAAGGTTTGTTTTGTAGGGAAAACCACCTTCCTGCCAGCTAATTGCAGGCCTCCTCCCAAAGGAAAGGTAAATCCTGGCAGGTTCCTGCAGGGCAAAGCAGCCAGATGTGCTTCAGCACCCAGGGCTTGAACCTCAGGGGCTGTAACTCAATCCAGATCCTATAGGCAGAACCAGAAGCTCCCCTTGGCGGGGCTTTAATGTGAATTCAAACCAAATCAGAGCCCTAGAAAATCCCTTGTTCTGGATGAAAGAGCTCTGTAAGCCCTTCATTTTGGCCTTGTTTAATTCCTCTTGCTCCCCAGCAGGGCATCCCCATCCATGCTGGTTCCCATCCCTTTCCCAGCTGAGATTAAGCTGACCCAGGTGTATCGGTGTTCACAGGGGTCTGAGGATGAGGGAAGAGATGAGGATCTGACTCCATGTTTCAGAAGGCTGATTTATTATTTTATGATATATATTACATTAAAACTATACTAAAAGAATAGAAGAAACTATTTCCTCAGAAGGCTGGCTAAGAATAGAAAAGAAGGAATGATAACAAAGGTTTGTGTCTCAGACAGAGAGTCCAAGCCAGCTGACTGTGATTGGCCATTAATTAGAAAAACAACCACACAGATGATGGCACCTAATCAAGCGTGCACCTGTTGCATTCCACAGCAGCAGATAATCATTGTTTACATTTTGTTCCTGAGGCCTCCCAGCTTCTCGGGAGGAAAAATCCTAAGGAAAGGATTTTTCATGAAAAGATGTCTGTGACAGACCCAGGTTTATTTTCCTGCCACAGCCACAGCAGAGTTATCTCCCCCTGGATGCTCATCCTGAGCTCCCAACATGATTCCCTCTGGACAGCACCGAGCCCCAAATGCAAATCCTGGGGAGCTCTCCTAGCACTGACTGGGGTGAGCTGCTGCTGCAGCCCCCCATCCTCATCCTCACCTCATCCTCACCTGCCCCTCCTGTGCTACCCAGCAAGAGCAGGGACATCACTGACCGTGTGCATTTACCCTGGCACAGTGGCCAGCCCATGGGCACAATGTCACTGTCACCTCAGGGCACGTGGGATCTCCCTGCTGGTCCCCAGCCAGTGGCACTGTGGGGACAGCCCTGCCCTGACACAGCCCCAGCTGGCACAGCTGTGTCCCTCTTGGCCTGGGGACGGCTGTGGTGGCTCCAGCACCCCCGGCCCTGGTTCTGCCCATGGCAGGGGGGAAGGAGAAGGACACAGCTCCTCATTTAACCAGTAAAGAATGCTCAGGGTGTCCTGGCTGCAGTGACCAGGCTGGGTGGTGACAGTGAGGGGACAGAGGTACCCTGAACAGGGAACAGCCCCATGTGCAGCTCCAGGCCCTCCTCATCCTCCCAGGGCCAGGCAGGAGGAAGAGGAGGCTGCCCCAGGGGAGCCCCCTGGGAGGGCTTGGTCAGAATCTTGGAAGTCGGGAAATCAGCAACAGGGGCAGCAGGTACCCCATCACTCCCCTCTGCAGAAAGGCAAAGCAGCCCCCAGTTTGGCCCTCACCAGGCAGGTCCCAGTGCTCCCAGCAAGGCTCCAGCAGCACCTTGGGGCTGCCAGGGCTGTTCCCAGCTCAACGGTGGTCACCTCTGTGCCATGGTCCAGCAGTGGGATGGGATCAGCACCCCCAGCCCTGAGCAGAGGAGGAACCCCTGGTGCATTCAGGATGGGGATGAGCTCCAGCAGAGGGCACAGGGAGAGCCAGGGAATGTGCAGGAGGAGGTTTGCACCTGTAATTTCCTGCTGGAACCCTGAGCTCTGGCTCTAGGATCTGCTCCCAATTCCCTCACCAGCAGTGAGAATCTGCATTAACCAAGGAATGGGCTGGTCATGCTCCTTACAAGCACAAATCCATCTCAGAAAGCCATAAGAAAATCACCTTAAATCCCTGCAAGCTCAAAACCATTTTCCTCTAAGCTAATAGGAACCATATTCCCAAAAGCTCCTTTAAACCAAACGTGTCTGCAAAGGAAGGATTTTCCTGGAGTTACTGCAGGGTTTGGAGGGTGCTTAGGGTGGGTTTTGAGGGGAAACTGAGGCACAAGGATGGGCCCTTGCCAGCTGGCTGGAGGAGGTGCAGGAGGAGATAAAGAATGATAAAGTTGTGGAACGGCTGCCCAGGGAGGTGGTGGAGTCCCCATCCCTGGGTGTGTTTAACAAAGCCTGGATGTGGCACTGGGTGCCAGGGCTGAGTTGAGGTGTTGGGGCTGGGTTGGACTCGATGATCTTGAAGATCTATTCCTACCCAGTGATTCCGTGAGAAAGCAGGAGTTTCTTTGACATCCCCTGGGTTCCAATCTCACTGGTTTTCTTGGTTCATCATCTTTTATTTGGCTGGGCTTGGAAAGGCTGGCACCCCCTTGGGGCAGGGAGGTTCTGGGCCAAATGAACATTGTGACCTTCTGGGGGTAAACTGAGGTGCAAAGCAGCCACTGATCACCCCACTTCCAGCAGAAATGGATTTGGGATGGGTTTTGCTGGTTTTGGGGGGACTGACCCCAGGAGGGCCACAAGCCAGCTCAGCATGGGGCTGAGCACAGCCCAGTGGGGCAGATTTCTATGAATATGGAGAGTTTTAACTGAAACTCGTGCCTGGGGCATCCGAGGACACCTTTTCACAGAAACCCATCTGTAAATATTTATCCTGCTCCCAGTTCCATCAGTGAGCTGCCCTGGAGGTGCTGGCAGAGTCCAGAGGCCTCGTGCCAGGACAGGAGCTTTAAGAACTGCTTTTGTTTGTGCTCAGAGCAGGAAAAGCCACCAAGGTCCTGCTTGGCAGGTCACAGGGGTTGTGGCCTTTTCAGTTTCCAGCCTCTGCTCCCTGCAGGTCACCCGTGATGATTGACTGAGCTGCAGATTTTCCATGTCAATTTTCCAGCTGGTTTGGGTGCAAAATGAACCTGAAAACGCAGCTCATCCCCTCCGACACTGCAGAACTGATCTGGTGATTTGGGGTGTGAGCTGTTGGGGCTGGAGGAGCAGGGAGTGAGCGGATTGAAAACTGGGGAGTGCTTGGGTGGTGATGGGGGGCACAAAGTTTAGTTGGCAGTGGCTGATTCTGCATCCCAGGGGTCAATCCTGGAAATCCTGGCTCCAGTCCTCACTAACATTTAGTGGTCTGCGTGAGGGGGCAGAAGGCCCCTTTGACACTTTTTGCTGTTGCACCAAAGTGGGAGGGATGTGCAATGTGCCAGAGGGACCTGGACAGGCTGGGAGGGGGAGGCAGGAATTTTATAAAGAGCAACAGTGAGGAAATAAAAAATTCTGCTTCAGAGAGGGACCAGGGAAAGGCAGGAAAGAACCTGGGGGTCCTGGAGCACAATGAGCTGAACATGAGCCACCAACAAAGGTGACAATGGCACCCTGAGCTGGCAGGGCTGCCTGAGGGAGGTGATGTCCCATCCTTGGAGATGCTCAAAAACCACCTGGATGTGACAATCCTCTCTGGATGACCCTGCTTGAGCAGGAGTTTGCACTGGGTGGCCTCATGAGGTCCCTTCCACCTCCACAGCTCTGTGGAGCAGGAATAAAACTTTCCCAAGAGCCCCCAGGCAGGGCAGCATAATAAAACAAAACAATAAAAAAAATTAAAATAAAAACAAAAAACCCTCACAAAATTTAAAAGCCAAAAAAAAACAAAATAAAAAACAAAATAAAAACACAAAAAACCCAAAATAAAAAAATACAAAACCAAAAAAATTAAAAAAAAAAAACAAAATAAAAAATTAAAAATTTAAATTTTTAAAAAATTAAATAAAAATAAAAATAATTTAAAAATACAAATAAAAACAAATAATAAATAAAAACCAGTCTTTCCCAAGAGTCCCCAGGCAGGGCAGCATCCCGTGTGTGCAGCCAGCCTGGTGTTATATATACATATAATATATACATTATGCTCTTTTCTGACCTAGAGATGGGGCAACTGAGAGGCATTTCTAAGCCAGTATTTCTTATCTCAAAGCTTACATGCAAATACACACCATATAAACCTCCTATCAAACTTTAAACATGTTCTGCAGATTCATTTCCCAGTGCCCGGGCTGAGTTTTGCCAGGGCACATCCACCCCTGGGTGGGTTTTGGGAGGGCACCTCCATCCCTGGACTGAGTTTTGCCAGGGCACATCCACCCCTGGGGGAGTTTTGGGAGGGCACCTCCATCCCTGGACTGAGTTTTGGGAGGGCACCTCCATCCCTGGGTGAGTTCTGGGAGGGCACCTCCATCCCTGAACTGAGTTTTGGGAGGGCACCTCCATCCCTGGACTGAGTTTTGGGAGGGCACCTCCATCCCTGGACTGAGTTTTGGGAGGGCACCTCCATCCCTGGACTGAGTTTTGGGAGGGCACCTCCATCCCTGGGTGAGTTTTGGGAGGGCACCTCCATCCCTGGGCTGAGTTTTGGGAGGGCACCTCCATCCCTGGGATGAGTTTTGGGAGGGCACCTCCATCCCTGGGCTGAGTTTTGCCATCCCTGCCCTGCTGAGCCTCTGCCAGCTCAGCAACAGGAAGCTCCTCTGCAAGTCACCACCTAAAAATGAGGGCAAATGGCCACGGTTCCTGCTGGGCAGGAGTGTCCGGGCTGCCCACACAGCCAGGCTGGCACCGCTGGCATCCCACAGCCCGGCCCTGAGCACCCCCAGCCCCGGGGCAGCAGCCCGGAGCCTCCTCCCGCAGTGACCGCGGCTCTGACATCATGAAAACCCTCCCAGGGCTCATTATCGGTGTTAATATGCAAATTAGCTGATGTTTCTGGGCAGGAGGGATTGTGGGAAAGCCAGGGAATGTGCACAAGGAAGCATTTGCAGCTGTAATTTCCTGCTGGAACCCTGAGCTCCGGCTCTAGGATCTGATCTGCTCCTAATGCCCTACCAGCAATGAGAATCTGCATTAGCAAGGAATGGGCTGGTCATGCTCCTTACGAGCACAAGTCCATCTCAGAAAGGCACAAGGAAATCACCTTACAAGCTCAAAACTATTTTTCTCTAAGTTAATAGGGACCATATTCCCATAAACTCCTTTAAACCAAATATGCCTAGAATGGAAAGGTTTTTCTGGAGTTACTGCTCCAGCTGAGGAGAAACAGCAGGGTTTGAGGGTGCTTAGGGTAGGATTTGGGGTTTAAATGTAGCCTGAGCTAGCACTGCTTGCAGGACTGCAGATTTGCTTTAATTCCTTGTTCTTTGCCATGCCTGGGAGCAATTCTGGGTTTCAGAGCTGCCCGTGCCAAGGGAATCCCTAAAGAATCAAAAGGTGACTGCTGGCCTGCACAAGTGTTTAGTACCAAAATCATTAGAGTTATGCTCCCTGGTGGAATAAAAAGGGATTATCCAGATTCAGCTCCTCCCCATCTCTTGCTCAGCTGAATGTTGACATTTGAGGTTTCATTTGTTTGTGGCACTTTGGCAAATGTGGGCACAGGGACAGAAATTTTCCTCACAGATACGTACAAATGTCCTCTCATTTATCCATCAATCACTAATCCAAAAGTATTTCCTCACCTCAGAAAGAGCCCAGACCCCAGGTGCACTTTGTTGGGGACAGGATTTATCCAACAGGAGGGTTCTGAGAGCAGGGAACAGCACCTGAGCCTGCCAAGTGCATCAGAGACACAAATTCAGCATCACAGCAGCCCCAGTGAGGCAGGCAGGTGGGGATTAATCAAGGAATTAATTAGTACAGAGAAGCCAGGTTAGAAAACAAATCTGCCATCACTCACTTCTGCCCTGCCCTCCATACCAGGCTCCAGGATAATCAGGTTATTTGTGGGGTTATGTTAGAGCAGCCCCCAAACCCAAAATGGGGCACTGAGAACAAAAACCTTGATGGAAATCCCAACATTGCCCAGCTCCTCTTGGGAGATGAGGAATTGCTTCCTCCCATCCCATCACAGCATCCACAGAATCCCAGAGCAAAGCCAGGGCTCTGTGCCCAGCTCTGCTGATGCAAAAAGCAAATCCCAGCTGCTCTGCCAACTGCAGGTTCTCCATTGCAAGAGGCAAGGTGGGAAGGATAATTCAGATTTGAGGGGTGGAGAAGTGAAATGTGGATCCTGTGTCATGTTCATGAGTTGAGTTTACAGCAAATCCTAAAAATCAACCTCGACTTCCTTGCCTGGGGAGCATTTCCTCTCTCTCTATCCTGTTCTAGCCCTCATTTCATCCCCTTCTCTCCCAGTTTGGGTCAGTACAGCCTCAGCTGCTCTGGGTGGCCCAGGGACAGCAGGGATCTGAACATGGGGATTTTCCCTTGTGTGGGTGCTGGGTTCACATCTGCACAGACCCTGATCCTGGGGGCAGAGCCTTGCCCTGAGCTCCAGCCTGAGCTGCCCTGGCCCAGCCCCAGCCGTGCCCTGGCTCCTGTCCCACAGCAGAGATGGAGCTGCCCCTCCTCTTCCTCTCATGAGGAAATTCTAACTGTGCTGAGTCTCCCCTCAGCTGCTCCTCACAGAGTTCCTCCCAAAACCCTTCCACCACCTCCTTTGGACACTCTCTGATGTTTCAACATCTTTATTACAATATTTCAATATCTTTCCTCTCCTGTGGTGCCCCAAAGTGCCCCCAGCACTGGAGGTGAGGCTGCCCTAGCCCAGAGCACAATTGTGCCCCAAAGGAAGGAGGAAGGGCAGCACAGGAGCTGCTCCCAGCCCTCACTGCTGAGGGAGGAGATCAGAGAGCTGATCTTGGCTCCAGAAGGGGCTGCACCAGCATCTGGGGGGGCTGGCTGGGGGCACAGCATCCCCCAGGCTCTCCCTGCACTGAGGGCACTCAGGCTGTGCCAGGCTGGCAGCAGGGCACGGGGTGAGCAGTGAGGCTGGCACTGCTGGCAGGGACCCACTGCCCCTCTTTGGGAGGCAGATTGTCAGCCCAGATGTGAAACACCTCCCTGGCCTCTTCACAGCCTCAGCCTCACCTGTGGCCGGTCCTGAAATCACACTGTGGTTGTGTTTCAGCACTTGGATTTACACCCTGGCCCCTGTGCCCACTGCTGCTCACTGTGGCACATCCCAGCACCCCCCAAAAATGCTCTGTGGGATTGGGGCTCTCAGCCTGCCCAGAGATGAGGGACACATTCCCAGGAAGGAACAGCCTGAGGGCATCTCACACTGCCCTAATTTCAGACAGAGGCACCTTTGCTCTCTCCTGGTTTGGGCAGCCAGAGGTACCCAAAATGAACCTGCCCCTTCCTTGTGCTCCTGGCTGTGGCGACAGAACGTGTCTGGAAGAGCCCAGGAGGTGCTGAGAGTCCCTCTGTCCCCAGCAGAAGGTGACAGAACATGGCTGGGACAGTCCAGGATGTGCTGAGGGCCCCTCTGTCCCCAGCAGGGCTCCTGCAGCCTGCCTGGAGCACGGTGGCTTTTCCTCAGTGCAGCTTTAACCCCACTTTGGTAAATCTGGGAGCCCAGAGGCTCAGGGAATGCTGATTATTGAAAAGGACAGTGGCTCCTCACACAGGCAGCCTTTGACTCTTTGCTTGCCTCTGTCTTTCACTGCCCTTCCCAAAAATGAACCTTTCTAAATTAAGGTTTTTTTCACAATGTTTTGTTGCTGCCTTCTGGCACCATCATCCACAAAGCTGCAGAATCCCAGCCCACAGCAGAGAGCTGCCAACAAGCGGGTCCTTGCTTTTCTACCCAAAACTGTGACAGCAACCAGCTCAGGGCAACAAAAATCCCCAAATAAAGCCCCATGGGCTTTATTCCCCCCCATAGCCATTGGCTGGCTTTAATACTTGCTCTGTACAAAGCAAGCTTTAATATGTGCAATAATTTATTAATGCAAGAGGCAGAGGATCTGTACTCTGAGTGAGAGGAAGGATTTTGAGTTGTAAGATGAAAACACATAAGAATTACTGCAGAATTTGAAATGGGATTTAACTTAACAAGGAAAAGCAGAAAAAAAAGTTACTTTTTGTTTAACTTGGAGGAGAATCCCGAAACCATTAGCCACAAACTTGGGAAGCAGCAGCAGAAATGCCCCTGGATCCCTGGCAGTGCCCAAGGCCAGGCTGGGCAGGGCTGGGAGCAGCCTGGGACGGTGGAGGTGTCCCTGCCATGGCAGGGGTGGGACTGGAGCTTTAAGGTCCCTTCCAACCCAAACCAGTCAGGAATTCTGTGATTTTTTAATCAGAGCTGATCTGGATGTGAAGGGGAGTAATCAGAACCCACATCCAGCCCTCCAGCTCTGAGCAGGACAGAGATTTCCCCACCCTTTATGTAAAACCCTTCCCCTATTGCAGCCCTTACAAACCCCAGCAGTGCTGGGGTGACTCCATTGAAATATTTGCATTTAGAAATTATTCCTGTTAAGGCAAAATGTGGATAAAGCACACACAGAGCCCCAGGGACACTTACCTGTCCTCCACGATGCCAGGCTGGGGCAGAGCAGCAGCTCCTCAGAGTACCCAGGCAGGAAGGGACGGGCAGGAGGAGCTCTGGGGCTGAGCAGGGGATGGCAGAGCTCAGCACTCAAACTGCAGGCAGCAAAAGCAGCAGCTGGGTTTGCTCAAAATGCCCCAAAAGCAGGACCCTCCGGGCCTGGAGACACCACGAGCTGAGGATGGAGGTGAAGGGGTTGTTTGGTTCTGCTGAGAGCAGGGTCCAGCCACAGAGGAAACATCACAGGGGGAAGCAGAGCTCAGCAGGGCTGGGGTGACATCACTTCCCAAACTGCTGGGGTGACATCAGGGGTGATATCACTTCCCAAACTACAGAATTGCTGTCATCTCATCACGGGGGTCCATACTGTTGTCTCCTTATCACAGAGGTTTCACACCTTCTTGGTGTTGCTCACGGGCAGCTCCTCAGAGCACTAATTCTTATTCACAAAGCAGCCAACTCCCTTCTGGTCACCACCCCGCTCTCTTATAGCACTCTTCTCATTGCTTACAGCTGTGCCCTGTTAAAGTCAGGCCTATTCCTAATCTCTGATAATTGGCCCAGCTGCAACTCCTTAGGGTTGAGATTACTTTTTACACTATCTTTATTTCCTTATATTCCATCCCCCTACACAGCAGCACCCTCAGGTGTGCTGGGCACTCAGGGCTCCCAGGTGCTGCAGACACCAACAAATGTGAGCAGCTGTGTCCTCCAGGGCAGAATTTGACACCCACAGGGGTTTGGAGCCCTCTGGCTTGACCTTAGCTGCAGTGAGTGCAGTTTGCCCAGGAGGAGCTGCAGCGGTGGCACCATGAGCTGTGGGTGCAGGGCTGGGTCTCCAGGTGGCACCAAATGCTCCAAACAGCACCATGAGGTGGGTGAGAAAATGGGGATTTCTGGAAACGCCTTCCCAGGCCAAAGGAAATCCCAAGAGGGCTTTGCTGAGGTGTTCAGAAGGTGATCTCCAGTGTCTGGACTCCAGCAGATCCAAATCCAGCCTGTGAAACTGCTCCGCCTTCACTGAGCCCAGCTCTGCTCTGCGAGGCAGGACACATCCACGGCTGAGGGTGAGAGCCCAGAGAGTGGAATCCCAGTGCTCCATCCTGGTGAACTCTTTGGGATCTGATGGAAACAGTCCCTGCAGGAAGGTTAATCCATGGATGGCCCAAAGTTGAGGATTCAAAGCCTCCCTGAGCAGCTCCAGGGCGAGCAGGGCTTCCACTGACTCACTGTGAAAGGGCTGCAAACTGAAATTCAAGCTAAAAAGGAAGTTTCTGACAAAAGTGTGGTTTGGGGTGCAGCCCACAGAGTCTATTTTGAGCAGAGCCAACGGCCCCCACAGCCTCGTGCCCCAGCTGAAGGCACAGGAGGTGACTTCCCCTGTCCCCCTCAGGGGAAGCTGCACATCCATGAAGTGCTGGTCCTTGGGGGTTTTGGGTATTTTGGGGCATGTGTCTTCTTTTGGAGCAAATAGCCCAGATCAGTGCAGTGAGCTGGGATATTTGGTGCAAAACTGTGCTGGTTTGGGGTCAGAGGCACTGCTGGTTACAGCCCATGAGGAGGATTTTGGGAATTCCTGTCCAGAGGCATTCCTTGTGTGTTGGGACAGCACAGCACAGCCTCTCCCTGCAGAGGAGGCTCCTGCAGGGGGAAATGTGTGCCCAGGGGTGCTGAGGGGTGCAGGGCCAGGGCCCAGGCCCTCAGGGGGCTGAGGGGACAGACAGGAGCCCCCTGGGCACCCCTGGCTGTGTCCCCTCACCCTGGACCATTGGTCAGCCCAATGCCAAGGGGAGGGTGAGTCCCTACAGGGTCCTTAGAGCAGCTTGGGGTTTCACTCCCCAGGGCTCTGGGGTCCACACCACTGCAGGCTGGGGGTCCTGAGCTCTCCACCACCACCAGCTCCCACCCCAGGGGACGTTCCTTGGGCAGGACTTTCTCCAACAGAGCTGCAGAGTGACCTGAATATTAAAAATCCCAAACCAAACCCACAACCACCCAAAACCAGGCTCTGTTTGGCAGTCCTGGGTTCCTCTGCATAAAGAATGAGAACATTTGTGCTACAAATTCAGCTTTTATCCATTCTGGATCACCCCTAGATTCCACCAACACCTCCCCTGGGTCCCAGCTGGGAAAGGCAAACCCAGAGAGACACAAGGGCTGAGTGGGAACAGAGACAGCCTGAGTCCTGTGTATGCAAAAGAGTTTATTGGCAGTAAACAATCTTCTATTTACAGGGATAAATCCAGCGTGTGATCATCAGGGCAAGGCAGTCCTGGCCCTTCACCCTTCCTAAAGGTGCATCTCTCTGTCCCTGTTCAGTCTGTCTGTCCTGCTGAGGCTGAGAGCCCAGCGTGGTCCCAGCCCTGCCCTGCCCCACTGCAGGAATTCATCCAAACCCTTTTTCCACAGCCAGAGCTCCCAAACTCACCCAGGCTCTGGCAGAAGAGCAGGGAGAACATCCCCCAAACACACTCAGCTCCAGGGAAGCAAACTCCCCCAGCACACAGAACATTTCCTGAGCATTTTCCCTCCTGACATCTCCATGTGCTGCTGTCACTGGTACCTGCATGGGTCAGGTCAGGGGAATAGCCCCAGTGTCCCAGAGCTGAGGCACAATTTCAGTTTTTATGCTGAATTTCACATTTTTTAAATACAATTTCACAGACTTTATGCTTTGAAATGTGCAGAAACTGTTCACAGCTATTTTTCCCCCTTTTTTCAAAACAATCTCAACACAAGGCATGAACTTCTAGGTGGAAACTTCATCTCCTGTAGGTGAAAGCAGAGATTTCCATCCAAGTCACTGATCCAGCCTGCCTGGGAGAGAGAATTGGGAACTCCCAGCCCCGGGTGACTGAACAAACACAGCATCAGCCACCAGGAACCATTTGCAAACAACTGAGCAGCAGACAAATGTGCAAATGTATCTGCTGGCTACTTCTGGGTAATGAATGCATAATCTATTCCTATTCCCCTTCCTATCTGCTTCTGGATAATGTGTCTGGGAGCCTGAGTCAGGCTCACAAATGGCTGGCAACGAGGAAAACAGGCTGTGTTTGAGCCAAACATTATGTTCAGCAAATAAGGGGCAGTTTTGCCATGGGCAGCTGCTGTTGGAGCCCAGTGTCAGAATCTCAGAATCCTTCCATGCTCCACAATTCCAGCTCTGTGGGCTGCTGACTTTTGCCTCTAAAATCTGATTTTATGCCTGAACAGCAGAGTCTAAAGAGCAGGATTGTATTCCTTCCCCACCTATCTGCTCATTAGAAAGTGGCTCTCACATTTATTTGCCTCAGCTGCTGGGAAGGCTCCAAAAATGCTAATTACAAGGCCATTGCAGTAAATTGCATTTGATGACATAACTCTGAGTCACTGGTTCAGGACATTTTTCCCTCCTCTTCCCTGGAGCAACTCATTTAGCGAAGGTGAGGAAAAGCAGAGAATAACTGGCAGGCTCTTGGTGCATGAGGCTAACAGGGAGCATTCCCAAAGGGCTGTGACTTCTGGGTGTCCCAGGGGAGGCAGCATTCCCAAAGTCACTTCTGGGTGTCCCAGGGGAGGCAGCTCCTCCTGGGAGTGGTGACAAACTGGGCACTGAAGGTTTTCCAGCCACTTTGGGAAATGCTGCACAGTCCTGGAGAGCGAGAAGAGGAGCCTGAAACCACAGGGCTGCCCATGCAGGAGCAAATCCCACTTTTCCCCTGGGAAATCTGCTCTCCATCCACTCAGCCCTTGGGGGAGAAGAAAGCAAAGTCACTTGGTGGTGATGGGAGGCAGAACCGCTGTCCCAGCTCAGGCCATCCCTCTGCTCCTGGCGGCTCCTCCGCGGGCAGGGGTGATTCCCTGAGGAAGGGGCTCCTCCCCCTCAGCAGATCGCTGCAGGATGGATGGATGCTGTCCCTGTGGAGGTGCTGCAGCCCCTGGGGGGCCTCTCTGAGGCTCTGCAGCCTCCCCACGGCCCCTGGATCCCGCTCAGGCTTTGCGGATGATCCTGCCCGGCTTCCTCCAGTCGCGGCATCGCTCCCGGCGCGCTGAGTGCACCAGGGGCCGGGAGAAACTGCATGGGGCTGTCCTGGGACTGCTGCTGCTGCTGCTGCTCGGGAACACAGCAAGGAGACACGGTTACTGCTCAGGAACACAGCAACAACACACGGTTACTGCTCAGGAACACAGCAACAACACACGGTTACTGCACGGGGCACAGCTGCACCCAATGGGGCTCCTAAAGGACAGGTGTTGGGGAAGATGAAACAGGAAAGCCGTATAAATATGATTGCCTGGCAAAAGATTTTGAGAATATGGAAACTATAAGCGAGATTGAAATGAAAGCAAGCTTTGAGATCCCTCAGTTACTGAACAACTGGAAAACAATGGTGTGGCCAGCTGAAGGTGATCCCCTTTTGATGGAACAACACCCTCTGCTTGCAGACAGGCCCAAGGGTCAGAGCAGACCCTTCAGCTTGGCAGAAGGGGCCCAAAGAGGAGTTTGTAGGGTTTAAAATGTAACACAGTATGGTAATGTAATGATTCTTATAGGCTGTATGTAAATGCTATAGGATTTGTATATTGTACTAAATTAGTTAGTGAGAATCAAAATATTCAACACAGAAGAAGATTTATTGTATTGGAACGGGAACCTTGCTCTCTCACCCTTTTTACTCTCTCACCCTCTCATCCTCTCTCCCCCTCCCTTCTCTCGGGCCTGCTCTGAGCTGTGTTTGGCAGCTCCCAGCAGGGCCCTGCACCCAGGCCCTTTGCAATAAACCCCAAGTTCCCAGACCTGGCTCCAGAGATCTCTCATCTCCGTCCGTCCCCACCATCCTGCCCCCCGATGTTCTCACAGACAGGGAATTCTGGTTCAGCACCGCTGCTGCCAAGGGATGCAGAGCTGGATCCTGCCCTGGGGCTCAGGGTGGGCAGAGTCGGGGCTGAGCCTGTCCCAGGGCTGTGCCCCTGTTGGCTGTGGGGAACCCGCCCTGCCCTGGCTGCTGGAGGGCTTGGAAAGAGCTGCTGAATACAGGAGCAGCTCAGAACCCCATAAACAGAACCCCAAAAATCCCACAAACAGAACCCCATAAACTCCACAAACAGAATCCTATAAACTCCCTAAACAGAACTCCATAAACCCCAGAGCCCCCAGGAATGTCCCCGCTGGCTGGGGGCCACTGAAACCAACCCCTTTCAAAACCTCCAGTATCTTTGAGCAGCTTTCCTTAAAACCATTAAAGCAAACCATGCACTCCTGGAACTTCTTTGGGATTCCTTGTGCTGCCAGGGCAGAGGGAGATGTGGGCACACCAGGCTCTGTAGGAATTTGGGGTGACTCACTCGGGGTGAATCACAGCCCCTCCCCATTCCTGCCAGGAGAGCTGCCCATGGTGATCTCTGGTGATCAGAGACCTCTCCCCTTTCTGGATCCTGCTCAGTCATTGTCCTGTAATCCCCAGTGGCTCCATCAACAAACATTGTCCAGAGCAGGCATGGAGCTGCTCCAGGGCTGGGAGAGCTGGGGGTGCTCACCTGGAGAGGAGAAGCTCCAGGGAGAGCTCAGGAGAGCTGAAGGGGCTCCAGGAGAGCTGCAGAGGGACTGGGGACAAGGGATGGAGGGACAGGACACAGGGAATGGCTCCCAGTGCCAGAGGGCAGGGCTGGATGGGATATTGGGAATTGGGAATTGTTCCCTGGCAGGGTGGGCAGGCCCTGGCACAGGGTGCCCAGAGCAGCTGTGGCTGCCCCTGGATCCCTGGCAGGGCCCAGGAAAAGCTGTGTTCTAAAGCTTTTTCAAAAAATACCTCTACAGATAATAAATAAAAGGGACCCAACATTGCCTGATTGCAGCAATTTAATGTGGCATTTTACTTTTGTGTTTTGGCCCTTCAGGCAAAAACCTCAATGTCCTCAGTGGCTGCTCCATCCCTGGCAGTGCCCAAGGCCAGGCTGGACATTGGGGCTTGGAGAAACCTGTCTGAGTAAGAGGAATAGCAGATTTGTTTTTACAAACAAGCTGTGGTAGATAAAACCAGCTCTGGAAGATAAAAGAAACATTGGGAAGGATTCCACTGATTGATGAATGGAAAAAGAGATTTGCTCTTACAAATAAACTTTAGGTTGGCTGATAAATGAAATAGACATTGAGATGAAAGAAACAATGGGGAAGAAAAACCTCTAAATTCCCTAAGAATTAAAAATTAAGAGGGAGGGTTATACATTAGAGGGGAATCTTTGATATCAGGTGTTTCAGTCTGTACCTCTCAAGTACCTCAGCCAACGGGGAAAAACCCCTAAATTCCATAAGAATTAAAAATTAAAAGGGAGGATTGTACATTGGAGGAGAATCTCTGGTATCAGGTGTTTTGGGAAGTCTGAACCTCCCAAGTACCTCAGCCAATGGGGAAAGAAAGAAGGGAAATGTGGCTGGGAAATTGGGATAAAAAGGAGGCTGTGACCTCCGAAAACTGGAGAGACCCCTGGGGAATGCCCCATGGCCTTTCCCTTTATTGGAATAAAGTAAAAGGACTCTTCTGTCTCCTTTTTGGACATAAACCTCTGGTGTTTGTGGATTCATTTTCTTAACATGAGTGACCCTGTGGGGACAGTGAAATTGTCTTTGTGGTCCCTCCCAGCCTGGGGCTCTAGGCTGGGCTCCCCCTGCCCGCAGGGCCTGGGGAAAGGGGAGCAGGAGCTCAGGGAAAGGGGAGCAGGAGCTCAGGGAAAGGGGAGCAGGAGCTCAGGGCTCAGGGAAAGGGGAGCAGGAGCTCAGGGCTCAGGGGAAAGGGGAGCAGGAGCTCAGGGCCTGGGGAAAGGGCAGCAGGAGCTCAGGGCCTGGGGAAAGGGGAGCAGGAGCTCAGGGAAAGGGGAGCAGGAGCTCAGGCCTGGAGGAAGGGGGAGCAGGAGCTCAGGGAAATGGTGGAAAGGGGAGCAGGAGCTCAGGGAAAGGGGAGCAGGAGCTCAGGGCCCGGGGAAAGGGGAGCAGGAGCTCGGGCCCAGGGCTGTGAATGGAGCCGGGCGGGGGAGCCGCCAGCCACGCCGGGAGCGGAGGAGGCCGAGCTGTGGCAAAGCTGTGAATGTGAGAAAAAGCTGCTCACAACAGAGCCTGTTACTATTCAACAGCCACCCAAAGGAGGGAGAGCCCTGAAATCTGCCTGGGCTGAGGCTACACTGGAGAGAGAGCACCCTCCTGTCCTAATTCCTCATTAGCTCGCTGTTTATAACTGAATTTCCTAATTGGTTTGGATATTAATTACCTTTACCGGTGGCAGGAATGGAGGCTCAGCTCCCCAGCGCTGGCCCAGCTCCAGGCTGTGCTGGAAGCAGAGCCCTCACACCCTGCTCATCCAGGGAGCTCTGCCTTGCTCTCACCTCAGGGTTCAGCTCTTACAGGAAGGTTTTGGGTGGCTGCCTTGGCAGTGTCTGCAAATCCTTCCTAAAATCCTGGAACCCTCGAGTCCCAGAGCACAGCAGCTCCTGGCTGCCCCTCTCCTGGCTGGAGATGGCACCTGCTGTGGGAACCTTTAAAATTAGAGGATTTTAGGAAAGTTGTATAAGATAGGCTTTAGAAATAGTAGAACTGTAATTAGAGTTAAGTAGTAGCTATAAGATTTGTTAGTAAAAAAATTATATGAGAAAGAAGAAAGTAAGGACATATAAAATAATGGTTTGTGTGTTAACACTTGAGTTAACATTGAATTCTTTGTCTGCTGCTGGGGATGTGAGCTGCTGGCATCTTCCCATTGTCATACCCATGTAATGAGGCTGATGCTGGAAAATAAAACAGTTTGAGACATGTTCTACAGCAGTCCCATCCTGATGGTGATCTGTACACAGACCCCCAAAAATACACTGCCACTGCCATCAGTCAGAGCATTATTGCAGCAGGAGTGAGCTGCAATGTGAGCCCAAGCTACACCAGAACCAGCAAGGACAGCCTGACACAGGACAATCTTAACTCCTCTAAAAGGATCCCAATTCCTCCTGTGGCTCTGCAGCTCTCTGGGCCACAGAGCTTCACCTGCTTGTGGTGCAGCCTGTGAATGATCCAGGTGATCCACACAGACCTGGTGGCTCTGCTTTCCGGGCTGGGGGCCCGGCTGTGACAGCAGGGTGGGCTGCACACCAGCTGGGATGGAGAGGGCTGGGATGGCTCCAGGATGGGGAGCCCTGCACAGATCATCCAGCTTGGTGCCACATCCCAAAGGTGAAGTGGCAGCTCTTGGGGATTTTTGGTTTTGATAGGGCACCTAATTCTCTTTAAAAACCCCCATTATCCTGGCTGCTTGATCCAGGTTGTTTGGTAGCTCTGAGTAACCCAAATTACTCCATTAGGTTTTCTCTCTGGCATCAGGGTGTCCCTGAGCTCAGTGCAAGTTGTGTCCCAGTTCCTCCCTGCACTCTGCCATGGAGACAGCGAGGAAATCTGCCTCTGACCTCGATCAGAACCCAGCCAGCCCCATCCCTTTCAAGCTATTTCTGTGCTGTCTCCACCCATGGCAGTGCTCCCAGTGCTGATCATTTCACTTGCACAAGGTGCAGCTGAGCTCTGCTGGCCTGGAGATCCAGCCAGGGATGGTGTTCCTGAGCTCTGGAGAGATCCAGCCAGGGATGGTGTTCCTGAGCTGTGAATGAAGAGGCTGGGAGGTGCTGATTTCCAGCCAGCCATGGGTTTATCCTCACCCTTTCTTTCTCATCTCATTTTTTCTCTGGGGTTTCATGGATGGAGCCACCTCTGTGGGTGTTTGTGCAGCACAGGCACAGCAGGGCTGGAACTGGGGCTGGGAATGATGCACATCACAGGATTAGGATCAGGACTGAGCTGACAGCTCTGTGCACTCGAGCTGCAGCAGCCAGACCTGGAGCAAACTGGGTCACGGGCTCATTTTTAGGTCCAAAGCTCTGAGGGGTCGGTGTGCCATGGCCTGAGATCTGGCAGGAGGTGGATTTGGGGTGTGATTCCCTAATCCCAGGGCTGATGGAAGATAAGGAATATCTGTATCCAGATAGTCTTCCTGATAAGACCCCAATGAAGCTGATTACAACCGCAAACACTGTTACATGTAAATAATGTTTGCAGGAGCAGATCTGAATTTTAAAGATATGCAGAATTTTTCATTAATTTCCCTTATTTCTCCAGCTCATTTTTGTTGTTGTTGGGCAGAAAACAAGGGATTGGTGTAGTGGGCACAGCCCAGGGAGTGGGAGGAGACAGGGAGATAGTGACATGCACGTAGTGGTTTAACATGAAATACTCTGATTGCAGTCTCTGGAGCTTTGTGCCTCATTGATGAATATCATGCATGAAGTGTAGCTCCTTGTGCTACCCACATTTTTCTCTTCCAGGTCTGCTGATTGGGAACCTGAGTCACAGCAAATATGCTGAGTTACAGCACATTTCCAGTGAAAAAAATCTCAAAAAAAAAAAAAAAAAAAAAAACCCAGGGAAAGGATGGGCAGGCGTGTTTATCTGCAAGTGTGTCAAATGCACGGGATGCTCAGACAATGCAGGCTCAGAGGATTAACAGACCTTAATCCCCCTCAGTGCATAATGCCCAGCAGATGAGACAGACAGGGAGAGACACAGACAGACACACAGACACATCTCTCAGGACCGGTGGATGCACACAAAAACAATCTCCCCATGCAAGCATCCCCTTTGGGATCAGCAGCTCACCTGGAGGACCACACGGGACCCGCCTGCTTCTTGGGCTTGGCCATCTGCTTCTGGTACTCCATCCAGCCGCTCACCAGCTCGTGCAGGATCATCACGTAGAGGAGGAAGATGAGAATCCTGGGATCCATGCGCGGCACCTCGGGGTCTGCTCCATTGGGTACCGGTGACATCGGCTCGGGGGGAGCCGCTGATGCTGCGGGCAGCGCTCCGGGAGCCGCGGGGTGCGAGGGAGGCTGCGGGAGCGGCGGGGCTCGGTGCGGAGCGAGGAAATCCCCGCGGATCAGAGCCCGGCGCTGGGCTGGGTCACAGCCAGCCCCCGGAGCCCCCCTGGCTGCCCGCTGGGGCCGCAGCGCTCCGCTGGAGGAGGAGCAGGAGCAGCAACAGCAGGGGCAGGAGAGGAGCCGGAGATGGAGCAGGAGAAGGAGCAGCAGCAGGAGCAGCAAAAGCAGCAGGAGAGGAGCAAGAGCAGGAGAAGGAGCAGCAACAGCAGGGGCAGGAGCAGAGCAGGAGAATGAGCAGCAGCAGAGCAGGGGCAGGAGCAGAGCTGGAGCAGGAGCAACAACAACAGCAGGGACAGAGCAGGAGCAGCAGGAGAAGGAGCAGGAGCAGAGCAGGAGCAGCAACAGCAGGAGCAGGAGATGGAGCAGGAGCTGGAGCAACAGCAGGAGCAGAGCAGGAGCAGAGCAGGAGAATGAGCAGCAGCAGAGCAGGGGCAGGAGCAGAGCTGGAGCAGGAGCAACAACAACAGCAGGGGCAGAGAAGGAGCAGCAGCAGGACCAGAGCAGGAGCAGGAGATGGAGCAGGAGCTGGAGCAACAGCAGGAGCAGAGCAGGAGCAGAGCAGGAGCAGCAGGAGAAGGAGAAGCGCAGGAGCAGAGTAGGATCAGAGTAGGGGCAGGAGCAGCAGCAGAGCAGTAGCAGGAGATGGAGCAGCAGCAGCAGCAAGAGAAGCAGCAGCAGGAGCAGGGGCAGCAGCAGGAGAAGGAACAGAGCAGCAGCAGGAGCAGGAGCTGGAGCAGCAGCAGCAGGGGCAGCAGCAGGAGCAGAGCAGGAGAAGGAGCAGCAGCAGGAGCAGCAGCTGCCCCTCTGGGGCTGCAGGGGAGCCGGGGCTGCCGTGCCCAGCAGCAGCACAGGCAGGGAGCACTGCTGCTGCCAGGAATAAATCAAACCCCAGCCACTGCCTGGGGATGCTCCGAGCTGGCTCTTCCCAGTGCCTCAGGATTTGGGGCTGCACCGAGCCAATCTTGGTCAGGAGTGTTACTGAGTGTTTTGCAGCTGGGAATTTTTTTCTCCTGTTGTTCTCTCACTCTCTTATTTTGTTTTCCTCGCTGTTATCCCTTACCTGAACGTTCACCTGCTGTTTTCCCGGTGTGAGGCTCCTGATGTGCAGGAAAGCTGTGGCCACAGCCCCCAGGCTCCCCAAAGCACAGCTTTCCCAGCCCCTCGAGCTCCTTCCCTTGGAGTGGAGGATCCAGCGGAGATCACCAGATCACAGAATCCCAGACTGGTTTGGATTGGAAGAAACCTTAAAACCCATCTTGTTCCACCCCTGCCATGGCAGGGACACCTCCCACTGTCCCAGGCTGCTCCCAGCCCTGCCCAGCCTGGCCTTGGACACTGCCAGGGATCCAGGGGCAGCCACAGCTGCTCTGGGCACCCTGTGCCAGGATCTGAACACCCTGAGATGCCCTCAGCATCTCCCTTTTTCCCTCCATTGACACAATACAATATTTGTGCCTGGAGTTTCTAGCAGGATAAAAGCACAAAGTGTCTTGCTATGACACTTGTATGAACAAAAAACAAAAAAAAAAGCCCCCCCAATTATTGTTTTTAAAACCATCTTTTTCAAAATTAACCTTCTTCCAGTGCAATATTTCCATAAGGGAAACAATAAACCCTCAATAACTATTCATGGTTATCCAGAACCAGACCTTTGACCAATGGAGATGTGGAACTGCAGAAAGGGGCCCTGAGGAGGGGCAAACCCAGGGACCCCCAGGATCCCCCATCCCACAGCTCCCACACAGACAGGGAGAGCTGGGCAGTGCAATTCAGGTGTGACAAACACATCACCACCCTCCTGTGATGGTGTTCACAGGGGTCTGAGAATGAGGGAAGAGACGAGGATCTGACTCCATGTTTCAGAAGGCTGATTTATTATTTTATGATATATTACATTAAAACTATACTAAAATAATAGAAGAAAGGGTTTCATCAGAAAGCAAGCTAAGAATAGAATAAGAAAGAAATTATAACAAAGGTTTGTGGCTCGGGGGCTCTCTGTTTGAGCCAGCTGACTGTGATTGGCCATTAATTAGAAACAACCACATGAGACCAATCACAGATGCCCCTGTTGCATTCCACAGCAGCAGATAATCATTGTTTACATTTTGTTCCTGAGGCCTCCCAGCTTCTCAGGAGGAAAAATCCTAAGGAAAGGATTTTTCACAAAAGATGTCTGCGACACCCTCCCACCACAAACTCACCATGGGGAAGGTGCTGCCCACCCAGCCCAGCTCACCTCACCCACCTGAGCCAGAGAAACTTTTACCCTTGGGTGTGTAAGCACAGCCAAGTGTGCAGCAGCCAGGGCTTTGTTAATTTTCTATGAAGTACCAATTCAACACACATTAGGGAATGCTAATTCCATGCTAGATCTGCACATGAAATCAACCCCAGGGTCCCCAGACGCCTCCAGGTGCTGTGAGACTTTCCCTCAGGCAGCTCATGAGGAGCCCAGAAGTGCTGAGTAAAGGGAGGAGAGGAGCTCAGGGAGGGAGTGAGCAAGTGAATGAAAGCAGCCAGGACTGGAGGTGTTGGAGCAGCTCTGAAAATGGGAATATTTGAGGTTCTCCATGAAGGGATAGTGGAGCTGCTGCCATGGCAACAGAGAGAGCTGCCAGGCTGTGGGTGATGGGTTCCAATCTATGGCAGAGTCAGACATGGGGAGGGAGGGGGACACCAAGGACAACACTGATATTTTATACATGTGCAATTTTTGATGAGTAAACCCAACGTGACTCCTTTGTTCCAGGGGAGAGAAGCTTCTCCCACAGGGAGAGATATTACCAGGGCAGGAGCAGCAGAGTAACTCCTAACAACTCAGCTCTGTAAGAGATGCTCCAACAGCTGAACAGAAATAATACTTAATACTACAGAAGGTAGAAAAGCCAACAATTTGTGAGCTGAGAGCACAGCAGCTGATTCCCAAACTGTGACTAGCCATGAGCTGCACATCATGACCTGCACATCCATGATGTGCTGCTTCGTGGGGTTTTTGGGGTGTTTTGGGGCATGTGTCTTCTTTTTGGAGCAAATAGCTCAGTGCAGTGGCTGTGCTGGTTTGGGCTCATTTTACTCTGACAAATGAGTTAAAAAAAAAATTTAGATTTCAGAGAGATTAAAGCCCAGTTTGGGAGGGCAGGGTGCTGCTGAGGGACCCCTGAGGTGGCCACGGGGTACAGGGGGTACAGAACACCCCTCACATCAGTGGGGAGCCTTGGCCTGATGATGTTTCCTCTCTGTCTGAAGGGGGATTTAGATGAGATATTGGGAAGGAATTGTTTCCTGTGAGGGTGGGCAGGCCCTGGCACAGGGTGCCCAGAGCAGCTGTGGCTGCCCCTGGATCCCTGGCAGTGCCCAAGGTCAGGCTGGGCAGGGCTGGGACAGAGGGAGGTGTCCTTGCCATGGCATGGAGTGGGATGGGATTTTAAGGTTCCTTTTAACCCAAACCAGTTTGGGATTCTGGGATTCCACAAGTTCAGCCCAAGGGCAGAGCCTGGGTGTTCTCCTGAAGTCTGGTGGGAGCAGAACCTGTGAGGATCCTTCATGTGTCCAACACTGGCAGCAGAGCCCAGCAGGTGTCTGCAAACTCCCTGTGGATTCCTAAGGGTTGGGAGCAATTAACAGCTGGGCTCTTGCCCTGTTTGATGATCATCAGTTCCCAGAGATAAGGCAATAAAATGTATATTCAGTGTTATCACACACCACAGGCACCAAACAGAGCTCACTGCAGAGCCTGGAGCTGCTCCCGAGCTCTGCAAAGGGCTCTGATGGAGAGCAGCACTCCTCACCCTGTCCCTGCTGCTTTCACACAGCCCCTCAGCAATGGCACCTCCTGGGACAGGAGAAAACTGCCCAGCCTGAATGAGAGGGAAGCAGGATCTGGGCTGGTGTCAGAGTGAAATAGGAGCTGCTCTCAGCCAGGTCTCACAAGCTCTTGGAGGTCTATTTTACACTTCAGATAGTTCAGCTACTTTAGAAGGCATAAAATCAGCAGGATGGCTTCTGTGGCAGTGTTGGAAACAAAGAGGTTTTAATAAAAGGCAAAATAACAAACTCTTTATAGGGAAAAACTGATTTAGGTGCAAGAGGCCCTCCTGATAAAACACCTCACAAAAGCCATTAGTTTCTTTGTTCTCTTCATTTTTTAATAAATTGTCCAGGTGGGACTTTTTTGCTCCTGTCCAATTGGCCTTCCTTACATTGGAGGTGAAGCCCCCCAGGTCCTATAAGATGCTTTTTTCACCTAATCCAGGAGAGAAACTTCTGGGCTGTTTTCCTTTTTAAGAGGACAAAGGAGAGTTTTGTCACTCCCTCAACAAGGAGCACATTCCTACATCAGAGGGGCTGGAACTCAGGCAGGTTTGGAGAGCAGGGAATTAAATCAAACTTTGGGAAACAAAAACAAAGCATTGTGCCCCAGCTCTGGTGGGCACAAAGCCAAGCAGAGAAGGTTGAAGCAGGCACAGAAGGGATGCAGCTGAGCCCTGAGCAATGACAACACCTCATTCCTAAGCAGCAGCAAGGACAGGTTGGAAATTCCTTTGTAAAACCAGGCTGGACATGAGGCCAAGCTGCTTTGTCCAAGGCTCAGTGCAGCTGGTTGGGCTGGAATTAAACCCCAGAGTAATTATTCAGCCCTTGCAAGCCCAGCTGCTGCAGGAGTCTCCCCTGAAATGGAGAATGTAAACCTTCCTCACCCTTCTGAATTGCTATAAATTTTAAATTAAGGGGCTCTCAGGCAAAAATATGGGAGCAGGAAATAACAGTTCTTTAATAGGGAAGAAAAATAAAAGGATAAAATAAACAATGCAGTGCACTACAACAACACTGACAGAGTCAGAACCCAACCTGACACCCTGTGGGTCAGGGTGTTGGTGGCAGTCCCATTGGAATTGTGGCTCAGCCCTCCTGCAGTGTCAGGGGTGGTTCTGTTGGAGCAGGGATCCTGTAGAGAAGGATGTGTTCTTCCTCTGAAGATCCAGTGGGAGAAGAGGCAGCTGCTGTTCCTCTGGGAATCCAGTGGAGAAAGGCATGCTGGTGTCTCAAAACCTCTGGATTATATCTGGGTAGCAATGCTTGGCTCCTCCCTCTGGGCTGGGCATCTCACAATGGGATGCTGTAGTTCTTATCAGCCATGCAGTGACATTCAATAGCTGTTATCAGCAATGTCCCCTCCTGAGGGAGGTGTGATTGTGGTCACCCAAAGAGAGAGATAAGGCAAACTGCCCACTGGACAAAGGTAATCTGCCATACAGATGGTAATGGAAAACATCTTGCATTGCAATCTGGAACAGTCCCTCTGCTCCCCAGGGCCCATTTCCCTCAGTTTGGGTGTCAATCCAAGCCTCTTTACTCCTCAAGAGATTTAACAACCAGAGGTGGAGGTGCCAGTTAATATTTATATTCACTGCAGCCCAAGGGCACCTGCAGCACCAACAGTCACATTCCTTCAGGCTCCCGGGAAGCATCCAGCATCCCATTCTTCACCTGGAGTGAGGTGTGGCTGAGTAACAAAGGCAAAACTCACCTTCCTGAGGCTCACCATCGACCCAGAACTCTCACAGCCCCCAAGGTGCATCACAAAAAGGCAGCAACAACTGCTTTCTGACAGTAAATCAGGATTGACCTAAACCCTGCTGCAATTTTTAGCTTTTTAGAAGGAATTCCTGAGTTTCACTGCAAAGACAATGATCTGCATTTCCTTTTTGGGGCCCAAAGACTGCAGGATCCCTCCAGCTACCAGGGCAGACAAGATTTGGAAACACCAAACCTCCCACACACAGGTGAAACTGAAACATCAGGACAAGGAGCTCTTGCAAGAGACCATGAGGTCATGGCCCAAAATTCCTGTGGCATCCAAAAGGTCCAGTGACTCCCCCAGGCAGAGCCAGGCCACAAAAACCTGCAAGTGCAAGTGCCTCTGCTTAGACACAGCCCTGGCCAAGGTGCATTGGGGGTCCTGGTGTCCCCTGGTGTCCCCAAATCCCCCAGCAGGGCCCTGTTGGTTGCAGGTTCTTTCCTGCACATCCACATCCAAAGCCCATGGATGTTGTCCTGCTGGGTGTAGCTGAGATGGAAAACTGATTCCTTTCCCTGTGCTTTGGCTGCCCTTCAAGGAACCACCTGTAAAATCCCTCTGGAATTCTGTGATTATTCAGTGGACACTGAGCAGAGACCTTGGTGCTGGCTTGGAGAACATGGGCTGGGAACAAACCTGCCTGTGACCCACTGGAGCAGATGTTTTGTTGTTTGTGGCACCCAGGCTTGGTTTCACAAGTCCCTGGTGACACCTTGACCAAGGTGTGGGCTCAGGGGAATAAAAGAATAAAGCACTGCAGCCACAGCCCTGTCTCTGCTCTCTCAGCACACCAGGGACAGAGAGGAGAGCGGACACAACCTGCCAGAGCAGCTCTGAGCCTGCAGAGCAGAGAGGAAAATGGAGTTTCAGAGTTAAAAAGAACAAGGGGCTCTGCAGAATGTGTCAGCTCCTTCCACAGGCTCACATGAGTCAATAATTAACAGAAGAAAGAACAGATGCTATGAGACACGTTTCTTCTGAGGGTATTTACTTGCTTCTACCTACAACTGTGCCTGAAAAAGTGGTAATATGAAACTGCATTCCTAATCACTGGGTTGTTTTGGATCAGATTGGTAATGATTCATTACCAGGGTTTTGTACACATTTCCCCACTTCTTTGTTCTGTTAACCCTCATCAGGCAACTCAGCTTTGGCACAGCAAACTGATGCTGGCCTGAGGGGAAAAAATTAATATTAAAACTACAATAACAATTGTCTCCTGAGTCCTGAACTGGTTTTTATGACAATAGCACAAGAACCAGCACAGTTTATTCTTGCTCAGGCTGGAGGGCTGGTAACAGGAATTACAAATATCACAGGAATATTTGAGGGTGGGCAGGCCCTGGCACAGGGTGCCCAGAGCAGCTGTGGCTGCCCCTGGATCCCTGGCAGTGCCCAAGGCCAGGCTGGACAGGGCTGGGAGCAGCCTGGGACAGTGGGAGGTGTCCCTGCCATGGCAGGGGTGGGATGGGATGGGATGGGATGGGATGGGATGGGATGGGATGGGATGGGATGGGATGGGATGGGATGGGATGGGATTTAAGGTCCTTTCCAACCCAAATCCTGCTGACTCTTTCTCCCTTTCCAGCCATAGAATGACATCCACAGAAGCTGTTGAAGGACAGACCCCAGTTCTCACTCCTGGGCTGCTCTCTCCAGCACAGCAGATGTGAGGCTGTGAGATGTGAGCATCTCCCAGGGATGTTTTTCCCCTTCCCTGGGCCCAGGCCCTGCTGATGAGGAGAAGCAGAGCTCAGACTCAGCCCAAGGCAGCTCTGGCAGCCCAGCTGAGACACCTTTGCCCCTTGTGCAATTGTTTTGCTAGAAAAGGAAGCAGGTTTCACTGCCTCCAGGTGTTCAGCCTCGTCCTTCTCCTCAAACTCCCCTGGCAGGTCCAGCAGGCTGAAATCCACCCACTCAGATGGTTCAGCTGTGAATTCTCCTTCAGCTGCACTGACCTTGTTATCTTTGCTGGGGGCTCCCTGTGCTCCTGGACTCTCCTCAATTTGCTGATGGTCATTTCTGCACCACAGAGGGCAAGAACAGGGAAGGGCTTGGGAAAGAGCAGGGAATGCAGAGGATGCCCATGGACTGTGTGATGTGTCTCAGCACTGAGTGGCCAGGGTGGAGCTGCCCTCAATCCAGGTTTTACCCCCACCTGAAGCTCTGAGATGCTGATTTTCCCTTTGTTTTTAATGCTGAGCTTGGCTCTGGTGAAAGGGGAGTGCTGGCAAGGACACCCAGAGCATGCCTGGGGCTCAGAGCCATGGGGAAGGGGCTTGGTCCTTGTTAACAAAACAGCCTGGAGGGGAAATTAAGGTGAGCAAGGCAAGTGGAGAGAGCAGGAGGTCACAGAAGGATCTGCCAGAGCTGCAAGGACAGAAGTGCAGAAATACTTCATCCTCCTGCAAAGCTGCTCCATCAAGACTCCCATGCATGGACACAGCTGGAGGAACAGTGGCACTTGTGTGCCAGGACAGGTCACACTGCTGTACAAAAGGGAACAGAGAGTTCTGACATCTGTGTGTCACCCACCAAAACTGGAATAAAGGCTGGAGAGCCCTGTGTGCTCTGCCTCTGCCCCCAGAGAGACTCAGACACCAGGTCCAGGTGTGGCACAGCCCTGCTGCTGGGCACCTCCAAACCCTCCTGAGACAGCCCCAGCCTGAGGAGAGCTCAAACAGCATTTAGAGCAGATAGAAACACCTTTAATGCACCTACAGGCAAAATCAGGGATGTTCTCTACCCTCAAATGGCTGAATTATACTGAAAAAGTAATTAAATAACTAAGAAACAATTACCTCTCTCCCAGCTGAAATCAGGACAAGAGTTAATAGGATTTTTCATGTCACTTCATTTTCTGGGCTAGATGCAGCTCTTCCAAAGTTGAAGACAGACATTCATCCAAGGAGCTGGATAGGGGAACTTCTCCTCTTTTACAGGGGAAGTCACAAACCAAATTCCCCACCATGTACAACTCACCAGAATTAACCTAAAGGAGATTGCAAAGCCTGAATTTTGCAGCAGAAAAGTCCCTTGGAGGGAGATCACTCAGTTTTCTGCTGTGCAGCACCTGCTCCAGCCTTTATCAGCCACTCCTTTCTATGTCCATCTTCCCTCCAGCCACCTGCACCATTCCCATTCATTGTTCCCAAGCATTTTCCAGTGGGTGCAGTGCCCACAGCACCAGGACAGGGTGTTGTGCCCAGGAGCAGATGCTCTGGAGCATTCAGGAGTGTGAGGATACCTGATAATGGCTTCAGTTGTTTCCCTCTCGTTATCCTGTAAATCACAGCCCAGCTGAGCCTGAAGAGCCTCACTGAGTTCCTCTGATCCCTCAGGAAAACCCAGAAACCTGAATTCTTTGTGAAAATCCTCTCTGCAGTCAGGCTCAGTGGGTTTGGAGAGAATTCATGGTTAGTTCGTGCCACAGGGATCCCACCCGTGCTGCAAGGACCAACTGTCCCCTCTGAGTGTGAGCAGGGAGCGATTCCAGCTCCCATGTGCCAGCCCGGGAGGATCTCAGGGCAGGCAAGGCTGCACCACCCTCTAGTGCACACCCACAGCAGTGCCTGTGCTCAAAGGATGGGAAAAATTCCCGAATCCAGCCCAGCTGAGCCCCCCGGAGCGGGGCTGGCACCAGACGTGAAACAGCAGCTGGGAGCAAAGGGAGAGAGCTCCTCGGAGAGGGAACCCAGGGCAGAACCAAGGGCTGGCCTGGCCGTGGCACGGGGAAAAGCCACTGCCCTGCACCCAGCACTGTGCACATGCAGCACCCTGCACCCAGAGCCCTGGCAGCCCAGACCCCTGGGACCCCACACCCTCAGATCCCTGGAATCCCAGACCCTGCACATCTAGCAATCTGCACTCCATATCCCTGTATTCCTTGGAATTCCAGACCTTGCACATCCAGCACCACACATGCCTGGAACCCTGGTAGCCCAGATTCCTGCACCCCACACCCTCAGATCCCTGGAATTCCAGACCCCACACCCTCAGATCCCTGGAATCCCAGGCCCTGCACATCCAGCACCCTGCACCCCACACCCCTGGATCCAGGAATCCCAGACCCTGCACATCTAGCACCCTGCACCCCATACTCTATATCCTTGGAATTGCAGACTCTGCACATCCAGCACCCCACACCCCATACCTCACACCCCTGGGTCCCTGGCAGCCCAGATCTGTGAATCCCAGGCCCTGCACATCCAGCACCCTGCACCCCATACTCTATATCCTTGGAATTCCAGACTCTGTACATCCAGCAACCTGCACCTCACACCCCTGGGATCCCTGTAACCTGCATCCCTGACACCCCAGCACCCTGCACCCCACACTCCTGATCCCTGGCAGCCAAGACCCTGGAATCCCAGGCCCTGGACCCCATATCCCTGGATCCCTGGAATTCCAGACTCCGCACATCCAGCACCCTGCACCCCAATCGTGTATACCTGGGACCCCAGACCCTGCACATCCAGCACCCCAGACTCCAGGATCCCTGGCAGCCCAGATCCCTGGAATCCCAGATCCTGCACCCCATATCCCTGTATCCCCAGAACTCCAGACTCTGCACATCAAGCACCTTGCACCTCATACCCTGTATCCTTGGAATTCCAGACTCTGCACATCCAACACCCTGCACCCCACAGTCCTGGACCCCTGGGATGCCAGACTCTGCATCCCACACCCCTGCTCCCCTGGAATCCCAGCCCCTGCACCCCATATCCCTGTATCCTTGGAATTCCAGACTCTGCACATCCAACACCCTGCACCCCATACCCCAAACTCCTGGATCCCCAGCAGCCCAGATCCCTGGAATCCCAGGTCCTGCACCCCACACCCCTGGATCCCTGGAATTCCAGACCCTGCACCCCATATCCCTGTATCCCTGTAATGCCTGATCCTGCATCCCACACCCCTGTAGCCCTGGAATCCCAGATCCTGCCCCCCAACACCCCTGGATCCCTAGAATCCCAGATTCTGCACCCCATATCCCCTATATCCCCAGAATTCCAGACTCTGCACATCCAGCATCCTGAACCCCATATCCCTGTATCCCTAGAATCCCTAACCCTGCACCCCATATCCCTGCACCCCTGGAATCCCAGACCCTGCACCCCATATCCCTGCACCCCTGGAATCCCAGCCCCTGCAGCCCAGTGCAGCCAGCTCAGCTCCTGCCATGCAGGGCTCACCTGCACAACAGGGCTCTGTGTCATTCCTGGCACAGGAGTGAAACCTTTCTCATCTCAAAACATGGAAGATTTTCACTACCAAAACGGGCAAGCAGGAGGAGATGTTCACTACTAACATTGTTTTCTGGAATTGTGTCTCCTTGAGCAGCACCAGGCTGGCAGCCACTCCCTCTCAGCTGCCCAGCTCTCCCCTCCTCAGCCAAACTTGCCACCAGCACTGGGAATGGCCAGTTCATATTCTGGGATTCAGTTTCTTCATGGATGTAAAAAACTGGGAAAAATCACCATTGTGTGTGACAGTCCTGCAGGTACAGGCCTTTGTACCAAGCAGTAAAAAATAATCATCCTGGATGACAAATTCCTGCTACAGGAGAGCACAACATTAACTTTAGGATATGGGGAACCTCAAGTGACCAAGAGAATCCCCAAAACAACCTAAAATAACCTCCAAGTCTGAGCAGAGCATGGGCCTGAGCAGGTTCATGGCCAAAGTTTGGCAGCAGGGTGGGATGTTATTTGGTCTAAGTTGCCAGGACAGTTTAAACAGTTTGAAACCAAACCTCTGCAGGAAATTGTTACACTCAGGTGCTGCAAATCCAGTATCAGGAAATTGTTACACAGGTGCTGTTTCCAACAAATCCGGTATAAGAACTGCTGAGAAGCTCCCAAAGGCAGCCCTGATGTGGGAGCTGCAGTGGAAACAAGAGAACACAGGAAATGTGGGGTACAGGACAGTGCCCCTGTGTCAAACACAAACACCTCCCACCTTTCCTGTTCCTGCACCAAAGGAGAAATAAAGCACCAAGGTGGTGAAGGGAGGGTGTCACTGCCCTCACACAGCATTTCTGAGCTCAGGAGGAAGAAAACCACACAGAGGGGGAGGGAGCAGCACTGGGGAGGGAGTTCCACCCCTCCACTTAACTACTGTGTTTGTTTGGGTGTTTTGGACACAGCTTCAGGAAACAGAGGAGTCTCCTGAGCGTGACTTGGCACTCAGAGCTCCAGTCCCAGGAAACAAGAGCTGATGGGGGAAAGAAGGAAGGTTTAGGTTGGGTATGAGGATAAGGTTCTTTCCTCAGAGGGTGGTTGGGCACTGAACAGGGCCCTGCACACTCCAGCTGAGGCAGAAGCAAAAGCAGAAGTGGAACAGAAACAGTGACACAAGTGAGCCATGAAGGACAGGCCTGCCAGCCTGGAGGAGAGAAGCTCTGGGTGACCCAAGTGCAACCTGCCAGGGCCTGAAGGGAGCCTTCAAGGAAAGGGGAGAGGCCTGGAGTGCCAGGACACAGGGAATGGCTCCCACAGCCAGAGGGCAGGATGGATGGGATATTGGGAATTAGGAATTGTTCCCTGTGAGGGTGGGCAGGCCCTGGCACAGGGTGCCCACCCTGGATCCCTGGCAGTGCCCAAGGCCAGGTTGGGCAGGGCTGGGAGCAGCCTGGGACAGTGGGAGGTGTCCCTGCCATGGCAGGGGTGGCACTGGATGATCTGAAAGGTCCCTTCCAACCCAGGAAATTTCTATGATTCTACTGAGTATCACTGCACCTACACTCAAGCCCTACTGTCACTGAGGAACATCCCAGCCTTGCTCTTTGTAACAGGTTCCAGGACTCACTTCAAGCTACTCCTTTGGAGAAAAGTTGGGAGGAAAGGGGAGAGACTGGTTCCATTTCTGGCTCTCTTTGTGGAAGCCCATCTGAGAAGAGGCTGTTGACTGCTGCCCGGGTTGGTGGCAGCACCAAACACCTCTGAGAGTGCAGCACATCTTACCATGTGCCACACGAGCTGGAACCTCAAACAGGAACTGCTTTCAGTGGAGCTCATCTCCTCTGAGTCTTCCTCCTCTTGAGCATCTTGTCCAGAGACCCCGAGGGGCAGACCAAGGCCTTGATCAGCCTCAATAGCCCACAGCACCTGCTCAGCCACACTCACTGAGCAGAGCTTAAAAACACAGCATGCTAAGCTTAAAAATATGCATTTTCTTTTTTTCTTTTAAAAATGTACAGTCAGATTTCAAGTGGATCTACAAGAAGACACTCAGCTATGTTTAAGAAAAGTAAACCTTGCAATGCACTGCATACAGTTTTCTAACCAGCCAGAGCCAGTGAGTTGGGTGAACTGCAGCGAATCCTGAAGGAGCTTCGGTGGCTTTGTTTTTGTCTCCACCCCGTGGGCAGAGGCACTCAGAAGGCAGCAGAGGCTCAGCTCCTCTCCCCTCAGGCCTGCCCTGCAGCCCAGCTCAGCGTGAGGCTGGGGTGGGCACGGTGGGCAGGGGCAGCTCCATGGAGGGAGTCTCAGTCACTTCAGCCGGGCTGGGCTTGCGCAGCTCCAGCTTCTCACTGAGCTGGTTGTAAAGCTCCTTCACAGCTTCCCCACTCTGCAGGAAAGAACCAGGGACAGGCAAACAGCACAGTCACACTCCATTCTAGCCAGAGCACCAAGTGTGCTTCACCCTGTGTGTTTAACACAAACCAACACAGGAGGAGGGAGCCACAAGGTAATTAATTAGGCCACAGCTTGGTAGCCTTGGAAAGCAGAGCTTGTGTTCCATTAAACAGTGTCTGGCAAGGCAGCTGCTTTCACTTGCAATCAGAATTCCCCTTCTCCTGCTTCCCTTCCTACCTGCTTGGTGGGCTCCAAAGCTTTCTGGAGAGACTCCAGCTTGGCTGGGGCCACTTTGTGATGCAGATGCAGCAGCAGCCTGAGCACATGTCTGTGCACGTTCTCCTTCCTGCAAGAGAGAAAGCACAGTAACCAAGACAAACAAACATCTTGAGAACAAGGAAGCCAGAGCAACAGAATAATTCCCCCCACCACAGGCTTTGTTATAACTATCCAAAACCCCTGAGAAATGGAGCTTCTGGAAGGGGCTAACTTAGTGTAAGCACTAACACTGCCTTAGACCTTCAAGGATTCAAGGCACTGTTCAACAGGAGTGGATTACCTGCACAACCACGAGGAGGGAGGGGGAGATTTTAAGCACAGAGTGTGTGGAGGAAGCAGCAGAAGCAGCAGCAGATGCTGCTGTGCTCCAGCAGGAATTTCAGCCACTTTCAGGGAAGCTTTCTGGAGGCTCAACTTGTCTGCAGGCCACCAGCTAAACCAGAGTGAGGGACCAGAGGTAACAACAGACTTTTGTCTGCTGCTGATACTGCAAAGAGCTGAAGTTAACTCTACACAGCCAGAGCTACTGCAAAGCCTGAAGAATATTCTCTTTGCAACTCCACCTTAGGCATAATGAATGAAATAATTCACAGTCAAGACATATCCATTTTGCTGATAAAAACTTCATCCCAAAACATTCACCTTTCCTTAAAGGAAAACAGCATCAGGCTGATATTTCCACTGCTTGTGAAGAATTGGATGAACTATTAAACTACTGTTCAAAGCAGTAAAACTCTGTCAGGCATTCTGTAAACTCCCTCTCTCCAGTGAGAACAATCTGCTTTACCTGGAGCAGGCAGTGAGGAAGAAGCCATCAAAGAGACTGGTGCAGAACTCCTCGAGTGCAAACTCATCACTGAGCAGGGTGAGGTTACCAGTGAGCAGGTGCAGGAAAATGTCACTGAAGGCCAAGTCACTGAATGTCTCAACTATGAAACATGGCAAGGAAAGAGACACAGACTGACAAGGATGTGCCAACACCTGTCCACACAGCTCCTGTTCCTGCTGAAATCCTGCAGTGAGGTTTCATCATGGAATGGTTTGGGTGGGAAAGGACCTTAAAGCCCACCCAGTGCCACCCCTGCCATGGCAGGGACACCTCCCACTGTCCCAGGCTGCTCCCAGCCCTGCCCAGCCTGGCCTTGGGCACTGCCAGGGATCCAGGGGCAGCCCCAGCTGCTCTGGGCACCCTGTGCCAGGGCCTGCCCACCCTCACAGGGAACAATTCCTCCCCAATATCTAATGTAAGCCTACTTCCTTTCAGTCATTCTTTTCTCATTTCCTTTGCTAACAGGCAGCCCAGGCAGGTGGCTTTGATCCTTCAGACATAAAAGATTAGGAGCAGATTGCTCCAGAGCTCTCCTGCAACTCATCCCAGAGGAGTCAGTGAACAAGATAATACTGGTGGAAAAATTAAGGCTGTGTTCAGTCCTATTTTGTTACTTATTTTGTTACCAATTTTTCCACCACACAAAGCCAAGTCCCAGCAACTTCTGGCCACCTGCAGTCACTGTGGGCAGCAGCAGAATTGGGGCACCTGCTTTGCTATTTTTCAGATTCATTCCAAACAGTTCTCAACTGATCTCATTGTTAATGGAGGCCTTGATGTAAGGAACCACTGACCTCAGCATTACCCCTAAACTCTCACATCAGCAGAAAACTGCAGAACCCAAACACTCCTGCAGGGACTCACAACTAAGTCACCAGAAGAGCCAAAGGCAGAAGAACACCCTGTCCCAGTCTGACATCCCTGTCACTCCAGGTTCAGTGGCCTCCTGGGTGTCCCATACAAGGCAAACAGAAGATGAGACAAAAACTTACCTAGTGCTGGCAGGAGCCTCAGAAAAGCATTCTTGTTCCTCTGTTTGGTGATGTGAAGGATGTAATACAGCCCAATCTCACAAGCTATCCTGTTCTCCTGCAGGAACCTGTTATGGCACAAGCAAAGTTTATTCATCAATAAAGCATTTTTTTTAATTTTTAAGAGGTTTAAAGTACTTTTGGGATGGTTATCAAGCAGGTACAGCAGTGGCTAATCTCAAAACCACTGAAGAGCAGCTATTCAGTGAGTGAGCAGATGGATCATCCCTGTGTTCACTACCACACTTCCAAAAACTGAACATTCAGCAAACAGCTGTGTTTAACTGTCCACAGTTATAATGTATTCCTGATAAAAGTGCTGTTCAAAATGGCCTTTAGAAGAAGCCCAAATACTCAAAAATTCTACAAAATCCAATAATGTTTCAGTCTCCCAAAAGTCAAACATAACACTGTGATAGAGGAGAGCACAACAACCAGGACCCAGTATCCAGATTCTGGCACACAGACAAGAATTGTGCTAGAAATCAGAAGATCTGAACAGAAAAGAGCACACAGAGGTTTTAATTATCCTTCTGATGTCCCTGGGGTGACAGGTTATCAACAGACAGAGTGTGGATGTCAAAAATGCCAACTTTATGATTTCCAATAATGCTCTTCAACATGGGCACTCATCCAGCTGCACCCAAACATCACCCCAAACTCAGCATCCACTGCCTGGGAAGCTGAACAGAAACACCAAATATATTTCATATTCAAATTCATATATATATCTCATATTCAATGAGAGAATGGTCCATTATAGGAAATATGACTTTATGTAGATAAATTGTATTTGAGGGAGCACAAGGGAAACCTGTTTTGTTGAAGTTCAAACTCGATGAATTAGCACTGAATCTCACCCCAGGAAGCCCTGCCTTCAGCACAGGCAGTTTTCCCTGCCAGGTCTGGCTGGCTCCTGCTGCCCTGGAGGCAGAGCCTGCGGTGGGTGGGGCCAGGCACGTACTTGGTGAAAGCCTCGGGAATGGCGCTGGGGTAGGGGATTGGTCCCTTCTCCTCCGAGGGCAGCTTCTGATCCACTGTGAAGGTGTGGTCATCCACCACAAAGGACATCAGCAGGGGCAGGAACCTGGTGATCAGCTCGGCTTCCTTGCAGGGAGGGAAGAGAACAAAGCCATCATCAGTCACTTCATGCCACCCCATGGTCCTGAAGTGCTGTGACAAAAGCAAGGCAGTGTGAGGAGCCTCATCCTGCAGTCAGGAAAATCAGCTGACAGACATCCAATTCCAGTAAAAATTCCTGAATAATTCACTTCCACACAGTTCCATGGTAATTAGGAAAACTCTGCTTCATCTCACTATAGGAACACTCCTGCTCAAACCCTTTCTTTGGACAATTGTGTTGCATTTCTCCTGAGAGGCTCTACCAGCCCTGCTGCAGGCATGGGATGTGTTCAGGATGACATCAAACTGCTGATATCAACAATCACTGACTCCCAGCATGGCCCAGAGGCTTATTTGTGGCAACACAAGCCCAAATAAATCAGATTTTAAAGACTGATTCAGACACTCCCTTCGGAAAGAAACTGAGCATTTTCCCTTATGGGTTCATGAGAGAGCACTACCTTCAGAATGACTGGCCACTCCCAGTGTTATGCACACCCTCCCTGGGTGAATTTAAACATCCAAGCAGCCAGGAGTGGATGCATTTTAGAGACTTCAAATGTGCCCCCAGGTGTTTATAAAATATTTACTGCTTTATAGTTCAGAACAGAAACAGCAAATTGCTCCTGAGGAACAGCCCTGCTGTGCAACACCAGGGTTGGCCCTCCTGCTCTCAGCTGAGCCACACCAGGGATTCCTCTAACACTGGGAAAGGATTTCCAAAGCATGGAAAGATTACAGCTCAATGTGACACTACATTAAACTGCTGTAACACAGAGCTGGAAGGGGAAGAAACCATTTTTCTTGTCAATGAAAAGCGTCTGAACTGCTACCAGAGTTTGAGACAGTCCTGGAAATCCTGCTTTCCTCATGCAAGATGTGTTCCACAAACACATCAGTTGTGTGCAAGACTCCAGGAAAAATGAGAGCAATGAGCAACCAGTGGAGTATTTAACAGAGGTACAGGCTGATTTTAGAACAGTAAGGACCAGGCACCCATGGAAATAAAAAGGTAATGGAAGCTCCCAGCATGTCCAGAACAGCTGCTCTCTGACCACTGTTTTTTCCCAAGAAAGCTCTGATGAGACATTTGGAGAACAAATGTTTAATGAGGAATGAAATAAAATAATAAACAAGTCTAAATTTGATTAATTGTGTTAAATTCTTAACACCAAAAGGGCTCACCATTTTTGGTTCCTTGAAGACTTGGCTGTCAATCATGTCCCAGGCCCCCTGTCCCAAAGACAGCATCCTAAGGAGCAGCAGCAGATCTGGGCTTTCCTCCAATGTTAAGGGGAGAAGAAAAACAGCTATTTTAATTTTAATTTTCACATGAGATATTTATTTGGAAGAAGTGGTTTATATTCAAAGCTGTTCTGGATTAGCAGCTTTGTCCAACACTGCTAAAGGCATTCAGTTCAAGTTAATTGAAAACTGATCCTCAAATGGGCATCAAATAACTGCCACACCTCAGGGTTTGGGGAGGGTTTGTAAATTTATAATGCACCAGGAAGTTTGCAGTCATCTGAGAACATCTTTTTAAAATGTGTCCAGCCCAATTAGTGCACTAGAATCTAATGTGTGAGAGGACAAACCAAGTCATCTCAGCAGAAGAAAGGAGAAGAAGGGGTGTGTAAGAATGGATTGTTTGTGTCCTGAAACCCAAAGGACTTTCAGTCTTAAACTGTCACAAGGAAGTTGCTCCATGCAAGAACATTGAACAGCTCAGGGGTAAAACAGCAAGTGGCTCCCATTGTTCAGACACCTGTCAGGGTGCCCTTCTTTAACCCTTCAGCACCTCCTGCAGACTCCACTTGCAGGAATTGTGTTTTATCTCAGCCACCAGAGCAGAGCTGTGCAAACAAACCCATGGCATTCACCGTGGCAGGAGGAAGGTGCTGCTGTCAGACAGAGGGAGGGACAAAGCAGGGAGGCACAGATTCTACACATTATTCTGTATTTGCACAGCTGCCAGGCAGAATGAGCCATGCAAAGAATTTATGGTCAGTCTGGAGAGTTCCAAAATGTCCAAAGAGCTCCTGCAGAGCTCTGCAATTGGACAGGAATCATGTTTCCCTTGTTCCAGCTGCCACATTTGGGAACTTAATGAGTCTTGGATGGTGCCAGTCCTTCCCTGATGGCTGTCAGTCAGTCAGCCCAGAGCACAGCCCAGGTTAGCTACACAAGCTGCAATGCTTACCCTGGGTAAGGTGTCCTGCCCAACCAGGTCCTGCAGGTGCCTTATGGTGCTCAAGGCTAAGGTGTTAATGGCAAAGGGATCACACAGGATCATTGATAAGTCCCTGAGAAGAAATAAAAACCAAACACTTGTCACACATAAGCAACAACCCCATTGTACAGGTCCAAACCCAGCTGTGTGCACCTGCTGAACCTTGTCCTGCCTTGTAAAGAAATAACACTCATGGTGGGTTCAATATGAAAGAGCAGAAAAAACAACTGCTGAAAGTCTTCTGCACTGAGATCAAGCACAAAATCCACCACAGGCAGCTGAAGGTCTGCTGGCAGACAGCCCACAGGTACTGGGGCTCTTTGAGCTGGCAGGTTTTAACCATGTCCAGAGTGCTGAGGACAGAAAGGTCTCAGAGGCTTTTGAAAAACAACAAGTAAAAGTGAATTCTTAAGTAGTTTTAAATACAAATGGACAAATCTGAAAGTACCAGCTAAATAAAATACTGAGAGAGCAACCTTCCAGAAATGTAAGTGTACCAGATCACAGCAAGGTTTTAATTTGAAGTTAATGAAATACTTTAACTGACAGACATCACCAGCCCATTTTCTCTGGGTTTAAAGCCAGACAAGTCATTCATATTAAGTTATTCTGACTCCTTAAGAAAGGCTAATGAATTTTGTTATGAGGCCACAGGGGAGACTCAAGGGTGGCAAGTGAAGCAGTGGAAGCTCTGCCACCAGGCTGTGCTTGGCTGTGACTCTGTGACTGCACAGAGGGGCTGCTGGAGGTTTGCTGGCTTCAGGGAAGAATGAACACCTGTCAGATGCTGTGAGTGCCAGGAAGGCAATTTCAGGTTCCCAATGAACAGCCCAAGAGCCTCACCCCAACACTTGTTCTTGTCCTTTCTTCACCCCATCCAGGAATCCTTGCAATTCCCGAGCTCTCTTGTTGTCCACGAACTTCTCCCGAATGCAGGCATCGAGGCACCAGGTGAACTGCAAAATGGAGGGAGCTTTAGGAACTCATTAAACAGCAATAGAACACATGATGTCAGAGAAAACACGCTCAGAATGACCTCAAAATATCTGCAGTTGAGATGCTTCATTAGTGCACCCAGGCACAGTACCACAGTGGTGACAAACACAGAGGTCAGAAAGGCCAATACCCCAAAAGCAGGTTGGGAATGCTCAGGGAAGTTAACCTGGGGTCACTTTCTCACTTCCCTGGCAATTAAGGAGCAGGCATTTATTAAATCCACCACTGCCCTGCACACCTGTGGACTTACACAAGGAGGAGACTGAGAAAGAAGCAGCATCACTCAGAAACAAACATGTGGTTTATTCTGGCCACTGCTATAGCACTGCCACTCACTAAATAAAGGAGTATTGACAGTGGAGGTGTTCCTGCTTTAGAGCTGTACTACTGAACTATTTTTTAAGCAGAATACATGCAAAACTTAACAACTACTTCAGAGAAAAGGCCTTGTTCCAGGTCAGAGTGATGCTACCATGAACAATGGGCCAGTAACAAGATCCTGTTGTGACATTACCACATCTGTCACTTCCCAATATTTGAATAGTCTCATGTTTTCATTTTCATGTTTTCATTCAATATCCAAAGTATTTACTGCTACACACACAGTTTACTGACAGATAGAGCAAATCCACAACTGGGAGGGAAGCCTGGAGTAAGAACCTGGGGCCAGCTGATGTTTTTTATTATTTTTGCAGCATCCACATAGAATAGATGTCAGATTAGACATTGCTTTTAACACTGCCAAAGCACCCTAAATTTGAATGATGCATGGGTTATGAAATGAAAGCAAACTGCTGGTTAACCAAGATGAAGTTTTCACCCAAAGGTCTAAGGAATGTAAGATGATGTTTAGGTTTAAGGTCTGAACTCTCTTTACAGAAAGGACTCATTTTCTCATGGCTTTTTCCAGTAAATTCTCCACAAATACCCCCATGTGACAGGTACCTTGTGGCAGGGATCAACAGTGCAGATCTCACTGATCTCCAGGTCGTGCAGGGACATGAGGAGCTCAGCCCTGAGCGTGCAGTAGTGGACGTTCCTGGTGCGCAGGAAGAGCGTCCTGAGGAACTGCAGCACCATGTCATAGAGCTTCACGTTCTTGCCAATCATCTGCGTCAGCTTCTGCACCACCTGAGCTCAGGGGAAACGAGGGCTCAGCACCACGAGGTGCTCTCATTCTACACATACACAAATGTCAATTAATTATCTGATGTGATTTACCAAGATTGAAACATCTGCAGGGACACGAGGTCCTGAAGAGGAACTGTTTACCCCAAGATTTCCAGGAGCATTTGTTCGAAACATTCACCAAATCTTCAACAACCACAACCTGGTTTTGTCTCAACCACTAGTTTCTTTTTTCTACCCTTCTGATTCCCCCCCATCCCCTCAGGGATGACCAAGTGGAGGTGTGGTGCTGAATGTCCTGCTCTGCAGTGCAAACCTGGAGTAAATTACACCAGGGCACAAATGATTCTGAAAGCAAAACAGGCCTAAAACAACCCCTCATGTAATAAATGTGCTGCCCTCTCTGAAATTAAAGCTTTATACTGCCTTAACTTAATTCAACTTTTCTGGCTGCCAATTAACTACAATTTTCTACATATTTTAAAATAAAAAAAAAGCAACTTCAGTTAAGCTATGTCCACTAAAAAAGTTCCCAAGTAAGCAAATTTAACATATCATCACACTCAAACTGGTGTGATAAGGGATGTTCAGCCTTAAGAACAGATGAAGTGAATTAAAATCCCACTAACCAACAGAGAAAAAAATGTGCCCTTTCTTTTTTTGAAGTGCATAAACAGCTTAGAACATTCAACTTTTATTACACAACAACTAAAATAATTCATGATGTTTTGATCAAGATGTGTAGGAGAAAATGACCTGGTGTTTCTTGCAAAGAGTTTGTTCAGCTAAATAACTTCAGCAGTGAAGGTGGGGAGAAGAAAGCAGCCCAGGTTATGTGATGGTTGACTGCAAGCTGATAAATTCCCCTCACACACACTCTGAGGGTTTCCTTGTCCTTACCTCTCCCTGACGTCTCGTTTTGGGAGACGGACTGAAGAAATTTTGCAAGAAGGAAATGTCATTGCTGAAGAGAATGTTCTCCTTCTCCAGGATGTATTGCTTCAGCAGGGGTGACACCTCATCCCCAAAGAGAGCCTGGTTGTCCTGCCAGATCTGTCTCTTCACCTCCACAGCACAGGCCTTGTACAGGTCCTTGTCAGCCATCACCAGCTTCAGCTTCTTCTCAGGGACCTGCAATCCCAGAGCAGTTACACAGTGAGCAGCTCCTCACCTGCCTGTCCCTGTAACCATCCAAATCAGGGAATCACAGAATGTCCTGAGCTGGAGGGACCCACCAGGATCATCCAGTCCAGGCCCTGTCTCCCACAAACCAAAGGAAAAGGAAACTTGGGCTGTTCTGTACTTGAGAAATCCATGTGAGCTCCTTTTTATCCCCCTGGGGTTTGCAAACTGATTGATTCTGAAAGGCTGCACAGTGGAGCATGAAATGAAAAGCCAGTAGAGCACAGTGCTTCTGATTTGAGGAAATATCCACATTTTCAGCTCAGGTTCCTGGGGAGTGGCTAACTGCACATTGCCACAACCAGTTGCAGCATGGATGGTGGATAATTCAGCACATCCCTGGCTGAACTCATGGAATCACAGAATATCCTGAGCTGGAGGGACCCACCAGGATCACCTGGAGCTCTGGCAGCCTCGGGGCCGTGCCCATTCCCTGGGCAGCCTGGGCAGTGCCAGCACCCTCTGGGGGCAGAGCCTTGCCCTGAGCTCCAGCCTGAGCTGCCCTGGCCCAGCCCCAGCCGTGCCCTGGCTCCTGTCCCTGGCCCAGAGCAGAGATGGAGCTGCCCCTCGGGAGGAGCTGCAGCCCCGGGGAGCTCTGCCCTCACTCTGCTCCAGCTGAGCAACCCCAGAGCCCTCAGCTGCTCCTCACAGCCCCTCCAGACCCTTCCCCATCCTTTTAACATTTTCCAACAGCTTTAGATGGCTTTTTATCTTGTGCCCAAACAGCCCCAGGACTCAAGGTGAGGCTGCCCCAGTGCAGAGCAGGACAATCCTCCCCATGCCCTGATCCCCACCTCAGGCAGTCTGGGCATTCACCCACCTGGTGTAGCAGCAGAGCAGCCCTAAGAGACTTCAACAACCAAATCACAAACCATTAATTCTTTCAAGGAAGAAAAAATATCTACTTAAAATCTCCAGTGCTGACATTTAAGGTGATATTTCCAATCTCAATAAATTACCGAAGTTCCAGCAGTGTTTTGATTCCATTACCTTGAGTGCAACATGATGCTTTTAGTAAGGACACTCCTAGAGATTTTTATTTCACTGATTCTGAGATCTGATTCTCCCTCCTGCCTACTTTTAATTGCACTCTTCAAGTCTTGCCTTCCACTTGTCAGAGATTTGTAAATCAGCTGTGGAAAAACTCACCTATCAGCAAACTTGGCTTTTTAGGAAGCTGCATGGATTGAAGGAAAGAGGGAAATAGTCTTGTCTGATTATGAAAACATGAAATGCTTTCTGAATTAGTCCACTGAGCTATTAGCAGACACAAGAATGTACTGAATCCTCAGTCAGTCCCTGACACTGAACAACACATGTGGCAGAAGGTGCAGAGGGAGCAGAGCCCACCTGCCAGAGGCACACCAGGGATGTCACACCAGGGATGTCACACCAGGGATGTCACACCAGTGTCACAGCATGTCACACCACATCACACCAGGCCAAGCAGTGCAGTGCTCCCACCTTGGGCAAGTGCTTCATGACACACATGACCACTGGCTGTATCGAGGGCATCTTGACCAGGGAAAAGCTCTTCTCTAGGAGATCTTCCAGCTTCTTGTATCTGAAATCATGGAAAAACACCAGACTAGGCACCATGCAGCAGTAAAGGAACAAAGTGGCCACCTCAAAGCCACTGAACTCAGTCCCTGAGGAACCTTTAGAGAAGTCACTGCTGACAAACCTCTCCTCGACCTTCCCCTCCAAAGCGATGGCCGAGACTCTCTCCAGCAGCTTCTCCCGCAGCTCATCGAACACGGACTGGTGGAACTCGAGCCGAGGGGTGCCGTGCAGGTCCAGGAAGGGCAGGGCATACTGCAGCGAGGGCAGCAGCACTCCGTTCTCCGTCTGCAACACGGCCAGAGGAACTGACGGCGGCACTCGGGATAACAAACAAAGCCAGGAAAAGCCCGGACAGCACTGCGGACCGTGCCGTGCTCCCTGTCCCCGCTCGGCCCGGCCCCACACGGCCCCTAACGCACCTGGAACTGCTCGATGGCCTTCAGCGGCTCCGTGCAGTTCGTGAGGGTCTCCTTGAGATCCTCGCCGTTGGCCACTCCCAGCTCCTGCAGCCCCGCGTACATGTCGGCCTGGCCGGGCCCGCGGGGCCGCTCCCGGCTCAGATCCCGCTCCCGATCCCGATCCCGGTCCCGGTCCCGGTCCCGGCCCCGGTCCCGCCTCAGCTCCCGCCCCGGCCCCGCGGTCCGCCCCAGACTGCCCCCGCCGCGCGCGGGCCCCGCGCCGCAGCACCAAGGTTCCGCCTCACCAAGGTTCCGCGGGCGCTGCCCCGGCTGTCCCCGGGCTCCCCCCGGCCCGAGGAGCTCGGTGCGGCTCGGCTGAGCGCCGGGCAGGGCGGATGGAGCTCAGGGAGCCTTTGGACAGCGCTGTCAGGCACATGGAATCGCAGAATGACAGCATGGTTCGGGTTGGAAGGGACCACAGAGGGTCATCCGGGCCCACCTTCCTTTCCAAGCAGCGCCCTCCCAGAGCACACAGCACAGGGTGGTGTCCAGAGTGTGAAAAACGCATGTATTTTATGATTGGCTTTTCACAAATACTGAAATGAATATTATATGTGTTGTGTTAGAAAGTAATGCTGTATTAATTCTCTTAAGTACTGTGTTAAATATAGTTTTAGGTTCTAAAAATTGTTAAAATAGAAACGATGCTATGTAGGATACATTTTTAAAGAAAGGGCTTGCAGCCAGATAGCAGCCACAGGACACCTGAATCTTTCAGAGAAAGAGAATTTATTGCCCTCTTATCAGAAGAAACTAATTTCTTCCTGCCTTGAAGGCGCTGTTAGGATTTTTAGGAAGAAGTTGACGATGACCAGACAGAATCCTGTGTTTGAATGGAATTTATGCATCATGTATGAAGTGTATGAATATGCAACGGGCTATTGCTTTTAAGGGTTAATCCTTTGTTAACGTGGGTCCTTTTTCGGGCTCGTGCTGCCCAGAAAAAGATACCTGGACATCCACAACTCTTTGTATTTATTGTCTCATATTGTCCTAATTCAAATTGTCCAAATTATTATTATTCTAATTGTATTACTATTTTTATAACCATTTTATTACTATTAAACTTTTAAAATTTTAAAAACAAGTGATTGGCGTTTTTCACACAGAGGTTCTGGAATATCTCCAGTGAGGGAGACTCCACACCCTCTCTGGGCTGCCTGTTCAGTGCTAGGTCACCCACACAGGAAAGAAATTCTTCCCAATGTTTGGGTGGAACTCCCTGGGTGTCAGTGCTGCCTCTTGCCCACTGCTGGGCACCAGCAGAGTCTGGTCCATGCTCTGGCACTGCCCTTCAGACACTCATACACATCAATATGGTGAGAGATCCCCTCTGGGCTGTCTCTTCTCCAGGCTGAACAGGCCCAGCTCCCTCAGCCTTTCCTCGCTAGAGAAATGTTCCAGAGCCAGAAATGACCAACTCAGCAGCTTCCCACAGGACCTGCTGCAGGAGCTCCCACATGGAGGGACTTGTGGGGTGTCCTATGCAGGGCCAGGGGCTGGACTCGATCTTTGTGGGTCACTTCCAAACTGGGAGATTCTGTGAGTCCATGTTCCTATGCAGGGCCAGGGGCTGGACTCGATCCTTGTGGGTCACTTCCAAACTGGGAGATTCTGTGAGTCCACATTTTTATGCAGGGCCAGGGGCTGGACTCGATCCTTGTGGCTCACTTCCAACCCCAGAGATTCTGTGATTCCATGTTGCTATGTAGGGCCAGGAGTTTGACTCACTCCTTGTGGGTCACTTCCAGCCTGGGAGATTCTGTGATTCCATGTTCCCCTGCAGCAAAATTCAGGTTTCTGGGGGTGTCTGAGGCTTCCCTCCTGACTGATCTGGGCAGACAGGAATGAAAAGAGGAAACATCACCAAAAACAGGGAAGTGGAATTTCCCCATTCCTAGTTTGATTTTCAGATCCATGACCAGTCTGTGGACATGAGCAATCAGCCAAATGCCTCAGTCTGAGCAGCCACAGGGTTTTGTTCACAATTTCCATTTCAGAGATGAGACTTTGTGGCGCTGGCAGGAGAATGCAGGCCTGTGTTTCACGAAGCCTGAGCCCTGGTTATTTTCCATAGGGAGGCTGTCAAGAAGAGGGGCTCAAGCCCTCAGAAATAAAGTAAATCCAGTGACAAGCAGTTTCCCCAACTTCTAACGTGGAAGCTCACACTGCCAGACGTGGAATACCAAAGGGATGAGTTTTGGCTGCTTTCTGCTCCTTACCCAGCTGAGTTAAGCCCACATTTGTGTTTACCTCAGCCCCGCTGCCTGGGGCAGTTTCGAGGTTGCAGCGGTGCCGTTGCACAGGCCGGGCACGGAGCCCTCCTGTTGTTTCTGGGCAGCAGGGATGGAAGGGAAAGCAGAGCAGCCTGACACATCACAGCCAGGCCCACGCTCCCTGTGCTCCCTGTGGCTTGGGGCTGGGCTCAACTCAGAGCCTGGCCCCGGCCACGCCTTTCTGCTCTTTTTAAAGGGTGCAGAAGCAGCTGGTTTGCTGCTGCACGGCTTCCTCTGTGGGGAGAGGAGAGAGCAGCTCCCTTCATGTCCTGGCGAGAGCTGCTGCCCCCCTGGCTGGTGATCGTGGCGGGGCTGACGGGCATCGTGCTGCTCTGTGTCTCCACCAAAGATGTGCCCATGGCCCCACTCAGGACCAAGGTAAGGCTCTCCAGGGGGAGACAGGCAGCTAAGCTGGGCTGATTTCTTGCTTTGGGCATTATTTTATTATTGAGCTGCTTACAAATCGAGGAGGGAACTGGGACAAGACTGTCAGGACAGGTTGGCATCTTTTAACATGCTGGAGGTTTTCAAACCAGAAACAAGCCCAGCACTTTGGTCAGGGAATACAGGCTGGAAATGGTCCATGGATCAGTGGAGATGCTCAGGGCAGGCTGAGGGGAGGCAGCCCATGGCAGGAGCTGCCCCAGAGCAACAAAGAACCAGTGGTGTCAGTGCAGGGAAAGAGCTAGGTCCCTCTCCAAAGTCAGTAGGAATGTGCCCCTGAACTGCTGCTTCTGTCCTAAAAACAAATTGTCTTTCATGCCTTCTTCTCTTTGGTCCTGTCTTGATTTAAGTCAAAGAGCCAGTGTGCTCCTCACAGCAGGGTCAGGTCTGGGGGGGTTAATGCCCACCTGCTGTCTCTTGATGCTCCCATTGCTGAGGTGAGCTCAGTGGCACACCATGGTTCAACCCAACAGAAGGAGGCTATCCTGTGTGTTCAGAGATAGCACCCCTCCTCCATGTTCCTCTCAGAAACAAATCTGGATTAAAACCCCCCTTATTGCTCCATGTTCTGTCCTTTCCTGCTGTTGAGCTGGACATAAATGTGATGATGGTGATCCCTCCCCTTGTCCCTTGTGCTCCCAGCAGCAACCTCTAATTTTCTGAAGGAGGAAAAAAAAAATCAATCCATATTTCTCCACCAATGCCATTCCTTTCTTCCTCTTCTGCAGCAGCCAACATGTCCCTGCTAGAAAGCCGAGCTGTCACTGGTGTGGGAGGGTGCCAGCAGGCTCGGGCAGGGAGCTCCAGCTCCTTTCCTTCCGCATTGCTGCCCCAGCCCAGCCCTGGCCTGGGTGCCTGGACTGGTGCAACTGGGAGCTCCAGGAGGGCAGCAGGCAGCCAGCCTCACTGAGAGCCTGCAGCCAGCTCAGTCTGCTGCTGAAACCCTTCTGGTGGCATTAACATCAGCCTCTCAGGAGGTTTCTCCTCCCACTCAGTCCCAGCTCTGTTTGTGGGTGAGATCCAGCTTCGACCACGCACTGCCATGCAGCTCATGGGTCTCCTTCCTGCCTGGGTAGGAGATATCCCAAACTGGGGTCATGTAATAGGAGCAGAGGAGCCCCAGGCTGGCTCTGGGGCTATTTGGGGTGTGGGGACATCCAGAGCTGTGCTGCAGGGTAGTCCAGTGGCCTCCACTTGCTCATCCTCATATACTGGGAGCAGCAAGGCTGGGTCAGCAGCAAACAGACAAACACTGGGGACAAAGAGACAGAGAGCCGCCAGGGGACAAGGGGCTGAGCTGCTCATTCCACTGCTGCTGCCCTTCCTGCCAAGACATCATCTCTGTCTCTGAGGGCTGCTGTGCTGTACAATGTCTGTGCTGGTTGCTGCAGCTCCCACAGCTCTGCACACATCAGGGCAAACCTAGCCTGGTCACACCATCACTGCAGTGGGACATCAAAGAGACACAGGGCTCCTTGGGACAAGTGAGCTGCAGCCCTCCAATCCCTGCACAAAAGCCTGAGCAAACCAATCAGCAGCAGTTTGAGTCCCAGAATCCATGCAGAACTCATACAGTGCCATCTCCCACTGCTTTAGGACCTGTTTTTCCTGAGCTCCAGGTGGCTCAGCTCTCAGGGGAAGCCCTCTGCCTGGTTTCAGGAGCAGCTCCAGCACACGCCACTGTAGGGCTGATGTATTTCTGGGCGTTTCTCCACTCCTGCTGTTCCTCATATATATTCAGAAATGCAGATGGTTCCCTGCAAATCCTCATCATCTTCTGGCTTTGCCTGCTCTTTGAATGTTAACAAGCAAACTCAAACACTGCAGTGCAGGGGTCACCCAGAATACCTGTATATGCTGGGTAACCCTACAATATCAATCAGCATGCATTTCAGTAGTGTTTTTCAGCAGAATGTTCTGGGGTTTTTCCAGTATGGCATTGTTCTGGATGCTGGTCCATCCCGCACCATCCTCTTCATCTACCAGTGGACAACCACCAAGGCAAACAAGACCGGGGTGATCAGAGGATGCAGTTCCTGTCCTGTGCAAGGTAAGGTGCCCATTTCCTGCTCAATGGACTGTGAGACTGCCATGGGATAGATGGAAAAACAGAGACCTGTGCATGGACCAGTGCCATAAATTCCTTGGCTCCTGCACCACCCAGCTGTGCACAGAAATGGTGAAGCACAAGTTGCTTCTTTCAGCATGGCTCTTCTCCACTGGGCAGATTTAGCCACACACAGCTGGGCATCAGGCACTTGGCAGTAGCAGTGTCAGGATTTTGGGGCTGCTGCAGGCAGGGAAGCATGCAGAGAGGATGTGGCTGCTCCTGTTGCCCACGTGAATCAGTGGTAGAGCCAAGGTTGCTGGAGCTTCTCACCCAGGAGAGGCAGTGAACAGCAATGGAGACAAATCTGACTGCAGAATGATTCCTGGTATCTTCTGCCTCCTCCTGACTGTGCCCTGGGCAGTGAGTGGGGTAGCTCCAGGACAACAGAGCTGAAAAAACTCCAATCCCCCATATGGCATTTGACAGCACAAGCATGAGTTCAGCTTGCCTTTAGGTGTCCCATTTCAGAAAAGTTGGGGGTTTTCCTCACAAATTTGGATCAGTTTGGCCCTGCCAATGCCAGCTGAGAGGGTTTCATGCATTAATGCATGGGGTTTTCCTTCCCTATCTCCTAATCTTGCTTTGATGTTAAAGCCTGGTTGTAGTGGGATGCTGGGAAGGACTGAGCCCTCAGCAGAGTGTGCTGGGGGAGGGCAGCTGCACAGCAAGCAGGGATCAGGGTTTGTGCCCTTGCAGGCTGTAAACAACACAAATCACACACAGAAGATGCAAGAAAGGCTCCCTGGAACCTTGTTCATGTCCCTCATTCAGTGGCTGGGTTCAGCAGCAGCTCTGTTTGCTGCCAGCAGCAGCACAAGAGGCCCAGGCAGGGCTGGAGCCCAGGTGTGAGTGGCCCTGCCTGAATGGCAGCACAGCCACAGAGAGCAAAGCACCTGCTGAGGGAGTCAGGAGGGTGGGGAAGGGAAACTCTCCTTCAAAACCAACATTTAAGACCCCACTGACTTGCTGGAAAAATGAGTCAAGGCTGGCACACAGTTTCCCTCTGCAGAGCCCTGGCTTCCTCTAGGGCAGGGGTGTCTTGCTTGCCAGCAGGGCTCAGTGGCTGGGGGACAGAGCTGACACATCAGCCTCTGTGTCCTTTGCTTATTTCTATAGCAACTAAAGCCACACTTCTTCCTCTGTGGGCTGAGACAGCCTCAGCTGTTGCAGCAGTCATGTGGCTGGTATAGATGTCTCAGCTGCAGAGCTAGGGTAGCCTTAGTGTAATTTGGGATTTCTGTGCACATTTTGGTCTCACTTCCATATTTTAGTAGGATGGATACCTGGAAGACTGTGATGGTGTTCACAGGGGTCCGAGGATGTGGGAAGAGACGAGGATCTGACTCCATGTTTCAGAAGGCTGATTTATTATTTTATTATATATATTACATTAAAACTATACTGAAAGAACAGAAGAAAGGATTTCATCAGAAGGCTGGCTAAGAATAGAATAGGAAAGAATGATAACAAAATCTTCTGTCTCAGACAGAGAGTCCAAGCCAGCTGACTGTGATTGGCCATTAATTAGAAACAACCACATGAGACCAATCCCAGATGCACCTGTTGCATTCCACAGCAGCAGATAATCATTGTTTACATTTTGTTCCTGAGGCCTCTCAGCTTCTCAGGAGGAAAAATCCTAAGGAAAGGATTTTTCATAAAACATGTCTGTGACAGAAGACCTCCTTCATTCCACCTGTGAGAGGTTCTGTCTTAAGCATGTCCTAGGATAGCAATCTCTGGGGTAACAGCTCTCACAGTTCTCCCATAACTTCCCTTGAAATTCCATTCTGTTCCATGGTCCTCAGGTCCAGGAGTCTCCAGCTACTCAGATTCTCCTCAGAAAGCTGGGAAGAGCTTGGAGCCATGTTTGAACTGGGCCCAGAACGAGATCCCAGCAGAGCAGCACAGCCAAACCCCCCTGTACCTGGGAGCCACTGCCAGCATGAGGCAGCTGAAGTGAGTGAATATTGCAAACCCACACCCAGAGACCAGCACACATCACAGGATCATTCTGTAACAGCCATCTCACCTGGCTGCTCTGCAGGGTGAGCCATCCCTAATGTGCTAGCCAGGTAAACCTTCCTCAGGCCCTGAGGAGAGGAGCATGGCAGGGCTGTGTCTCCATGTGCTGCCCCAGGCAGCCATGAAGATGACAGTCCTGCAACTGCTGCCAGGCTGGCAGTGTCTCCTTCACAATTACACTTTCACAATTAGTGATTGGGAAAACACCCATCAGTCTGGAAGCTCAAGTGGTTTCAGTTTGTGTGACAGCCCACGTGGGCTTGCAGGAGTGTTTCTTGTAAGCACACTGGAAATGGTGGTGGGAAGGTTCCCCTTATCCCACACACTCTTGTGGACCCTCTTCTCAGTCACATCACTGGGACCTTTATCTCCTTTTAGACACTGGGGAAAAGTGAGGTCTGGAGGGGACAGGCCAGTGGGATAGGGCCAGAGGATTTCTCAGTGACAGAGGGTACTGAGGTCCTAAATTCTTAAACAAGTGGCATAATTGTTCAAACCATCCCTCTGCTGCTCTTGCCCCCAGTGCCATGTGAGGGGAGAGGGAAGCAGCAGCAGGAGTGGGATTGTCACTGTGGTTTTGGGCTACTCCCAAAGTAGGGAACACAGCAGAAGCCCTGCAGTGTGCCCCCACTGCAGGCAGCTCCTGGCAGGGTCCTGTAACCTCAAATGTGCTTTCTTTTTCTTTTGTGTTTAGCCTCACCCATCCCATCCTCTCTGCCAGTCTCCTTGCAGCTCTGACTGGCACCCTGAAGTCATCCCCCTTCAACTTTCAAGGGGCACAAATCCTGTCCAGCCCAGAGGAAGAAGCATTCAATTGGGTTGCTGCTAACTACGTCCTGGAGAACTTCTTCAGGGTAAAGGATGATTCTCCCTGGGGCACACAGGGCTGGGCTGAACAGAGAGAGCCACAGAGACAAGTGGTGGGATGGGCAAACCCCTGTACTTAAAACAATGCTTCAGCATAACTTCCACTGCCTTTCAGAGGAGGCAGCTTAGATCCAGCACCAGCTGGTTGAGGGCCTGGCACAGGGTGCCCAGAGCAGCTGTGGCAGCAGCTGTGGCTGCCCCTGGATCCCTGGCAGTGCCCAAGGCCAGGCTGGGCAGGGCTGGGAGCAGCCTGGGACAGTGGGAGGTGTCCCTGCCATGGCAGGGGGTTGGAATGAGGTGAGCTTTAATATTCCTCCCACCCCAAACCATTCTGTGATTCCATTATAATAACTAGGCTGAAGAACCAAATCTCTGCTCTGGCCTTCCATGAACTATCCATGCATCCTTCCATGAACTGTCCATGATAGTTGCCCCATCAGACCTGGGGCTCCCTGGCCAGCACATCCAGGATGCTCACATGGATGACCTTACACAGCCTGGCCATGGGGCATCCCCAAGAACTCCACTGCAGCTGTAGCTCAGTGCCTCTGTCAAACAGGAGCTGCTGTTTGTGCTGTGGGATTCCCACTGGAGTCCAGCTGGCCCATGGGGAGTCCTGTGGATGGTAGAGAAGCAGATTCTGTTGCTGCCAAAGAAAAGCCTCTCTCAGTGAGACACCAGGGAGGCCTGCTCTGTATTTAGAAGGTACTTGCTAAACAAAAAGAAAATAATTTCAGTTTTCTTGTTTCACCCATCACTTCTCAAGCCAAAGGGTCTCAAAAATAACTCAGAGGGTGAGAGAAAGGTGGGTTGGACTGAGTTATTCCTCATCAGGGATGTGAAAAGCAGCTCTGATAACCAGCAGCAAGCACACACTGGTTAGGGGAGGGTCAGACCTCCTCCAGCCAGGCACATTGTTTACCCCATGTAAACTCTCCTGCCCATGCTGTGAACTTCAGCATTGCCAAAGTCAGTTCTGCAGGACTGCAGGAGATGATGCCACAGGGTTCCTCTGACAGAAGGATCACTTTAGCAGCAAGGCAGCACTTGAAACCTGTATCTGCCCTCTTGGAAACATCCCTGCCACTCCCCAGCACCCTCTGCACTGTCCCCTTCTGCCTGCTGGCACCACTGCCAGTGCAGCCAGCCAGCCTGGGCAGCCCTGTTTGCCCCCACAGGCTGTGGGAAGGCTCTGTGCAGGTGGCAGTGCCTGTACACTGGCTCCTCTGTTCCCTCCAAAGCCACTGCTTCAGCATCTTTATGTCCTGTGGGCAAAAAAGAGTTGGGCTGTGGGCACCATGGAGCTGCTTTCCCTCTCTGTGCAATAATGGTGGCACCAATGGTGGCACCTGGCTGTGACTGAGATGCAGGAGTCTCAAGGATTGACCTCTCTTGTTCTTTTTGGGTCAGTACGACTGGCAAGGACAGCTGGTGCCCTCCAGGAAGGGCATGGCAGGAGTGCTGGCCGTGGGAAGAAGCTCAGCACAGCTCACTGCCGAGCTGCCAGAGGAGCAGCAGAGCCCAGAGCAGGCAGTGAGGCTGCAGCTCTACGGGCACACACACAGCGTGCACAGCCGGCAGTGCCCCTGCCACGGCACCGAGCGGCTGCGCAGCGGCCTGGTCAGCGTGCTCCTGCAGGTGAGTGTGAGTGTGAGAGTGAGTGTGAGCGTGCTCCTGCAGGTGAGTGTGAGTGTGAGTGTGTCTGGTCAGCGTGCTCCTGCAGGTGAGTGTGAGTGTGTCTGGTGAGCGTGCTCCTGCAGGTGAGTGTGAGAGTGAGAGTGAGTGTGTCTGTGAGCATGCTCTGCAGTGAGTGAGTGGAGTGTGAGTGTGTCTGGTGAGCGTGCTCCTGCAGGTGAGTGTGAGTGTGAGAGTGAGTGTGTCTGGTGAGCGTGCTCCTGCAGGTGAGTGTGAGTGTGTCTGGTGAGCGTGCTCCTGCAGGTGAGTGTGAGTGTGAGAGTGAGAGTGAGTGTGTCTGGTGAGCGTGCTCCTGCAGGTGAGTGTGAGTGTGAGAGTGAGTGTGTCTGGTCAGCGTGCTCCTGCAGGTGAGTGTGAGAGTGAGTGTGTCTGGTGAGCGTGCTCCTGCAGGTGAGTGTGAGTGTGAGAGTGAGTGTGTCTGGTGAGCGTGCTCCTGCAGGTGAGTGTGAGTGTGTCTGGTGAGCGTGCTCCTGCAGGTGAGTGTGAGAGTGAGAGTGAGTGTGAGTGTGTCTGGTGAGTGTGCTCCTGCAGGTGAGTGTGAGTGTGAGAGTGAGTGTGTCTGGTGAGCGTGCTCCTGCAGGTGAGTGTGAGTGTGAGAGTGGAGTGTCTGGTCACAGATGCTCCTGCAGGTGAGTGTGAGAGTGAGTGTGTCTGGTGAGCGTGCTCCTGCAGGTGAGTGTGAGTGTGTCTGGTGAGCGTGCTCCACTGCAGTGTGAGTGTGAGTGTGAGAGGGAGTGTGAGTGTGAGAGTGAGTGTGAGTGTGTCTGGTCAGCGTGCTCCTGCAGGTGAGAGTGAGTGTGAGTGTGTCTGGTGAGTGTGCTCCTGCAGGTGAGTGTGAGTGTGTGCTCTCTGTGCTCATCCAGGTGAGTGTGAGTGTGTCTGCTCTCTGTGCTCATCCAGCTGAGTGTCTGCTCAGGGGCCCAACACCACCAAAAGGCAGCTGCACAAGGTGTGGAAATGAGCAAAGTGTCAATCACTTTGAAGTCAATTCCTCTTTAGTAGAGGCTGTTTCCATCCAGTGCATTTGTAAAGCAGACACACAGGCACCAGTTCAAGGGTTTCCTCCTTACAGGTTCTATTTGGCTCCTACTTAACACACACAAGCAAAAAATTGCTCTTCAGAGGTGTCAACATCACCTTCAGGGTGAGGAGAAGCAAGGCTTGCCTTGGCTCCCAGGAACTGCTCCTCCATCCTAGAATGGGAGCACCCAGGAACCAACTGGGACCTTCCATTTGGGGTATTTCCTTTGCTGACTTTAACCCTGAAGCATCTTTAAAAGAGCAATATTTCATTTTGAAAACATGCCAGTGTTTTGGTTCTTCCAAGCTTTATTTCGCTTGGGGAATGGGGAGGGGGGGAGGAAAAGAGTGGTATAGGATGGTACAAACTCAAGAATCACCGTAGTCCTCATCAAAATGATGTTTTCCAGGAATTAACTGCTCCCTGCCCATTCACTTTTTTCCCTGTAAACATGACTTGCCCTTATTTGAGACCTGAATGTCACACATTGAACACCAATTTCACCACAGTTATAGGGCTAAATTGCTAGAGATAAGAACCACTGATTCTTGTGGGGCTGAACCATCTGGAAGGCAGATCAGAACAGCCTCCTTCTTGCAACTAGAGAGAGCCCAGGATGCATGGAATTGTATTTGTGCTCTGAGGGAGGGTGGTAGGGCTGGGACTCATCACCTCTCAGCACCTCCAGTCACTGACCCTGAGCTCAGCTGGCACCTGCCTGGGCCTCGTGGTTGATTCTAGATTTGCCATAAGATTTGGCAAAGCTTTCACAGCCTCCCTGCTCAATCTCAGCACTGTGGTGCTTGGGTAAGGCTGTTCCTAACCATCTTACAGTCTGTCTTCCTGTGTGAAGCCCTGGATGCCAATGTCCTCTCTTGCTCCTTGTTTTATTGTGCCTCCAGGATCAGAGAGGGGCTAAAACCGTGTCCAATCCCTGCTGGCCCCTCACCTACTCCCAGGAGGTGCAGTGGCAGTCGGTGCATGCTGGGCCTTGTGCTGCCAGGGGTGACACAGGGGACATCCCTGGCCCCAAGGAGCTCTTCAACATCACAGGCTCCAGCAACCCCACAGCCTGCATGAACCTCGTGCAGAGCCTGCTCAACTCTTCCTCCTCCTCCTGCAGCTTCTTCAGCAGTGACCTCAAGCCCCTTCAGAGCAGGCTTCTGGTGAGTTCTCATTTACACTGGGGTAAGCAACTGGCATGAGGAACCCATGAAATGGGACCAGTTTGACCATTAATCAATACAGTGGGAACATCCAGACCATGACACTCCTCCCTCTCCCCCTCATTGCCACACAGCTGTTCAAACATGGACCACTGGCTTCCCACAGGGGCTGTGGGGGAGCTTTTTCCATCTGTGTGTCTTCAATGTCTGCAGCTGAGACCAACTCTAGGGCTCCATGGAGCCAGCAGGGATGGGACAGCCAGGAGTGAGTGCAGAGCAGGAGCCAGCAGGGATGGGACAGCCAGGGGCTGTGTGCTGAGCAGGAGCCAGCAGGGATGGGACAGTCAGGAGTGAGTGCTGAGCAGGAGCCAGCAGGGATGGGACAGGCAGGAGTGAGTGCAGAGCAGGAGCCAGCAGGGATGGGACAGGCAGAAGTGAGTGCTGAGCAGGAGCCAGCAGGGATGGGACAGTCAGGGGCTGTGTGCTGAGCAGGAGCCAGCAGGGATGGGACAGTCAGGGGCTGTGTGCTGAGCAGGAACAGCAGGGATGGACAGCCAGGAGTGAGTGCAGAGCAGGAACCAGCAGGGATGGGACAGTCAGGGGCTGTGTGCTGAGCAGGAGCCAGCAGGATGGGACAGTCAGGGGCTGTGTGCTGAGCAGGAGCCAGCAGGGATGGGACAGGCAGGAGTGAGTGCAGAGCAGGAGCCAGCAGGGATGGGACAGGCAGAAGTGAGTGCTGAGCAGGAGCCAGCAGGGATGGGACAGTCAGGGGCTGTGTGCTGAGCAGCTCTTCTCACACCAGGTCTGTGGCAAAGGTGGAGATCTTCTGCTCCTCTCTTCCAAACTTCTGGTCATGCTGCACCACAAGCACCTTTCTTCCTGAGAACTTGGACTTAGTGGCCAAAGTCACTGGATTGTGAAGGCAGGAGTAGCTCAAGATCCTAGGACAAGCTGAGGGCATTTCCAGGGAGGGTAACTGGAAATTTCCCCAGCTCCCTGCTCCTGAGTCTGCCATGGACATGGTGCTGAGGAGCATCAGGATCATCTCCCAGTCCTCAGCACTGGTGAGGTTACACCATGAATATTGTGCTCAGTTTTGGGCAAGAAAGGCATTGAGGGGCTGGAACATGTCCAAGGAAGGGGCTGGAGCCCCAGGAGAGGCTGAGGGAGCTGGGAAGGGGCTCAGCCTGGAACAAAGGAGGCTCAGGGGGCCCTTGTGGCTCTGCACAGCTCCTGACAGGAGGGGACAGCTGGAGGGGTCGGGCTGTGCTCCAGGGAACGGGACAGGAGGAGAGGGAACAGCCTCAGGCTGTGCTAGAAGTTTAGACTGATATATTTGGATATTCGGGAAAATTCCTTCACCAAAATGGTAGTCAAGCCCTGGCATGGGCTGCCAGGGCAGTGGTGGAATCACCATCCCTGAAGGGCTTTAAAACCTTTGTAGGATGTGGCACATGGAGACATTGTTTAGTGGTGGGTTTGGCAGTGCTGGTTAATGGTTGAACTTGACTTTAGACATCTCCTGCAACCAATATGATTTTTTGATTCTATGACCAGTCTACTTATCCAGGCAGGCCAGGAATGCTGCAGGATGCACGCTAGGAACAGATCTGTTTCCATCTCCACACAGCACCAGCTCTGCTCATGTCCCTTGAGCCCTTCCAAGGCCCTGGAACAAACCCTGCACCCCAAGGGCACCCTGGCAATGCCCAGCCACTGCCCCTCACTTCCCCAGGGGCACTTTCTGGTGTGCAGGGCAAGGACACAGGGCACAGTCCCACTGATTATTATTTCTGCTGCTCTCGTAGGTGGTTTCTGAGGCCATGGACTTCCTGAGAGGAGCTGCACCTTCTGCTGACTTGGGCCAGGCTGTCCAGAGGCTGTGTGGGATGTCTGTCCAAGAGGTAACTGTGGAGTAACTCGGTGTTCAGGGAGGGGGGAAGCAGGGAACAGTTTGCTGCAAAAGCCCTCAGGGCTCAGACTGACAGATCTGTAACTTACTGGCTCCCTCAGGGAAAATTTTGGATTTGTCTGGATTTTGTGGGTTTTGTTTTTTTGTGAGGCTTTTCTTTGTTTTTCTTGTTTGTATTTTTTTTACTTTGAAGAAACAAGCTCCATTTATTTTCTTTCCTCTCAAATCCCAGCTGCTGCTGGTAACACCTGGACCTAATTAAATGAAAAGCCACAAATACCTTTTACAGTATTTTAAGGAGTAAATAGGAAAGTTGTCTACTCACTCCTGCACATCACCTTGGTCTTTCTGTTATCCTTCTGTCCTTAAGTGCAAGGGACACATCCACTCAGACTCCAGGGTTGCTCCCATTTCACCTGGCCCCAGGGAGCCCAAGCCAGAGGGAGTTTGTCACTTCTTTCCCTGAGTTGGTGGTTATGAGGTCACCCTCATTTGCATTTACACTGATGGAGCATCCACAGTAACATTCAAATGGGGCAATTTCTCCAGGGTTTGTTAATGAGCCATAAGCAATGCCCTAAAGCATTCTCTTCTGGAAGGAGGAGAAAGATCCCGATGTTCCAGTTGGGAGAAAGGCTGCAGCATCAGCTCAGCTTAATTAGAGAGCAGGGAATCAATCCTACCAAGCAATTCACCAGCAAGGCAACCTGGCTGTCAGTCCTGCTGCTCTTGGATCTGGCTTAGATGGGAACAAAGTAACAGATGACATGGATTTCTACCCCACAGCCCAGTGAGTGCAGGAAATGTGGTTTCAGTCTGCACAGGACACAAACCCCTCCTCCAGTCCCACAGTCAGTTTTAGAACAGGAAAGGAGAGGCTGTAGCAGGCCTGAAATTCGCTATTGAGTATTTACTTCTTTTCTTTTTCTTCCCCATCTTTTTTTTTTTTTTTTTTGGTTGTTGTTCTGGAAATGGCACCAGCTGATTAAGGAGTCCCAAGCAAGCCTGGATACACTTGTTGATTACTGCACTGTGTCTGCCTTCATCTTCCATCTCAGTACAAGAGGATACACACTTGACTTTGAGCAGCCTGCCTGGACTGCATTCCAGAAGGTCAGTTCCTACAGCCCAGTGCTCCCAGTGAGCAGGAGGCTGCTCCCAGCACAGCCAGCCTGCTCCCACACTGACAGGCCTCACCAGCTGGGCTTCTCCAGCATCACAGTTTTGTAAAATGGATTCACACTTGTGATAAACAAGAAAACCAGTGTCAAAGAGCCAGGGATTAGACTTGTCCTCTCTGAAAACACATGGGTCAAAAATCTTCTCTGGATCAGCACCATCTTTAGAAATCTGTGTTGACAGGGAAGGAAGTCCAGCTTGATCTTCACTTAATGCTAAGGACAAGCTGCTGGTAACATTTGCTTCCCTACCTTTTTGCAATCACCTTTATACTCATGAGGGTTGATAAATATCATCATAGAATCCTAGACTGGTTTTGGACTGGAAGGAAACTTAAAGCTCTTCCCATTCCACCCCCTACCATGGGCAGGGATACCTTCCACTATCCCAGGTTGCTCCAAGCCCCAGTGTCCAACCTGGCCTTGGACACTTTCAGAGATCCACAGCTCCTCTGGGCACCCTGTGCCAGGGCCTCATCACCCTCCCAGAGAAGAATTTCTTCCTAATATCTAATAATCTAACCTAATCTGTAATAAGGTCTGAAACTGCTCCAGGATCTGGAGGCCCTAAAGACAGGGGAATTTGATTCAGGTCATTCCCTTCACAAAAGAAAAGAAAGCCTGTTCCCAGACCTCTTCACAACTGACAGTCACAGCCATGGTCCCACTGAACAGGGCCAAGTAATGACCATCAGAAAAGGCAAGGTAATGGGGTAGGTCCAGGACCCCCACTTTTCCAGGAGTGAAACCCAGGGAGCTCAGCCTGAAAAGACAGAGACAAGCAACCTAAACCATAGGTGTGAGGTTCAACCAGGGCCAGAGAGACAACTATCCACAAATGCAGACTTGAGATCCACTAGAAGAACCCATCAGTAAGCAGAGAACAGCACTCCCGTAGAGCAGAGTTCAGGAGAGAGGGGCTGCCCAGAGCTTACATGGAGTGCCCATGCCCATGGGCAGAGGTGTGGGTGGAAGTGCCATTAAGGCCTGTTGGTGTTTTCAGGGCACTCAGAGTGGGAGAGCTCCTCACTGCAAGCCAAATCCTTGGATCAGTCTCAGATAATACATCCAAAGCCTTGGGCCCATGCACACAAACACAGCTGGGGTCCAGGCCACCTCCTTCTCTTCTGACCTCTCCTTTTTATTTCAACAGATGGGTGACAGATCATCTGGCTGGACTCTGGGCTACCTGCTGAGCCTGACCAGCAGCATCCCCCAGGACAGCCCAAGCTTCCTCAAGGGCATTGAGCCGGGGGTCTGGTCCTTGCTCCTGATCCTCTTCGTGGTGCTGCTCGTGGGCTCCTTCCTGCGCATCTCGTACCGAGTGATGGCCAAGGAGAGCAGCTCCAGCCACAGGAACAGCAGCGTGTTCGATGACTGATGGCTCTCTGTGACTCAGCACAGTTAACAGGGTCCAGACACAAATCACACTGCAGGATGCAAGTGGTTTTCCTGCAGGGCTCCCAGCAACTTGCTGGTACTTGCACTGCTGTACTTTGAGACAATGGAGCCTGCTCCACAGGAAGTCTGTGATTCCTGGTGGATGGCAAGCTACTCATTCTCCAAACAAGAACAGCCTGCATGGCTCTTCCTTGGGCTACAGCTGGGATTACTCATGTCAGACCTGAAATGATGCCTCTGAGCAGGCAGGCCCTGAGCTCTTGTGAAGCTCATGCTGTATAATCCTGTCAAATCAGAAGAGGTGGTGTCTGAAAAATGTGCTCTGTCCCCTTCTGTGGCCTCTCGAGAGATGATACCTGCAGTATTGCCATTAGTGAGGACTGGAAACACAGTCAGAATGTAAGAGCCAACTGCTTCCAGATATTTTCTGCCCGATCTGTCTGTGCTTTCATGTCACTGATGATGGCCACATGTCCCTTCCAATGAGCACTCCTTGCTGACCAGGAATCCTTCAAAACCAACCCTTCTTAGTCTTGGCCTCTACAAAATGTGCAGTGGATCAAAGGAGAAGCAAAGGGCACAGACACACAGCTGAGGTTTTGCCTCTCAGCTGAGTCATGGCCACACAGGGTTAAAATTGCCAATTTAAACTGTTTAGCAAGGACTCAGATGAACACATTTAATTTCACATTTGCTAAAGCTGGGCTCATGCTGGGCTGAGGCTCACCTGTTTGTTCATTTGCACTGACCTGCTTCTCTTGCTGACTCTGGAAGTGTCTGAGCTGACGCTGCCCTTCAGACCAGAGCAGACTCAGGAACAGAAGCTTTCCTAATTGTCACTTTCATATTTCACCATGACCAGAGGTACTTTATGATCTAATAATCAGGATTCCCCTGGGACCTGCAGTCATCCCAGCTCCTCTGGTCTGTCCTGCACGTCTGAAAGATGAGGTGCTGTACAAATTCTGAGTTACTGTGAAGAACAGGGATCGATTCACAAGCACTGTCCTTTGACTGAGGCATTTAGAGCTTTCTTCTCAACTGCTTCAGAGCCTTAAAACACACAGACTGTTAAGAGCCTCAGGGATGAGTGTCCCCAAGGCTTTTCAGACCACTTTAAACAGAAATGTAAATGCTCACAGATGCAGTGGTGAGCCTTGCAGGATTTTTAAAGCTACCATGGCACCTAAATCCTTTCAAATCTGATTATTCGTCCCTTGTGCTCCCAACTGATAATATAGGACACACACACCCCATAATATTGGGGTATTCATGCATTTTCAGGCCAATTAATGAAGGTTTGGAACCTGCCAGTCAAGTTTAGAGGGCTGTGGAAACAGACTTAAGCTTCATATTCATTTCTTTGAGTTGCACGTTAGATATTTTTAATTGTATCATGTCATTAAAGATGTTTGAATAGACTGTCTGTGTTATTCTTGGCAAGAGATCAAAGCAGGGGGGTTATTGTGAACACAGAGTGTTTCAGGGAGCAGGATGGGGGTGCTGTTGCTGTTTTTACTCGAGAGCTGTTTTGCTGTGTGCTTTTGGGGTACACAATGAGAACCCCTGAAGGCACTTTGCAGTGAAAGAAAAAGATTTCAGATAACCTGACTGCTGGGATTTAGCTGATGAGAGACATGCCTACACCTTTTGATGTGTTCTTTGCTCAAACCATCTGAAGAAGGTAGGAGGCATCCAGGCAAGGGGGCAGAGAAAAAATAAAGAGGTTATCATGGAGTCAGCAATATCAGGGAAATTCCTGAGACTTCATTCATCCTGCAATCCTTGAACAGTGACCTGACAGCACAGGGGTGAGCTCTGGGATTCCTGGCTCAGATTTGGAACCTGCTGAGGAAGAATCCCAGCACTGTCAGAAATGGAAAGAAGGCAGTGAGATGCCAGGAACTCCTGGACTCCAGGTGCTCTGGCCTGTCAGTCACTGCACCTTCCTGAACTGGAACAGATCACAGGGTCCAAGAGAAAAGGATGTCAGCCAGACCTTCCCCAAGCTCTTGTTTAGAAGCTTTGGGACTTCCACACAGATAATAAGTGAGTAATTAGGCAATGAGCTCAGCGTGGCCTCCTGACACTTCACTTTTGCCTTGCACATGCCACTGAATTAAATCCCTGCCCCCTGAGCCACCCTGACAATGAACACTGCTCTGCCATGAAGAAAACCACAACCACTTCTTTTTCTGACAGATAAAAACATTTATAAATGTTTTTACTAGACGATAAGATAGATTGAGATTTTTAAACTGGTGTTTTGGTAACAAAAAAGGCATAAAATAACAAAATGGGGACCCATGAGAAGAAAGGAGACTAATCCTGGTAACATATTCCTTCCTCCCAGCTCTCTGTAGAGCAGCTTGTACATGTCAGCCCCACAACACCTTTGCAGAATAAACCTCCAGACTGCCTGGACAGGCAAAATCTACTTAAAAGGAGATTCTAGATGAACTCACTCACTTTGAAACAGAGATGCTTGCAGGTCTTTGGTTACAATTCAACTGTGGAAACGATAAATAATGAGGATTTTCTAACTGTCTGTAAATTCCATATTTTATACACAAGGCCCTCGCTTCTCACTCAGGCTGGACCATGGCAGATAATAAAGTCTGCTCATGTGCAACTGCAGTTCTGCTGCTGTCAGCAATTACCAATAGGAAGGAAATAAAAGTATTAAAAAATTGACACCAGAAAGGACTTTGTCTATTTTGGTTTCAGACACACAACAGGGTGACTGATCTGCCCCTGGCTATTAGGGCTGTCATTTAGGCATCCCAAAGCACCAGGGGTTCTCACCAGTACACCCCATCTGAGTTGTCCCAATGAATTCCCATGAATTTTGAGGGAAATAGTTTGCTGCCTGCAGTTCCCCTCTGCAGCACCCACAGGGCCTAAGTTGTTTCTTTCTTCCCATTCTGACATACCTGGGCTCCCTGTGGTAGGAGAGACCCAAGCTGAGGCCTTGGAATCCACAGCTCTTGTGGAGAAAACCCAGCACAAGATGAGAGGAATGCCTTTCATGGATGGCTGGATTTAATATATTTTCATCTTGTTCTTCTACCTCGCCTCTGATCCTGTATCTGAGTGTCTCTCCAGAGAAGCAGGCAGCCATATGATGTTTATATCCTACCTCATGGACTGTCACTCCTACTTCAAGAGCTAATTCTGAACACACTGAAGAAAAACAGGTCTGAAGGAATACTGGGATCAGAAAACCTGCAATTTTTACCACAGCTTTCTTAATATAAAAGTCCTCTCACAATGCCATCAAACCCAGGCAAGTCCCAGTGTTTTGGTGTTTTCTAAGCAGGTTCCCCCCATGTGAGACACTCAGCCCTCCTGCAGGGGGATGCTGTCAGATCCCGGTTCAGGTCACACAAACACAGAACAGGACCTGCTGCAGCAGCAGCGTGCAATGCCAGGGATCAGGCACGAGAGGGAGGCTGGCACAGCACCCCTTAAAGCCTGAGGAAATCTGACACAGCCAGCAGCAGCTCCCACCACAAATGACATCAGTCAACAAGGAGGGTTCTCTGGGAACACCTCAGGGATGCAAGGGAAAGACACTGCAGTATGAAACTCTCTGTGTGGGGTGTGAAAGCCACTCTGACCAGGGATTCAAGAAGCCATGGCACTGGGAGAAGTCCTCTATGCAGGGAGACAGGCACTAGCATGGAGTATGGATGAAGGCTGTTTTGGAAACAAGAGAGAGAAAGAATAATTCCTACCAGGAAGAGAAATGCCCTGAGAATGAAGAGGAGGTTTGAGAGAGACAAAAATCAACTTTTGTGTGAAGGAAAGCTTATTTTTGTTCACAGCAGGGGTGTCACCATATGTGCACCTCATGACCAAATTAGTCACCACTTCTTGGTGCAAAGTCTCAGGAGAAACAGATCCTCCACGTGGAAGAAGGCAACAGCTATCAGGCTTATCACTGGACAAGGAACAGCAGCAGAGCCGTGGAACCTTCATGGGAACAATGTTCAAAGTTCACAGGTTTCAAACATGAAGGAGATGTAAATTGCCAATTAATGCCGAACATTACACAAAGTAAAAGCTGGTTTAGCATTACCTTGTCTCACAGTATGACAGAAAATGTGAAACAGTCCTGGAGTGAAAGTTCTGAAGGGACAGACTCAGAATGGAGTTACTCAGTGGAAATTATCAAACCAAATGGAAGGAGCTCTTCTTCCACACCAATCATAGTTAAACCACTGCACTCACCAGGACAGGAGGCTGTTTATGCCATAAGTTTATATGGCTGCAAAAGGTGATTAGATAAATTCATAATAACCCATTGGGGCTATTAAACAAAAAGTTACTTGCTTGTGGCTAAAGAATTGCCCCAACCACCTGCCACATCCATATCTGTTTGCCCTGTTCCCTTTTGGTAACTGCTGCAGAGCATTAGAGACAAGACACTGGCCTGGGTGGCTCTGTGGCTTGATCCCATTCAGTTATTCTGATTTCCCTTAGGCACAAATCCCACAGCTGCACCTCTCACTCACTGGTCTCTGGAAGCAGCCTCTCACCTCCATAGCTTCAGTATCACAGGAGCAGTAATTGCTGGAAAACAAGACTGTTTATCCTTAGAAGTAATAATCAGAATAAGAAAACACCTGCACATACCCACGTCTCACTTCAGTGTTACCATAAACCTGGAACAACCCTAACACCAACACCCCTCTGGTTCTGGAGCAGCTCCCACCCACACTCATCCTCCTGAGTCCCTCCCTTAACTCAGGGCTTCAGGTTTTTACCTACAGGAACAGGATTAGTTCTGTGACTCCTGCCTGGGCTCCTGCCAGCCCCAGGGAGAGGCTCAGTTCAGATCCTGTTTCACACACAGGCTGCAATCTCACTGGTTAAGCACTGAGAGGAAGGACGGTTGTGTGTGCCTGCCTGCTGAGGGGAGGGATCAGCTCTGTACACAGAGAACGCTTCAGTAAAAGGGGAAGGTAACATGCAAAAGTGAAAAGAAAGTCCCTCCCCACCCTGTCCAAACCAGTTGTGTTTACAGTAAAATCTGTTTCCAAGCAAAGGGCAATACAGGTAGTTACAAAACCAAAACAATTGCAATAAAAAGGTTTATTTAAACCCTAATATCTAATTCAGCAAAACAGAAATGCGATTTCCAACTTGTTTTAACTTCTCTCTTTGGGTTATACTCAGGGTCTTTGGCCATGTAACACTGCCCTGATGTTTCCTAGGATGTTTTCTAGGACGTTTTTACAGCATTAATTGATGCAGCACTTACAGATGGGATCTGCCCCTAAATGAGGTGAGACCTCCCTGCTTGTCACTTGCAGCAAAGTTTGAGGAGAGCTTTCAGAGTAATCAAACACCAGCCGAGACAGATGTCTGCAATGGAAACACAACGTGGGAGCCACAAACATCCCACCTCAGTGCTGCTCCTTTCTCTGCCCTCCCAGCATTCCCTACTCTGGCAAGCTGCAAACTCTCCACTAAACCAAGAAATTCACTTCAGCATTGGCTCAGGCAGGACCGTGGAATGTGCAGCTTTTTGTCCCAGAATTTCCCTCACACTCAGTATTCCATGCTCCCACCCTGTGAGGAATGCTCCATGTGAGGCAGGGTTCTGGCACAGACCTGCCCTGGCACTCACTAATTAATGCCACAGCCTTAGAAACACCAGGGCTGGCATGGTCAGCAGCTCCAGCAGCTCTCCATGGAGATTCCTCACTGTGCTCCTTCTCAGAGAAAAGGACTGGCATTTTAATTCAATTTAAAAATGGAAAAATATTTTAGATAGAGCTGTCCTTTCCTGTGGATGTGCAGGTAGCTAAGAACAGAAATATTCACTGACTGGGCTAAAATTGGCAAAAATTAACGTTGCACAAATAATTTGAAATGCCTCCTCCTTAGATATTCAGGTGGCTGAATCTCCTGGGGAAACTTCTAGAAGCTCAGAGAGCAAAGCTGAGCTGCTCCATAGGGTCCTAGCCCTGCTCCCCTGGGTTCTGCAGACAGGTATGGGAGCCTTAACCGAGCAGAGCATTTCCACTCTCACACTCCCTCTGGGAATGCTGGGGGTGGCAACAATTGCTCACTGCACACATTACAGAGCAGCTTCCCAAACATGAAAGGCAGTGCAGGCTGGAGTAGAGGCTGTGGGAAGCACAAAGGCTGGGGATTGCTCACACAGTGAGGAGATGCATGGCACTAATGCACAGGCCTTTGCTTTCTGGCCCTGGCTGAAAAAACCCCAAAGCTGTGCCTGCATTAAATACAGCAGCATTAAATACAGCTCGGGATTGCTCACACAGTGAGGACATGGATGGCACTAATGCACAGGCCTTTGCTTTCTGGCCCTGGCTGAAAACCCCCAAAGCTGTGCCTGCATGAAATACAGCAGCACTTGTGGCAGAACACCTCCCCCAAGCCCTGCAGAGGCTCCCCCACTCCATCTCAGGGCAGGTTTTCCAGGGTTTCCCGAGCACACGTGCCTCTGAACGCTGTGCTGAGCACACCTGAAGAGAATTGATGCTGAATGTGCCTCCCCAGACAGCACCACACAGGCAGCACACTCCACATTCCCTGCTTTTAATCAGAAAGAAGCCTGGATTCTTTTTGTACATTACTCTGAAGAGAGGCATCACATCCTGCAGGAAAAGCTGTCTTGACTGATTAGCACAGCCTTGTGTGAAACCTTGAGCAAGTCTTGTACAGATTCATCCTGGCTGCCTTTAGTACCTAAATGATGCTGCAGTTTTTGGAATTGGTCACCTCAGACACCATCACAGAGAACAGAAAGGTGATGTCAGAGGAGTGCTCCAAGCTGGAGTGGGCTGAGCCATCCCTTTCCACTGATTCCAGTGTGAACACTATTTAATCAATGCCTGTAATTAGCAGGATAAATCTGGACCCTAATGGCTCTGCATTACTCAGCTGTCTCAAAGGTTGCTGCATGAACCTCCTGCATTCTGGCTGTGGATGTGAGGGATGAGCTGTGTGTGTCTCACACACACCTCAGAGGCAGACACAGGCCTGTCCCAGGACCCTCTCAGTCACTCCTGATGCCCTGGGGCTGCTCCAAGTGTTCCTGGACTCCTTCCTCTGCAAGAATATGTTGTTTATATGCCAGAAATATCGACCATCATAATCTTTGTATTAAGCTGACTACCAGAGGCCATTCAGCCTCCAGCCAAAGCCTTCACGGGGCTTCTATATCCTGCCACCTCCTCCTCACCTGACCCAGGCACAGGATTGGATTATTGTTATCCAGGCACAGATTCCAGGATGTGTTCGAGCCGTTTGTGTGTCACACAGAGCTGGCCTGTGTCAGCAGAATCGAGGTCATGGCTGCCTTTGCCTCAGCCCACCCCACGGCAAGGCAGCAGGACCAGACTCCCTGCCTTGGCAGCTCCATTAGGAGCCTCTTTCAAGTTTTTGTTCCAGTATGAAACAAGAAGAGATGCTGGGACTTGTAGACCAAGCCAGCATCACAATGAATACATACAACCATAAAAAGATTCTGCTGAAACAATAATCAAATATGCTTAATAAAACTGTGACCAATGGATGCACTGTCTGGGCAAGAATGTGCTCACAAAGCTGGGAGGTAGAATAAGGGACAAGGAAAGGCGAGGGTGGTATTTATCCAGCACAGGGTGTCTGGCTGCCTCATGACAGGGCTGCAGCACCCACACACAGCCCAGGATGGAGGTGGCCATGTGGGGAAGCCTTGAGAAGCATGCAATGTCTACCTCAGATCCCCTTGCAGGCAGGAGGCCCTCTCTGGGGCCTTCCCCTCAGAGGATAGGGGCCCCTACAGAGCTGCCACTGCAGGGCTCAGAGCAGCCCTAAGCCCTCACAGCCCCTCACAGCCCCCAGAATCCCCAAACCTCCACATTCCCCTCACAGCTGCCAGGATACCCCTCTGCCCTCACAGCTCTCTCACTGCTCCCCATGCCCCCAAACCCCTCAAGCCCTCACAATTCCCTCACAGCCCTTACAGCGCCCCCAAGCCCTCACAGATCCTCGGGCCCCCACAGCCTTGTCACAGCTGCCAGACCCCCTGAGTCTTTAGGGTCCCCCGAGCCCTCACAGGAGCCAGGCTGAGCCCTCAGAGCCCCTCCTCAGCCTCACGCTGCCCTCACACCGCCCGCCCCAGCCCCTTCCCGCCACCCGCGCGCGCTGTCGCCATGACAACGCCCGCGCGCGGCCCCGCCACCCTTGGGCCGGGGCCGCGCGCCAGAAAGTGCTGGAATGTCGCTGCAGCCCGCGCGTGCGCACGCGGGGTCCTTCCCCCACCCGCCGTGGCGCTGCGGCGGCGGCTGGAAAGGGACGGGGGGACGGGCGGGGAAGGAAGGAAGGAGGGAGACCTGGCTGGAGGAGCGAGGGTGAGGGGCGGGGGGGAAAGCGCTAGGGACCCGCGGGGAACCCGCCTTGTCCCGCAGTGAGGAGGAGCCGCGCCTCCGCTGCGCAAAACGCGCACTCGGCTCCCTGAATGGGCGGCTGCGGCGGCCACCGCCCAGAGCCCGCTGCGGAGTCACTGCGACGGTTACCAGGGCACTTCGTTCTCCGCCAATCAAACGGCGTTAGCTCATCCCCCACGGCCGGCAGCCAATCGGCTTCGACATCAATCATTCAATTGAGCCAATCAGAAACGCCGTGAGCGAGCTGAGGCGGGCACTCGCGGCTCCCGGTTGCCTAACTGTAAAGCCAACAGACAGGTGGGCGGGGCGAATAGGAGCCGTCGGTTTGAGTGACAGCGGCGCAGCCAATTAGATTCTCTCATTTATAGAGCCTCGCTATAGGCATCCAATCGTTGCTGCGAGTGCCCGCCTGGGCGGGGAGAAGAAGGCTGCGCGCGCATTCCGCTGCTATATAAGGGCTGGCGGTTGCCTCACGCAGCCAGAGTCGGTTGGGGAAAATCTGGGGTTGTAGTGAACGCTCGGAGCTGCCGCCATCATGAGAGAGATTGTGCACCTGCAGGCCGGGCAATGCGGAAACCAGATCGGAGCCAAGGTCCGGGCGGGGAAAGAGGGCGCGGGGGCGGGAGGGGAGCGTGCCTGGTCCGGCGTGGCCGCCGCTGACGCGCTTCTCTTCGGCAGTTCTGGGAGGTGATCAGCGACGAACATGGTATCGACCCCACCGGCACCTACCACGGGGACAGCGACCTGCAGCTGGAGCGCATCAATGTCTACTACAATGAGGCCACAGGTAGGGCCCGGACCCGCCCCGCCGTGCTCCCCCCGTGCTCCCCCCGCTCCCCCGGCGCGGCAGTCATGGCTCTCCCTGTGTTGCAGGCGGCAAGTACGTGCCCCGCGCCGTGCTGGTGGACCTGGAGCCCGGTACCATGGACTCGGTGCGCTCCGGGCCTTTCGGGCAGATATTCAGGCCAGACAACTTCGTGTTCGGTGAGTGCGCGGGGGCGGGAGGAACCGCGGGGTGGGGCGGGCAGGGCACTGCGGGGCTGCCCCGCCGCACATGCTCTGAGGGACCGGCCCGGACGGGGCTAATCCTGGCGTGGAATACCGGGATTGCGGCTGGGAGCGGCTCCCGGGTGGCACCAGAGGTCGTTGCTTTTCGGTTTTTCGTTACCGCCTCCGTGCGTGCCACCGGGAGAAATGGAGTGGCTGCTGTATCATTGATAATTAATGTTTGCCTGTGTCTGGCGAGCCACTGCAGAGGTGCTTGTGTGAAACCACAGCCCTGCGCTCGATAAGATGAAAGCTTTCATGGAGCCTGATGCTCTTAGGCTTTGCTTGCAAGCAATAAGCAGGAAGCAGTGACCGTAATCTAATACGAAAATGGCTCTTTTCCAGGTCAGAGCGGAGCAGGAAACAACTGGGCAAAGGGCCATTATACGGAAGGTGCTGAATTAGTCGATTCGGTGTTAGATGTTGTAAGGAAGGAGGCAGAAAGCTGTGATTGTCTCCAGGGCTTTCAGCTTACTCACTCCCTGGGTGGTGGCACAGGCTCTGGCATGGGTACCCTTCTCATCAGCAAAATCCGTGAGGAGTACCCAGACCGAATTATGAATACTTTCAGTGTGGTGCCCTCCCCTAAAGTGTCAGATACTGTAGTAGAGCCCTACAACGCCACGCTGTCGGTGCACCAGCTGGTGGAGAACACGGACGAGACGTACTGTATCGATAACGAGGCGCTGTACGACATTTGCTTCAGAACACTGAAGTTAACGACCCCCACCTACGGTGATCTGAACCACCTCGTGTCAGCCACCATGAGCGGTGTCACCACCTGCCTGCGGTTCCCGGGCCAGCTCAACGCTGACCTGCGGAAGCTGGCAGTGAACATGGTTCCCTTCCCACGTCTGCACTTTTTCATGCCCGGTTTTGCCCCGCTCACCAGCCGTGGCAGCCAGCAGTACCGGGCTCTAACCGTGCCAGAGCTCACCCAGCAGATGTTCGATGCCAAGAACATGATGGCGGCGTGTGACCCTCGTCACGGCCGCTATCTGACGGTGGCCGCTGTCTTTAGGGGCCGCATGTCCATGAAAGAGGTGGATGAGCAGATGCTGAACGTTCAGAACAAAAATAGCAGCTATTTTGTTGAATGGATCCCTAATAACGTTAAGACAGCAGTCTGTGACATTCCACCTCGCGGCCTCAAAATGTCTGCCACCTTCATTGGCAACAGCACGGCCATCCAGGAGCTGTTCAAACGCATTTCTGAGCAGTTCACTGCGATGTTCCGCAGAAAGGCTTTCCTGCACTGGTACACGGGCGAGGGCATGGACGAGATGGAGTTCACAGAGGCTGAGAGCAACATGAACGACCTGGTGTCTGAGTACCAGCAGTACCAGGATGCCACAGCTGAGGAGGAGGGAGAGTTCGAGGAGGAGGCTGAGGAGGAGGCAGAGTAAAGCTATGCAGTTGAACACCTGTAAATTTTGTTTAAAGTTGTATGAACTCTCTCATTCAAAAAGTTCTGTTTGTGTTGTGTTATTATTGCTGTTTCCGAGTCACTCCCAATGCTGTACAGGCACCATTAAAGCAGTTTTCACAGTGCAAGTCCCCGTCTCCTCTGTTCCCAGCGGTACGACTCCCGCGTGCCGTCCCCATAGGTGAGCCCACAGATGTCCTGCAGATCTGGAACACAAAACCAATAAAACATGGGGCTTAGCACTGTCACCCTGTCCATGTCCCCCCCCTTCTGTCCCTGCCCTCAGCCAGGTGCCTCTGCTGTGTCACTGCCATGGTGTCAGTCTGGTATGGGGACTAAAGCTGTTCCCTGGTGTTCTCTTACACTCAGGTGCTGCTGGAGGGGGGCACATTTAACAGGGAGGGTGGGATTGACTCCAGGCTGTGTCTAAATTTAGGTACCTGCCTGTGGCCTGGTGCAGCCGGGCCTGGCAGGAGCTGAGCAGGGCTCACAGGAGCTTTGAGCTGCCTGGGCACAAAATGGTGCCACAGAGCTGCACTGGTGTTCCTGCAGCAGCTGAGCTGCTCCACTGCAGCTCCTCAGCCCTGCAACCCCAGCAGGCAGCCCTGGCCTGGCCCAAGGGTGCTGGGTGCACACAGCCCTGCTGCAGTGATTTCAGAAATCACAGCAGAGGTTGGGATAATCAGGTGTTTGTGCAGCCTCTGCTCTTTGGGTGAGCTGAACACCTGACAAGTGTCTGGGACTTGTTTTTCTCATGAAAACCCTCCATGGCTCCAGGCTTTTACAATGGAACCAATTCATATGATTGGTGCCACTTCAGCTGACAAAGCTGTCACTGAGGAGCTGGACAGGAGGGAGCAGGCTCCTTCCCTGCTAAAAAAATTCTCTTCAGTGTTCTAAATTATAACTGCTTTTGTTTAAAGGTTTTTGCCTTAATTAATTTTCTCCACCCAGAGCCGGACTGGTTGGAGCAGTTAAAACTGTGCTGACTGGTGGCTCCAGAGCAGGGAAGTGGGAATGTCTGCAGAGCAGGGCCCAGTGTCACACCTGCACTCAACATCCTGCTCTCTGGGCTCAGCAGCCACAGCCCAGCCCTGCCTGCAGAGTTGTTTTCCCACTCTGCTTTCAATCCTGCCACATTTCATATCTTCTCCCATTTTCTCCCTCTGCACTGCAGCAAGGACGAGCAGTGAGTCCAGTTCTTCCCAGCTGAGCTCCATGATTTCCCACCCACATTACTGAGCTGTGACCAAACACAGCAAAATTTATTGAGATTTTTTTTTAACCTGGTACATTAATGCTTCCAGGTGCGTGGACACACCTTCCCCTTACACACAAAATTCCTCCAGAGCTCTCCTTTTAGGCAGCCCAGGACAGGGCTCAGGCAGGACCTGTCCTGATGGCAGAAACCATTTCCCTGCACTTTCTGTGCTTTCTCGACCACTTCACACCATCTACTTCTTCCTTTTTATCAGACTTCAAGGTTTTTAGAGCAAACCCCTTTCCTGGCACGTGACAGGTGGGATGTCACTGAGCCTGGGTGGGGAATGGTGGCTGGAAATGTGAAGCCTGGGAGCAGTGGGAACGCTGGGCTCTCCTGCAGCCAGGGCATGGCAGGGTTCCAGCAGCTCAGCACACACCAGAAAAAACCCACGTGGAACACCTCAGTGATTGTTCACTGCTATGAAACTCCAGCCAGTAACAGCACTACTTAACCCAGTAATTAGCATTAGTGACTTTTATTTTCACTCAGCTGATGCACTTACGTGGTACAAAGCCCATGTAGTTGGGGATGAGTCCAGCACGGGTGTAAATTTTGGTGTCTGGCCAGTGTGTCAGGGGGAACCTCCTGCCCAACGTGTAAGGTGGATTTCTCTCCAAAAGCTGGAAAACAAAACAAAAAAGACCCCAAAACAACATGGAACAGTTTATTTTAAAACACACTATTTTTACCAAAGTCATGTGCTTTGACTCTGCATTATATAAAATATTTAAGCCAACATAAAGCAATTCTCCTTCCAGTCCTGCTTTTTTCTAATTAAGAGCTACATTGCATTGTCCCTTTTTCCACTCCATAAATTTTTCTCCTGGCAGGTGTTGGCAGCAGCCCCTGCCAGCTCATCCCCCATGGCCACAGCATGGCCCAGGTGCTGTCCTTGGGATCCTGATCCTGATTTATTCCCTTGGGGATCATCCCCAAGTCCCAGAGCTCCTGCTCTCTGTCCCTGGTGTTCCTGTGCTGTGGCTGTGTTTGGGCTTGACCCCCTTTGTGTTTCCATGAGTCCCACCAACAGGAACGGCCTGGGATTCCCAGGCCAGGAGGAACAGGAAGGCTTAGGGAGCATTAACTGAAGGAAGAGTGCAAATCATCTCCTGCCCTCTGAGGCTGGCCAGCAGCATGGGTGTCACAGAAGCCCTAAAGGTGTCCCTGGAGCTGTGTTTGGGGTGCGGAGCAGGGATGTGGGTCACGGAGCCCGGCACACCGAGCCTTTGTGCTGGGATGGAGCCCAGGCTGCGGCTCCTCGGGGGTTTCTGCCGTGCCTGCTGCAGGCAGTGAGCAGCGATCCACGGCACATCTGTAACCGAGGACAACGAAGATTTAGGGCAGCAGATTAGTGGCTTGAAGTCAGAAGCCATCTTAGCTGGAATTGTGGTGTGATTCTCCTCCCTTCAGCGCGTCTGCCGAGCCCCGCAGCCCGGGGCGCTGCATCCCGCACGGACGGACGGACGATCCAGGGCACGGCAGGCGTGTCGGAGGGCAGCGGGGCAGGAAGGGTGGCACACAGCACACTCAGGGATAAATGCCCGGGGTTTGTTCCGTTTGCTCCATTTCAAGCACGGCAGCAGGGAAGCAGACAGCAGCAGCGCAGGGAATGCAGCTCATGCAGAGCTCGGCGCTGCCCTGCGCTCCCCGCTCAGTTCTGCCCAGATGATTCCTCCGAGCTGGGCATCCTGAGCCCGGGACGCTTTTCCGACATCAGCCCCCTGTGCTCGGGGATGGAGGGGATGGAGGCGCGGCCGTGGGGCCCGGGGAGCGGCAGGGGCTGGGGGGCTCAGCCTGGGGGTAATGAGCTGATCCGCTGGACCTGAGAGGCTGCTGAATCCTGGGAATGACACTGCACCCCGGGGATACTGCTGCATCCCAGGGATCTCACTGCACCCCGGGAATGACACTGCATCTAGGGATCCTTCTGCATCCCAGGGAATCTCACTGCACCCTGGGGATCACACTGCATACAGGGATCCCTCTGCACCTCAGGGATCCCACTGTATCCCAGGAATCACACTGCATCCAAGGATCTCACTGCACCACGGGAATCCCTCTGCACCCCGGGAATGACACTGCATCATGGGGATCCCTCTGCACCTCAGAGATCCCTCTGCACACTGGGAATCACACTGCACCCCAGGAATCACACTGCATTCCCAGGGATCCCTCTGCACCCTGGGAATCACACTGCATCCAAGGATCTCACTGCACCCTGGGAATGACACTGCATCCAAGGATCTCACTGCACCCCAGGATCTCTCTGCACTCCAGCAATCACACTGCATCACAGGAATCACTTAGCACCCCAGGGATCTCAGTGCGCCCTGAGGCTCACACTGCACCCCAGGATCTCTCTGCACCCCAGGATCTCACGCCGTGCTGGGGGCAGGGAGGGCTGGGTAGCTCTGAATGCAAACTCAGCTGCTGCGGGAGGGATCTCCCTTTCCGTGCCGAGGATTGTGTGTCACTGTACGGGAGCTCTTACAGCAAGGGGACAACAGCCTTTCAGGAGGGATATTTCTGCATCCTTCCCAAAAGGAGGAGGAAGAAGGTCAAGATCCCTTGAAGACAAATTGTGTTAGGAAAGGAGAAAGCCTTACAACCAAATAAATGATATATCACAGGAAGTCACCAGCACTGCCAACCACACAGAGGAGATGTATGCTATAAAGGAAGTGCAGACAGTTGCATCCTGTATTTCTGCACACAGAGCAACGTTTTTAACAGCTACTCTTGACCCAGCCCTCACTATATTTCCTTAATCCTTTTATGAACTCATTTACCATCCCTTAATGTCCCAAGGAAACAAGTTACAGGATTTAATTGCCAGTGGTTTTTTTCAATGTTAACAGCATTTGATTTTGCTTGTGCTTGTATCCCAGTTCTAATCCTACTCTGAAAATTCAGCACCAGCATTATGCACATTCTCATTTCAATAATCTAGTCCAATAATCCAGTTCTAAAATCCTGAAAATTCAGCACCAGCATTATGCACATCCTCATTTCAATAATCCATAATTTACCTGGCGACGGTCAAATTCCTGCATGGCTTTCTTCACGCCCAGCAGGTAGGTCATGCCAACGTTGTCCAGGGAGCAGGGGATGTAGCCAGTGTACCCTTTGGGAGGAGGCAAAAGAGAACATTTGCTGCTTGAGAACATACAGAGATCATTTAAAGATCAACCACCCTGAGAGTAGAGGAACCTGGGATGAATATAAAACCTTAAAGTATAGGAGGAAAAATGAATCTGTTGAAACTGTAAAATTAACTCTTACATGTGAGGTATCTTCTCTGAAAGAGATTTTTTGCCTTATGATTCCCAAGGAGAACACAATGACCTGAACTCATTTTTGTTGGTCTGCACATGGTATGAAAGAAGAATTTCATTTTCTTAGTCCTTTTTTTTTTTTTTTTTTTTTACATCTACAGCTCTTCCATGTTTTCTCCCAATTTAATACACACTCAGGGGCTAACAATGGCATGTCCAACATTTTATCCTCATCTCCTCTGCCCATCTAACAAATTCCCCCAAGAGAAACTTTATAAAGTCTAAAACTACACAAAACCTAGTGAGGTACAACCTAAAAGCAGCCCAAACCCTCTTTCCAAAGGAATGCTTTGGAGAGGGAAATTTGCCTTCTGCACCCTAAAGCCTGGACAGTGTCTCATTTTAACTGGGCTATTGTGATCCCTGTAGTGCAGAGTGAAGGATCCCACCTGCTGCAGTGGGATCCTTGAGGGGGATCAGCCCATCAACCATCATATCCCTCCTGCTGCACAGCAATGTTCTCCCAGAGCAGGGGGGAAGATGTAGAACACTCTTTGTGGGACACATTTTATGCCTTTATGGTGGTGCCATGCTCCCCTGTGTGTGGATTTGGTGGTTCAGGAGAACATCTCATTTCTAGGAGATGGAAAACCACCCCAGCAGGGTGGGGCAGAGCCCAAGGACAGCTCTCCCCACCACCTGCAGGGAAATGAGGTGGTTCCTGAATCCCTTCTGCTGCCCATGGGAACAGAGTGACAGCATCCCAAAGGGTGACAACATCCCAAAGGGGTGACAACATCCACAGGGTGACAGAGCATCCCAAAGGGTGACAGCATCCCAAAGGGTGACAACATCCTAAAGGGTGACAGAGCATCCCAAAGGGTGACAGCATCCCAAAGGGTGACAGCATCCTAAAGGGTGACAGAGCATCCCAAAGGGTGACATCTACAGGGTGACAGCATCCCCAGGGTGACAGCATCCTAAAGGGTGACAGCATCCACAGGGTGACAGCATCAGGGTGAGAGCATCCCAAAGGGTGACAGCATCTACCGGGTTACAAAATCCAAAGGGGTGACAGCATCTACAGGGTGACAGCATCCCAAAGGCTCACAGCATCCCAAAGGGTGACATCTACAGGGTGACAGCATCCACAGGATGACAGAGCATCCCAAAGGGTGACACCATCCCCAGGGTGATAGCATCCCAAGGGGTGACAGCATCCTAAAGGGTGACAGCATCCACAGGGTGACAGCATCCCAAATAAACGCCCTTGCAGGGATATTTTTATATTTTTATATTATTTTTTATATTTTATATTTAATATATTTTTTTATTTTTATATTTTCCATCCCAAACAAGCTGGAGCCACCGGGCAATGCCACTGAGGTTTCCCCGGGCAGAAGGGTCACACCATGTCCTCAGGGAGCTGCAGGTGCCCTGGCTGTGCTTTACCTAAAGTGACTTTCTGTCGGATGGCATTGGGCACTGGCAGCACTGGCAAGGTGTAATCTGCTGCTGCAACCCCTCCTGGCAGTGCCACACCTCCGGTTTCCAGCTGCTCAAAACAAAGAGAGAAATCAAATCAAACACCAGTAAAACCTGCTTCTGCCCTTGGCTGCACTGCTGAAATCACTGCCAGCGCTGGGAATGGCAGCTCCCATTTCCAGTTCTTCCCAGCTTCACTCCAAGAGCCTCCCCTGCCATTTCTGGGAAAGCCAAATCACGAGAGGAGCAAGCAGCAGACCTAGAAGGGGTTTGCAAAATCATCATGGAGAACAGGGGGAGCTTTGGGCACTGAGCTCCTGTGCAAATCTGTTTCTGAGGGCAAGGAGCAGGAATGCCCCTTCTTGGGATTTACATCCAAGCCAGCTTTTGACTCCATACGTCAAACCTCTAATCTCTGCCTTCAGAGGATTTGCAGAAATCCTGGGATTTCTGCAGGAACGTGACAGAGCCTGTCAGCGGCTCCAGAGAAAATAAATGGTTTATTAAAAAATAATAAAAATAATCTTAATTTTTAAGCAAACAAAACAAACAAAAACCTCAAAAATCCCAAAAACCCCAAAAACCTAAAAACCCCAAAAAACAAACAAAAAACTCAACAAAGAAAAAAAAACCAACCAAAAGAACACCATGAGACATGTTGGTCTGGAGGGATATTTGGCTGTGCTGTGCTCAATGCCCCCAGTTCAACAGGCAAACCCCAGTACTGGTGTTCAAAGGGGAGGCAATGGTGGTGGGAAATTCAGGTGGGGGCAGAAACCCAACCAAAGGTGTTGGGACTGCTCTGGTTTTGGGAGGAGGAGGAGGAGGAGGAGGAGGAGGAAGGCAGCATCCAAGGACACCCTAAGGAAGCACAAGCCTGGCTGCCCAGCACAGCATAACACAACTTTAGGGGCTGGGATTGAAGCCAAACCCACCCAAAGGTGAAATTAAGTGGTTTTGATTGAGAAGTGTAATTAATGATCAAAACTATTTCCTGAAGATGGAGTGGATTTGCTGCTGCTGGAAATATTTGTGTGTCTGATCTTTTCCTACACAAACTCTTAACTTTGTGCCCTTGCCATTTGCTGGATTAACCCCTTTTCTGACTCAGAGATGTAGCAACTGAGTGGCATTTTAAAAACTTTTATTCTATTTTCAGTCTCATGTGAAGGGCGAGACAATACAGATGTTATAATTCACGCCATCACAATCAGAAGCTTTAAAGCATTTACAGCATAGTATAAAAAGCTAATTAAAGCTAATATTATTAAAGCTAATAAGCCAAAAAAACACTCATAGTGTATTGTAATTAAGGAATAGTTAGCTCCTAATTGTAATATTAAGAAATTAAGAAATAGTTAGCTTCTAATTGCAAAAATCAGAAGCTTTAAAGCATTTACAGCATGGTGTGGCTAAAGTTAATAAGCCAAAAAACACTTAGAGTGTTTATGTACACTTATATGTACTTTAGTTAAACATTTTAATACACATATACACTTATATGTATTGTAATTAAAAATGAGTTAGCTTCTAATTGTAACAGTGTAAATTATAACATCTGTATTATCTCGCCCTTCACATGAGACTGAAAATAGAATAAAAGCTTTTAAAAGACCTCTGAGTTACCCCATCTCTGGGTCAGAAAAGAGCATTTTGTGGGTCAGATAAGGGCACAATGTGGGTCAGAAAAGAGCACAATGTGGGTCAGAAAAGGGCATAATGTGGGTCAGAAAAGGGCACAATGTGGGTCAGAAATGGGCATGATCCAACAGGCCCTCCCAGCCGTGTGCAATCCCCTCCTCACCCCTCACCCCCAACCCCACTCACCGTTTTTGTCCCTTCACATTGGCACTGGCAGGGCCCCGTCCCTTTGCCCAGCAGCCGTGCCAGGGGTGCCATGGCCAGCTCCCTGTTCAGCTGCTCAGCTGCGGGGTGTGGGGCCAGCCCTGGGGGCTGCCAGCCCTGCTGGGCACCCGGGGGGCTCTGCCAGCCCTGCTGGGCACCGGGCAGGGCCAGGGGGCTCTGCCAGCCCCGCTGGGCACCGGGCACGGCCGGGGGGCACGGCCCAGCCTGGGCACCCATGGGGGGCTGCGCCGGCTCCTCCAGCACTGTGGGCACGGGCTGAGGCCCCAGGGGGATCTCGGGAGGGCTCGTGATGGTCTGGTAGGTGACATAACCTGAGGGACAGACACTGAGTTAGAGGATGAGGCATTCCCGGTATCCCCGTGCCATGGGAAGGAGCCTGGAGGTAGAACCAGAACAGATCAACTTGGAGGAGACCACGAGGATCCACTCCATGCACATCCCAGAATAGCTATGCACTATGAACTCTATTTAAATTAAATGTAAATTACTAAAAGCCAAAGGGAAGCTGCAATACATAAAGAATGTACTGCAGGAAACAATGAGATATGGAATTTCTGCTTTGTGCAGGCTTCCATATTATTCCTACAATGGTTTTGGATGCATCATTATTCCTTGTAGCCCTCTTGGTCCTTCAGTTTCCAAATCCTGGGAGCAGTATACTTATGCCTGCTGAGTTCTTTTTTCACAAGTTTTGTTTCCATTTTTCCTCTGATCCTCATCAGCCCCATCAATAATCCAGCCTGCACAGAAATCCAGCACAAATCCCAGTTAAATAACATTTATTCCAGCTGTCACTGAAACAGTAAAATATCACCAGCCAAGCTAAAAGGGGGAAAAACCCTCAATCCTCAACTCCATGTGGCTGTGTCAGCCCACCCCAAACAGAGCCCCCTCCAAGGAATTCTTGCTCTGACACCGTTGCTGCTCATTGAGGAAAGGATCTGCTGTAACACTGGCTGGAAAAACATTATCTCCCATCCAAATATCTCCACTGTGAACCAGGGACAGAGCCCTGTCATTTGAGATTCTGCAGTTACAGCTGAGCTGGGCAACTTTTCTCTGATTTCCCCTTAAAAATCCCCCTGACGTGGCTCCCCAGCCCCGTGTGACCTCCCTGGCTCAGGCACTTTCTGTGTGCCAGCAGTGAAACTCATTTTCCCCTCCTCTGTATCTCCAGAGGAGAATCCTCCACCCCACAGCCTTCTTGGAAAACTGTTCCTGTGTCAGCCTGGCTTTTTCAAAACAAACCAAATTCCTTCCATTTTTGTGCTCACAGACCATTTTTTCCCAGGTCATTACAGCCTTCCTGTGAGCTCCCCTTGGGAGCACATCTGCATCCCAGGGCTGAGCCTGGGGAGTGAATGAGGAGCTGCCTCCCAGCAGAGGCTCCATCTGCAGACAGCCCATTCCTCTGCAGGGCTGGAATACTCTTAGAGGTTTGCTCCAAGCTGAATGATTCCATGATTTCTGAAAATCTACAGAAATCAGCAAAATCTACCCTTTTCTGCATGAGTATAAATTTCTGGTGGGCATTTAGGTGTGTCATCTGCCCATAATTATATAATAATGTGTATATATATATATATATATATATATATATACATACACACACACACATATATATACACATATTATATATATATATACACACACACATTATATAATATTATTATGTGCTATATATAATAAATATTATATATATTATATAATATATATATTTATATATTTATGTATATTATATATGTATGTATATAAATAATATATATTATACATATTCTGTATGCAACTTTATTTTTATATAACTATATTGTTATATATATATAAAAACTATATATATACATTATATATTATTATATATATAATATATATTATATAGAAAATATTTTATATATTTATATATATATAAATATATATTATATATGTATATATATAAATATATATGTTATAATATATATTCTGTATACAACTTTGGGAAATATATATAATATGCTCTATGCAACTGAATTATCAAGTATCCAGGCCGGCACCAAAAGAAAGAAAAAATCCTTGATTAAAATGATTTTTCAATCCGCTATGCAAATTTTAAACCTGGTTTATTTTTTTACTTCATTATTAAGAAGAATGTTGAATCTACTCTCTTTCTCCCACAAACCAAAGGAAAAGGAAACTTAGCTTGTTCTGTACTTGAGAAATCCATGTGAGCTCCTTTTTGTCACCCTGGGGTTTGCAAACTGATTAATTCTGAAAGGTTGCACAGTGAAGCACAAAATGAAAAGCCAGGAGAGCACAGTGCTTCTGATTTGAGGAAATATCCACATTTTCAGCTCAGGTTCCAGTTGCAGCATGGATGATGGATAATTCAGCTCATCCCTGGCTGAACTCATGGAATCACAGAATGTCCTGAGCTGGAGGGACCCACCAGGATCACCTGGAGCTCTGGCAGCCTCGGGGCCGTGCCCATTCCCTGGGCAGCCTGGGCAGTGCCAGCACCCTCTGGGGGCAGAGCCTTGCCCTGAGCTCCAGCCTGAGCTGCCCTGGCCTTTCCCTGATCACCAGAGTGAAGAGATCCCCAACAGCAGAGCCTGATTGCACTTCCAGCAAGAAAACAAATGGGATTCAACTGATAGAAACTATCAAAGTATTGGTGCCTGTCCATGAGGCTTTATCAAAGCCAGGCCTTGAGAAAAAATCTTGAGACTGAGTTTGCCACAGGCCCCACACTGCCACGAGCTCTTTGATCACCATCACATAAAACAATCACATAAAACACCCAGGAGCACCTGGGAGGGTTTGAGGGATTGCTCAGGCCCAGCTGGGCAGCAGGGCTGGGTGACCTTGTCAGCGCAGCCAGGGCTGGTTCTTCAGGACCTCCCTGAGGAGCAGCAAACACGAGCACCAGCACGGGCAACCAGGAGGGAACCAAAATAATGAGAGAGCAACTCGGTCAGCTGGTTAGTTGGGTCTGTCCAAGGTGTGTTTTAGACCAAGGAAATGCAAATCCAGATCTCCAGGAATGAGGCCTGTAAACACCAGCTGTGCAGTGCAGGCCTGAACCTGGAGAGCAGGGCCAGAGCGGCAGAGAGGCCCCAAGAAGCTGCATGACACAAATTCCCAGTGAAAAATGAGAGAGGAACACTTGGATGTGGCCATCCCTAGGGAAATAAAGACACAGATCCCACAGGGGCACCTTATCCCTGTGTTCAGCATGCAGGAAACTCACTGCCACTGTCCAGGGCATCCGCACAGCCATGGGATGTGGCAAAAGTGTCCCCAAAGGGTGGCAAATGTGTCCCCAAGGGATGGCACATCCCCAGCACAGCCCTGAGTGCCTGCCTGGGGCTGCTCAGCAGGGACACAGCACTCTGGACAAAGGGCTGGGGCTTGGAAGGAAATTCCTGCAAATTCCCAGTGCTGGGAATCCACATGAGCCTGTCTGTGCTTGATGGAGGAGGTGGAGTCTGTTTGCAGTGTGGAAAGGGAAAAGAGGGGAAAGAGGGACAAGAGGGAAAAAAGGAGGGAAAAGAGGGGAAAAAAAGGGGAAAAGAAGGGGTAAAAAAAGGGAAAAGGGGGGAAAGGGAAATCAGGAGAAAGAGGGGTAAAAAAGAGGGGGAAAGGGAAAAGAGGAGAAAAAAAGAGGGAAAAGGGGGGGAAGGAAAAGCGGGAAAAAGAGGGGAAAGAGGAAGGAAAAAGGGAAAAGAGGGGAGAAAAGGAAAAGAGAGGGGAAAAGAGGGAAAAGAGAAGGGAAAAAAGGAAAAGAGAGGGAAAAGAGGGGAAAAAGAGGGAAAAGAGGGGAAAGGAAAGCACAGGAGCCCTTCTGCTGAGCTGAGGAGGAGCAGCAAGAAGCAGAATCAAGGCCAAGCTGTCAGAGCAGAGCAGAGTGAGCTGTGCACCAGGCAGGTGAGCCAGAAAATAATCTGATTTAGGAGACCAGACCTTCCCCAGAAAGATGGATTTTAGCCTGTGGAATTGTGCAGGTTTTGACTGGGATAGAGGTAATTTTCTTTATAGAATATAAAGGCCATGGTTTGGATTTGTGAGCAGGCAGCTGTATGGGGTTTAGTTGCCAGCCAGGCTTAAACCACAACAAGAATTCTGGAAGAATTGGGGAGTGAATTAATGATATACCACAAAATCTCTTATCTTCATTGAACTGAAGATAACCTGGGAACTGAAACTCTCCCCAGCACCAGAATCCCCATCCTCATCAGCTGGGGCCAAGAGCTGCAGCACCTCACTCTGCTCCTCCCCAGCTGTCAGAGCTGTGATTCCCCAAGGAAAAAATCCCATTTCATCCAAGGACAGAGCCCACCGTTGGTAATTAATTAATTAGTGCTCATTAGCAGGGCCCATTTGCTCACCTGGGTGGTCGATGTGGTAATGGTACTGGAGGAGGTTTTCCTTGGAGTCCAGTGGTGCCAGCAGGGAGCGAGGGCTCTTCCTGACACTGGGATCTGTCAGCAGCTCATGGGTGGTTCTGCCATAGGTGTCCCCAAAGGTGAAGGTGAACTGAGGGACGTAGCCCCCATAGCTGAGGAGGAAACCAGAAAGGAGCCATGAGCACGATGGCAGTGGGGGATGTGCACTGGTGGGGTTAATTGTGGAATCCCAGACTGGTTTGGGTTGGAAGGGACCTTAAATCCCATCCAGTGCCACCCCTGCCATGGCAGGGACACCTCCCACTGTCCCAGGTGCTCCCAGCCCTGTCCAGCTGCTGCCAGGAGCTGCCCAGGCCCCTCGGGCTGTTTGCTCAGGGACACAAAGGGAGGATCTGGCTCACACAGGGGAGGGGGGGTTGGATGCCCCTGGTGAGGACAGGGCAAGGTGACAGATCACCTGGATGATGGAAACCCCACAAAGAGAAATCAGTGCAGAACATGCACAGAGAGTGGGAAGATGCCATAAAATGGAATCAGGGGGTGCTGGGGTAATGGAGGATCTGAGCAGGCCCAGGGTGTTCAGAGAATCCCAGACTGGTTTGGGTTGGAAGGGACCTTAAAGCCCATCCAGTGCCACCCCTGCCATGGCAGGGACACCTCCCACTGTCCCAGGTGCTCCCAGCCCTGCCCAGCCTGGCCTTGGGCACTGCCAGGGATCCAGGGGCAGCCACAGCTGCTCTGGGCACCCTGTGCCAGGGCCTGCCCACCCTGCCAGGGAACAATTCCCAATTCCCAATATCCCATCCAGCCCTGCCCTCTGGCAGTGCAGATCTGCTGCAGGGTCTGTGCCCTGGGCAGGCCCTGTGCAGAGCCCAGGGAAGGGAGGATGGGATGAACACAGGGGGAGGACTGAGAGAGAGCCCAGGTGTGGTGACAGGAGCCAGCAGGGAGTGTCTGTGTTTCACATGCATGTTCTCCTCTGGCAGCACACACTGCTCGTCAGCTCTCAGGCATGTACAGGCACAGGCCCCTGGTTCATGCAGAAACATGGGTGAGGTCAGGGAGCAGCACCTGTGGATGTGGATGGGAACACTCCCAGCCCAGCCTGGGCTTTGGCAGCACCAACATCCACAATCCCCCAGTTCAAATACCGTTTCCAGTTCAACGTGCCCCAGTTTAAACTTTGCAGTGCCTCTGTTCTGACACTGTGAGTAACTGAGAAAATCCCAGTGTCTGTTGTTCAGTACTGAAACTCAGAAATCAGAATAATTCCTCTCTTGCACCCTCCTCTCTCTGCTCACAGCAAGGAGGGGGCCCAGGCTGATGAGCCCACTCTGGCACTGCCTGGCACAGGGAAGGTGGTCAGTGCCAGGAACAAACACAGCTCAGTTTTTGGGATCTCTCCCCTGCCCAATCCCCGGGCTGGGCACTGTCACTTGTGGCCAAGGGCAGGGCAGGTGCTGGAGCTCTGAGCCACCATCAGACACTCGAGCTGTTCCAGTCTCACATTTCCTAATGCTGATGCTATTCCAGCACTGAAGGAAGGAAGAGCAGCCAGTTGCAATGGACAGAAATGTTCCATCAATGAGCCCAGCGTGGATCCGGGGCTACAGCCAGATGATGCATGAGGATCATAAGATGATGAGTAAGTCCTTTCCCTTCCAAATAGTTTAAACAGCAGCCAGCAGAGCTGTGCATTTACTCTGGGCAGGTTTCCCCACTCTGCATGCAGGATTCCTCCTGGTGCCTCATCCCCAGGGGTTCTCAATGATAAACTGAGCAAGGGCACAAATGACACAGCCCAAATAATTACAGGATGGCTGGAGGGATTTTGATCCTGGACAAAATAATGGCTGGGCTGAGAAAGGGCCCTGTTCCCCTGCAATTAAACAGAGATCACCTGAGCCAGGGTGATCTGCCATGAGGGAGGCACAGGTGAAACCTGGGGCAGGATCAGCCTCAGCAGGGCTGGTTGTGTCCCATGCTGGGGTCAATGAGGGACCCCCTTTTGGGGAGCCCTGTCTGGGCTCAGGCTGTGAGCAGTGAAGCCCCTCTGGCCCGGGGCTGAGCCCTCTCACCCCCCTTGCTCAGCCCTATCTCCTCCATCACCACTCCCAAACCTGCTCTTCCTCCCTGCCAAGCACAGCCCTGGCCCTGGGCCATCCTCGCTTGTCTCCAACCCTCCCAGCTCTGCAGAGCCAGGCTGTGCCCAGGAATCACGGACTGAGCCCTTCCCTGCCCACCCAGACCCTCCCAAGCCATCCCACTCACTGGGTTTAGGCTTCCTAGTGGCTTTTCCAAACCCCTGCTGTGGCTTCCCAGTCCCTGAAGCTCTGTGGTGGCTTTCCAGACTCCTGCTGTGACCATTGCCTGCCCTGATGACACCAATGTGCTCTGGGGCTCTTTGGGGTGTTTGTAGCTTTGCTGGCACAGGGGGTGCAGCACATGGGACACCTGGGGACATCTGGACACAAACCCTGCTCCTGTGACAGCCCAGTGCAGGCTCTGCTGGGGATGCCCTCCAGGCAGCTCCTCCTCATCCTCAGCACCCAAAGCAGATGCAAAGCAGCATCCACAGCACCAACAGGAACAGCAGCAGGTTTGCCTCCTCCTCCTCCTCCTTTTCCTCCTCCTCCTCCAGAGAGGAGCAGCCCCAGCTGCTGTGTCCATGGCAGGGCTTGGAGCTGCTCCTGAGGGAGCTGCAGGCAGGCAGGGCTGAGCAAGGGATGGAGTTGGGGATTTTGGAGCTGCAGTTCCAGCCACAGCTCCCTCCTTGCTGTCCCTCCTCTGTCCCCAGCACAGCTCTGATGGCACACAGGGAATGTCACATCAGATGGGCACAGCAATGCAAAAATGAGTAAAAACCCCCCAGGCTCAGAGCTTATGTAAGTGGGAACGTGGAGAGATCAGTGATGGAAAATGGAAAATCCTGTCACTGCAAGGGGAAGGGCTGGCTGGGTCACAGGCAGGAGCAGCCCTAAGGAAGGAGCTCCACCCTCTCCCTGTGCCCGGGCTCTGCCTCCACAGCCCTGCCTGGCATTCCCTGTGCCAGGGCTCCCCTCAGCCTGGGCTATTCCCAGGGATTCACCTGGAGGGACACCCAGCCCTTCCCACCCCCTTTGCACATCCCAGCCCAGGTCTCACCAAGGACCCCACACACAAATTCACAGCAAATCCCCAATTCCTCCCATTCACATCTTACCTCCTCCCCCTGCCTCATTTCCAGCCTTTTTTCCTTCCAAGCCTTTAGAGGAGAGGGTCCCAAAGAGCTTTGGGAAGAAATCCAATTTATGGAGGAGGTGACAAAACTTCCCAGTGTCTGCCCCAGCAGCAGGACAGGGCTCCAGCCCAGTGACCAGAGGGTGTCACATCTCTACAACCCTTTAGTCAAAAAAGACTTCCAAAAATCCTTCATGCAGATTTTAAGACAGTTTGGAAGCCAAGCCCTGCACAGGAGCTCTGCTGGCATTTGGCAGCTTAAAAGAAATGAGGAAAAAGTGGGGAAAAGAACCATTTTGGCTTTGCTGTCCATGTGCCATGGCATGTTCTGCAGTTCTACCCCTGTGTAAGGTGCTGCTTCCCCTGGAGCTGTGTCTCCTTCAGACCATGGATACATGGAATATTGAATAGTGTCTGAAAAACCCCAAAATATCCTGAGCCATAAACACTCCCTGACCCCAAGCAGAGCCATGTGCATTGGAAATGGATGTTTTGGATGAACTCACCCAGGGATGTGGTAGGGGTTTTCAGGGAAGATGCTCTTTCCCCCGGAGCCTGCCATGATGGTGTTAAAGCCCGTACTGGGCAGGGGGGAAGGAGACACAGCTCAGTGCAATCACCAGGGGAGCTCTGTGATGTCAGCCCCAACAGGTTCCACCTGCAGCACAAACCCCTCACTGCTCCCGGACACAGCTCTGGCCTTACCCACCTTGTTTTGGGGGAGCACAGGAATTGTACAGCCTTTGTCAGGATTCCTGAGGGCCCCAGCCCTGCACCCAGGGCTCCCTGGGAGTGCAGCACAAACACAGCTCTATGTTCACAAACACAGCTCCCTGTTCACACTCACAGGTCCATGTTCACACTCACAACTCCATGTTCACACACAGCTCCATGGTCACAAATAGGATTCATGTTCACACACCCAACTCACACTCACAGCTCCATGTTCACACTCAGCTCCATGCTCACACACAGCTCTGTGGTCACAAACAGGATCCATGTTCACACACACAGGTCCATGGTCACACACACAGGTCCTGTTCACACTCACAGCTCCATGTTCACACTCACAGCTCCATGGGCACACTCACAGCCCTATGATCACACTCACAGCTCCATGTTCACACTCACAGCCCCATGTTCAGAGTCACAGCTCCATGTTCACACACACAGCCCCATGTTCACACACACAGGTCCCTGTTCACACTCACAGCTCCATGTTCACACACACAGCTCCATGTTCACACTCACAGCCCCCTGTTCACACTCACAGCTCCATGCTCTCACTCACAGCTCCCTGTTCACACCCCCCCAGGGCCTGGCTGCCTCTCCCCCCAGCTGACTGGAATTGCAATTGGAGCTGCAGCCATGCTGCTGCTTGAAGTAGTTGTTGTGTTTGTCATGTATGGGATAATGGGACTATCAAGTTTAAGTACTTACCACGTAAGTTTTAAACCAGATTTTCCATCAATCTTGAGTCTTTTTGTGATTTTCTGTGGTAGCTGCTTGCTGCAGAGGTGTGGTTCTTGCAGGACAGCAGCTTTAAAGGATGGAGAACTTGTGTGGGTTCCCTTCCCCAGGTGTGAGCCCAGAGCTGTCACAGGCAGCAGCTGCAGGTTTTATTTCTTTGGGGTGTGAGCAGTTGTGAATTCTGCAGAGGAATTCAACCCTGCTGTGATTTCACTGTCACAGATGGAGAAATGATTGAATCAGAGGTTTCCCTGAGCAGATTCAAACTGCCCAAGCCTTCAGTGTGTTTAGGGAGCCCTTGATCCCCTCTGGGGCTGAGGTGGCGCCTCAGGGCAGCCCTGCCTGGGCCTGGCTTGGCCAGGGCTGGGCAATGAGGGATCCCAGGGTGGTTCAATCCCAAACCCTGCCCACAGGAGCTGTTCTGGAGGCAGCAAAGTGCCCAGGCTGTGCCCAGGTGTTCTCCCAGCTGTGCAGGGGGTTCCTGATGTGCTGCTTCTGTTGCAGAACAACTCCAGCCCCACGTGCCTCAGTACAGGTTCCGCAAGAGGGACAAAGTGATGTTCTACGGGAGGAAGATCATGAGGAAGGTGAGGGCACCTGCTGAAATCCAGAGTAAAGCTGAGAGGTGCAAAGTTTGCAGCACTTCACTGGCTGAGCCTGGCCCAGGGCCTCAGCCTATAAATGTCTCTGGGATGTTGTGGCTGTTCCAGCTCTCCTGCAGCACTGACTGCATTGCTGGTGCAGCAGCAGCTTCTCTTTCTGGCCAGAATTTTCCTCTTTCAAAAATATTTGCAGCCAGTGAAGAGCAGGAATAAATCAATGAATATCTAATTCCTGTATGGAATTGATTAAATATCCCAGAATTCCAGACTGGTTTGGGTTGGAAAGAACCTTAAAGATCATCCCAGACTGCTCCAAGCCCCATCCAACCTGGCCTTGGGGACACTTCCAGGGATGGGGCATCCACAGATTCTCTGGGCCACCTGCTGAATATTTGATGGTTGCTCTTACCTGTTAAGGTGCCTAATTTCCCTCAAACTTATGTCTGAGAAGATCAAAATGCTGCTTTGGCTCCTGCCCTTGGTGCCTAAACTGAGAGATCTGGTATTTTCAGCCTAAAATGTATTTGAGTTTGCCCAAATACCCAAGCTCTGACCAGGGGCAGCCCTGCCTAGCAATGCCAAGGCTGCAGGGTGGGTGGCTCTGCCAGGGGCACAGTGACAGACCAAGAGGCTTCCAAAGGCACAGGATGCAAGGGAAGGGCCCACCAGGCACAAGGAAAAAGTTCTTTATGGGCACAGAACAGCTCTGGGACAGCATTTCCAACACTGGAAATTTTCAAAGCACAGAGTACCCCAAGGGAACTTTGAAATCAGCTCAGCTTTAAGTGCTCTGGTTGGTAAGGGACCTATACAGGCTCCTCCCAACCTAAAGCATCAGATTTTAACACTGGGATGAAGAAGCTGTTGATTGAAATGCAGCACCAACCAACAATCCCAAGCCCACTGAGGTCCCAGCAGCACAAGGGGATTTGAGGTTGCAAATTTCCAGAAACTCCCTTTAAAATTCTCTTCATTTAATGGTCTGTGGCTGCTCCCTCCAACCCCAGGGGTCACATCCTCCCCAAAGAGCTGCTGAACAACCCCACCACAGTGTCAGCTCTCAGGGCACACACCTGAGTACAAAGAAAGAAGTGGAAATTCACTTTTGTCAAGGTTATCGTTAGAATTTATTGATATGAGACAAACTTTGTATGTCACCATGTCAATGGAGGAACAGCATGTCCAGATGTCACAGAGCCCATGCAGGGACTGTCCCTGCCCTGGGGGCACAGGAGACCACACACACCCAGCTGGTGGCACTGGGGACATTCCTGGGGCAGGAAATGCTCCAGAAATCCCTTGGATATCTTGGTGTTTTGGCAGAGTGCAGCACCCAGCAGGGAAGGGCAGCTCACCCCAAGAAAACCTAATAAAAAGAAAACCTAAAAAGGGGTGAGCTTGCAGGAATCCCTGCAGGGAGATGAGAGCTCCTGGGCCCTCAGCTGGGTGGGGACACATCCACCCTGGGCTGGAGCCTTGCCAAGGGGCAGCACAGCCATGCCACGCTCCAGCCTGGCATCTGCCCATTCAGAAGCCCATCTGCCCATCAGGGTTTTTCTTTTAGCACAACCATGCCTGTGTTGTAACCACTCAGACATTCCCCTCTCACAGCACAGCCAGCCTGTCATCCATGCTTGTGGCTATGATGAAAATTATCTTTAGAATCTTTACTGGAAATACATTTTATGCTGGATTCTACTTAAAAAAAAAAAAAAGGCAAGTGCTGAGCTTTCATCTTCTCCCAGCTTATGAAATATTTGGTTTGGTCCTAAGTATCTTGCTAAATGATTACAGAGGGAATAGCAGAGTATTCCCCAGGCACCTGGTAAATCCACAATGGATTTATTGTAGAAACACACTAAACTCTCTAACTCACTCCAAATGGATTTCAGAGCCCAGAATGAGCTGTTTGTGACAGGACACACAAAAAGCAACCCCAAGTTCAACGAGTGACTGAGGAAAAGGGCAGGGGAGGTGACAGGGCAGTGACAGCCTGGCCAAGGCCCCACCTGCTGCACACCTGGCTCCAGCACACACAGGAGGGAGCTGGGGCTCCTCCTGGCCCTCCTGGGAGCTGTGACAGGGACAGAGAGGGCTCTGCTCTCAGCCATCCACCCCCAGCCCATCTCAGTTCCCTCTCACATGTAACAGCATTGATCTAGAGATCTCATATTGATGGGTAATTATACAGGATTAATTGCACATCAGTCCATTGTGGCTACAAGTTCATTAGGTTAATAACTCTACATAGTGACAGTAGTACAGTATCAGCTACTTCTCAATACAAACTCCCTACCCTAACCTTAATTTGCAGGTCAGAGGAAGACCTTCTAACACAGTGACCTCCCAATAACCTTTAACATTCATTTTAAAATCATTTTTTCTAGAAAACAAAACAAAAAAAAAATCCAGTGTGGGGAAAACGCACATATATAACCAAAGCAGTGCTTAACAACCACAGGAAAACAGAACATCATCTTGGACTCTTGTTTCAGCATCTTCTGTGGACCCTGGAGTGTCACTCCCAAAGGGATCCTCAATGCTCCGTCAGTTCCCAAGTCCATTAAACCATTTCCCAGCTCCAGATGTTTCTGGCCTCTCACCATTGTCTGTAGCAAGAGCACACAGAAACACTTGCTCATGTGCACAAGACTTCCATCAGATTCCATGGAAGAGCTCTGGAAGGCTGCAGCCTTTCCTTCCAGAAGCCTGTTCTCGAGTGGCAGCACTCTCACCTTCTCTTCCAGCCAGGAGAGAGCTCCAAGTCCCTCCAAGTTCTACTCCTTCCTTCTGCCCAAAGCTCTATGGGTATCCAATAAAACCCCTCTCACAGTATTCCCAGGAAATGATTCAGAAGAGGAGATGATTTTTCAAACCAAATGAGATCCTCTGGTCCTGTGTGTCAGACCATGGCCAAGAGAATGAGCAGCTGCCATGGACGTCCCAACTGCAGCAGCCAGGGAGGGGAGCCTGACTGAGAGGGACAGGCAAAGAGACCCCAAAGTCACTCTGTGCTGAGCTTGCCTCTTCCTCGAGTCAAATGTTTGATTCCATTTGTTCTAGCAGGAACTGGTGGATCATGTCAAAAGTGGGACGATCTTTGATGTCCCTGCTCCAGCATTTCAGCATCAGGTCGAACACAGGGTTAGGGCACAGAGGAGTCTGGGACAGATAGATCTGAAAGGAAGAGTCACAGTGCTTCAGTGGGCTTCTCACAAAAGAACTGAACCTTTATCAAGTAACACCAAAGGACAGTTTCATTCCAGGCTTACAAGACACAGCCACCATGCAGAGTTTGGAATCCCTCCAGCTCCAGGCTGGAGTCTGGACAGAGCCTCTCAAACAGCACCACGGACACTTTGCCAACTTGTCTGATGAGCTGCTCACAAAACAGGCCTTTGTCCCCCAGGAAACATGAATGCTTCTGGGGCATTTGTTCTCCAAGAGACAGCAAAACACAAACCAAAACCAAATTTACCACAATAAAATCCAAGCACTTGCAACTCACCGTAGCCAGCCCATGAGGCTTTCTAAGCATCGTGACAGCTTGGTAGCAGAGACAGAAAAAACACCTTTTAGAGCTTATCTACAGCACAGCTTGGCAGAACCATTTTATTTCTCCCTCTCATTTTTTAGGCTCTTGGCTAATCATTGGTATTGGGAGATGGTCAATAAACCCCTTATTTTATTTCCCTTAATTCTCTGCTTAATTCCCTTTATTTCTCTTAATTCTCTGGTGCTAAAGGTGAATTTTGGGGAGAACTGTTCTCCACAGCTTTGGGTACTGAGGAGATGGAATGTCCTACCCCATCACTGGTATCTATTGAGGGCAGCAGCAGTGGGGACAAAATGACACAAAAGCCCTTCAGCAGCTGGAGATGGCCAAAGGCTTCTTGGAGATACTTCAGGGAGAATCCAATCCCTGGGAACCACCAACTGCTCCTCCCCACCACAAATCCCTCCTGCTCCCTCATCTTGCAGAGGCAATGCTGGTGGGACAGCGCTGGCAGAGGAAAGGAGCAGCAGGACTGTGTGGGAGAGCCTGGAAAAGCTGAAGGCAGGGCAGGGTGAAGTGGTTTAGAACAGGAAATAAGGAGGACAGGACCAAGGGGTTCTTCCAGCGGGACTGCAAGAGAGGAAAACTGGTACAGTGAGCCCAGAAGAATGAGAGGAGAGGGAAGATCAGTGAGAAGCTGAGCAGGACACAGGTGAGAAGCTGAACAGAACACAGGACAGAGGTGAGAAGCTGAGTAGAACACTGGTGAGAAGCTGAGTGGAACACAGGACGCTGGTGAGTAGAAGCAGAGTAGAGCACAGTACAGAGGTGAGAAGCTGAACAAAACACAGGGCACAGGTGAGAAGAAGCAGAGACTGCTGCAGCTGAGGTGAGGGCAGCAGGGAGGAACATCCAGCAGGAAGGGGGAGGCTGAGGGAAGGAGGGAAGGAGCTGTTTGTGCTGTTGTTGCTCACCTGCCTGCCCTGGCTGCGGAAGAACTCGCCCGTGTTCTCGATGACCTGCTCATCTGTCAGCAGGCTGTAGGGCTGCTCCTTGCACAGCACAAACATCTCCCACAGGGTCACCCCGAAGGCCCACACGTCACTGGCTGTGGTGAACTTGCCCTGGGGACAGAATCACAGAATCATGAGGTTGGAAGAGACCTCTAAGATCATCAAGTCCAGCCTGTGCCCTAACACCTCAACTAGACTATAGCACCAAGTGCCATGTCCAGTCTCTTTCTAAACACATCCAGAGATGGTGATTCCACCAACCTCCCTGGGAAGAGCATTCCAGTGCTTTATTATTCTTTTGGTGAACATTTTTTTCCTAATATCCAACCTGTACCTTCCCTGCTGTAGCTTGAGACTGTGTCCTCTGGTTCTGTCAGTGCTGCCCTGTGGAAGAGACCAACCCCACCTGAGGACAGGCACCTTTCAGGAAGGTGTAGAGAGCAATAAGATCACCTCTAAACCTCCTCTTCTCCAGGCTAAACAGCCCCACTCCTTCAAATGTTCCTCACAGGGTTTGTGTTCCCAGCCCCTCATCAGCCTCGTTGCCCCCTCTGGATGTGCTCAAGCATCTCAACATCCTTCCCAAACTGAGGGCCCAGAGCTGGACACAGCACTCAGGGTTTGCCCTCAGCAGCACTGAGTACAGGAGCAGAATGACCTCCCTGCTCCTGCTGGCCAGATAGAACCCATTTTATAAAACCCAGCAAACCCCATTTTATAAAACCCTCCCGGCCTGCACCCTCTGCACCCCAACACCTGGGGAAATGCTCCAGGCAGAGCCAGCACAGCAGCTGAGCTGCCCCAGCCACACCACAGGGATAACAGGGCTCTTTGTAGGGCAGCAGCAGCACCTGGGGGCCCCACAAGCCCCAAGCAGGTGCAGCTTTCACAGGGGCAAAGCTCTGTAAGCAGGGAGCAGGACAGAGACTCCTGTCCCACCTGAGACAGTCTGTTTGCAGCAGGATAAAATAACCTGAGGGAGGGGGATAGTCACTGCTGCCTCCACCCAAAACAGCAGAGCTCACAGAAAAGCCTTTGAAAGGGAAGCAAAGCCCTCAGGGTGAAAGCAAAGCCAGAGCAGACTCCAGACTCTTAGAGAAAGGCCCAAGATAATTTTTATTTTTGCACATGTGAGAAGCCAGTGACAATATTCTTGCTGTCCCTGTTTTCTGTCTCCAAAAAATGTGCCCAAACTGGCTGTGTTTGGAACAATGTGTTTCTGGAGAAGTAAAAAGAAGATTGCTCAGAAAATAACACAAAACACTTGAGGGGCTGGAGGGCCTGTTTGGGCAGAAAACATCCCAGCCCCACTTCAGCCTGGCTTATCTGGCAGCCCCTGCAGTCTGTCGAGTTTGGAGGATGTTCACACGGGGAGGATGGCAGTGATTTATGCTTTAGATGCAGGAAAAGAGGGTGGATTTCAGACAGCTTGGGCCTGCAGCCTGTAGAGCAGAGGTAATTGCAATTTTTCTGGGTAGTTGTTGTAAGAAAGTAACTCACCAACTACTACAAGGAAAGAAAAAGTTTAATATTCTCCAGACTGGATGTGTTTGGGCTGTGGAACAATCTCCTGAGGGGAGACAGCAGGACCCTTATATGTGAAAAACAAAAAAAAAAACCAAAAAAAACCCCACATCCTCAAACCAGACACTTGAAACCCAGGAAGTTTTGTCCCTGCCCCTCTCAGCTTCCCAGCTGGGGGGATAAACAGAGCAAGGCAACTTCCTCAAAATTCCAGCAGGAATGCCAGGCCCTCATGCCCAGATGAGGCCTGAGGGATGTGATGCCATCTACAGAGACCTGGACAAGCTCAAGGCTGTGACCCACAGGAACCTCAGGAGGTTCCAGCAGTGCTGGAGCTGCCCCTGGGTCAGGAGAACCCCCAGGCCCAACCCAGGCTGGGCTGAGCAGCTGGAGCAGCCCTGAGAGGGAGCTGGGGGTGCTGGGGGTGAGAGCTGGAGCTGCCCCAGCCCTGAGCCCCTGCCCTGGGCTGAGCCCAGCATGGGCAGCAGGGCAGGGGGGATTGTGCCCCTGTGCCTGTGCCCAGGTGAGACCCCACCTGCAGAGCTGCCCCAGCCCTGGCCCAGCACAGGGAGGAGCTGGAGCTGCTGCAGAGATCCAGAGGAGGCTCCAGGGGGATCAGAGGATGGAGCAGCTCTGCTGGGAGGAGAGGCTGGGACAGCTGGGATTGTGCACCTGGAGAGGAGAAGCTTTGGGGGGACCTCAGGGTGGCCTTGCAGGGCCTGGAGGGGCTCCAGGAGAGCTGGAGAGGGACTGGGGACAGGAATGGAGGGACAGGACACAGGGAATGGCTCCCAGTGCCAGAGGGCAGGGCTGGATGGGATATTGGGAATTAGGAATTGTTCCCTGTGAGGGTGGGCAGGCCCTGGCACAGGGTGCCCAGAGCAGCTGTGGCTGCCCCTGGATCCCTGGCAGTGCCCAAGGCCAGGCTGGACATGGCTGGAGCAGCCTGGGACAGTGGGAGGTGTCCCTGCCATGGCAGGGGTGGCACTGGGTGGGATTTAAGCTCCTTCCAGCCCAAACCATTCCATGACATTCTAGATTGCCAAGGCCAGGCTCCTTTCCCAGGACATGAGTTATGTCCAACACAACCCCATGGACTCCTCACCATGTGCAGCAGAGATATTGATACTCCCAGATATTGGTGATTGCCTGGCACAGCTGTGCCACAGGGAAGGGGAAAGGGAAGGAAAAAAGGGGGGAAAAAGGGGGAGGAAAGGGGGGAAAAAGGGTGGAAAAAGAGGGGGAAAGGGGGAAAAAGGGGGGGAAAAAGGGGGAAAAAGGGGAAAAGGGAAAAGGGGGCAAAGGGGGAAAAGGGAGGAAAAGAGGGAAAAGGAGGAAAAAAGGAGGAAAAAAGGGGGAAAAAAAAAGGGGAGGAAAAAGGAGGAAAAGGGGGAAAAGGGGGGGAAAAGAGGGGAAAAAGAGGGGAAAAGGAGGGAAAGAGGAGGAATAAGGGGGAAAAGGGGGGAAAAAGGAGGGGGAAAAGGGGAAATGAAAAGAAGCTCTGTGCAGTGCCTACCAGCAGGATGCTCTCCCAGGCCATCCAGCGGATGGGCAGCACAGCTCTGCCCTGGATCCTGTAGTAATCCCCACTGTAGAGGTTCCTGCTCATGCCAAAGTCTGCAATCTTGATGGTGTGGTTGTTGCCCACCAGGCAGTTGCGGGTGGCCAGGTCCCTGTGCACGAAGTTGAGCGATGCCAGGTACTTCATCCCCGAGGCAATCTGGGTGGCCATGTACAGCAGGTTGGAGTGGCTGCAGCAAAGGGAAACACAACCAAGAGAAATCACTGCAGTCCCCCCACACTCAGGATTTCACTGTATTTGATGTGTTAGTGACCTGTTGTTTTATTTTCTGCCATAACAGTGGGACCAAACTGTCTCGTTCCAGCCAAGATCCTGAGCTGAGTAAGCAGGAACAGACAGGCTCTCCCTGAAATTCAGGCCTTCACGACATGACATCCTTTAGATTTTGGTTTTTGTTTCAATATCAAACATTAATCTCAAGATTTTCAAAGAGTTTGTGCATCAAAGCACCAATTTTTTGCAGAGAGACATGAAAAATTGAGCTCAGAATCTCATATCTTAAAAACCACTTAGCCTGGTATTTCAAACAACACCACTCTTGAATGCTTATATTAACATAAGTGTGTCACTTCACATTAAAGAGAGTTGACTTGGTTTTAAATATGCTAAGCATTACTGAAAATAGAAACAGATGCATTTTTCATCTAATTTAATTTTAATTCCTCTATTAGCTAAATGAAGATAGGATTAATAAAGCTGCAGGACACACAGACAGAGTTTGGACCATCAGACTCAGCATTCTTCCCACATTATTGCTCTGTGCTGCTCAGCCTGTTTCCCACTGCTGATGCTCAAATGCTTCACACGACCAAGAACACATCTGAAAAACTGCTCACAGTTTGTACTTTTCCAGTAAAGGTCAGAAAAAGAGATCTCTGCCACCAGAACATAAAGAAAAATGAGACTGTCACAGAATCATGGAATGGTTTCAGTTGGAAGGGATTTTAAAGATAATTCTGTTTCACCCCCAGCCATGGGCAGGGACACCTTCCACTATCCCAGGTTACTCCAAGACCTTCCCAGCCTGGCTTTGGACACTCTCAGGGTTGGGACAGCCACAGCTTCTCTGGGTACCCAGTGCCAGGGCCTCAGCATCCTCTGAGTAAAGACTTTCTCCCTAAAGTCTAAACTAACCCTGTCCTCTGGCAGCGTGAACCCATTGCCCCTATCCTGTCACTATCTGTATAAAAAGTCATTTTTCCTACTTTTTACAGGTTCCAGAGCAGTAACTCTTGCACTCTCCTGTGCCCTGATAACCTGGCTGCTGCCCTGTGGCACAGCAATGGCCTCCAAGGCCCCAGGATTTCCCTTCCCTTCCCTTTCTGTGGCTCCCTCCCTGCCTGGGGCTGCTCTCCCCATCCTCCCTGTCCCAGCTGAGCCCTGGCAGGGTCCCATCAGAGCTTCCTCCTGGCTCCTGCAGTTCCCAAAGCTCCACACAGGCAGCTCCATGAGCAGAGGGCCAGGAGGGGATGGGGCTGGATGGGACAGACCCCTCAGCAGAGTCATGGTGGCAGAGGGGCAGAGCTGCCTTTGGAAGAGCAGCAAAGCTGATGGAGAAGAAGCTGGGAAGGGGCTCAGGCTGGAGCAAAGGAGGCTCAGGGGGCCCTTGTGGCTCTGCACAGCTCCTGACAGGAGGGGACAGCCGGGGGTTGGGCTGTGCTCCAGGGAACAGGGACAGGAGCAGAGGGAATGGCTCAGGCTGGGCCAGGGGAGGTTTGGGTTGGATATTGGGGAAAATTTCTTCACCCAAATGTTGTCAGGTCTTAGCACAGGCTGCCCAGGCAGTGCTGGACTCACCATTCACCATTTAGAAGCCATGTAGATGTGGCACTTTTGGGACATGGTGGCCTTGGCAGTGCTGTGATCAATGATCTTAGAGTGTATCTCATGATCTTAGATCATCAATGACCTTTCCAACCTAAATGATTCTGTGAGCAGCCAGCCAGAGACTGCAGGGAGAGGCATTTCAAACACCAGAGAGCCATGAGGACTGAAGAATGTGTGATCCCTGTGCATGACAGGGCTGCTCCCACCTCTGATGCACCAAACCCTGGGTCTGCAGCTGGCTGAGGTGGCTGCACCTTGTCACATCCATCAGATGCCCCCAGGCCCCAGCAGAGCCAAGCTCAGAAAGGGGCAGGGGCATTCCTGTCACTGCCAGGACACAACCCCTTCAGAGCTGCCTCTGTGACACTGGCAGGAACAAAAGGAGAGTGGAGGATCAGTGGGAGACAATGAAAAACTCCAGGTAGAGCCAGGTAATGGAAAGCAGGGAAGAGCAACATGAGTGACAATGCTGAAGTCAAATGAGAAGCAAAGAGGAGATAAAGAACATTTTGAGGCTTTGGCCAGGAAAAAAAGCCACAAGTGTAAAGGTGAATGAGGTTTCAGATGGGCAGAAGGGGCAGGAGACTGGAGAGAGCTGGAATCTATTTCTTCTCAGACACAAATCCTCTCTTCTCCTACAGCTCCTGCATGTCCTGCCTGCAGGACAGCAGGTTAACACTGCTGACAGGACCACTGCCAGGTCCTGGCAGCAAGGCTGGTGCTGTCTGGCCAGGGTAAAACCCAGCCCATGAGAGCTGGCTGTGCCTGCCTTGTGCCTGAACCTCCTTTGGGGAGGAGCACACCAAGGCTCAGCAATGCTGCAGCTCCTGCTCAGTGCAGGGCTCCTCATCAAGCACAATATATCAGTCTGCATGACTCTCCTCTGGGGAAAGCACTTCTGCAATAGCAGAGATGCTTTTATGGCAGATTTAATCCTTCCATTGAGGAGGGAGACAAGTGCCACTGCTGACAAAAAGTGGTTTTCTTTGCCAAATATTCTCCTTCTGTTGGCTGGTGAAATCTTCTCCTTGCTGAAGCTCCACACTCAGCTCCTCTCATACAATATTTTTTGGACATCAGAGAACATATGAACCTTCTTCAAAGCCTAAGAAAAATTCTTGATTTTCGTCCTAAAATTCTTGTTGTGCAACTGATTTTCATATCAATGAAATATCCACTAACATAAAGAGATGGTCACCTCAATAAATACATCTAAGATGGTCTCTGTGACCAGAACAGCTCTGTCAGGGGCACTTCAGGGGAACACAGACCTCCAGAGGCCTCAGGAACAACCCCACACCATGGCAAGGGCCAGGCTGCAGGAGGGTCCCTCTGGCAAGGCACAGCAGATAAAACTGATTCATCCAACAAGCCAAGCAGCTTCTCTTACGTGACACAGGGGATGTTGTTGGAAATGGCAAACTTGCTGTAGATCTCCCTGTGGGACAGGAACTGGTTGAGGTCCCCGTTCTCCATGTACTCTGTGATCATGCACAGCGGGTCCTCCCGCACGCACACGCCCAGCAGCCGGATGATGTTGGGGTTCTTCAGCCTCGACATGATCTTGATCTCCTTCAGGAAATCATTCCTTGTAAAACAGAAAACACCTCTGAATCACCTTGAAAACCCCTGAAGCTGTTCCTTTGTCTGAGGACAGCACAAGGGCTGTGCTCTGAGTTCAGAGTAATTTACACTTTGCACGCATGAGTGTGAAACTGGTTCTGAGCTCCCCCAGCAAACAGAATTAATGCAGCATTTCAGGCTGACATTGCAGCTTCCCCTACCCCCACTCCCTTCTGTGTCCTGCTCCTTCCAGGAACACATAGAATACACACCCCAGAGCCACAGCAGTCCCCAGGGCTGCCCTGTGCTTGGGGGCTGTTTGTTTGCTTGCTTTCCTCCCCAGCTGTTGGCACTGCAGTGCCAACTCACCTGGCTGTTTTGTTGACATCTGATCTCAGCATTTTCACTGCCACAAGAACAGGCTGGTGAGTGAATTCTGAGGATGAGACTCCCAGGAATTCCAGCAGGCCATCAGCTTCACAGAGGTGCACCTGCAGGGCAGAGGCAGCTGTAAGAGCACACACAGGCAGAAATGCAGAGGAAAACAACATCACAGCCAGGTCACTGCTGGCAGAATGAACCAGGGAATGATCTGGGGATGGTGACACAGCTGTGATCAGGAATGACCCAAGGGCTGGCCCTAGAACCTGACATAGCACAGCCCATGGCCTAGGAGCCCACAGGGACCAAACCAGGTGAGTCCCCACACACTGAATTTACTGCACTGCTGCAGCAGCCTGGGCCAGCCCAGCTCACTCAGCACCCACTGGGGATGTCCAGGAAGGCTCCTGAGCCTGGATGTGCCTGCTCTGCACTAAAGCATCTCACACAACCCCAGAACCATCAAACCATGGCCTGGCTCGAGGCATTGATCAGACTTCACTGAGGAGCACCCAAGAACTACAGCCAGTTATCCAAAATCCTCAAATTCCAGAGGGAAAAAAAGGAGAAAAGTGTGTGCATATGTGTCCCTGATATGAGCACTTCACCTGTAGGTATACTCAGAGATACATAGATAAATACTCCAATATCTACACACAATTCCAAATTTCTTCCAATAAATTAAGTAATATTATATCACTGCCAGGGTTGTACAAGAAGGGGTGACAAGACACTTTCTTAAGAAGTTACCAGAATGTGCATCCAAATGGAGAACTGGGTGGGGAAAGCAGACAGACCTGAGGGTGTGGAGAGGAAAAAGGACTGGATGTGTCAGTCAGAGACTTGCAGCAGTGAGGGAATGTAATGGGAGCATGATGAATTTTGTATGAAGGGAGCAGCAAGAGCTGATGTCACAAGCATGGTGAGGGGGAAAATGAGACAGCAGAGAAAATGGGACAAACCTGCAGAACAGGAATGAGGGTACAAAGATGCTGCTGCAGTCCCACAGAGAATGAATCTGCTGTGGGAAAGCACAACCATGAGAGCTGGGACAGGTCAGAGCCACAGGACAAGCACAGGTAATTCCAAGGTGGTGTGTCACCAGGGAGGGGTGCTGCTGCTTCCCTGGGAGCAGGGAAAACAAAAGACTGGAAGGAAGGAAAAGTGGAGACCTGAAAGAAGCAGTGAGCCCTGTTTTAGGAGCACACAGAGCCAGAGCAGCAGAGCAGAGCAAGTGATGGCCAGTTTGGGAAATACTAAGAAGGAGAGACAGGAAAATGTGGTGCAGCACATTTGCAAAAGAACCTGTGATACATGGAAAGGAACAGGCTCTGAATCCATCCTCAAGGAAAATGGAGATGGGAGAGCCATGTCCAGTCACTACAGAGGAGTTATCAGTTATTAGGAGGACAGCATGAGAGGGAAAGACAAACCAGAAACAAACCAATGAAAAATCCTCTCTGTCCCACTTTTGGAGCACAGAGCAGCATGGAGGCAACAGCAGAAAAGGCTGCACTGACAGCCAGGTGAGGAGGATGAAGATGTCAGCACCTCCCCAGAAAAGTGAGCCAGGAAGAAAACAGTAAGCCAGGAAAGGGGCTGGGGTAGGGAAGGTGGGGAGTCAGAATGGAGGAACCACAAAGATGGGCACATCACAGAGCAGGAAGCAGTCAGAGAACAGTTATGCTTGCCAAAATGTAATAGAGAAGTAGAATCTAGGGCTGTGAGTGAACAACAGCTGGGAAGCAAAAAGACAGTGGAAAAGTGAGAGCAGGAGAGGGAAAGACCTGCTCAGGATGGAGCTACAGATGGTGTGAAAATGAAGCAGAGAGAGAAGAAAAAGCAAGGTGAAAACGTTAACAGCTTGAAAGGAGCTCAAGGAGCCAAGGGAAAGTTTGGCAGATGACAGATGTGTGCATCATCCTGCCTGAGGCTGCTGACAAACTGGGCTTGAGCAAGCAGCAATGCCAGAAAATATGAGGGTGCCACAGTGCTTGGAAATGTCTGTCTTTGCTTGGGTCAGTGTGCAGAGCACCCCAGAACCTCCATCTCTGACTGGGAGAGCTGTCCTAGCAGCCAGGATCAGGGTTGGCTGGACTGTGGAGAGTTTCCAAACCCACATGTCTAAAGGTGGGTGGCAGCTATCACATCTGAGATGTCCATGGAAGATGTGAAATTCTGAATTCCCAACCCTAGGTGGGAATTTACAGAGATATAGATAGCAAACAGAAAAAGTTTGCAAGTTCCTCTATTGATGAAGACCCCAGTGGTACCAAGCAGAGCCTCACAGCTGCACTGGGAGAGCTGTTCTAGCAGCCAGGATCAGGGTTAGCTGGACTGTAGAGTTTCCCAGCCCACATGTCTAAAGGTGGATGGCAACCATTAGATGTCCATAAAAGATGTGAAAATGTGAATTCCCAACCCTAGGTGAGAATTTACAGAGATATAGATAGAAAACAGAAAAAGTTTGTAAGTTCCTCTATTGATGAAGACCCCAGTGGTACCAAGCAGAGCCTCACAGCTGCTCAGTGGCTTGGCCTGGGGAATATCAGCTTTTCCCAAGGGTGATTGTAATTTCAACTAAATGGGCAAACACACATTTTAATTTTAACTAAAACACTGGGAAGCAGAACCCTGGTTCCCACAGAAGACTCCTCTGTGCCAAGCACCTCCTTCCTGCTGGAGGACGAGCAGCAGAGTGGCTGTGTGTAGGGGGATAGAATATAAGGAAATAAAGATAGTGCAGAAAGTAATCTCACCCCTAAGGAGGTGCAGCTGGGCCAATTATCAAAGATTAGGAATAGGCCTGACTTTAACAGAGAAGAGTGTACTCTGTGTAACCAATGAGAAGAGTGCTATAAAAGAGTGGGGTGGCTGGGTGAGAAGGGAACTGGAGTCAGTTGGCTGCTTTGTGAAGAGGAAAGAGTCAGTGCTCTGAGGAGCAGCCCACAAGAAACACCAAGAAGGTGTGAAATTTTGCAACAAGGAGACAACAGTATAGAACCCCTACAATAAGACAACAACAGGCAAACACACATTTTAATTTTAACTAAAACACTGGACTGCAGAACCCTGAGTCCCACTGAGCAACACCTCTGTGCCAGGCACCTCCTCCCTGCAGGAGAACCAGCAGCAGAGTGGCTGTACCTCTCCAAACTGTCCTTCCCCCAGCTTCTCCTTGAGGCGCAGCTGCTGCCGGGGGAACTCCCCCACAGAAATGTCCTTCTTGGTCAGGGAGTCCACGGTGAGCGCGGGCACGGCGTACATGTTGTTGCCAGTGACGCCCTGCAGGTGCACGATGTCGGTCTCGGCGTAGTGGGGCACGTTGTTCTGGAAGCCTTGGTGAGGGGTGGACTTGGTCAGGTCGGGCTCAGCGTAGTCCCCGCTGCACACTGAGGGGAGCAGAGACAGGGCAGTCACAATTCCCTCCCTCAGAACCAGTCTGGCCCAGCTCCCACTCCTCCCAACCCCACAGCTCTGGGAATTTGCTGCCTTGTGCTGAGGGACACCTACACGGGACAAGTGGGAAATAAATTTGTGGAGAATTCTCAAAGCCTCATATATACATATATACACACACACACACACACACATATATATATACATATATATACACACACACACATATATATACATATACATATATATACACACACATATATATATACATATATATACACATACACATATATATACACACACATATATATATATATATACATACACATATATATACATATATATACACACATATATATAATATATAACACACATATATATAACACATATATAACATACACATATATACATATACACTATATATATACATATATATATATCATACACATATATTTACACATATATATACACACATATATATAACATTATATACATATACATATAGTATACACACACTAATAATATATTAACACACATATATATATACATACACATATATATACACACATATATATACATATACATGTATGCGTAGTATCTCACATGTACGTACATACATAGTGTGTGTAGTATCTCACATAGTATGCATCTGTATGCAAACTTTGAAATCAAAAATACTAATTAAAAATACCATAAAATAAACCAGATATTACTAAAAGAGAAATAGAACTAGAAACGAGTTTCAGAATATAGAAATAAAGAAATATATGATAAAGAAATAAAAAAAGAAATATAATAAAGAAATGTAATATAGAAAAAGAAAAGAAATATAATAAAAATAAGAAATAAAGAAATATATAACAAAGAAATAAAAAAGAAATATAATAAATAAATATAATATAAAAAAATAAATATGATAAAGAAAAAGAAAATAAATATAGTCAAGAAATAAAAAAGAAATATAATAAAGAAATAAAAATAATAAAGAAATATATAATAAAGAAATAAAAAAGAAATATAATATAGAAAAAGAAAATAAATATAATAAAAATAATAAATAAAGAAATATATAATAAAGAAATAAAACTAGTTACTTTAAAAAATAAAAAAGATACATTGTGCTAAGACCCACCAAGAGTCATTTTAAATTATTAGCTTTAAAGCAGTTACAACACAGTAAGCAAAAGCAAAAAACGCTTATAATGCATTGTAATTAGGGAATAGTTACCTTCTAATTACAATTATGACATCTATATAGTCACCCTTCACATAAAATTAAAAATAAAATAAGAGTTTTTAAAACTCAGTTGTCCAATCTCTAGGTCAAAAAAGGGCTTAATCCAACAGGGACACACTGCTCTGTTTTACAGAATAATACCTGTGAGCTGCCAGCAAATTCCTGCTCAACACAGCCTGTTCTAGCCAGCCATGGGAGCTACAGGTCCTGCCCGGGCAGGGAGGCAAGCCTGAAGTGATTTTCTGTTTCTGATTTATCCTGAGTACAATCAGTTCCCATTACCTGGTGCAGGGATGTTGTTTGCAATGTCAAACTTGCTCTGGGTTCCCTCCTGCAACAAGAACTGGTGGAGGTTTCCATTTCCCATGTCCCTGGTAGCAAACTGCCCTCCCTCTTACAGCTTATTCACACAAATATGGGGCAATGCTTCAGAATTAACTCCCTGCAGGGTCAGTACTACACAGAACATTTGTTCTGCTTCAAATTCACACCCTGGCTCAATCCAATCAGCCTCCCTGGGTAGAATAATGCTGGATCTTAGCAACTTGTCAGTGTGAGGAATGCAGCACTGCCCTTCCATTCACTGAGTACCAAACACTGTTGGAAACATTCCCTTCTGTGGGGGTCCAAAAGCTCCCCAAGGGCTGGAAGCCAGGACACCACAGACAATTCCCTGCTCTATTTCCTCCTGGTGTTTCCACAGGAATTTCTTAGCCCTGGCTGCAGGAAAAGGTGTTAAAGGTTTTCTCCCAAGAGTGCTGCAGGCAGCATCTCCACAAATGTGTGATTGCTCTGACTGCCTAAACCAGCTGCTCAAAGATGACCTGGGTAATAAATAAACAGTCTTCAAATCAAACAATAAAAGGCCAGACCCTCTAGTGGGCCTGCTGCTCCAGCTGTCACAGCTCCATGCCAAGAAGTGCCAGTGTTCCACAACTCTGCCTGAGCTCCCTGGGTTATTGCATTGCACAGGAGCCAAATGGACACTGACAAGTGGCACATTTTACAATCTGACAGAAATAATAAAAGAAGAAACATGCAACTTTCAGAGACTGATGATGTTACCTGAATCCTCTGCACTTTGAGAGAGCTCTGGAAGCTTCTGGAGCAGTGTAGCTGGCTGGTGGTACTCCAAATCCAGTGGGAAAGCACGTTCATAGGTGGGGTTTGACTGGTGGATCTGGGTCTGGTTGTTGGCAATGGTGTAGCTGTAGAAGGAGAGGCGAACGGTGGCATCCTCCTCCAGGATTCGACGTGGGGCCTGCAAGGAGGGGAAAACCAAACCAAAACACTGAGGCAATGCTCAGCTGTTAAGCAATGCCTTGGCTGCAACCACAGCAACTTCCAGTAATATCTTGGACAGGGCTGGCATCCTCCCCTGCTGTGACAGCAGCTTTAGCCACTCCATGGAGCTGTGCTTTTCACATTGTTCTGAGCTCATTAGGGTTAATGATTAGTTCTGAGCTTGTGTCTACAAAACAGCCCCATTGTCTTACCTTTTCCAACCTTTTTTGAACATATTGCTTCCAAAGAATGATGATTATAATCATCAGGAGCAGCAGAATTATAGCCACAAGGCAGCCCACGAGAATGGAGGTGTTGGAGTCATCTGCCTTCTCCCCTATCCAGGTGCTGGTGACAGAAGATGTGGTTCCTGCAATCACAGAGAAAGAGAATCTGGGGTTAAAGCACCAGAGGTTTTCTGTGCCAGCAAACTCCCTACAGCCTGGTAGAGAAAAGATCTTGGGCAGCTCCCTGAACATTAACACCAGCTGTGTTCACATTTGCTCTTAACAGAAATTCTCATTTTGAAGGCTTAAAGAGCTAAGAGCTGTGCAGAGAACTTCTGCAATCAAAGATTGCAGTGAGCAGAACAGATTCCTGCAGTGGATCCATCCTAGAGCAGACAGTGCTCGGAGTTTCACTGGCTCCACACAAGTCCCCAGCCCACGTTCTGGGGCAGCCCTGGCCAAGCTGAGGCTCAGGGACTGTCACATGCTGCCCTGTGCACCAGGCACTGATCAGGCCATCTCCAGATCTCCAGAAATGGAGGGAAATACCAAATAACCTAGGATATTCCTGTGAAATTCCCCAACACCTGAGCCCCTGGCATGGCCAAGGGACAGAATTCCTTACCCCAGGTGCCCTCAGTAGCGTTGTGCTCTGTTTCCAGGAGCTCCGTGGTGCTTGTGGCTGCTGTGACAAAACTGGGATTCACACTCTCCATGTCTGTGGAAGGAAGGGCAGAGTGTCAGCCCAGCAAACCCTCCCTGCTCCTGCCAGCATTCCCTGCAATCCCAGCCCAGCAGGAGAGGGCTGCTGTTCAGGGAGCAGAGCAGGAACAGCAGGGGCTGCTGTCTGCAAGGTAAGCAGCAAGCAGCACCCAGGGAATTCCTCCCTCAGGAATGTCCTCTCACTACAGCTGATTAAAGACTTTGGAGTAGAAAGCTACAGCCACACCTTTCCCTGTCAGTCCTGGTGGTTGTACAGCTGTGGGAACCCAGGAAATTCCTCTGGCTGCCCTGAAGGACTGGAGACCCTGTCAGGTCTTGGCACAGAGCCCAAGATCCCTGTGCCTTTGATTTAGCCCTTGGCAAAAACAATTACCAACCTTTATATGAAGGATTACAAGCCATGACAGTTTAAGTAGAATGATAGTGAATAGTGATAGTGATTTATCACAGGGTGAAAAAGTAGATTTTGGGGTCTTTAGAATGGGGGTTCAGGAGGCAAGATGGCTAGATACCCCGAGATGTTGGAACTCAGCACATCCCTTTGGATGTCCAGAGTTGCTGAGAACCTCATTGGGGGGCTCAGAGACCCTGGCACACAGCCCAGAACACCTGGGGATTTGATTTGACCCCTGGAGCAAGTTACCAGCTTTGTATGAGGACCTGAAAGTCACACAGGTTTGAGTGGTGTAATAATAAAATATTCACAGGGTGAAAATGTAGATTTTAGGATTTTTGGTATGGGGGTTATGGGGACAAGATGGAGGAATCTGGGAGTGTCTAGTCTTTCTTCTTTCTTCTTCTTGTTCTTCATTTTCTGCAGTGATGTTGGCACTTTGGGATTGGTTTAGAGTAGAAGTGCACTGTCTAACACAGGTGATAGGTATTGGGAATTAAGTGTAAATATGTTATATGTAGTTTGTAGTATAAAAGGACAACACAGAGTGCCTGTGGCTGCCCTGCTGAGCAGATCTTGGCTGGGCAGAAAGAAAATTTTATAGATAAGAATTAATAAACAACCTCAAGACTGAAAAGTGAAGAGTCCAGACTCGTTCTTCAGCTGCATGGGCTGAAGCAGAGACACCCTGCACATCTGGGGCAGCAAATACCAACCAAAACCCGAGGCTGAGACACAACCTCCTCCTGCCCCTGTGCAGCCACTGTCCCACCCACCCCACAGATCCTGCACTGCACAGCAGCTCCTGTGCTCCCTGTGCTCTCCAGGAGTGCCTGGCTGTGGGAGCCTCACCTGACTGGAAGGAAATCTCGCTCATCATCATCCAGGTGTCAGCGAAGTAGAAGCGGCACAGGATGGCCTTGCCCACGCGCTGCTGCAGGGGCACGGTGACAAACCTGGCACTGGGGTTTTTGTCATCCAGCACCGTGGCCACCCCCACGGGCTCGGGCTCCCAGTCTGCGATCAGCCTGGGCTTGAACAGACACTCCACCCTCTGGAAGATCTTCACCCCCTTGGAGAACATGTTGTTGCAGTGCACCTGGGAAGAGAAGGGATCCATCAGAGAGGCACCTAAATCAAGCCCCCAGGGTGTATCACTCATGAAAATTTTCCATTCCCAGTATCTCCCTGTATGAATGCAGAATGAGTGACTTCTTCCAGTGTGCAATGAGCACTCTGGGCAAAAAGCTGTTCTGAAACAACTCTGAATTTTACCTGCAAAAGCTACATTAATGGTCAGATCCTGGCAGGCTCTTCAAAAGACCCATATAAAAATCAATCAAGCAAACCCTCGACTGATTAATGAATGGTTAACTTTTGATTAGTACAATTAATCAATTTTGGGTACCTTTCACCCCTTAATCAAGGGTTACCCAAAGTTGATTAATCATACTAATATAAAGCCTTGCAGACCAATTTTCTTTGAACATTTAACCTAAGAAGGGAAAGGAAAAACACACCTAGTCTTAAAAACTTCATATTATTTGAATTGCTTGACATAAGTAGCTGGAATTGTTAGGCCACAAACTGAACTTTATCTGAACTACATGGCTCTGTTCTGCAAGTCAAAGATGGATTGGAATGAGCCCTGGAGCTAATAATCTGATCATGAACAAAAGTAAAGATGGATTGTAGTGAAACTTGTATGCAACAATCTGATCATTAATAATAGTTAGAATAACAAAGCTGCAGCTTAAATATTACTCAAAGATCAATAGCTGGGGTGGACAGCCCATAGATCCTGGTCTGTGAACTGGAACAAGCATGTTAAAAAATGAACTACTGAACCCACCAAATCCCCCACAGAAACCAGTCTGAGAGGCAATGTGGAAACAATGGTACAGCAGCCATTTGGTGATGAAACAGAGAAGAGCATGGAGAATTCCAGACCCTGATACTGCCCTTGGATTCTTCTTCTGTCCCTCCTGGCATGAGGGGTCCCAGGGATTTCTTTGTCCTTGGTCCCTCTCTTGAGGGACCAGCTCGAGCTATGACATATCACAATTGACCTCTGCCATTAGATGAGAATTGTGTCTCAAATTTCTCTGGATTTAGAAAATTTTAGCAGTTGCAGCCTAAGCTAATTCCTTCCAAAAGCCACAAACCAGGACAAACCCAAGCAGTGAGACAAACCCCCTGACACATCCCTGCTCTGGTTGCACACCTTGAAGAAAACTAAGGGTCTGAGTTTTAGGGAAATCATCATCTGTCCCATTTTCCTGGTGGCTCAGTACCAGGTTGAGCTCTGTTATGCTCAGAATCTGCAGTTCTGTTAAGCTCAGGACCACCATATCTCAGCACTGTGGCCACTGACCAGGGACCAGCAGAAATAAGGTGACTCAAAGCCTTCAGCATCCCTCAGCCTGCTCCATTCCCACAGCCACAGTGGCCCAGCCCCTCCCAGAGACCCCAGGAATGATTTCCTGGTGACTGTGGAGTATTTGTCACTGTGACAGCAGCAGTTCCCAAATCCCCTACAGCCCTGAGCCCCATTAATTGCTTGGCCTTTCTGAGGTCCTGCAGTGAAGCACTAATGAGGACAACAGGCCTGATGAGCAGCAAAAAGACAAAAGGAGGGTATTTGCATGTAATTAAGACCAGATGAAGCTGAGACAACATTATTCAATAAGGAGAAGCAGTCATTCATAAGCAGGCAGGAAAGCCTGATGCCTGGAATATACAATTTGTGCCTTATTTGGACAGGAGTTGGATTTGTTTCCATCCTGGACTGACACAGAGACATTTTCTATTGCAAACATCTCCTACTAAAGTGCAATTTTACAGCCTGCAAGCCTATGCAATGCAGTTGCAATGTTACTGACATTAATTTTTAATAGTTTATTGGATACTGGGAAAGCTCAGAGGACTGGGATAAAGCTATCAGATAAGAAGATGCAAAAATTATCCACAGATCGCTTGGCCTGTACAAAAGAAATGCAAAGCTGAAGGAGGCAACATTCAATAAATAATGAAGATTAATTTATGCTAATCAGAACAGTTTTTTAATTAGATGCTTGATGAAATAGCTCTTCTTATGATCTGATATGTTTGGTTTATCAGGATGGTTGTGTTTATGAGACAGATTTTTGGAAGGCATCTGTCCCCAGTTAGCATAGTGTGGGCTTGTGTATTATATTAATTTGATTAAACATTATCAACTAGTAAGTCTTACAAATTTTAAGGCAGAAATTCTTCTCCTTTTTTCTAAGAGGAATGCATTCCTAAACCAAAATTATTTGCTGCTTTTTTCAATGGCCTGAGGGAGACAGCAGAATCACCAGCAATAAAATAAACTAAATAGGAGGGAGGGAGGGAGTTTCCTAAAATAATCTCAAGGACTGACTCATGTCAGGGCAGTGAACTCAGGGACAAAATCTAAGTGATGCTTTCCACACTGGACCTTTATCCTGGACACTAATAACTTGGAACTGATTTTTAGCATGATCCCAAAGCCTTCATGACCACTGGCTCCCTCTCTCTTGGCTTGGAGGATTAATATCATCACAAGATTCACAAACAAAGAGGAATCGTCCAAAAGCAGGAAATTGGTACCATTCTTTTATGCAATTTGATGGAAAGCCTGAATCCAGATCCAGATTCTGTACCAAAAAGAGTAATCAGCAAAGAAAAAAAGGATTGGGTGACTGCTCCAAAAATGACCCTTGGTCTCACCAGGAAGGCATTGAGAAATCTGCCAGCTTAGTTTACTGAAGCAAAGATTAAAAGAGTGGTTTAATCATGGTTTAGAAGCAGAAGGTTCCTGAGAAGGCAAGGCTCCTTTTTTGCCAGCAAAAGCAGGCAAACAGCCAAGGGTTGCAAGCTAAAAATAGACAAAATAAAACCAGAGTAAGTAACCACCAAAACAATTTACTTAAGGATGTGGTGGGTTCTCCTTCATTTGAAATCTCTACAAGAAAAGCCACCAATCCTTTTTAAAAGATCCTGCTGTTTACTACAGACTCAAAGTTCAACTCGTGCTTTTCCTGTGTGCTTAAGTAATTTCCCACAGCACAAGCACAGGCTGAGGCATCCACAGAAATGTCTGGTCAAAATGGAAGCAAAGCCACGTTCCTTTACCTCAAGGGTCAGTAAATCCTACATCCTAAATCCATCTCAGCTGCCTAAAAACTGCTTCAGGTGTCTGCTTTTTATTCCTTCAAGCCAAATACTTGAGAGGAGAACCTGAGGGAGGAGAACCTACAGGGAGGAGAACCTGAGCTCTGAAGAAGCAAGTGCTCACCTGCTTCACCTGTCTACGCTGGAAAACTTGGGATTTCTCCTGCTCAGATTCTGGATACAGGAGGCACTTGAATTGGGAAGAGTTTGTGGAACTCAAAACTCTTCCCAATTGGGAAGAGCTCTCTTGGGAGAGAACTCTGCTTTGGGAGGAGTTCACAAGGCCAGGTTGGATGGGGCTTGGAGCAACCTGGACTAGGGAAAGGTGTCCCTGCCTGTGGAAGAGGGCAGAGCTTTAAAGTTCTCTTCTGCTTTGGAAGAGTTCACAAGGCCAGGTTGGATGGGAAGAGTTGGGAAGAGTTTTGGGAAGAGTTCACAAGGCCAGGTTGGATGGGAAGAGTTGGGAAGAGTTTTGGGAAGAGTTCACAAGGCCAGGTTGGATGGGAAGAATTGGGAAGAGTTTTCAAGGCCAGGTTGGACAGGAAGAGTTTTGGGAAGAGTTCTCAAGGCCAGGTTGGATGGGAAGAGTTGGGAAGAGTTTTGGGAAGAGTTCTCAAGGCCAGGTTGGATGGGGCTTGGAGCAACCTGGTCTAGGGAAAGGTGTCCCTGCCTGTGGACGAGGGTGGAGCTTCAAAGTCCCTTCCAACCCATTCAATGCTCCAAAGGGGCTTGCTGGGAGCCCCCAGCCCCACAGGCTGTCCCCTGGAGAGGGATGAGGCTGAGTTACCTTCATGGAGGTGAAGTTCCTGGGGCGGTCAAACTGGAACTCCATCTGCACGGCGCCCGTGCTGAAGCTCTCGTTCCTCCAGCCCACGTAGTCATAGCCCGGCCACACGCGGTACTGGTGGCTCTGGGTGAAGTCATCCAGCCCCAGAACTCCATCTGTGAGCTGGCCCAGCCCTCCATACAGGTGCCTGGCCAGGGAGAACCAACAATCAGCCAAAGTGCCAGTGGGAAACCACGTGCATCTTTCAACTGGTACCAGCAAAACTTCTATTTTCCTGCTCTTGACCCATCCTGGGCAAGAAGTCACTCACTGCTCTCATGCAGCACCACCTGGATGTTTTTTGGGCTGGGATTTTAGTACCATTCCCAGCTTGGGAAAAGGCAGAAGTTTTTGCACTGCTGTGAAGGACCAACAGCAAAGCTGAGCTACAGGCAGAGCCTTGGAGAACAAAAACAGAGACTGTGGAAAATGACACTGTGTGCTCTGCCAACAGAGCTGGAGCTGCAGCACCTCACCAGCATGGCAGGAACACTGCTCCATCCTCTGCTGGGGGAACCTGTGGGGAACATCCTGCAGGCAGAAAGGCAGGGAAGTGGGAAGAGAGACCATGGGCAGCTCATGAGCCACAGCCAGGCCTAACCACGATCATTTCTGGCATTGCTCCTGAGAAGAGTGTTACTGGCTCTTTCCAAGGCTGACTGGATTCTTTGCCAGGACCCTGCCTCACCCCACTCCTGTGTGAGGGTGCAGAGCCCCTCACAGAGTTTCCCAGCTCTGTTTCAGAGTAGAAGCTGCCAGTGTGGCACAATTCTGACCCCTCTGCAAGTCCTTGGCTCTGCACGTCCACCCCAGGTGAGCCCTCCTGTCACTACAGCACAGGTACAGGTGCCTTTGAACTGCAAGCCAGGATTAACAGCTGGAAGAGGCACATTCCTACTTCCAGGCCAGTTAGGCATGTGAACTACAGGTTAAGTAGTTTCAAGGAGTCCTGGCCCAGCAGGTTGGGTTTTGTGCTTACATCTGCAGCTCCCTGACAGCCCCAGGGACCAGCAGTCCAGCAGGCCCAGGTTCCTAAGTTAGTATTGAACAGCTACATGCAACACCTATTCTGTGCATAAAAACCCTTTTTTTTTAAAACATCCAAGCTCTACTGTGTCAGCCCAGCTTGAAACCAACAGATACCAATATATATCAATACATTGTTACCCAGCATTTTCCAACGTCCTACAAGCATGAAGAAGTGTTTGGTGTTGCCATAAGGTAGGAAAATCATACAGAAAGGCTTCATTAAAATCAAACCTGCTCTCCTTGTCAGGCTAGCCCTTTGTAAGTCCCTGTGTGAAAGCAATCTTAGTGAGAGCAGTTCATTAGCATAACAATTTATTCCGGAGTGAAAAACAACTTATACCTGTATAAACTATTTTTATACTGTTAGATAGTTGTGGTTTTTTTCTATCTCTCATAAAGGACTTTTCCTGCACGTACACACCGAGGGTTGGAGTGACCAATCCATACAGAATAACAACTTGTTACTGACCAATAAAGTGATTGGCAAGAAAGCTCCTAACCAATGGGACTCACACATGAGGTCTGCAAAACTGTATAAAAAGGAGTTCTGTGAATAAAGATTGGGTTTTTTCCACCATGAAAAATGAAGTCCTGTGTGATTTATTCCAATATTTGGGATACAAGATACCAGTGACAGGGTGAGTAGGAGAGAATTTGCACAGTGACAGACAGAGAACAGGACAGCTTCTCCCACCTGCGTTCCTGGTAGCCATCGTAGGTCGAGTCATTCAGATAAACAATGGGGAAGCCAGGAGCTGCTATTGTCCCTCCTTCAGGGATGCTGTAGGATGCCAAACCATCTGAAAAACAACGCCATGCACCTCAGAAATACAGCAGCAGCAGCCTCCCATCACCTGTGTGTATGTGACATTCCTGTATGTGACACAGACCAACAGCAGCAGTGCCAGGGGTCCCCTCTGTACACCTGGGGGGGCAGGGGAGCCCCAGGCAGGGCTGCTGGGGAGGTATTGTAAATCAAAGGCAACTCTGACAAAGGGGAGAGAACAATGAGGAGGACTCTATGGATATCAGAAGGCTAATTAATTACTTTATTATACTATACTATATACATTTCATCTAAACTGAATCTGCCAAGCACACTGCACTGAATCTCGTGGCTGTCACCCAATAGCCCTAACACACACCCACACATGGCCCCGACAGGCCCAGGAAACAAAACATCTTCACTTTGGATAAACAATCTCCATGCTGCATTCTACTTTGGCACAACACAGGCACAGCAAGTGATAAGAACTGCGTTTTCCCTTTCTCCGAGGTTCAGCGAACATGAATCTCAGAAATCCCTGGGAAGAAGTGTGCCTTGCTTTTCCCTGTGGGGAGGAAGGTGGCAGCAGGGAGGGCTCACCGTGCCAGACGCAGCCGTAGAGCTCCACCCTCATGCACACGGTCATGGGCGCCTTGGTGACGGGGATGAGGCGCACGAAGCGCGCGATGATGGGCGGCCGCAGGTCCTTCAGCACCACGTCATAGGTGTCGGTGTTCCCTTCGATCACCTGCAGGACACACAGCCTGAGCCTGCTGGAACCCAGAACATCCCTCTGGCTGCCCTGTCAGGAGGCTCAGAGACCTTGGCACTGTTGTGGTGTGTTTTTAGCTTCCAGGTCCCTTTCTCAGGTGTGCCAATATTCCCTTCTCCCTTCCCCCTCGCCCCTTGCTGAGTGTGCCCTGTCAATCAGGCTAACATACCAGCAAGGCGTTGTGTGGTTGGTCGATTTCAAAGGATGCTCCTCAGCCCTGGGGGACATTGGCCCATATAGGTGTCCCTAGTCCCTTGAGACCCTGCCCCTTTCACCTGGTTGGTAGCTCACCTGTCCCCTCCCCTTCCCCTGTCCCTGAGCTTAAAAGGTTAATCAGACCATGCGGCCGGGATTCTGTTGGAGCAGTTGCCCCGGTTCAGACCTCTGTAACCATGGAATAAACATCTGGATATAACCCTCCAGCAGAATCCTCTCCTTTTTTCTCTTCACCATCGCCAGAAGCTCTCTCTCCTGAGGTAAACGGAGTTCCTGACAAGCCTGGACTTGCTCAGTGCCCTGCTGCAATCTCCGGCAGCCGAGGTATCTCTGGGGTAAAGCACCGCAGAAGCCGCCTTTGGCTCAGCAGCGAGCACCACACTGACCCAGGCACAATCTAACTGGTTATATTGGGATTCTTATTCCAATAGGCACAGAGCTAAAGACACCTGTGTCTTTGATTTTACCCCATGGAGAAAATCACCAACTTGGTGTGAAGATTTACAACCCAGGAGAGTTTAAGGAGAATGACAGTTTGTTGCGGTGTGATGTCATGGTTGGCCTCAGATACCCCGGGGTTTCTCCCTGAAGATTTCTTCCCCAGGTGTGTCAATCACCTCTCCTTCCTCCTGCCTTGCCCCCTCCCAGCACTGTCTGTCAACCCTGGCATTCCAGAAGGCATCGAGTGATTGGCAGAATTCAAAAGATGCCCTCCACCCCTGAGGGGCATCAGGCCATCCAGGTGTCGTCTGTCCCTTGTCCCCTCCTCCTGTACCTGCTTGGTGGCTCCCTACCCCTTCCCTGCCCCTCTCCCCAGGTTAAAAGGAACAGCAATCCCGGGCTCAGGGAGTTCTGTTGGAGCTGTTGCTGCATTCAGAGGCCTGTGGGCCAGAATAAAGCTCTGGGTCCAAACCCTCCATCAGAACCAACTCCTTTCCTTCACCATCACCTTAAAGCTTCTCCACAGAGGGAAACCTGAGGAGCAGCTCCTGTTATGGGGGAAGCTCCATCCCAGCACCACCAGAGCTCCTGCAGGCCTGGATTTGTTTCCATGTGCCACCTGCAGCACCCAGCCAGGCAAAAGTGTCTGTGGGGTGAAACACCACACACCCAGCCAGCCCAAAGTGTCTGTGGGGTGAAACACCACAGTTGCCACTTTTTGGTCAAGCAGCAAGGGCCACACAAGCTCAGACATGTCCCATCTGGCTATATTGGTAATTATTACAATAACAGTTAGTTTGTCACAGGATGGAAAAGTAGAATTTTGGGGTTTTTAGAATGGGGGTTCAGAAGCCAAGATGGAGGAATTTGGGCATGCCTTGTCCTTCCTCTTTCTTCTTCTTAGCCTCCATCTTCTGTATGATGGTGGCGCTTTTGGATTGGTTTGGAGTAGAGACATACTGTGGGGCGATAGGTATTGGAAAATTATTGTAAATAAAGTACATGTAGTTCTTAGTATAAAAAACTAACACTGCCCTGAAGGCAGTCAGTGTGCCATGGACCGACTTGCTAGACAGACCTCAGCAGGTCAGAAACAGAATATTTATTTTGTTATGTTTATTTTCTGTATAGATAACAGAAAATACACAACCTTGAAAAGCACAGCTGAGGAATCCTGACTCCTTCTTCGATTGCAGGGATGGGAAAAAGAGACTTTCCAACACCTCAGGGTCATCTCAACACCAGAGACTTTGAGACCTCTCCCTTTTATTATTGAAGGGATGGCTCCACAGTCAGGCTAATAATGATTTATTGCTCAGATAAACTTCAGTCTCAGGCTCTGAGACTTACAAGAGCAAGCAGTTGGCCATAGCTCGAAGTGGTCACAAGTTCTTCAGTACAAGACAATATGTAACTTTCTAATCCAATGGACAGCTGCCACAAAGTTTATTTTGCTTCTCTAACCTATCACCTTTACTTACTTCTACTGCACTGCGGATACTTTTATCCAGTGGGCTATTATCACATGTACACAGATATGCTTTGATTATAACATCTAAATTCTTAGCTTGCTCTGTACAATTACATCCCTACATTATAAACCCTTCACCATCTTATCAATACAGTTTCCTACATTATAAACCCTTCACCATCTTATCAATACAGTTTCCTACATTATAAACCCTTCACCATCTTATCAATAGTTTCTCACTTACTTCAGGCATATTCTTACTTATTATAACTATGTAGTCATAATTATAAAAATATAAGTTTATGATTTTTCTACTTAATGTCTGTGTACTTTATTTTTACATCAATCCAAGCTTCTTCCAAGGCTGCAGATCAAACCCTTCAGTGCCTGTGGAAGTTTCTACCTCTCCATTTCCCACACTCCCTGTTGTGGTGCTGGCCAGCAGAGTGGTGCTCCTGTGCCCCCTTGTTTGGGACTGGGAGTTCCCAGGTGGGATCTGCAGGTGGGAGCTGCTGCTGCTCCTCCATGGCTGCTGGGGTGTGAGGGGTGCTGCCATTTCACCCCTGCCCACTGCAGACCCCCCCAGGCAGCTGGGGATGAAGGTGTGAGTGGATGTTGCAGAGAGTTCTGGTTACTGGATGAAACCCCTTCCTTCAAGGCATCCATGGGTTCCAGCAACAGGAGCAGAGCTCGCCCTCATCCCCTGCTGGAGGGTCCTGATGTCCTTTCTGCACAAGCCAGGACAATTCCAGAGGTGCTGCACTTGGACTGAGGTGCTCAGCATCACCTCACCCACCCCATGCTGCAGTGCAGCGACAGGCAGGGACCCTCAGCCTTCCCCTCAGCGCCACCATTGTCTGGGAACTCTCCACTGTTTATTTTGACTTCCCCTCCCATCCCACAAACAGCTTTTGTAGCAAGCACCAAAATGTGAGGGATGGGCAATAAAATGGTAATGGCAAACAGCTGATCAAAGGTCTGGGTGGGCAGATAATTCATTAACAAGATAAAAGCTGTCACCAAATACTGCATTGCAGACCCTGCACCCTCAGTGCAAGAAAACAACACACCCAGTACCTCTCTAGTCTGGCTTAGGTCTTCAGGCTCTACAAGGCAGCCTGAGGCAGAGTGACCAGGTCAGACAGCTGCAGGTGAGAGTCCCAGGGGAATTTAACAAAGGTTATGAACACAGCCCCAGATCTGTGCAGGTCTGGAGACAGCATGAGACAACTGTGGTGAGCAGAGAAGCCTCTGAGTGTGGCTCAGCACATTTCCTACTCTCTAAATTCCTTCCTCCTCAAAGTCCACACACCAAACACTGCCATCAGACACCCAGAAACTCCTTAATTCCCTGCCACCCCCTCCAATTTTAAACCCTAAAGCAATCATCTGCTTGGCAGCTTCCAATTTAGAAACAAGTGTCTAAGAGAAGGACACCCATGTGATATTTGGAACTTGCACAAACAGGTAGTGAAGAGCCACAGCTCTCCTGATTTGGGGGATCAGGTCAGGGGACATGGACAAAGCAAGAAAACTTCAAACATCTCCTCAGAAAAAAGCACCCTTGCACCAGCTCCACAGCAGAAAAGCAGAGAATCCCTCAGAGAATCTTCTGAGGAGCAAAGGAGGTGATGCACCTTGTGTAGCACCTCCACATCCTGCAGCTGCTGCTCCTGAGTATGCCCTTACTCAGGGCCAGGAAAACCAAACTGTGTAAGAGAGAAACCCAGCAGGACTTTCCAGTCCTGGCCACTGCTGAGCCCACTTCTCTCCACATCAGGAACAATGCAGGGCTGCTGGATGAGACCAGATGATGCACAGCAAGCACAGAACTGAGCAGAGCCAGGATGGAGTAGAATGCATTGATATCTCAGGTTACAAGGTATAGCTGGGTGTGTGTTCTATCCCCATCTGTCAGAGCTGGGGCAGTTCTCTGCTGTCCATGGGCAGTTGTTTCTTTCTCTCTCCCACAGCCAACCCTCCCTCCAGGAGATCTCTGCTGTCCATGGCCACTGAGTGTCCCTGCAGGGCTGATCCCATTCCAGCATCCCATGGGGAGATGCTGCACCCAGGGGAGGAGCCAAGCATTCCTACCTGGATCCAATCTGAGATTCTGGGACACCATACACAGCCTTTCCACTGGATTCCAGAGGAACAGCTGCCTTTTCCACTGGATCTTCAGAGGAAGGCTACACCTTTCTACAGGATCCGTGCTGCAGCAGAGCCACAGCTGGCACTGCAGGAGGGCTGAGCCCCCATGGATGGGGCTGGGACACCACCCTGACACACAGGGGGCAGGGACTGCTCTGACTCTGGCAGTGGGGGGTTTTTTGTTGCTTTGTAGTATTGCATTTTAATTTTAATTTTCTTAGTGAAGAACTGTTATTCCTATTCCCATATTTTTGCCTGAGAGCCCCTTAATCTCAAAATTACAATAATTCTGAGGGAGGGGGTTTACATTTTCCATTTCAGGGGAGGCTCCTGCCTTCCTTAGCAGACACCTGGCTTTCCAAAGCAGACAATTACAGGACGGGGAGGCTGTGCCCTGCAGCCCCAGGTGCCCCAGGCTCACTCACCCTCCCTCCCTGGCGGTTCCTCCAGGAGATCCAGCGCTCCCCGTTCCGGCTGTAGTCGATGCGGTACGCGCGCGCAAACTCCTTGCCCGTGGCGCGGGCGTGCCGGCCCTGGGTGCCCACCAGGGTGATGAAGAACAGCTTGTGCAGGTCAATCTGCAGGAACTGCACATCTTCAGGCTCCAGCAAACCAGCTGGGCACCAGGCTCCATCCCCCTCTTCCCTCTGTAACCTGAGGGGCAAATCACATGTGTTAAAAAGAGTCAGATTTACAATTATTAATTGAGGGGACAGGCGGAAATTTGAGGATTGAGAAGAAGCAACAAACCAGCAGTGGCTACCAAATGCCTCTGCCCTTTGGGATAATTTGAGCTGAGACTCAAATCCTACAGGTTTGCCCTATACAGAACAGCTCCTCAGTCCCAGATAGCTTTCATTTATTACTTGGAGTAATTTTTCCCCCAGACATGAATTTCCACATTGATCAGAAACAACCCTGCTGCTCAGTAGGGAGCTGCTGGCTGCTCTGTAACCCCTTGCTGCTCAAGTGCAGCCTCACTGCTCCTAAACCCCACATGGTAAGGCCTGAACTTCAGCTTGACCACCTCCTGCAGTTCTACAAAGCTCAAAGATGAGCCATCTTAAAAACACATTTTAGCAAGAAAAGATCTGTTTGGAATTTTTCTGGGTCATTCCAATGCATATTTCACATTTCCTGCAGTCATCACAGCTGCTGGTGTAGGATGCTGCTAGGAGAGTGGGGGGAAGGTCTCTGCTCCTAAGCTGAACATAGTGAGAGCTGTAGTTGTGACAAATTTATCTGCACACCAAAGATGTGTGGGTTTTTTAGCACAGGGATTTCTTAGCCAACAGCAAACCCCTCAAGTGCCCTTGGCTTTCAGACAGCACCCCATCTCCAGCTGAGGGGATCAGTGAGGGCAGCAGGGAAGGTGGTACCCAGGAGGAGACACTGAAGGTCAAGGCTCAGGCCAGAGAAGATTTTAACCTCTGGCTGGTCAGCTGTTGGTGCAGGACTTTCTTACACTGGAATAACAAGTAAAGCTCCAAAAAAGGCAGGAGGGGTGACTGGAGTGACAGGGACAGACACCTGCATGGGACAGCTCTGACCCTCACCACATGAGGTCAGCTTCATGCCCTCACCCTGTGGACATCCAGCAAGGACAGGATGGTAACAGATGGCAAGTGATGCCCAAAGTGTTTGCAGCATGGGAAATAAGCCACACTCAGAGGAAAAATCTCCCAGCTTTCAGACCCACAGGCTGCTCAAACACCATTAAAAACACAACACACAGCATCACTGCTCTACCACAGACTAAGAAAAAATAATATTTGAGCACGAGGAGAATTTTATGATTTTGGAGTGCCTGAATTCATCACAAAAATCTAAGTATCATTGGTACTTACATTACTTACTCAAACTGAAATTTCTATTTGACTTGCACCAAAGCTGTAGGAATGTTTGATATCACCACTACAACCATTCCAAGCAAACTCACATTTACAACTCTTTTATAAAACATCAGTTAACAGCTTTCAAAGAAATAAAATGACCAAAAAAAAAGAGAAAAGCAAAGATTATAGAAAAAACTGTAAGCCTCCTTGACAGTGAAGAAAATAATTTAGCTGCTTGCTTAACAATTCCTTAACTCTGCATTTCCAAGGGTTTTGAGGCAGGGTGAGCACAGCCCATTTCCTCAATAGGATGCTGTTGAAAAGTTCATCCTTGTAAAGGATTTCCTATGATTTAGTTTAAAGCACTCCATGAGAATCCCATGGGCCCTGTCCCTGGCTGACCTGTAAGTCACAAATCCTTTGGAGATTTATTCAGAGTGACTGAAAGATGGGCTCAGAGCAAGCCTGAGCCTGCAGCCCCATCCCCTGCTCACAGCAGGGCAGCTCCTGTGCTCCTCAAGGCCTGCTACAGCCGAGTCCCCAAACACTGAGACACCACCACCTCTCTGGGTCCCCCTCCCACCACTTCATCTTCATGGAGAAGGATTTTTTCCCCTTAATATTTAACCAGAATTTCCTGTATCACAGCTGTGACCACTGCCATGGCCTCCTGGCCTTTCACTGTGCATTACCCAGGTTAAATACAAAAAGCAGCAAACAAGGTTTTAAGGGTGGGGGATCTTCTTCCTCCACCACATCTTGGGTATCTAGGGGAAAAAAAGTGTAAGAATGTGCTCTTTGTTGACAGAGTGACAAAACTATCTTTTGTCTTCTTAAAAAGGAAAAAAGCTCAAAAGTTTTTCTCTTTAATTAGTGAAAAAGACACCTCATAGAACTTTAGGGACTTCACTTTAAACTTCAGGACAGCTAATTAGACAGGAGCTAAAAAGTTTTGCCTGAGCAATTTACTAGAAAAAAAAAAAAAGAGAACAATAAAACCAATCACTTTTGTGAAGTGTTTTACTAGGAGCAAAAACCTCTTGCAACTTTCCTCTGTAAAGAGTTTTGTTATTTTGCCTTTTATTAAAATTCTTCTGTTTCAAACACTACCACAAAAACCATCCTGCTGATTTGATGCCTTCTAAAGCAGCTGAGCTATCTTGGGTGTGATATAGATCTCGAAAAGCTTACAAGAGCTGGCTGGAGGAGACCCTTACACCAACAAAGGATGAGATGAGGAGGGAGAGGTGAACCCACCGTGCATACTGGGGCCCTGTGGAGTCGTACCACTGGCTGGAAGCTGTGATGTCCTCGTCCCTGATGGTGCCCTCGTGCATCCCCAGGGGGTAACGACAGATGGCTGCAAAGGGCAACACAGGCAAGCAAACAACAAAGGTCAGCGCTCATCCCTTTGAAAATCACCAGGCAAGTTTAATTAAAAGGCTGTCACATCCAGAGAATAAATATGGTAATGCTAAAATGCAAGAAGAATGCAAAAAAAAAAAATTGAATGCAAAAGAATGCAAAAAAAAGATAAAATACGTCATAATTATCACAAATTGAAATTATAAGTGATGCGTTAGACTAAGTATCATGCAGCAGAGCCCAGCAAGGCAAAAACTTTACAAAGAAGCATTTTAAGAGCATGAAATCCCAAATATATTATTATCATAATATATATTATTATATTATATGATATAATAAATCATATAATATATAATTAATATTTAAATTATATAATAAAACATAGTATATAATATGTAATTAATATTAATAATTATATAAGACAATATAATATATATTATATTACATTATATTACATTATATTATAATTATATTATATTATATTATATTATATTATATTATATTATATTATATTATAATTATATTATATTGTTACTGTTGAATGGCCCCATTTTACAATGGGAAATTATTCATCAATAATGATGTGACATAAAAAGGAAGCTTTTGCCCAAGATTTTTCTTTCTAAGGAACAAAGTGGATGCTTGACTTGTGCTCAAATGGGAACAGTTATTGCCTTCAGCAGTGCAGATACAGGGGAGAAGTTAAACATCTATTAGAGATGACAAGGCATGGAAACATCTGCTCTGTCCTGGCACTGCAGGCTGCACTTCCCTCTGACCCTGAGCCCCTGTCCATCCATCCATCCTGCCTCAGCCCAGCCTGTTCCTGCCCCAACTGGAGCCAGCATTTCACCCAGCCTGGGAATGCTCTCACACCTGGTGCCTCCATGGAGCACAGACACACCTGGCTCAGGCCATGGATCCCCAAAAGCTTCCCACAACAGAACCCTGAAAACGCAGCTGACAAATCCCAGCTGGCCTCGAGGTTCTCTCTCTTTAAACATGTCCTGGAATATCAGAGATGTTTGGGCAAACTCTAAATCTGAAGATTAGAGCAGTTCTGGCTGCCTCTCCTCAGGCAGGGCTGCCCTGGGTGTCCTCCAGGGTTCCCAAAATCCCAGGTGGGCTGGGTTGGAAGGGACCCTGGAGATTTCTCCAGCCACCCTCGTACCAAACCTGCACCCAGCTCAACAGGAGCTGCACTTCAAGGGTTCTCCTGGGTCCCTTCCAACTCAGGAGATTCTGGCACTCCATGAAATCCATTCAGCAGCTTCAGAAGCTACAAGACAAGACAGAGGGATGAAAACCTGAATGCTATTATCACTACACAGAATAAAGCACCTCAGGCTGAATCAGTGCCTGACAGATCTGATGTAGAAATGTTTGCAAACAGAGGGTGGGGCTTCAACAGGGTTTGCCTGCAGCTGTTAGGCACTGGATCAGTGAATGTGTGATGTGCTGAGCATTCCTAAATTACTGGGTATAGGAGATAACTGGTGAGGTGACAACATTCACTAATGAACCAGGTTATTTAATATTTAAAATATTCAATATTTTTAAAATTCAATAGTTAAATACTAATAACTATTAAAAATTTATTTAATAAACTTAATATTTAATATTAAATATTAAAATTAGTATATTTTAATGCTTTTATATTAATTTTTTTTAATCAAGGGATTACCTATAAAACCAACTAAAATTAGCATTACAGCACTGCCTATATTCATGGTCAGATGTCAGGCAGATAAGGAATAGAGCTCTTGCTCCTCCCTTCCATCATCAAAAAGGCAACACAGATGATGAAGGAAAGATCTGCAGCCTCATCTTTACAAAAGGGATTACTGAAATATGACAAAGATAATTTACATTGAACAATAGATATCCTTGCTGTCTCCCAGAACATCAGAAGCAGGATACATCAAAAGGTCAGGTAGAAGAGTTCAAATATAGAATATAAATCCTTAACCTATTAAACACTCCAGTGCCACAGCTTCCCATGAGTTCAACAAACCAGCTGAAGAAACTCACAGCCACCACAAGCAAATAAATACCCAAGCAGTGGCTCTGGAGGCTGCAGTGAGCTGGGGGTATCCCTGGGGTAAAGCTCTGCTGAGTGCCAGCCCAGCCAGAGCCAGAGGGATGGGGGGCCCTGGGTGACACCCACAGGGTGACAGCAGCTTCCCCTCAGGTGAACTCAGTGTGTGGTGTCTCTTTCCTTGGATTCAAACAACCAGGCAGCAGTGGAGAGGTCTCTGTGTGACACATGGATGGCACCTGGACAAACCAACATTCAGCTGGGGTTGGTCAGGGGGCCTGAATTCCCTGGAGGGAATTGGTGCCTGCTGGGATCCAGAGCAGGGGTGTGGTGCTGGGATCCAGAGCAGGGGTGCCTGCTGGGATCCAGAGCAGTGGGGCCTGCTGGGATCCAGAGCAGGGGTGCCTGCTGGGAGCCAGCCAGGAGCCCCAGTCACAGCTCCCACCCTGCACATCCAGGTTATCTGGGAGCCAAAACAGCCCTGGCTCTCTTCATCTCACCTGTCCCAGCACACCCTGACCTGCTGCTGAGCTGTGGGTAAATGCACAGAGATGTTCCAAAGGGTGGGGTCAGCATGTGAGAGCAGAAGGTGCTTTTTGTGCTGCTGCAGTGGCAGTCCTGTGTGCTCACACCTTATTCAAAGGTCACACACACACTGGCCAGCAGTGCCAGATGGAGCTGCTTGGGCAGGACTCTGGGGGACTGAGTCTTCGTGCAAGCCTGCACAAAACCTATTTGTTCACAACCCCAGGGCTGGCAGCAGAACCCAGAGTGCCCTTGGCATTGAGGGATGCACTCTGAGGGTGGCCACAGCTCTCACCAAATGCACCTATTTTGAGCAAAACCATCCTTGGGTTCTGTTCAGGTGGCACCAGGACCCTTCACTGGGCACTCAGGAGAGCCAGGGGCTCAGAGAGGTGGCCCAGCCTGTCAGGGGAGCAGACAAGAGACTCAGCAGGACTCTGCTGCACAGGCCTGAAACCAGCCCCTGAGCAGCCCCTGTGGGTTATAGGGCAATGAGGACACGCTTCAGACTGCTCCTGGGGCACACCAGGAGGGCAGGATAAGCCATGGAGCCTGTGGCATCAGAGCCAGGAGCAGCAGCTGGGCCAAGGTGCTGGAATGTGTCTGGGAAGAGCAGGGCCAGCCCCAGGCAGAGCAGCTGGGGGAGCTGAGGAAGCAAAGCTGCCTGAGGATGGCACAGGCAGAGCTCAAAGGTGTGGGGGGCTATTTCTGGATGGAAGATTGTGACAGGGTTCACAGGGGTTCTTGGATGAGGGAAGAGATGAGGATCTGACTCCATGTTTCAGAAGGCTTGATTTATTATTTTATGATATATATTACATTAAAACTATACTAAAAGAATAGAAGAAAAGGTTTCATCAGAAGGCTGGCTAAGAATAGCATAGCAAAGAATGATAACAAAGGCTTGTGTCTCAAACAGAGCCCAAGCCAGCTGACTGTGATTGGCCATTAATTAGAAACAACCAACATGGGCCAATTACAGATCCACCTGTTGCATTCCACAGCAGCAGATAATCATTGTTTACATTTTGTTCCTGAGGCCTCTCAGCTTCTCAGGAGGAAAAATCCTAAGGAAAGAATTTTTCATAAAAGTTGTCTGCAACAGAAGATTCCTGCAGGATCCCAGAGCTGTGCTCAGAGCCCAGCCACCTCCCTGGAGCTGGTGTGGAAGAGCTGCTCCTGCACCCAAAGGAACCTGCACAGGGCTGGCCCTGCTGCCCTCCCTCTCCTCTGTGAGGTTTGTGTGTGTGGTGCAGGGAATGCTGTGCAACAGGGAGCACAGGAATGCTGCCCAGCTCCCACACAACCCTCACTTCACTTCTGGCTGCTTGCAGCACAACCTCAAACCTCTGCAAACATCCACAGGCCAGAGCAGGGTCAGAGCCAGCCACAAAGGGCTCCAGACAAACAGAGCCAGCCCAGGCCCTCAGGGTAGCACTGCTGCCTCACCACACCTTCAGCCAACTGCAAAAGGATTAAACTCATTTGTTTCACAGACTCAAAACACCTCATTACAGGAATTTTTGCAACACATTGCAGACCATTATCTTACTTATCTCCATCATGGCTGTATCCTGCCAAGTGCTGTAGGATAAATGGTCCTCCACAGGGACTCAGGCTCATATCCCTATCTCCACCCTATCTTTGTGCCAGGTAAGGTTTACATCTGTCCTTCCACACTTCTCTCTCCAGAATGCCCCTTGCTGGCTGGACAGCTGGGGCTGATGCTTTGCTAACTGGAAATTTGTTTTCCACAGTGAGCACAGAACCTCTGAGCCACTCTGGAGTGAGGTTTGCTCTGCAGGACACACAGCCAAAGTGCTGGAGGGAAATTCAGAGCCCAAGACAGGCCTGGGTGATAGAGAAAGGACAATGTCCATGTCCCTGTGCCTTCCTGTGGCTGGCAGGAGTGTCCCACCCCAGGAATATCTCAGCCCAGAGGACATTTGGGAATTACATCAGTGATTATCTCTACATGCAGCCCTCACACTCAATCCCACAAGAGGCAAAGAAAGGAGAGAAGGAGCACACAGAAGGTGGGAGAGCCAGAAGATGAGAGAGGTGGAAGGTTCAGAGCCCAACACAGGCCTGGGTGATAGAGAAGGGACAATGTCCATGTCCCCGGGCCTTCCTGTGGCTGGCAGGAGTGTCCCACCCCAGGAATATCTCAGCCCAGAGGACATTTGGGAATTACATCAGTGATTATCTCTACATGCAGCCCCCACACTCAATCCCACGAGAGGCACAGAAAGGAGAGAATGAGCACACAGAAGGGGGGAGAGCCAGAAGATGAGAGAGGTGGAAGGTTCAGAGCCCAAGACAGGCCTGGGTGGGCAGAGAAAGGACAATGTCCATGTCCCTGTGCCTTCCTGTGGCTGGCAGGAGTGTCCCACCCCAGCACAGCTGCCCAGGAATATCTCAGCCCAGAGGATATTTGGGAATTACATCAGTGATTATCCCTACATGCAGCCCTCACACTCAATCCCCAGGAGAGGCAAAGAAAGGAGACAAGGAGTACACAGAAGGTGGGAGAGCCAGAAGATGAGAGAGGTGGAAGGTTCAGAGCCCAAGACAGGCCTGGGTGATAGAGAAGGGACAATGTCCATGTCCCTGTGCCTTCCTGTGGCTGGCAGGAGTGTCCCACCCCAGCACAGCTGCCCAGGAATATCTCAGCCCAGAGGATATTTGGGAACTATATCAGTGATTATCCCTACATGCAGCCCTCACACTCAATCCCCAGGAGAGGCAAAGAAAGGAGACAAGGAGCACACAGAAGGTGAAACAGGAGCCCCCTCCCAGCCTGGCAGCTCCTACCAGGGTTGACTTCGGCGCCAGAGGGCTCAGGCAGGGAGGCCAGCAGCAGCATGCAGAAGATCATGGTAGCAACTGGAGGTGCTGCACAGGGTCAGACGTGTCCTTCAAGGGCAGCAGCTGCCATCTACATCTCTGAAAGACAAAGCAAAGAGAGAGGATGAGTCCTCCAGGGACAGGGCTGCTCTGTGTCATTGCCTCGTGATGGGCTGGGCAATCTTCCCTGCCTTCAAGAGTGCCTTTGACCTCAGCCCTGCTCTGCTCATCACCAGATCCGAGGCTTAGAGAGGAACCAGTGATCACTTGACTGCCCACACCACCCCTAAAGCTCCCAGTGCAGTCCATCTGCCAGGCCCTCAGCTGCCATGGCTCCTGGGTGGATGGATGCACCATTTTAACTGCAATTAAACAAGTCCACTGCAAAGTAATTTCTTCCTCATCAATACTTCACTTTCCTTACTAAATTAACAAATAGTGAAACTGCAGCTACAAATGAACCTGGGCAGTCCAAGCAGGCTTTATCCACCTAAACCTTGGCACCAAGCAGTCAAGCAGGCACCTTGGAGCTTGCCACACAGTTTTAAGATAAAAGTCCAAAGCAGGGTGAAAATAATCTCTCCCTGCACATCCACACTGCTGCCAAAAGTGCATGTGCATTCACACAGGTGAGAACACTTCATTTCCTGTTTGGAAACAAGGAAAGTAGTAATTGGCAATTTAATTGGCAAGCCATGATAACACCTAAAGGAACAGGAGGTCAGATGAGCAGTTATGTGAATTCTTTGTGCCCACATTCACTACAAAGAGCCTTGGGAGGCTCCATCCTGGAGGATAATTTTACAGAAGGCAGGTTAGAGGCTCTGTCTCATAATGGAATGCCAGGAGAAAAGAAAACAGAACGAATCAATAAATGTAAAGTTGCCAGGACCCGAAGCTGTTTGCTCAAGAATCCTTGGAGTTTTAGTAAAAAGGCAACACTGAATGTTGGGATTTGTTAGTGAAGGAGGAGAGGCTATAAAAGGTTCCACCATTGTGGCAGTGCATGCATGCATGCAGGAGCATCAGATGCCATTAGCTCAGAGATTGGTAACAAAAGGCTCTTTTTTTCCACCCAACATAATTAAACTGTACAAGTCACAGCCCTGAGCACCCAAGGAACACAGCTCCTTAAATCCAAAGGTAAAACCTTTGGCTTGGGAAACCCCCCCAGCTGCAGATTGCTGGACACCCAGAAGCTAAATCGGGGTTAGAATCACTGGAGCCTGCCCTGTTTTTATTCTCTTTCTTAAGGATATGCTACTGGCCATTGTCCCTGCAGGATTCCATCAGAAAAGATGGCTCTGAGCCTGAAAAACAACTGAGGGCCCTCTTGGGAAGGGAGCCAAACACGCAGGCAGGAGGGGGAGCTCATGCTGGGTGCCTGTGCCCAGGCAGGCAACCAAAAATCTCCTTAAAATCACCAGGTCCCTCCTGCCCCAGCCTCCTGCATGAACACCCTGGCCAGGGCTGTGATATCCCTGTGGTGAGCCTGCAAAAGCAAAGCACAAGCCCAGAGCTCAGCAGGAGGGTCTGGTGACCACAGAAGAGGTTTTGACCAAGCACTCTGCAGCTGTTTGTGCATGCCAGGCCATCCTTTCCTCCTGGAATGGAATGGGGTGAATCAAAGTGAATCACAGCATCCTCAGAAAAGGTCCAGGAACAAGCAGGAGGACTGGATGGCATCTCCTACCATTCCTAAAGGAATTCAATGGGAAGAAGCAAAGCAAATAATTGGGGCAATATCTGATGCTTGAAGAAACAAGAGCCTGGGAAGTGTGATTTCCATTTTTCTGGCTCCAAAATAATGGTAGAGCTTTTCTCTTTGCCTCAGAGTTAATCTGAGAGATCTCAGCCTCAGCAGCCTATGCAGCTCTGATTTGGACCAAACAGAATTTGGTGATGGAAACAGTTAGCAGGAAGAATTGCTGCTGAAAACACAGATCCCCACCATCCCAGGGCAGACTGCAACCCCCACAGAGAGGAGACTTTGAGACTTTGTAAGAAGTTTTGGGGCAGTTTGAACACAGGCCTGGTGAGTGTTAATTCATGCAGGTGATTTGCTAAGGTGTGCTGGGAGCTCCCAAAGCAGCACCTGCAAAGGGAACTGCAGAGAATTCAGCCCTGGGGGAGACAGTCCTGTGGCAGGACCTGAGAAAGGGACCTGCCAGCAACACCAAGGCTTTGACTTGAGCCACCCTCCTGCAGGAGGTGATGGGAGCTCAGCAGAGACCTGTGGTGGTGCCCTGGCCATGCCCCAGATCAGCTGCACCACGGGGGTGAAGTCTGGCATAGACCCTTCCTGTGGGTGCCCAAGCTGAACCAGCCACTTGTTGGATTAAGGGTTTTTTTTGGCCTAGAGATGGGGCAACTGAGAGGTGTTTTAAAAACTTTTATGCTATTTTTAGTCTCATGTGAAGGGTGATACAATACAGATGTTATAACTCACGCTATAACAATCAGAAATTAATTATTTTGTAATTATATTATAAACATTTCTTAACCTATCAGTTTTAATCATACTATGCTATAAATACCTTAAAACCAATCATCTAGAATTACCCCTACTAGTGAGTCCTACTACAATACATCTTTCATAATTTTATTTCTCTAAAGTATCAGTCTTATTTACAAAACCACTCTTTGAAACTTGTTTCTAGTTCCATTTCTCTCTCAAAAGTATCTTAGTCTATAGTATTTTTATATTAATATTTCTTATCTCAAAGTCTACATACTATGTAAACTTTCTATCAGGTTTAAAGAATTTTCTACAAATTCATTTCCCACAGCCACTGACCAGAGCTTGTTGAGGAGGAAGGAGAAGAGCAGCTTGGAGATGTGTCCCAGGTGACTTTTGTTCACCTGTTTAAAATTTTTGTTCACCTTTTGTTTAAAATTTTCCAACAAGGAGCCCTCAAATGGCAAATGACACCGCACACAGACTGCACATCCTCACCCTCCCTCCAGAGCCTGGCAAACTGTGTGAGCTTCAAGACTCAGGCTGGCTCCACCAAAGCACACAGGGATTTCTCTCTGAGCTGCCCAGGAATAAGGGGAAGGATGCCTGGAAAGCACTGAAACAGGGACTGTGGGTAGGCTGAGGGCTCAAGCCCCACTGCTGGAACAAGAAAGAAATGAGAGCAGCCCCAGACAGCAGTAAATGCTCAAATGCCTTCATTTCCCACCTGGTGCAAAAGCCCAGCAAAGAAGGATCAAGAGCAGGGCATCATCCACCCTCTGCATCAGCACAGCCCTCACAGCCCAGCTGGGGCTCACCTTGGCACTTAACATGAGCACTTTCCTTTGATAACAATAGTTGTGCTGTGCCCCCTTGTCCTCTCAAAATGACAACAGCCACCAGTGTCACAGCAACTGAATAAACACACCACAAACAGCTCCATTACCTCATCTGAACAAGCACCAGAAGGTAAGAGCCCATTTGTTTTATGGCACCTTTTGTGCTGCCACAGAGCCAGTCACATCAGCACCACATTCAGGTGGTTAAACAAGGATGTAAAATATCAGGAGGAAGGAAGGGATGAGGTGTGGGGACAAGGGAAGTCACACAGAAATGCCCAAGCACCATTTCAGCTCCTGCCACCCAGGCAGCACTGGAGAAAAGGTACAAACTGGGGGGCACAGACAGGTGAAGGTGCCACCTGAGAACCAGGGGCTTCTCAGGACTTGATGGGCACATGGACCTCTGCAGGAACACAGAAATAGCATGGCTTGGGGGAACTGCAATATGCAGCCATAGAGGCCAGTCTGGCCACAAGGAAAGGGGAAAGGGGAAAGGGGAAAGGGGAAAGGGGAAAGGGGAAAGGGGAAAGGGGAAAGGGGAAAGGGGAGGGAAAGGGGAAAGGGGAAAGGGGAAAGGGGAAAGGGGAAAGGGGAAAGGGAAGGGAAAGGGGAAAGGGGAAAGGGGAAAGGGGAAAGGGAAAGGGGAAAGGGGAAAGGGGAAAGGGGAAAGGGGAAAGGGGAAAGGGGAAAGGGGAAAGGGGAAAGGGGAAAGGGGAAAGGGGAAAGGGGAAAGGGGAAAGGGGAAAGGGGAAAGGGGAAAGGGGAAAGGGGAAAGGGGAAAGGGGAAAGGGGAAAGGGGAAAGGGGAAAGGGGAAAGCTCCAGAGCTGATCCAGAGCTCACCTGTCAGCAGCTCTGTGCCTACAAAAGCTGGCTTTGAATTGGGCCCTTGCCTAAAGGGTATCCAAGACAAGCAGGGTGAATCCTCTCTGGATGTGTCTCCACTGCTGACAGAAGGAAAGGCTGGTCTGGACGAGCCCTGTCTCCCCCAGTTTGGTACCATGAATTCTCACCTTTGTGTGTGGCAGAGGTGACCATTTCCAGCAGTGCAGCCCTGCCCAGGCACCTCAGCAGCTGGTGCAGGCTCTGCTGGGTTTGTTTTTCCCACCACATTTGGTTCCCAGTGCAGGATCACCAAAGTGCCTGTCAGTGAGCCCTGGGAGAAGTGATGGACACAGGGAGCAAACATTGCCATTCCTCAGCTCTCTCACAGCTGCTGCAGTGCCAAGCAGGGTCAGCAAGAGTGGTTTTCACCCTCCAGAGGGTGAAACATTTTGGAGGAGGTTCAGCCCCACTCAGGAGCTGCAGAAATCACTCTTTGAAGAATTACTGGTGTTGGTTGGTGCTGAGTCTCAATCTCATCCAGGACTAGACTGGATTCCCAAGCTGCACACTTCCCAGAGCTAGGACACACTGAAGCTGCTACTAAATACAGCTTTCTGTACAGACTACTTGGGAATCATCTTACTAAGGACTTTTCCTGTGTAAATGGCTCAATACTTTTCTTTCAGCTCCATTAGTCCTCTGCCGTACTCATGCCTATCTTCCCACCCCGCCCACACATACACACCAAGTGCCAAAACTACAGCACAAGCCTGAAACCAGTAAAAACAGGATTAGCAACATCCTCTGAGAGGCAAGAAAGTGTTAAACTCTGTTCCCAGGCCCGACTGGATCAAGTTGCTAATTGCTAACAGCTGGCTGCAGGAGAATAAAATCCTGGTACAATCATTGGGAGAGTGGAAAAAAAAAATCTACTTGTTGAAAAACTCACCAAGAAATGCAAAAGAGGGCACTTTTCCCCAATAAACCCAGCAGATAGCATGCCTGAAAAGCCAGCCCATGCCTCCACAGAGGAGCAGCTGGCTGTGACCCAGAGCACAGCAAAGGCTCAGCGAGCACAGGAGGGAGCTGTTCCTCAGTGATGTGCATGAGGAAGGTGGGACTTGGAGCTCCTCCAGGCCCTGCTCTCCCTCCAGAGATCCATTACAGAGGTCTGGCATGTTTGCAAGCCTCTCTAGATCCCAACTGAAACAGGCATTTGTTTTAACTGGTTCCTTTGCAGATCATTATCCCAGAGTGGGACCTGAGGGTTTGCTGCAGCAATCCCACTCCAGATGCCCAGAGCCACACCAAGAAACTCCACAAGACACAGAGAGTATCACACACAGAGCTCTGGGTACAACAGGAGAGGTCCAGGAACAAGCAGGAGGAGTGGATGGCATCTCCTACCATTCCTAAAGGAATTCAATGGGAAGAAGCAAAGCAAATAATTGGGGCAGTATCTGATGCTTGAAGAAACAAGAGCCTGGGAAGTGTGATTTCCATTTTTCTGGCTCCAAAACAATGGTAGAGCATTTCTCTTTGCCTCAGAGTTAATCTGGGAGACCTGAGCCCCAGCAGCCTTCCCCAGGAGCACATGCAGCTCTGGTTTGGACCAAACAGAATTTGGAAATGAAAACTCTTAGCAGAAAGAATTCTGATCGCTTTTTAAAATGTTCTGCTTAGTTTACAATTCAAATACTGGCACAAGAGTGACAAAACAGAGCAGGGCTGCTGGCCAGAGAACATGGCCAGCCCCTCCATGGACCAAGCCATGCTGATTGTGAGGGAGCCCTGTGAAAATAGGACAACAAATTTCCCCTCAGGTTAGCTCTGAGTGTGGTGTCTCTCTCTCCCTGGATTCAATCAGCCAGGCAGCAGTGGACAGGTCTCTATGTGACACATGGATGGCACCTGGACAAACCAAGTGCCAACAGTGACACCAAAATTCATTGTGTCAGAGTGACAGGGCAGCTGGGCAGGGCCAGCAAGATCCTGGCATGAAGTGCAAGGCTGCAACAGGAGATTTGGGATTTAGGCACCAACAGAAGTGGTCAGAAAGAGGAAAAATCCATTGCAATGTTTGGAACATGGTGGGGGGCATTGGGCAGAAATAGTGACACCTCTAAGTGATATCCAGAGCAGCAACAAGGCCAGACAGATAAGAGCAAACAGATTTTAGGTGAAAGGGTTGGGTTAATCAAAATACACGTGAGAAGTAAGTCAGAGGAACAGGGAAATTGAGACAGGAAGAGGCTCCAGCATCATCTTTGAGGAGGCACTGAGAAACCTGTGACAAGAGACATGAATGTGGGACCAAAAGGACAACACTGAGGAGTGGCACTTGGGGTGGGACAGGGACACCACAGAGCTGGGGCAGTGGCAGAGGAATGGGAACACCAAGGACTGGGTGTACTCCATGGTCACCCTCTTGAGAGGGGGGACAGGCCTGCCCTGAGGCTGAGGAGGGTCTGAGCCTTGTTTTCCATGCTGTAGCCAAACATCTTAATTGGGTTATGAAGAAAGTGACACTTCACTCCTGCTAGATTTTAGGAGAAAAACAGCATTTCAGTCACCCACACCACAGCATGTGACACTGGGAGGAGCCCATGCACTCAAACATGAGGCAGTGCCTCACCCACAGCCCAGAGAGATGCTGGTGTTTCTGCACAAGGCCAGTAAATCCTCCAGCTTTTTCCCACTGCCTGTCAGCCAGTCCTATAGGAGTGGGGTGTCCTCAGTTTGTGAAACTGCCCAGAGCACTTCTGTCACAAAACCAGACTTGGGGATCAATGAGCATGCATTAAATGTAATTTAATCCATCCAAGTAACAAGGCCAAAATTATAAACCATTAGCAAGATAAAACCGAAGATAAGGAAATGCAAATTTGCTGCACCACAAGGTGGGTTTTAGCTCAGCTAAAGCAAAACCAAAGCTTTCCCCCCAACCCAGGGCACAGGAACTCTGTGCCCATCTCAACCAAGGAACCTGGAGGTGCTTCCCATGACCTGCCAGGGCCCTGCTCAGGACAGGGCCATTCCCCAGCAGCAGGGGCAGGGGAGCCTCCAGCACACCCTCCAAAATACACATCCCTCAACTGCAGAGGATCCAGTTCCCAGTTCCCAGCTCCAGTACCGCTGTTTCTGTAGGACAGAAGTCGCAGGAGAACAAGACTGTGCACAAACCAGCAGCTCCAAGTACCTCCCTTGTCCCTGCCCAAGCAGCAGTGTCCCTTACTGTCCCTTTCCAGAGCTTCCTTCCCACCCTGACAGGCCCAAAGAGCACTCAGCACAATGACATTTTCACTGTTCCTAAACACTGGCATCTCTCTCTAGCTTTTATTTTTTTAAACAACCCTTAAAATACATCACCTAAAAGTCAGCAATAGTTCCTTCAAGACCTGCAATCTCCCACTGCAAAGTCTCACATAGCAACCATCCCCAGGACATGTTAACCACAGAGATGACAGATGGGGTATTAAGAGCACTCAGTCTAAACCACCTTCCTCCCTCCCTGCTCTCAGGGGGCTCCACCAGAACCTTTTACTTAACTGTGCTCTAACTTGCACTAAGAAGGAGATCAGGTTGCTCAGCTGCAGAATTATTTGGGCTGGAGGAGATCCCCAGGAGAGCATCTAATCCCAGCTCCTACTCCAAGCAGGGTTAGCACCAATTTCAGAGCAGCCTGCATGGGGCTTTAAAATCCCCCAAGGATGGAGGCTCCCCCCACCTCTCTGGACAACCTCTCCCACTGCTCAGCTGTCTGAAGAAGGAAAACTTTATCCCTCATTATCCCAAGGCAGAAACTCCTTTTATCTTATTGACAATCACTGTCAATCCTCCTGTTATGCACCTCCTTGATAATCTGCTCTTGGGTATTCCAGAGCTGCTTCTTGTCCCAGCTGAACCCTGCTGACTCCACCAGCCTGCTCAGGGAACCAAGATTCAGCATTAATTTATTAATAGCTTCTCCCTGGTGAGACAGAGGCTCCCTCCAGGCAGATTTTGCCATGATTCCCACTGGCTTGTTCACAGGGAAACCAGGGAATAGCTGATTTGTCCCACACTGATGTCAGAGCACAGCTCCTCACCCTCTGCTTGCAGAGTGCAGGGATCACATTCCCACTGGGGACTATTTTTGAGGGGTATCAGGTGGCACTTTCTAAATCAGCTCCTTGAGCACAGCACTGAGCAGCAACAGGGACGGGGAGGCTCTGCCAGCCTGGCACAGGGCAGGGACAAGGATCAGAGCCCCCACAGTGCCCAGGGGGTGTTTCTGAGCTCAGAGCCCACCAGCAGTGCTGAGACAAGCAGGAAAGCATGAAGGACATGCCAGGGATCAGCCAGGGGATCCAACACAGCCCTGCTCCCACGGCAAAGCCTCCTCTGCCCCCTGGGATCCCTCAGGATCCAGGTTTATGGTGCCAGTGCAGCTACTCTTGGCAACCAGTGCAAGAATCTCATTAAACCCACAATTTGAGGTGGTTTTTTTTGGACGTGATCTGCTTTCCATCAGAGCCCAGGGATTGCTGAGCATGCTCCTTCTTTAACGTGGCAGAGGTTGGTCTGCACTGCCCGCTGGTTACCTGCTCCCTTCTCCATCTTAAAACACTGCTACAACATTTATGTTTTCCCAAACTTCTGGAACTCCTTTGGTCTTCCCAGATTTATTACAAATTGGCAGCCAGGATTCAGAAAGCTGCTTTGGCAATTTGTTTTAAACAAACAGGTTCCAGTGCTGCTCAAGTTTCAAAATACTCTGAAATGTTATCTGGGGTTTAACACCCTCCCTGGTTACCAGTGCAATGGGAGGTATTCTGAGAGAATATCATCCAGCTTCTCCACAAAAATGGAAAAGAAATGTTTTACTTCTCTGCATTGTTATCAGCATTCAGCTGGGTTTAACATTTCCCAACAATATAAGCACCGCTGATGAAATTTATTTTGTTTTACAGATATTAAAATATTCCTCACTGCCCCATGATATATTTGCTGTGCTTTTCCAGTCATCTTTAGCTTTCCTTATCAACTGCCTACCTTCAAAAATACCAGTAACAGGTCCTTATCTACAACCTTTGTTTTGCAAATTGTTCATAGTTGAGCCTATTTAAAAGCTAAAACATGATTACTGGGGGAAGCTCTTAGCAAAACTAGGAAAAGCAAACCCTTGCACAGAGCTGCACATAGTACCTGAGAACTGCTGATTTTTGCAAGGGTGGAAACCAAATTCTGAGACAGTTCAGTGAAAATCAAACCAGAATCAGGATTTTGGAACATCTACTAATTGAGCCGCCCTTCCAGTCTCCCTCAAACCACCACAAATGTTGATAATATTATCAAAAGCTACATTTTATGAGTTTTGCAATTTCTCTTCATATTTGTAAAAACAAAACTCAGAGCACCTGTAGCTGGCAAAAAGCCCCTGCCCTTTGCCTGAGGAGCACTGTGGGCTCTGCTCCAATGGCACCAAAAATGTTAATAAAAATGGAGAGCCATGCCCTACAGCCACAGGAAGATACCAGACTTGCAGCAGCTTTTCCAATCTCAGGAAGAAGCATAACTTACCATCCTTCCCTGCATTCCACAGACTGCAATAACCCCAAATACCAAAATGCAGAGAGTGGGAAGGGCTCCAGGCCCCCCACAGCACCCCAGGAGCCAGAGGGGACAGTTCTGGCTGTGACCTCAGTGGGTCCCATTCCTCCAGAGGCTGAGCACAGCCTCCAGCCACGGCAGCCCTGCCTGGCTACACACAGCTGTTGCATTTGGCCTCAGCAAACTTTGTTTACGACCCAAAGTGGTTTTAAAGTTTAATTTATGAAGTGCCTGGCAGAGATGGGAGCAGTGAGTGGCAACACTCACACATCACCTGAAACACGGCACCAAGCCTGGAGACTCCAGGGAGGATTTCCAGGCAGCTCCAACCACGTTGCATTGGGTTTGCTATTTACTGGTACAGCTCTGCAAGATAAATTTTAACTTCCCATGTACAGAGATGAAGGTACCATTAATTAAACATTCCAACAAAATATTTGCCATGATTAGAGACAGCTCAGAGAAGATCTTTGCTTACCACAATGTATTTCAAGCAATCAAAGCAAATGCTCTGCTTATAAACAAAGGAAAAGCCAAGAACACAGAAAAAAATCTTGAGCAGCATTTCACAGCTTTGGCAAGGCAGCATGACCAATTCTGATTAAATTTTCTTGAGACAACAAAAAACAGAAGCCCACAGAGATGTAATAAGATTTAGTAATTACACATAAGGCAGGTAGCAGGAGGAAAATCATGGTATTGTTTGAGGCAAAGGCAAGAGAAACAAGAGACATGAGAAGGGAAAAAAGAAATTTGTAAAACAGTGATGCCTAAACCAAAAAAAAAAAGTCCCCATTTACCTCTTTTCCATATTGAAAATGAACTGAAATTAAAAAACAACAAATTAAAACAGAGGAAATGAAATTCCACAGCATACCATGTGCATTGAGCCTCTGGGACATATTGCCACAGAGCAACGTGGGAGTAATTCAATAAAATATTGGAAGTAGATCTCCATAATAAGAACATCTGCAATTCCATTAAGAGAGTGAAAGAGAGCACACTGGAGATGAATTTTGCTCTAGCCAGGCACAAGCAAAGCAGTAAGTGGTGTGAGCAGGGGTTATCTCCTGCACGGGCAGGTTATTCACAGCTGGCTGCACTCTGGGGCTTTCCTGGGCCTGTGATAAGATGGGTGCCTGAGTAGGTGGGCTGTGATCCCAGCCAGTTTGGCAAGCTCTGCCTCTCTGCATAGAGATCACATTTCAGTTTTCAGCAGCTTATTGTGCAGCTTCTCAAAAAGAGAAACAACACTACCCACCTTTTTTTTTTTTTTAAAGAGATTATCCTCTGTGACACAAAAAGAGCAGATGAAATTTCAGCCAAATCTATTAAAGAAATACCTGTGGAGCAGTGAGCAACCCTGAACACTCTTAGTGGAAACAACTATTTTGGAAAGTTCTCAGCACCTGAAGAAATGGGTTTACTGAGGAAATAAATAAGATTTTATCTGGAGGGGCTGCTACCAGAGAGCCCCACGGTTAACCCTAACAATGAGGATTTTCAGGAGCACCTTCCTGCATATTCACAGTCCTGTGTTTCAGGGTAAATGGGAGCCTGAGAAAGTTTAAAACTGCAGTAGGTGCTTCAGGAGGGGACAGGGTCTGCCTCTCTGTGGGAGAAGAGGTGAGAACACAGCAATGCTCCCCCACAGAACCCATTGGGGCAGGAGCTGCTGGGCTCAGGGCACAGGAACACATTCCCTCACTTTCCCACTGCCCACAAGAACTCGCTGCCAGCTCCAGCTTTGTACATCTGTCCCAGCCTCAGCCCTGGCAGCTCTCAGAGCTGGCACACTGCCCACACCACCCAGAGCCCCAGAAATGCTGCCCAGGACCCAGCCAGCAGCACTTTGTGCCCACAGAACACCCTGTGTGCCCCTAGAGGTGCCCAGGAACAGATCCCTGAGGGAACGGCCATGATTTGGGAATCCCCCCAGAGCCCGCTGCTGCCCAGAACCCAGCCAGCAGCAGCTTTGTGCCCACAGAACACCCTGCATGTCCCAGGGGTGCCCAGGAACACATTCCTGAGGGAATGGCCATAATTTGGGAACCCTCCTGGAGCCCCAGAGCCCACTGCGCTGCCCAGGACCCAGGCAGCAGTACTTCATGCCCACAGAACAGCCTGAGTGCCCCTAGAGGTGCCCAGGAACACAATCCTGAGGGAATGGCCATGATTTGGGAACCCCCTCAGAGCCCCAGAAATGCTGCCCAGAACCCAGCCAGCAGCACCTTTGTGCCCACAGAACAGCCTGTGTGCCCCAGGGGTGCCCAGGAACACAATCCTGAGGGAATGGCCATGATTTGGGAACCCTCCTGGAGCAGTGGGAGGGAAAACAGGCTGCAAAGAGCCACCCTCTCCCTCTTAGGCAGAAAATCCTTCACCTCCCAGCACAAACCCCCTCCACCACTCCCAGCAAGCCTCCAAAGGCCTTATCCAAGGACAGAAACAGGAGGGGAGAAAAAGTTGAGAGCTGACACCAAGCTGAGAGCCAGGTTAAGCTGCAAGGACCCTACCTGCCTCTGCCAGGGCCTGCTGAGCACAGGGAACAACTGCTATGGCTCTCTGGAGCTCCACAGGTTGAGCCAGGCTGTAGTTTCGACATTCCTTGCAACTTTCCACCAGCACACACATGATATGTTCAAACTTGAGTGACTCCTCCCTCCTCCCTCCCTCCGCACACACAGACAGGCCCAGGAGATGGCCCTGCCTCTATCATCCCAGTTCCTATAGCAACTCCTGACCCAGCAGATGGAAACAGAGCTGTTTTCTAGGCAAATCTGCCTTCTTGGATTCCTCTGCTCTTCCCTGCTGTTGGCCCCTCCTTGCTCCAGTGCTCTCCCTGGGGGCTGCTCCGCTGGCACCTGGCCCAGACTTTGCCTGGAGGAAGGCCAAGCTTTGAATTCATTTAGTAAAACCACAACATAAAGCAGCTCTCCTGCTCAGGAAGCAGGGCCCGTGTAGTCCCAGGGGCAGGCCAGGCTGCAGAGCCAGCCTGCACCTTCTGGTCGAGCACAGCTGCCCGTGCTGGGCAGGAGGATCCCGGCAGGAACATCACCTCCGCTCATCCTCATCCATCCACGAGGAAAGGTAAAAAGAGACAGAACTAGTCATTTATTAGCAAGTCCAGCCAACAGAATTATTATAACCCCAGGCACTTCTTAGACATTTGGATTTCTGCTTGCAAAGCCTTTCCTGGAAGGGGGAGAGCCCAGCTGTGACAGCAGGGCTCTCTGTGTGCTCATCACAACTGCTCACCCATTGCTGTCCTCAGGTCAGGGCCCCACAGCAGTGGAGGTCACCAATGCAGCTATCTGAGAACAGCACATCACATTCAGTACCCTTTCTCTAAAAATACAGAAAATGAGGGAAAATAAAGAACTCAAACCAGGCTGTGGCATTTCAGGGGAGATAATTACCAAGGGTGACAGTGGGAATGTCACGAGCGGGTGGCTCTGTGGTGACAGGGCAAGCAGGACTGCAGCTGGGAACAGGGTCAGCAGGTCTCTGTGAGACCACCCAGACCCAGCACAGGGGCTACAGAGCTGGTTTTGGGTTACAGAGCTGCTTTTGGGCTGCACAGCCCTTCCACCCCCAGCCATCCTTGCCCACATGGGCTCTGCTGCCCTGGCCACACAGCAGGATGGGGACATGCTCAGGAGGGTGAGAAGGGCACTGGGGCTTGAGAGGAACCTCTGAGGGCACTGGGGTACAACCCCAGCAGGAGCCATGGCAGCAGAGGGAGAGCAGAGAGCAGCAGGAATGTGCTGACCCTGCCTGCTGGGAAATGCAGGTGCCAGCCTGCCTGCTGAGAGGGAGCTGCTCAGCAGGGGAAGGGCTGCAATGTCTCTCTCACACACCTGGCAGGGCCAGCAGGGCAGGGCTGGGAAGTGATGCCAGTGTTGTACAGGACTCACAGGGACTCCACAGCAGGAGGTGAAGAGGGGACAGCAGCCATCCAGCCCATCCTGCAGAACCCCACAGGCTACATCAGTTTCCAGCAGGAATCCCAGCAAAGCCTCAACAGAGCAGCAGTATTTTGGGTATCCCAAAGCAAGAAAGGAAGCAGACATGAAGCACACGGTGCCCACACTAAGTCCTAACTGGAAGATGCAGTCAGGTGCCAGCTTGCTCCCATTTTCCTCCCTACCCCATAACCCACCTCTGGTCTGAGAACAGAAAACTCTTTTCTTTTTCCACCTATGGTAATCTTCCCACGCATCAGTGAGTTAATCAGCACAGAGGGATGGGACAGTCCCTAAGGCTCCTGGACGGCTGGGACATGAGCAGCAGTAGGGTGGGTGTGGGAAGACATCAGATCCCTTTCTGCCTGCTCCAAAGGGGTGTTACTCATTCTGATAATGGCACTCTCCTCCCAAAACAAGGATGCCTGCCCTGAGGACACAGTGGTACATGGGAACCAAGCTGGATACAGGCCCCTGGGGTAAACTGGGACCAAACAATTCCCTTTGCAAGACACAGGGCAGATTGTGGCAGCAGGAAACGCTGGACATCCACAAACAGGGAGTCCAGGAGTGGCATCAATAAAAGCATCAAAGCAGATGCATATCACACAAACAACATCAAGGGGTTAGAAAAAGCTCCCGATTTCCCTGTGGTGCTGGGAAGAGCAATGGCTCAACTCACAAACAGATCTGAGGAGCTCCTTTCCCAGGGGAAGGACATTGCTGTGGAGGCACAAAACACTGCTGGAAAACTGCTGAGCTTGCAGTCAGACTCACTTGAGCAGTTCAGCACAGAAAAGGCTCTCTGCTGGATGCCCTCTGAGATGTAACTTGATCCCACAGTACACATCCACTAATCAATCGAGGGATAAAGCAAAGCAGAAAACAGTCGTTTTTTTTTTTTACTGGAATGAGCCCAAATATGCACAATAACAGATCCCACTCAGAGCTATTGCAAACTCAAGTGCTTGGGAGAGTTTTGCATCTCACATCGCAGAGGGAGCATATTTCTGCAATAGCATCATTGCTTCTCAAATTGGGTATTTGAGAGACTTCCTAATGACCTCATAGCAGCACATGTGACCACTAAGTCATCTTCTCAAAGGACCAGCAATAACATCAACAGACCCTGTTTTGGTTGTGCACAGGACAGCTTTCCTCAGCACAAGCAGGTTCCTGAACAGCGAGGGAGCAGAAAGGAGCAGGACCCAGCTCAGGCCAGAGCTGGCATCATGATTGTTTCTCCAACAGATTCTGTTTGGCCTTGGAAAAGATCCATCCAATTAACAGATGAGGACCCATTAGCACATACTGAATTCCACATACAAATTTAGACACAAAAGCTTGTTTATCCCAATGCAGGCCAAATTCGTTGGGTCTAAGGCATCTATATGATAATGTAAATCCCAGAAGAATTCCAAACACATTCCAAGAGATAAGAGGTGAACTCACAAAACATGAAATAATGACTTGAAAGGGCTTCCAATTTTTTTTTCTCCCAGTGCTTAAAAATAACCCACTATGCTGAGCAGCAAAGCAGGAATTGGGAATTTGTGGGTGATGAACTGGTGAGCTGGTCACATTGGGATGGGGAAGCTGCCTTTTGCTGACCCCAAGCCACCCTCAATCAGGTGGCACTGGGAGAAATAAATGAGTGAACACCTGTAATTATGTTAACACTGAGGTGAAGGCAACTACACAAAGAGCTCAAGCCAGACTGATGGCCTTGAACACCTGAGGAGATCCCTCCTCTGCTCCCAGCACAAGAGAAAAGTGACAAAATCCCACTGTGGAGATGTCAGGAGACCTGCACCAGGCAACTTCCCAGTTACCAACAGTGATATGGGAACACACATCCAAGCAGGAATAAGGAACATCATCAAACAGCACCCAAGAGCTTCTTCTGGCAGGTCTCTCCTGCAGCAGCAGCACAACAGGTCCACAAAACCTCCTGTCCCTGCCCAGGGGCTCTGCTCCATGGCCTTACACTGCCTGCCTCCCATCCAGCCCAGACCTCCACCTGCCTTATCCCAGGAGGGCTCCAGCAGGAGCTGGTGATCCTGTGAGCACCAACAGCTCCTGTCACAAGGCACCAGCACAGCACCCAGGTGGCCTTGGGCTAAACACAGACACAGCTGAGGAACACAGGACAGCCCCACTACGGAGGCTGGACCTGCACAGTGTTAAAGGTTTTTATTCTTTCAGCGTGAGGGGGTGAAAGCCAACTCCTGCCTTCACCTTTCCAGGAACTTTTGATGGAACACAGAAGGCTGCTGTGGAAGTGTCTGTTTACACCCTGCAGCCCTGTCCTGTCTTACCCAGAGTGTGTTCACTCCCACTACCCCATGAAACATCTGCTCAGCCCAGCTCTGCTGGAATCACCCTCCCACTGCAAAGAACCCATTCCAGCCCAAAACCTGGGAGAAGAGGGGAGTGGGGCAGAGCCTGGCATGATGAGGAGGGCAAGTCTGAGACATGGCATCTTCCAAGAAATCCTGACAAACCACCTCCACACACCAGGTGCTGACTAGAGCTGCTCTGCAGGGCACCAGAAGGCTCAGAGCTGACAAGACAGAGCATGTGGTGACATTACAGACACCTGATGTGGGACACACCCTTCCCAAGGGGTGCAAAACAAGGGCTCCAAGGGGAGTATTTACCTTCCACCACATTCCACCCACCCCGTGCCAAGGGAGATTTCCTGCTCTAAAGGGAGATGATCAGAGTCCTCAAGAGGGCAAGTACCAGAGCAGAACTTCTTTACCTCTCAGTCACTTCCCAAATCACCAGGACAGCCTCTGGCCCAGCCATGGCACAGATACCTTGTCATGTCCCCAGCTGATAAAGTTCTGCAGCTGTGCCAAGCTCTCTCTCTCTTTCTGGGCACACAGGCAGCTGCCCAACAAAGCCCTGTCCTGAAGCAGAGGCCTCATGCCACCACAGCTCCCTCTCCCAGGAGCCAGAATGGCTGGGGAGGTAGCAACAGAGAAACAACTCCTCTTCCCCAGCTCCAGAAATCTCTCAGAGCTTTAATTACCAGGAAATCTCCAAACAGGAGCAGCCTCCCATCTGCCCTGATTAAACAACAGGGTCCCCATCGAGGGCTGCCCCAAAGGTGAGGGTGAGGAGGGGTAAGCCCAGGTCAGAAGCAGGGCAGTGAGCTCAGCTCAGCCTCAGTGGCTGCAGTGACCAAGGCCCAGAGCACACGTCACCCAGAGCTGCTGGCACAGAGCAGTGCTCAGCTCCTGTAAACACTCCCTGGCCATCACCGCTGATGCAACCACGGGACAGGGGCAGAGAAAACCATTCTGTGCAAACAGACATCCCTCCCCATCCCTGGACACCAGGACCAGCCCAAGCAGGACATCTCCAGCCTTTCTCTTGTCTGCCTGTTGAGCCAAAACCCCTCTGGTGTGCTGCCGCAGATGAGGATCACTGCCACATCAAAAAGGGCTCAACTCCCATAAACCAGAAAAAAGCTCTGGGGTTTTGACCCCTAATCCCTGGAAGCAGTTGGTATATTCAGCAGGCACATGGCCTCTTTCAAAGCTGGCCTTTCTTCTTGAAGCACTAGTATCTAACATCCTGAGTGTTATCCTTCACATGTTCCTCCCCACCACGGCAGCAGGCAGCTCTTGCTGCCCATCATCCCTGTCAGGAGTTCAGAGCCAGGACATGGTGTAAGGGGTTCTGACAAGCAGAGCTACACAGGGACTGCTGGGGACAAAGTTCTGCTGTCTCTCTTACAGTGACACTTCCCCACATCTCTTCCTCTCTCCCAGAAGCTTCCCAGATAAATCTGTGTCATATCACATCTCAAAACTACAAGCTGTGGGGATCTGAGGAGACCAATGTCTGAGCAGTGATTCCAGATCCAGCTCAGAGAAAAGCTAATCAGCATCCTTCACCAGAGGTTTTATTGCAGACACATGAAAACAACAGCAGAAAAACCAAAGCAAACCATAAGCACTGGCTGTAAGCTTAATGAAGGAGGAACAGCACGAGGGAAGGGAGGTTCAGCACCAGCCATGTGATTTCCCAGCAAGGGACACCAACCCAACTGAGCCATGGAATGGGCAGAGCTCAGCTCGGGGCAGCAATGCCACTACAGCTCCTCCCCTGCAGCACACAAAGACCTCTGCAAAAACAAGTGGTGCATGGAAGAACTGGTGGTAACAAAAGAGCTGTCAGCCTGTCACTGACCCCCCTGCAGCCCTTTACAGCTGCTGCTCCCCGACCCTCTGGCCACACAACCCCAAACCTGACCTCTGCACTTTGGACACAGTGAGCACATGGAGAGCAGCTGACAACAGTGATCCCCACATGTCTGTGATTCCTCAGCAAGGACCCTCATCTTCAAATAACCAGAGCATGCACAAGGCCATGCTCCCAGCCCTTCTGGCACGGAAACAAAAGGCAGGAGCAGTTCAGATGTGCAAGATACCAAAGGGCCCCATAGCAAGTGAGGATTTGTAACCCACCCAAGGACACTGCTGCTCACTCCACAACACCAGATTCATCCTACACAAGGACTGGTTTGCACACCAACACAACACAAATTTGCAGAGCAGATGGCAGTGCCAACATCAGGACCAGACCACAGGAGCTCTCCTTTTCAGTGCCCATGAAGCATTCATATAATTCCTGTTGCATGAGGGGATGCACAGCCCAGGGATCCAGAGCAGAGCCTAGCAAAGAGGCCTTGGCTAGGGAAGCTTCCACCTCCTCAGCAGCTCTTTCCATCTCAGCCATTGCCCTTCCAAGCAAGGCTTCCTGGCCCGAGCAAGCACGAGGGGTATTGCAATCCACAGTTCTGTCTGAGGAAATCCAGCCCAGTCACAGCAGCAGGCCTGGTCTGGCCTCTGTGCCATCCCTGGACACCCACTGTGTCCAGAAGCTCGTGCCACGTTGGAAGGCAAGTTGCTCCTCAGATGCTGATAGCTGCTCTGCTCCCTTTAACATGCAGGACCACAAGGGGTAACTCAGATGTGCACACACTCAGCTCATGGGAGCTTTTCAGACTCTGGGGAAAATCCTCTCCCTCCCATGGCAAGGGGCTGAGGAGGGAGGATAAAAGGCAACTGTGTGCCTTGTGCATGTGTGGTCTCAGTCTGGGCAGCACTGATCCCACACTCTGCCTTGGGGCCAGGGATGCTCAGGGGTGCTCATCCTGTGCCTCCTGACAGACAGAATTCCAATGGGAAAACACTCATGAGCTCATTGCAGCTACAGGACATGTCCTACAGGCACTGTTCCACCTGCAATTCCCCATGCAAGCACAGGAAAACCACCTGACAGCATCCCTGCCTTTTCCTCAGAAACAGCACGAGGGTCTGCTCATGTTTCCCATGTTAGCACAGAACAGGATTCAGATCCATTACACATTACATTAACCCTACTGGGACATTTCCCACAGCTCACTCAAATGTTTTCAAACCTGCAGGATGAGGTCATTCCAACCTAAATGCATAATCCACTCTCCAAGGTGGCTTACTAGGTATAACTTCCAAGCAAAAGCAAACAAAAGCTGATCTGGTGTGATACCCTGCTCCATCCCCAACATGTTCAAGACTTGGCCAGACAAAGCCATGGCTGAGCTGATCACTCACATGCTGGAGACAGTCCCACCTCAAGCAGGAGGTCAGGCCAGAGCCCCCCAGATATCCTTTCAGCCAGTGCTTCCATCATTCTGTGGCAGCAAATGAGAAGAGGCAGAGTAATCACTGCCAGCAAGGAAGGCTTGCATCGAGTTTCTCTGGAGTAATCCTTCTAGATAATATTAAAAGCTTGGTTAGCAGAGATGTCAGCACTGACACAATGAGGGCTAATTCTGTCCTGGCAGGAGCACTGAGTGCCAGGATCTGAGCCTTGATGTACAGCACGGGTCCCAAACAGGGTCAGCACACTGCGTCACTGCCCTTGCACAAATTAACACCCACCACAAGAGAGGCCTTTTTGGAAATTTAACTTCAGCCATGCATTCAAACATAATAGTCTGCAATAACCCAAGAATACAGATGAAAAGCCAGACAGCCAATAGCTCTCAAGACATTAGAAGCAACTAGAAAATTCATTTCCCACTATAAGTCTTTACTCTAGGGAGGTCTCAACAGTACTGCTGCTATTTGGTGTCCTTCCAGTGCTGGGAGAAGGCCAAAAATGCTGTAGCAGAGACTGAACCACACTAATGGGTGGGTTCAGTCCTTGGGAAGAAGGCAGAGTGTCTACATGGAGTAAGTCTGGAGGGTGGTGGGGAAGCAGCTGCTGGCACTGAGATGAAGCAGGGTTGCTGGTCAGCAGAGGAACTGCCACCAGTGCTGCTCCTTCCACATGTCCACCCATGGTATCCACACGTGACATTGGCCAGCAAAGCTCATTTTCTCAGAGTAAAGCCCTGTCCAGGTTGCCCCAAAACATAAAAGAAACATAAGACTGCTTCTAGCCAAGTATGCAGACAGAAGGCATCAAACCCATGGAAAGAGAAAGGACACTTTGTGAAGTTATTAGAATAATATCCATCATAATCCAGATAAATGCAAAACACATACACTCAAAAACAAGAATTCCACAGGAAGAATTCACAGCATTGGGTCCCTCACTCAGGGAAAGTGAGGGAGCTCTGTGTGGCAGCTCTGCTGGTCTGATTTGTTCCCCTCAGCAGCACAGGGGCAGCACCTCAGCCCAAACAACAACAGGGCATTGGAGGCACATTCCCAGCACCCCCAGCTCATCTCCACTACAAATGCAGAAATGTAAGATAAACATTCCTGGAAGATCACATTACCCAGCATGAAGAGATGACAGCTTGTCAGGAGCAGCAGAAACAGGCTGAGCTCAGTGGAAGGAGTCATCATAGGCTGACATCTTCCTATTGGAGAATCCTGATACTCCAGCTATTTCTGCTACAGTATTTAATTATTTAATTTTGACAGGCAGAAACAAACAAGCACAAGTGAAATAACATAACAGTAATCGAGATGGACAACAAAACCTGACACCTGGCTAGCTTAGCTCTCCATGGGAGGGTAACACAAATGAGGGACACCACAACCAAATGATAAATGCAACAAAAACATGCCCAGACTCCCATTCTTCAAGGGAAAATAAGAGCTGCAAAGGCAGTGTGCTCTGCAGGCTCCATCTCTGTATTTGCTTGTTCTTAAGCAGCTCTTCATTACTGATGGGTGGGACGTTTTAACACCTTAAATGCTATTCCCAGAGAAACTGAACTAACTCCTCATTTGCACAACGCAAATTCATCTGGTTGGAAGAAAATACCCCGCCCTATTCCTCTGGCCTCCAAAGTGCAGCTGGCAGCCTCGGGACACAGGACAGTCCTGGGGAAGGAACACAACTGTTGACTGTGTTTGTCTGTGCCTCCTCCCTCCCCTCGGGCACACAGGAGCTGATCAGCCCCGTGCCATCTCCTGACAGGAGCTGACTTGTTCCAGGTTCATGTCTCACCACAGCTCTGCATTGCAGAGCTCTGCAGACAGCTTTGGGCACAGCACCCAAACATCAAGACAGAAAAGTCACATCAGGTCAGGAGAGCATCATCCATGCTGGGAGCACATCCAAGCAAACACCCAAAGCTGCTGCATTAGGAGAAGACAGGCCCCAAATCCAAACTTTGGAATGACTCCACCCAGTTTAATTCCTTGGTCATGCATTCTGCAGGCATTAGCTCTGAGTGGGCTGGGGTTCTAACAGCTCCACACTCAAAGCTTCATGGACAAAACAAGGTTTAGGCAGCACTTTTCAGAGCACAGATCATCACCTCCCACATGTACCCTGCCAGTGATGACCATCAGCCAGGCTCCAGGAGGACAGACCCAGCAGGAACCCATCCAGGAGCAGAGTGAAGGGTGAAATGGTTGAGCTGCTACAAAAAATATACAGCCTCACTGCCATCCATCAGAGCAACAAACGCTCTACCAGTCCTTTCCAGCAAAAGAAGGGACTATAAACCAGTAAGGGCATGGAACCAAAGCAACCTGTATTCACAACCATTTTACCTAAAGAATAAAATAATACCACATAAAAAGCAGATATTTAGTGTATGTAGTACGTGCATTAGTACACACTCTCAAGGAAACCAGGTGAAGCTTGATAATCTACATACAGTTTTCCACTTTCACATGCTTAACTTTCTACCTGTGTGAAATTAAATATTAGAAGAAGTTCCTGATAAACTCCCATGGGACAAACATGCTTAGGTGACAGGGGAAAAAAAAACACCAATAAGCCTGTGCTGATCTGTAAATTCTACTTTCAATTATTTGTTTCAAAAAGAAAGCTCACAAGAGTGACTGAGAGGAGACTACAAGCAGAACATGGCTATGGAGTAGTGAGAGGTTTTAACACATCTTGCCTTATGCATTCCTGTCCTTAAGTTGCATAAACGCTGATAGATTTAAAGTTTGGGATTTGAAGCTTTCCCCTCCCAGTCTGACTCCATTGTTAATTTTTTTGAAAGACTGGGATCAAGTGGCTCTTTGGCTCTACTTCTGCAGCCAATAAAAACTCCACCCACCCCAAATCCATTTTGGCATAATTAATGCCTTTATGATTGGCAAGAAGTGATTTTAGGCACAAAGAGGCACTGGCATCAGAAAGGCACCTTCCTACCTTGCCTGTGAGAACAGGTTGTACTTTAAAGCTGCTGGCAACAAAAGTTCCCTATGCTGGGAACACCACCCAGCATCACCTCAGAACAGCTTTGCTTGATTTTCAACACTCTCAAATGCAGGCTGTGATTATTTTGGAAGAGTAGCCCAGTTGCCATCAAGAGGAACGGAAACCAGCATCCCTTCTGAGAGTGAGAGCAGGGATTGCTGGGATCCTCTGCAGCAGAACACCACCATCAAGTCTTCCCTGTTCAGAATGTTCTCATGCATTAACAGAAAAAACACCATCAATTCTACATAAATTCCTTTGCTGAAGCCAGCAGCAAAACGTCTGTGGAATTAAGGCAGATGAGAGCCTTCCCTCACTTGGGCTTATCCCAACCCCACACACACTAAAGAGAGAAACAGAGCTCAGGAAAGATGAAATACTTCCTTGCCATCATCTCCCGTTGCTGTCCAAGCAGCAAGCCCCAGCACTTGGAGCATCCCTGGGTATTGTGTGTGCTCAGAAAGCTCTGCTGGAGCACAAAGCCACCCTGAGGTGGCCCTGTCACAGCCCCTGGGGCTCCGTGTGTGCCATGAGGACACCGGGCATGTGACTCGCGTGTTAAAACTTTCTGGCTCACCAGTCGAAGTTCAGATTCTTTCCCTGCAAAACACACTGCATGATCTCATCTGCAAGCAATCAGCCTGAGAAATCAGCTTGTTAAAGGAAGCTTCTAGGAAAGGAGAGAAGCCTCTGGAGGATTTGGGGGCCTATATGATTTTAACCACTTTGTTAAACCCCAGCTGCTCTTCTCCCCTTTGGGGTCACACAACCAAGAAACCATTTCTCCTCCCACACAACTCCAGACAGGACAGTTTGCCAACACCTAACTGCAGCATCCTATCTGCATTGTCCACAGCATTAAAACACTCCCATTTTCAAGCAAAATTCATCTCAAGCAGGCACTGAAAGAGTGCAAGGACAAACTCAGAGCTGCAAGCTGAGCAGCATCCAGAAAAGCAATTCATTAAACATGCAACAGTGATCATCTCAATGTGTAAACCAGAATATCTTTTGAATTTCTGGATGTGTATTTCAGCATTTCCTCACAGTCCTCCCAGGGACCCAAGACATGCACCAGAAGACAGGAATAACCAGTACAGTGTGAGCTCTGCAGAGGAGTAAGGAACAAGCAATATGCCAGCTTTGTCCTGAGATTGCTCAAAGTGATGTAACAGAATTTCACCAGAGTGTCTGCAGATGCTGCAGGAGCCCTGCATGCTCCCTGTGCTACAACATGCCCAGATGGAAACACCTTTTCCTGCCCAGTGAAAGCCCTGAGGAAGCAGCACTGCAGAGTGCAGGACAAAGCACAGCATCAGATTCCCAGCTGCACTCCCAGTTTGGCTCTCCAGGCCCTGTGGTGAGCAGAGTGAGCCCTGTGCTCACACACTCAGTCACATTTGCATCCCCTGAGCTCCCAGAAGCAGGACCAGCATTCTCTCACACTCAGCAGGGAGGGAGGGAAGATCAGAGCAGCATCCTGCCTCCTTCACTTCCTTCCAGGCTGTCACACCCTGCTCAGCTGCTCCCAGCAGCATCTCCCAGGCAACCCCGTCCCAGCTGCCCCTCGCTGGCCATTCAAGTGCTTTCAAAGACTTTCCTTAGAATTCTTGCATAGAAATCACTGTTTAATGTTCAGCACGAACACAGGAGGCAGGGGGGAAAGGCAGCCTGTGTCTAACAAAGGAGATCTGCAGGACTGAGCCCCTGGCTCTTTGCAGCTGTGGATTATTCCAAGTGAAGTGATTATTCTGTACTTCCAGCACCCATTTTCAATTCAACTTGCAGAAGTAACTGCTCTGAAACAAACAGAAGGCAACAAAGATCAGGAAACACATTTATTAACATGAGAGCAGAGAGAAAAGTCAATTACACTGGGTTCTCCCTCACTTTGCATCCTTACAAAAGCTACTTTATATATATAAAGTAACTTCTGCAAAGAATTTACTTTATACAAGAATTAGAAACACCTCAGCCCATAGCTGTTGAAGCTGCTGTGCAAATCAGGGCGAGGCACTTAGCCATGGACAATGCAGGATCACAGCGATGCTGCAACTTTTTTGGTCAATGGTGGCACCTTCTAGCTCCAAATTTGAAATAACTGCCTTGAAAAAGCTTTGTGCTTTCTGTGTCTTTAAGAAATGCATAGCTCTGACTGCAAACATTCAGGCTAAACAAAATGTTATGAGGGGAAAAAAGTCTCCTTCAAGCTTTTTACTCCCCAGCCAAATTTCTAATTTTACCAAATTAAGAGCAGACACCCCCCTCACCCCAACCCCAAACTGATGTCCACTACTAAAATCAAGGTACAAGACAACTGCCCCCAATTCCTAGAAAACCACAGCTCAGAAAATTCAAAGTATAAAGGGAGGGGGGTAATACTGAAGGGCTCAGCTGCTGGCTTCTCTGGTGCAGCTCCTCAACCAAATCATGAAAGAAGAAGAAAAAGGAGACTTTCCAGCTCAAGTTCCAAGTCCTTTTTAAAAATCAGTTTATAACCACTAAAATAAACACAGTAAGAACAACTGTGCAGTAACTGGGAACCTGCAAAAACAGCTGCAGTTTAAGAGCAGTTTAGGCAATGTCTGGCAAACACCAGCAGATACAACAGCCCAGGAGGATGGCAGCACACTGGGGAATGAAACAGGGAATTTCACCCACAAGCTTATTGAAGAACTGCATGAAGTTCACCCACACTGGGCAGAAGCAGCTATTCTGTGCTGTTTACTGCTATGGTGAGCTGTTAGAACTGCCCCTCTCTCAAATTCCAACCTCCTCCTCCTCTCCCCCACGTCCCACCTGCCCTGTGCTGCCTCAGCACAGCCAGGGGTTTCCCAACGCACCTGACACCTGGGCAGGGACACTGCTGTCCTGTCACCCCAAAAACCTTCTGTGGGTCACCCCAAAAACCTTCTGTTGGCTCCTCCAGGGCACAGACCCCCACTGCACCCAACCTCCCCAGGAAACAGCCAGCCTGAAGGGAAGGAAGGGCAAGACCCCTGGAACAAGCAGACATCTCCAAGACACCAGGGCTTGGATGTTCTAAGTCACTTTAGGACATCTCCAGAACAGCAACCACAGCAGATGGTGCAGAAGGACAGCACCAAGCAGCACCTCTGAAGGAAATCCATCCAGAGCCCTATGACATCTCACCTTTGAGCTCCCCAACAGAGCTCCCCAGGATTTGGGCATTCTGACTTTCTTTAGAACTGAAGATCCAATTCTCCACTCGGCGTTATCCGAGGAGCCACATGCTCTGAACATCCTCCTTCGCTGCAGAGCTGACAGTTTTCAATTACAGCCAGTTGGAGTTGTTCTTGGCTCTCCATCCCTCACCACAGACCTGTGCTCTCCATGGCCGGGCTTCTCAGTGTGCACATAAAGCAAATTCAGGAAAGATGCAACAAATAAAAGCTTTCCTGGACACTGACTGGAATTGGAAAGGCAAAAGCTCCTAGGACAGGCAAGGAGACAGCTCTGGGGAAGGAGGAGATGACCTGGGCCATTTCCAGGGGAGGAAAAGCACAGGAAGCCTCAAGTCCCGCTCTTCGAAGTTTTAAAGTTTAAGTTAAGTGGGACAAGGGGTAAAGCTTCTAATGTACATTAGATATGAGAAAGCAGGTTTTTTGAAATGAGGGTGGGGAAGCCCTGGCACAGGGTGCCCAGAGAAGCTGTGGCTGCCCCACCCCTGGAATTGCCCAAGGCCAGGTTGGACGGGGCTTGGAGCAACCTGGAACTGAATATATTCCTACTCACTGCAGGAGGGTTGGAGTAGAAGAGCTTCAAAGATCCTTTCCAACTCAAACTCAGTGGTTCTAAGACACTGCAAATGTCAGACTGCAGCTTGTGACCATCAGAAGGATAGAGATCATTTGCTCACAGCAAAAGAAAGCTCACACCACCTGATACCTGCCCAGGGGACCAGCACACACCTGGATAATAGATTTAAGGCTTCTTAAAATACAATTACTTTCCTAATTATACACCAGAGGCCAGAACCCACAGGCTGAGCAAGCCACGAGCAGCACAGCAGTTAATTCACAGAGAGCTCCTCTTGATTTCCACAGCCCACATTACCCAGACATCAGACTGAATGGACATCGGAGCCTTTCTAATTTTATAGTCCACAGAAACAAGGCAGGGACGGCTGATGGAAGAGCAGCAAGGCCTCTGCCCACACACACCACTGCTGCTGGCTCCACAACTGCAGAGCTGCTTCTACTTTTTTTTAAAGATTTTTTTTTTTAATGGAGTCAGCTGAAGAGAAAATGAAGAGCTCGGCATTTTAAACCAAAGCATTTCAAAATGCTTGTTTATCTTTCAGCCTCAAAAGAAGAGAAATAAAGTGAAACAAAATCTCAGTCATTCCCTCTTAAGTTTTTCCTCTCTGTCTCCAACAAAGCAAAGTGCCCTGAGCTCCACTTGATCACTTTTTCTTTTCTTTCCCCTTTGGCTTACAACATTTCAATTAGAGAAGCTGACACAAAACAGTCCCAGATTCTCATATTTTATCTTTTCCCCATCTTACCGCTCCATTAAAGAGTATTTAGAAGGCAGAGGAGCCAAAGGAGCAGCACAAAAAAAATGGATGGGGAAACACACCAACGAACAAGCAGTGGCATAAACCAACAAAGGCTACAATAACATTTTTAAACCAAAGTCTTTACATAGAGGTCTGCTTAAGGAATAGAAATATGGAAAGCTCTTTTTTTCACAGGGAGCAACGAGCCGTGAGGCAGCACGAGTGCCCAACTCTCAAAGTTGCGAGGAAGAACCGGATCGCGGGAGCCGAGCCGAGCAAACCCGCCCGCACCGCACCGCGGTTCCATCGCACCGCGCACAGCCCAGCACCGCCGGCGGGGCAGCGGCACCGGCCCGGGCGGGACCCGAGAGCACCGGCGGGAAGGGCCGGAGCGGGCGGGGGACCCGCACCCCGCCGGGAACCCCCGGCCGGGGCGGAGAGGCCGAACAAAGCCCCGCACTCGCTTTTCTCCGCGGGGCTCCCGGGCACATCCCCGCCCGAGCCCCGCGCGGTCCCGGGCAGCGCCCCCACAGCCTCGGGGGCTCCGCGGGGACCGAGCCCGGCGCGGCCGCCCACAGCCCGGGGCACCCCGAGAGCCCGGCCCGGCCCCTCCCGGCCCAGCGGGGACAGCGCCCCGGCACCCACCGAGCCCCGCAGCGGCTCCGCGGCACCCTCGGCACACCGGGAGCCCCGCGGCGCTCCAGCGAGCGGCGCCCCGGGGGCGGCCCCGCGCTCCGACCGCGGCGGGACCGCAGCGGCCGCGCCGCCCCCGCTCGGTCCCGTGGGGAGCCGGGCCGGGAGCCGGGCTGGGAACCGGGCAGGGCGGGGCGGCCCCGGCACTTACCTGGGCAGGGGGCAGCGGGCGGCCGCCGGCCGCGGCGGGCGGCGGCGGGCGCCGCGGGCGCCGCGCTCTTAAAGCGGCGCGCGGCGGGCGCCGGGAGCGGCCGGGAACGGGCAGCGGGCGCGGAAGCGGCGGCGGGGCCGGGCCGGGCAGCCGCCAGTGCCGTGGGCCTTTGGGCCCTTCCGTGTGCTCCGAGCGCCGGCTGGGCACCCGCGTGTGCCTTGATCGCCGGGCTGGGCACCCGTGTGTGCCCTTGTGCATCAGAGTCCTTCCATCTCCCCCGAGTGCCAGGACTGTGAACTACCAGCACTGCCACACGTGTGCCCTGTGCTGAAGGACTGAACACTACGTCCCCTATGCATCAAAGTCCTTCCATGTCCCCTGTGCCTCAGGGCTGAGCACCCTGTGCCCCAGAGCCCTTTCAGATCCCCCGAGCACTGGGGCTGTGCATCCGTGGCCCTTGTGCATCGCAGTCCCTCCATGTGCCCAGTGCACCACGGCTGTGCACTCACGCCCCCGTGCACCCTGTGGGATGGCTGTCCCCTCATGTGCCTCACTGTCCCCTCATGTGCATCACTGTCCCCTCATGTGCATCACTGTCCCCTCATGTGCCTCACTGCCCCTCCATGTGCCTCACGGCTCCTCCATGTCCCCCTCCATGTGTGCCTCCGTGTGCCTCACTGTCACTCTGTGTCCCCACATTTCTCAGGGTCCCTCCATGTCCCCATGTGCCTCACTGTCACTCTTTGTCCTCATGTTTCTCAGGGCCCTGCTGTGTCCCCGGTGCCTCAGGGCTGATCTGTGGCCCCTGTGTGCCTCCATGTTCCCAGGTGACACCCCCTGCCCCAGGGCTGTGCTGTGTCCCCTCTGCCCCTCCATGGCCCTGCCACATTCCCAGGTTATCTTCTGTGTTTTTCAGCCCTGCCATGTTTCCCTATCTCCCCTTATACCTCAGGTCACTGCCCTGTCCCTGAATCCCTCTTGCTGCCCAGTCTCTGCCACCCAGCCCAGGTGTCAACCACATCCACAAGAGTCCCACCACCAAAGCCATAGTGACACTTGGTGTTGGTGGCCACCAGTGGCACATGCTGATGGTGGCCCCTGACAATGCCCAGGGCCTCCATTACAGCAGCCTCTCATTAAATTTTGGGGTTCCATCCTCTTTCTGTGCTGCTGCCAGGGGAGATGGGCCCTTCCCTGCAGCTGTCCAGATATGTGGCCAAGAACAAACCAAAGCGAGCAGAAGCAGAGGGAAATTCTCCCAAGCAGAAGGAAGGGAAGGAAGGAAATTCCAGTTACCTGGGAATAGGTGTGCTCAGAGGTTTCCAGTACACCAGGTGAAAACAGAGCCAAAACCTTAGGCCAGCAACCAGCTGGATGGAGCTACACACCCTCTGAAGGTACTATTTGATAACAAATAACATTAAAGAACATTGTTTTGCTCCTGAAAGCAGAAACCCTGGGTTTTCAGGTAATCTTGTGGTCATAACAACCAAACCTTCTGTCACCCATAAAGAATTTTAACTCCTGTTTTGCTGTATAAGTGTACACAAACCAGTTTTCAATGTCATGGCTTTTAAGTTTTCAAGTGGCTCTTTGTTGCTACGAGGCAAAGAGAGGCACAGACCCTGCAATGTCTTCACTGGGTTGCTCATTGATTTATTGCATTCTTATAATTTCCCCTGGCTGTTGTCTCCTCTCTAAGCCTTATTTACAGCAACATTTTCAGCCTCCCCTTTCAGACAGCCAGCTGTGCAAGGGAGTAGAGCAGCATGTAATATCTAGGTGAGGCAAAGCGATGAAGAAACACTTTAATATATTCTCCATGATGCTCCTGAGACATCAGCAGTGCAGCTGGGAGTGAGCCAGGGGGTGAAACACACCCCTGAAGAAAGCAGCTGTGTTTATAATTCCCACGGCACACACAGGGAGCAGCTGTGGTGCCCTTGTGTGGCAGGAGGGGAAGGGGAAGGCTCCTACTTTTGATGGAGAGTCAAAAAGCTGCCTCAGAGCTTCCTCTGCTAATGAGGGTGTGAAAAATCCTCTCATATCTCACTGGGAAAAACTACTGAGCAGCTCCAGGTCCAGCCTGGATGGGCATGGGGGCAGTCAGGGGTTCCTGCTGTAGGATTAGGGAAATATGGAGCAAGGTGCTCCTTTAGGAGCATCTCTGGGCTGCTGCACAGAATCATACAAACATCAAGGGTGGAAAACCCCTCCAAAATCAACCATTAACCCAGCACCACTGTGCTCACCACTAAACTATGTCCCCAAGTGCCACACCTACACATTTTTTGAACAAGGATGGTGACATCAGTTCTGGGCAATGTCTGAATCCCTGACCATCCTTTCAGAGAAGAACAAATTTTTCTTGATATCAAATCTAAGCCAATATTAGGATCTCCAGTGTAGGACACATCTTTAGTACTAAGTTAAGCCACTCCTGGGGATGCTGCTGGGTCACAAAGGCGATCACATGTAATGACAATCTCCCAGAAAGGTCCCTGGCCTGGCTTTGGGGTATTGCTTCCCTCACCCTCCCCAGGGGTGGCTCCAGGTGGGAATGTCCCAGGGCTGCTCCCAGCACATATCTGGATGCTGTTTGTTAAAGGCCAACGGATTTTAGCAGCAGGGACATGTGCTGGAGCCAAGGTCTCTGTGCCCAGGGCTGGGGGGCTCTGGGGTGGCAGGATGAGGGGTCTGAGATGGCCTAAGGAGACTTGGGAATGGAAAAAGGTTGGAGGGAGGGGTTGTGTGAGGAAAGAAGGGACTATGGCAAAGGTTGGAAAGGCTCTGGAGCACAGAATAGGGAACTGGGAGCTCTGGAGAGGAAGGAGGAAGGAGGGAAACAAGTTTTGAGCCAATGTGGGAGTGGAGGCCACAGGGGTACAAGGGGCTTCCCCAACAGAGAAGAGACAGGAGCCACAAGCCTTGAGCAGGGCTGGGAATGAGTCCTGGCGTGTCCCTGCCACAGAGCCTGTTTGGATACAGGGCTTTGCCATCTGGGGTGCAGCACAGATGCCTCATCCTTCCAGGGCATCCCACGGCTCCCAGAGCCTCCTGGCTTGGGATGTGCACTCAGCTGGAGCTGGGAAATGTCTCTGAATAGCCTGGGTGATGCAGAGGCCTGGGAGATGCTGCAGCAGGGCTGGGCTGGGCTGGGCTGGGCCGGGATGGGCTGGGCCGGGATGGGATGGGATGGGATAATGGGATGGGATGGGATGGGATAATGGGATGGGATGGGATGGGATGGGATGGGATGGGATGGGATGGGATGGGATGGGATGGGATGGGATGGGATGGGATGGGATGGGATGGGATGGGCTCACTGCCAGCACGGAGCTGTGGACAGGGATGTGAGCTCCCATCAGTTTCTTCATTCCTGCCCTCACCTGAGCTGTCCTGGCCCTGCTGCACCCTGCCAAAAGCAAATCTTGTGGCAAACAGGGGTGTCACAGCCAGGAGGAAGGGCTGGCCATGACAGGAACCACCAGAACCATTCATGCAATAGACTGACTGTAAATATAGCATTTTTACCGAGCTCATCCCAGTTCCCAGGTCTGAAATGGATTTTTGGAGGTTTTGTTCAGCTCTCAGTGTCTGGCAGCTGGTGAAGGCAGCCTGTGCTTTACCCCAGCTCACCATCTCACCGTGTTTGAACAATAAAACCTCCCACCTATAGAACCCAGGGATGGGGGATGTTCTATTTAAGGGATCTGCGTCTATTCTGCTGAGTTATGCCCCAGCACACTCATTTATTTTGACAGATTCTGGTTTCCTCTGCAGCATCCTCAGCGATGCTTTGTACCTGAGCCGTGGCAGTTCAGATTGGGTGTCTGGAGCCCTGCAGGCACTGCCTGCGTGTCCTGCTCAGCTCTGTCTCTGCTGCCCTCTTGTGATGCCTCTCCATGTGCTGGGCTTGGGGGAGGACCTTGCCTTCCCTCATCGACTCTGAGATCTCAACACCAGCACCATTGCTAAAAGTTCTTCCTATTCCCAACAACATTTATATATTCTGAATTTTACAAAACTTCACAATCCTTCCTTGTGTTTGTGTGTTCTCCCCTCGTTACACAAAAGAGATCCTCTGAAGGGCTCATCCTGAATCACCACTTGCAGAAGTTGTGTACCAGCTGCTGCTTAATCCAGACAGTGCCTTGGCTTTTATTTTTTTTTCCCCAGTAGAATTTTTGGGGGTTTTGGGTTTTTGATTTCAGAGTTGTTTGTTTGTTTGGGGTTTTTGTTTTTGTGGGGGGTTTAGTGTGTTTTGTTTTGTTTTGTTTTGTTTTGGGATTTTTTGGAGTTTTTTGGGGGTTTGGGGTTTTTTGCCTTTTTTGGGGGGGTTGTTGTTGTTGTTTGTTTTTTGGTTTGGTTTGGTTTTTTTTAGGCAATCAGGTCTCTGTGTTCACCAGCAGCCCCCTGCTCTCCTCTGCCTTGGTCTGCACTCAGCTTTGCCACCCCTCCTGTGCAATCACTGCCTGTGCCACCATTTCCCTCCATCCCTGGCTCACACCTGCCTGCTGTGGGGCACCACAAAACCTTTGACTCCTGGATTTATCCAGACCTGAGGAAATAACTGCTTGTTCCCAAGAAAACACCTGCTCTCTGGGACACTGCTCAGTGAACAGCTGGGTGAGGCCCACCAGCTCTGTCACCATGTGGTGTGGAATCAATTGGAACTGAATCCCAGGCAAGTGTTGGCCAGGGAGGTGGTGAGACGGATTGGCCAGGGAGGATGGATGGATGGATGGATGGATGGATGGATGGATGGATGGATGGATGGATGGATGGATGATGGATGGATGGATGGATGGATGGATGGATGGATGGATGGATGGATGATGGATGGATGATGGATGGATGGATGGATGGATGATGGATGGATGGATGGATGGATGGATGGATGGATGGATGGATGGATGGAGATGGATGATGATGGATGGATGGATGGATGGATGGATGGATGAGGATGAATGATGGATGGATGGATGGTGATGGGGATTGATGGATGATGGTGGATGGATGCATGATGATGATGCAGATTGGATGGATGGATGGATGAGATGGATGGATGGATGGATGGAGAATGATGGATGTGATGGATGGATGGATGATGGATGGATGGATGGATGGATGGATGGAGGGATGGATGGATGGATGGATGGATGATGGATGGATGGATGATGGATGGATGATGGATGGATGATGGATGGATGGGTGATGGATGGATGGGTGATGGATGGATGGATGGATGGATGGATGGATGGATGGATGGATGGATGGATGATGGATGGATGGATGGATGATGGATGGATGGATGTATTGATGGATGATGGATGGAAGATGGATGAATGATGGATGGATGGATGGATGGATGACGGAGACGGATTGGCCAGGGAGGTGGTGAGATTCCAGGCTTGGGGATTTTAAAAGCAGGGCTGGACATAGCTCTGAGCAACCTGGCAGAGGTTTGGAGCTGTTCTGCAGAGTGGATGAGCTGGAGGGCAAAGCTTGGCTGCATCCCCAGACAAATGTGGTGTCTTGGGGATGGATTTGGTGGGGGAAGCCCTGATACATGACAGACATGAGTGTGGCATGGCTGGGAGAAGGGGATTCATGGGCCTTTCCCCAGGCAGCCTCTTCCCAGAGCCTGGGCTGGGGAAATCCCAGGAGGCCTCACTCAGCCTTTGCTCAGGATGCCCAAATTAAGGCAGCTGAATCCCAGCCCCAGGGGCTGTCTGATAACACAGCCCAGCTGAAATTACCATCCCCTGGAAATCCTGCCCTCTGCATTTCCTGCAAGGAGCCCCGAGGATCAGCTCCTGAGCCAGATTGCTTCACTCCTGGCTCCCTCTCTTTTCCCAGATTTCTTCACTCCTGAGGCAGCTGCCCCAGCCTGAGCTGTGCTTGCTGTGCAGCCCCCACACATCATCCCTGTCTCCCAAAACCCACACCTGCACTGCCCTGGAGCTGGGGCAATCCCATGTTTTGTGCACAGAACCACCCAGAACCCCCTGCCCAACACAGGAATAAATGGTGGAACTGGGTGAGAAGGGACCACTGGTCATTTCTAGTTCAACCACCCCTCCATCAACCCTTTTTCTCAGCATGTCCAGGGTTTTAGGGATCTCCCAGGTTTCTCCCAAGAAGATATCCCAGTGTTGGGTTCATCTGCTGCCCCATCTCCCCAACTAGAGCCATATCATCCACCCCAGGCTGATGGATCTCCCCAGTGCCTCAGCCCAGGCCATGCCATGGCTCCCACCTCACTGTCCTTCCTGCTTGGACAGATTTATTTCCCTAGGATGGCCAGAAAATCTTAATTTTAAAATCTACATTGTAAAAAACACTCTGAAAATCAGAATTTAGCAGTTTATTCTTAGTGTTACCGAGGCAGAACAGTGCAGGGGAGCTTTGCTCTCTGTTTGAGAGCTCAGCTGCTCTGTTTTAACTCCTGTGCTAAATTACAACATGAAAATACAGGTCATGCAGCAGTGACAGGCAGGTCAGCATGGCCCAAACCCAGCCAGGAGGGTAACTCTAATTCCTGCAGCTGGTGGAAGCCACAGTCTCTAATCACAGTCACCACCAAATCAGCAGGAAAAACTGCCCAGCTCTTGCTGCTGGGCTTTCATCAACACCTGTGGTGGCCACTGCTGGCCTGTGGCACTGAGCAGAGTCACAGTGTCCCTGGGGAGAGCTGCAGAAACCCAGAGATGATGTGCAGGAGCCACAGCTGATGTGCAGGAGCCAGAGATGATGTTCAGGAGCTCACAGATGATGTGCAGGAAGCTGCAGATGATGTGTAGGAGCCCTCAGCCAGCGTGCAGGGCCAGGGCAGCTCAGAGCTGTGCCCAGAGGAGCCAGCCCTGCAGGCAGCACTTGGATGGCTCCGGACTTGCTGTGGCACAATAGCTGTGCCTGGTGCCCTGGAGCTGCAGGGGAGATGGTTCCTGCAGGAGCTCAATGCTCTCTGAGATGGTTCCTGCAGGAGCTGGGTGCTCTCTGAGATGGTTCCTGCAGGAGCTCAATGCTCTCTGAGATGGTTCCTGGAGAATCTGGGTGCTCTCTGAGATGCTTCCTGCAGGAGCTGAGTGCTGAGATGGTTCCTGCAGGAGCTCGATGCTCTCTGAGATGGCTCCTGCAGTAACTCAGTGCTCTCTGAGATGGTTCCTGGAGAATCTGGGTGCTCTCTGAGATGGTTCCTGCAGGAGCTCAGTGCTGAGATGGTTCCTGCAGGAGCTCGATGCTCTCTGAGATGGTTCCTGCAGTACCTGGGTGCTCTCTGAGGTGGTTCCTGCAGGAGCTCAGTGCTGAGATGGTTCCTGCAGGAGCTGGGTGCTCTCTGAGATGGTTCCTGCAGTAGCTCAGTGCTGAGATGGCTCCTGCAGGAGCTCAGTGCTCTCTGAGATGGTTCCTGCAGGAGCTGAGTGTTCTCTGAGATGGTTCCTGCAGTAGTAGTAGCTCAATGCTCTCTGAGATGGTTCCTGCAGGAGCTGAGTGCTGAGATGGTTCCTGCAGTAACTCAGTGCTCTCTGAGATGGTTCCTGCAGTACCTGGGTGCTCTCTGAGCGGTTCTGTGCCAGCCCAGCAGCTCTCTGAGGTGATGCTGCTGCTGCTGCCCAGGGCAGTTTCTCAGCAGGGCTGTGCCCCCCAGGCAGCCTCTCCTGCTCAGGAACCTCAGTTAACACCTGGATGAGGATGATGCCAGCACAGAAGAGCAGCCACCGCTTGACTGGATCTTTCTTTTCACGTGGCAAGTATTTCCTCACGTGGGCTGGGTACAGCACCTTCCTGGCTTTCCTGCGCTTTGTGGAGATGCCTGAAGGTCTCCTGACAGCCTGGGCAGCAAAGACTGGCCCAGACAGATTTTCTGAATTGTTTTTCAGCAGATCTGTGCTGGAGAAAATGTTTTCTCTGGTGTAAGGCATCATGTCCTCAGCAGTCTGCAGGTATAGCTCTGAGAGCAGGGAGAACTCTGTGGAAATTCCTCAAAGAGTTTTTAAATGCAAAAAGCAGATTGCTGAGATAATATTAAGTAATATTAATAGTAACACCAGAGTTTTTATTCACTCTCACTAAAGCAAAAAATGCAGAGCCCCAGAGCTGAACTCTTGGAGTGATTTATGCATCTTTCTAGGGAGCTCCTGTTTGACTCTCCCCTGCTCTACCTGTGCTATAAATACTCACTTTGATGAGTGAAGTGTGATGGGAGGAGCTCAGCGGGCTCGGAAATCGCTCAGGAATGTGTGTACCCCAGCAGCCCCTATCAGCCCAGCCTCTGCCCAGGGGCACTCTGCTCACAGCACTCTGAGGCCACATCCAAGTTTTCTCCTCCCCACACAAGCTCTCCTCTATTACCACTGTCTACCACAAGGCTTTGCCTCGAGACATTGCAGTGCTTTTGGGAGTGTGTCCTTCATTGAAAATCATGTATTTGCTGTAAAGAACAGAATCTGAGGGTGGCTGTGCTGTCCCTGCCTTCCCACCCCATCCAGCAGCAGCCCTGACCTTGAGCTGGAGGGATGGAGAGGGGAGGCTGCAGCTTCTGTCGTGACCCTGTGCAATCTCAGCACTCTGCCCCAGAAAAATGAGCAACCTCAGCACTTGCTCTGGCAAGCTCCAGCTCAGATATGCCCAGAAAAGGAAAAAACCCGCACTCACGTTCAGATTCTTTGTGCCTTGTAATGACTAAACAGAGCCTGAAAGGGCTGAGTGCCCACAAACCTGCTGGAAAGGGCTACAGCTCTCTCAGGTCTTTGTCATGAGTTTGGAAGATTCAGCTGCAAACCTCCTGTGTCCTGGTCATTGTGGGCCACCTTGAGAGGAGGGAATGATGGATATCTGTAAAAAGACCTTGGGCAATCATCTCTGGATGGCTACTGCAAAATCAAACAACAGAATCATAAAATCCTGGAATGGTTTGGGTTGGAAGGGGCCTTAAAGATGATCTGGTTCCAACCCCACTGCTGTGGGCAGAGACACCTTCCACCAGGTCACACCTCACACCTTCCACCAAGATAAATAGAGCTTGATCACTCCCAAGTCCTTTTAGGCAGCCTTTAGCCACCACAAAGCAGCAAAGGGCAAAAATTCCAATTTTAAAACTATCTTTTGACAATTTAACAACTATTGTTTCACATCTCCTCTTGCCCTTTGGGGTCCCTAACATTTTTTGCTTTCTGCTTCTGGGAAGACCAAAGTGGTGCTGGCTTTGGATCACAAGGCACAACCCCTGTGCTCCCTGTAAATCACCCCTGTGTCACCTGCAGCAGAACTCTCACTCTTCAGGCTTATTTCATGGAAACTCAGGCCAAAATAAAATAACTGACACTGTGACTGCAGTACATGGGACCCCTTTTGTAGGAATGTGTCACCCAGGACATTAATTCCGTGTGGCAGCACTGCTGGTGGCTTTTGCCATCACCCCCAATCCCCATCCAATCCTGGAGCTGGAGCCTGGGGCTCCCCTCAAGGCACTTGCTGTAAAATTCTTCCTCAGGGCTCTGCCTGGTGCTGCCCAGGTGAGTGCTCAAACCTGAGCCACAGCCAGGGCTCACACACAGCTCTCCAGTGGTTTTTTGTAATCTTTTTCTCCCTCTCCTCTACAAGGCAAAGTCCAGAGGGCTGGGAGAAACAACTGCTGCTTCCAAAATCCCCCACTCATGGCAAGGCAGCTCCTAAGATGTAAAGAATTGGCCCAGGCAGCCTCAGGGCTCACAGTGTGCTTGGAGTGGGGGGCAATGGCTCATCCCATCCCTCAGCCCTGGTGACAAGCACTGCTCTCAGTGACCATGGCACTGCCCACCCCTGTCTGCACTGGTGAAGCATTGTCAGGCAGCACCAGGGCACATTAAAAGTGGTTTAAAAGAAGCTCACAATGAAGGAATAACTCATGTGCTTTGCTGCTGCTGTGCCTGTGGTGTCTGAGCCCTCAGACCCACCCTGGGCCCAGCACTGAGTGACTCAGGCTGGGGATTGGTCACATCCTCCCACCATGGGGCTTCAGGCCAGGAGAAAGTGCCACAGGCACTGCCCCAAATATCACCTGGGGGTTGGGTGGATGTTATAGATGAAACCCAAAGATTTGCTCTTACACTCATCTCTCTTTATTTCAATCAGGATCATATCCAAGGAGGAAGACAGATCAAATCAGCTTGTTCCAGCTGTCCCATCCCCTGGGCTGTGTCACCCTGGTGCAGTCACCAGGCAGCTCCTGAAGCACTCAGATTTGGTTTGGTTTGGTACCAGGGCGTGCCTCCAGCTCTGGCAGCAGTGGCATCACTGCTGATCATCACGTAGAGGTTTCCAGTGAAATTCCAACCCTCTCTCCCTAATCCATCTCCCAGCATTGCCCAACTCCCAGCTGGAGGGAGGCAAGTACAGACCCAGCCTCAGAGGCAGCCCCAGGAAGAGGGGGGTGACCTGCAGGGACAAATCCTGTTCCTATTTCCACCCCCTGTTACCCACTCCTGCCATGCCAGTGCAACACAGGGATGTATTTATAACTCCCAGCTGAGCTTGTCCAAGCAGGTCACTGCATCCTCGTCAGGTGAGGAGATGAATCAGCCCTGCAGGCAGCAGATCTGCCCACCAGGAGCAAGGAGAAACAGAAACACCTGTTGAGTGAAGAGAAACAGAAACACCTGGATGCAAAGCATTGAATTTCATCCACCCTTTCTCACCCAGAGACCTCAGTGCTTTTCACCAAAGACAAAAACAGAGCTGTGGCTGCATTGGGAGCAGCACTCAGAGCTGGGAGTGCTGGGTGTTTGGCTGAAGGAAGCACCAAGGAGTGCTGGAAGTGACAGAGGCCATGCACAGATGGAGCTGAGGACACCAGGTCACGTCAGGCCAGGGAGTTCTGCAGCGCTCAGCATCGTGTTCTGACCTCCAGCCTCCCAGGAATGCAGAGCTGTTTGTGCTGTCTGAGCTGCAGGATCTGCAGGGAGGGGCAGAAATGCTCATTCCATCATCCACAACAGCTGGAGGTCACCCAAGGCACTTCTTCACTTGGACAGAGCAGCAACAACCTTGAAGCCAAGGAGCAGCTTAGCCTGGAAGGAGAAGCTCAGAGGTGACTTTCCAAGGCACCCAGGAGATTTAAACCCTCAGAGAAGGCAGAGCAAGGCTCAGGGACCTTGATCCCACATGAAATCATCTCAAGAAGAGCTGGGCAGTTGGTTTGATGAGTGAGGAAAAGCACAGATAAAAACACCAGGTGGTGCCAGCAGAGAGGGCACAAACTCCTGCAGCCCCAGCCTTGGAGAGCCTGGCAGCTGGGCATGGCTGGGTGGGAATGCAGCACAGGAGTCCCTGGTTTCAGCCTGGAAACCATGAGTTCTGGGAATGTGTTTTTGCAGGATTTGGAATTTTTTTAACTTTTTTTTTTCACTCAGAACAGGGAAGATACCACATGGGTCTGGTTTGAGTGAGAGCATTTGGACAGTGAGGAACGTTCAATAGGAGCAAGGTACAGGTGAAAACAAAAGGTTTGGCTGCAATTAATGCTTTACATTCTTTCACATATCTCCTGCTGGCCACAAAAATGTCCACTCACCTCAGGGGAGGTTTTCCAGGTGATCTTTTCCCAGGCCTGGGTTCCTGGACAGGCTTTTTGCAGCAGGCAGGGATGGGGAAATCCCAGGCAGACTTACTCAGGCTTCCTCAGGTTACCAAAATTAGAGCAGCTGAATTCCAGCCTGAGGGATCAACTGATAAGACATCACAGGAAGCACAAAACTCAAATTAGCATCCACGGGAGATCCTGGACTGTTTGTGTCCTGCAGGGAGCTGTGAGGGCTCTGCTGTGACCTCCAGAGCTGATGTCACATCCCACCCTGCCCAGGGAGAGACCTCCAGCTCCAAATCTGCAACTGGAGAACACAACTGTGCTGGGCAGGGCTGCTCCTCCTGCAGGCACATCTGAGGGTGGCTCCAAACCCCCTGAGGCAGCTCCGCATACAGACCCTGAAATAACACCTAATATACACCAATAAACTGAATTGATGAGGGGAAAGTGTCAAGGGGAAGCAAAGGACTTTCCAGATTAGTTTCTGACATCATGAATCTGCACACTCAGGTTTCAGTGCTGGCTGCTTTCCCTCCCACCCATCCCACCTGGAATCCAACCCATCTGAGCAGGGAATCACTGATCTCACCACCCTGGCAGCTCTCAGATGCAGCTGCCCGAAACTTTGCACCCAATGCAGATGTTTTAGGAGCTGAGCACATCTCTTACAGAGGAATGATGTTAATTAACACTGGTGCAGCTCAGGGCTGGGCAGGGGGCAGTTCCAGCTGGAGGGGAGACACAGAACAGGCAAAGTGGGAGCTCCTGAGAGCCCTGAGCAGAGCCCTGTCTCTGCCCAAACCACCCTCAGTCCCACTGTTAAAAATAAGTTAAAAACTGTTGTAAAATAGTTGATAGATCATTAAGCCTGTAGTGTTAGTTTGGTTATTATATTGTAAAAGGGGTTAAAAGGGTAGTTGTAAGTGTTAGGAAAATTAGCTGCACTTCCACAGCTGAAGCAATTTCCCCAAAGTTTTACATAAACCTCCCTCTCCAGGGCCAGCTCCACACCCTGCCCAGAGAGGGCTGGGAGAACCGAGCACCGCTGTCTCCTTTCTGTCCATGTTTTGCATGTTTGAAAGCTTTTCTCGTGCTTCACCTGTGTCCTAGGGTGGCATTGTGATGCTTGTATCCCCATCCATGTGTTCTGTTTATGCTGGATATTTGTTCTGTGCCTTCAAGACTGGCTCTGGAGAGTGAATGTTTTGTTTTGGTTTCTTATCAGCTGCTCCCCCATGGCTGGTGGGACACAGAGACAGGGCAGTGCATGGTGCTGCTTTTGCTTTTTGCTTTGCTCTTGCTTCTGATTTGCTCCTGCTTTTTGTTTCTGCTCATTAGTTAGTTTAGCTAAACAGTCCAAATTTTCCCTGGACTGTTTCTCCTTTCTCTTTTTTGGACCTACTCAAACCTGCTCCAGACTGGGCCCTGGGAACACCGAGAGTTTGCACCTTGTGGCTGCAGCAGCTGCCCCAGCACAGGAGGGACTGAGAACAGAGCGACCACCCCCAGAGAGACTTTCTGAATTTGTCATCTTTTTCAGAGCAGTGACAGAGTGGTGTCACCTGGTATTGTTCATTCTGTGTGCTGGGGGTGCTGTGCCTGTTCAATAAACAGGTTCTTTCCACTTCTCTCCAAGGAATCCTTCCCAAACCGTTTGGGGGGAGAAGCCATGTGGGTTTGCTTTCTGGAGGGGCCCCTTTGGAGGTTTTCTCCCAAGTTTGCCCTAAACCAGAACAACGTGGAACTCCTCCCAGGGTTTCATGGCCCGTCCTGCGCTCCGGTCCTGGCAGGATGCTGGGGGGCCACAGCACCCAGCTCCCCTCCTGTGAAATACAAAGCTGTGTTTCGTGTCAGGTACATACAGGCAATGTGTGTATTTGTGACTGAGGTATGTGCGGAGGCCAACACTGGGACAGTTGCAAATTCTAATAATAACTGAGGAAAGTAAAGCATGGAAGAAGGCCTTTGAACCTATCTTTTGTTTGCAATTAACTTTAGTTGATTTAGGAGCATTGGAATTAAAGCATTAAGGATGTTGCTTTTTGCTTATAGTTAATCCTTAAAGAGTTCTGCAATAATAAACTTTTGAAGTATAATTTTAGAATATTGCTTGTATCCTTGAAACTATAGCTCTGGAATATATATAAAGTTTATCTCACGCCTTAATAAAGCAGAGAAAAACAGTTTGAGAAAGGAAGATGAACATCACCTCAAGGGTTTATGGTTTCGACCAAGGGAAGCTGGACATCACTGTTGTGAGATTTATAGTCTCTGCAATTAAAAGGTGGACCCACATCTGGGGAGCTGGACTCCACCAGATGGGATTCATCTTTCTTCTTTCAGAAACTGGACCACCACCATCTGGGGATACTCCTTTTGGGATACATCCTGAGAAAAACTAAATCACAGTAGTGTATAGAATTGTGATGTAAAAATTGGGAAATAGAAACTGCTGACGAGTAAAAATTGGGATAGAAACTGCTGAGAAAGCTGATGAGTACCCCTATAAATACCTGTAACCCTCAACTATGGGTGTGCAGTTGGAGGGAAAACTTCCCCCACTGTACCCAGCGCTGTATTGCTCATACTTTACCATATTAATTAATAAATTGATTGCTGCTTGAACATTGGCCTAGGCAAGCTTCTTAACACTCCCTCCTGGCGCAGGATGCTGGGAGGGCACAGCACCCAGCTCTCCCTCTCTCCCTCCTGCCCAGGGCACAGCACCCAGCTCTCCCTCCCTCCTGCCCAGAGGTGCCCAAATATGGTGCCACACTGCTGCAGCATGGCCCGGCATTACTTCACCCCTTGCATATGCAGCACACCTATTTATACATTTTAATGGGATGTTTGCCTGTCTGGCCCCGGGGTGTTATCCCTCCTGTGGAGGGTGAGTGCTGCGATGCCCCCAGGCTTGTTTTCCTTCCAGCCCTTCACCCTCCCCACCCTGGAACGTGCATTTGCTCACTCACACCCTCCTCTGCAGCACCTTCTTTCAGACCTTTCCCCCAGTTTATGATTTCCATCCCAGGCCTGTCTCCTGCAGTGTTTGGGTGCCTCTCAGCTCCCCTTCCCCCCCAAATTCCATGGGCAGACAAACCATGTCTGTTTCTGTCTAACTCTGCTCTCCCACCATTTATGGAATATTTCATTTCCCCAGCTCTGGAAAACTCTCACCAGTTCATCCCAGTAACTATTAACAGCTACTCTCTGAATATCCCGTGAGAGGAAGAAACTAAATTCTATGGTTACAACTGTTTCTGACAAACCTTGGATGTAATTCCTCCCATCTCTCCAGGATGCTCACAGGTAATGCATTCACTCCTGCATTTCCCTGTCCCTCCTTCTCCTTCCCAAGAAGAGGGGGTCCTTGTCCTCCTTGCACCTTTCCAGGACTCACTCCAGCCCTGCAAGGTCTCAGAAGCCACTGCAGAAACTCCCTCTGCACCCTGGCAGGAGCTGCAGCCTGACCTGCCTGGGCTGTGCTTGCTCTTGTCTCCTCTGCTGCAGCCCTGATCTTCCCTGCCATCCCTGGGACCAAAATCTGCTTTCCTGGTGGCACCTCACCTGTTAAGTGACAACCACGGGAGTTGGAAAAGCAACAAATCCCTTGCAGGGACTGGCAGCAGCTTTTCCTTGCCCTTAGCACAGGGACAAGTCCATGCTGCACGTGGAGATGGGATCCCTCTGCACCCCTCTGTCTGCAAACACAGCCCAGGTGCCCTTGGCCAACATCAGAGATGCTCAGGGATGGGCAGAGGCCTCAGGAGAGAGGACAAGGTCCTGCAGGGTGGGCACACAGCCCTGGCAGCACCCAGGGAGCTCAGGGACAGGCAGGCCCAGCAGGGCTGGGGCGATGCTGTGTGACAGAGCTCTGCTCCTGGGCCACCACAGCTTCCCAAGGGGAGGGAAATCCTGCAGGACTCAGCCTGGCAGCCAGGCTGGCCCCACCAGGAGCACCCAGCTCTGGAGGCAGCCTCAGACAGGCTTTGATGAAGGGAGGCTGCTGGGGATTAGGTCCTTTTTAGGAATATTTCAATCCAAAGCTCTTTTTTTCCCTGAGGCAGCTGAAGTTCTCCAGAGCTCCTGCAGAACGTGCACCCACCCACCCTCCTGTGCTGGAGCTGGGCCATGGCCATGGAGAGGCACAGGGCACATCCATTCCCAGGGGAGTCCTGGAAACCCCAGCCCCAGCTCCTGCCTGTCTTAAGCAGTCCATAACCACTGTGTGAGATAAAACAAACCCTCCCAAACTCACACACCAGGGCACTTGGAGCTCCTGCCCACAGAACCCCTGTCCTGAACCAGCCCTAGGAAAGCTCCAGCCCAGAGTGGCCAGTGGGTCACAGTCTGAGCTCTCAACACATGAATTATTTCCTATCCCCTGCTCTCCTGGGCAGTGACAGCCCCCTCCTCACTACAGAGCTGTTGGAATCACCCTGCACCTTCCCCAGGGCAAAAAGGGAACTTGGCCAAACCCCAGTGTGGCTCTGGATGCAGCTGCAGGGTGCAGAGTACCTGCAGTGTCCCAGGCAGCAGTGACAGCCACCCCAGTGAACGGGGATCAGGCACAGGGTGTGCAGCAGCCAGCCCCAACCACTGCTCCAGCACCACACAGATGTGTCCTGACTCAGGGAGAGCTTTTGCCAGCTGAGGAAGCCTTTGGGACAACCTAAAGAGCCATTTGAGCTGGGATTTGAGTCCTGCATTTTATCTTCTGGCAGGAAAAGTGCTCTCCACAGCCTGGGGACTCGTGTGCTGTCTGACCAGAGCCTGCAGAGCTGAGGGATGAGGGATGAAGGATGAGGGATGAGGGGGTGCAGGAAGCTGAGCCCCAGCTCTGTGCACTGAGAGGAATCTGTGAGACACAAAGGCTCCAGCAGGGCTTCAAGGTGCTCAGGGCACCCAGGAAAATTCAGGCTCAGGAAAAGGCCAGGAGCCCTGATTTAGAGGGGTGGAAACAAACTCTGAGGTGCTCACTGGAGTCACCCTCCTCTTTTGCACAGGGTGATGGTTGGGGTGGAGGCACCCAGGGACTTCTGGCACAACCAAACTCCCTTTTATAAACAAAACATTGTTGAGACAATCAGAACCAACATCTGCCCCTCTCCCAGCTGGAGGAGAAGGGGAATCCTGGTCCCTGAGCTGTTTCTCATCCAGGATAAAAGCATCCCAAATGTCTCAGCAGCAAGCTCAGCTCATTGCTTAAGTTAAGCTCTCTGAGCTGTGGAACCCAGCTCCCACACGTTGGTTTTTGAGGACACATGGATTTAGGAGGTGGCTTGGATGCAGCTCCCAGCTTTGGCACTGCTGCACTGTGTGGGGTTGGGATTGGGTTTGCCAGGGGTACATGGCTCCAGAAGGGAAATTTTGGAGGAAATCCAAATTTCAGTCAAATGAAAGAAATGTATTTTCAATTCTTTTATTCAGGATAGTTTGGGTTTATTCCTGACAATAGCTCTGGAAGCTGGAGTATGTGACAGAGTCTTTGGAGACCAACAATTACAGAGAGGTGAATCAAAACCCCAGTGCAAACATCCACAGGGGTTCTTGTCTGGGAATTCACAGCAAGCTGTAGAAATCTTGTACAAAACCACAACCTGAGAAAACAATGCCATAAATACCTGCTCAGTTTTGCTCAAAACATGGCTGTGTGCTCTTCCCAAGCTGCTCCCAGGCCACATCTCACCTGGGGCTCAATGGCAAAGCCTCTTCTTGGCCTCTCAGGACTGGGAACAAGCCCTGATCCCCACTCCATCAGCCCAAACTGTCTTTTCCAGTGTGTGTTGCTCAATATCCATCCATTGCTGCTTTGGGCTTTCTAGACAATGCCTGCCCACAGTGTCCCCAGAGGCAAAAAGCAGAAGAGCTCTGAGGATGAGGTGTCACCAGCAGACCTGAAACAATCCAGAGTTATTTCTGCACCATCTGGCACAGATGAGCAGCCTTTGAGGCGAGCCCCAACACACCTGCAGGGCAGAAATCTCACTGCAGGTGCCAAAGGTGAGCTCAGGGATGAGCTCAGAAGAGCAACAGCTCAGGAACAGGTCCAAGAAGTGTTCTGAGGATGTGGTCACGTAGGAGCTGGGGAGGGCAGCCTGCACATCTGGGGGCAGGAGCCACAAACTGTCCCAGGCCAGGGCTCCAGCCCTGCCCCTGCCCTGCACACCCCAGCCAGGAGCAAGGGAAGCAAGGAGCTGTGAGCCTGGAGAGACTGAGACACATGAGGTGACAAATTCTGCAGGGGCAGTGACCCAGGGATTGTTCCACCCTATTTATGTCCTGCAGCTTTTGATGCCACCTCAAAACTCCTTAATGACAAGAATCCCAAATGAGGATGAGGAACAAAGAGTCTTGCACTGACTGGGAGGTGGCTCCAGCTTCTTTGCCCTTCCTTTTCCACAGAACATCAGGAAAAAGTGAAGGCTCTGGAGGAGAACAGGGACCAGCTTGTCCAGGCTGCCCGTGGACCAGGGCTGAGAAAGGACACCTTGAGCCCAGCCTGGTGGGACACACCCCTCATGGGCACAGAACTCTGCAGAGCAGGGCTTGGTCTCTGCACTAAATCCCTACAGGAGGTTGACTTTGGCCACAACCTGCTTGCAGCCCATGCTGGAGTACTGCTTGTCCCCTGTAGTGTAGTAACTGAGCTGATTTGCCAAATTTTCAATGTGTTTCTGGTCGGGATAGAGCCCCTCCCTCCTCATCTGCTCCAGGAAGCAGTTTATGACGTGAGCCTTCTCCAGGAGGATGAAGGGGATGATGTCTGCAGCCTTCCACAGAGGGTGCACCCTGGCCAGCACTGGCTGGATGATGCTCAGCAGCTCTTCAGCTCCCCTTTGCTGGTGCAGGAGCTCAGTGGATGCATTCTGGGTAATGAACTTTGTGATTTCATCACCTCCCAGGTTGCTGATTAAAATGTAGATGGCATTGAGGAACTCGTTGGTTTGATTGGGTTCAAAGAATCGGCTGAGAGTGTCCAGCAGGACGGGGGACATGAGCTCCACCTCATCCAGAATAAACAGCGGGGTCTTTTCCTCTATTTCAGCTCTGGTAACCATGTCAGCAATCTTCTTGGACAGATCTATTGCACAGGTGAGGGGAGCCACCCCGCTGGGGCAGTGGTGCATCACAAAGTACTGCAGCACAAAGTCATTGTCCATGACCGAGCGGAAGTGCTTGGCCAGCACCCAGCCAACGTGGCTCTTGCCAACCCCCGTGGGGCCGTTCAGAGAGATCACCAGAGGCTTGTTGTGGACATGGGTGGCCAGATAGTCCTTCAGTAATTCCACAATACTTTCCACAGCGACCTTCTGCCCAAACACTTCCCGGTGCATGGTTTTCTCCAAACCGTCCAGGTCGTATTTTTGGAGGTTATCATCCAGGTTCTCTATTGCATTGAGAATCTGGAAGAACATAATGGCAATGAGCAAGAGGAGGCAGCGCTTTGCCTTGCTCTTCTCCTCTGCTGGGAGGTATTTTTTGGTTTTATCTGGGTAGAGAACCATCCTGGATTTCCTCCGGCTCTTTTTCCGCCTGCACTTTTTCACCGAGTAATGTTCCACAGACGTGTCAAAGGTGAAGTACTGGGAGCTCTCAAAGCCAGACTGATTAAAGAAGGCCATGGAAGGGTTGTACAGGGAAGTTCTGCTCAGGGACAGCTGCCTCTGGAGCAGCCTGGTGTGGACAAACTCTGCAGACTTTTCCCGAGGCAGCTCCAAGTGCAGCCGGCTTTTCTTCAGGCCCTGGTAGCGCCGGCGCAGGCGGACGAAGGCGCGCAGGGGAGAGGAAATGGAAGTGATTTTCTTGGGAGCAGCAGGGATCACAGCGTCTGGCACTTCCTCTGCGTCACTCTCAGAGCAAGAGGCCTCTTCTTTTGCATCACAGGGCATTTCCCCTTCCCTGTCACTATCAGTGACGGCAATGTCCCCTTCCCCATCGCTGTCGGTGACGGCAATGCCCCCTTCCCTGTCACTGCCACTGCCAGCAATGTCCCCTTCCCTGTTACTGCCACTTCCAGGAATCTCCTCGTCACTGGCACTGCCACTGCCAGCAATCTCCCCTTCCCTGCCACTGCCAGCAATGTCCCCTTCCCTGTCACTGCCACTGCCAGCAATCTCCCCTTCCCTGTCACTGCCACTGCCAGCAATGTCCCCTTCCCTGCCACTGCCAGCAATCTCCCCTTCCCTGCCACTGCCAGCAATGTCCCCTTCCCTGCCACTGCCAGGAATGTCCCCTTCCCTGTCACTGCCACTGCCAGCAATCTCCCCTTCCCTGCCACTGCCAGGAATGTCCCCTTCCCTGTTACTGCCACTGCCAGGAATCTTCTCTTCCCTGTTACTGCCACTTCCAGGAATCTCTTCGTCACTGGCACTGGCACTGCCAGGAATGTCCCCTTCCCTGTCACTGGCACTGCCAGGAATGTCCCCTTCCCTGTCATTGCCAGCAATGTCCCCTTCCCTGTCACTGCCACTGCCCTGTGTCTCTCCTTCCACGCTGCCCTCAGTGAAGACAATTCCTGGGTCAGTTGCAGACTCCTCTTTTGTGCTGCTCTCAGCACAGGGCACCTCTCCTGCATCCTCCTCTGCTCCAGATGTGTCTCCTGTGGGATTGCTCTCCATGCAGGGCATCTCCACCCCCAGATCCCTCAGGACACTTTTTTCATCCACCTCAGAGCAGGGCAGCTCTTCCTCCATCTCTTCTGGTTCTTACAGCCCAATCACATCATCTTCTTTCTATAAAGAAAAGGAATTCTGTAAAATCAACTGTCCTAATATCAGGAAGGGACCAAAAACATTGGAATTAGACAGATATCCCCCTTTCTAATGGGTAGAAACCTGCAGCAATCAGCAATGGCAAAGTGGAAGAGACTTTCAGACCTAAGCTGACTTTCTGGAAGATGGGACAGTTGTGCAAAACTACAGATGGAATTCACAGAATCACAGAATCACTGGGTTGGAAGAGACCTTCAGGATCATCGAGTCCAAGCCAGCCCCAACCCCTCAACTCAACCCTGACACCCAGTGCCACATCCAGGCTTTGTTAAACACACCCAGGGATGGGGACTCCACCACCTCCCTGGGCAGCCATTCCAGAACTTTATCAATCTTTCCATTAAAAACTTTTTCCTGATATCCAGCCTGTATTTCCCTTGAGGCTGTGTGCTCTGGCTGTGTCAGTGCTGCTGCAGACAGAGCCCAGCCCCAGCTGAGCACAGGCCCCTTTCAGGAGCTGTGCAGTGATGGGGGCAGCCCTGAGTCTCCTTTTCTCCAGGCTGAGCACCCCCAGCTCCCTCAGGGGTTCCTCAGTGTCAATTAATGCAAATTGATGTTAAAACACAAACCCAATCCTGCCTCAGATGCAGAAGGGAAGGTCAGGGCTGGCTGGGGACAAAGCCAAAGGTTCTGCTTTGAGAAGGAGGCAGGACAGACTGACCCAGGCTCTGAACCACAGCTGCCCACAGCTTTCCCTACACCTGCTAAATTCAAGGAAGACACAAAGCCCCAGCTCTGTGCCAGCACATGCAGCCAGGCACGTACACACCCCGAGGGAGGGCACTGTCCACCCACAGACACCTCCAGGGCTGGGGGAGTCACTTGCTGTGGTTGCCATCGTGGCTGTGGGGGCACCTCCCAGGGAGGATTTTCCTGGCTGTGCTGATGGAAGTGCCTGGCAGGGAGCTGAGATGAGAGCTGCCCTGATGGGAGGGCTCAGAGGGGCTGCACAGTGCCTGAGCTGCCAGCAGCACCTGGCTGTGGGGAGAGGAGAGAGAAAGGAGAAGGAGAAGGAGAAGGAGAAGGAGAAGGAGAAGGAGAAGGAGGAGGAGGAGGAGGAGAAGGAGGAGAAGGAGAAGGAGAGGAGAAGGAGAAGGAGAAGGAGAAGGAGAAGGAGAAGGAGAAGGAGAAGGAGAAGGAGAAGGAGAAGGAGAAGGAGAAGGAGAAGGAGAAGGAGAAGGAGAAGGAGAAGGAGAAGGAGAAGGAGAAGGAGCCCAGCCCTGCCACCCCCAGGGTCCCTCCATGCCCTCTGTGCCCACACACACCCCTGGGCATGAAGGAGGGACCCAGGGGCGGCCACATGAGACCCTGGAGCTGCCCAGGAGAGCTCAGGGATGGTTATCCTGGGATAACCACCTGAATGGACAAACCTCAGCTGGCAAACAAGAAGGAGAGGCCAGAGGGATGTGACAAGAGGCACAAGAGCCAGCAGGGAACCCCTGGGAGAGCACAGCTCTGCAGGGCTGGATGCAGCCCCATGTGCTGCCCTGGCCCTGCCTGGCACCAGGCTGAAGGTGGCAGAAGCTGTGCCATGGTGGGAGGGCACTTTTCTGGCACCTCTGGGCTGCACAGTGCTGACACAAGGGACACTTTGCTGCTGCTGTGTGGGAGTGTCAGGGGTAGGACAGTCAGGACAGACAGAGACAAGAGTTCTCTGCAGCCAGGGCTTGGAACTTGGGGTTCATTGCAAAGGGCCTGGGTGGGGGCCCTGCTGGGAGCAGGCCCCAAAGATTAGTAAAGAGAGTGGTACAGAGGATGATAGAGAGGATGAGAGGATAAGAGCATAAAAGGGTAAGAGAGTGAGGTTCCCGTTACAATACCATAAATCTTCTTCTCTGTTGAATATTCTGATTCTCACTAACCAATCTAGTACAAGATACAAATCCTACAGCATTTACATACAGCCTATAAGAATCATTACATTACCATACTGTGTTACATTTTAAACCGTAAATCTCCTCTTTGGGCCCCTTCTGTCAAGCTGTAGGGTCTGCTCTGACCCTTGGGCCTGTCTGCAAGCAGAGGGTGTTGTTCCATCAAAAGGGGATCACCTTCAGCTGGCCACACCATTGTTTTCCAGTTGTTCAGTAACTGAGGGATCTCAAAGCTTGCTTTCATTTCAATCTCACTTATAGTTTCTATATTCTCAAAATCTTTTGCCAGACACTCATATTTTAAGGCTTTCCTGTTTCATCCTCCCCAACACTGTGGCACTGCCAGCCCCGAGCACGGAGCCTTGTGAGGAAATGCCACTTTCATCAGCCATCCTTAAAACATCAACACCGGGTCTTGCCAAAGGCACCGGACTCTGGAGGGAGCAGGGAGCAGGGAAGTTTGTTATTAACTCCCTGCAGCTCAGCAGGAAGCACCAACCTGCACAAAGTCACGCTCTGGACCACGTTTTACTTCCCCTGCGCAAAGTGGCTCCGTCACCTCGAGCCCGAGGGCACCCGGGGGCTGTGGGGGAGCCACGGGCCCTGGAAATGCCCCCTCTGCCCCCTTGCTAAACCCCACACCCGTCCTGGCTGCTCTGAAATGCAAAGTTTCGCTCCCATCCCTGCACAAGCTGATTTCAGGACCGAGTGAGGGCAGCCAGTGAGCTCAGCCATCATCCTGGAGCTGCCAGTGCTGGCAGCAATTAACCCCGAGTGCTAATTGCTGACCCAGTTCCTGACCCTGTGCAGGCTTTGGTGTGCAAAGCCAAACCAGCCAGACAGGATCTGGCAAGGAGGCAGCACCAGGAAGAAGGGCTGGGTGCCACCATCACTGCCATGCCACCCAAAGGATGGCACTTGGGGCCCCCTGCCCTGTCCCCCCTGCAGTGACAGCCTTGCTCCTCTCCATCCTGCATCACCTTGCTCACACAGTGCCTGTCCCCAAAGGGACAGCTGTCCCCAAAGCCACTGGGAGCAGCCCCTGCAGCTCAGACCAGCCTGGGCTCAAGGGATCAGGGACACCAAGAGCTCAGCCAGGGATCAGAAAACCCTCCAGGCCCTGACAAACATCTCCACAAGCACAGGGTGACATTTCTCAGCCCCAAGCCCTTGCAGGTGAAGAGGGAGTTGGTTAAACGCCAGGGCAGAGGCTATGGAAATTTACAGGAGAAGTTTTAGAGAACAGAAGGATCACAGAATCATGGAATAGTTATGGCTGGATGGAACCTTCAAAGCCCATCTCATTCCAAACCCCTGCCACGGGCAGGGACACCTCCCACCAGCCCAGGCTGCTCCAAGCCCCATGGGCAGCCACCCTGGGCACCCCTGCCAGGGCCTCACCACCCTCATTCTCAGAAACTTCCTTATCTCTCATCTAAAGCCACTCTCTTCTAGTTTAAAACCTCTTGTCCTGTCATAACAGGACCTGCTTAACATTTTCTCTTTTTCTGTGGGTCCCTTCAAGGCATGGCAGGGAAACACAGGACACCCCAAGCACTCCCCATGGACACTGCCAGGTGATGCTGCAGCTGAAACACGGAGTGATGTGGCTGCTCACAGCCCAGAGCCTGCTCTCCCACTGCCATGCCCATGGGGAGCGCCCCAAGCCCTGTGGGGAATGGTGAGAAATGCTCATCAGCTGGGAAGTGTTCAAGATCCTCTTCCCACAAGCCCACCAGCACATCCATCCCACCAGTGTGGGATGCCCAACCCTCCAGACAAGCTGAGCAAGGCAGGGTGGAAGGACAAAACCCCATCCTGAGCAAGGAATCTGTCCAGTCATGAATATAATAACCCTGTTAATGCCATGACTCAGTCCCTAATACCTGCTGGTATTTTCACAGCACTGGAAGTTTCTAAGAGCACATTCAGGGTCAGGTCAGGGCTGGGCAGGAGGCTGTGCCAGCCAGCAATGGTGCAATTTGACAGCTTAATTTCATATCTGGTGAAAACAACAGGAAAGAGAAGGCAGGAATTCAGACTGCAGCATCCCAGTGCTCATATAAACACTGCTGATCTCTGTCCCGAGCCTGGACACCGCAGGAAAACTTGCACTTGGAAGCACTCCTGGGAAGCCTCCAGCTTTCCTGCTGTAGCTCTTGCAGTGTTTGCACTGCAGCAAGCACCACAACAGCGTTTCCACAACAGAGGAGCCTGTGTGGGCAGCTGGAGGCAGCCTGGGAGAGGGGAGCACGATGGGGACAGCCCCGGCACAGCCCTGGGGGCAGCAGAGGCCAGCGGGGAACCGCGGTCAGGGTTAAAGCACCCCCGGCTGGACAGGCTGCACCAAACTCAGCCTCTGGGGATGAGCAAAGGTGCTGGGGAAAGGGACCGGCCGGGAAATTCTAAAGATCGATATCCCAGCAAAGCTGCTGGGGAAAGAGAACGGCCGGGAAATTCTACAGATTGATATCCCAGCAAAGCTGCTGGGGAAAGAGAACGGCCGGGAAATTCTAAAGATTGCTATCTCCCATCCCCAGCTGGAGCCAAACCCTCGATCCCAAAGGGAGCATCTCCGTGGGAAAGGTGGCACAAAGCAGCCCCTGGCTGTGGCGGCTGCAGATAGAGGGGTCAGAGTCTGGGAGGAGGAACCCGGAATGTCGGCAGAGGCCAGCACGGCCCCGGCATCCCGAACCGCAGCGGCCCCGGCTGCGAACAAGCCAAGCAGGGCGGTTCGAGTCACGGCCACCCTCCCGAGCAAGGCACAGGGTGCCAGCGGTGCCAGCGGTGCCAGCCAGCAGCTCCCCCCAGACAGCCTGTGCGCCACCAAACCCACCAGCCCAGCCCCAGGTATTGCCAGGCCCCGAAGCCAAGTGCGAAGGGAAGGACAGCAAGCGCAGAAGAGGAGCCTGGAGCATCCCAAACCATCCCTGGAAAACCGAGGCGGCTTTTGGTGGAAAGCAGCGACTGGGGACGAGCAGAAAGCGGTGGCAGGGATGGAGCTGGAAGGAGCCCTGGGGTGCCTCGGTGGCCCCTGAGGGCTGGGGGCAGGACAGGGAGCGATGGCAGCGCAGTTACCCGCGGTGTCGGTCACGGGCTCTCCCCTCCGGCCTCGGACGGGCCGGCAGCTGCTGTGTGGCCGCTCTCATCCGTACAGAAACCAGCCCGGAGAGGAAATGGTGAGGAGGAGTGGCCCTGGGCGGCACTTCCTTCTCGCCTGCCATGGGATGGCCGCTGCCGGCCGGTTCCGTGTCCCCCTCCCGGGCAGGCCCTCCCCGTCACGGCGGCACCGTGCGAGCGAGCACGGGCAGCGGGCTGAGCTCACCGCCCGGACAGCCCCGAGCCCGGCACAGCATCCCCACCCCCGGCTCTGTCTGCACTGAGTCACCATCAGGAACCCTCACCCCAAAGGTCACTGCGGTGACGCTGCCAGCCCGGTTAACTGGGGATGACGCGGTGCTTGGGTGCTCACCCTGGCCGACAGCACAAAGCGGGAGTCAGACTACGGGGAAGGAGTGAGTGCATAAAAAATAACGAGTCTGGAAAAGCAGCAAGTCCAGAGTGGCTGGTTGGACCCTGGGCAGGTCCTGGCTCTGCTGCCCCGGCCCTGCCACAGCCCTTGGCCCCAAGCAGCTCGGGGACATGGGAACAGCCGTGGGACCAGGGTCTGCTGTGGGCACAAAAACTCCCCGGGGAAAACCACTTCGTGCCTCCAGAGCAGGAAGCAGCAGGGTTTTCCTCTTTCCTCACCCAGCAGTGCAAAAGTTCATCACTGGGCTCCTCCTCACCTCATTCCCCTTTCTTCAATCCTGGTGAATGAACACCCTGGCACATCCCAGCTCTCACCTGCACTCGCACAACCTGGCCAAGGCTTTTTCCCCCAAAATCAAGCCCGTTTGGTAAAGCCAGAGAAGCCCTAAGTGAGCTCTTGCTGGTATTTCAAGCACCTGTTTTTTGATGGAACCTGCACCCTGCAAGCCAAACTGCACAGGACCAAAAATAAGGGGAAAATCCCCCAAACCTGAGGGGTTTTGGTGCATCACAGTGCAGATCCCACCCTGGCTGTGATGCTCCCTATTCCCCCCACTTCAGGGAAGGAGATTCTCTGGGCAAGTCTTCCCAGCTCCATGCCAGGCAGCTGCATGTACCTCTGCTGTGGCCAGCAGGATTTGCCTAACAAATCCTTGCAAATGTGGGGATTTCTGTGGCAGGAAGGCACAGGGGCCCAGCTGGAGCTGACACTCGGCACCTGGGAGCTGCCCTTGGGGTCAGGAAGCCAGGCAGGGCTGACCTGAAGCAGAAATCCCATTAAGAGGGGCTTGGCAGGTGGTTTGGGAGCAGTCATGAAGGAAGATGTTCTAGCTAATTCAGGTTTTTGAGAAGGAAAAGCTTCCCCCAGGCAGAGTGATTGGTGACCATTAAAAACCCCCAAAGCACAGTGCTCCCCAAAGCTCTGAAAGATTCAACATTAGAGAAGCAAGGAGCTGCCACCCCCTCCAGGGCTGGTAGTGAACATCAACAGCCCAACAAAAACTGTTCTGCTCTAACTGGGAAGGAGCTTGAGCCATTTCAGCACTCCATGGGCTGCTGGGGGTAATGGGGAGGACAGAAAACCCCCCAGAACACAGCAGGAAACCCAGGGAGGGTGGAAGATGCACAGCCTGCCCTGGAAAGGGGAGTTCTAAACCCCTCCTGCGCTGGTGACAGAGGGTGACAAGATCCTGGTGACAGTGGGGATGTGGCACTGACCTCCCTGGGACCCCGTGGTGCTGGTGGGGCTGGGTGGCACGTGGGGATGAGGATCTGGAGGGGCCACTGCAGCCATGGAGTGACCACACAGTGGACAAGGTGATGCAGGGCTGGGGACACTGTCCTGGTGTTGCTGCCAACTCCAAAATCACAGGTTGGGTCTGAAGTGGCTGCCAAAAAATGCTGGGGAGCACCTGGGGACAGCAGGAGCATCAATGGCACCAGGAGGTGTCTGTCCCATGTGGGGACAAGGAGGACAGGATGATGGAAAACCTGCTTATGTTCCCAGCCCAAACATCCCCTTGAGCTGCTCCTGGCCCTGGTGTGGGCTGTGTCCCCTCTCCCCACGGGGCTTTGGGGAACTCCAGCACCCCAAATTGGAGGAGATGAGCTGCTGTGTCCTGTGGGGAAGGGACACACTGGGGGGACATGCAGGTACAGAGGTAATGGGGGCGGGGGGGTTGGGGGGGTGTTTTTCATGGGGTTTTTCATGGAGGGCACTGCCATGGGGTGGGAGCTGCAGGTGAGGGGTGTGTGGGGTGTATACCTGGGGGAGCTGTGCCTTGGGGGGCACAGGGGGCATCAGGGCAGTGCAGTGAGGGGCAGTGCATGGGGGGCCATGTGGGAGCAATTTGGGGCCACCAGCCCTCTCCCCCAGGGCCTTGAGGCCATCAGCCCTGTCCCCCAGGGATTTGGGGCCCCCTGCCCTGTCCCCCAGGACCTTGGGGCCACCTTCCCTGTCCTCCAGGTCCTTGAGGCCATCTGCCCTGTCCTCCAGGGATTTAGGGTCACCAGCCCTGTCCCCCTAAGCCTTGGAGCCACCAGCCCTGTCCTCCAGAGATTTGGGGCCCCCTGCTCAATCGCCCAGGCCTTGGGTCCCCCTGCCCTGTCCCCTGGGGCCCCCTGCCCTGTCCCTCAGGACCTTGGGCCCCCCAGCCCTGTCCCCTGGAGCCCCCTGCCCTGTCCCCCAGGTCCTGGGGCCCCCTGCCCTGTCCCCCAGGGATTTGGGCCCCCCAGCCCTGTCCCCCAGGGATTTGGGCCCCCTGCCCTGTCCCCCAGGGATTTGGGCCCCCCAGCCCTGTCCCTGGTGTCCCTGCGGGTTTCCGAGGCCTTGGAGCCACCAGCCCTGTCCCCCTGTCCCCTGGGGCCCCCTGCCCTGTCCCTCAGGACCTTGGGGCCCCCTGCCCTGTCCCCCTGGGGGCCCCAGCCCTGTCCCCGGTGTCCCTGCGGGTTTCCGAGGCCTTTGGCCCCCCTCCTGGCCGGGCCCCGCGGGGAGGAAGCGGCGGCGGGGCCAGGATGGGGCCGAGAGGTGCCACAGCCCCTCCTGCGGCCGCGGATGCAAATCCTGCACAAACACAGCCTCTCCCTCACGGAGAGAGGCCACACAATGGCCCACGGAGAGGGGGACGTGCCCTGAGCTGAGATTTTGGTGCCAGACTCTCACTGGTACCAAAAGTGCTTTGGGCACCTCTGGGTTTGGTACCCATCAGGAGGCATTGCCAGAGCTCGGGTGGCACCAGCTTATGTGACAGTTTTAGGGTTTTCCTTCAAGGTTTTGTGCATTGCCTGTTTAGCCAGAACATTTCTAGGGCTGAGGAGCAGCAGCTGCATTCCAAATCCCCCCTGTGTGCCCTGGGAAACCAGAATTAGGTGAATGAAGCACCCAGGGTCCCTTTGAGGAAGCTGTGAGGTTTTCAGAGCTCAGAATGGGACCAGAGTGAGACTCAGCAGCTCCAGGATGGAGTGCACCACACTTGCAGCACTGGCCTTGCCCACAGAAACTCTGCAAAAAAAGAGGAAAATGAGTAAAAAAGAAAATGAAAGCAGCAGAAGAGGTCACGGGCTTGGAGGCAGCAGGAAAATGGGTGTAGAGATCAGAAATGTAGCCCAAGGATGTAAAACTTGCTGTGGGCAGGGAGCCCTGGAACTGAAATTGAGAGGCTGCAAGTGGAGAAGGGGAAATGGGGCTGGGGTTGGGACACAGCAGGACCCCCATAGACCCTGACCTTGGAGCCAGCCCCTCCTGCAGCCCCAGACAGGGAAGAATAAAAGAATATCGTAAAATAATCTGCTCCATGGCGGGCAGGATCCCCACAGGGCGGTTCAGCAGCCCCTGGCAGGGGTGCAGAATCCAGCCCTAGAGGGTCATTCCCAGACCAAAAGATCTTTTTTCCAAGCATGGATTTTCCCTTTTGCAGTGTGACCCCCCAGCTCCACGGCCACATCAGCTCTGCATTGGGCTGGTGGGTGGATTTTTTCCCTTTTACGTCACCCACCTTGTGCTGATCTGCCCTGAGTTGCTGCTGCTAATCCCTGGGCTCCCCCTGAAACTCTGGGTTTTTTCCCTTTTCTTCCCCCTGAAACTATGGGCTTTTTCCCTTTTTTTCTCCCCTGAAACTCTGGATTTTTTCCCTTTTACATCACCCACCTTTTGCTGATCTGCCCTGAATTGCTGCTGCTGATCCCGGGGCTCCCCCTGAAACATCACCCCTCCTAAATCCAGAGTAAATTAGATACATTCTTGGGGCCATCAAATCAGACCCCTCACTCTTTTAAATCTCATTCTTAGCAAAACTTTCCAGCCTCTGTGAGCAGCTCTAACACATCCTGAATAACCCAAACAGTTTATCCTGGCCTGGGGAATGTCCCCCGCAGGGACGCCGCATCCTGCCTGGGTTATCATGACCCTTCCAAACAATTTATAAATAGACCAAGGTAAATGAGGGGAGTGCTCTGGCTCAGGATTTTTATCTCATTTCTTGTTTTCAAGCCATTCAAGGAGTGCTGGGTCAGATGATCACTCCTAAAATTCAAGTTGAATCTGCTGCTTCTTTCTCCTCCAGTTGAGCTACATGTCTACCTTGCTAAAACAGTAAAAAAGAGGTAAAAGCTAAGAAAAATGGGTTTGGCATTGATCAAGGTCATGGCCCTGCCATGAGGCATCATCCAGTGGGAGAGGGCAGGGACCAGCACTGCTGCACTGTGGGAAGCTGTGGCTCACACTGCTTTGGAAAACAGAAGGGGTACATCTGGAGAAAAAATTGAAAATTTGGGAAATAATATGGAAAATATGGAGAGCAGTGAGTGCCTGCAGCACTCCTCCTGTCACCAACAGTGTCCCACCACCAGCATCCCCCAGGGCCATCGATACCACCTCGTGTCACAAGTGGTGACTGGAGAAATTCACTGTAACCCCTTCCCAAGGTCCCCAGCAGGGTCTGTGTCACCCACCAAGGGCTCTGTAAAACACCCCCAAAGAACTGGAGCCATTCTCAAACATCCAAGGAGGAAAGAAGTGTCCAAGGCCAGGCTGGATGGGGCTTGGAGCAGCCATGGGCTGGTGGAAGGTGTCCCTGCCCATGCAAGGGGGTGGAATGAGATGATCTTTAAGGTCCTTTCCAACCCAGGCCATTCTGGGAGCCCATGGTTCCAGGATTTTATGTGCATTTTTGAGCTATAAATGTGTCTGTCTTTCTTTCTTTCTCTCTGTCTCTTTCTTTCTCTCCCTCTCTTCCTCTCTCTCCTTTTTTCTTTCTTTCTTTCTCTTTTTCTCTCTCTTTCTCCCTCTCCCCCTCTCTTTTTCTCTCTCTTTCTTTCTTTCTCTCTCTTATTTTTCTCTCTCCCTCTTTCTCTTTCTTTCTCTCTCTCCCTTTCTCTTTCTTTCTTTCTCTCTCTCTCAATCTTTTTTCTTTTCTCTCTTTCCTCTGGAGATAGGAGTGACAGCCCTGGTTCAGGGACAGTCCTGGCCAGCAGACACAGCTCCAGCCTGAAGCAGCAGGGCTGTACAGCAAGTGGCACAGGAACAGCACAAAGCTCTTTTTTCCCCTCCAGCTTCCTCTGTTCACTCTGAAAAAAATCACATTTCCAGCTTGTTTCAATTAACTTTAAGACTTTTATATTCCATGAAGGCTGAGGCAGTCATTAAACCCAAATTTTTCCTGTTGTAACACTTTGAAACAACCACACCACAGCTCAGCTGGTGGCTCTGGCTTTGCCAGGCCAGGACCTCCCATGGGCAGAGAGGCAACTCCAGGTCCCCTCAGTGGTGGCATTGCTCATCCTCTGGCTCAGGATGGACAAACTCATCACACCCCACGGGCCAGCCCTTGGGGCAGCATGAGGGAGCGGGGAAAAGCCAGGATGGGAGTGATGCCCATCCCCTGCCCCTCCAGGGCACAGCCATGGCTTTGGGAAGGGCAGGGAGTGCCCTCATCCCATCCCAGAGTCTGGGGATGCTGCTGGGATGGGCTACAGGACACACTCACTGCCCCACAGCCCCTGCACTGGGGGTGAGGAACCACCACAGCACAATAAACCCACCTGCACAACACGTAAATAAATCAATATTTTTGCATCCATGAGCAAAGCAGACACAGCCAAGGCCCTGAGTCACCCTGGGCCATGTCCCAGCAGTGGCCCTGGGGTGAGTGGGGACAGCCCTGCTTTGATCTCCCCACATCAAAAGGAGCCTTTTCCCTGCCCTGTCACAGCCACAGCACACCCAGACACTCTGGGACACTCTGTGGGGTGGGGCTGGCACACCCTGGCCTGGCAGGCACTGACCCCACTGACCCTCCTGCCAGCCCTTCCATGTGCTCAGTGCTCTTTCATGAAAAAATAGAAAGAAAAAAGTGTAGAGAGGTCAGAGTAGAAAGGACAGAGAAGGAAAAGTTCCTTGGGCACTCAGGCATGATGTCCATCCTTTCCCTGCTGATGCCATCATGGATTTGCTGCCCTTTGGGGTTTTTTGACTTTACCTGAAGTAATCTCAGACTGGGGTTTATTCAGTTATCACCAGATCCTCCCCAGCACAAGGAACCTTCACTACAGGATGCACCAGGTTCCCAGAGCCACAGCCCTGCCAGCCTGGAGCACAGTGCCCCAGGGGAAGAAGGAATTGTGCTTTATCCACAGAGGAAACACCAATGTGCCCAAGGGGACAGAACTGCTGCACCCTGCTGCCTGCAGCTGCAGGAGGGATGCCCCAGGCACTCGTGGGCTTTAGGCACTGGAAATCAAGGGTCAGTGTTAAACTGGGAGTGATTTCTGTCTTCTGTATCTCTCACACCTGGATAGAAGGTCACACTCACAGCTGCTCCTGTGTCCTACCTGTGGCTCTGTTAAGGCTCAATTCCAGCTGCCACAGCACCCACAGGCTGGGATTGAAGATTCAGCAAAGGAGGAAAAAGACTCTTTGGGCTGTGGAAACTCATTGGGTGCTTCACAGCAAACAGCTTTTAGTAAAAGCCAGATTTTCCCACCATATTCCTCCTGATGAGCAGAACCCATGTGGAAAACAGGACTGAGAGAGCCTGAACACCCTGGAGGGGGGATGTGATGCAATCCTGAAACTGCTCCATGGCTGGGTGGGAGGCACAGTGTTTAACCAGGAGCTCTGGGATTATCCCATCCCATTTCCTTGTGTGCTGCCAACAATTCTGAAGCTCTCCAGGACTGACCCCAAGGGCAGCCCCATGGTGGTGGGGCACAGACCTGTGCCAGGGCAAAGCAATCCCACCAGGGCCTGGATAACCCACTGGATCTCCTCCAGCTTGCCCTGAAGAATTGCTGCATCTCATCCCTCTCAAGCATTCTTCATCCCACAATAAAATTATTCCACACAATTTACCAGTCCCAAACAAGGGCACCCTGGAGTTGTTCCCTCCCTGTCAGAGACAGCACCAAGCCTTGGTTTTGGGCAGGGTCTCACTCATCACATCCAGCTGCAAGACACTGCTTTAGCCACACACAGAGCCCCAGACAGCAGCTGGAGCCAGCAGCCCCCTCCCAAAACCTCCTGGGGCTGGAAAGGGGGACAGAGCCTGGCAGGCTGGGGAGTTTCCTGCCTGCCTTTCCAGCATGGGGAGGGGCCAAGAGGAAAGAACAGAGTTGGCACCATTGGAAAAAGGAGCCTACTGTTATTTATTAACCAGGGAGGTGGGCCCAGGCACTCGTGTAGGGGAGGAAGGAATGTGGGGAGCAGACCCAGACATTGTGGGTGTCCAGGCTGCTGCTGAGCTGCCTCCATGAGGAAAGTGACACCTGCTTGGGGAAGGGAGTACAGCAAAGGCCCAGGGCAGGGAACCCCCAGCAGGACACTGAGAGCTGGGGGCACTCTGGAGCAGGGCTCAGGCACAGGCAGGAGTGCCCAGGGGGCAGGGGCACTGCCAGATCAGTTGCAGTTCTTGGGCAGGCGATAGACACCCCCTGAGTAGATGAGCTGCTGGTCCCGGACCTTCTTCTGCAGGAATCCCTGCAGCTCCTGGATATCGATCTCAGTGACCACAGGCCCGGTCATCACAAACATCTTGAGCATGCTGTGGATCCTCTCCAGGGACAGGCTCTCCAGGTTGGTCAGCATGGCCTGGATGTACGTCCAGAAGAGCTGCAGAGGGACACAGGCCACAGTGAATGAGTGACACCACAGCACACAGCAAATACCCAGAAACAAGGCAGGGATCAGCTGGCACTAAGCTCTGCTCTCAGCCATGGGGTCTCTACACAGGGCACATCCAGGAACAGCAGCAAAGGGCTGGGACACAGAGCTAGACAGAGGGATCTGAGGTGCAGCACACTCACGACCCTCTGTGGATGAACACCAGCATGACAACGCTGTGCTGCACAACACACAGGCACAGTGTGACTCACAGGCAGGAAAGGCACTGGAAATGTCCAGGAACCACAACAGAGAGAAGGCAGAGATCCAGCTGTTAGTGCTGGGTCAGTCTTTTGGGCAGTCAGAAGTGCCAAAAAAGTGTTGCTTGGGTGCATCCAAACAAGTTATGACTATTTTCAAATATGAAATCATGTCTCGGACTTTTTTCTTTTTTTAAACTAAAAAAAAAAACAATTTGGAGATTCCCAAAAGGTTCCCTGACTCAGCAGCTGGGCACTTGTCTGGAGGGAAGGCTGTGATCCAGCACCAAGAGATTAACCACGAGATACCCACTTCAAAACCCAAATGTTTGTGCTGGACTCAGCCACTTGCAGTGGAAAATGTGAATCCACAGTGCAAACTGAATCCATCACCTTGATCAGATTCCCCAAACCCACAATACAGGATGTTTGCATCACCACAGGGACAGGTACCTGCAGCTCCTCCTCCTTCTGGTCAGCCTGTGAGGCCATGGCAGAGTCCCCCTCCTCGTCACTGTCAATCAGAACAACCTTCTCCACCTGGTCCTTCTGCTCCTCCTCGATGACAGTGAAGGTGCCCTCAGGCTCTTCCCTCAGCACTCCCTGCTGCAGCCACAGCGTCATCTTCCTCTTCAGTGAAGTCACAGGCACCTTGAGCACTTCACTCAGCTCTGTCAGTGTCCAGGTGCCTGCAGAGACCATGGAGATCAGAGAGGAGATGGAGAATAGAGAGGAGATGGAGAACAGGACACTTCCCACACCCAAGCCTGCCAGGATTTGGTGGGAAGCTGGGTAAGGCAGGGAGGCACTGCCAGGAATAAGCAGAGGGGTGCAGAGCTGTGGCCCTGTGGGTGCTGGAAACCCTGTGGGAGATCCAAACCCATGCACCACATCTTGGTCCTCCAGCTGCCCAAGGAACGTGGCTTTCCCACCCGTGGAAGCACAGACAGGGGTGGCACAGCACTCACTCTTGGTCTGGAAGTGCAGGATGATGGCAGCGTGCACAGGAGACACGGACAGGGAGAGCGTGCGATCAGCCAGCTCCACGTCCAGGCTCACCAGCCCCAGGTGGTACTTCCAGTTCAGGGTCCTCATGGCCTGGGAAAAGGGGGAGGCAGCTGCTCACACACATCTCCCAGCAGGAACCACTGAGTGTTGTGTTATTGCAAACCCCTCTGTAACCAACCAGCAGCTGAAGGGGTCTGCATAAAGATTTCATAAGGGGGGTTAAGGTGGCCTCACCTTTAATTTCTCATACTTTTTGGAATATGCTTCCATGGCTTCCTTGACCTGCTCTGGAAGCTCCAGCTTCTCCTCTTTGAGTGGTGGCCAGAACTCACTGGACAGGATAATGGCCACGAGGCTGAAGGGAGGCCTCTCCTCCTCAGGGAGCTTCTCCTCCTCATCCCGGATGTTGGCGTTGATGCGCCGCGAGTCGGCCATGTCCTGCAACGGGCACAGAGCTGAGCTGGCTCCTTCCTCCAGAGCCAGGGCCAACCAGCAGGGAAGGACAGCCTTAAACAAGGTGAACAGTGTTCTGTCCAAATGATGATGGAAACACTAGAAAGGACACAACTGTCACCCTGATATTTTAAGATTTTCTAAGCCTTCTGATGTTTACATTCTTGTAGCAAACGTCCTCACACACTTCCTGTAAATAACTTATTGTTTAGCATTCTTTTATGGAAGAAGAGAAATTTGATGGACTGTTGGTTTGTCCAGTGTCATTGGAGAGGTGGCACTTTCACCCTCCAATCCACTGTCACTTTTAGAAAACTATAAGTGTTTGAGTCAGAAATAAACTTTCCCTTTTCTTCACCTTAAGAGCAGCGGTGTGTGCACTCGTGTTGTTTCGTGTCCTACAGTGAAACATGATCATGTGCCTACTTGGAAGTCTGCTACATACTCAGAAAGATTTGTGGGACATTAGAGGAAGGAAGGAGTTACAACTCAACACTGCCTTCATTGGGGGCCCTCCACATCTGTGTTCTCCAAAAGAATCAAACTCCAAAGTCCCAAGCCCAGCTCCTCAATGCCAGGATACTGCAGGAAGGACAGGACAGACAGCAGCACCAGAGCAAGCATTCCCCAGAGCTGATAATCCAACCCACAGGGCTTAAAAGCAGACATTAAATCGATTTAAATGCACTGCTGCCTGTCACAAATCAGCCCCTCACTGGCATTCTGGAACCCCCACTTTCCTAAAAGACCTTTTTGGGGTCACTCCTCAAGTCCCTCCCCTTCCCCAATGGGCTCAAACACCCAGCACTTAAATTAAAAAAATAAAAGGAGTTACTTTTAACATGACTTCACAGTAGTGCATCTGAGCTTCACCAAACCTCAGCTTCAGCAGCTCCACGTTACGGATTTCCCTGGAAAGAGACACAGCAGGTCAGGGACAGGGGCCTTGGGTGGACAAACCTGGCTTGGCCTCCACCCCTCACCACACAGCCAAAGAAACAAGGTGCTCTTCCTTGCAAGGCACAGTATCTGCCCAGGATGGATCCTCACACCCAAGACAGGAACAGCCATCTCCTCTAGGCCAGCAGCTTTTTGAAGACAGAATGGTTCAGGCTGGAAGGGACCACTGGAGCTCATCCAGTCCCACCTCCCTGCTCAAGCAGGGTTCCTTGGAGCAGTCACTCAGGGTTGTGTCCAGACAGGTTTGGAATATCTCCAGGGAAGGAGACCCCACAGCCTCTCTGGGTTCCTGTTCCACTATTCAGTCACCTCACAGCAAAGAAGTTCTTCCTCATGTTCAGGTGGAACTTTCTGTGTTTCAGAAACCCACATCTTCCATCCTCCATTGGTGGGGCCATCACAACATGTGGGATGGAGCTAAGAGTGTGTCAGTGCCTCCAAATTCCAACAAGCTGCTCTACAGCACAACCCAAGGGTAGGACTGAGCATGGAACTCTAGAGACAAACTCAAAGCTGCAAAGGAAATAGCCAAAGGCACTCCTGGCTCCACAAACAGCCATTGACAGGACTGAGTCTGAAGGCTCTACCCTTCACAGAATCACAGAATTTCTAGGTTGGAAGAGACCTTTAAGATCATCGAGTCCAACCCACGTTCTAACACCTCAACTAGATCATGGCACCAAGTACCACATCCAGTCCTTTTTTAAACACATTGAGGGATGGTGACTCCACCACCTCCCTGGGTAGATGATTCCAGTATTTGACCAGCAGGTAAAAGGAAACTCAGGTGATTTGGCCATGGGAGGCCTGGCTCTGGGCCCTGGGCCTCACCTCTCAGCGCTGTAGTTGAACTGGTGCAGCAGGCGGTCGGCCAGCAGCGTGCGGTACTCGTTGATGAACAGGTCCTTGCTGCCGTAGATGCTCACCAGGAGGCTGATGATGTCTGAGGAGCGACGCTTGGAGCTCGATTTCCCTGGTGGAATCCAGCAGACAGCAGGGTGAGATTAACAGGGACCTGTCCCAGCCCAGCAAATGAGCTGCTCAAGGCTACAGCCCAGCAGGGAAAGCAGCCAGGACTGCTGGGCTGGGCATCTCACCTGGATCTGCATCCACTGGGTCAGGGACCCAGTCCCCTGGCTCTGAGATGTCATCATCACTCTCCTGGCCGTTCTCCAGGGTCACTGGGTCAGCTTTGGAGAGCTCATTTGCCAGGTCCCCCGAGCCCTCAGCGTCCCCCGTGAGACCGGCCACGATCTGGCGCACCGTGTCCTCCCGAGTCCTGGAGCACGGGAAGGGGAACAGTGAGTGAGGGAAGGGGAGGGAAAGGGGAAGTGCCAGACTGCCCCACACACCTCCTACCTCAGATACTTCCTGATGGGCTCACAAGCAACCTCCAGGATCACCATGGAAGGGTCCAGCTCCCGCAGGGCCTTGATGGCCGAGATATACAGAGTGATGATGTCGGAGGTGTTGACTCCTGCAGGAGAGGAGCAGAGGGAGTCAGAGCCCTGCAGCTCTGACTTCTATCCCCTTGGAGAGAAGGGGTTGGGATGGTCTGAGCCCTCTGTTTTAGCTGTGGTGTGGGAGAAGGAGGGCTTGCTGCCCTACTGCCCAAGGCAATGGGACAGATCAGATCCCTTTGCCTGAGAAACCAGTTTTGAGCACAAATGGAGTCTCAGAGCTGAGCCCTGACGGTGCAAAGAAGCCTTTGCCAACCTGAACCAAAGATAAACTTTGTGCTCCTGACCATAGTGTAAAAATGAGGCCAAAGGGGATTGGGATGCCATCAGCTGCTGCTGCCCTGCCCACTGGAACACAAAGAATGTGTGATGGGCACGGTGACTGCCCCTCACTCCTCAAACAGGAAACCAAACCAGCTCCAAGTGGATCCCCACTCATACCCAGGCTCCTCACAGTGTCAGGACACAGACAAGGATGTAAAACCCACCAGGGTGCAGTAGTCTTATTTCCAGAGCACTTTTCAAGGAGCTGAGCAGCTGCTGCCTCTGGTTAGTCCTTTCCAGGCAGAACTTGAGGTCCTCCACAGCAGGCTTTGACTCTGGGAAATCTGCAAACCAAGCAGTGATCAGGAGCAGTGCCAGGCTCTGGGGGGAGGCAGGGGAGGCAGTGTGGCACACCAGAGAGCTCTGTCACCCCCCAGCCCAGCCCAAGGGTGAGGCACCTCGGATGATGCTGAAGAGCTCCTCGATGCGCATGCTGGCGTAGATGCGGTAGAAGAACCTCTGGACGTGGCAGCGCCAGCGTTTCAGGGTGCTGCTGGCTTCTGGGGAGCACTGTGCCAAGGGGCCATCCTGCAGGAACACCCTGCTGAGCCACCCAATCACCTTCTCTATCCACTGCACCAGAGGGAGAAACAGATGTGAGCACAGAGCTGGATGCACAGCCACATCCCAACCCAGCCCAGAGAGCCACCACAGCCGGCAGAAAGGGCAGCTGGACAGGACAGCATCACCCCCAGCTGCTCCTCAAATGTGCCCCAGCCTGGGTTACAGCTGGGGAAAGCCCAGCTGAAAGAATTGGAACTTTAACTGAAGAGACAGGATATGGACTGTGCAGCTGGATGTGAGAAGATAAGGGTGACCACAGACTGTGTGCAGGCACTGGGCTCCAAAAAGAACAGGGTTTGCTCCAAAACTTGCAGCCTATTTCATTCTTGCAGAGTTCCATCCTATTCTAGACCTGCAAAACTGTCCCTTTCATAAGAAAATGAGCAAATTGCCCATTACACCATTCTTGGCCCAAAATTTCTATGGTTCCTGAAATCAGTGAAAAGCAAACAAGATATCCCAGGAAGTCACAGAACACCCAACACAACTCAGGCAACTGAAATCCAAATACCAGCCTCATCACTTAATAATAAAATAAAAACCTGAACAGAGAGCATAAAAAGATTATTTTTTTATATTTGAGCTTTAGTGAGAAATATGTAATTGCCAAATTTCAAATGTAACCAATTACAATATCCAGATGTTTAAAATAACTGCCTTTTCCCCCCCTCATCAATTAGCAAATACATGATAATTCCTGGGATAGTATTTGAGTACCAATATGCTACAAGATTCTACTACTAGATATTTTTTAATGCATTCTCACAGCCTGAAACAAAAATGCTAGGTCAAGGTTAGGTTTGCTGATGTTTATTTTAATTACTCGACTGAGGAAACACTGAAGAAATGCACAAGTTTTGCCAGGACAAACCTGAGTACTACAAACACCTGGGCAAAACTGTGGAGAAACTGATAAAGAATTCCCCCAAAGGACAAGAGGACAGGACTATAACTGATGCAAAGCAACATGATTTTAAAGAATTATTATCAAACCAACCCATTCTTCCCCCAGGGTTTATTTTCCCTGAGTGTTCCTGGTACAGCCTGATTGTGACCTGACACTCCAGGCAGCTGCTGCTGTGCTGGCAAAGAGGCTTTGCCCTCAGTAATTTTCAGTGAGCTGTTTCTCAGGCTTCTCTATTTAACCTAAATTTCCTTTAGAAATTTAGATTTAGATTTCCAGGCTATGGTTTGTTTGGTTTTTTTTACCCTTAAAATTATCTCTTCCTAATCCTGACATGCTCAAATAAGGCCAAACAAAAGGTGGAAGCAAGGGCAGCATCTGAGGAGCAGAATGCAGTTTGTGTTTTCTGTGGTGCCCTGAAAATATCCTTAAACAATCTCCAGGTGATCCAAAAGCATTTCACACGAGGTGCAGTGAGGAAAGTGTTGCACAACAACCAAAAGGAAGTAAACACAAAAAGATCCCTGATGTTTGCAGCAACAAAAGTGGTTGGCATGGCAAAGAGTGAGGGATCCAGGGTGTCTGGATTGCATGGGAACCTGGCTGCAGGCCTGGTTCTGCACCACAGGCAAATGCAAGGTCATGGGCAAGGAGCACTGAGCTCAGGATTGCGCCCTGGAGGAGCCATAACCTGGAGAATTTTATTTTAAAGTCATGGTGGGTAAGCAGCTCAACACAAACTTAGTTGAAATAGCAGCAAAGCAACTGGGCAGCTGCAAAGAATGATTTTAATTCTGTGTGGCCACTGGTGAGATCAATACCAGAATATCCTCTCTCATCCTTGCTTCCAGTTTTAGAGGGGAATTGGAAAAAGGACTGAAAACAGCCACAGAAATTCTAATTATGGGCTCACCTACACAGAGGGAGGACCCTCTGCAGGCCAGGTGGCACTTGTTGATCTTGTGGTTTGTAAACTGGAACCACAGAAATTCCCTCATTACTACAGACATCATGAGGTGAAATGTGACAGTGCTTCATGCTCAGGTCAGAGCAAACCTTCCCCTCCAGCATCAGCCAAAATGGGAATTTCAGCCACCTCTCCTGCCAGGCATGGTGGAAGTCATAGCCCTGGACCAGGTGTTTTAAGTTGGAATCTGCTTTTAGCCTGAGCTGCTAAAAACCAACAACAGCTGCACATCTTTATCCCTCCCTACAACTCCTGAAAGGTGCCTGTGCTCACCTGGGGCTGGGCTCTGTCTGCAGCAGCACTGACAGAACCAGAGCACACAGCCTCGAGCTGCACCAAGGGAAATTCAGGCTGGATATTAGGGAGAGTTTTTTACAGAGAGGGTGATAAAGTTGTGGAATGGCTGCCCAGGGAGGTGGTGGAGTCCCCATCCCTGGGTGTGTTTAACAAAGCCTGGAAGTGGCACTGGGTGCCAGAGTTTAATTGAGGTGCTGGAGCTGGGTTGGACTCGATGATCTTTAAGGTTGTCACTGTCATATTTTCTGAAAAATCCCTTCATCAGGATTTCTTCTCCTGGGAAACTGAGAAGCCTCAGAGAAAAATGAAAATAAAAATCATCTGATTGCTTCTCTTGTGTTTGTTGCTTTGGAATGTAGTCTGGAGATTGTTTACCAACTGGTCATTCTTTGACTGGTTTCATGTGAATTGTTTTGACTTAAAGACCAATCACCATCAGCTGTGTTGGGACTCTGGAAAAAAGTCACGAGTTTTCATTATCATTCTTGTTAAGCCTTCTGTCTGTATCCTTTCTCTATTCTTTAGTATAGTTTTAGTATAGCATTCTTTAATATAAGTACATAAAATAATACATTAGCCTCCTAAAAACATGGAGTCAGATTCTCAATTCCTCCTTTGTCCTGGGGACCCTAAAAATACCCCAAATGGTGACCTCAGACACTGGCTGTAGCCTGAGCTGAAGAACAGACCCACATAAGGTCTCTCCCAAGGCAGTGATTCTGTGAATTGTGTGATGTCCCAAGGAGGCCCCTCACTGCCCCACAGCAGCCTCACCTCCTGGAAGTCGTTGAGGAAGGAGTGCTCGTACTCCCCCCGGCAGCGCTGCTCCATCCTCTCCTCGATCATCCTGTGCAGGATGGAGGTCACAGCCTCAGCACTCACCCTCTCCAGCAGGTTCAGCCGGCGCCTGCGGGCACAGGGACACGTCAGGAGCGTGGGGAGCAAAGGCACCAGCAAATCAAGAAAATCTTATAGCTGAAGGCATCACCCTCACATTCCACTGAGGCAGACCTGTCGCAGGCATCTTTTTATGAAAATCCTTTCTTAGGATTTTTTCTTCCTGAGAAGCTGAGAGGCTCCAGGAACAAAATGTAAACAATGGTTATCTGCTGCTGTGGGATGCAACAGGTGGATCAGTGATTGGTCTCATGTGGATGTTTGGATTTAGTGACCACTCACGGCAGAGCTGGCTCTCTCTCTCTGTCCGAGCCAGCTGCCTTTGTTATCACTTCTATTCTATTCTATTCTATTCTATTCTATTCTATTCTATTCTATTCTATTCTATTCTATTCTATTCTATTCTATTCTATTCTATTCTATTCTATTCTATTCTATTCTATTCTATTCTATTCTATTCTATTCTATTCTTACCTAAGCTAGCCTTCTGAGATGAAACCTTTCCTTCTATTCTTTTAGTGTAGTTATAATGTAATATATATATCATAAAATAATAAATCAAGCCGCCTGAAATATGGAGTCAGCTCTACCTCTCTTCCCTCATCCTGAAAGCCCCTGTGAACACTGTCACACAGACCCAGCTCTGACAGCACACACAGATGCACTACATATGTAACACATGGCACTACTGCTATCCCATCTTCCTTACAGGAATTATATAAAGCCATCAAAAGCCTTTTCATTTAGAAGAGTTTCATAGAATCAGAAAATGGTTTGGGTTGGAAGAGACCTTAAAGATTATCTAGTCCAAGCCCCTGTTATGGGCAGGGACACCTTGCACAGGTTTGCTTCTTTGTGGTCAAAGGCCTCGGAGCAAGAGGAGGATGTTCTTACATCCAGGGAGAGGAACTTTCTGTCTAAAGATCTGCTCTTGTTCAACCACCAGTTGAAAGCAAAAAGTCTATGATGAGTTCTCTACCCACCACCATGACAGCCTGACCTCACACAGCTCCTCCTGCTCTCAGGGATCAGTAAAACCTGCTGCTTCTCCCCATCCATACCCCTCCTTGCTCTGAGGGACAGCCACCACCCCGTGAGATACCTACAGAATGTCATTGAGCTGCTGGAACTGCTCCATGGCTTCAGGGCACCAGCACTGCTCCCTCTTGCTGCTGCAGCCCGCGCAGAGCTGGGCCTCTCCTCCGCCCTCCTCTGGGTCACTCTCCTGCTCGGTCTCACTCATGCTGCTCTCACACTCGTTCGTTCCATCCTCTCCTTTCTTCCACTGCCGCATGTATATCCTGAATGTGCGGCTGTAGAACTGCTGGATCATCTCCTGGAAGGATTTGGTCGTGGAGAAGAAGAGGATAGCTTTGAACATGGTGTAGACCTTCTCCTGCAGCGTCTGAGCACCTGTGCCCAGGAGCAGGCCTGCCTTGGTCCAGTTCTCCAGGAGCTCCAGGCTGTTCAGGTAGGGCTCCAGGCGGCACTTGAGCAGACTGAAGGCGTCCAGGAGCAGCGCAGCACACTGGGGCTCCTCGGCCGTGTTCTCATACTGGCCAATGCAGTTCCAGAACTCGGGGGCGATATTTGCCTGCAGGTCAGTCTGCAGCACCTCGATGAACCACTCCTCCACGATGGAGTGCAAGTCGTAGCACTGCAGCACGTCCAGGGCTGCCCGGAGCTCGGCATCCTGCAGCGGCACGGCAGCTTCGGGCCTCGGGGCTGCCTGGAAAGCGGGGGGAACATGAGTTAAGCATTTGATGGAGCACACAGGGACTCTGCTGTCAAACTGCACTGGGGAGATGCTGCCCGGGTCTGAGCCCACCACTGGATGCCCAGCGCTCCCTCCAGGGCTCACACCCGCACACATCACTGCTGTCCATGCAGATGGCTGCTGCAGGACACAGGTGCTGTGCAAATGCTGCGAGCCACGCTTGGGGCTGCCCAGCTCCCTCAGACGGAGCGGGAGCAGAGCCCCAGCACGGCCGGGCAAGCTGCGGCCCTTTGGTCCCGCTCCTGGTTGGGGTGACAGACAGGGCGGCTGGGCCCGCGGCCCTTCCCTGACAGCCCCCAGCGGGCACCGTCCCCACACACCCGGGAGCCCTTCCCGTCCTCCCCCAGCAGCTCCGGCCGTTTCCCCCCGGCCCTGGCAGCCCCGGCCGTTCCTCCCCCAGCCCCCACCTATCCTCCCTCAGGCCCGGCCGTTTCCCCCCGGCATCCCCGGCCGTTCTCCCCCGGCCCCGTCAGCTCCGGCCGCTCCTCCCTCAACTCCGGCCTTTCCTCCCTCAGCCCTGGCCGTTCCCCCCGGCTCCGGGAGCCCCGGCAGCTCCCACCCCGCCCCGCGGACCCAGAGCCGGAGAGGCCCGGCCGGTGAGGAGCCGAGGCCGGAGCACCCCGGGGGCGGCGGGTCGGGCCTGCCCCGGGCCCGGCGGAGCGCAGCGGTCCCCGCTCACCAGCCCCAGCGCGGCGGGCGGCACCAGCGCGGTGCTGAGCGTGTGCCAGGCGGCCGAGAGCTCCATTCGGGCCGCAGGAAGGGGCGGAGCGGTGGAGCGGCGCCGGCCGCAGCGATGAGCGGCACCGGAGCCGCGCTGCGGGGGCACCACGCGGCGCTGCAGGAGGGTGAGCGGGGCCGGGGGCCGAGCGGGGCCGGGCCGGGGCAGGGGCCGGGACCGGGCCCCTCTGACGGTGCCGCCCCGCAGGGCTGTCGGAGCTCCGCGCCCGGCGGGACGAGCTGAACGGGCGGATCCAGGCCGAGGAGGCGGAGCGGGGCCGGCTGCAGGCGCGGATCGCGACGCTCTCCCGGCGCTTGTCCGACACCAGCGAGAACCTGGCGGGGCTCCGCTCCACCCGAGCCCACATCGACCGCACCATCGCCGAGATGGACCTGGCCTCCGGGGAGGTACTGCCAGCGAGGGACATCGCCTTGTGCCGCTGCCCCGTGAGGGGAGCAGGAGGGACGGCATTGATCTCTGACCAGGGACTGGGCCCGAGGGAATCACTGAGAACAACCTGAGGTGGACAAGGATCCCCCAGCCCAGCTCCTGTCCCTGCCCAGCCCCCCCAGCAGCCCCAGCCTGGGCACCCCTGGCAGCGCTGCCCAAAGGCTCCTGGAGCTCTGGCAGCCTCGGGGCCGTGCCCATTCCCTGGGCAGCCTGGGCAGTGCCAGCACCCTCTGGGGGCAGAGCCTTGCCCTGAGCTCCAGCCTAACTTCCAGGGGAAGTTTGGGATACAGATATATATATCTGTGTGTATGTATGTATATATTTATGTATGTATGTATGTGTGAACTCGGTCTGTATTTACCTGAAGGCCGGTTGGGAGCACCTCGATGAACCTCCACTCCTCCCTGCGTCGTAGCCCTGCAGCCAAAACTTCCCGGGCCTGGGATGCTGCTCTGGCACACAGACCCCATCATGAGAGGATTGAGTTAGGGGTGCTGCTTGGATTGTTTTGGTGCTGCTTGGGCTTGGGCAAAGTTTATTGTCAAAATCCATTAAAAATGGCTTTTGGAACAGACCCCTAAAAATTACCATCGTAGATCCATGGTTTGGGGGAAAGGAGGAAACCAGAGACATGACACTGACCCACAATCCTAATTCAGGCAGAGAACAACGGTGCTGATGGAGCTGTTGGCCTCCCACTCTTCCAGCCCAATATTTAGTGTATTTCTTTCATCTTTAATGGAACAATGTCATTAAAAGAGTCAAATTGTTGGGGTGGTCAAGGGTGGGAAGGAGGCAAACAGCACCAGGACTAGCACTGTCATTTTGGTTCCTGAGACAGCTCTACCCATTCCCCTGTGTGTGTTACTGCCAGGCAGGGACTGCTTGATCCCCACAGACAGGGCCACACCTGAAGTCACTTCTGTATTACACCCAACAGCTTTTTTTCTTTAAAAAAGGATCTTCCCAGCTTCTTTGAAGATAAGTGACAATCTTCCTTCTCATGGTGACCAGGCAGAGTTTGTGTCAGAAACACCTTTCCCCTATTAGCTGCTGCCTAAATTCTCCTCCCAGTTGCATTTTGAATGTGACCAACTACTGTGTCAGCTCCTCTTCCTCTCCCAAAGTCAGTGCTTTCCCCTGGAAATCACTTTTCAGGTGAAGCTGGAGATGTTTCCTTGACCTTCAAGACCCGATGGTTTGAAGTGAAAGGGGAAACCCACATAAAAATTTAAAAGCTTAAAAACTATGTTGTAAGGTACACAAACAGCCCCTTTAAAAAGAAAGCTTACCTGAGATCCATGTCACACCCCCAGCCTACAGATGAATTCCTGTTTATTGAAATGAACTGACACCCACAGGAGGTATCAGGAGGTGGTGAGGAGGAGATGCTGGTGTCCTACAGACAGAAAGTACCAGAGTTCCTTTCCTGTTTGTCACTCCTTGCCTTCTGCCAGCACCCACAGGATTTCACCTTCCTGCTGTGGGGCCCTCCCTCAGCTCCTCTCTGATCACTTGGTGATTTCCACAAATTCACAGGAGCATAAATTATTTTTGGGACTATAACCATCACATTTGGTTACAACTGTCCACTGTGTTAAAATTTTTAACTGGTGAGGTGGACAGGCAGCAAGGTGTAAATATGTTGTAGCTTAGAGCACAGGAAGTAGGGATGTTAGATTGTGTACACAGTGAGCTAAAAATAGGAGAAAATTAATAACAGATCTAGTCTGGCATAAGGTCACTGTAGATTTGAGTTAGTCTTGAAGCCAGAAACCCAAAATGTGCAGTTTTAATAGTGGAAAAGAGTTGAAACTGACCTTAATTTAATTTAATACTGACCTAAAATTTAATAGTGACCCAATTTAATACTGACCTAAAAAGCTCAGGTACCAAATCTCCCTTAAAAAAACCCAACCAACCAACCAAAACCCCCAGTCTGCTTCAGGAAGTTCTCTGCCTCATGTTCCAAAGCAGATAAATTGCTTAAAGTCTTTCATATTCAGAATATGAATACAAACCAGAGAAATTCTCCCACAGATATTCCCACATGAGACAGGACAATAAATCACCAGGAATTAGAGGCTGAAGGGCTCGATAGCCCCTCTTGCTGCAAGGCAGATCAGCTGAATTGGAAGGGAATTCATAAGAGAAACAGTTTATGTAAAAATAAGCTATTTTTATTTCTTTCCCAGATACTGGACAATTCTCAGACATTGCTAGATGTCCTGAAGAAGGAAATGAGGGATCTTGGTAAAATCATTGATCCACAAAACACTTCATTAGGACAACGAATACGTCGACAAAAGCGCTCCTAAACTTCTTCAGCCTGGAATGTCCTGTTGGCCAGAGAGAGCTGCTTTGTGCTCCAAGGATGCCACACTTAATAAAAGCCCTTGTCTTGCAGAAGTGAATTTACCTTCCAGATGTGCTTTGGTATTAGTCAGAGACCCACTAAAGGAGATGCTACAGAGCAGGGTAGGCATTTACACAGAAATACCCTTCATTTAGAGCCCAGCAGTGCTGAGGCACATCCCAGGAGGTGACCCAGCAGTGATGCTCCTGCCCTCAGCACTGCCCTCACCCTGCTCTGCCTGGAGGCAGCTGGAGGAGCTGGCCAGGGGTTAGAGAGGAAGCTGGGAATGCAGGAGTGCAGAACCACAGCTCCAGGTGCAGCAGCATCACCAGCAGAAGGAGCAGAGTCAGCAGCACCCCCACAGCCCCGAGCTGTGCTGCCCACAGGGTTAACACACAGAACCAGAGCAGTGTTGGAGCTGCAGGGCGCTGTTGGCTTTAGCATTCCTCATGGATCCATGGGAGAACTAAGCCTGGGCTAGTTCAGACCCCTGGTCCCTAATTTGAGTAGAAAGCAGCTCTGCCTTACCACCTGCAGTTTTTGCAAGAAACAGAGCTGCCCTAAACTGACCTGGGCTTTTCCACAGGGGGAGATGCTCACTGGGACCTTTTTTTGCTAGAAAAGCTGTGCTGAAAACTCACCCCTTAAATCTAGCAGTCACAGGCAGTCTCACATTTTCCCTCATTCCCACCAGTCTCAGCACCTTATCCTGAAGTGTTTTATTAAAGGGAGAAGCCTCAACACATGGAGCTCCATGGTCCTTGTGTCATGTCCCAGGCAGATGCACTGCAGACACATCCTGCTCCAGGCAAATCACACAGGCAGCACATCTCAAATTAGCTTGGAATGGATTAGGAGGTGCAAAATACTTCTTTGTGGTGGCCCCCCAGCCAACATCTAAAACTACTGAGTAGCTCTTTTTTTTCCATTTTTCTTTTTTTCATTATCTTTCCAAAAGTATTTAGGCACCCAGGGCAGAAGGGAACAGCTACAAGTAGGGATGTCCTAACAAAATTTAATCCTGTTTTTCAGTAGAACAACCTTCCCTTGCTGCTCCAACAGACACCAAACCAAGTGCAAGGTATGCAGAGCATTTTCAGTTCACAGGGCAGTGTCACTTGAGCATTCACAATCTATAACAGACAAACCAGGAACCATCAAATTTAATCAGAGATAGCAGCCTGTTCCTTTGGATCACGCCCCACTCATTCCATAAAGCCCAAAGAGGCCGGATCTGTTCTCACCACATCTCTTTTAATCCCAAAGTACAAATCACATTAGCAGCACTGCTCCATCTGTTCCAGAGTGCAATTTTGACCCTGAGTTTACAGTAGTAGAAAACTTGAATGGAAGATTCTAGCAGATTCCTTTGCATATTGGCTGCATTAAACAATTATAATAGAACTATAAAAATCCTAGAAAAAACAAAAAATAACCCACATTCCTTGTTCAAGTTCTGCAGAAGAATGGAGTGAAACTTCCCTCCTGTGCTTTGACTAGAAGAGCAGAGCAAGTGTGGCTTGAAGGAAGCAACCAAGAGAGATCAATCAGATTTGGAACAAAGCAACAAGAGGAGCTGGCAAACTGGAGCACAACCAGCAACTCCCAGAGACTGGATGCCAGAGTTGGGAAGGACAGACCAAAGCTATGGCCAATGTTTGGGAATCTTCAAGAGGCTGGAGGCAGCCTGGACAATTCTCTACTAATTGGTGCAAAAATAACATCTAAACCTAAAGGCATTCATTGCTCTTCCCATCCCTCCTTCAGGGTGTTCAGTGAATTCCACAAGCATGTAACTGGCACATGAATTCCATGATGTTTCAGTGAAACCAGAGCTGGAAACATGCCAAGGACAAACCACGAACCTTCAGTGGTTTTCCAAACTGACACCCAATGTGTCAAATCACAGTCAGGCTGTGAACCCACCCAACTGCCCAGTGCTCCACTGGGGAGAAGGGTTGCAAAAGCTGTCCAGACCCTGCACTGGGATCCATCCCAGGATCACAGATGTCCTTCCCACACTTGCCTAACCGGCAGCTGATCTTGAACAAGGAACATGCAAGGCCACAGGCAGAATAAATCATACGCCTCGGAAGCAGTAATTCGGTCCCAAAATCCAGTGCAAATATTGTCCGGAGATGCCCGGGAGCACGTGGTCCATCCACCCTTGGCAGCAGGATCGGGAGAGCCGCGGTTGCCGAGCGGGCTGCGCTGCCCCTCCTGCCCGGCAGCACCGGGAGCAGCCTCAGAAATAGAGCGCGGGCTCGCTGCTGAAATCCGAGAGACCGCCCTTCTCCGCCGGGGTGAGCTGTGGGCAGAGCAAGGACACCGGGTCACACCGGGACAGAGGAGCCCCCTCGGCCCCGCATGGTGCCTTGGCACCCTGCCCAGGCTAACTGGCTGTGTTTGGTGAGTGCCCCCCTCCAAACGTGCCCCGGAGTGTCAGAACGTCCTGCAATGGTTTGGGTTGGAAGGGGTCTTAAACCCACCTTGTTCCAACCTCCTGCCATGGCAGGGACACCTTCCACCACCCCAGGTCACTCCAAGCCCTGTCCAGCCTTGCCTTGGACACTGCCAGGGATCCAGGGACAGCCACTCTGAGCCAAGGCTTCACCACCATCACAGGGAACAATTTCTTCCCAATAGCTAATCTAAATCTCTTCTCTTTTAGTTTAAAACTGATCCCTCTTGTCCTATGACCATGTAAAAAAAAAATCCCAATATTCCCTGTTTTTTATAAGCCCTCTTTAGGCCCTAGAGGGGGCTCTGAGCTCTCCCTGGAACCTCCTCCTCTCCAGGTGAGCAGCCCCAGCTCTCCCAGCCTGGCTCCAGAGCAGAGGAGCTCCAGCCCTTGGAGCATCTCCATGGCCTCCTCTGGACTTGTTCCAGCAGATCCATGTCTTTCCTGTGCTGAGCAGAGTGTGCCAGCTGCCTGAGTCTCCTTCACATGGCCGGGGAAGGGCAGTGGGGCGGTGTGATGGTCCCTTTGGGAGCACTGACACAGCTCCCTGGGCAGGAACACAAACACAGGTGTGCAGGGAAAGGCACATCCTGTCCCATCCACTGCCTGGAACAACCCCCAACCCACAGGGGAGCACAAGAGTTGGTTATTTATAGGCTCACCATGACTTGGTTCCCCTGGGAATCAGCATCCTTTGGGAGGGATCCCTCTGCAGCAGGACCCTCGTACTTCTGCTCCTGCCACTCGCTGAACTTCACGGAGTGCTTTGGGGTGTAGCTGGATAGATCTGCTGGAAGGACAAAGATGAGGTAAATATTCCTCACCACCCCAAACAGAAGTGGGACAGGATCCCAGCAGGAGCAGCCTGGAAGCTGCCCATCTGCAGCTCCCTCCAGGAGCATTTCCACCCTTAAGGGCTGTGGGAAACGTGGGCAGTGTCAGACACCACAGAAACCCCACAGTGCCCACCCACACAGTGCCTCACTCACCTGAGTTAGGTGTACTGGGATGCAAAGTGCTGTTTGGGCGTGGAATATAAAAGGTCCGAGATTTTTCATCTGTTTCAGAAGCGGGTCCTTCCTCCTCCTCATCCTCTTCTGCCAGGGAGCTCTCTGAGGGGTACTCAAACATCGTCTGCAAACTTGTCTCGTTGAAAGAGATCTTCATCTGACAACAGCAAAGGAGAATTATCAGGGAGAAGCACAGAACAGCCTGATGCCCACGCTGGCTCTGGCATGGGCCAGGGCTGCCCCCTGGCTTAAAGCAGCCACTGCAGACCCCCCAATCCCTGCCCAAGTCCTTGGTGGATCTCTTGCCACGCTGAGGGAAACCCCAAAGGCAGAGCCAAGGGGTCTGGAGCAGCTCTTAGTGCCCTCTGACAGCCCCTCACACTGACACCCAGCACCCACACGTTGGAAAGGTGACATTGCTAATTCCTGGCAACTCCTTTGTGTATCCCAGCTCCAGGAACCAGGATCAGGACTCCAGTCTTAGGAGATCATGGCTATTTAAGCTACATTAAACAGTGCTTAAAACCAGAAGTGAGAAGAAGGAAGCAGCTAAAGGCGAGATGGTAACAGGTGGTAGCAGACAGGGAAAATACTGGGCAAGGGGGAGGCTTTAAAGGTTCTGGTTTGAAACCAGTTTTATCCAGTATTGTCACTAATGACCTTTCCACCGTAACTGGAGACTGAGAAATGAAAGTGACGCAAACACGGGAGTTCATCAAGGGCTAACCGGAATTTATGGCCATGAAGAAACCTGGAGAGCAAAAACACTAAAAATGGAATCAGGTTTAAGAGCAACCTTTGCCCTAAGAGAAGTTCACCACCTTTGAATAACTGAGGAAGAAACTTTGGGATTGGCTGCAGGACTGTAATCAACATTAGGATGCTGCTTAAATAAACCAGGAATGAAGGAAGGCATTTCTGCTGGAAATAGGGACTGCCCAGCTCTCCTCCCTGTGCAAATGTGCTCATCCAAGCTGAAAAGGAAAGCTGAGGGAGGGGTTTGCTCCCCTGCAGCCCTGCCTGTCCCAATCATTCCCTACCACTGTGCTCCTTACAGGTCACCTCAACAGCTGCACAGGAGATTCACTGGCAAAAACTTCACACCAGCAAAAGTAAATGTGGAGAAAAAGCAAAACAGCTCTTTGTAAGTACTCCAGAAAATAACCACCAAGGAGCACAGAACTGCTGATGCCAGCACACATCAGACAAACAAGGAGGCTAAGCTTGCCAGGAATAAGTTGATGCCAAAAGTAGGGAAGTATTTAGCCAACACAGATCAAGGTTCAGGAGCAGCTGCCTAAAAGGGTGTTGTGATCCCTTTACTTCTAAATACAATTAAAATTCAGCTAATAGGGTTATGAACAGAATGGAAAGGACGTGGCAACTTGTGACAGGTGGCAGGAGCCCAATAATGGTTCTGATCTCTCCAGATGCTGTGCAATGACAGGCCAAGGGTGAGTGCAGCACATTTATCCCATGGTTCTGTCATGCACAAAATCCCCAGAGGCTGGGAAGTGCCACCAGGCCCTAAGCAGCCCTCAAGCACCACAGTGCCCAGGTGCACCCATTCCCTGTCACAGCAGTGGTAGGAGCACTGGAGTGGCATTACCAGGGGCTGCCAAGTCACACCAGGATGTCCCCAAGGGCCAGAGCTGCCAGCAGGTCACAGTGCCACGTGTGCTGCCCATGCCCAGGATCCCTGGAGCTCTGGAGGATCAGAGCAGGACAGGGAGCATTTCACTGCTGCTTTTCAGCAAAGCAGCCAGGGGAGCTTTGCTTGAATCTGGGTACCAGAGGGAGCAGCTGCAGCTCCCCCACACTGCAAAGCACAGCTGGAGCTGGAGCTGCTCTGCCCCAGGGCAGGATGGAGCTGGGACACGGGCTGGCCCCTTCCCCTGCCCCAGGAGAAGGCAGGATGGAAACTGCATGGAGGGAAGCAGCTGCCTCTCCCCATTCCTGCCCCAGCTACCCCAAATGACACAGAGCAGAAGAGTGATTCTGTTTGAGAGAAAAGGGACTGGAATGAAATGGTGCTGAAGCTGAGAGCATCCCACTTGCTGCTCCCTGAATTTCCCATCCCTGCTGCTGACCTAGATGCTCCCTGATCCGAGCCAGGCTGTCAGTGCTCACAATGTGGTGTCTGTCCTGTGGGGATGAGCCATGCTGCCAGGGACAAAGGCCACCAGGGTGGAGGTGCCCAGGGCTCCTGGAAGCCCAGGAGCTGTCCCAGAACCAGAAGCTGCACAGAGGCCATTAATCAGTGCTGCCAATGGCACTGAGGGGCAAGAAGTACTCGGCTAAACATGGAAAACAAAGCAGACAGGAGAGATATGCCTTGGGGTTTAGGATTTAAGCTTGGGAGATAGAACTAAATGTTCCTGGTTTTCTGCTATCTGGAGGAAATCTCTAAGAAAAATGACTTTGAGTCCAGTTTGGACCAAAGGTGTGTGCAGTGCTGGAGGAGAAAACATCCCCAGCAGGGAGCAAAACCAGAGAGCAGAAACAGCCTGGAGACACCCACACCCCACACCGAGCCCAGGGACAGCACCAACACCCCAAAGCCAACAGCTCCCACTCCCCACAGCCAGTTCAAGCAGGAGGCAATGCTGGAGCCCCTGACACAGAGCAACCAGCCAGCCCCAGGGCACAGCTGGGACCAGGATCACCTGCAAGGCTCACCCAGGCTGGTGTGTGGCACGGGGGCACCGTGGCACAGGTTCCCCCAGAGCACACTGAGCTGCCCTGTGGCAATGCCAGCCCCTGCTCCCACAGCCTGCAGCAGGCAGAGCCCCAGGGTGCTGCAATAAAGGCCTGGGCACACCCAGGCACAGCAAACACGAGGCACAGCCAGGCACTGGCACTGATGGACCCTGGGGCACCCAGCCCTGCCCATGGGGAGAGAGCCCAAAGCCCAAACCCAGCTGTGGCAGCACCTGAGCTCCCCTCTCGAAGCACAAAAGGCTTTCAGGGAAGCACAAAGCAGCTCTGCTTGAGCCAGCAGAACAGGGAGGGTGAAGCATTCAGGCAAAACCAGGGGACACAGGGCAGAGAAATGCTGTGAGTGGCTCCAGAGCCCAGCTGAGTGCTGTGTGCAGGAACACAGGCAGCCTCAGCCCCAGGAACCAGCCTGAAAGGAAAACCAAGAGCCCAGTCACGGCACAGACAACAGGTTTGCACAGCCAGCAGTGCCTTGCCAGACCACAGGGACTTTCATGGGAACACAAAAGGCACCAGGGGACGTTTCTGTAGAAGAAAAGCGTGTCCCAGCAGAGCCAAGCTCACTGGAGCCCAGCCAGAGGCTCTGCTCAGCCTGTCCCAGCACTGCTCCCCTGCTCCTGCCCCAGCAGCAGCTGCCACTTGTGGCAAGGAAGAATTCTGCACCCTTCAGCTGTGGATGTTTGCAGGGATTTGTCACTCTTTGCTCAGCTGGAGGCTTCACCCACAGCTGTGTCACAAACTCAGGGTCCAACCCAAACCCATATATACATATATTTATAAGTTTATATATAAATAAATGTATATATTTATAAATTTATGTATAAATACTCTGCCCAGCAATCAGACACGCTGGAAAGAGTAAATCAGGCTTTTCAGGAAATATTGTGCTGTTCAATCAATAGGTTCTTGTTGCCATAGCAAAAATCATTTATTTATTTGCTAGGATTTGAACTAGTAATGAGTAATATCCAGGAAAGAGAAGCCAGGGCAAACATTGCCCAACAAAGCATAAATCTGAGTAGTCATGCAGATCTCATTTAGAAAAGGGAAGTCAACCTTGTGTCAGGCTGGCAGGACTCAGGCTGCACCCAGACCAGCCACCAAAGAGCTCCCATATAGAGAGATTTATTTCTAAAAATAACCAATTTATAGAACCCAACCTACAACATGAGCAATGACAGTCTGCAGCCACCTCACCTCCAAAAGGAGATGAGAAATTCTGCAAGGCATTATTAATGACAGAGCAAAGACTCAATGGCTTCTCACACACCAGGGACCTCTCAGAAGTCTCCAGGGGTTATTCTGCACCCTCAGCTCCAGAAGGAATCTCCTCACTGTGGCTTTTCCCTTCTCCACCCATTATTACATTTGCTGCTTGGCTGATGAGCCAAAGTAAGGTGTTTGCACCTTTTAAACTGAAACCTCTTTGACAATCCAAATCCTCACCTTGTAACAGTCAGGAAAAAGTAATTGTTCTAGGCATTAAATGAATAAAATCATCCTATAATTCTATTCCAGCAGGGAGAGTCTGAGTCAGCATTTGCTCCCCATCACAGCAGCCCAGAACAGGGGGGCTGGGAAGGACTGAGCCCCTCTCCCCTCCATGTGAGTGGTTCCCATCTCCCAAACCCGGGGTTCCTGCTGGAGTTGCCATCCCTGCCTGTCCTTGAGGAGCAGGATGGGATCGTGAGTGCTGAAGCACAACCTGGGCTCCATCCCTGCCCTGTGCCACCCCACAGCACCTCCAGCTCATCCCAACCCAGCAAGAGCCTCCCCAGATCCAAACAGCTGAGCAGCACCAGGGATCCAGACCTGCTCTCTTCACTACTGATTCTCCTCTAATCATCCTCTGGCCTCAATAATTCCCAAGTGACAAATCCAGGGACTGCACTGACCCCCCAGGACATGCAGGGGCTGCTGGGTGTGATTTAAAGCAGCTTTTCACACCTGCTCTACTACAGGATCACAGAACATCCTCAGCTGGGAGGGACCCTCCAGGATCCCCCAGCCCAGCCCCTGCCCTGCACAGAAACCTCAACAACCCCAGCCTGGGCACCCCTGGCAGCGCTGCCCAAAGGCTCCTGGAGCTCTGGCAGCCTCGGGGCCGTGCCCATTCCCTGGGCAGCCTGGGCAGTGCCAGCACCCTCTGGGGGCAGAGCCTTGCCCTGAGCTCCAGCCTGAGCTGCCCTGGCCCAGCCCCAGCCGTGCCCTGGCTCCTGTCCCTGTCACCACAGACAAGAGATGTCTGTGTGTCTCTGTGTCACAAGATCAGTGTCTGTCCCTCCTCTTCCCCCACAAGGAAGCTGCCTCCTCTCAGCAGCACAGGAGGGTTTGGCTGCTATCTGCAGGACAGGTGGATGATCCAGCATGAACACAAAGCAGGGGTTGACATCTCTGAGAGATCAAGCACGGACAAAACAAGTGCTCTGAAGGACCTTGTGCTCCTGTGCCACCTCACATCGAGGAACATTTGCTGCTGCACTGGTTGGCTAAAGATTGGGTCAAGGAGGCACAAGACACCACCTGATACCTGAAACTGCAGCCAGCTGGGAGTGTCAGCAAGGCTGTGCACACAGAGCATCCCAGGGAGGGCTGCAGAGAGCCCCTGGGCAGGGCAGGAAAGCTGCTCCAGCCCCAGACCCATGGGGTTGGTGGGTGCAGGCTCAGGACCTGTACAAAGAGGAGGTTCTGACACAGAACAACCTCCAGCTGCCACAGACTGAGAGGGAAGGTCTCTGCACAGACAAATAACTGCTTGTGAGACTGGAAACAGGGTACAAGCAGAGATTTTATAGTGGACAAAGATCCCCAAAGGGTTTAACCAGCTCTTCCCATCTGACCAGTCCCACAGAGCAGCAGATTTAGTAAAAGGAGACAGAAAAGCAGTTCATAAACTCCAAACCTCTGCAGAGACCTTCAGTTTTTTCACAGCAGCCTGCAGTCAATGATCTAGACATCTCCCATGAAAAGAAACTTTTAGATAAAAGCTTTTTGGGAAAATGAGCCAATTTTTTGGAGTTAGCAATGAGCTTGTCTCTGTGTCTGTGCTTGTCCTGAAAGCACAGTCATGTGTCAGCCCAAATTGTTGAATAACTCCAGGCACAGACTGTGTGGGCAGCCTGAAATAGTACCCTGGGGACTGCAGAATCACCAGCACATCACCAAGGCATTTGCTATCATTCAGAAGATAAGGAGCTTTTGTGCCTCTGAAGCCTTTCCCTGACACAGAATAAAGGGTTTTTCCCTGACAAGTATCCCTAGGAACAGAGGGACTCGAGGCTTGGTTCCTATATTGGATTAACCCTGTACTGCTATGGCTGAAGCACTCTAAGCGTGCCCAGAAAACTGCAGATGGCAGCTCAGAAATGTACTTTTCTGTACAAGAGGAAGAGTTTTGGGGAACTGGAACTATGACACAGAATCACTTGATCATGTTTTTCCAAGAAGTGTTTCCTGAGAGTAACGCTGACTTTTGCCCAGCCATTAACTGCAGCCCAGTGAGTTACTGAGTAGAGCTAACAGCACTAAAGATTTACAGCAGGAATATGTCAGGGAAGCCCTGTGTGGCTGGCAAAGGAGACATTTCCTTCAGGATCACATCCCAGCTCCCAAGCCACAAGGCAAAACAAGAAAGTCTCCATTTACAAGGCAACCCACAAAGCCAGCTCTGTGTAATCAATATGCTGAAGCACATGGCAGATAGGAGCAATGCATGGAGATTCGAAATATTAAACTCCTTGTGCAAGACACAGGCAAGTTTCAAATTCCTGATGAGAAGTGACAGGGTAGGGACAGCCCCCAGAGCATGTGGGGCAGGTGGCTTGGTTAACTCTTCCCTTCACTGTGCAGGACAAGGGGAGATTGCAGTGCCCACACAGGCACAGCTGGAGCCCCAGTGTGCCAGGGCACAGAGCAGCCATTCACCCTGGGAGCCCTTTATTCCTCCTCACATCTGCAGGCAGAGGAGCCAGAGCCTTCCACAGCTTAACAGGCAATTCAAAAATTACTTATTTGGCCCCTAAGAACCGGACAAATCTCCCTGCTTGTACGAAACAAATCTCATCTGAATGCACAAAGGGAGCAGAATAAGCAAGGTACAATGAGTGTCAAGACTTGGTGTCCTTATAAAAACCACACAGAGCTCCCCAGCAGCCCAGGATTTCACAGGCAGCTCTGAGCAGCCCATTTGTAGCTACAAGGAGGTGCAGTGATGAAGGTGCCACCCATAAATGTTTCTGTGCAACCCAGACTGCTCAGAGCAGCTGACAAAAATACCTGGGTTGGTGCTGGAATGGGACCCATGGAGCATCATTCCATGGAAACAGAGACAGGCTGGGGGCAGAATTCCTTCCCACCCTGTCAGGGAGCTCATTCAGGACCAAAGGCTCCCATGATGTGAACAGCATCACCTGCACAACAGAGTTCATGTCTCTCTTGCCCCTGCTCTCTCTTTTAACATGCAAAAGGAACTTCCTTGATGAGCAGCAAGGGCAGCAGGTTCACCAGGAGCCTCAGGGATGTGCCCTCAGAGCTGCATTTTCAGCAGCTGCAAGTGACACGATTTCCCTACACACACAAGTGCTTTGTCTGAGATATTTCCTGCATTCTGATGCCCACAGAGCAGCAGCTCCATCCTGCCAGGTTCCCAAGATCATCCGAAGGGCACTTCTCAGAAAACATCAGCCCCGAGTTCCTCTGGCCCAGATTTTCCCAGGATGTTTGTGAAGTCCCTCCGTGTGATACAGACACTCCATGTGACTCTTCCTACACAAACAGGGATATCCTCCCAGCCCCACGGACTGCTGCAGTCACTGGAAGAGCCTGGGTTGTAAATAGGTTTTAAATTCAGGTTTCAAATTCAGGTTTCACTTGGGAGGGGTGTGAGCACAACCCCTGAGGTGAAGGGGATGCTGCTGCAGCAGCTCTTACCCAGATTTCCTTTCCTGCCACTGCACCCAGAAACTAAATATTTTCATTTTCCCTACTGTTTCCCACACATAACACAGGATTCCTGCCCCAGCCACCCCAGTGTCCTTCCTCAGAACACCATGACCACGTACTGGAAAAACCAGAGTGGAAAGGAAAACTCAAACCTGAAACAAACTGAAACCTTGAGATGGAGGGAAATTATAAACCATCTCCAATCTGGTCCACAGATTAGGCAAACTGATTAAGAAAACGTTAACTGTAATCCTTGTGATTAGAGTTAGAGCACAAAGTACTTCAAATCTCCTCCTGAGCTTTGGGGCAGGCTGAGCCCTGGGCATGTCCTAACCAGCTTCAAAGCCAGGCTTGGCTCTGATTTGCGTCAGAGTTTCTATTTTAGCCCTTCTGTCCATTCCTGCAGTGCTGACAGCAGCAGGCAGGACATGGGGGCAAGAGAACCAGGGGAATTGGGACCAGCTCAGACTGTCACTGCAGCATGAGAAGCATGGGAGTGGTGAGGCCATGCAGAGCCTCAGTCACAGAAAGTTTCCCACTACAGAGATGAGATGAGATAAATCTGACTCAGACTCTGCCAGGGTTTCATACAACAAAGTCTCAGCACTTCAAGGTGCTGGCATGTAGTGGGGAAACAAAAAACCACCCACTGCCCCACTGACAGCCTCGGGGGCAGCTTGTGAAGTGGTTTAAAAGCTGTAACTGCAGCTGATTTCCAGGCTTCAGCCATCAACATCACAGAAAAAATAATCAGTGGAATTCGCAAAGGGCAGGAAAATGGCCCTGTCTGGGTGAAAGAGCCTGCTGCCATCTGACAGCTAATGGAGATCATCTCTGCAGGGGAGGGGCTGCACTTCATCATCCAAAACACTTATTTCCTGAGCATGACTTATCTCTGCTGACCTCATCTCCTAAAAATGCAATACATCCATGTCAGATACTGCCATGGCCCCTCCTTAAAGGTGGCAGATGAATCTGCCCCAGCAGAGCACAGCCAGAGACAGAAAATAGAACAGGAACACGCAGTTCCCCAAGAGCTAAAGAACACAAATCTCTGCCCTGACCCCTCCAAAACACAGGGATGACATCATCAAAGGAGTTCCTGCAGAGAGATTTCTCCTTCTACTACTAAATGAATTTACTTGTGTTATGGTTAATTTACTTGTGTTATACATTGCAAAAACAAACTTCAGGCAGCCAGCAGCATTTAGACTCCACACTGTGCAGACTTGCTGCAAACAGGTCTGGGCAGCAGCTGGAAATGTTGATCCCTGCCAACATCCCAAAGCTACACCTGGTTCTCACAGGAGACCATCTCCAGCAGAACTGAACAGATGGAAAACTACAGAGCAGGAAGTTCAGCAGGTTAGACCAACAAAGCTGCTGCCCATGATCAAAACTGAGGGGTATTTAAACTAATCTTTTAACAGACTTTTAAGTGGCAATTTGGAAGCCACATTCAGGCTTTACGCAGCTCAAAAGATTAGGACACGGACCATGCTAAAGTTTGTGCAAGATGGAACTTTTTGAAGTTCAGCTGAACATCTTTGAAGACAATTTAGAAGCTTTAGACTCCAACTGTTTGGATCCCAGCAGCCTTGTTCCCGTAATCCCCGCTCACGCTGGGCTGCGACTCGCCTGCCAGCACACGGCAAGCTGCCAGCTGTGACAAGCACTAAACATTAAATCCATCAACAACCTGATGTCTGCTGGCTCTCAGGTCCTGTTATTCACAGGACTTTGGCTGGCCTGGCCAGAATTCATTCACCTTCCCTGCAGGATCTGCAGGAGGTACCGGATCCTGGAGAGGAAAACGCTCGGGATGCTCTGCAGGAGTGACACACCAAAGGAGCAGGGCCAGGGCAGAGTGCAGCCCCCAGCCAGAGGAGAGCCTGAGCCCAAAGCCAGTGGCTGATCATGGGGAGCCCAGCTGGCCCTGCACTGCTCTGTCCTTGCCCAGCTCTCCTCCACACACCAACCACATGTTCTGCAGAAACCCAGATTTCCATCTCAACAACAACTGTATTGGACGTTATTCTGGCAGGTAACCAAACCACCACTGACTCTTGTCTGCCCACATGAGCAAGATTTTATCCTCTGAGATCCCAAAGATCCACATCCTGCAGCAAAGCCTTCCCTTCCTCCTGGCACTGCTGACATGCCTTTACTTCTCTGCAATAACAAAGAGAAGCCCTGAGCAGAGGTCACCAACAGTGTGCTGCATCCTCTGCCCCATTCCCAGTTTAGAATAAAGGTCAGTAGGTCTCCTCCCACCCCTGCACATGTATCCTGTCCTCTCTGAGAGCTCAGCCAGCTCCTCCAGCAGCTGCCCAGCAGCTCCTGGCACATCCCTTTGGAGCTGCAAACACTTCTCAGACTGAGTCCCACCCACAGTGCTTTATCTGAACTGCTGGTGGCACTGCCTGGAGAGATCTCAGAACATCCCCAGAGCACATGAACAGCCCTGAAGGCATCTGAAGCTGTAGGAGCACAGCAGCTCCAGCTCATCCATCCCCCAGGGTGAGCAGGGCTGGGGCTCTGCCCTCCCTCCACCTGCAGACCCTGATGTGTCCCATCCCACACTGCCCTTCACAGCCCTGTCCCCCCACAAGAGAGCTGGGAACAGATTTTGTATTTCCAATACATCATCCCCCTCTACCTCAGCAAGCTCCAGCTCCAACCCCCAGAGTAACAGCTGCTTCACATATCTGAAGGTCTGGAAGGAGCAATCAAGCTGTTTATCCTGAAAGGCCTTGAAGCAGCAGCATCCCCCAGGCCACAGCACAGTCACAAGTGCCACAGCCACTGCCAGCAGGCAGGAGCAGGGGCTGGAGCTCCCTCTGTGCAGGGCAGTGCTGGAACCCAGCCTGTCCCAGCCTCCCTCCCAAAAAGCCACGGAGGATGTGGATCAGGAGACTCAGACCACAGCAGCTCCACTTGGCCGGCACTGCTGCCACAGTCAGGCAACCAGAGGCCACACATGGGGATGGAAAAGGGAGGCTGAATTTCTACATTTGAAGAAAAACACCATTTGCATCTCAGAGAACAGTGGGGTGCAACTGGCAGGGCTGACACCCTCCTTCCTAATAAATCATTACCCCTGACTGCACAGCCAGCCACTGATCCACAGCATTTCCAGACTCTGCTGACCTTTTTATCTCCCAGATTCCTGCTGGGCATCAGCAAACAGTTAAACTTTTCCAAGTTCTTGAAGTCTCACTAAGCACTGCTTTTTTAAATATGGAGCATAATTAAAGATCTTTTCAAAGCAAGGTTTGGAAAGGAAGGTGCTTCGCACAGGAAGGGCTTGTTCACCCCAAAAGACACAGGAGCTGCTCACTAAAACCAGCATCAGGTTTTGACACCCCAAAAAAGAAAGAAGATTGATTTTAACAAACAACTGCAGCTCCCTGCTCACAAGAACAGTCTGTTTCTGCCCAGTTCAGGCCAAAATCAAGTTTATGAAAACCCCGACACAGCTACAAAACAGAACTCTTGTTTTTGGCTGGTTGCCTTGGAGACACAGAGTGATCTCTTGGGAAGAAACCAAGGAATGCATCTTAATACGAGCTCCTTCCTTTTCAGGCATCAACACTCAGCCTTATTACCCAGAGTACAGCCACAAACATCCTCTAGGTCAAGAGTAAACAGAAATCTTTCCATTTGTCTCCCATCAGCATCTTCTAGACCCTGGCTACAAAGTCATACCCTGTGCTTGACTGAGCAGGAAGGAACTGAAAGAAAAAAAATGGGTGTTTCTCCCATACCACATTTAACTTCACCCAGAAACTCGTGTCTTGACTCCTTTCCTTCAGCTCCATCTTATTTTTCAAAGGATCCCTATTTGCCTCAGCTTCCTGAGTTCTGCAAATATAACAGGCAGTTTCTCCTTTGCCTTTTAATCTCTCTCCTCTCAGAAACCAAATGTTTGCACAAGTCCTCCTGCAGCACGACCCCACACACAGCTCTTAGGGCACAGCTCTGTGTGCACATTGCAGTGTTTGGCACCTCAGCTGCACAGCAGGGCAGATAATGCTGTTAAGCTGATAAGAACAGGGGCAGAGAAGCTCCATGACCTGCCCAATGTCACACAAATCCACCACTGACACACAAAACAGTAGTTAACCAATATCACATGATATTTTAGGCTGGGAAAGGTCCTCTGGAGGTCTCTAGCCCAAATTCCTGACTTCAGCAAGACTGACTTGCCAGTTGCTCAAAGCTTTTCCCTGGCAAGTTTCAGACAGCTCCAAGGCTGGACATGCCACGACTTCTCTGGGTTTGACCAACCCAAAAACAATTCAGTCACTGCACTGGATTTGTGCTCATCTCCCTCCCTCCTTTTTGTACTGTTAAGGATACCTTCCACTGGGCACCACTTAACTGGTTTTACTTGAGGCTTTGTTCCTTGTGCCCCAACAGCATCCCCTGCTCAGAAAAATCAGCTCCTCAGCTCCATCAGATGTAGGGCTGACCCAAATATGACCATCCCACAAGATTCTCTCTGTGCCCTCTGCTCCATCCTAAGAGCACTCATAACTGTAACATGCTGTATTAATATTTTCACCCTTTTACCACAAACCTGATTTGGTGTAAATCAAATTAACACCTCATATTGAACCTGAACAGAGCTAAAACAGCCGCAATGAGTGCAAGCCAGCAGGTGTTTAGGCAGCAGAACAACTCCAGTCTGACCAAGCACTTCCCTGTAGGAAAACAAGGAAAAACTTCAGGAGCACTGAGCAAGAATCAACACTCCTGCTCATTTGCTTGTTCTATCTCTCAAGCTGCTCCAGACCTGCTCCCTGCATTAGTCACCATCAAATTACCACAGGCTGCATGTGCTTAGGGAGGAATTTGACAGCGTTAAGCCAGGGAAGCAGCACTGCCTGCCTCCCTTCAAATGAGATGCATCCTGCTCAAAGGATTGCCTCAAATTATAATGCTCAGTGCCTCAGGCACCCATGTGCATTCAGTCCCTCAGTTATCTACTTGGATTTGGGTAACGGAAATGTCCCACCATGATTCCCACTATGGAAAAGTACGTCACATTACAGCCCTAAAAGTCGGGATCTGCCACCTCAGTGTGCTGCCTTCAGAGCCCAACAACTCTCCACACTCCTCTTGTCACGTCCAGATGCATTTCACCAAGCTCTACAAAGATTAATTTTCAATTTAGGGCTCACAACGATCTCTGTTACTCCCCAAGCCGTGAGAAAATCTGGCATTCACTGACTCCAAAAGCATTTGGAGCAATCAGCATCTCCTGGATCGTCAGAGCTGTAGCTGCACATTCAGAAGGAGCAGGTGGTATAATCCTATCAATGGGAGTTAAGTTCTCGCTGATCTCTTTCTGCCTAATTGAGACCTAATTCTTGAGCCTCTATCAATAGATCACTAATGAGGGGAAGACACCATTGACACTGCTGGGAGACCACGGGCAGCTCAACATGTCCAGCCCCTCAGACACAGCGAGCAGAGCAGAGCGGGAGGGCAAGCCCACAGCTGCTCCAAGCACGCAGCTCCCCCTGATTTCCTAAATTCCTGAAATACTTCACTTTCCATTATCGTATCTCCAAGAAGGGCTGGGGTGGGAGAGGCCCTGCAGCTGTCACAGGGCATATCCCACCCTCAGCCGCTTTGTGGGACAGTCCCCAGTGTCCCCTCCCTGAGGGCAAATTCTGTTTAACACACCAAGTTCCATCTCCCAGCTGTGGTTCCCCTTTAGGAACCCTTTAAACTTCCAGGAGACAGTAAAAGCAAATAAGGCACTGGGCTTGCAGAGTTGCAAACTCTCCTAATATTGGATACCATGAGAAATATTAATCCCTGGTTCCCTCCTCACCACTCTGAAATGTCCTTCGCATCAGTGTGGTGGAGTTCCACCTTCCCTCTCCTGTTTTCCAGTCCGTTTTACCCCCAGCTTCAGCCAGCTCTGAGGGCAGCCTCTGGCTCCCACGAGGGGCAAACACACTGCTCTGTTCCCAGCAGTGCCTCATGAGCAGCCAAACCCAAAGCAGCCCTGGCACTCACAGCCTGGCTGCTGAGCACAGAGTGCCCGGTTACCTTCTTGCGCCGTGAGCCCGTCTTGCTCATGCAGGACCTCTCCAGGGACAGGTACCCCCCGATCACTTCGATCTCGTTCACCGTGGGGTAGCGCTTTTTATGGGGTACCCCCACTTGAGGCCCATCAGCGTTCTCCACGGCTTTGCCTCTTGCTTTGCTCTCCTCCTCCTCCTCCTCTTCCTCCCGCTGCGGCCTTCCGCTGGCATCGGGGACAGCCTGCAGCCCCGGGGCCACGGGCTTCCTTTTGGGCACGACAGTGAAGGTGCTGCCTCCCCTCTGCTGAGGGGCAGAGTGCGGTCTGTAGAGGGGCACAGAGGAAAACTCCATCTCCAGGTCGGGGCCAGCTCCTCCGGGCTGATCCGCCAAGCTCCCCGTCCTCGCAGCCGGGCCAGCCCCGCTGTCCGGCTCCACAATGTCATCGATGTAAGTCACGGGTACCAGAGGTTCCAGAGGCGCCGCTGGGGAAGTGATGGGCTCTTCCTGCTCGGGGGCGGGAGCCCTCGGGGGCTCCGGGGGTGCCTTCTCCTCCGCGGGCGGTGGCGGCGGCCCCGGCCTGGCAATCTGCGCCGGCGGCCGAGCCGGGCTGCCCTCCCGGCGGGGCACGAACACGAAGGAATTGCGCGAATTCAGGCGCAGCTTGGCCAGAGCCTGTGCCTGCAGGTCGTGGGCTGGAATGGCCGCCAGGTCGGGTTTGGGGGCCGGGAGGATTTCGAAGGAGCCCCCGGCCCGGGGGGCTGAGGCGGAGAGCGGCCGAACGGCGCCGGTGGCACTGGGGGCCGGACTGGCACTGGGCAGGGGCGACACGGCCACCTCGGCCTCCTCCGGCTTTGGCCTCCTGGCGTTGGCTCTGGCATGGGAAGGGCTGGTGGATGGCACTGGTGGCCCCTTGGGCGTTGCGGGGCGGCCGGCGGGGACAGCGCCGGGCTCGGGGACGCGGGCGCTGGGGAGCTGCCCCCGGGGTGTGACCGTGAAGGAGTTGGAGCTGATCTTGTGGACAAAGCAGTTGGCCTGAGGGGCCGCAGCCTTGGGGGCAGCTGGGGCCGCCTGGGGGGCTGCAGCCCGGGGGGGAGCCGGGGCGGGCTGGGGGGCTGCGGGCTCGGGGGTGAAAGCCCGGGGGGCAGCCGGTGTGGGCTGGGGGGACACGGGCTGGGGGGTGACAACCGGGGGCGGGGGGGCGGGCGGGGGGGTGACAGCCCGCGGGGGTGCCGTGGGTTGGGGAGTGCCAGGCCGGGGAGGTGCCGTGGGCTGGGGAGTGACAGCCCGAGGGGAAACCGAGGGCGGGGGAGTGACAACCCGTGGAGGGGCCGCGGGCGGGGGGGTGACAGCCCGGGGGGAAGCCGGCGGCAGGACTGTGGTGGGCTGGGGGGCCGCCGGCACCGCTGGAGGGGTGGCGGCCCGGGGGGGAGCCGGGAGCGGCGGAGGGGTGGCCGGGACGGCGGGCGGAGATGCCGGTCCCGCCTTTGGCGCCGGAGCCCGGGGGAAGCCGGGCCCTTTCTGGAGGGGCGTGGGGGCGCGGGGGGAGCCGGGCCCCGCGGGCGGAGCGGGCGGCACGGCCCGGGCAGCACCCGGTCCCACCTGCGGCGGAGCCGCGGCCCCGCCGGTCCCGGGCAGCGCGTCCCCAACGCGGCGACGGCGGCCCCGCGGCCGCTGCCCGAACTTCTCCAGGAGGCGGCTGACGGTGCCCGGCTCGGCCGCCTCGAGCGGCTCCGGCGGCTCGGCCGTCTCGTAGATGACGACCTGGTCGGCGCGGATCTCGGCGAGCGCGGCGCCGCGCCGGGCCAGCAGCTCCCGCAGCGGGTCGGCGCCGGCCGGGTCCCGGCGGCGGGCGGGCGGCGCATCCCCCGCGGCGAAGCAGGCGGCGGGGTCGGCGCGGGACTCGATGATGAGGATGTTGTCGGCGCGGATGGTGCGGATGCCGGGCACGGCGCTGTACAGCTCCAGCAGCTGCTGCAGCGGCCGCGCCGCGCCGCCGGGCCCGGGCCGCCCCTGCCGCAGCCGGCGCCGCTCGCTCTCCAGCCGCATGAAGGGGTTCTCGCGGAGCGGGCCCAGGCTCTCCGCCACCACCAGCCGCTCCCCGGCCGGGGGCTCGGGCTCGCCGCCCGCCCCGGCCAGCTTGGCCCGCTTGCGCTCCAGGATCTCTCGCTGCCAGGCGGGCGCTGCCCGCGGCCCGGCGCCGAGCGGCGGCTCCGCGCTGCTCATGGCGGCGGCGCTGGGGCTCTGCGGGCCGGGCCCCGCCGCACCGGGGCGGCCCCGCGGCACCGCCCCCGGGCCGGGCAGGGCCGTCCCCGCGGGGCCGGGGCGGGGCCGGAGGTGTGCCGGGGCCGCCCCGCTCCGCGCCGGGGTGAGCGCTCCGCCCCAGCTGCCCCGGACAAGGGCTCCGGGGCTGCCGGACAGCGGCGGGGCCCGGGCACGGTGATGTGACTGAGGTCGTGCCGCATCCCCCGGCTGGGAACCGGCCGGGCCCCGCCGCCCCATCGCCCTCCCCTCATCGAAGAGACCCCCGGCCCGGGACACGAGCCATGGTGATGGACACAGAATCCCAAAAAATACAAAACACCCATATGTGCCCATTCCCCCATCCCGAACTGGTCCGTCTGGTGCCAGCCGAGGGTAGGCTCGATAAACGCTTTTCGGGGTCACCTCCTTCGCAGGCGGAGCAGGTGCCTGTGCAGGAACAGGGAACCAGCCCCTGACTCTGGAGCACTGTCTGTGCTACCCGGACCGCCAGAGGAGTGTTTTAGGGAGAGCTCTGAGGACACAAGTGGAGTTTTCCATGGCACATGGCAGCAGAGCGGGAAAACACTTTTCCTATTTTGCTCTTTGCTGCTCAGAGAGGTCGTGGAGACATCCCAAACCCACCTGGAAGCGTTCCCGTGTCACCTGCTCCGAGTGACCCTGTCTTGGCAGGGGGCTGCACAGGACGACCTCCAGAGGTCCCGTCCAACCCCAGCTATTCTGTGATTCAGTAATTCAGTGATTCATTGGCAGCCACTTGTTGGACACAGAAGTGCCGCCGCGGCGTTATTTCCAGTCAGCGCCTGTTATCAGCCGCCCGCAGGTGCCTTTGGGAAGTGTGCGCAATCAGGAAACCATCGCTCGGCAGCGCAGCAGCGCTTCCCACGCCTCCCGAATCCTTCCCTGGCAGACCCGGGGGACACGGCACGCGTGACATCCAATTACCTTTGGGCAGGGCTCGGGGAGGTCCCCGAGCCGCGCCCGGCCCGCACTGCCCCCGCTGGAGCCCAAAGCGCAGCTGTGTTTACGGGAGCAGCTCCGTGTCCTGCTGATAACGCTGCTACCTTTGCACTGCGAGCCACAACAGAGCAATCGCTCCCTCTTCAAACGAGACCTGGCAATGATACCTGTGAAAAACGCCCATCACTTGTTTCTAAAATGTTAAAAGTTTAATAGTAATAAAACGGTTATTTAAAAATAGTAATACAATTAGAGTAATAACAATTTGGACAAATTGAATTAGGACAATATGAGACAATAAATACAAAGAGTTACGGATGTCCGGGTACCTTTTTCTGGGCAAGGACAAACGTTAACAAAGGATTAACCCTTAAAAGCAATAGCCTGTTGCATATTCATACACTTCATACATGATGCATAAATTCCATTCAAACACAGGATTCTGTCTGGTCATCGTCAACTTCTTCCTCTTAATCCTAACAGCGCCTTCGAGGCGGGAAGAAGTTTGTTTCTTCTGATAAGAGAGCAATAAATTCTTTTTCTCTGAAAGATTCAGGTGTCCTGTGGCTGCTATCTCGCTGCGAGTCCTTTCTTTAAAAAAAGTATCCTACACAGCATCATTTCTATTTTAACATTTTGTTATAACCTAAAACTGTATTTAACACAGTATTTAAGATAATTAATACAGCATCACTTTCTAACACAACACATACAATATTCATTTGCATATTTGCGAAAAGCCAATCATAAAATACACGCATTTTCCACAATACCACTGGGAACAGCTTTTATTGCCGCGGTTCCCCTGCCCGGTGCCCGCGGGGCTGCGGAGCGGCGCTCTGGGCAGGAGGCAGCTCCAGCCTTTCACCTCAAATAACTCCGGGTGCTGAGAGGCTCACGCATGACCTGCTGTACTCCTGGAGCTCGGCTCCATCACGCTCCATCTGCCTCCAGCAGGCCCGCAGCGTGCCCGGGGCTGGGATAAAGCGGAGCGAGCGGGCAGAGACATTTCCCCGCCTCTGGTGACTCACGGCTCAGGCACGTCCCGAGCCCACAATGTGCCTTTGTGCCCGGGGATCTCAATGGATTTCTCTTTCGTGGTCTTGTCTGGTTGGCTTTTGAGCCTGTGTAAAGCCCGTAAATCCTGAAATAATGGATCCCACACAGTTTTGCTGCACCTGGCGCAAAGAAAACGCCTCCCTTTGTGGACATTGAACCTGACATCTGCTGGTTTCACTGCATTGCCCGCCTGCCTTTAGAACAAAACAATAAATCCAACCATTATTCATCCCCTCCCCTGCCAGTCAGGATTTGAGAGCCTTCCATCATTTCTGTCAAGTGCTCCGAGCCCCGGCTGAGTCAGTGGAACCGTGTCAAGGGCTGGGCAGCGGGACTTGGCCGGCGAGCAGAGCCTGGAGCTAATCCCGATGTGTTCGCACCCAGGGAACCCCGGCCCAGTGCCCGGGGCTGCTCCCGGGAATCCCGCTCGTGCTTTGGCACAGGAGGGAACGCTCGGTTACAAAAGCCAGGTGTGATGATGACAGGGCCAGCACTGGCAGGCTGTGATGGCAAAGTGCCACGGACAGAGCCGGGCACGGACAGAGCCGGGCACGGACAGAGCCGGGCACGGCTGGTGCGGCTGCGGAGCTGCAGGAGGAGGGGGCAGGGACAGCACGGCAGGGCTGGGGCTGAGGAACAGCCCCAAGTACCCCCAGGGGATGGGGGGACAGGGGGAGAGCAGGGCCCAGCACGACTCTGGGTGATTTCACCTTAAACTCAGCTCCCACTCCAGTGTGTGTCCATCACCCACTGGTGCAACAGAGCACTGAGGCAGAGGCAAAAAGCAACAGAGAAAAGTAACCCCTTGTAACTGGGCTGCTGCAGCAAATTTGAATTTGTACCTCCTGGTGCTGATTTAAAACCAGGAGACATGGAATGGTTCCAGGATAAAGGATAAAGAATCTGGATGATCTTTCTGGGCACCAGGCCCTCCAGTCACCAGTGGTGCCACAAGGTTGTGCAGTGGGTGGAAAGGGATCAAAGGTGATTTCTGTCATCTGTCACACAGCTGAGGTGAATATGGCACGTCCCACCTTACTGTGGTGGTGGCACATGGAGAATATCTCAAATGGGGAGGGTGGAGAAACAGAGGCTGAGATCCCAGGGCTGAAGAAAAATGGCCCAAATGACAGAGCTGTCCAGCCTGTTTCTCTTTGTGCTGAGGGGCTGCAGTTACCACATCTATCAGAGGATGATCATGCAGGTGACTGTCAGCATTGGAGATAAGGGGAAAATTGCAGCTGGGAGTTCAAGCCAGTGGCAGTTCACTCAAACAGGCCCGGGGGAGAGAAAGTGCTCTATCAGAATTCATTCATTGCCTTCTGCCCTCCTGGGTTCGTGCTGTTTTGGAGCCAGTCTGTTTTCCCCAGGGGGATTACCAGGCCTTTAACCTCCCTTGGATTTCCCCAGGGCCCTGTTCCTGTGTCTGGGAGGGTGCTCAGGGATTAGCCTTCCTCCCAGGAAGAGGCACAATCCCTAATGCGCTCTAAATTCCTTAGCACCCCATGCTCACTAAGCTGCAGATGCTGCTGGAACCTGAATCACTCTGAGCTATCCCTGTCCTATCCCCAGGACTGGATTTGTGGCTCTCACATGGTCCCTTGTTTAATTATCAGGATTTTTTTGTTTCTTCCCCTTTTAGCTGCACCTGGGCCTCTTGTTCCTCATGAGCTCTGCTCCTTGTGTTCAGCTGCTGCCATGCAGAGGTGCCCAGTGCCTGTAATCCCTTCACCTGCACCATAGGTTCATCACACCTCATTTCCCTCACACAGCATCTGCCAGGTGCCATTTCCTGGGTTTATAAGCTCAGCCAGAGAACGACAATAACAACAACAAAAACGAGAAAAAAGCAGCTTTCCCAGAAACGTTTATTTTTATTAAATCGTGTCTTTAGCCCTAGAAACATTTGTGTACTTGAGGCCTGGTTATCCCACTCAAAGCAGCAGAGCCCCAGAGAAAGCAGAGGTGGCAGAGGGCTCCTGAGGTGAGGCAGGACTGGCCCCAGCCCAGGGCAGCAGCAGCAGCCAGAAACCACACTGGGGTGCTGGGGTCACTGGAACCTTTCTCGCTTTTCCAAGGAGCCAGCCTGCTGCTCCAGGGCCCACTGAGGCTGGGAGAGCACAGTCTTTGCTTTCAAAACTCTCCATTTGCCTCAAGACCATTTTGGCCCCAAACCAGCACGTCCCAGGGCTCTCTTGTGCCCAGCATTTCCAGCTCCTTATGGCCCTGCTGTGCCTCCAGCTTCCTGCGGGCGTGGGAGAGCAGGGAGGGCTCCGGGTGCCCAGGCAGGTCTGTGTGGCTGCAGCCACCCTGCCCTGCACTCGAGCTGGGGTTGGGAAGGAGCAGGACTCTGTCAGCTCCTCTGAACCCCACAGAGAGCAGGGGCAGAATCAGCAGAGTGGTTTATCTTCACAAGGTTTGTCAGCTGATCAATTCCACTGAAGTGGTCTGGGGGTCCCCCTCTTATTTTGATAACATTGCTTCTTTTTCTGTGAAAGCTGAAGGAAACTTGCTCAATCATCTCAGAGTTTAGGGGCATTACTGGATATAACATCTCCTTGTCCACATTTACCAGACCCATTGTCACCCTTTCCTTTTCTCCTTGCTACTCAGGCATCGAGTTTTCTGTTCAGAAACTGCTGATGTCCCCTCACTCTGCAGAAGCAAAGGGAACAGGAAATAAAAACTGGAGCCTGAACTCCAAGGGGAAAAAATCCCAAAAGGGCGCTGGCTCCCAGCCCTTGAGAGCTAAGGTTGTGTTGTTGCTTGGCATCACAACTGAAGTCACCCAGTTCCAGGAATAGAGTTATTAAAGAACAACAGGAAATACACAGCAGAAAAGCTGCAGCCCATCCAGCACGTTTGGGAAGGACTCCAGCCTGGTTCCCTGGGATGGGGAGCACCAAACCTGCTGGGTTCCTTCAGCCTCCCCCAGCTGAACCCCTGCAAAGCCAGGCCTGAGCACAGGGGCAGGGCACGGAGCAGGATCCCTGCTCGGGGGCCCCCCTGGGCTGTGTTTATCTCTGGGGCTTTTAGGGCATTGCAAAGGTAAGGGCAAAGATCCCTGTCCTTGGATTCCCAGCTCTGCACCAGCTCCACCTTTACAGCCTTGTAGGTGGGTCTGTATTGCTGCAACGGGAATTAGCACTAAAAATACAAATTAGAAGTTAATTATCTCATAACCCTCCACTTTTCACTCAAGCTTTTTGAATCCACCCAGCGTGTACCTGAGCTGGTTCTGAGCCAGGGGATGGTGGCAGTGAGCAGCCCAGTGAGCAGCCCACAGCCTCAGCGGCAGCTCAGTGACCCAGTGAGAAACATTCCCCAGGGAGAGCCCAACACATCCCTGCAGCCCTGGGAGGAGAGCGGGGAGCAGGGCAGGGGCTGTGCCCGAGGGGGAGGCTGGACAGAGGGGACAGAGCACGGCAGGGGCCACCCAGGACACGGGACCAGCACTGGGGACATGGGACCAGCACTGGGGACACGGGAGCAGCATTGGGGACACGGGACGAGCACTGGGGACACGGGAGCAGCACTGGGGACATGGGACCAGCACTGGGGACATGGGACCAGCACTGGGGACACAGGACCAGCACTGGGGACACAGGACCAGGACCAGCACCTGGGGACATGGAGCCGCACTGGGGACATGAGACCAGCACCTGGGGACATGGAAGCAGCACCTGGGGACATGGGACCAGCACTGGGGACACGGGAGCAGCATTGGGGACACAGGACCAGCACTGGGGACACGGGACCAGCACTGGGGACATGGGACCAGCACTGGGGAGAAGGGACTAGCACTGGGAACATGAGACCAGTACCTGGGGACATGGGAGCAGCACCTGGGGACACAGGACCAGCATTGGGGACAAGGGAGCAGCCCCTGGGGACATGAGACCAGCACTCAGGACATGGGACCAGTACTGGAAACACAGGATCATCACTCGGGACACGGGACCAGCACTGGGGACAAGGGACCAGCATTGGGGACACGGGACCAGCGCGTGGCTCCATCGGGTGCTTGGGGGTCTCTCAGCTCAGCAGTGCAGGTGGAGAGGCTCCTCCTGCTGAAGGTTTTCAGGACACTCGTGCTGTGATTATCCTCAGGCCACAGGGATGCTGGGAGAAGGAAGTTTGGAATGCCCAGAGAGCTGAGTAATTACCCCAATTCTCGGAACACAGGGCAACAACCCGTGATGGGTCTTATCTGTTCCTACCTATGTAACTTTTATGGATACTCTCAAAGCAATACAATACTGTGAAAAAATTATTAGGTTGCATTAGTTCTTTAATATTTACTAAACATTTATGGAAAAAAGCAATGTACTTTCTCCTCAGATGGATTCTTTACATTTAATGTCCACAATGTTTATTCCTTTCAGTCTTTACATTTCTCACACTGACTGGCAGTAAATTGGGCTGAAGTTATTTCTCAACCAAAGCTGCTGCTGGTTCCTGGTGCTCTTTGATAGATCATGCACTGCCCCAGCAGAGGTTATCTTACCATGAACTGTGCCCATGACACAGCAGGATCACCTGGAATAACAATGATCCCAATCAGGGTCAGGGCCCTTCACCCACCCATTTACACCCTCAGCTCCCACAGAGCAGATCATTACCAGGCTGACTTGCCAGTAACAGTTTCCAGTTGACTTTGGCTTGTGTTTCCAGAATGAGGAGTAGAAAACACTTCCATGAAGATGCAGAAAGCCAGGGGTAGGCTGTAGTCAGTGGGACAAAATACAGGATCACAAAGTCTTTACAGATGATGTGGAAAATGGTATCAGTGCTCAATATCCCCTGGGAGGACACTGGGATCCTCGGGAAGGGCTGTCCCCAGCTCCAGGGACTGGCACAGCAAAACCCAGAGCACAGAGCAGCTCAGCTTGACCTGAGCTGAGCTTTACCTGAGCCCACCTGGCTCCCAGTTCCCTGGGAATGAGGGCACAGCCCAGCACAGCCCTGGAGGGCTCTGCCAGCAGGTGCCAGCTGGAAGGGCCCTGGAAGGGTTTCCTCACTCACACAGTAACACATCCTATGAATAATATCTGAGTGTGACTCAAACCAGCTTGTGAGAGGCTGAATGTTTACATTTAGACCAAGAGAGCAGAGCGAGCCTGGCATTCCACCTCCAGTGGGAATTAGAACGGGGCTGGGATTAAGGGCACGCTCCCAGATCCTGCCAGGCTGGCTGTTTACATCCAGCATTCTCCATTCCTTCAGCCAACCCCAGTGGTGCTGCTGAGGGTGCAGAGCAGCCCTGTGCAGAGCTGGCAACAGGAGCTGCCAGCACAGGGCAGCAGCAGCAGCAGCAGCAGCAGCAGGGCTGTTTGTGGGGTGCTCTGGGCAGGGCTGACACCACATCCCAGCTCACTCTGCCCTGGGCAGAGCCTGGGGTGTCCATGGGAGCACCACTGGGAGCAGGAACCCTGTGCTGAGCTCCAGGCAGCAAGCCCAGGCTGAGCAATGAATAAATTCCTGCCTGGAGCTTCCTGCACAGAGGCCAAGCCCCTGCACTGGCTCTGCTGGCTCCAGGGCTGGGAGCAGGTGGGATCCCACAGCAGAGTCCTCACACGGGCAGGATGAGCTGCCTGGGTACCTTCTGCAGTCAGATGTTTTGCTGGAGCTACAAGGATTTTTCTGCTTTTGTTTTTGTTTAACACAGGAAGGGATTACCTGGGAATTCATGTTTCCCAGCCCAGGCCTGGAGGTCAGCTGCAAAGGGAAGCTGGTGGCTGCAGCATGAGCAGAGGTGCAAAAAGCTTTATGTTTCTAGCTATTTCTATATTCCATGGGTAATTTGAATTTCCTTCCCAGCCACACAAGAGGAAAAGAGAAAAGCCTCTCTGCAAGTGCCACATGCACAGAGCCTGTGATGCCCCAGGCCTCTCCAGCTGGGTGAACATTCCCTGCAGGCACCAGAGAACATCCTGGGGGCACTCCCAGCTCTGAGCAGGCTGAGCAGCAGGGCTGGGACAGCTGAGACCCCTCCTGCCCCCTCCTCTCCTGGAGTGACACTGCCAGCCCGGGCCATAGCACATTTATCACACTGATCAGGTAAATGTGATAACACATATATCACATTGATCAGGTAAATGTGATATAACACATTTATCACACTGAACAGGTAAATGTGGTAACACATTTATCACATTGATCAGGTAAATGTGATAACACATTTATCACACTGATCAGGTAAATGTGGTAACACATTTATCACACTGATCAGGCAAATGTGATATAACACATTTACCCAGGCATGGGCTGGGGGTCACATCCAGCACTGCCTCCAGCAAGGGCAGCACAAACCCCACCGTGGCTGGTGAGCAGCCAGGGCTGGCCCCCAGCTCAGCCACCTGGGTTCCATCTGCCTCTGTTCAAGTGTCCCAGGTGTCCCCACCCTGCTGCCCTGCTGAGGGCAGCTCCAGGCTCAGAGGAGCAGCTCAGAGCAGCAGCAGTTCCCTGCTGGGACGGGCAGGGGGATGGAGCTGCTCTTTGCTCAGCCCAGGCACAGGAACTGCCGGAGGCACAGGGCAGAACTGGTTTCAGACACGCCCCGAGAGCAGGGGTGAGAGCTGGAGTGGAATTGCAGATTGTCCCTGTGCCCAAGAGCCACAGGCACCCCAGGCAGGGCACTGGGAGAGCCCCAGAGCCTCCAGGGGATGCTGCAGGAGCACAGGGGGCCTTGGAGCTGTCCTGGCTGGGACCACGCTGGGCTCATCCCTTACAGGCTGCTCTCACTGAGGAACTTCCAGGCTCTATTTTTACCTCTAAATTTTAAAATAATTACTATTTTTATTTGCCTCTGCTAACCCCTTCCTTTCCCAGCAGCCACCTGAAAAACTCCACCAGTGAAAAAAGGGAATAAAGGTGTTTTCCTCTGTCATCAGTGGTTAACTCCAAGGATGCTGCTGCACACAGGACATCAAACATCACAACTCTATTCCAGTCACAGCTCTGAGAGAATTTCATCTCTTTAGGCATATGAATGCTACAAAGGAAAAAATATGTTCATGTCATAAACATCACAAGCTATGAGGAATATAGATCTTTGGAGGGAAATGCATTCACCAGTTGTCATATCCCATAAACTGCACCAGAACAGTCCATAGTGTCCATCCCAACACAGAAATTACTGTACAATCTACCTTCTACTTTGCACCCCAAGTAGTACAAGTGGTCAGTGAGGATATACAACAATTCTACAGAGAAATCACTCAAGTGGATACATAAATGGGCCCTTTGGGGGTTAAATAAGATTTTCAATAGTTGCACAATGCTACATTCATGCTACCAAGTTCACTGAATTGCGATTTGAGAAAGGAAGAACAGTTTGCCTGTCTCCAGTTAGGAGGTGAAAGGGTCAGAAAGGGAGAGAGTTTTGTGTCAGCATTTCAATCTTCCCACAGCCATTTCCTTCTCCAGATAACATGACTTTGTGCTTTCAGTGCACCTCTGGCTCCCACCTCTCACGCAGAGCTGGTGGAAGCTCCAATATTAAACAAAATTGACATAAATTTGGGGTTCTTTTTCTTTTATATCTGGCACAATTTTCTTCCAAAAGCTACAGACTGGTGCCTGTTCTCCCCTTCACTGTAAGTCTGGCAAACCTGACTGAGTCCAGGGATGAGACGTGGCCACCAAAGCTCCCAATAGCCCACACCTGTCTGTGAGGCTTTCAGTGACTTTAAATACCTCTCTCCACCCATTCCTCTCCTTACTGTATGTACATTATTTCTTCAAAAGTTTTGCTATAAAACTGCTCTAAATGTAAAGGGTTCAGCAGTTCTAGCCAGGGGCCTGCTCCCCAAAATCACAACCACAGGGGGGAAGGAGGACTCTACAGATCAGAACACCAAGTTCTCTTTGTAAGTAATTAAAAGAAGATTTGTACATGTATTTTCCTTCACTTCACAATCAAGAAATTTGAGATAGCAGGAAATCAGGAAAATAAAGTAATCCTTCCCTGTTCCTTCCTTTGCTTGTAAAAGAAATAACTTGTGTCACCTCCCAGAATTGCCAGTGACCTACATAGACTCTAAGTCCTATTTGTCCTTTGAAAGGACAGCAGAATGTGAAAAAAGCCCCATTCCCAAAACCAAAAAAGCACCCCCATACCCAACCAAACAAAAATAAATAGATTTCAAAAGTTACCATCAAATACCAAGTACAGACCTGAGCTCTCAGGCTGCCCTGACAGAGCTCAGGGTTTTCTCTGTCCTCCACAGGGAGGGGCTGAGCAGCTCAGACCAAGAAACAGGTCAGGGAAAAGGGGTGGGTTCTGCACAAACAAGTGGCAATCAAGTGAACAAAGAGTCCAACTCATGCTCCAGGCCTGTGCTGTGTCCCTCCAGAAGCATTTCTCCCAAATGCCTCAGAGCTCAGCCCCCTCTGAGGGGTCTCCACACAGGAGAGAGCTCCACTCCCAACACACAGCAAAACACTGGCATGAACAATTCATTACCATGGCTATTGATTTCTAATTCATTTTTATACCAAAGCGAGCCTGACAGAGGATTCCCAGCCAGGTCCCGTGTTTCTAACCTAAAGTAGTTCAGCAAAACTAAAGTTCCATAGTTTTGCAAGCAGCAAAGTAGAAAGTAATGAAGTTGTGGCTAACTGGAGGAGAACTACACATTGGTGAGAGCACGTACAGGTAGTGCAGCACAGCTACTCTGAAAGGAACCAAACCAATGCAGCAGACATGCAGGGTCTGCTAACTTATGTTAAAACCATGTTTGCTGGTGATTAAATATGTCTACAGAAGATATATTACCATTCTGAATATATTTTCAAGCAGACCAAAAATACCTCATCTATTGGTTATGGTGTGTTATTTTTAACTAATTAAATATCAGGAGGGATTTTACCCCCTCCCTCGCTATAAAAATTGCACTTATTTTCTATTAAACAAAACAAACAAAAAAGAAGATTTCAATTCTATATCCCAGTATATATTCACATGGAAATGGGATCATCTTGCTCTAAGCTTGCAGGAGTAGGTGTAGCAGTCCTTGCTCTCCAGGACTCCCAGCACAGAAAGTCCCACCAGGACAACCCCCTGCTCCCTCTGTGCTCTGGTGACTTCTTCACTGTAGTGCATGGGTTAATTGGGTTTGTGTTGTTTTTTTTTTTTTTTTGTAAGAAAACCTGAGCTTCAAAAGTCTTTAAAAGGACCTGGAATCAAATCTGGCCCATTCTGACCCAAAACAGCTCAGTTCTGCCAGGAACTCCATCCTGTCCTCGTTTCACACAGCTCCTCCTGAGGCCCCGGGGCTCGGACTGAGGCCAGCGAGGTGTCACCGTCATTGTCACCCCCGTCCCTGCAGTCTCTCCTGGCCCAGGAGCCTTTTCCTGCTTCCGAGGGCTCCTCCTTCCCTCCCTTTAGCGCTGCTGCCTCCTGTAGGGCTGTGAAGGGCTCCCCGTGCCAATAAAAAAGTCTCTCTGCAATAAAGCATGACTTCTTGGACACTGGTGATGAGCTTCCTCTTGCAAAGGCTTCTCCAGCTCATAAAATGTCATCGTAATCCAACAGTTTGGAGTGCTGGCGGGTCTTCCAGAGGCGGTAAAGGCGGAAGTCAAAGTAAGTCTCAATCATTTGCTTACCTAGGAGTGAAACCAGGCAGAGGGGTCACACCCTGAAAGGGGCACAGAGGGGTCACACCCTGAAAGGGGCACAGAGGGGTCACACCCTGAAAGGGGCACGAGGGAGAGGTGGCAGCACACAGCAGCACAAACCCCCAGGTTTGTGACACATCCATGGCAAACGCTGACACTGGGCACGTGGAGGGGCCCGTGAGAGCCAAAGATCTTTTCAGATCTCCTCAACCATGAACAGCTCCCTGTAATCCCCTGGCAGGGTTTGTCCCTGGGGGCAGGAACTGAGCACAAAGTCTGTCTCCAGACTCTGAGCTCTCTGCTCTGAGGGCTGAGGGGAGCTGGGGGCTGGAGATGATCAGCCACAGCCTGCATGAGGCACAGGGACTTCAGGGGCTGTAAAACAAGAGCTAACTCTTGTAAAGAAACACTAAAAATAATTAACACTGAAAATTCCAATTTAAAAATACATATTTTTTTTAATAACCAGGCCATCCCTGTCCTGCTGCTGTCTGTGCTGCCAGCAATGAGCTCCCAGCACACACCAGTGCCAGCTGTGCCCCCCAGCCCCTCTGATTGAAGGGCAGCCAGGAGGTGCATTTGAAAACACAAGGGCAAACAACCCTGCACTCAGACAGGGCTCAAGGAGGGGATTTTCACTTGTGAGGCCTGATTAAGATTAGTTTTAGATGACTTTGCAAAGGATTACAAGGGTACACTCTTAGCATGTCCCAGACTGATCAAGGGGATAAATTCAGACGTATTCTTCAGCCCAGCCTCCTGAAAGCTGAGCTGCTCTAATGCCTGCACACAGAACCCACTGCCTGGCCTGCTGAGCTGCCCACAAACCCAGGAATTTCCCTGCAAGCTGCTCCTGGACACATCCCAGCCTGTTTGCTCCTGTGCAGGCACCCCCTGTGTGCAGCTGAACTGATCACGCACAGGGAACTGAACATGAACAGAGCCTGGGCTGCAGGGAGGTGTCCCTGCCCATGGATGGGCTGGAACTGGGGGAGCCTGAAGGTCCCTTCCAACCCAAACCAGTCTGTGACTCTGATTCTGGGAGCTCTGTGACTGATTCTGTGACTGATTCTGTGATTCTGTGAGTTCTGAGACTCTGTGAGCTCTGCACACTTGAGCACCAATGTGCTGAACTCCTGCACATTCCTGAGGGTGAAGGGGAGGCAAGAAAAACCCATCAGTGCTGAGACCAGAGCTGTGGGCAGCAGAGAAGTGCCTACAGCTGAATCCTGCATGGTTTTATTGGCCAAGAACTACAGCAAAGATAAAATAACATGGGTAAATTCAGAATCTGTCACTTGTGAAACTGCTCTGTGAATTACTGACACTGAACAGGAAAAATCCTGTAGAGCTTCTTGAAATATCTTGAGCTACAGAAAAAAAGGGAAAATGGCCAGCAGACTGAGCTGTAGAATGGCCCTGATGGGCCACATCCCCATTGTTTACTGACATAATTCCCTTGGTGCCAGTGGTTTGAGCTCTGGAGAAGAGACCCCAGCACACCTGGCTACAGAAAAGGTTCTGCTCCATGTGCATTTCCCTCACAGACTCCTCATGCCCTAATAATGATGGGATCTCCTACACCCAGCCTGGAAAGCTCTCTCCTCATCTGCATTGCCAGGACCCTGGGAGAGGCCTCAGGCACAACAAACAGGGCATCTGAAATGTGAACAGATGCAGGAACTGCAAGGGGAAAGCCAGGGGCAGCAGCTGAGCTACACAAGGTGGTTACAAGCAAAACAAAGACCATGGCAGGACTTAAGGGAGTCAAAACTGCTTTTTCATGGAGATGCCCCCCAAAGGAGGCAGACTGGATAGCAAGGGGTGTCTGTGTGTCTTTGCACACGAAATTATTTACCTTGAGCTGATAGTTCAAGTGGAGACTCAAAGGCAACCCTATAAGGATTCATTAAGTTTTTCAGATTCTGAAATAGCTGAAAGGAAAACATACCAGAGTTAAGAGCTGAAAACAGTGATGATCCTGAGCACCCAGAATTGCCCATCTTTGTTCTGGAAAACCTTCCACCCATGTCCTTTAAAACATCTATCTCACCAGTAAATAAACAAACCAAGTGCTTTGAACTGCTCCTCTCCTCAAAGGTTTCATTATTTGTCCTGCACATCACTAATCCCTCCTCCCCTGCCCCACAATCCAGAGGGTTCTCCCACTCACAGCTCCCACAGACAGGCCAGCAGCACCTTCCCAGCCAGCACAAGAGGCAGGTTTGGAGCTCCCAGTGTGACATCCCAGGGCTGACCCACAGGCTCCTACCTTCTCCCCATTGGGGTTTCCAAGAACATAGCAGCCCATGATGTGGATGATATTTGGTTCAGGATTGACTTTACTCATCAGCCTGCTCAACCTCTTCCAGAAGCTGGAAAAAACAGAACACATCATTAAAAAAAAACTTTTAAAAAAATCCCTCCTCATAGGCACGATTAATGCCAAGGATGTGTGTAACAGCACTCAGGCAGGGGCCAAGGTTTGTACCCTGGGCAGGAAACTACTCAGGAAGGGCCATTGGAGCCCAGACAAGGAAGAACAGGAGCAGAGTCAGGGCCTGAGGAGCAGGTCCAAGTCATGTGGCAGAGAAGGAGGAGCAGCCCACAGAGCCAAGGGAGCTCCAAGGTGAGGAGAAGGGAGCAGAGTCCCCCAGGAGTGCTCTGCAGTGACACTTTCACCAAGCATCCCCTCCAGCTTCCCCTCTCCCGTTTCTATCAACAACTGCCCTTTCTGAACACGAGGCTTATCAGTGCACTGGTTCATTTCCAGGCCATGAAATCAGCAGGAACAGCTGCAGAGATTGTTCTGAGTGAGACAATACAGCCCAGGCAGCTCCATGTCAGCCTGTGCTTGGTGCTGCTCACAGTGCAGTGACTGTGACATTTGGTGCCTGAGGGATGTGAAACACAACCCCCTCCCCTGGGCAGAGGGCTGGAGCAACTTTGGGGGCTCTAAAGCCCAGAAATTCCTCCCTGGGTGCTCCAACCAGACTGCAGCCTCAGCTTCCCCCAGCACTGCCTCCCAGAACACACAGGCTGGATGGAGACATTCACTTCCAAGCTCCCCAACTTTCAGCTGTGTGTTCTCAGCTTTCTGCAGATCCCTGATTTATCAGCTTGGGAGCAGCTATGCCTGGGATGTGCTCAGAATCCTGGATGTGCACACGTGCTGGAGAATTCCACCGCCAGTGTTTGTGCCAGGGCACGAGATTGCTGAGCAGATGTTGATTTTAATGCTCAGTTCTCATGCCAACACAAAGTTGTGTAGGAACAGGTTGGTGTACATCCTCCCCCCACAGCCAGGCACTGTTAGCCAAGCAAGTTTGAGCCAGCACAAGCGAGTAGGCAGCAAAACAGGCAAAGCTTTACTCTCTGCAAGGAGCAGCAAAATTGCTCAGCACTCCCAGCTGAAGGCTGGCATGCTAGTGAAAAGCCTCCTCAGTAACAGACTGGACTTTGAGCAGGCTTTGCAGAGACAAATTCCATTTCCCCCTGGCCAGAGTCAGCTGTGGGGGAACACCCTGGATTTCTGCCACAGCCACAGCTTAGCAATGGTATCACAGCACCACAGGCTCGAGGTGCATGTTCTGATTTCTGGTCAGCAAGGCTGTTTTCAGTAGAAGAAATATCTTTTTATCCCTCCTTTTTGACAGTCTCTATGCACAGAGACACTAAACACATTTAAGAATAAATCTCCTGGTGACAGGGCTGCAGCACTCCAGGGATGAGCTCAGCTCTGCCACCTTTGCTGTCACCCTGAATGAGCTGTGAGCTGCTGTTCAGTGCCTCCTCAGCCTCCTCATCCCCTGACCAAGCCACCCCAGCTCCCTTCACTTCTCCTCCACCACGTGCTGCAAACATTGAGCAAATCCAGCAGAGAAACACCATGAACACAGCACAGCCACTCACAGGATCAGATCTTCCTCCTTCTCCACTTTGGCGAAAGTGGCGACTTTGTTCTTTAACAAGTATAAGTGCCCGGGGCCTCCCTGCAAGAGACAGACAGACAGACAGATGGAAACCCCTTTGTACAGACCCTGGATGCGTTTCCTGTCCTGCCCAGCCATTCCCAGAAGTGCCACAAGGGAGCAGGGCAGCCCAGCAGTGCAGACACATCCACACACGGGCAGTGTGCTGGGGGCTGCATTCCCTGGTTTTTGCTGCTCCGTGCCCACATCACTCTAGAAAGGCACAAAAATAGGTTTAAAACGCCACTGTGGGTGGCTGGAGAGTAACAGGGAAGACAAGAAAGTCGCTGTCACTGGGGGATGCTGGGGGTGGGCAGAGGAGCAGCTGAGCACAGCAGGGGCTGCAGCAGGGCTGGCACTGCACAGGAGCTGCACTGGGGCAGCAGGAGCACGAACAGACTGACACAGCAGCAGCAACATCAACAGGCACAATCTCAGGTCAGTGTGCAGCAAAGCTGCTCCTCTGCAGCTCAGGGAGCTAAGTCAGGTCACCCTTCCCACTTCTCGTGGCACAGCTGCTGGGGAAGCCACAGCTGACACAGGAACAGCAAACTTGGGAAGGAAATCCCCAGCACCCCCCAAATCCAGCAGGGCCTGGCCTGTCCCAGCCACAGCTCCAGCCTGACTCTGCTTCTGCATCCTCTGGCTCCCAGCTGAGCCACAACCACTGTCACTGTCACACTGAAACTGGATGGAAACCATAACCATGACACTGCAAGTGCTTCTTCCTTCTCTGAAACCCTTTCTAGGTCAGTGCTGATGCTGGTTTGTTTGGGGTTCCTTGAGAGAATCAGCCCAGCTCCTGACTTGGCCTCACTAAATCAGATTTGATTTCCTGCTGTCTCAGCAACTTGGGATTGCTCCATGTCTGGGAAATGGGAAGTGAAAGCTGTGCCTTGGCAGTGACTTTAATGGAAGCTGACTTTGGAATATTGGTTCCTCTATGTCACTTTCCCCACAGAAAATGACAAATTTGTAACAAACCACCCAAGTGCTTAACAACTTTCATGTACCTGGCAAAATATCAGCATCTTCCAGATTTTGCAGCCTTTCCGATAAATGTTCAGCTTCTTCTCTATTTCCTCTGCAAAAAAAAAAAAAAAAAACCCCAACCAAACAAAACATGTTGGAAAAGATGAACCATGGACAAAGGTCAAAATTAATCTCAATTCTTTACACTTAGTCCTGAGGGCAGGAAGCTGAGATGGGGGTGCTCAGAACATGCCAAGGATGCTGTGGGAGCAGGGAATGTCAGCAGGTGACAGAGAAAGGATGGAACAGCAGCAGACACTGCTCTGCAGTGACCACAGCTCTGGAGCAGCCCCAGCCCTCCTGGCCTCTGTCACTGCTCCCACTCCCCACCACAGGTACAATGAACAGGCAGCTGCTGCCCTGTGCCTCGGTTTCCCTGCTGCAGACCATGAGTTTAGCACACAAAACAGGTCCAAGTGAATGTTTATTGCTGCAGCCCATCCAAGAGCAGCCAGCTGGCTGTCAGGGGTCACTGGGGTGACAAAAACAACTCTCTGAGTGGCAGCTGAAGCACAGGGCAGCTAAGTGACTTAAATATTGATGGTTACATTTGCAATGGGCAGGAGATAGAAAAGGAGGCAACACTGACATACCCAGGATGTCATCAAAGGTGGCGTGTTCATGGTCCTGGAAACCAAGAGAGAAGACATGTAAAGGCTCACTGTCACTCCACCAGCTCCCTAACAACCACACAATCCATTCCAAGGATGCTTTAAGAGCACATTTACACCAACTGATGGCTGCTGGTCACAGCACCAGTAACCCTCACCCCAAACCACATCTCAGCACAGAAGCTGACCAGTCCATGAAGATCAAATCCACCCAAAGCTTGCAGCTGAAGCCTGCAGAGACACCCAAAGCACAGACTGTCCCTCAGATGCAGTCAACATCAGCAATGCCTGCTTGCCTGTGTTTTGCAGCCACTCTGGCTCTACCCCTGCCCAAGCTGGCTGACAAACAGCTGCACTCCCAGCACAGCTGCCCCTGCCACAGCAGGGTCAGCAGGAGCACTGAACAACCCTCCAAGGAGAGAGACAAGAGCAGCAAGGCTAAACCCCAGCAGCACAGCCTGCTGCACAAGGCAGTGCCCTTGCTGGGCTCCCACTCCCACCCTCCCTTGCAAATTAAATCATTAGAAGAAGAAACCCATGACTCCTCACTGCTGTATCTGACCCCTGCTCAGGCCAGACTCCCAGGGAAAAGCCAGAGTTAAATTAATGACTGACAGGGATGTCCCACTGCCCATGGGGAGATGGGGTTGGTGTTTCACTGCTGAGCTCTGAGTGCTGCTCATGCCAAGGATGAGCATAAGGAGGAGCCCTAAGCCTGGCAATGCCTGCCCTGCCTTCCCTTGGCAATCCTCCCACACAGCCTGGCTGGGCTGCAGAGCCCAGAGCCCACATGTGCCATTTCCACCCCACCTGGCTGTTCCACCTAGACCTTGAGCCCCCACAAAGCTCCCCCAGACCCCAAAGCTGGGCTCAGCACACCTGACAGCTTTTCCAAATCACATCAGCATTTTGGAGTCACCCTAACAGGAACTAGGGAAATAAAAGTGTCTGTATGACTCATGCTATCATCACAGCAGAAGGGATTTACTCACATAGAGGATGGGGATGATGGAGGGGTCGTCCCTGCGGATGATTGTTGGGACATACTCAGCTTTGGGCACCTTGGAAGAGATGAGCTGCAAAGGGGAACAAAGGTGCAACAGCATGAGGAGAAGGCAGCAGAGTCTGGCCAGAAGCACAAAGGCCATAAACCCTGCTCAGCTGTCTCAGTGTGACTCGAGGGGCAGCTAACCCAGTTTATCCACATGCCAGGGGAAGGTTTCCAGCCCAGAGCACCCCCTGAGTCCACATGAGCACACAGCTCTGCCCTCAGCTGCACTGGGCCCAGAACAGGCTGGAAAGGGGACACCGGAGTGCACAGAGGATGGAGCAGCTTGTGCACCACCATGGATGGCTGTATCCTGTCACTGTGATATTTTCTGAAAGATCCCTTCACCAGGATTTCTTCTTCTAGGAAACTGAGAAGCCTCAGAGAAAAATGTAAATAATAATTATCCGATTTGCTTCTCCTGAGTTTGGCTGCTTTGGAATGTGGTCTGGACATTGTTTACCAACAGGTGCATGTTTGATTGGTTTCATGTAAATTGTTTTTGTGACTTAATGACCAACCACCATCAGCTGTGTTGGACTCTGAGGAGTCAGTCACAAGTTTTTATTATTTTTTTCTTGTTAAACCTTCTGTCTGTATCCTTCTCTTTCTTTAGTATAGTTTTAGTATAATATAGTATACCATAACATAATCATCTGGCCCTGCACCAGGCACAGCAGGCACAGGGCTGCAGGTTTCAGACAGTGCTGACAACTCTGGCTGAAGCCTCAGCTGGCACCAGCAGCACCAGAGCCTGAACTCTGTGTGATTCCAGGTCCCTCAGTTCCAGTGTGGGAGCAGAGCTGGCAGTGGTGCTCAGCTCTCTGTTTTCAGGGTTAACAAGCCTCAGGCTGACTTGGTTCTGTGTTGGTGTCATGTGGCATTCACATTCTCTGAAAAAATTCCTTCACCCAGGACTTTTCTCCTGGTAAGCCTCAGAGAAAAGGAAAACAATTCTTATCTCATTTGCTTCTCCTGTGTTGTGCTCATGTGCAATGTGTTTGGAGATTGTTTACCCACAGGTGATTGTTCCATTGCATTCTGCTGGGAGTTGTTTTCACAATTTGGCCAATCAGGGCCAAGCTGTGTCAGGACTCTGGAGAGAGTCAGAAGTTTTCACTGTTATCTTTTTAGCATTCTGTAAGTATCCTTTCTGTATATCTTGGTATAGTTAGTATAGTGTTCTTTAATATAATATAGCATAATAAAGTAATAAATTAGCCTTGTGAGAACATGGAGTCAGATGCATCATTCCTGCCTTCATTGGGGCATTCCCTGCAAATACAATGGTGTCAGTCCTGCTCTGAGCTGGATTACAGATCCCTCCTTCTAGTTTTATTTCAATGCACTACCTGATCTGAGCCTGTGTCAAGTCTTGGTTCATCTCTGAGTGACCCTCACAGACCCCTGAGGCTGTGCCTATACAACAGACTTCCCATGAAGATCCTGAACTCAGCAGCACTGAAAGGACACGCAGAGCATGAGCTGGAAACACTCACCATTATTTTTGGTGGAATAAAGTCTTCTCCGTCACATGCCATGGCTTCAAGTTCCTTTTCTGCTTCCCAGTTCAAGTCAAAGTCACCATCCAGAGTCCCGCAGGAATCCTGAAGGTCATGGCCTGCCAGAACACAGCAGGGAGCATTACAAGGGCAGAACAGCCTTCCCCACTCCATCCTGCCTTGGCAGCTTCCTCACAAGAGGTGCCACGACACTCGTGCTCTCTTGTCACCACAGAGTGACAGACACCACTCTGGGGCTGGTGCCTTCAAACAGACAAACATGTAACAAATGAAGAGTGCACAGAGAGCTCACGTCACGTGTCACAGAACTTCAGCACTCTCGCAGTCACCAAGCTTGGTTTTCAAATGCTAAGTCACAACAGTCACCCTGTCACTCCAGAAATGGGGAAGGAGACAGAACACAGACAGACTCTACACTTCAGCACTGCCAGGCTGATAAGCAGAAGTCCAAAGACTTCAAAGCTGGTCTCCTTGTAGTAATTACTGCTCTGACTACATCTTTTCAGGGATCATAAAGAAAATCTGACTTGTGGGTCAGACTGATCCTGGCAGAGAAGTCTTAGAGCGTGCGTGAGGACAGCTGCAACAAACACAGTCATATTGCAACAGTAGACTTGAACTTGTTCTCCAAATCGACCTTACCTGTTGGCCTTCAATGCCTCCTGGGGAAAAAAACATCTGGAAGGAATATAATTGACCATTAAAGGTTAAAAACAGAGATGGTTGCTGGACTGAGGAAAGAGAACCGAGGCGCCGCTGTTTGTGCCTTTGGGGACGTCCGAGTGTCGCTGGGCAGTGCCTGGAGCCTGTGTCAACCACGGCTTTCCCATGGCTTTCCATGGCTTTCCCATGGCTTTTCCATCTGCCTCCGGGCAGCTGAGGGAGCAGGGAGGAGTCAGACTGCCACACAACAGGGTCATGTTGTGAACCTGGCCTTTGATACACCTCCCCTTGCAACCTGGGTCTTCTACAGCTAGCAGGGCCAGATCTCGTGCTTACCTGGTAGATCAGGTCATTTCATTAGTGAAATTCACTTCAACATGGGCAAACTCATATCCACCAAGCTCCTGCCTACAGGCTTGCAATAAAATCTGTGTAAAACAGCCACTCCCTTTATAAGAATACAGATGCTGGCATTCCTTCCTGTAAATGAACACAACAGCATCTCAGTCCCCTCAAGCAGAACATGGCAGCATTACTGGGGATTCCCAGAGGGATTCCTGGCAGCCCAAATGAAGATCAGATTGCCCCAAGCTATCACCTGTGCAGGAAATCAAAGCTCCATCTCATCAGCTCCGTTCTTGAGCTATTCCAGGCTAGGAAAGAGCTCAGAAGGGGCTCCTGCATGGGAAGCCACGTTAGCCCCACTATGGTGAAGGCAGCCTTGGACTGCTGAGTTTCCAGAGAGGTTGTTTTGGTGCCAAGAGGATAAGGGATGATGGGAACAGAGTAAGAGAGTTGTACCACTGGGTACCCTTTGGCAACTGCTCAATAATCTGAGGTTGGATGAGTGGTGCTCTACAAATAAATACAGGTACACACAGATGAACAGGTACATACACCTGGAGCGTTACCTGCTCCGATCTCAGGAAACTAAAAAAGGATCACAGACAGGACAGAGGGCACAGAGGAGTTACTCCAGTGGGACTCCAGCCAACAACTGCTGGAGGGTTTGCCCACAGGAGGAAGCTCAAAGGACTCAGAACTCACTTTCTCGAGAGTCATGGAAGGAATCAGCTTTGATGGGAGTCGGGTCACTCCAGGACCTGCTGAAGCTCCTCTCACGCCGTTCGGCAAATGCTAAAGGATAAAACCAGAGCACGACATTAACAGATCCCAAAGCACCTCTGCTGCTGCCAGCAAACAAATCATCCAGCAGATTGCCACCAAAGCCACACATCACAGACTCCCTTGGGCTGCTCCTTCCATTTGCCAAACGTGAGTCCTTTCCACACAGCAGAGACAAGTGCCCACTTGTGCACAGGATGGGACATGGAACACAGAAAAAGGACAACACTTGATGGTCTCTCCTCAAATGCACACAGCTCAAACCTCAATTTAACCAAGGCCAGTCCAGTGTCCCAGTGTAAGTGCTCAGATTCCAAGGCCTCACAGAATTATGCACTGCAACACCTGCATGGCCAGAAGGCAGCTGTAGTGCTCCAGTAACTTCTCCCTTCATGTTCTACTGGCATCCCAGTCAGAGCTGGACCAAACAGCAGGGAGGGGATGTCTCTGGAAAGCTCACGCTTTCTACATTTTGTTGCAAAAGAGGAAATCCTTCAGCCTTTGCTCGCCTGCACTCTTGTGAGCACTACTCATGGCTTTTTTTCCTCCCAGGGAGTGCTGTATTGTTTGCACTGGCATTTCCCAAGCACAAACCAAGCTTGGCTCAGACGGCCGCACCGCAGGCAAATTCCTGGGAACTGGCAACCACCGTGTCTGACTTGGCAAGCCCATGTGAGAGCCATTATGCCAGGATTAACAGCCACTTATGGGCACTAATACCTATTTCTGGTGGCAGACAGAGTGGGCAGCAGGGAATTGAGTAACAGCAGCACAGGAATTCACTGCAGATCAGCATCACAAGAGCAGCCTGTCCCCTGCTGAAGTGTGGCCAGGGTGGGTGTCTGGGGAGACAAATGATGTCTTCAGCTCTTCAGGTGATCCCCATCCTCAGCTTTCAGACAAACCCAGGCATTTAGCTACTGTGCACAGAAAGAAAGCTTTGAAAACATGACCCAAGAGTTCCTCAGGCAGAGCCAAGCCTGAGTTTCACAGAGGTAAGCCCTGTCCACGTCAGGGAGTGCTAACTCAGATGCCAGTGAAGACTCTGGAAAGGGCAAAGCTCTTTGCTGATCATTTCCCACAGCACATGAGAAAGGAAAGAATGCAAATTGAACTCAGCAATGCTTTGCTGTGGGGACTCTGTACATGATGCCTGGCCAGGGAGGTTGGGAAGAACAAGATGCTTTCTCTTCTGGAGCAATCCTCAGCTCCCAGGAGCAGGTTACACCACTTCCACAGCACTAAGGGAGTTGCTCAACCAAGTTCTGGAGGATTATTGCCTTCACCAGGGAAAGGGAACTGCAATTTTGCAGGCCTAAGAGGTGATTTCTTCCTCAGTGAGGCATAACATTCCCTGATTTGCCCCTTGCTCCAATCTCTTCTCTGATCCTCTTCTTTCTTCCTTCCACCATCATCTCAGTTCCCCCAGGCAACTCTCCCCCAGGGCCAGCTGTGGAGATGACAGTGGGACAGGGCAGGAGGGGACAGCCAGCAGTCTGTGTGGCACATGGAGCCACAGCTGGTCACAGCTGCAGAGAGAGGCCGGGCAGCTCTGCTGAACTCCCAGCTTGGGTTCTCCTCACTGGCCTCCACCCCAGTGATCACCAAAATCCACACAGGGGACAAGGATGCTGCAGCTTTCCTTCCATGCCTTGCACCTGAGATGTCCCACAGCCACAGCAAGGGTCCTTGGGAACAGCCCCCAGGCTGCTGCAGGCATCCACATGTCCTGGACACTCACAACCACCTGGCCTTCTTGTTTGTAGGGTAAAATGGCACCAACAGGTCAATTCCTCTCTCCAGCCCAAAGCCAGGTCTTTCAACCCACATCTGCATGTGACAGAATTCCCACAAAGCCCACAAGCTCCTCACAGCCACACTTCCAGTGCTCACTTACTTTGTGCTTTAACCCTTCGGCTCCCCACCATGCGGAGGTGCTTCCGAAAATTCCTGCAAGAAAGGCCAAACACAACCTTTGAGAAAGGAGACAAGAAGCAACACCTGGGCCCAGCAGGACTGTGAAAACAGGGAGGAAGAAAAGAAAATAAAATGGGGATGATGGTCTATTTCCCTCTGGGCATTCCAAAGCGGGAGACCAGGTCCCCAGCCTGCAGTGGTTTAGTGCTGGGATGGAGATGTTCATTGAGTGGGGCTGTTCTGAGCTCCCTGGGCTGCTGGTACAGGGCAAGTGGGGTCCCACAGGGCAGCCCTCTGCTCATGGCTGCTTTCCCTTTTCTCTGGTTGAGCTTCACCTGTGCTGGATTTGCTGAGGACACCAGTGCTGGCAGTGCTCCCTCTTTTCCTGGTGCAGTAACTGCTCCCCTCTCTCCAGCACAATGTGGGGGGCCCAGCTCGGCACACTGGGGGCTGTGCTCATTTCCAAACACAGCTCCTAAAACCCCTCCTGTGCTGTTGGTAACCATGCAGCTCGTGCTGCTCTCCAGGCACAGCTGGGGAGGACCAAAGCACGTTCTCCCTCCTTGCACAGCAGAGTTCAGTGATGCTGCCTGTCCCCATGGGCCTGTTCTCCTCATGTGCTGCCCTGCCCTGGCCTCACAGGCAGGTCCAGAGGGGCTGCAGAGCACACAGCTGCAGGGGAAAGCCTTGGGGAGCAGCTACACTCCAGCAGAGCACACAGCTGCAGGGGAAAGCCCTGGGGAGCAGCTACACCCCAGCAGAGCACACAGCTCCAGGGGAAAGCCCTGGGGAGCAGCTACACCCCAGAGCCAGCTCTGTGTGAAACAGAATGTCCTGGCCACTCCTCAGAGGCCATGGCCAAGGGACTCTGTCCAGCTTCTCCAAGTGCAAGGGACCAGTTTCTCTCAGTTTCTCATCACTCACGAGGCAGGAACAGGACAGGAACAAACAGGACACCAGAAGAGACAGGGAGAAGCAGCATCAAGAGTAGTGTCACCTCTCTATGAACCCTTTATAGTGACTGTGGCTTCACCTCACAGTGCAGCCCCATGCACTGGGCACCCTGCAGTGGGGGAGCCTTCCTGGATTCCTTGTGGCCCCCAACACACAGGGCAAACACCAGGCAACAGAGACCACAGCTGGTGAAAGGGGTAAGTCACACGTTGTCTGGCTCACACACAGGTTAGTGGGATGAGTAAGGACATGGTACAACCATGCAGATGCTTTAGCAAACTGACTGGAACAAAAGACACTTCCAGCACTGACACGAAATTGTTCAAAGGAACTCGGATCCATCTGCTCCTGTCCAGGAGATCCACACAAACACAGTGCTCATGGAGAGCACTGCACCCACGTCACCTCCTGCACTTCCCCTCCTTGGCCTGGGAGCCCTTGTTGTCATCAGGCTCCAAATTCAGCAAGAAGCAAAACCAGCAGCTGGGAGCAGCATTGTTCCATGCCAAACTTCTGTCTACACTTGGGCTATTAATGTTTCCCAAAGATTTATTTTGTCTCTACTTGGGTACATAAAGATTCACTGCTGTGGATGAGACAAGTGCCCCTTTAGGCACATCCCTGGCCTGGCTTTGTACAAAGCCTTCTAGGGTGCACCACCACTTACAGGGCATTCAACTAAAATCCAAATAAATACAATATTTTAAAGGAACCAGGGCTGTTCTTTACACAAAGAAGTCTCAGACATATGTTATATGGAAACCTTTATGGTCTGTTGTGAGCCTGAGATCATAGCAAACACTGAGCACCACTGTTAATTGCCCAAGGCCACTGTCACATCCTTTGGGCTTTTGGCATTTTGGAGTAAAACCCACTTTTCTTTTAAATGCTCAGCTGTCCTCTCCACAGAGGAGTTTCTTCAGACCCTGGGGGAAGAGGGGTAAAGCAGCCTTTGCCATAGAAGAAGGTTGCTCCCAGCTGCCTGGACAGCTTGGGCTCTCCCTTGACAGACCTAAATACATCTCCTAAACTCTGCTGAGAGCAGCTCCAAGGAGAATCCAGCTGTTCAAGGTTAACCACTGCACTAAACACTCACAGAATGGGACAAAGGCCTTTTGCTCCATCTATTTTCTTCTAGAAAAAACAGCCCTTTGGAAAAGAAGTGCAAGTCTGGGACTTCCTCCTAATGTGGCCATGCTGGGAACATCTAGATCTTTCTGAGGGCTTCTTGCAGCTGCCTGGCTCCTCAGGCTCCTCTGTGCCTGCATGTCAGCATGAGAGCCCCTGGGAAAGCTGCAAACAGCTCTGTGAGCAGTGGGGCTCCCCAAACCTGCCCAGGAACCCTGTGACACTTGATCCCTTGCAAGATCCCTTCACCCATCATGACACAACCAGCATCCCTCACGTTTCAGTGATGAAATCTCCTTACCACTCCCTTTTCTGAACAGCTCTGCTCCAGTGTGCCTCACGGTCTGCATGGCCCCATGGCACCTCCAGGGCATCCATCCCAGCCAGAGGGGCTCCAAGGCACTGCAGTCCCTCTCCACCCTGCAGCTCTGCCTGCAGTGGGGCACCCCGCTCTGCCCAGGAGCTTTTCCCTGCCCAAACTCCTGGCAGCACCTCTCAGTCCCCTCTCAGGCTGCTCCTGCAGTGGGCACAGCTCTGGGCATCCCTCACTCCACAGGCAGCATCCCTGTGGCCACACCACACATCCCAGCCTCCCTGGACACCAGCCAGCACTGAGGGGGCTGTGTGAGAACAGCTGAACCCTGAAACACCACCAAGGGCTGCACAGCAAACACCAAACCCACAGTGGGGTTCTCCTCACTCCCTGCAGGGCAGGGCTGAGCTCTGCCAGCAATCCCTGCACCAGAGCCCCTCCTCTGCTGTCACCTCCTCTCTGGGACAGGCAGGCACAGCCAGGCTCCCTGCACTGTGCTCAGCAGGAGCAGGGACACGGCTCAGGTCAGTCCATCCTCCCTCCTGACCACACAGCCCCACCAAGGCTCACAGCTGCTCCTCTACTCACAAACCATTTCCCAACCAAGACTTACCTCTGCCTAACAAACTCTGAGAAATCTCTCTTTTTAAAGATACACTGTCTGTTTCGAGTGTCTTTAGTTTGGATTTTTATTTCTCTTTGTTATTGATGAAAACAACCTCACCACTCTGAAGTTGCTATAAAAAATATTGCCTGGCAATTTCTCATTTAAGAAAATCTGATGTTTTTCTCCCACTTGGTTTTGAACAGTGCTGAAGTGATCATGGTAGTTTTAAACCAATTACACAGATACTGTGTTATCCTTTATAGTAGGCTGCCACAACTCTGGGCACATTTAAAAAACCAAACCAGTTCTGATTCCTACTGTGAGTAAATGATGTGCCATAGGAAGTCTGCAGAAGGAAACCAGGCCTTTCTGTAATACCTGGACAAGGAATCAGTCCCCATCCACTTTTATTTCCTTTCTATTATAGAAAAAAAAAAGACTTAAAAATAGACTTCTGGTCACTAGAGATGTCAGTTTTGCCTAGGTCTCAGATTTTTGAGGTGCATTTGTACATGCAGTAACAGCACATACAGTATTCATCTAACCTCAAACAAATTCCTGCCTGTGGCAAGGGAGCTGGAACTAGATCATAATTTAGGTTTCTTCCAATCCAAACCATTCTGTGATGATACAAAATTCCAAGTTGGCATGGGGAAATTGCATCTTTAATTTTTTAAGTATGTATTTTTCTGCCTGAGGCACAGATCATGTGGAATGCTAAAAGCAACTTGACAGTGTTCTTTAAGAAGAGGGAGATCAGCTATCCCTGAGCATCATTCACCTGCACAGCTCCAGCAGAGGCACTGCCAGTGTCCCCAGGACAGCACAGAGACAGGGACAGCCACAGTCAATGGCACCAGGGCTCAGCAGTGACCCCAAGGGCCCATGCAACAGCAGGTCACAGCTGTGGGGACGGGCCCTACCTCTGGATAAGAGCTGCAGAATCATTCTCTCGTTTCCGTCTCTTCCTCTCTGCGTAGCCCCTGAACGCCCTGGGGAACCACGGCAAGCCATTAACCAGGTCCAGCTGGGAGGGGACAAGGGACACACAGAGGGAGCTCTGGGCAGACAACAGAGGCTGAGCTGCCCAGGGGGCTGGGCAGCACCACGTGTGGGTCAGGGCACTCAGAACACAGCTCCTCACCCACCTGGGCTGCTCCTCAAACGTGGCCCAAAGGAGCACCCACCATCCCTGGGCTGCTCCTCAATCAGAACGTGGCCCAAAGGAGGAACCACCATCTCTGGCTGCTCCTCAAACATCAGAACCCAAAGGAGGAACCACCATCCCTGGGCTGCTCCTCAAACATGGCCCAAAGGAGCACCCACCATCCCTGGGCTGCTCCTCAATCAGAACGTGGCCCAAAGGAGGAACCATCATCCCAGGGGTGCCCCTCAAGCATGGCCCAAAGAAGCAACCACCATCCCTGGGCTGCTCCTCAAACAGGAGAAGGTGGCCCAAAGGAGGAACCACCATCCCTGGGCTGCTCCTCAAACATGGCCCAAAGGAGCACCCACCATCCTTGGGCTGCACCTCAATCAGAACGTGGCCCAAAGGAGGAACCACCATCTCTGGGCTGCTCCTCAAACATCAGAACCCAAAGGAGGAACCACCATCCCTGGGGTGCCCCTCAAATATGGCCCAAGGGAGCAACCACCATCCCTGGGCTGCTCCTCAAACATCAGAACGTGGCCCAAAAGAGCACCCACTATCCCTGGGCTGCTCCTCAAACATGGCCCAAAGGAACACCCACCAGCCCTGCTCTGCAGAAAGGACCTGGGAGCTGCAGCCACACCCTCTCTGCACACCAGCATTGAGAGGAACTCCTCTCCACTTCCAAGTGTGCCAGTGCCCAAGGGCTGCACTCAGAGGATGAGGATGGTTTGGTGGGATCCATGTAGGCCCACCAGGTGTAGCCACCTAACCTCCAGCCAGCTGACAGAGCCCCTAGCACAGGGAAAGCACGAGTGAATATGATGGACAGGAGAGGAGAGTTTAGCTAGGACACCAACAGACAAGGAAATAAAATAAAATAAGATTATACTTACGAGATGCTAGAGATTCCAGGAGATGCAGAGAAAAAGAGAGAAAAGAGGAATTTATTAGTGCTCAGCCCCAGCCAGCGTTCTAAGGGAATTCTCACTCCAGAAGGAATATATCTTGTTAGGTGGAAGGAAATTGCTTTTTAAATTAAACATTTCTCAGTGGTGAGACTCCTCCTTGACTGAGCTTAATCCTCCCTGGGGCAGGGCTGACATGTGGCTTGGATGCAAAGTGAGCTCCACACAGACCCAGAGGATGTGCAGATGTACAAGAGCTGAGTGTGGCCTGTCAGGCTGCAGAACCACGAGCTCCTGGAGCAGGGAGAGCTGCTCCCACCATGGCAAACACTGCTGAAGCTGGCTCGTGCTGCTGCTCCATGAAGGGAGAGAGAACAGCGGGTTGAAAACAATGGAACAGAGGCCAAGGGCACCTGGAGAGCCACCCCAGCACTTTGGGGACTTCTGGAGGATTTTCTGTGTCACTTCCAGAGGCAGCACAGAAGCCCAGAAATGTTAACCAAGGAGCCACATCTATCAAGGGACTTGTGCTCCTCCATGGTTCCCTCAGGGCACCATTCCCCAAACCAACCCCACGATGGCCTCCAAGCCTTGCAAGCCCAGCCATGGCCCATCATCCTGCAACAAATCTGCCCAGAAAATACAAATTCAGACAGCAAAGGCTGTGTCCAAATGTGCTGATTTTGCTGATGGTTTGTGGGTAAGATCAGAACTGTGATATACCATTGATTGTTATCAGACAATATCTTTTAAATGTTTTTTTCTGGGGGATGCAGCTACCCCACTCCTGAACTCCAGATCCAGCCCTCCCTGCATGCATCCTTCCAGCTCTGGTCCAGTCTGGGTTATCCCAAGAGAAATAACCAGCCTCTTTTCAGGATTTGGGGAGAGAAAGGAAAGAAATGTCAGAGAAACAAGAGTACAAAAAGGACACAAGATTAGACAAGAAGAAACAGAGCCAGAGGGCTGAGGGTGTCCCAGACATTGGAAGAAACACACAGGAAAAGGTGACAAGGCTAGGGAAGAGCCTTGGAAGGCAGAAGAGCATCTTGTTTTCCTCTCTGCTCACCCTGGTTTTCCAGTCAGGTGGGAAATACTCGAAAGCAGGGAGGCAGCAGTCCCTGGCAAGCTGGCACAACCTGGGGAGGAGGCTTCCCTCACTCTCCTGAGCCCTTTGAGAGCTGCCTCCTCCCAAACTCAGCACCCATGAGCTGCATGGAGTGTGGAGGGAGAGGCTCCTCCTAACTCACACCCCTGCACACTTTGCAGGCATTTTACTGACACTTTTTCACACACACAGAGCTGCAGGGCTTCCTTACCCCAGAGGAAGGCACTTCTGGGGAGTGAGGGATGCAGGGCAAGCCTGGAACACCCTTCCCTTGGGGAGTGAGTGCAGCAGCAGCTGGTGGAGGGTCTCAGGGGGTGAGCCACAGGAGCCTTGCTCTGAGAGGCAGCCAGGCACAGTGTCACAGACAAAATCAGGGAACAGAGGAGAGCAGGGTACCCGAGGAGGTAAAGAAGGTAAAACCAAATGAGAGCAGTAGAGAAGAATAGTAAGTAGGAAAGAAAATTAACAAGAGACAAGTTTCTCTCTTATCCCTGAACAGTGATGCCAAACATACAACTCCTGCTCCAGGCTCTGAGTTTTGAGCATGTCTAGACCCTGAGACACAGAACAAAAGGCACAGCAGAGGTTGCACTTACGCTTGCATAGTTGTGGTAGCAGTGTGAAAACTGAAGAGGTTCTCCTTTGGGAACCAGGTTCGTATGGGGACATCATCTGCAAGAGAGAGAGAGCCTGAGCAGCCAGCAGGCACAGACACCCCTCAGACAGCCACATTTCCTCCCCAAGCTCCTTCTCTCAGGGCTTTCCTTCAGCATCCTGCCCTGGCTGAACAGTTCAAGTCTCATCCTCCTCATGTAATTGCACACTGCCTCTGAGTGTTCTGTAAATTCCTGCTAAGCCTGTCTATCAGGCTACTAAGTGAAGAATAAAAGCTCTATCTTAAGCATTGGAGATTAGAATAATCCAGGAATTACAGAACTGACATTTGAACTAGGAAAAAAAAAAACAGGGAAAAGAAACATTTTTCATTAAAGGCATTTTCCTGTCTCTGCCTTTTCCCTTATATCATTGATTTAAACTGTCCCATTCCTCCAGTTCTGATACAGCACTGTAGAAGATGAAAAGCATTTACCTTCCACTCAGAACAGTAACCCTGAAATATCATCTCTTTTTCTGCCACTGAAGTTTCAATAAACCCCTCTCACACCTGCTCCTGGTGACTCGGCCTTCAGGGGTTCCCCTGGTTTGGAAGTCAAAGCACCCATCAGCTCCACAACCTGCAGGTAACTGAGCTGATTTAGTCACTTCTCTTTGTAAACTGCCCTGCCCAAACCAATTGTGGGGTGTTTTTTCCCTATTTCCAGGGCATCAGAACACTGCATCACCTTCACTGAAAGCAAAATAAGTCACCAATTATGTGTGTGGTGACCAGGAGGAGGAACCTGCCCAAGCAGCAGCTGCTGCTGAGAACTCTCAGGCTGGAGTCAGGCAGGCAGGGAATCAGAGGGGTACTGAAATCCACTGCCACAACACTTGTGAGAGCTCAGTGGACTGCATTCCTGGGGCTGGAATTCCTGTTCACACCGGATTTGTGACTCCCTTCCCTAATGCCTTGCCCCATGTTGCTCATTGTGTCTGGCCTCAGTCATTCAAGTCTTGAGATCTGAATATATTTCATATTCTGGCATTGTCAAGGTATTTTTTACTTCACTTTCACTGGCTCCAGCCCAGTCAAACTCCACATGCCCACTGCAGGCATAATTACTACAGACCAGCTATCTTACCAATTTGTTCAGATCATCATATCCTACAGATTATTCCCTGAAAGTACAGAAAGTGGCTGCAATTAGAGATGCAAAAAATGCTAACTGCAGCTGGGGAGCCTTCCTTTGAAGTGCAGCTTCCAAGAAATCTATAGAAAGCTGTAGCAGACACTCCTTCTCAGCTCACAGTTTACGTCAAGTCTTGTTTAAAGGCACTCCAAGGAAATATAGATGTTAAATGAAACTGCATTCCAGTGTGCTAAAGCTTCCTGCTGCAGTCCCAAAGTCTGCTCTCCTCCAAAACACAGAGACAAAAGCAAAGTAGAACAACTCAGACTGTAAATGAGCTGCTTGTTTGAAGCCTCCAACCCACAGAAATGGCAAAGGAGAAGTTGCACAAATTCCTTTTTAGCCAACAAGTCTATAAAGTCTTCTAAGGGACTGCTCATCTCAAAGGACTGAGTCTCCTCCTGTGCTTTACAGCTCTTAAGCCACAGGGTTTGGTTCAAAGCAGAGCTTATGAACAACAGCTAATATATCCTTAGCTTAGCATCCTTAGGAGGCTCTGCCTGCCCCATCATTGGGAGCTTTCTCTCCTTTTCTCATAGACTGGAGTTCACTTGGGAAAATACCCCTAATGAGGGGCACTCAATGAGGAATAAAGGATTTGGAGCCCTTCAGAGGGTAGGACATCAGCAGAGGAGCTCACAGGTGGGGACTGGGCAGCACAGCTCAGCTCCAGAGCTCACTCACCACATTAAAAATCAGATCATGGGCATGGCTGCTGCTGCCAGGAGCAGGCAGCACATCCTTTCTGGCCAGGCAGAGCAGCTTGGTCTCCTTTCCTTTCACCATCAACTGTGAGGAAACAGTGGAGGAGCCAGGAGCCTGGTAAGACTGGAGGGACACCACCACCACATCCAGCATCTCCAGCTGCTTCCCACTGCACCCAAATCCTCTGTCCATAGTGTGTGTGTGTATCAGATGCTGGGAGCAGCCAGGAGATGACAGCTCGTGCTCCCCTGGAATGGTGTCAGGCATCAGAAACTCAGCATCAAAACCCACATTCAGTGATGCCAACGGGGCCAGGCTGCCATAAGGGCTGGTTTGCAGCAGCCACTTGTCATGTGGATGCAAACAGAAGCAGCACTGTCAGGTGAGCCCTGGGGAAATCAGCTTCTCCTGCCTCCAGTGCTCCCCTTCCCTGCTAGCCAGGCAGGAAGGACATGCCAGGGAATTCCTGCAAGCTGTGGCACTTTGCTGTTCAGTTCTGGGGTTATCTCTGAGTGGCAGCACTTGGATAGAGAGTGCAAATAACACCAAGCTGAGGGAACTCTCCCTCCATGGTGCCAGTCCTGGGATGGAAATTGGGCTTGGGGACACAGCCCTGCCTGTGCAGCCACACATGTCAGGACCCAGAGGATTGAGATGAGCACCCAGGGGAGCTGCTGAAACATGGAATGCCCATGGGGGCATCCACAGATCCTGCACTGGCCACTTTCTTCCCATTTAGGTGACTACTCTGACACATTTTCAGACAGACCAATCTCCACCCCACACTGATGACTGGCCCCAATGACAATGGCTGCCTGGCTGAAAACAAACACTGCATTCCAAGGCCCAGTAACAGCATCTCCCTGCAGGAATCACCTGCACAGGTTTCCCAGCAAACACAGCTCCAGCTATGAGGAGCTAAACCCCTCCATTAATGCTGTGGAGATTTGCCTTGCTTCTGTATCAAGTAATCCTTCCAGTCCCACAGTGCAATTCTGATTTGTCGAGGTGTGCTGGTTTGGCTGGGATAAAGCTCATTTTCTTCACAGGAGCTCACATGGGGCACATGCAGTGTCTGATGTGAATCCCAGAAAGTCTCAGGGAACAGAGGAACAATGCTTAAAAATCATGCATAGGATTTCAGGGGCTTTTCCACACATTTCATAATCAGCTATTTTCATTACTATTCTTCACTTTAATCCATATATTCATGTAGCTGCATAATTTCAGGTATCTAGGCATGAAAACATGGTCCAGGACCCAAACCTTTGGTGATTTTACCTGTAGTAAACATCACTGCAGTATTTATCAGAAAACTCTGACCCCAGGGAAGCTGGACAGTTTGATCTGCACAGTCCTTACACAGAATTTCTTTTCAAGGACAAACCCCTGACCTTTCCTGGCCAGACTCTCTGCTCTAAGTGCCTTGATGTGTGTTTACAGAAAAACTCAGACAAATTGGGCCAGACTCTTTGCCAGCCACATACAGGCAAAGATGGACTGCACATCAGTTTATAATTCAAAGCACACAGACTGTGACATATATTTGATTAATGGTTCAGTTTTTAAAGACCTTTTTTTTAATGGAATGGAATAATTACAAGCACTCTTGTAATTGAGAGAGCATTAAGCAAGGAAGAAAGGAGGGAAAAAGTCCAACACTATGTTATTTGCCAATATTTGTAGGAAGCCCATGAGGTGGCACTACATGAGTGGCATCCAGCTCTGCAAACAAGAATTTTGGGAACACACCAAAGTGCATAATACCATAACTTGAGGCTCCCACAAAGCAGTTCAGAAAGATTTCCCCTGCCCAGCAAGAGGCAGAGAGAGGATCCTGCTCTGAACTGCATCTGGGATGAGCATGGATGCAGGGTTTTGACAGAGTCCTTCCTCTTGCTCTTCCTCCACAGAAGAGGAGCCCACTGAGCTGCATGAAGTCATGAAAACCACCCAGAGCACCTCTGATGACCAGGAGCTAGGATGAGCTGGCCCCCAACTGAGCTCAGCTTATTGCAAACTCCTCCTTTGACAATCCCTTTCCAGGAATGCTGCCCCACAGTACCAGAAGGGCCCAGGATCAAAATCCCTGTGCTGGGATGAGATGGGTGTCACCTTTCGTGTCACCCAGTGGGGACTGACAGCCTGGTCAGAGGGACAGTCAGATAAATTTTCCCAAACATTTCTCAGGGAAATTTTGAGAAAGCTCAGAGAAAGAATTAAAACAATCCTGCAGCTGGTGTTTTGATTGTAAAATGTGTTGTTAATTGTAAAGTGTTTACAAGCAGGGTGCTGTTCCTAATTAACCAATGCTGTGAGGAGTATTAATTAAAAACAAATCAAGTCCACCTTTATCATAACTGTCAATATCCAAGGGTGATGTTATGATGTTTGTATCCCCATCCATGTGTTCTGTTTATGCTGGATATCTGTTCTGTGCCTTCAAGAGTGGCTCTGGAGAGCAAAGTTTTGTTTTGGTTTTGCTCTCAGTTGCTCCCCCACGGCTGGTGGGACACACACACAGGGCAGTGCATGGTGCTGCTTTTGCTTTTTGCTTTTGCCCTCGCTCTTGCTTCTGCTCATTTGCTAGTTTAGTTAAACAGTCCAAATTTCTTCCTGGACTGTTTCTCCTTTCCCTTTTTTGGACCTACTCGAGCCTGCTCCAGACTGGGACCTGGGAACACCGAGAGTTTGCACCTTGTGGCTGCAGCAGCTGCCCCAGCACAGGAGGGACTGAGAACAGAGCGACCACCCCCAAGAGAGACTTTCTGAATTTGTCATCTTTTTCAGAGCAGTGACAGAGTGGTGTCACCTGGTATTGTTCATTCTGTGTTCTGGGGGGTGCTGTGCCTGTTCAATAAACAGGTTCTGTGTGCTGGGGGTGCTGTGCCTGTTCAATAAACAGGTTCTTTCCACTTCTCTCCAAGGAATCCTTCCCAACCTGGTTGGGGGGAGGAGCTGTGTGGGTTTGCTTTCTGGAGGGGACCCCCTTTGGAGGTTTTCTCCCTAATTTGTCCTAAACCAGGACAGTCTATAAAAAAAAGTGTAGTTTCTAATAAACTTTGCATTTTACCTTCTGAGACCTTAGAGTCTATAGATCACTTTATTCACCCATCCTCACTACAACAACAACCCAGCAGTCACTTACCAGACACTCGATCCACACTGTACATCCTCTCCAGCCTTTTCCTGTGCCACCCAGCCTCGCCAGGTGGGTGCTGCTCCAGCTCGATGGACTGCTGGGAAGGGGCAGCCAGCCTGGAGCAGTTGGGGCACTCCTTGGAGCCCTGGCGGCCGCCGGGCCAGGCCTTGCAGTGGCGGACGCCGTGCGAGCCGGCGGCGCCGTGCGCGTGGTGCCCGTGGTGACACTCCTCGTGGGCAGCTCCCTTCATCACCACCAGCTCCATGCTGTCGTTCTCGTGCTCCGACAGCATGGGCCTCTCCCCAGAGATGGTGTACACCCGTGGCTTGGGGCCCTCGCTCGGCAGCTTCTCCGCCTGCTCCTCGGTGAAGCTCCTCTCGAATTTGCCGTCCGAGATGACCGAGAGCCTGCGCTTGTTCTGGGCCACCTGCTGCAGCTCAGGGGAGTCCTCCTGCCCGATGTAGGAGTCTGCTAGCAGGTGATCTGAAACAAAAGGCACGTTTTCCTTAAAGCAAAGCCACACAGACAGTGGCAAATTCAGGAGGCTCTTTGCTACTGCTGTGTAGGGGAGACAGACACAGGAGGTCCCTGCAGGAACCATTTGAGATGAACGTGTGCCCATCACCACCTTCTAAACCTCTAGGCAGGCTGTGACGGTGTTCACAGGGGTTTTCAGGTGAGGGAAGAGATGAGAATGTTGACTCCACGTTCAGAAGGCTTGATTTTTTATTTTATGATATATATATACATTATAACTATACTAAAAAGAACAGAAGAAAATGTTTCATCTCAGAAGGCTAGCTAAGCTAAGAATAGAAAGGAATGAATAATAAAGGTTTGTGTCTCAGACAGACAGTCCAAGCTAACTGGGCTGGGATTGGCCATTAATTGTAAACATCCAACATGGGCCAATCCCAGATGCACCTGTTGCATTCCATAGCAGCAGATAACCATTGTTTACATTTTGTTCCTGAAGCCTCTCAGCTTCTCAGGAAAAAAAATCCTAAGAAAGGATTTTTAATGAAAATATGTCTCTGACAGCAGGCATTGAAATGACAGATAAACCACGACAGAGATAAACCTCTTCTCACAGAGAACCCCAATATTTTACACATGTGTGGCCACCCAAAAGCTCTAGCAGCAAATACAGGTTTCAGTGCACAGCCTGAAAATGCTGCCATGCAAGACAGCCCTGGTCCAGCTGCAGCCCTGCTCAGCCACACGAGGGCTACGGAGCTGGTGACAGTCTGCAGGACAAGGACCAGCACCACCTTCTCCAAGTGCCAAACTCCGAGTGTTTGGTGCATTAAGCTCTTTCAGAACACTGGCAAAGGGGCAAACCAACAAGGTTTGTTTGTTTTTTTCCCCTCCTGATTTTCTGCCAGGTGGTTTGACATGAAAGAGATGCAGCAAGGCTTCAGCTGGCAGCTGCAGCCCAGCACCCGCCCTGGTCTCACAGATGGCCACAGCTTGGAGCTGTCCTGGAAGAAAACACAGCCGCTCCCTGTGCAGGGTAGGAAGATCCAAGGGAGACAGGCCCATGAGTGCAACTATCTTTGGAGCCCACACACTGGATGAAGTGCCAGGAAATCTCAGCATTTCCATGGCAATTCCATGCATGAACCCAACAGTAGCTCCCACCCACCTGCTAATCCTTTTTCAAGTGGCTGTTAATTACCTCTTACACTTCCCTTCAGATGGGAAGCAGCTCAGGGACTGGCAAAAAGGCTCAGCAGGGAAGGCATTATTTATGTGACTGCTACCCAAAAAATGAAATCATTAGTGTCCAGCACAGACAGAAGCACTTAAAACAGAGGCAGAAAGCAAACCCAAGCCTTTACTTCAGTAAATATTTACAGAACATAACTTCTTTGGCTACTGAGCCATGACCTAGAAGAATTCATCCACAATTTGAAGGCTTGGCTATCTTGCAAGTGGTCATGAAGTGAAGGAGGAAGAGGAGAATGACCTCTGGACATGAGTGGTGGTGTATGTGTGTAACATGGACCTTTCACTGCTGCCCATGAAGTGCTCCTGTGCCCCTCTGAGAGCAGCCCTCCCAAGCTGAGGCCATACACAGTCAGCTTTTGAATCTGAAATCCATCCTGGAACATGCTCACATTGTCCAGAGCCTCTCCCCCTGCTCTGCTTGCAACCAGAACCGAGTTAGTACTGGTACAGGGTGTCACCCTTGTCTCATTTTTCTGCTTGAGATACAACTTCCTCCAGCACCACTAGGACATAAATCAGTCTCTGGCCACTCTGCTCAAGAAGTGACTGTCAGGGCTGTTCAGGCTGACACAAGTCAGGTTTCCTTTCACTTGTCTCCTCAGAGTCTCTGCATACTGGAGCTGGCCAGGAGGAGACACTGTAGGAGTCCTGAAGAAAGAGCTGAGCCTTTTGAACCTGCAGCTGATGCTCTGTCCAGGCTTCACATGAAGTCAAAAATCCATGTCCAGGTGTGGTGAGGAGTAGTGCCCCTCAGATACTCCCCAGAGAGTGTGAAAGGCTGGCAGGGCTCTACTGTGCCCCATGGTCAGAGTGGACATCTGCACCTGCTCCAGGAGGAGCCTGATGGAAAATAAGGGTGATTCCAGTGGAATAAGGTGTTCCACAGGCTGTTATCCCAGAGCCTGCAGGGTACAGGGTCAGAGAACAGTGCAGAGCATGCTCACAGCCCAGAGCCTGTACCCACCCGCAGGGCACAATGTCAGAGAACAGTGCAGAGAGTACCCACAGGCCCCAGAGTCTCTCAAACCACGTGTCCCCCCTCAAGAGGCAGCAGGTCCCCTTTATCTGCTCTCCAGCAGCTCAGATCCTCCCCAGCTCCAGGATTAACCGTGCTCTAGAGTGGGCACGTCTTGGGAAAACACCACCAAAGACTCCCTGAGCTCTGCCAAGATCTGTGCTCGCTAATAGTGCCAAACAAACCATTTTTAAAATTAAAAACAAAGGCCAGCTCTAAGTACTCTTCTCAACTTGTCAAATTTACTAATCTGTGTGGGCACAGTGACGCTACAGATTTCTTAAGGCACCACAAAATCGTGGCTGACAGCTGCCCCTGCTCCTCCTGAAAGTGATACTTGCATGGGAGATGCACAGCCTCCTCAGAGGGAACACACAGGAGTGTCACCTTCACTCACACACTGACAGCTCTGGAATTCAGACATCCAGGAATTCCTGAGCCCTGGGATCTGCGGCTCAATGGAAAAATGAAGTCCCCAAAGCACAATAGGCCTGAAAATGCTGATGATCACAAGAGCAAAGAGACCAATTCCAATCTCTGTTTTATAAGCAGTGAGGTCTGTTCAGCTCTATAAAATTTACAGACATTTCAGGGGCCCATGACTGGTTTCAAGTAAGAGTAAATTTTTTACTGAAATCCTGGCAGGATTGACCAGATATATATGACATAAACTACCTACCTGATCTAGCATGCAAAATGTGAGGATAAATCTTTCTTCCTACCTTACTTGTCCCCTCCTCAAAGTGTTTTCACTTGTACTTATGTAAGAGTTTTCATGAGCTACACTACAAAGGGCTGCCAGCACACCAATGTGCTTTCTTTTTGTAAAACAATTGGATAATTCTTCATTTTCATTCAATTTAGCACCTTCAGTAATTACACACTGGAGAAGCTACTTCATATGCCTCGGGAATACGAAGCTTTATTCAAGAGTAGTTGTTAATAAAGAATTATCTACAGAAAAATAGTGTGGAAGGAAAAGAGATTCAAACATCCATCATAATGAATTATTGGCCTGTAGAACAGAATCCACACCATTTCAGGAGTCTGTGCATTCACATACATGAGTCACACACACCAAGATGTTACCAGTTACCCTTGTCTGTGCTTGCTGTGAACAGGATTCAGGTGCCAAAACACTGCACTTGCTGCCACAAAGGCATTTGAGGCTATCAGGTTACTTCTGCTAGGAAGGAAGTCAGGCTGGTCCAGAAATCAGTGCTGGATTAGAGCTGAGCCACAGGGATGTGGGGTGAGGAGAACCAAGGGGCACCCCCAGGAGCTCAGCAGTGACTGGAGCTGCAGCAGGCTGCTGTTAACACCCTCGCCTCGAGCTGCTGCTCCCTGTTTGCATTTTCACATGGCTCTTGCCACCTCTCCCACTCCCAGCTGCTCCCCCCACCTGCCATGGCAGCCCTGGCCAGTGTGACTGGGCAGCCTGGCACAGCTCCCTCCCCTCACCATGCCAGAGCTGCCCTGGGAATGACACTGCTCCCCCACTTGCTCCTTCAGCAGCAACACCTGTGTCTCACTCTGCTGCAAAATCACTTAGGAACAGATAAACCAGGTTCCTCAGGTTCTCTTTTCACCTTGATTCTTGCTCTACATGGATTTATTGTGCATGAGGCACTGAGCACCAAGACAAAAGGAAGAAGACCAGCATGCTTGATCTGTAGATCGTGTGTCCATTGGTACCAGAAACATGCAGGTGGTATTTCCATCACTTCCCTGCCCACCTGGGCCAAGCCCAGAAGCCCTTGACATCCAGTCCTGAGGGCCAAACCACTTCTCACTCCCCTCATTATATCCTTGAACACACATCTCCTTGTCTTTTTGGCTTCACTTGCTCCTATCTGACACTTCTTCCTTCACCTTCCAGCCCAGCACAGGCCACATGCATGACCAAAGACTGACAGCAGTGACATCTGTGCTGGGAAACTGGCAGTGTCTTGGGGAAAAAATAACTCACATTCTCAGTACATGTAGCTCCTGATAACTAGGCATTTGTTGTCATTATAGAGCAGGAGTTCCATTGTCATGACATTGCAAGGGTTCCATATTGCTGGAGTTCCATACCTGCTTGATGTTTCTAGTAGGCAGCTCCTCTAGGCACTGACTCCTCCTTGTCCTTGCAGTAGCAAACTGACTCCATTTGCCACCAATCCACTCTTTTATAACACTCTTCTTACTGGCTACAGCTGCAGCCTGTTAACATCAGGCCTGCTCCTAATCCTTAATAACTGACTCAGCTGCAACTCTTTAGGGGGTAAGATTTATATATATATATATATATATTTTTTTTTTTATATATATTTATATATATATATTTATATATATAAGATTCTATACTACCTTTATTTTCTTATATTGTATCCCCCTACAGGCATTTATTTGTGTTAGATACTTACAATACATCCTTTCTCATTGAGTAACCCTAGCTTGAGCACTCACTCTGACTTAGGGAACTGAGAAAGGGCTGGCTCATTTTCCTTTCAGTGCCACCACATTTCTCCAGAGCAGGGAACACGCTGGGATCAGCCCCCACTGACTGATGCCCATCCACAGCTGTGGAGCCAACTCCTGTCTGCTGCAGACTGCCTTGTGACCCCCTGGGATGAGAAGTTTATAAATCCAGGCAGCATATAGCCACAAGGCACAGACAGAAGCTCCAAATTTATTCCTGTGTTTAGCAGCTAAACTGATGATTAAAGCACCTTAGATTTAAAGGCTCCGCTCCAGCATCAGAGGCAAAGTGGCAAAGGGGAATCCAGATAAACCCTATTAAAAGAACATCTGTCATCTCAGCAAAAAAAAATTTCAGAGAGACAGTTCTTTCTTCCCTGTTTCTCCTCAGCTGGAACTCTCTGGACCTGATATTTATGACAAGTAAGTTCCAACTTTAAATCAAAGAACTGCCACAGTCACTGAAGATGAATAGAAAGTTTTTGGGTGTACATACAGGGCCTTGCTCAAAGAAGTAAGAATGAAGTTAATGATGTTTTTACCTTGCACCAGGAGGAATCCAGCTGATTCCCCCAGTGAGGGGAGCACTGGCCAGAGCTGCAAAACCCATGCCAACCATTCAAATGGCACAGCTGAGAAGTTTCTCTTGCAATCACAACTCCAAGACCTCCCACATGCCTGTCAGTGCCCCTCAGGTGTGCTGGCAGGTCCTGCTCTCCTCTGCTCCCTCTCAGAGATGTAATGCAGAGCTTTTCCCCATGCCAGCTCTGCTCTCCCAACAATGTGACCCCTGGCACAGGACAGGCAGCCCACCCTGCTGGGCTCAGGGCTGAAATGGGATCAAGAAATAGTCATGGGAAAAATGGGAATTTCGTTCAAGTTATTGAAGCATGAGGCAGGGGTATCAAAACAGAAAATACAACAAGAAAAAAAAATCACAGTGGCATTTCAGCCATGCAGCAGCTTCAAAGCCAAATGAGTAGATGGAATCACAGAATAGCTAGGGTTGGAAGGGATCTCTGAAGATCATGCAGTCCAAGCCCCTGCCAAGGCAGGGTCACCTGGACCAGGTGACACAGGAACATGTCCAGGTGGGTTTGGAATGTCTCCAGAGAGGGAGACTCCACACCCTCCCTGGGCACCTGATCCAGAGCTCTTTTCCCTTCCTCATGTTGGGGTGGAACTCCTTGTGTTTTAGTTTATGGCCATTGCTCCCTGTCCTGTCACTGGCACTGCTGAACAGAGTCTGGCACCATCCTCTGACAGCCCTGGGGATGTTTATGTGCACTCATCAGAGCCCTCTGAGACCACCCTGCTCCAGACTAACCACACCCAGCTCCTGCAGTCTGTCCTCACATGAGAGATGCTCCAGACCCCTCATCACCTTTGGAGCCTCCCCAGCAGCTCCTTGTCCTTCTTGAGCTGTGCACAAGGACCTGCACAGGGAACAGGCAAAGGCTGCTTCTGGAAGGGAGCTGCTCTGAGAAACCAGAAGGTCACTTAACTATGACAAAATGGTTCCAATTAGTCTCCCCTGCTCAAATGGGCTTCAAAAACAAACAAACTCAAGATAGCATTGACCTGGCATCTCATAGGTGAGTAACCTTTTAGTCTGGCCTGTAACATTAATGTGAACAGATGAAATTGCTACTGTGAGACACGACCCAAAGGAGCAAGTGGCAGCTCCATCACGGCCCAGCATCTCCATGGTAACACCCTGACCTACGTCTTTGTTCCCTCTGCAAGCCAACAACACATTCCACAGCAAGTTCCAGAGACACCCACACCATCCTTGCACTGGCTCAGGCTAGAAGAGGCCTGAAGCCCTCAGAGATGGGAATTCACATCCCTGCTCTGTCCTGAGCTCAGGCCACCTAAAACTCCCTCCAGAGCACAGCTTTTCCCAAAAAGGCACCACCACCTCATCAGCACAGGGATACACTGAGAGCAGGGCCAGCTGCACTGCTGGGTCTGTCCTGGGGACAGGACAAACATCTCTAGAGAAAAAGGCCAGCCTGGTGCTTGCTCTGAACCAGGCTGGGCTGGCAGCTCCTCAGTGCAAACCCCGGAGATGGAATGTCCCTCTCAGAGCATGCACAGCTGCAGCTTTACCTGCTGGTGCCACAGGAAGCTCAGCTCACAGGTCACTCAGCCTGAAGCACCTAGGAAGCCTCACCTGGGGTCTCTCTAACCCCATGCCAGTTTCTGGCAGCACCAGGAAGCTCCTCAGTGCCTGGCTGCTCCCTCCACACACACACTCAAAGATCAGTGACTGATCCAGTGGTGGCTCCACACCCAGCACAAGCACAAACTTGGTTTTGCTCCTGCCACCCCTCCCCACTGCCACTTGGCTTGGGGAAGCTCACAAAGCCCTCTTCTCACATACTCACACTGATAACTGAAAAATCATGCATCATGCAAAAAACAAAGGAAAGACACAAAGATTACTTTTTTTTTGAGCTTAAAAAGAAGCTTTTCCAGTTCCAGGTAACTGCTTCCTTTGGTTTGTCCTGCTCCAAACCAGTAGCCATGCTGGCTTAGCAGGAGCCATGGAGAATTTGGCTCACAGCTCCTGCCCAGTGCCCATCACCCCTGCAGCACCAAGGACACTTTATATTGGATCTCTCCCTCTCTCACTTCCAAAGCCTTTCCCACACAGCTTGGCCAGAGCAGCTGGTCCAGCAGGCAGCCCATGCTGCATCCTACAGCCCCCCACTCCAGCAGCAGCAGCAGTGCCCTCCCAATAACCCCACTGAGCAGAACAGATTAAAACAGTAACAAGATTAAAACAGTAACAAGAAAAACCTCCCACAGCTCCCTCCCTATCCTTGTGTCTGAATCCCAGCTCACCAGGATGGATCCCTGCTGTCTGGGGAATTTCTCAAAGGCTCTGCTTGCTGTCCTTCCCAATGTCACTGCCCCATGCCCTGGGACCTTTTCTTCTCACAGTTCCAGAACATGGAGATAAAATCTAATGTGCATTATCTCAGTGTGGGGCCTCTGACACCCAAGCTGGAGAATGTCCAAAATTCCACGAGCTCTGTAAGACTGAGTGATTACTTATTCCATGCTTTATTCTCTGCAGCCTTTTTACACTTCCCTTTCACATTTTAATCCCCTTCTGTATCTTTCTTCTAAGTCTGTCCCAAGGGATGCTCACTTCTACATTAAAAGGTACAGAAAGCTCCAACAGTCAGCAAAGACTCTGGCCACAGCCTTGGAGGCAGAATGAATGCTGAACAAGGCAGAGTGCTCTTCATGGGAACCCTCCCAGACCTCCAGCCTGCATAAATAATCCAGCAATTAACAGAGGCAGGAAGAGAGCAGGAGATGCATCAGCACCCTGGCAGCAGCTCCCTCAACACATCCATATCCTGTCACCTGCAGCAGAGTCCAACCCTCCCTTTCTTTCTAATTCCTGAAAATATTTTAAAGATCAGGGGAGAAAAAATCTGAGTGATCCCAAAGGGACAATCCCTCCATCCTCTGCATTCATACCCCACCACCAGGAAACTGCCCTGCTTCAAGAAGGAAACAAAGGGAAGAAAATTCTGTATGGTCATCATCGCTGATAAAACCTCTTGAGAAAGAGGAGAGGTAAATGCACCTCTGCAGTCACCTGGAAAAAATCTCTTCCAGGATAAGACAGGAGAGTTGTATAGGAATAGTCACACAACATTTCTGAGCCATGAAGTTCTTGGGCCTCACATCAGCAGAATCAGAATCTGTCACCAACAAAGGCTCCCCCTCACCTTTCTTCCCCCAGCCACACCCTGCAACACCTGCAAGCCCCTGTGCCTCGTGCAGCTCTGCAGCTCCACACCCTGCCCCAGCAAAGCAGGCAGAGCATGCACACTGCCCTTTCATTGAAAACAAGGCAAACACAGCCCTGCACATAACTCAGCCTTGGACGAGGCAGCTGGGCTGTCCTGCTGATCTACAACCCCTCTGCAGCTCTGCATTACCACTCCCCAGTTTCTCCAAGACATTCTGCCACACACACAAGCTCTCCAGAGGAGCCACCACAAACAGAAGTTATGACAGAAAGAGCAGCTCTTTGATCAGCTGTGGAATGTGAAGTTATGAGGGATACAAAAGCCATTATATCTTTTCCTCTCCTTGGAGTCAAGGGACTAAAAAGATAAAAAAGGCAAACTGAAATGGACAATCCTCAGAGAAGAAAGTGCAGCAGAAGTGGAGCAAGCTGGGGCAGTGTCTGCATCTCCATGGATCTCCTGGGCTGTCAGAACTTCACCCCTCTGCTGAGGAGCTGAACCAGCAGCTAAAGCAGCAAAGAACTGACATCCCAAAGATTCACATCCACCTCATTTTCTGCATGAGGACTGCCCTGCACAGGGGGAGAGAAGGGTTCTAGTTCTTGGGTCCAGAAAAGGAGGATCCTGCCCTTCCCTCCTCCATTTATGCCCTCACTGTCCCACTGCTGGCTCTGCCACCTTCCTGGACCTCAAAATCCTCACCTCTTTTCCCTCACTGCATTCATCAGTGACTTGAAACATTTCTTAAACCATTTTTTCCTGGACTGAATCAAGTCTTGCCTCCTTCCGGTCATGTTTAGGCCAGAGCCTTCATCCCAGCTCAGTGTGCTGTCAGTGCAGGCAGCACCTGGGTGCACAGCTGGAGTTATGGCAGCAGACACAGGCCTGTCCCACCAGGTACAACACTCAGGTGACAGCTCAGAGCTGACAGACACACCCAGGCACTGAGGACTTGATTCTTTGCAGCACTGAGCTTTCAGGATGTAAGGCACCAACACATGCAAGGGGGAATTCAACACCACAGCATCACAGGGCTTTGCTGGGCTGCACAAAGCTGGGCTTTGCACAGCTTCTCCCTGCTCACATTGCCTCTGCCTGCTCTCTGAGGAGCTGGAGCTCATTCAGGTCCCTCTGGATCTGTGCTACACCTTCAACCTCTGCAGCAGAGCCCTTCCTTTGCCTCCCTGGAGTCACTGGGTGGCAGCTCCAGCACCTGCCCAGCCAAAGGTGAAGCCTCCAGAACTTGCACCAGTGATCCTGAGGTGGAATTTCTGCAGGAAGGAAAGATGTGACTTCCCTGTGATCAGGCTGCTGGGATGAACTAAAAGAAGCCACATTTTCTACTTGCAGTGTTTTTTATTGGATAGCAACCTTCCTACTGGGGTTATTTATAAAGAAGTGTTACAGACTGTGTTAAGTTATACATTGCAGAATTTCAGAAGATGACTTAAAAATGACGATTCCTTTTTTTCCCTCCCCTCTCCCTTAGAATTCAGAGTAATTTCTAGGGAATTTTATTCCTTTCCAAGTGAATACTTAAGGATCCCAGAAGTATTGTGGTATTTTCAAATGTGTTTCTCACTACTTCATTCTTGCCTGTGGCAACTAAATTCTCCTGGATTCAAAAACAATCTCAAGGCTGATACACCAAGGAGCAGTGGGTGAAAAGGCTTCCCTGGAGAGCTCGTGGATGTCACAAGCAGAGACAGGGCTGAAATGCTGTCTGGGGAGCCTGGCTGTGACACAGGATCCAGGAGTCACATCAGCTCCATTTCCATGCTCTCCTAACCCACAGTCAGAGAATCCAGGAGCACCCCAAGGATGAGTTAAACAGCAGCTTTTTAAATGAACATCAGAGAGGCTCCCACTCCCTGGATCTGCCCAGGGCTGCCCAGGCCTTGGGCAACTGAACACATCTGCAATTTCCTCTTGTCTCCATCAGAGATTCTCTGCCTGGCCCCAGCATGACCCCACAGGTACTACAAGGGCACTACAAAACAAGCAGGAGCCAACACTTCTTCCTGTTGGAAACTGGGGTGGGGGGCTGCAAAAAGCACTGGCAGAGACTCCAGGAGACAGGAACAGCTGCAGAAATGGTCACGATGGAAGGAACAACAAAAAAAAAAAGGTTTGCACCAAACCCCAGCCTTTCTCTCCCCTTCCCTTCCTACCTCCACATGCTGTTCTTAGACCAAATATTGTAAATAAAGTGTCCCTGGAGTTCTTCACGAAAAGAATCCAAGCAAACCTCGGTACATTGTCTTAGAGCCTTTCCATTCCCAACATGAGCACAATTCAGCCAAGGACAACTTGAAGGTCATTAGAAGAGATCCCAGAGAAAAGGAAAGGGCTCAGCTGGCTGCAAAGACTGTGTGACTGCTCTTAGAGCAAGAGGCATCTCCTGGACAGGCTTAAACACACACAGCTTACCTAAAATGATAACATCACTCTACATTACATTCTATTTAATAACTTTATCCCCTGCACAGCAGCTCAACAGCACTGAACAGTTTGTTGCTTTTTCACACAGATTTTCTGTGGATTACACAGGATTTTCTGTAGGTTTTGCAACTGCCTGCATAATATTTTCTTTCATCACAGAGAAGACACAGCCCCGTTAGAAGTCTGGTGAGTTTATCCTGCACTCTCCTGCCCATCAAGCAGAACTCATGATAAGCTGATGGGGATAATATCTACATGGAAAATACTGACACATTAGCCAGCACATGTAGTGCCCTCATCTAGGCAAATCTCAGTTTAACCCCTGTTGAAGCAAACCCCTGGAATAAATCCAGATGTCACCTTTGCCAGTAAGGATTTACACCAGTGAACAGAATATAACTCACCTGCTTTTTATACCCCAGTGAAAGCAAAACCTAGGAGTCACAAAGCAGTGCAGAAGCCTTGTGCAGTGCAGTCATTTCCCAGCTGCAACTTCTCCTAAGCTGCAGGGGTGAATTTATGACAGGGCACTTGTCCCCTAAATGAACTCATTCCCACAGCCCATCCAAGCCTTGGGTCACCAAACTGCCTTTTCTCCTTGAGGGCAGCTCCTCCTGCCTCTGCTGCTGAGATCTCACTGTTCATGACAGATAAATAAATATATTTTCATTCTAAGGCAATTAACCATAGGTGCAGGCACACATGGGTATAACCAAGGCACATCAGTTCTCTTACCTGAGCCATTTCTGCCTTCAGGATGGTTTTGTGAAAGGTATTCTCCAAAAGCCCTCGCCGCTCTGTGTCCCAGCATCAGGAGGCAGCCAAGGAGAGAAAGAGAGAGATTTGAGATGCTTAAATGCCAAGGAAAGAAGGAACAGTTCAATACCAACACACTGCTGTGCCCCTGCAGCTGCCATCCCTCAGTCTCAAGTGACACCCATGGAAATTCACTGCCAGAGCAGAGAGGTTTCCTCATTACACACCAGGATTCCAGTGGTTCTGGTGGAACATCAGTGTTTCCCTGGCCAAACTGGGAAACAGAGCTGGACTAGGAATCCAGGACTAGTTTAGGCTTTAGCTTCTCTGTTATAAGAATGAAAAAACAGAATTGAAATGCACCTGCATCCTGTGATGCACACAGGAACTGACTCACTGTCTCCAGCCCCCTGAGTTAAGCCCCTCCTGGCAGCCCAGGAAGGAGGCATCTCCACCCCAGAGAAAATCATCATTTAGGTTCCCACAGGTCCTGAAAGCTCCCAGCTGAGAGCTCAGATGTGGATGCTAATGCCCATTTACCTACCTGAACCCTAAATTCTCAAGCCCCAGCTATGTCAGTATTTGGATTACTGGACAAGCTTATTTGAGAGTCACCCACAACCTCCCACAAAAGCAGTTCCTGCTTCTCTGATGGATTCCAGTCCTGTGGATGACTGAGGTTTTACTGGAATATATTAAGAACCAAGCAAGCAGGGCAAGCTCAACCCTTATCACACATCCAGGCCCACGTAAGAGAGCAAACCTATGAATATTCCAACCAGGGAAGAGCTTTCTGCTTGCAACTCACACAGGAAAGGAACCCTTGGTCAAGGCATGGAATACAGCAACCTCCAGACTCCAATTGCCAGGGCATTTGTAATGTCCTGGGGCTCTGATTGCTCTCCTGTGTCTAACAGACCTGGGACCCAAGAGAGCCAATACTAGAGCCAGGTTTTTCCCCAGGTTTGTAGAACAATCTCTCCAAGGTCTGCAGCTGAGCTGCCACTGGGCAGCCAGGGTGGAGAGTGGCAAAGAGGGAGGTGAAACAGCCACACACCTCCTTGGCAAGCCAAGCCAAGAAACCAGAGCTGAGCACCCTCAGCCCTCAAGCACAGCAGCATCTCCTGGGGAAGGACAAGATTTGCTGCAACAGAGAAGACTCTCCACCCCAAGGCATCACATCCACTGTCCTCCTCCTTCAGAGGGGCCTCAGAACATCCTCTCCAGCTCAAGCTGCTGCAAAAGGCTCATAATGGCCATTAAACATTTAAGTGAAAAATAGCTCTGACCTCCAAAACCACCTTCTGCTTTGCATGTCCCAGCTTGTGTAGGCAGGATCTTCCCCACTGCTTTTATGCACCATCCCCCAGAGGAGAAAAGGTTAACAAGGCTCCAAAGCACTTCCCAGAGTGACTTGGGCTGGAAGGAGTGGGAAGTCCATTTGTCTTCCACAGCCAGCAACACAGGATCAATATGAACAATGAAGAAAGAGTAATTTAATCTCTCCAGGACTAAATTTCAGCACAGTCAAATGCAAAATGCTTTAGAGCAGCACAGCTGGAGCTGTGCAAGAAGAAAGGTTTAAGCTTTTCTATCTTTTCATACTAACAGATAATGCTGAGGTTTTCCCTGTTTTTGGATTCTTACATGTCCAGCTCCAGGCAAAGAGCAAGACTTGACCCTGGAGCAACACATAAATGCAAAATTGGGAACTGGAGTGTGGCTGCTCCATGGAAGTGGTTGAGTCAAAATCCCTGGAAGTGGGGATGTGGCACTTGGGGACATGGTTTAGTGATGGATGTGGCAGGGTTTGGTTTGTAGTTGGACTCATTGACCTTGGAGGTCTTTTCTAACCTTAACAATTCTATGATTTTAACATTAGGCTGCTCCTGTACTCCATCTCAGAGCTGGTTCAAGCTCAGCCAAAGCTACAGCTGATCCTGCACACCACCATGGCTTTAATAAGATGGTTGGACATGAGATTCTGAGATCTCTTCCACCAAAACTTCTGGGACTCCAGGGCTTCCCATGGAAATGTCTGTCTTTGCAAGGCATCACCAACACCATTCACAAATGGGCACGCACTTAGGCCATTGGGAAAAACTCTGAAGCTTCTCTTTTGCACCAGCAGTCATTCCATGTAGAAAAAAATAATAGCAAGCAAGTTCTCAGGTAAATTATCAGTGAGAGAACATGGTGATTTACACAAAAAATGCTGAAATATGATGATGAATCTGTAACTAGTTCAAAAGCTCCACGAGCTCCACATTCATCTGTCATTGCCTCCATTCATCTCTTTGCCAGTGCCCGAAGCTGTTTTGTCTGTCTGAAAATCTGAACCAATGCTTCACCTTTAGCTTGCAAACCATGGACTCAAAAAAAACAGTACAAAGCATTTCCTAAGACCAAAACTGATAACTAAGACAGAGCCAGAGAAGCACTGCTGCCCCCCAGCCCACCGTGCTCCATGGTGAAAACTGTCACTCAGTGAGAGCTCAAGCTGGAAGGTGCTGCAGTGTCTCTGACCTCACTCTCGTTCCCCCAGGCAGAGGAGGGTACAACCCCAGGTGCCAGAGCTCCTAGAGAACAGGTCACAGCCAGAGATCAGGCCATACCCAGCGCTCTTGTGCAGGTCAGAAGCACAGCTGGGCATTGCTCAAAAGCATTGCTCCCTGCAGCTCTGTCCTGCCTGTTCCACCCCACGGCTCCCAGAGCCTTCAGGCCAACCCAGAGCAAACAAACACGGACACAGCTCCCCAGCCCTGGTGAACACAGCACAGCCTGCACCAGGGGGTTTCCAGCCAATTACACCCGAAATTTCTCACTAATTATTGTGCCTATTATCTCAGTGGGTCCCTCCTGCACTCCTGCTTCCCATCGGCTCCTCCTTGGCCGTGCCTCAGCGGAGCTCCCGCAGATGCCTGCACTGCCCTTTGCCAAGGGGACTCTGATGGCCACACCTGCTCCTAATGGCCACTGCCCTTGCCAAGCCTTCAGTGCTCCTCCCCTGCCCTCAGAGTCCCCTCAGCTCACCAGCACTCACCTGGATTGTCACTGTGCCGTTGTTACTGTGCCATTGTCACTGTGCCATTGCTCCGCTCTCCTCGCTACCCATCGGCGCGATCGCAGTAAAGCCAGAGCACAATTCAAACAGATGGCAGCTGTTCTATTCATCCTGTTCTTTTTTCTCTCTTTTATCTATTACCACAAGTCACACAATCAGACTTTCCCTCAGCTCAGCTCTGCCTCCACTATCACTGCCAATGGAGTTCAAGCCCCCTCACACCACTGGACAGCACTGGACATAAACGCCTTCAACTGGGCTCTGAGCAGAGACACCTCAGGATAATTTAAGAGCAAGAGATGGAAAAGAAAGCTTGTTTCACATAAATGAGATGAATACAAGGTGCCTTACAGCTCCATGGGCCCGTGAGCTATAACCCTGAGTGTATGACACTGCAAAAGCTGCATACCAATGAGCAGGTAGCACTGAGAGGTGATCAGCTGATGGCAGGACAAGTTTAGCCCTGACTCATCTGGAGAGAGGTTTTCATTCTAGTGGCAGAGCAGACCTGCATGTCACACAGTCAGCACAGCTAGATTTAACAAAAGGACATCAAGCAGGGACCAGGGCTCCAGCACACTGTGCTGCTAAGCATAACCAGCACAGACAAGCCTCAGAAAACAGCAGCATTTCCTCCAGAATTCCATCAGAAAGGCTCCAGGGAGGGAAGGAGGGATGGGACAGCACAACACAGGCAGCAAAGGCAGCTGCCCTTCTGGGGCATTTTCCAGTACTCACTGTGCCTCAGATGTCAGAGCTGGGATCAGGTCTGGAAGAGAACTGTGAAGAGGCACAGACAGTCTAGACAGAGATTTGCTCGAAGGAGCAAAGCCTCCAAATAACAAAGATCTCAATTACAATGTAATAAGCACAGAATGGCCTTCATGTCTCCGAAATAATCACATCAACAGGATAAAAGGGGCCTTGATGCACACGAGCAGCTATGAGAAACTGATGCACATAAATTTATCCACCAAACTGACACTTACAGAGTGAAAAAATGCAGATTGAAACACTCAGAGATACAGGAAAGACCTCAGATAACTCCATTTAGCAGCAAGCTAAGCAAAACCTGGACTATTCAGGAGTATTACATGGAAAAATAAAGAACACCCACCACCTTCTCATGCTCCTTCAGAAGTAATGCCCAGAGAAGTTGCAGCAGGAATCTGTTGTGACAGCATCTGACAGTGCTGCATCTCAGGCATACAGGAGAGAAGAGACCTGCATCATCAGGACCTACATCCTCCTACAGCAGCAATCCTGCTCTTGTCACCAAGCAGAGAAGGGAACACCTCCAGCACAGCCACAGTTAACAGCTCAGTCACTAAAGACTGGTGACACCTACGTTATTTAAGCCTAATAGTAACAATACCCTGACAAAAATTAGTTTTCTAAAATATCTATGTAGAGAAATGGTAGCTGGAAAATTTTCATTTCAAAATTCTCACACTCAATAAGGGGAGACTGGATGTCAGCAATGGGTCTTAGAGGCTCCACAGTATTGGAGTAATTTATGATCATGAAGTTTGGACAGGAGAAGAGAGGAACAGCAGCAGAAATTAAAAGAAAGGCAATCAAAGAGACAGTTCATACCACTCCTCAGGTAATTCACAAGCAGAAAAGAAGAATCTAGACTCCATGAGGAACCCCAAGCTAAGCCAAAAATCACTCATGCAAGAAGCCTGGGATAAGGTACATGGTCACTTACCTCTGCATTTCATCAATGAAAAATCCACCCTTTCACTAATGCTGTGCTCAAAGCCACTCTTCATCCCTCTCTAGGCAGGAAGAGCAGGAGTGAGACCAAATTCTTACCCCTCTGTGAGCTATCCTGGACGAGATGCCAAGGTCATGTAACTGGGCAAGACAAACCACACTCCCAATTCAAGTATTTCCTGTGCTAATGACTGCAAGAAGAGATGGTTCTGGAACACCCAGCAAAAGCCTCATGTCTGTTTGCTCTCACCATCACGCTCTCCCAAACAACAGCTGTAGGCCGGCACAATACAAAGCAGAGCTGCAGGAAAACATCTGCTTTACTGCCTCATTTGGGGTGCCAGTGTTTTCCTGCAGGTGTCAAGGGACCAAGGGCAAGGAGAGCCCATTTCTGAAGGGCTCTGGTTCATCTGCACCCTTGGAAAAGTTCTGAGGAAGCCAAGGAGCACAGGTCAGACAGGCACAGCGGGCCCTGGAGGGGCTGTCAGCAGAGGGGCAGCACCAAGGTCACCGCTCAAGGACAACTGCGTCAGCCCAGCCTTCGGCACTGGGGGCCAGGAGCTGCAGGGCAATAAAAGCACACACAGGGAGGGAACAATCCCTCCTGGCAGGGGGATCCCACATCCAAACCCCTCACAGGAGACCACAGCAGCAGCAGCACCAAGCACAGCCCTTCCTGGGCGTGCAGGGCGCTGCAATTCCCCCAGGAGGAGACACCACAGAGACCAAAGTCAGCACCGTGGGTGCTCTGCACAGCACTGGCACAGAGCAATTGTGCCCTTAGTTTGTAAGGAGCTACTTAAAAACACCCAGCACACAACAAGCTCCACGGAGCTTAATTAATGCTCCTGGGACATAAAACTCCCCTGAGTGGCTCTGCAGAGATTTTAATTGAACAATCTAGGGAGCCTGCACCCTGGATCCCATTACTCACACCAGCAAACAAGCCCTGCTCCTTGCTCAGTGAAACAGTCAAGTGTGCACACACACTCCAGCCACACGTAAGAAATACACACCATGGTCACTTGGACTTGCAGCAGAATTCCAGGAGATGATTTTTCTCTAAAGAGAAGTCAAGACAAATATGAACAGGGCAGAGCCCAAAAGATGCAGAGAAGCAATCCCAGGATCCCCCAGCTGCCTACACCCACAGGGCACATGACCATTGCAGCAGTGCTACCCACACAGGTGACCCAAGCGCCCAACCCTCGTGGGATGGACAGAACAGGCTCTCTGTAGCCTTACCCAGTGTCCTACAGAGTCCTTGCTGTAGATGAGGATGCAGGAGATACATGGAGCAGAACCCAGGGCAGAGCAGAGCAGCTGTGTGTGATGTGCTCCAGGAAACCTTTCAGGTTTTTCAGCAGGTGGGTCGTTGCCGCTGTAGGAATTCTGAGCCCATGGGAATAGGGACTGAGCCGTGCCTGGAGCAGCAGGATGGAGGCACATGGACGGCACCTGTCACCACCAGCACCTTCTCCACGCAAAGAGGCTCTGCAGGGAGCCCCTTGGCAAGTTCACTGACCTCCTCCAATGATTTCTGGATCAGGAATTTCCAGCATGGCCACCAGCAGGGAGACACATAAGAACACCTGTCCTGTGCTGTGGTCTACGTGACCAGACACTCCTCAAGGGCATTATGTCCCCCAGCCCAAACCCACTCATAACTTTTCTGGTCAAACCACCTTACTGCACAGAGACACCTCAGAGCTCCCACAAACCTGTACCTGCAGCCGTCAGCAGGTATGGAGCAAAGCAGAACCCCCGAGGCACCTCCTGGACTCCACACAGCTGACAGAACCTGAGCAGCATCTGCCCACCCTGGTGTAGGCTAACAAGTCATTATGTTCAAAACACATTAGTCGCTCCCAAACACCCACACCACCATTTGAAATCCTCCCAATTACTGACTGTGTTGTTTGTGTGACTGCCTAATCCCACTCCCAGAACCCCACCACAGCACTTATGGTGCTTTGCGTGTCATTTCTGTATACGCACCTGGCTGACATCACCACAAAGAATGCCACTTCCAAATCTCTGAATGCCATGGAAAGCATTCATGTTTTCATTACTGGTTATGGACAGGGTGCAACAAAATGTGGGGAGAAGTTGCAGGCTCTGCCTGGAGAGCTTTCCCTCAAGATACTCCAGAGTTTGAAGGATGGATTTCTTTACAACTCAAACAGATGGCAAGGTACAAGCTTTTCATCTCTTCACTTCAAGCCTTAAGACTTCTCTTTCCTCTGAGCACAGCAGAGATGCAGTAATGTTGAGTTACAGAGAGCAGAGAGAGGTGACTGAGATCTTTCAGCAACACGGATTGAGTTCTACACACGACTCCAGGTTATTCTAACGCAATTTTGTCTAACAACACAAAGAAGGTGTTACATAATGCAGCTGAAAAGTTTAATTTCTCCCAATTTTTCCCCAGCAGCAAAGAGCCAGTCTAGCTGAAGCAGAGACAGTAACAGACCTACTCCCTGGCACAGCTGTGCTGAAGGAGCAGCTAAAAAGCTGCGCCAATGCCCCCAAATAGTCACCGGATGACTGCTGTGACACTTGCACTGCAGCGTGGGAGAAGGGTCTTTCACCTGGGAAAGGGCACCAAGGCAAAGCTCGTCTTTGACAGCTTTTTAAACCTAAGTACCACTAAGCAGCAAATATTTTCTCGGATCTCCCATGCTTGATACTGAAAAGCACTGGGATCAGGCAGTGAGTGAAATACTACACCGTAGGACAAGCAATACAAAACCAGAACAGGCACAATATAGAACCCAAATCACCTAACTGGTCCATGTAGTGGTTTGGGACGCTGCCGGGGAGGGCAGACGTGGTGGGTGCAGATTTTCACAGAGCAGTTTTTCCATTCAAAGGAGCGGAACCCCTTGAAGGAGGCTGCTGACTTTGCCCTCGGACACGCGCACGGCATTTCAGCAGAGGAGAAACCACCGGGCACGCTGACCGCGCTTCCGAATTCCCGAAGATTAAAACGATCCATCCCTGACAAATCCACTTCTGACACGCTCTTTGCCGACCCAGCAAATAAAGCCCTGCAGGTGCAGCGGCCGGGCCGATGGCGGGGACGCCTCTGGACACAGTCACCCCTCCAAGGCTGAGGGTCGGCGGGGTGCAAGGGTGGCACGGCCGCCCGCTGCCACCCGCGAGTGTGCGGCTGCTTTGGGGGCATCGATCGGGGCAGCCAGCGACAGGGACCCGCCGGCAGCTGCCACTCCCAGCCCCGGGACGGCCCTGGGGCACAAGCCCCGGGTCGTGCCCGCACCGGTACCTGGGCTCGTCCCGAGGGTCTCGGGGCTCCCTCCAGCCCGGCACGACCCCCGAGGCGGCCGGGGGCGAGCAGGGTGCCGGCACCGCGGGGCCCCCCGAGGCACCGCCCGCCGCGCCCCGGGCACCCACCTCACTTTGGCCGCCACGGACGACATGGCCTCGTTCCTGAGCGTCTTCCTTTTGGACACGGCTGTGCCCATATTCGCGCGGGGGGTCGCGGCCGGGGGAGCGCTCATCGCCGGGCCCCGCGGCTGCCCATGCCGGGGCGCGCCGCCGCCCCTCGCCGCCGCGCCGCCTCAGAGCCCCGCCATGCCGGCCCCCGGCCCGCGGCCCCGGCCCGCGCTGCGCTCCGCCGCGGCCGCTGCCGCCCCATTGACTGCGGCAGGAGGCAGGGAGGGAGGGAGGGAGAGAAGGAGGGACAAGCCCGCCCCGCCGCCCAGGAAGCGCCGCTATATTTGGCCAGCGGCACCTCCTCCGCCCGCCTGACATCATGGCCGGGGAGGGGGCGCCGGCCCCGCCTCAGGGGCCGCGGGACCCCCGCATGGGGAGTGTGGGGCTGCAGCGGGAGCAGGGAGAGGCCCAGTGACACCTCAGGGATCTGCAGCTCCTCATAAGGGACAGCTCCCATCTCTGCTCTGGGACAGGGACAGGAGCCAGGGCACGGCTGGGGCTGGGCCAGGGCAGCTCAGGCTGGAGCTCAGGGCAAGGCTCTGCCCCCAGAGGGTGCTGGCACTGCCCAGGCTGCCCAGGGAATGGGCACGGCCCCGAGGCTGCCAGAGCTCCAGGAGCCTTTGGGCAGCGCTGCCAGGGGTGCCCAGGCTGGGGTTGTTGAGGTTTCTGTGCAGGGCTGGGTGATCCCTGCGGGTCCCTTCCAGCTCGGGATGCTCTGTGATTCCCTGGTTCTGCCTGAGGGGAATATCCAGCCAGCGGCCGTCAGACACGGCTGCAAGGGGAGGCCCGGGGGTATCTCTTTCCAGGCTCCTGTCAGGAAGTGGACGTGCAATCTGCAAAAAAAATCAGTCATTTTGACACAAAACTGCAGCCTGCCTTTGACAGATCGGCTGAAAGATTTCACACATGGTTTATTTTCCACAGCAGGGCAGCTGCATCCCTCTGCTCATGGGGTGGACACGGTCACGAAGGTCAGACTATTGGGTTTTGGACACGACAGCTCTGAAGGATTGACACAAACACCGCTGGCCTTGTCCCCTGAGCAGGTCGCTGCTCCCCGCTGTTGTCCCAGAGCAGCAGCGCAGCCATTGCCAGAGTGACTGGAGGCAGCAGAGCCATGAGGGGGAGATGGGTGCTCAGAAACGCCCTCATGTCCAGTGTCACCTGCCAGAGCAAACACCTGCCTTGAGATCATCGAGTGCTTGAAAACAAACCCAACAAAAGGGTTTGTCAGTCAGCCGAGTCTTAGAGGATTTTCACTTCACACAGTTGCAGAACTGTTTAGGTTGGAAGGAACCTTCATAGATCACTTGCTCCATCCCTGCCATGGCAGGGACACCTCCCACTGTCCCAGGCTGCTCCCAGCCCTGTCCAGCCTGGCCTTGGGCACTGCCAGGGATCCAGGGGCAGCCACAGCTGCTCTGGGCACCCTGTGCCAGGGCCTGCCCACCCTCATCATAAAATTTTTCTTCCTATCACACAGTCTAAATCTATTCCTTTGCCTCTTATCCTGGCCCTGATAAAAATTCACCCACCATCTTCCTTATAATCCTCCTTTCAATGTATAAAGGCTGCAAGAAGGTCTCCCCAGAGCCTTCTGAATCTGAACATTCCCAGCTCCTCCAGCCTTTCTTCACAGCAGAGGGCTTCCAGCCTCCAGATCAATTTCAGGGGTGTAGGTTTTGATCCCTAGGGGGGTTTAGAAAAATGTTTTTCCGTGGGAAAGTATTTTATAAATCTACTTTCAGGATACCTGAGTGACTGGGGCAGCAAATTCTTGCATATTATTCAAAATACATACAGAAAAAGCACTTGGATTGTCCCCCTGACTCTGCAGGCAAGTGTAGGAACCCCAGGAACTCATAGCTACTCATTCAATAATATTGGACAGAGGGTAGAAGTTTTATAGATAATTAAAATTCCTACAGGTTTTGTGAAAAGAGGCAGCTGAAGGAGGGAGTGACAGGCACACCTTGACCTGTGTGTACCTGAGGAAGGGCTGTAGCATAAGCTCATGTTTCACTGTCCTTCAGAGACCCTGCATCAAGAAACCAAAAGCTGGGGAAAAGCTTCAATCCTCTCTCTCCATGGACTCCAACACAAAACCTGCAAGAAAATATAATAGGATTTGAACAAATTAAGTCTGTTTGGTCTATTAACCTACCCATTGAAAAATAATTTCTATAGAGAGGAAAAAAGATGAAGAAGGTACCCAATTCCCCTGGTTTCTGTGGACACAAGGAGCAGGATACAAATACCTCACCAAGCAGAATTTTATCACAATCTGAACAATTCACTATGAATAACACATTTTCAGAGCTGTATCTTTGCTGAGACCCAAACTGTAAGCAGAAAAAGTGACATGTCCACAGTAAAGACATGGAAATACTTAACCAATAAGGTCAATCTGTGTTTCCCAACCCCTTTTTCCCCTTTATGTAAACTAGATGGGGGAAATGGTCTTTATTTCTATGTTTAAATATTTTGCCAGTTGAGGCAAATGCTGTTCCTTAAAAATATAACTCACTCTCCAAACTAACAGGCAGGTCTGCTCTATCCATGACACAATTCCCACCAGATCTACCTGGAAGCGCCCCAAAGTTGCTCACAGTGACATTTTTCATGTACAAAACAAAACCCAACCTCAATAAATTGGATTTTTTTCCCCCAGAATATGACTCCAATTAAATTTCTACTCATGACTTCCCCCCACCCTGTTTTTTGTTGTACAGTCATGTCACGAAAGAGTTCCTACAACAGAAAAGGAGAAAAAAAAATCCATCTGTTTTGAATGAGCAACTGAAATAAAACCACTTGCAGAGAACTGGAGCCATGCAAGCAATCCCAGTCTCCATGAAGCCATGCCCAGTGCTATCAATTCCCAGAATTAAAAAGCATCCACATGGATGTCTCCATCTTCATCCCATGGTCAGACTGCTCTGCCTTGTCCGTTCCCCAGCAAGGTCTCCCTCTCCGGGGCTGGGGAGGCTCCAGCCCAGAGCAGGGCTCACTCTGAGCTTGGCCCAGTGGGTTTTGAGCCCCTCCAAGGATGGAGATGCAAACCCTGCTCTGGTCCCTGTCCCAGGGCTGCACCACTCCCACAGGGAAAGATTCCCATAGATCCACTGGGAATTTTCCATGTTGGACTCTGTGCCCTGGAGAAGCAGCCAGCCCATGACTCCACAGCATCCCAGGAACCATCCCTGCAGATTCCCCTCTTGGTTTGGCTTCTTCCCTGCCTTCCTCTAGGGTTTGCTGCCTGCTCCTGGGTTTATCCCTGTGTTTAGGGGTCTGGGTTACCCCAGAAGAGGAGGCAGCCAGGGAGAGATGCCTTTGCTTGGTGCTGGGAACAAGTCAGGCAAGGCAGGCAGACACAGCTCCCACGGCTTCTCCATGGCAACAGGGCCTCCAGACATGCACACAGCAAACGGGCCGAGGGGGCTGGGAGCCTCACAGCCCTCCACCCCAGCCCCAAGCCCCCATTCACAGAGCTCTTGTGGGATCTCACCCCAAAACACCTTCCACAATGACCACAGCTGGCCAGAGGATGTTCCCTCCTTCCACCAGGGAAGGTGCAATGCCCTGATGTCCAAGCCAGGCAATGTCCATCCCAACCAGTTATGGGTTTTGTCCAGAGAAAGGCATCACACTTGAAAATCTGGTGTCTCTGCATCCTGGCAAACCAAACAGCACATCTCTGTCCAGTAAAAAACCCAGAACCTCAAACCTATTCGGTCTAGGTCTCAGATCAGATTCTGACACTCAGACTTTAAGGAACCATTCTTTTTATATTTATAAATGTAATTTTTGTCTAAACGAGCAAAAACTGTGTATCCTGACAATTTAAATGCAAAAAAAGGAGAAATAAGGCAAGCCAAAACCAGTCACAGCAGCAACCTGCAAAAGGGAAACAATAATAAATACTTCTTCAAGCACGTCAAGCTGGAGAGTCAGAAGTTGGCTATGGTGCAAGAGAAGCATTCGTAGGAGATAAGGTCAGAACAGAAAAACAATGAATATTTTGCATCTGTAGTCAGTGAGGAAAAGCTTGGAGACTTTCCTGTGCCAAAAGTCATCTTTATATGGACGTGACATTGGATTTGGCTTGTGTTCAAGTGTCAGCAGAAGAAGTTGAGGAATAAATAGCCAAACTAGAGAGTGCAAATGCACCAGGCTGAGATGGTTCACCTAAGTGCCCAGTGAGAGCTCAGAGGTGAAACAGTTTAATTACTTAGCTGTAGCATGTAGTCGCTGTGTGTAACAGCCTCACTGTCTGAGAGCTTCAAGGTGACAAATGCGAAGGGTTTGGGGTTAAGATGCACCCTGAAGTCTGAGGTTCCCTCCTGGGCAAAGCGAAACTGTCACTAAGAATCTCATTAGTGCAGAGTTGGATGCATTTGAAATACTGGGAAGAAAAGAAAGTTGATTTTCCTGGAAAAAAAATGAATGTTTGATAAAGGTATTACAGTTCTTTAGAGGGGTAGATAAGTGTGAGGTGTAGTCTGCTTGGGTTTCCAAAAGGTCTGTCACACGAGTTTCTTACAGGAATGCAGCTACCATGGGATTAACAGAAAATACTTGAAATAAATAAATACCTGTTTAAAAGATTCCCAAAGAGCAGCTCTCAATAAGCAAGCTCCTGAATGGAGGGAGGACTGAACAGAAGCCCCACAGGGACCTGGGCAGGGCTCTGCTCACTTCAGCTTTTCCAGAAATAATCTTGAAAAATTAATTAGAAAAAAAAAACGGAGTGACAAAGCTTGTAGCTGATGTTAAGGCATTCAGGGTCATAAATACATGAGACACTGAAGAATTATACAAAGACCTCGTGATAGAGAATAACTAAGCAATGGGTCCAGGACATCCAGAGGAGATAATTACAAAGATAAAGACAGCATGAAAACAATCCCAACTCCTCCAGCACTGGACTGTGCACTGATCTTTATCCTCAGAAATAACCTATTTTTCTTCCAGGTTCAGTTGAATATCATCCTGCCCAGCCCAGATCCATTTGTGCCTCGTGCTGGCTTTGGTGGGACTATAAACCCAGGAGAAGGGAAGGGACTCAGCAGCATGGTAAGCATAAAACCAGGACAAAGGGGGTGTTTAATGGCCCATGTGAGATGATTGCAGTTCCTGTGCTCCAAATTGAGCCCAGGACTGTTTGTGGTCCCTGCAGAGAGCACAGTCAGTCACCCAGGGAAGGGCAGAGCACCAGGGTCAGCAGTGCCCAGGGAGCTGTGGGACCCCTCCCCACAACACTTCCCAGGGCTCACTCACATCACCACAGCTTAAACCAAGCTGCAGGTGCTTCCCCAGGAACATGATGTGCTCAGGCCACAGAACTGGCACAGACAGGACAGGGCAGGGATGTTTTGCAGCCTCTTGCCTTCTGCTCCCATTTCTCTGCACCAAAAAACTGGCCTGAGTGTGTTCCTACTGAAGGGGCAAAGCGCAAGACTGAAAAGAGAAGACAAACTGGTGTGCCCACTGTCCTTAAACATTGCTCCAGTTAAGCTCTTTTGACAAGGCACATCAGCCCAGAGAGCTGGTGATAAACCTACAACACTGAGGCAGCTGGAGAGGCTGATGGCGTTTATTCACACAGCACTGCAAAAGAGTTTGAGGACAGTGGTTATGGCCAAGTGCCTGGGAAGCTCAAGGTCTCCTGGGTGCCAGAAGGTCACTCAAATATCACCTCTCCACCCTCCTGCTTGGCCACTTTAGTCCCCTCAAGATGCTGCTGTTAAATTCATCAAGTCTGAACTTCACTCGAATGAGGAGCTGTAAGAAAATAACTTACCCAACACTAGTATAATTAAAATGAGGCCATATATCACTGAAGCAAAATCAATAGCTAACAAGTTGGAGTTTGTCAAGAATTACGGTTTTCCTTTGAGTGGATTCATTTGCATAGAGCTGTTCTTACATGGCTGATTTGGCATCAGCAAATCTTGTTCAAACCCAAGGTAGTTCCAATCCCTGGGTGAACAGCTCTGAACCAGCTGGGATGCAGGGCACTCAGACCCCCTGCTGGCCAGCTCACCCCCAGCTATTTTTAGTGAAACACCTAATCAGTGATTGCCAGGGCTGGGTACAGCCTTTCAGCCCTGCCTTCTGTACGTGACATGTCCCAGCTGGGAGGGCAACTCAGCCCTCTGGGACCCTGAGCACAGGGTGAGCTGTGCTCAAACATTAAACCCTCTCCTCTTTCCTCCTCAGCATTTTCCCAAGTTCTCTAATTTTGCCAGAATTAAGAAGAGGTCAGATACTGTTTAACATTATCTGTCTTCTCCTGCACAAGGCAGCAAGGTCCTGGCAGAGCAAGCCAGAGCAGCCCTCCCAAACTGGAGATTTGGAAGGGAGGCTCTGTGCTCAGCTGTGGGAGGAGGATAGGGAAAAGCAGAGATTTTTATCCCAAATTTGGGAAAAAACCTTGAAAAAGGTCTTGGGGGCTTACTTCCCATGCACAGTGGTAGCCTGGGGGGATTTGAGGGCGGGTGCACTGTCCTGGGGTGAGAGCAGCAGCCTGTCTGGCTGGGGGGGCACAGTGCACTCCTGCTGGGCATGAGGGCCTTTCCCAGGCACACACACCTGTGTGTTCCTCAAATCCCCGCCCAGAGCTGCCTCCTCACCTGCACTGACCTCGCAGGCTGGCTCAGCAAGGACTCAGGGCATGAGCAGCTCCAGACTCGGTCAGCAGCAGCAGCCTGGCTTTCCACTGGGGGACTCCCAGGGCAGCACTGGCTCTGCAAGCACAGCCTGAGCAGACTCGGTGTGTTGTTTGGAAAGGTGGAAAAGTGTTGAGGCTGTGGGGCTGCCACAGCTTTGCAGGGCAGGAGCCTCAGCGGCTTTCTCTGAGCAGACATTAGAGAGGGGGAGGCCAGGCTCCAGCTTGGCACCCCTGTGCCACAGCTTCAGGCACAGCCTCTCCTGCTCCTGCACTGCAGCACCAGCGCTGGCACGGCACCACCCCAGTGGGAGGCATCACACTACTTAAAGAAAATTATGTTGCTGGCCTTTTCATTATGTTGCCCAGCAAATGTTCCCATGAAATATAGGCCTAATTATCTACCCACATTCAGATTACTCTAAGATGCAATTTCCTTCTACTCTGTGGAGTTTGCTCTCCTTCTGTGGATCTCATGATTGAAATACACTCAATTAGTTATTACTCTGCTGGCTGAAATCTTGAGCTGCCTTCCTGACAGGGCTGCTCCATCTGGGTCTCGCTGGCCTGACAAGAGCCAGGTGACACCAGGTCCCAGGCAAGCCCCAAGGATGTCTCAGCACTCAGCCATGCCAGTTATTTATTAGATTTGTATCTCAAATGGAAGCCTTGACAGGACTGAGGGCTTGAAACATGAACTATCAGCATCATAGAATCACTGAAGCTGGCAAAGGCCTCTCAGATCATGAAGTCCAACCATTCCCCCAGCACTGCCAAGGCCACCACCACCAAACCCAGGTGCCATCTCCCCAGGTGCCACATCTACACAGCTTTCAAATCCTCTCCGGGGTGGTGGCTCCACCACTGCACTGGACACACCCCAATTCATCAAAGAAAAGACACAGCCTCAGCATGGGTGATTGCTGGGGTCAGTGTCCATATCTTGAGTGGGACCTTTTCAAAAACATGATCCTCAATCCCTGCCAGGGAACTCCCTCTGCCAGGAGGGGAATACTCTGAGTGAGACCATGGTTCTGGGCTAGGAGAGCTGACAGGAGAGTGAGCATTTCAAGAGCAGCACAATATTAGATACCTCTTTTCCCTTGAAATGATCCAGCAGCTGGAGAGAAACAGAAGCAAGGAGCATCATCTGTAGCAGGAAGGAGGATTTGAGCAGGGTGGTAATGTCATTTCGTTCCTGTTAGCCACATCAAATTGACACAAGCCAATCCCTCAGAATAAACTACAATAAATAATAAATCCAATTGCTATAACAAAGGAAACAACAATAGGGATGTGCCATATAGGAAGAAGACTCCTTAACTCCTCCACAGAATTTTGGAAGCCCTGTGTGGAGGCTCTCTGGGGGTCTTTGCTGGAAATCTGGCACAATAACATCTTTTGGCCACACTCAGGCACTTGCTGGATGTTGATCCCTCCCAGAGTGACCTGCTCCCACACCTGACCACCTTCCTGGTGAAGGGAAACTCATTTTCTACCTACTCCCAGGGATCCAGGGACTGCTCAGCAGTGTGGAGGTGCAGGAGTTGGCCTCTACAATGGAAGTTCCTCAAGGTCGGGATTCCAGAAGCAGCTCCAGGAACAGATCAGTGCTAATTGATTGCTCAATGATTCAGTGATTACTCAGTTTTCGCTCCATCCACATCTCAGTATTTCATTGTTTGGCAAAATATCAGCCTGACTTTGTCCTGACATTGGCACCATGCAGCACAAGAAGGGCTGAAGTTTGAAGTGACTGTGTCATATCTAAGATGGAAGAAAAAATGTTATGATTATGGGAAAATTTGTATGATTGTGTCCCTGGAAGCACCTCACTCCCAAAACTCTGCTCCAACCCTACTCTGCATCATGTCCAACCCTTGCTGTATCTAAAAGTGCAGAAATTAAACCACTGAAATGAAACCTCTGCTGGTAGAAGGGCTCAGATCACCTGTAGCAATGGACAAGGGGACTACAGGAAATGGTATCTGTCTGGGCTTGTGTAAAACCTTTGAGACAGTCCCCCACAATATCCTTCTGTCCTAATTGGAGAGATGTGGATGGATGGAGGGACTGCTCAGTGCATGAGGAATTGGTTGGATGGTTGCAACCAGAGAGTGGATGTGACCATCAGTGGCTCAATGTCCAGATGGAGATCAGGGACTGTGACAGTGTTCCCAGGGGTTTTCAGGATGAGGGAAGAGACATAGAGCTGACTCCATATTTCAGAAGGCTTGATTTATTATTTTATGATATATATATTACATTGTAACTATAGTAAAAAGAATAGAAGGAAAGGTTTCATCTCAGAAGGCTAGCTTAGGTAAGAATAGAAAGGAAAAGAATGATAACAAAGGCAGCTGGCTCGGACAGAGAGAGAGAGCCAGCTCTGCCGTGAGTGGTCACTAAATCCAAACATCCACACGAGACCAATCACAGATGCACCTGTTGCATCCCACAGCAGCAGATAACCATTGTTTACATTTTGTTCCTGGAGCCTCTCAGCTTCTCAGGAAGAAAAAATCCTAAGAAAGGATTTTCATAAAGAAATGTCTGCGACAAGGGACAAGTGGTGCTTCCGCCTGCCACGAGGCTGAACAAGGGCATGTGGGGACTGATCCTGTCCAGAGCAAGGAGCAGGGAGAAACATTTGGGGAGGATGAGTCAGAAAGCTCAGCTGGAGGATGAGGAGGGATGCACACACATTCAGGGCCATCAGCAGCTCCTGGCCATGGCGAGGGTGTAACAAAATAGGTGCCATCTGCTTCAGCTGGAGCATCACACAAAGGCACAGGCAGCAAAGAGCCTCTAGCTTAGACCCTGTTGGCAAAGAGAACAAATTCCACAATTGCTATAAAATAGCTCAAGGCACAAAAGAGGAGTGGCCACAGCGAGCATTCAGGTTCTGCTGCCCCTGCTCCTGCCCTAATTCCAAGTCATCCTGTGGAGAGGAGGAAGAGCAGAACAGCCCTGAAAGGTTTGAAGTGATTCAAAGCAGTGCTGAGTGGGATTTGGCAGAGAGCTGGGGATGGGCAGCAGCTCAATCCATCACCCATTCTGCAGGAAAGGATGCTGCTGCAAGTCTTCAGTGGAACCAGAGTCAGAAATGCTGTGATTGTGCAGAACAGGTGAATGCCATGGCATGAGAAATAACAGTGCCAGGGCCCTGTGTGGGCTGGGCAGGGCTGGGACAGCCCCAGTGAGATTCAGGGGAGATTTGGTCTCAGGGTTAACCAGGAGGGGTCAGACCGTGCAAGAGTGCAAAGGCCGAAAAAGGGACTGAGGCAGCCCAGGAAACTGAAGCAACACACTCTGGTTTAGTACAAGGCTGAAAGCAGGACAGGGCAAGGAACAGCAGGGCTGTACTGTGGTGGGGAAATTTAGGTTCCACCTGAAGAAAAACTGTGTAAGGACTGTGAAGCAGTGGAACAGAGTTCCAGGTGTGAGCAGGTGGGGCAGAGCCTCCCTTGGGCACCGGGTCAGATTGGATGGGCTCAGCTCTCTGCTCCTGCCTGGGACATGCCACAGAGTCACCTAACCCTCCATGGCCTGACACGGCTTGCTGGGCTCTCCATCACTTATGGAGCCAGCAGCTTCACAAACCTCATGGAGATGGTGGCAACTCTGAGAAACTGTGGGGAAAAAAACCTTCTGCAGTGTGGGAAAGCAGCAGTTCTTTGAGTGGAGCTTGTGACAGGGCAGAAAAGCTGATATTGCAGAGTCAAGAAAATGTAAGTTTGGCTGAAAGCCCGTCCTGTAAATTGGTAATCCTGAAAACAGTCATTGGAAGAAAAATGACACTAAATATGATGAGGAAGAAAGGAATAGATACTGATCAATATGCAGCAACCATATCAAGCTATGGAGCAGAGCTATTGATAGATGAGGGTAAATGGACAGAGAAAAATCCATGTCTGGCAAAGCCACAGCCAGTAAAGAGTTGTTTACTAAATACATTAGAAACAAAAGAAACATTAATGGTGTTATAGACTCATTAGATAGACTTAGAGAAAGCATAAAAGGATTTTGGTCAGGAGCAGCCTCAGGTGTCTCCAGTGTGACATCCTGCTTGGAGCAGGACTGATGTCCAAGTGACACTGCCTTGCTCAGGGATTGCTCAGGTGAATTTTGAAGATCTCCAAGCATGGAGAGGCTCCAGCATCCCTAGATGAGGAAGTTTCTAAGTGACAAGGCCCTTCTGCATTTGGAAATGATGGGAACGTCAGACATGAGGGTGATGAAATTGTCTGTGGTCTAATACCAACCCAGAGCATCTCGGGTGCCATCTGTGGGGTTTCTGAACAGCAGAGCTGGACTGAACCAGGCTGGGCTGAGCTGGGCTGGGCTGGGCTGGGCTGGGCTGACCTGAGCTAAACCACCTCCTCCTGCTGCTGAGGGTGTGGGAGCCTGGGAGCTGCCAGGTTTGGCAGGATGCTGATGGGGTGCTCGGCTGCCCTGGTTCACAGCTGCTCAGTCCAGACTGAAAAATGGAGAGGACGCAGAGGATTCAATTAATAAAGAATTCAGGGATTAAAAATACACCCCTCAGCGTGGTGCAATGGAAAGTGTCTTGTCAAATGAGTCTCAGTTCATCCTTTGAGAAAATTACAAGTTTGTAGATAAAGGTTACCATGTAGCCATTATTTGCTTAGCTTTTGGCAACGTGTTTGAGTTAATATCCTCTGACACCCTAATTACAAATTTAGCGCTATACAATCCCAATAAAGCCCACATTAAATGGATGGAGAGCTGCAAATCCAGCTCCAAAACAAGGACTCGTCAGTGAACAGAGATGATTTAGAGGGATTCTGCAGGAGTCAGTCCCAGCCTGACACTAATCAATGTTTTCATCATTGATTGAGAAATGAGCACAAAACACAGCTGATAAATTATACAGCTGCTGGGAGCAGAAGGACTGGCAGTGAATAATTATGACAGAGAAGTTCTACAGAGCAACCGGGATCTTTTCTGTGCACAACCCATTTTCACTTGGCAGTGTTAAAATAGGCCAGCTTTCAAACAGGAATGGAGGAAAGGTTTCATCCAAAAGAGTTGGGAGGAAACATTTCATCCAAAAAAAGGATGGGAGGAAAGGTTTCAGCAAAAAAAGATGGGATACAAAAAATCTATGCATCATCAGGGGAAAGTAACTCAGAGCAGCTGGTTCTGCATCACTCCAGCAGCCACAGTGCTGGGCCCAGGTGCAGAGTGGAGCAGAGGATGGGGAGAGCAGGACAGTCCTGCAGTGCAGGGAATGGTGGCCAGAGGACACCAGAGGCGTCTCCAGGGGCACTGAAGTGGCAAAGGAGTCAGACAAGGCCCCAGAGAGGACTGGACAAAGCCCTGAGCTGCAAACACCCCGTGGAGTGCAAGTCAAGGGGACAGACCCCAGCTCAAAGCTGCTGACACCTCCACCTTCAGCAGCACAGGGACCCTTCCATGCATGTCCTGCAGCATCACTTGTCCTCCTCATCCTCTCAGTGCCCTCCACAAGCCATGACACTGAAAGAGAAACACTCACTCTCCCAGGAGAAAAAGAATTGCTTTGCTGAGCTCTTGCATCAGGCTGGGGTCACATTTCTCTCCCCAACATCACTTTCTGCCAGTAATTGTTAACATGGAATGAAGGGAAGCTGAGGGGCTTTGCTGAGGGCAGGTGAGGAGGCTGAAATGAGACATCCCAGGCTGGCAGAGGGTCTGTGCAAGGAGCAGGGGCCCTCCTGCCAGGTGACTTGCAATTGAGAGGAATGGTGGATTTGTCTTTACAAACAAGCTGGGGGTCTGCTGGTAGATAAAACCAGCACTGGGAGATAAAAGAAACAATGGGAAGGATTCCAGTGACTGATGAATGGAAAAAGATACTTAACTTTTACAAAGAAATTTTAGGTTTGATGAGAAATGAAATTAGACATTGAAAGATAAAAGAAACAATGGGGAAGAAAAAACCCCAAGTTCTGTAATAATTAAAAATTAAAAGGGAGGGTTATACATTAGAGGGGAGTCTTTGGTGTCAGGCACTCTGGGAAGTCTCTACCACTCAAGTACCTCAGCCAATGGGGAAAAACCCCTAAATTCCATAAGAATTAAAAATTAAAAGGGAGGGTTATACATTGGAGGGAAATCTTTGCTATCAGGTGTTCTGGGAAGTCTGTACCTCTAAAGTACCTCAGCCAATGGAGAAAGAGAGAAGGGAAATGTGGCCGGGAAATTGGGATAAAAAGGAGGCTGTGTCCTCCAAAAATCTGAGAGATCCCAGGGGAATGTCCCATGGCCTCTCCCTTTATTGGAATAAAGTAAAAGGACTCCTCTGTCTCCTTTTTGGACATAAAACTCTGGTGTTTGTGGATTAATTTTCCTAACACAGTGATTTGTACACCATCAGCAGAGAGACATTTTCTCCCGTGGATGCTGCACCTGCAGCCCCAGAGGGTTTTTCCCTCCAGCTCCTCACCCAGCCTGGCCCCAGCAGCCCCGGGCAGGGATGGCCCCGCCGCTGTTTTCAGCTCTGCCCACTGTCAGAGCTCAGTGCATCCCTCCGGGTGTCCAGAGTTACCAAGGACCCCATCAGGGGGCTCAGAGACCCTGGCACACAGCCCAGAACACCTGGGGATTTGATTTTGACCCTTGGAGCAAGTTACCAGCTTTGTATGAGGACATGAAAGTCACACAGGTTTGAATGGTGTAATAACAAAATGATCACAGGGTGAAAATGTCGATTTTAGGATTTTTGGTATGGGGGTTATGGGGACAAGATGGAGGAACTTGGGCGTGTCCAGCCTTTCTTTCTTCTTATTCTCCATTTTCTGCAGTGATGTTGGCACTTTGGGATTGGTTTAGAGTAGAAGTGCACTGTCTAACACAGGTGACAGGTATTGGGAATTAAGTGTAAATATGTTATATGTAGTTTGTAGTATAAAAGGACAACACAGAGTGCCTGTGGCTGCCCTGCTGAGCAGATCTTGGCTGGGCAGAAAGAAAATGGTATAGATAAGAATTAATAAACAACCTCAAGACTGAAAAGTGAAGGGTCCAGTCTTGTTCTTCAGCCATGTGGGCCAAAACAGAGACACCCTGCACATCTGGGGCAGCAAATATCAACAGCAACACAAGAGCCCATGACATCAACATCGCTCAAATTCACGGTGTGACCTCCTTGGGCAGGCAGAGCTCTCACCCCGCTGCTTCCCCACGTGCTGGGCAGATGCTGCCAGCCCAGGAACAGCCCCCAGGGCACCCTGTGCTTGGCACACGTGGTGTTTGGCTCCCCAGGGTCTGCACAGAACCCAGGGGCAGATTTTGGGGAGGAGGATGAGGGTCCCGTGGGAGCCAGGGCTCTCTGCAGCAAGGACATGTGCAGGGATCCCAGTGGGTGCTGCTCTGCAGGGACTCAACAGCCTTCTGGTTGGGCTCTGCATTTCCACATTTCCCTTGCCTCAGATAAAATCAGCAGCTCCACACTGGCACAGCCTGGATTTGGGTGCCCAAGGGAGTTATCCTCAACAGCTCAGCTTTCCAGTGGGGCAAACTGTGTAACCAGCTGGGCCTTATGGAGCCCCCAGATTGACTCTGGCGATCATAAAATCACAGTCTGAGTTGAGAGGTGCCTTAAAGCATCTCATTGTCCTGGGCAGGGACATCTCCTATTAGACCAGGCTGCCTCAAGCCCCGTCCAGCCTGGCCTTGGACACTTCCAGGGATGCAGAGTGGAGCTGAAGGGATGTGTGGTTCATGCCCAGGCTCTGGTGGTCCCTGCCCACAGCTCCATCAGGGACCAGGCTCATTCCCAGTGTCACTGGGCAGCTGATGGATCTGTCCTGACCTTCCCTCTTGGGAAACCTCTTTCCTGACACTTGGAGCTCATGACAAAGTTCACCGCTTGCAGAAGAGCTCCAGAAAGAGACACACCCACCCCAACAACCTGTCACAGACACATTTCATGAAAAATCCTTTCCTTAGGATTTTTCCTCCTGAGAAGCTGAAAGGCCTCAACAAAATGTAAACAATGGTTATCTGCTGCTGTGGAATGCAACAGGTGCATCTGGGATTGGTCTCATGTGGTTGTTTCTAATTAATGGCCAATCACAGTCAGCTGGCTTGGGCTCTCTGCCCGAGCCACAAGGCTTTGTTATCATTCCTTCTTTTTCTATTCTTAGCTGATGAAATCCTTTCTTCTATTCTTTTAGTATAGTTTTAATGTAATATATATCATAAAATAATAAATCAGCCTTCTGAAACATGGAGTCAGATCCTCATCTCTTCCCTCATCCTCAGACCCCTGGGAACACGGCCACAACAACCCCGGCAAAGCTCAGCTCTCCCCTCTGCTCTCCCCAGCCCCAGGAACGAGTCCCAGCAGGATCTCAGGGGTGGCTGTGCCTGCCTGGGCTGAGCACCCGTGGCAGCGCCCGTGGCTGCAGCACCGACCCACGAGGTTGGCACAGCTCCTCCGTGCCAGCTCTTTCCTGCCTCATTACCCCCGAAATCCCAGGGGTCCATTGCTGTGCCAGCCCAGCTCTAGAAGCTTTTCTGAACTTTGCTGTGTTAAAAGCTTTCTATTTCCAGCAAGGATGCAAGTGAAGGGGGTGGATTTTACAGCCACGAGGCGACAGTGCTGGAGATGAGCCATGGGGCACTTGGTTCAGGGTGAGAAGAGAAGAGAGAGGCAGAGAAGTCACCCACCCACCACTTTCAGCTACTCCAGCACCTAACTGGGGAGAGGAGCAGCAGCAACAGCCTGGTCACACACTGGGGGAGCAGACCCGCAGCACTGGGAGAGGGGAAAGCACCTAGACAGGACAGGGGACAATGACACCAAGGACAATAGAGCTGACACATCTTTTCCTGATTCCTCCAACCATGCAAGGGCCAACACCCCTCACAGGCTGGGCAAACTCTCATTCCAAAGGCAGAAACAGCCTCTGGCAGTGGCAGGGATCACCTGGAGCCTTCCCCCAGAGCCTGTGCCTTGGGGCAGCCATCCTGCAAGGAGGGTTTGGCAGCTCAGCCCATGCAGGGCTGGACGCTCACGTGCCAGGTGGGGCAAAACCTCCCACTGGATCAAACACAGCTGCAGGCACAGCCAGTGCCACAGAGCACCTCACTGTGCCTCCCTGCGCCCAGCAGAGCACCCTGGCAGGCCATGCCAAGGGCAAACAGGGCATTTGGGGTCACCTGTGACCCCCAAAGGGACCCAAGCAGCAGCAACGTGCTCAAGCATGGGCACAGCACGGAGCTCACCCAGGACAGGGCTGCCTGAGCTGCACCAGCCTTACTCAACACATTCCCCTGGCTCTGTGCATCACATCCAATGTGCCTCATCCAAGGAAAAAATGTGTCATTTATGGTACATTTAAAATTGATGCACATTTGGTGTTCTGGCTGATCCCAAATTATCCCCTGCAGCAGGAGCTGTGCTCAGCCCCGCCAGGACAGCGGCGCTCGGAGCCTCCCTCCCTGCCAGGGACAAATTCCCAACAAACAGGATTTCCAGCAGCACTGCCAGCACTTGTACCTCACCAGCACTGGCTCCTGCCTGGTGCCAGGGCTCTGTGCCATCCAGGGCTCAGCACAGCTCTGTCTGCAGGGCACGATGGACACAAATGTCTCTCCTTAGGGATAAACCCCGGCCTCTCCAGGGCTGGGGGCCCAGCTGCCTCCTGATGGGAAGCTCATTCCTGTCCATAACCCCTGAGTGCATTAGGCTTAATTAAAAGCTGTCCCTGCTGATGTTGGTGGCAGTGGTGAGTTGTGACTGTGGCTCTGCCATGTGCAAATGCCATGTCTGAGCTAAGTGACACTCGGGCCACAGGTGCCTTCCCAGCATTTGGAATGCTGCTCCTGCTGCCTGCAAGGAACCTCCAGACACCATCCTGGCACACACATATGGGTATTTATGGTGTATTCTCCTCTAAAACCCAAATTAAGGCCACTGGGAAAAAGAGTCACACCCTCCATTGCCGTAGGAAGGGGACCAGGACACCAGCTTGTTCATCACAGGTCCAGTTTATTGAAGAAAGTATCAAACACTTATACAGCAAATAATAAGCTTATGAATATTCTATAAGCCAAGCAATCTATTGGTTAAACTATACCATGAACTCTTCCTCATTCCTTAGGGGTTACATCTCTCTTTTCTCATGTGTCTTTCACTATTTGTTATCCTACTACAGCCAGGCCCAAGGACACACTATCTTTGCAGGTGCAGGAGTTGGAATTAGCCACGGTTTTGTACTTTTCCAGTCTTTAGCCAGCCAAACTCCCAACACTCCATGACCTGAGGAGGGGACAGGGACAAAGAGCACAAACACAAACCCCACCAGTCCTAGTGGGAGCAGAAGCAGCCATCAGCTGGGAAGGGATATTTATGGGAATCAGCACTTTGGTGCCAGCAAAACACCCCAAAATTCTGTTCCTCAAATGCCACCTTAGCAGTGCCAGTGCCTCCTGCCCTGGGTCACCACTGTCCCATGCTGAAAGCTGGCACCCCACAGCCATGTTTGGTGGGGTTCTTGGGATAGTGGCCCTGGCAGGTGCCAGTCCTGCCACGTGGAGCCCTGGAGGGAGAGGAAAACATTTCCCATCTATTTCTTGTTTGCTGATTTTCTCACAGCTCTCGCAGCGACAGCGAGTGAAACCCAGCGGCGCAGCCAAGCCCCCGCATCCCGACAGCTCAAACACAGCCCCGGGGCAGCAGGCAGGGAAAATCACACGCTGGGGGAGGTCAGGGAGCACGAGGGAATAGGAGGAGATTAATTTGGGAACAGCACGCAGGCAGGGTGACGTGTGCCAGGGAAGGAGCCACAGCCCGGCTGTCCCTGCCTGGGGAGCAGAGCCTGGAGAGGCTGCATGGACACATGGGCCCCACACAGGGACAGAAACATGAGAGGCCACAGCAGGAGCTGTCACAACCAGCTGGGCAGGAGCCAGGGCCCCTCTGCTCAGGTCAAAGCTGTCCCCAGCCCGGGCAGGGCTTCCTGGAGGGTTGGGACAGGTGCTTCAGCTGCCACGAGTTCCTTGTTTCTAAACCCCTCTGGGGATTCTCTGGGAGCTCCTGTGGCTGCTTTGAGGAAGCAGCTGAGTTTGTTGCTTGCACCAAGCCCCAGCGTGCTGCCCTGGGGACAGGAGTGCCACTGCCACCAGCTCTTGGTGGGGACAAGCCCAAACTCCACGGCATCCCCCCTCCAGAGGGAACCTGTCCTAGGTTGGAAATGCAAGATGCCCTTGGGGGTGTGTGTTCTGTCCCCATCTGTCAGAGCTGGGCAGTTCTCTGCTGTCCATGGGCAGTTGTTTCTTTCTCTCTCCCACACCAACCCTCCCTCCAGGAGATCTCTGCTGTCCATGGCCACTGAGTGTCCCTGCAGGGCTGATCCCATTCCAGCATCCCATGGGGAGATGCTGCGCCCAGGGCAGGAGCCAAGCATTCCTACCTGGATCCAATCTGAGCCTGGCACAGCACAGCAGCCTTTGCCCCCTGCATTGCCAGAGGAGCAGCTTTCTGCTGCCCTGCATGGCCAGAGGGAGCCCAGGCCCATCTGCAGCAGCCCTGGAGCTGCAGAGGAAAACTCCCCCCTTGTGCAGGATCCCTGCTGCAGCAGAGCCACAGCTGGCACTGCAGGAGGGCTGAGCCCCCATGGATGGGGCTGGGACACCGCCCTGACACACAGGGGGCAGGGACTGCTCTCACTCTGGCAGTGGTTTGTTTTCTTTATTTGCACTATTACATTTGTATTTTTAATTTTCCTAGTAAAGAACTGTTATTCCTATTCCCATATCTTTGCCTGAGAGCCCCTTAATTTCAAAATTATAATAATTCAGAGGGAAGGGCTTTACATTTTCCATTTCAAGGGAAGCTCCTGCCTTCTTTAGCAGACACCTGGCTTTCCAAACCCAGACAGAACCTGGTTCCCAAACCCCTGCCTTGATTCCCTTTGTGCCGTAGCCCTGCTCACTGCAGAGCCTGGGGGTGCTCCCCCTCTCCAGCTGCCTGCAGAGGGCTCAGGATGGGGACTTGATCTGCTGTGAATCCATCAGTGGGACACATTTCTGAAAGCTCAGTCAAGGCTTTCCTCCCCCACATGTGTCACCAAAAGGTTTTGAGGGGAACATTCCCCCTGCAGGTCCTGCTCATGGCCGTGGCTCCTCAGGACCTTGCTCTGGCCCTGCTGCCCCAGGGCTGGCACCAGATTTGCTGTGGGAAGGAGCTCTGTGTCCTCCTCACCCACGATGAAACCTCAGCAACTGCTGCAGCTCTTCCAGCAAAGAGAAATTCATCCAACTTCTGGTCAGATTTCACATTTATGGGGATGTCACACACCCATAAAGAAACTGCAGGGTGGTTCCAGGTAAAGCCTGGACCAGGAGAGAGGGGCCAGGAGCCTCAGGCTCTTCCAGCCACCTCCTCCCACTGCATTTCCAGCACAGCAGAGCCTGGGGACAAGGGGGTGACACAGCACGGGCTCCTTGGGGCAGGACTGCTGTCCATGTGGGCAGGGATTGATTAAAACCTCCTGAGATGGAATTGCACACATGGGCACCTCTGGGATGTCGGCAGCAGCAAAGCAGGATGGAAAAAAACAACTTTGCTTTTAGATTTGTCCCATTATGGGTTTACATTCCTCAGCATGGAAGAACAGATTGGTTTAATGTCCAGCTAGCTCAGCTGGACGTTTCGTAGCTCAGCTACAAAAGATGCAGCAGGGAGGGAAAACGTGATCAATTATTTAGGAGACACTTTCAGTCTCACATCAGAGGTTCATCTCCTGGATTCATACATCTGAACTAAGTGCTGTTTTCCCACATTACAGGGCACAAAGCAAATAGAGAGGCTCTAATGAGCACACTCAGCAGCCCAATGTTTGTCTGTTTTCTGTGAGTCCCTCAATGAGGCCAGCAGTTCCCAGCCGGGCTCCAGGAGCACGTCAGGGTGTTTGTAGGGAGCACACAGAGCTTGGAAATGAATTACCTGTTTGAACAGAGGGGAAGAGCTCTCCTGGCACAGGAGCAGCTGGGTTCAGGCTGACAGAGCTTTCATTCTTGTGCACAATAACCTGTGGTGCCTGTTCTGCCCCAGCTGGGCAGAGGAACACGTGGAGGCAGCTCCTGCTCCAGAGCACAGGGCTGTGACCAGCACAGCCTGTCCATGGCCAGCAGGTTGGATCCAGCCTCTGCTGAAGGCACTTTTGGGTTTGGCTTTATCCTTTGCAGGCAGATGGCCCAGGAGGGGCTTGGGAAGGGCAGCCAGAGGACCTTGGTCATCTCTGCAGTTTGTGCTCCAGTTCTGATCCCCGTTTTCCAGGGAGAGGTTCCTGGAGTGTGACCACCCATAAACACCCAGAGACTGAAGGGCCTCACACCTGGTTTGCCAATCCATCACCAAATAAACAAATATCTGAATTGTGCTGCTGCTGCAGCACGAGATGTTTGCCCAGAGCTGGAAGGTGGGCACTCACCTGCACTCACCTGTGCTCAGCTGCTCTCACCTGCTCTCAGCTGTGCTCAGCTGTGCTCACTCCCAGGCTTGGTCCCAGCTCAGAGCCTTTCCCATACCCAGCACCACCCTCCTGCAACCAGCCCCAACAGGAATCCAATCTCTCCAGCTCCACAGGCAGCCTGTGCCTGCACAGAAGCCCCCAGCTGTTCTACCTTCACTTCTAAAGCCATTTTCAACTTTTCTTTGTAAGAATGAATTCTTTGCAATAGCAGGGAAAGGCCTCCAGCGACTGCAACACATTCTGTGCAAGTGCATCAACCAAAATCTGCACCAAAGGTCTGCATGATCCTTGCAGGGAAGGCTTCCAACTGCTTCCACTGCTTCTGGATGGGCCATGGGCCACATGGAGATGCAAACAGGCTGGGTCTGGGAGCAAAACACTGACCTGGGGCTCTGACACTTGAAAATAACATTTTGTGTAAGAGGAGCAGCCTCTCTGAGCACAGGCTGCACATCCATGGATGTGCCCCTGGATCCCTGGCCGTGTCCCAGGCCAGGCTGGGCAGGGCTGGGAGCAGCCTGGGACAGTGGGAGGTGTCCCTGCCATGGCAGGGGTGGGATGGGATGGGATTTAAGGTCCCTTCCATCCAAACCTGGGATTCTGTGACAGAGGAAAGCACAGGTAGAAGAGAGGAAAGGAGGTTAAATGCAGAGAAGAGCTCACAATTCCCAGCTTTTACAAACCCCATTTCTCACCAAGCACGTTTCTGGCCCTAGGGGGCTGCCCAGCTCTGGGGATGCCTGGAGATCTGAGGGAAGGAGGCAGCTCTGGGGGTGACCTTGGTGCTCTGGTTGATGAGAAATCCCCTCAAGGCAACAGCACCCACAGCTGGGGCTGAGCTGGGGCTGCCATAAAGCCAAAATCAGCTTGGTTATGCAGCCATTGGCAATGACAGATGTGACATGAGCTGAGCCAGCACCAGGAGGTGCCTGGACAGGATCCAACAGCTCCAGCCCTGGGGACAGAGCACTGGAGATTCTTCCCAGTGCCTGACAATACCTGGAGTGACTCCTGCTGGGCTGAGCAGCTGGAAACTCTGTGTGCTCCTTTGCAAGTCTGAGATAAGCAGAGGCAAGCTGGGCTCTCGGTTGTTGACAACTTTTCTCTTTGTAGGACCTGATACAAAGAAACAGAGACATTTCAATCCAGCAAAATAACTTTATTTCAACAGGGCAAGTCCAGCCAAGTGGTGATTCCAGAGTTGCCCAGCAAGTGTCAGCTCCATGATCTGTCAGTGAATGTCCTGCTGCTGACTTGAGGATCCAGGCTCTATGGCCACCCTTCACAATGATTTCTTAGGTTCAGATTTCAAGTGAAATACATTCAGATTTGCTCCTGTCAGAGCATTGCTCACCGGTACATGGTTGGAAGTCACTGAGGAGTTAATTACAGTTACCTGATTCGTGTGAAAGAAAGCAAGGCTGCATCCCACAAACCCCTCCCTCTCTCCAGTGCTGCTCTGGAGCCCTCCCAGCACCCTGCAGGGGGAGGTCCCCAGTGTTCTTTGGGCCTTGGCAGTAAAAACAGTGCCTAAAAACACAGCAGCAAGAATCCAGGCAGCTTTGAGCTGCCCATTTCCCCTCTGCCAGTCTGTGATCAGTAACTGCTGCTCCTGGCACCTGCAGGAAGGAGCAGAGCCCATGGCAGCTCCAAAGGACTCGGTGCAGGTGGTGCTGAGTGCCCAGCCCTGGCTGGAGAAGGATGAACTCTGCCTTCATTCATCTGGGCGTTGTTTTGGTTTGGTGAAGCATTAAATAAATAAATAGGGCTGCTCTGTCAGCAGCTGGGGCTGTGGCTCCCAGCTGGCAGCTCGGCCTCTCCCAGCCCTAGCCCGGCTCCCCGGTGCTGCTCTGGCCGTCCCCGCCGGGCACGTTCCTGCGCTTCCTCAGCTGCATCTCCTCATCCTGCAGGAGGAAAGGAAGCACAAATGAAACCTCAGCATCCTCTCTGAGCTGGATAAAACCTGTCCTCTTCACCTTCTCACTCACAGCTCGGGTAAGCCCAGCAAACAGCACCCACATCACTCTCTGAAAACCCTGACACCATGGGACACCCTGCCATGGGCCCTTCCCCACCCACCCTGTGCTCCCTCTGAGGAACTGCCCATGACTGACACAGCAGCACCTTCCAAACCCTGCTGCAGTCAGAGCAGCAGGGATGTGACTGTCTGAGCTGAGCTGCTCAGCACACCTGGTCTCACAGTTACCTCAGGGTGGGCCTGCTGTCCCACAGAATCAAACCCTGTGCTTGGAAGGGACCTCTGGAGGATAAATCCAGTCATCTGCTCTAAGCAGGGCTGGCTCAAGTGCTGGAGCTGCTTCTCAGGGCTTTGCTTTTCAAATACCTACAAGGGTGGAGTTTGCACCTCTCCACACAGCCCAGGGTGGGTTCAGGTGTGTGAACAGGGCAGCACTTCCCAGTGGCCCCAGGGAGGGTTTCCTTCAGCACAAACTGTGCCAGTCCCCTCCTGGCTTTTTATGGGCATCTCCTCCATGACCCCCTTCTCCTCCACGACCCCCTTCTCCCTCCCCACCCTGCTGGCAGATCCTCCCTTCAGCTCCTCTCCCCAGGCTGGAGGCAGCAGCTCCCTCAGCCTCTCCAGCCCTGATCCACCTCATGAGCAAACCCAGAGCTGCAGGACCAGGATTTGGCTGTGGCCAGGTTTTGCCACCCGTGGCAGGGACTGGCCTGAGGAGGGTGAGCAGGTGCCATTTGGTGTGTGTAGTAACAAAAAGCAATTCTGCACAGTCCTCCTCAGGCAGCCCCTCCCAGATGCTCCTCTCAGCATCTCTCCCAACAAATCCACCTCACACCATTCAGCCAGGACCCAGCAATGACCAGCACTGCCTGTTCAGGGGGTTCATACCGAGTCAGAGTCTTCCTCAGCCTGGTTGCTTATGAAATCCAGGTAATCATCCTTCTGGCTGTCCAGAACTTCTTCCTCATACTCAGTCTGGTAGTCTGACTCATCTGAGGAGAGAAGACACAAAGCACAGGGTTTAACTGGCAAGCAGAGAGGCAGAGGAAGCTGGGAGAGGAGTGAGTGCCACAGTCACTGAGCACAGGCAGGACAGTGCCAGCAGCTCTCTGCAGCTCAGTGAACTGGGACTGCTCACACACAGATCTCAGCTCCCCAGCACAGAAAAACAAACCATGTCCTCTTTCAGCTGGTGTCCTGGAGCCCTCCAGAATCCAAGGACGCACAGCACAGCAGCCCTGTCCCACTGTTTGGGTCACTGTGGTGGGTGCCATCCCCAGAGGGACACAGGTTTGGGGGATGCTCCCTGGGGAATGCCCTTCACAGCACAGCTCCTGTGTCCCACCCCAACCAGACCTGTGGGACACCTTGAGAAGCCTCTGAGCTGCCAAGGCAAACTCCCAGTGCTCACAGGCTCTGGAGCAGGGATCCCAGGCTTAGGGTGAGCTCTGCCTGCTGTGGAGCTGATAACTCAGTGCCTCACAATCTCTGCTCCACAGGGACAGAGAGATTCACATTCCCTTCCTCTCTGCAGAGGACAATCACTTGCTTTCTCCAGTAATCCAGCAGATTAACATAATTTAGGGAGTCCCAAGAGCTGTGCACAGCAGCAGGATGTGCAAGGAACAGCCCCAGCCTGTTCCCATGGAATGAGGACTCATCAGGGCAGAGCCAACACCTCTGCCAGCATCTGGAAATCCTCTGAAGGATCTGCAAAGCAGGCAGCAGCAGCAGGACCTGCCAAGGGCCTGGAGGACCAGAACAAGGGGGAATGGCTTTAAGGAAGACAGGGCTGGATGGGATATTGGGAATTGTTCCCTGTGAGGGTGGGCAGGCCCTGGCACAGGGTGCCCAGAGCAGCTGGGGCTGCCCCTGGATCCCTGGCAGTGCCCAAGGCCAGGCTGGACAGGGCTGGGAGCACCTGGGACAGTGGGAGGTGTCCCTGCCATGGCAGGGGTGACACTGGGTGAGATTTAAGATTCCTCCCTTTTATGACTCCACCTGCACCAGGGCTGCTCCCCACAGCAACTCCAGGATGTGCTGGGCTGGGGGAGCCATTGCTGGTCCCAGCTCCCCCCAGCCCCTGGCGGGCAGCACCTTCCTCTGCTGGCACCCAGAGCTTCAGGATGCAGCTGAAGGCATGAAAATGACATTTTTTGGTCACCATTAAAATCACCTTTGTGTGACACCAGCTCTTCTCCCCCTCTCCTGAGTTAATTCCAGTGTGCTCTGAGGCAATAGCTGGATGCAGCCCACTGGTGAGGAGAGGGGCTCCTATTTAAACCAGACCCTTGATTAAGGATTTCTCCTGGGAGCCATCAATAGCATCTGCTCCATGCTGAAGACAACAGCACAGTCTGTTCCACAGCCTTTTCTAGCACATAACTACAACCAACTGCTAGAACATTGGAATGAAAGACATTAGGTCTTTTTTATTTTCTTTTATTATTTTTAGGTTTGGTTGTTTTGTTTTTACTGAGAATTAGAGAATGATTGTTTTTACTAAAACACTAATGATAATCTTTGATAAAATACACCAGAGAAACTGGAAACTCATCTGAACAGTAACAGACACCACAAACAAGAGTTTGGAGTTTATACCTGCAATAAAACCAGCTGCCATCAAGACCAAATTCTTTGGTTCTCCCAGCACTATTCAGCATTCTACAGACACAGAACCAAGAGCCACCCTTCCCACATCCCTCACAGCACAGCTCTGGGTGCTGAGGGGGGAAAGGAGAGCAGGAGGTGGCCCTGCTGTCCCAAAGCATCACCTTGCACCAAGGCTGAGCTCTGGGCACTGCAAAACCTCCCAGGAGCGCCAAGCAGGACCAGGGCCTTGCTGCTCTGTTCAGCTCAGCCAGGAGGAGATCCCACCCTGGGAAGGTCCCCAGGCCTGGCCTGAGCAGGGTGAGCACATTCCCTGCAGGAAGGGCATTTCCCACCCAGAGACTGCCTTGTGCTCCTGCAGCTGGGCTGATTCTTTGCTTTGTGGCTGATTCCTGCAGGGAAGCCCAGCTGGGGACAGCTGTGCTGTGGCTGGAGGGGTCAGGCAGCACCTGGAAGCTCAGCACAGCCTCAGCTGCTCCAGAAAAGTTCTTTTTCAAGCAGCAGAAATGCAGAGGTGCCTGCTAATTGTGTCCCTGGAGAGGTGCTGGGATGTCTCCTGCCCCAGCTGGATGGCAAACCCAGGCATTTGACACCACCAGGAACATTTCTCCTCCACAAATGCCTTTATCCAAATGACCACTGCTACAAGTGCTCATCTCCTGGGCTCAGCCATCCCTCCCAGGGGGAGCCTGAGCAGGGATGTGACAGAGCCACCCCCAGAGTGGCACCTGAGCTCCCCTGGCCACAGCCACAGCTCTGTGTGCCCAAACCCCAGCTGGGCAGAGGGGTGATCCTGGCTGAGGGAACGTGGGGATGGAGAGTGGGAGCAGGGCCACCAACACTGCTGTGAAATGAGACACCTGTGCCCCAGAGCTCTGGCACTGAGATTCCTCTGCTCAGCCCTGCCTGAGGCACAGGATCCCTTCTGAAAAACTTTTTAATGGTTTTGGTCACTGCTCTCAGTGTGCTCAAGAGGAGAAGGAATTCCCTGCCCTTTCCCCACAAAGCCCACACAGCTCCTGTCCCATCCAGGCTTCTCACCCTCTGTGCTGACCCTTCCCCATCCATCAGAATTTGAGCCTTTCCCTTTGCTTGATTTAGAACAAGATTACTGCCAGGATTTCCCCAGCCAGCCCAGACCTGCAGGGTGCTGTCAGCCTCTGTGCCTTTCTCAGCCTCTGCAATCCAAGGCCTCCCTCAGGAAGGGATTTCCAGGGAGAACAAAGGTGACAGTGCAGGGTCACAGCCAGGCCACCAGGCAGCTCCCTGTCCTGTCCCCTGCCCAGGTCAGCAGCCTCAGAGCCCCCTCACCCCCAGAGCAGAGCAATGCCAGAGGAGCCACCTGACAGGCATGAGGCCACTGCAGGGAGGTGCCACCTCCCCCTGAGCTCACCACACACCTTCCCCCAGGCTCTTCACAAGTGTCTCATGCACAGAGGACACCGAGGAATGTCACTGCTGTCACTGCCACCCAGGCATGGCCAGGGTCCCTTCAGCCACATGGCAGAACCCAAAGGATCCTGCCCAGCACGTGCAGGGCTCTGCTGCCACCCCCTCCTCAGACTCTGCAGCCAAGAGATTTCAGCACCCATGAGGAGCACAGGGCCCCATCCCATCCCATCCCATCCCATCCCATCCCATCCCATCCCATCCCATGCCATCCATACCCAGCAGCCCCTGCACTGCCCCTCCTCAGCCCAGAGGGTGCCAGCTCTATTTGCCACACTCCCTCCACAGCCCTGCCCAGCAGAAAGCAGGAATGAGCCTGACAGGGAATCATCAGGAGCTCAAGAGGAGGAGGATCTGTCCCAGTGCTCTGGTGAAATCTCAGCAAGTCTCAGTGCCTGAGCCTTAAATAACCACATACCATGAACTCTTCACTCTTATTCACAATGGCTGCTTCAACCACATTTGATTAATATTTTCTTCATAAGGCATATGATTGTAATTAGCATTTCAAATTACCACAGGGACATCTCTGCAAACAGTCACAGATGGGAGCACTGCTAACTTTAGCTTTCCCTCTGCAGGAACAAGAATCAGGAGGAGGGGAAAAGACTGTTTAGAAAGAGCTCCAGCCCTGGTGACACACTCAGGAGTTTCAGGCCTGCAAGGCTCTGATCCTTTTGGATCTGGGAGCTCCATAACCAGGGAGCTGCTCTGCAGGGCAGGGCCAGCACGGGGCACAGAGCCCCTCAGTGTCACCATGCAGGAGCTGCTACCTGCTGCTCCTCCCCAGTTCACTGCTGCTCCCACACCAGGAGCACACAAAAAGCACTGGAGCCAGTGAGTCACTCCTGATCCTACTCATGACAGCAGGGAAAACATCCTTGGGGCAGGGCTTTAACTCAGCCTGCCCCCATCCCAACACAGGCAAACATCCTTGGGGCAGGGCTTTAACTCAGCCTGCCCCATCCCAACACAGGCAAACATCCTTGGGGCAGGGCTTTAACTCAGCCTGCCCCCATCCCAACGCAGGCAAACATCCTTGGGGCAGGGCTTTAACTCAGCCTCCTCCTGCCCAACAGGGGAAAATATCCTTGGGGCAGGGCTTTAACTCAGCCTGCCCCAATCCAACATCCTTGGGGCAGGGCTTTAACTCAGCCTCCTCCTGCCCAACATCCTTGGGGCAGGGCTTTAACTCAGCCTCCTCCCTGCCCAACAGGGCTGAGGATGGAGCCAGCAGAAGGGCACAGGACAGCCTGAGGGGATGGAAGCTGAGTTGCCCCTTGTGTTATTCCCTGATCTGAGACTCCAGCAGGGATTATCCCCCCCTGGGAGCTGCCCAGGAAGAGGCTGGCAGCAGATGGTGAGGACATTCTGACCGGTCCCACTGTCCCAGAGGAGGTGGCAGGAGGGGGACACGGAGGGCCAGGGCCCTGAGGGAGCAGGGAGTGGCTGGCAGTGCCCTCAGTGAGCACAGGGGGGGCAGGGCAGGCAGGCAGGAGCTGTCCCTTGTCCCCTCCTGCCCCTCACCGTCGGCCAGAGGAGGAGCCTTGACGGGCTCGATGCGGGACACGATCTCAGCCAGGTCTGTGAAGGACGTGGTGGGACAGGTCACGTTCTGCAACACAGAGAAGGTGAAGGATTGTCAGCAAATGTACACAGAAATGCACAGAGAAATATACACAGAAATGTACAAGAAAATCCAAACAAGTCGAGACTGTATAAAAATGACATTGAACAGACAAAGCTCCAGACGCACAAATTCTGCACAGCTGCCCCCTCATTACTCATCAGTGAGAAATCCTGCAAACAGCTCTCCTGAGGCAGGTCTGGTGGCAGAGATGGGATTCCCAACAGTGGGACTTGCTTTTAAAGGCTCTTATTCCACCCACACAACAAGGAGCCTTATTAAAAAGACCCCAGAGACAGGCACAGGAGGGGCTGGGCCCTGGCATGGACAGAGCCCTCCATGTGTTTTTCTCCATCAGGGTCCCTTTGTGAGGGCCTGGCTGGGCCAGGTGCAGCCCCCAGGGAGCTTCTGCCTTTGGGAGAAGGTGACCAGGGGGACACACAGTGGCCATCCCTCAGCTGGAGTGATGCCACAGAGGCTGCAGGGACAGCAGGGCACTGGGGTGAGCAGGACCCCCAGGAACCCCTAAAAGCCCCAGAGCTGGAGGTGCTGCAGAGAGCCAGAGCCTGCGGAGACATCTCCCACTGCAATTCCTCTCTCCAGTAAACCCTGGCTATTTTCACTCTGTCTCATCCAAGCAGTGGGCTGAGTGTTCTCTATTTTGAGAAGTTCTTGCTCCAGTCTCTCCTCTAAGAAAACTCAACTTTGGCATTTAGGAGCCCTCCCAGGCTTCCTGCAGCTCCCCCTCTCTGGGGCTGGGCACAAGGTAACCAGGTGAACATCTGAACACCTCTCATCCTTTTTTAAACCAGGTGGACACCTGAACACCTCTCATCCTTTTTTAAACCCAGGGAGTTTAATGGACACAGAAACAACCCCAGCCCAGAGGAAGGGCATGGAGGAGAGCAGGCAGAGGGAACTGGGCTGCCAGGAATTGCTGTGCCCAAACACCCAGACCTGCCCATGTGCTCCCAGCCAGGGCAGCTTCCTAACACGGGGTTTTCTGAACAATCCTCTGCTCCTCTGCCAGGAACACCAAGCTGTGAATCACACAGCCCCTGTGGGGGCACAGCAGCAGCCCATTGCTGCTGCAGCAAAGTGCTCTCAGTTGACCTTTCATCTGGAGCTGATTTTGATGTAATTTAGAACAACCACAGCACAGAGCAGATCCAGGACAAGCAACGGGGGCAGAGACAGCCTGGAGGGAATGAAAAGGTACCTGTGTGAAATGAACAGCAGCAGCTCAGGACACACACCTTAAAGCATAAAGAAGTTGGGAAGCTCATTGTGACTGTTAAGGAACTGCTGGAAAGGATGAGTCAGCCCAGGCTCACTTTGAACATCCAACCTGAACATTCCCAGTGCAGATTTTGCAGAAAGCTCCTTCCCAGGACAGGGAAGAAAAGCTCCTTGAGAGCTCCAGCCTGTGCCACACAGCTCAGTGAGGGACAGCACAGGGACACAGCCAGGTCTGAGGCTGTCCCTGCACCCCAGAACCCAGGAGGATGAGATGGCTGCACAGAGCACTTGGGCAGAAAGCGCCAGGGACAGGCTGTGGATGGAATGGAAGGGCTCTGCATGAACAGCTGAACAAAATCCTGCAGGGCCCAGCACCTGAGTGTGCCCCAGGAAAACCATCAGCAGCTCCTGAGGTGAGGATGGATGGGAATGGAGTGGAGTGCAGCCTCAGAAGCATCTGTCCCCAGCTGTCCCCAGGTCAGCCTGTTTGAGGGCACTGGGCAGGCAGCTGCACCCCAAGCCTCAGCACCAGGAATGGAAACCACTTGTGGGAAACCAGGTGTCCTCCCACACTCATTTGGTGCTTCACAAACAGGAGTTTAGTGTTTCAGTGCTTCCTCTCACTACTTTTGAGGACAAAATCACCCTCCCATCAGATAACACAAAGCAAAGAAGTGTCTCATGTCTCACGTCCACCTGAAACCCACTCTCAGACTTCTCTGGTATTTTTTTTGCCAAGGAGGAAAGTTTTCTCTTTGGCACAATCTTTATGAAATAAATTAGAGGAGAAAGACAGTTACTATTGTAGTCCACTGGTTTATATTTAGCTTTGAATATGAATAACAGCTCAGTAGACAGAACTTCTCCAAGCAGACCCAATTAATGATGCTGCAGCATTCAATACTGGGGAGGAGTAAGGGCTGCTCAAAGTAAAGTTTATGTAAGGTTCCTGTTGTTTGTGTCTTCAGTATTTGCATTTTGGAGACAGGATAAACAGGGACTAAATGATCAAAGCAAAGGAGAAGCATCTAAATGATTAAATATCTGGATTTTTAAATAAAATTGCAATGCTCATGACATGGAAATGAGACAATAAGAAATGGCACTCAGCTCTCAGATGTTGAACACTCCAGAAATAGATGAAGAACTAAAACACATAAAGCATCAAAACCTTTGCTAATGAAAGGCAAGTTAAAAATATCAGCTGCTCTGCCTGGAAGATAACACAGCTAAAGGACTTAAGTGACTCTAATGGACTAAGAAAAGCACGAAAAATACCCCAGTGGGAGCTGCAACAGTTGTAACTTCATAGAAATAAATCTCCTGCAACACAAGTCAGATGCAAAAATCTTGGTTTCAGAGGGCTCTGGAGTTTTAGGAGAGTGAGCAGATGATGCCACAGGTCCTTGGGATGCACAGAGCCCCTGGTTCCTGCTCCATAACCTGGCAGGGTGGGTGAGTCACTCTCCCAGCCCTGTTATTTCCGTGCTGTGGCACCTCAGCAATCAGCACTTGGTGCCTCATTATCAAGTGAGTGCAGGGTCAGGCTGTGTCTGCAATGAGGAGGTGACAGATTTGCTCTCCAGGGCACTGAGGTGCCACAGAAGCCAGGGTAGGTGTGATAAATGTCCATCATGCTGCTGTGATAGCATGATTTAAGTGAAATATTCCCCTCCATTACTGCATCCTGTAAAAAGGGCAGTTTAAAAAGCAGTTTTCTTTAAAAGAAGTGTCTGTCACAGCACTGAAAATGTTTGAGGCTTTTTACTGGCTGGTGATAAAAGCAAGGCTGAAGTAGGACACAGCCAACTCTGAGACACACAACTCTGCCTGCCTTGACTTCTCCTGGTGACTTTAACACAAAGCCTGAACCCCAGCCCCTCGTGGCTGATCAGGAGGTGCCAGAGGTGCACAGGGGGCCCATCCTGTGCAGCCACACTGAAGCACCTCCTCATCCAGGTGTGCTCCCAGGGAGGAATCCCAGGCTGAGATCCCACGGACCTCATGGATCTCCAGTGGTTTCCTCCAGGGCTCAGTCCCTGTGTGCTCCTTCCAAGAGCCACTCTGGCCCTGCCACGCAGTGTGGGCAGATCCATCTGATGCTGGGAAGTGCCCCTGGAGCTGAGGGTGACATTCACCTGCTCCCAGCAGAGCCATTTCCACCCCTCAGTGACTCACAGCCTCTGCTGACACTGAGGACACCTGCATGTGGGATCACCCACCCTCATCCCTGGCCCAGTGTCCATCCTGCCATCCATCCTCTCCCTATCTCCGAGCCAAAGTGCTCTGCCACCCACCTCTGGAGAGCTGCAAATCCTCAGTGTCATCTCTCACCTCACTTGACTTCCCTCTGAGAGGATCATGGCAGCTATGATTCATTCTGGCCATCCCTTAAAAAATTACTGCTCATTTCCCTCTCTAAAAGATGATCAAAAAGAATTACTGGGTAAAACATGAAGCCTTTGTAGCACTTGGGTTTCAAATCAGAGGGATTCAAAGGAGAGGAAGGACAGTGAGCCCTTATATTATCATATATTATCCAAATTCCTCAAAAAGGTGATAAATGTTTCTTAAAACCGACTGGAACTTCTCTGCTGGGAAATGCAGAGCTCTGAGCTGTGACCCAGCCTCAGGGCAGTCACTGTCCCCTGTCCCAGCCAGAGCATTTCCCTGAGCACTTACATCAGTTTTGGATTTGCAGGTCTCTTGCCTGTCCTTCAGCATCTTGTCAAGGACTCCACTCCTGCACCACACATTAAATACAGTTTTCCCATGCTGGTATCCCACTTCCTGGAAAAAAAAATAATCAGGAGGAAAAAAAAAGTAATTAATAACTGCCATGAGCATGGAAACAACTGGAAAAACCAGACCCATTGCTACAAGTTTTACTCTTTTTCTCAGAACACAGTAGAAATTATGTTGAAAAATCAAATGGGAAGGACAGAGCAACAGGTTTGGGGAGCCCTGGATCCCATGTCCAGCCCTGGTTCTGGCAGCAGCACTAAACCTCTGGTGCTGTCTCTCCTCCAGTTTTTGGACGAGGGTTCAGAGCCTTCCTTGGGACTGGAATTCACTTCCCACCATCTATCCCAGCCCAGGGTGGGGGTGATAAGGGGAGAAAAAGGAGCTGACAGCTCTGCCATGGCAGCTCAGGCTGACCCAAAACAACCAGGGGAAGCTGAGCTGCAGGAACTGACCCACAGCCACCCCTGCTTGGGGCTGAACACGAGGGGCTTGACATGAGGAGATTTCAACTCCTTGGAAAATGCTGGTGCCCATTTCTATCTCCTGTAAAATCCAGGCATAGAGCTGAAATAAACCCCTCAGTACTTCCCAGCCCCTAAGGATAAAGGAATGCCTGGACTGTCCTTCCCTTAGGACAGCACAGTTTAAAGCTCCCTTGTGGACAGAGGTTTCTGAGCTGTGCTGCAGGGAATGAGGGCCCAGGAGGTGCTGCCCCTCCATCCTGCAGTGTCTGGTGCCAAGAACCTGCTCACAGACAGTGACACTCGTGAGGAACTGCCCTTCTCTCAGGTTTTATTGCTCTGACAAAATTTGCCTGGTGCTTTTACATCTCTTTAACAGCAGCACATTAGAACAGAGCAGGGATGTGACAGCTCACGATCTGCTCCTGTGATGAACTACCACACCTGTCTGTCAAGGTTTTCACACCAGCCAGGGCTCTCCAGCTGGCAAAGAACAAAGGATTATTTATCAGCAAAGTCCTAGATCCACAAACAGACAGCAGTGTTTGCCCAGGAGCCAAGAGGCACCAAATATCCCAGAGAAAAGATTTACACTGGGGAAATCAGCTGGAGGTTTGGAGTAGCTGCTGTGAGTCCTAAGGAGTCTCTCAGATGGGAACCTGCAGGGCTAAGCTGTGCTCCTGGGTTGGTCAGTGTTTGCTAAGCCAGGACCAGAGAGAGCAGTCTGCAGCTAAGGAGCACCACAGCTTCTCACTGAAGTGTAATGGAGATTGACTTCAAGGAGGAGTGGTGCTTCTCCAGCCTGGGATAGGAGCAAAGCTCTGAGGGAATATCCGGACATGGAAGATGCCTGCAGGGCTAAAACAGGCAAAGAATGGAAGGACGCAGTAAAATCATTTTCTTGACAGGAGACACTGAGCCAGAATGGCTTTTGCTATCCTGCCTGAGCAGGGACATTTCTGCTGCGAACACTGGATCATGTCAGCAGGACAATTCCCTGCACACCTGGAGCCAGCTCTGCCCCTGCTAGGCTCTGACACAAACAAACACAATCCATGCCAGTGATGTGAGAACTGGCAGCATCACTTCAACACCCTGACACTGGTGCCACTTCCTGACCCTCTAAGGGGTGCCGAGGAATTGTGGATGATGTTTTATTCACAGAACTGTTCAAATGTTCACAGAACCAGGTTCACTACACTCCATTTCCAGGATTCAAGGCCTCCTTGACAGATTTCTGCAAACCTTTCATGCTACAGCAAGGTCTAGAAGGAGGGGAAAGTGAGGACAAACCCCAGCCCACAGAAATGCCAAACCCCAAAACTGCCCAGAGCAACTCTCACCAAGCAGCTGAGCCCGAACTGCCTCACCACAGCGCAAGGCAACCCATCCCTTCACAGGCCATGACAGAATCAAGATTACAAACTCAATTTCTGCTGCTAATCCAATCTCCCAGCCGGGATATCATTCCACAGCATTAATGAGTGTCAATTATTCACTCTGCCAATGCACTCCTTGTGCTCTGCACTGGCTGCAGCACTAATTAGCAGCAGCAGGGCTGTGAGGGGCAGGGCTGTGAGGGGCAGTGAGGGTCAGAGAAGTGGAGGAGCAGGGCTGTGAGGAGCAGGGCAGTGAGGAGCAGGGCAGTGAGGAGCAGGGCAGTGAGGGGCAGTCTCACTGGGCAGGGCTGTGAGGGCAGAGCAGTGAGGGGCAGGGCAGTAAAGGGCAGGGTGATGAGGGACAGAGCAGTGAGGGGCAGGGCTGTGAGGGGCAAGAGTGTGAGGAGCAGGAGTGTGAGGAGAAGAGCAGAGAGGGGCAGGGCAGTGATGAGCAGGGCAGTGATGAGCAGGGCTGTGAGGGGCAGAGCCATGAGGGACAGAGCTGTGAGGGGCTGTGAGGAGAAGGGTGGTGAGGAAAACAGCCGTGAGGGGCAGGACATTGAGGGCAGTCTCACTGGGCAGGGCCGTGAGGGACAGAGCTGTGAGGGGCAGGCCCGTGAGGAGCAGAGCTTTGCCCTGGGTTGCCAGGGGCACTCACACAGATCTCGTCGAACTTGCCGAAGTCCAGGGTGCCGTAGCGGTCGATGGGGGGCCGGATGTACTCGCAGTAGTCGCTGTTCTTCACCATCTCCAGCTGCCGCACGCAGCACACGTAGGCCAGACGTGTCTGGATCTCAGCCATGTTCAGCACCTGCTCAGCACAAATTCACAAATTCAGCTCCCCCAGGTGGGTTTCAGAACGTGCTCGGTGCGCTCAGCACAAAGAAGGGAACTGCTTTGTCAGGTTGGAAATGGGGCTGTGTACTCTATTGCCATCTGTCAGAGCTGGGGCAGTTCTCTGCTGTCCTTTGGGCAGTTTTTTCTTTCTCTCTCCCACAGCCAACCCTCCCTCCAGGAGATCTCTGCTGTCCATGGCCACTGAGTGTCCCTGCAGGGCTGATCCCATTCCAGCATCCCATGGGGAGATGCTGCGCCCAGGGCAGGAGCCAAGCATTCCTACCTGGATCCAATCTGAGCCTGGCACAGCACAGCAGCCTTTGCCCCCTGCATTGCCAGAGGAGCAGCTTTCTGCTGCCCTGCATGGCCAGAGGGAGCCCAGGCCCATCTGCAGCAGCCCTGGAGCTGCAGAGGAAAACTCCCCCCTTGTGCAGGATCCGTGCTGCAGCAGAGCCACAGCTGGCACTGCAGGAGGGCTGAGCCCCCATGGATGGGGCTGGGACACCGCCCTGACACACAGGGGGCAGGGACTGCTCTCACTCTGGCAGTGGGTCTTTTTTGTTGTTTTGTAGTATTGCATTTTTATTTAAATTTTCCTAATAAAGAACTGTTATTCCTGCTCCCATATCTTTGCCTGAGAGCCCCTTAATTTCAAAATTATAATAATTTGGAGGGAGGGGGTTTGCATTTTCCATTTTAGGGGAGCCTCCTGCCTTCCTTAGCAGACACCTGTGTGTTCAAACCAAGAGAGCTGTACCTGGTGATGCCCTGGCACAGCAGCACCTCCAGCTGGGCCCCAGCATGGGCAGGCAGGGAGAGTGTCCATGGCCAGCACCAGGATGGGAATTGCCTTCCAACAAGCTTGAACCAAGACTTTCATTCCCGGATACAGTGAAATTATATATAGAACTTAGAGATCTGTGCTGAGGTGAGGGGCACAGTGATCCTCCAAGGCAGAAATCAGTGATGCCCCATCCCTGCCAGTGTTCAAGGTCAGGCTGGACAGGGCTTGGAGCCTTGGGCAGGAACTGAATGAGCCAGTCTGTAATTCCATGGTTCTCTGATCTGTCCAGTGCCAGGGCAGAGACTTTGCAGAATGGCTGAGGTGGACAGGGACCCCTTGAGATCATCCATTCCATCCCTCCTGCCCAGGCAGGGCCAGCTGGGGCAGCTTGTCCAAGACCATGTCCAGCTGAGTTTTGACCATTTCCACAGATGGAAACTACCAGCCTTCTGTTTGGCCAGTGTTTCACCACAACCAATAAATAAAAAGTGTTTTTTGGTGTTCAGAAGGAATTCCATGTTTCCATGGTTGCCTACTGGCAGTTGGAATATTTCACTGGGTACTACTGAGACCAATTCCAATTGGAGAATGCAATTGGGAGGAAAGAATTAAAATCAATATTCACTTGGGGGACAGTAGCAGAGCCAGGTAATTTAAGAAATGCAGAATAAGGAAGAGAGTTGGCCTGAGCACATGCAACAAAAGGAAAATAATAAAATCATGCTCTGCAGACCCATGTTTATCAGTTGCACTTAATTATTGCCAAGTGCTAAAATCTCCCTAAATCAGCAGTTCAGAGACATACAGGATAGAAAATGAGCTGGACAGATTTATTGCTTTTATGGGTAAAATTAATAAATTCTGACTTTATCAGAACGTATGCAGATCCAAGAAAAGATTTCTTTGCTCTAAGAATTCTGCCAGCCCCTTCCCACATCACTGCCTTCCCTGTGGTGTCAAGGCACTGCCTAGTTCTTTGAACAAGAATTCAAATTTCAGGAGAAAAGGAGACTCAGGGCTGCCCCCATCACTGCACAGCTCCTGAAAGGTGCCTGTGCTCAGCTGGGGCTGGGCTCTGTCTGCAGCAGCACTGACACAGCCAGAGCACACAGCCTCGAGCTGTGCCAAGGGAAATTCAGGTTGGATATCAGGAAAAAGTTTTTTACAGAAAGGGTGATAAAGTTCTGGAATGGCTGCCCAGGGAGGTGGTGGAGTCCCCATCCCTGGGTGTGTTTAAGAAAGCCTGGATGTGGCACTGGGTGCCAGGGCTGAGTTGAGGGGTTGGGGCTGGGTTGGACTCAATGATATTGAAGGTCTCTTCCAACCTGGTCGTTCTGTGAAATCCAGCAAAACAACAAATCTGGCCCAGACCTGCTCCCTGAATAACAGAGGGAATCTTCCCACTTCTCCCACTGCCTGGAAAACCATTCCAGCCCAGCCCCAGTACCTTGACTTTCTCAGCCAGGGGGTTCCACCTCTTCCAGAGCAGCCACCAGCCGCTCAGGCAGTCGCCGTAGTTGGTCAGGTCGGTCTCGTCGCGGCTGCCCACGTCGATGGCGATCACCACCTTGGCCCCCATGGACCTGGCCACGTCAGCTGGGGACAGCAGGTGTCAGAGCCCCTGTGTCACCTCCCTGCTGCCCCAGGTGCAGGTACAGACCTGCAGGGCTCAGGGGTGGCACCTGAGGGCGCACCCCCCGCGAGCGAGCAGCAGGACAGAAGTGCCCATGGGTGCCCATCCCTGCAGGGATCCAAAGGTGCATGTGGCACTTGGGGACACGGGTTAGTGCTGGGGAGTGACTGGGCTCAGCCTTAGAGGGATCTGCAGCCTAAACAACTCTGTGATTCCACATGAACTCTGCAGCAGCTCTGCCCAGACCATTCCTGCTCAGGGAGGCTCTGTGGGGAGGGAGGGATCCCAAATCCTGCCCCAACCAAGCCCTGAGTGACCCCAGGGTGAGTCCCCACAGCTGCACTGCTGGGGGACATCACTGACAGGGGATGCTGTGCCCCAGATCAGTGGCATGACCTGACCCCCCCTGAGGTCACCAGAAGCCCTGTGAAGCAGCAGGGGACAGGGCACACAGCACCAGGGCAGTGACACCACATTGGGTATAATGGGATGGAGCACATCAAACCCACATTAATTCCAAAAAAAGACCTGGGGGACCTGCAGAGAGAACAAGTGGCAGTGCCTTAGAGAGAGCAGTGCCAACGCTGCAGGGAGAAGGTGACAATGGGAGGAGCAGGACAGGGACCTGCCAGCGAGGAGGGGCTGGATGGCAGCCTGAGAACAGCTCTGGGATCCAAGAGAAGGATTCACAGCTGAAAGTGGGAAGAGAAATGAGGCAACACTTCCCACTTCAAGGTCAGTAAAAGGACGAGCTGCAGTCTTTGGATACGGGTGAGGATTTAGGGAAGCGCCAGGGGAGGGAAGAGAAGGACATGAACCTCACAGAATGGATTTCTATTTCTTTCACACCCCCAGAGTCCAAGATAGTTGCAGTTTCCAGAATAGTTTTGCGTAGGAAAACCACAGCTCCTGAAGAGCCAATTTAGAGGCTTAATTTAGACACTTCTTTAGATCAGATCTGTTCTGTGACTTGGATTTATATTCCTGGGCTTGTTCAGGCTATTGTTTCCCACCCAGTGTCACCTGCGCCTGCTCTTTGCCCTCTCCAGCTGTGGAGATGCAAGAGCTGCTTTGGTTTGCAGTCCACAATTCTTGCTTACAAGCACAGAGAATGGAGATGCTGATTTGAGGGATCTGTTTCGTGCTATTTCAGTTCCTGGGTTTTAGGTAAATACAGCCCTGATGGAAAAATAAAGTCAGGGTGTGACAGGAAGATGTCAATGACTCAGGTTGTTCAGGTGGGAGTTTCTGCCTGAGGTTCCTCCCTTTTACCTGAGTCCCAGACTGCAGTGACCCTGCAGGGCTCTGCTGCCTCTGAGCCCCCCACCCTCGTGACTGCAGTGAAACCTGACACAAAACACATCCCAAACACGGCCAGCTCACACCCCTGGGCCCTGCTGGGGGTTCACACCTCATCCCACACCCCACATCCCTCCTTGCATGGCCCCATGATTCCCCCACTGCCACATGCTCCAGGTGACACCAGCCTGAGCAGCAAATGCTGCTGCTCTCTCAGAATTATTTCCTAATTAACTGATTGAAGAGAAACTCCAAGGTAGATTACGTGTCTGTGGTTTGATTCCTCTTCTCTCCCCTTCAGCAAGCACTAAATTAGACTTAGCTGAATAGAACATACATACTTAGCTGAACAGAACTTAGGGAGTTGTATGTTCAGAATTTGGCTATCAGGAAATACTTCATTAAAAAAAAGTGTTAATAAAGCCAAGATAAAGGGAACACCCAGGAAAGTGAGAGCAAGGACTCCAGGTAACCAGCATGAGGCTAAAGGTGTCTGTGAGATTTCTCTGTGTTTTGGGGAAAAAACAAGAGCCCCAAGGCTTGCAGGCTGTTTGATGGGCAGGACTGGGAATTTCTCCCCCATGAGCTGTGCTCCTACCTGGCAGGTTGTTGATGTAGCCCCCATCCATGAGGAGATGGCCATCCTTGGGGTCACACAGGGGTGGCATGTACCCCGACAGGGACATGCTGGCCCGGACGTACCTCCACAGGGAGCCTGCAGGGAGGGCAGCAGCATTAATTAATCAGCCAGCATTAATTACTGCCACGCAGGGGGGAGGCTGCTGCACTCATTAAGATAATCAAGAGATAGAGGCTTTCCTCAGAACACTGTGAGGAAGTTATTAAAACAGTTTGTTATTTTCTGTATCATACTACTGGCCAGGATAAAACACAGACTAGGCAGACATCAGGCAAAGCCCCAGAATCCACAGTTTTAAGCCCATTCCTCACATTTACTGCCTCCTGTGGGATCTCAGCATACTCCTACTGCAGGGAGCACCAGGGTTTGTGGAGCTGGGGCTGAGGGGGAAGGAAAAGGTGCAGCTGCAGTCACTGTGTTCTACAGAGATCCACAAACCCCTGACTTTTAGCAGGACCTGAACCTGGAAAATACAAGCTGTAGTACCCCCAAAAATTCTCTTTTCCCTCCTCTGCAACAAGCAAAAGATTTGTCTTGTGAAACCACTGCAAATGCCTGCTGGGGATCATTATCTTCTCTTGGGCCATTTCAATTGGTGCTGTAAGGAACAGTAATAATCCTTTAAGCTGCTAGAAACAAAGTTTAGTCAAGTAGAAATTGATTGGCCGTGTTTCCTGTAAAACATTCTGCTTTAAGGCTCTTATACACTGATTTTTCTCTTAACATTTGCATCAACCAAATTGGGAAGACAGTGCATTTCCACAGGCCAAGAGGCTTGTCTGAGAAGTGAATCTTTAAAATACCAAGATAAGTGAGCCTTGTAGTGCTAAATCACTGCTCAGTAATTAACTGCTTGGTGCTTCCAACAGCAACTCTTCCCAGCAAATTCCCTGGGAATTGATTTTCTTTTGGTGTTTTCTTTTTAAAACAGATAACAGCTCTGTTTTTAATTCCAACCCCAGCACTCCTGCTGTTAGCACAGGTTAATGCTGGCACATTTGGGGGTTATTATTAATAGTTTTAGTGGAACTTCCACCCAAGGAAACTGCTGACGTGTGTTACACCTCACAGACCAAACCAAGATGGGAAATGGCAGCAGCTGGGAACTTAATTTATCTCCATTCAGTGGAGACAACCGTAACCATTCTCCAGCTGATTCCTTTCCTTCCATTAAACTTCCACAGGGACAAGCAGCTGGCTGGAGTGAGTTTCCTGACCTCAACTGGCTTAACCTGCTGTGGAATGGGAATACAAAACCTCTGAGAAGGGTTAATCCTTTTTCTGCTTGTTTTAGCTGCCCTGATCAAAGCCCAGAGTCCTTCAGCAGCTCCACAACCCCCCTGGCACGGCAGGAATGGGCAGTGTGACCTGTGCCAGCCCCAGGGACAAACATCAGATGTGGCAGCAAAGGCTGCAGCCTCCCCCAGGAATATCTGGGGCACCTGGAGGCCTCCCCTGCAGGCTGAGTCACTGACTGACAAAAGGCAAAGGCAGGGACACATCCCAGGCACCTCAGATCCTCCTCCCCTCTTCACTCAGTGAGAAACAGAAAGGACTGACCACAAATGAGAGCCCAACTCAGCCCCTGCTTCAGGCAGAGCCTGTTCTGGGGGAACACTGCTTCATTTAGGGGAATTTGAATTGTCAAAGGCTTTGGGTGCTTTAAGTCTGATTTATGGCTAGAATACCTGCACTTCACTTTAAGGATGCTTTAAATATACAGAAAGGTGCCAATGGAGCCATTTTCTCCCCAAATAGTCAATGCAGCATCTCATTTAATTCCCTCCCAGCAGCCCTGTCCCTTGTCACCTGTGTACAGCCACAGCTTGGTGCTCAGCAGGTAACACAGAGGGGAGAAACAAAAGGACAGACAAATTTCAAAGGGGAGACAAGCTCCAGGAAGAAGGGGTGACCCTGAAGCTCCCATGATGACTGAAGGCCTGGAGAGGCCACACTCACCATCCCTGTGCACCCTCATGGCCGAGGCAGTGATGTCAGTGGTGATGGTGAAGTAAGGAATCCACAGATCCTGCAACAGAGGAGTCCCAAATTGACTAAATCTGTCCCCTCGCCCTTGACCACAGCCTGTGCCTGACACACAGCAGAGCAGCAACCTCTGGACATTACCAGACAGAGCTACAGACATACACCTGCATGGATGGAGGAAATCCCCCCTCAGTCCTGTGTTTAAATTAATAAATTTGTCTCTCATGCAAACAATTCATTCAGAACCAGGGCACACAAAAATCCTCATGTCCTTTCTGCAGTAGCAAGAGCCCCTGGTTCCAGCAGAGTGTGCAGAGACAGCACAGAGAGCTCCTCACACAAACAGAGCCACCTTCTACAGGGGGGTTTTGTTTTAATTTCAGGTGAAGGGTGGGGTCTGATGGTCACTCCCATGCCAAGGGATCCTGAGGCTGTTTAGTGCTGGAGGACACGAAGAACATGATCATCCAAGGCTTCCTGACTGAGCAATGGCCAATCTGTACCTCCTGGTGATGGAGCCAGGGGTCATCACTTCAGCAAGAAATGCAGACCCAACATGTACTGGAATCAAAGAGAACACCAAACTCTGGAGCACTGGCTACAGGAACAAAGGATCCTGCAAGGTTAACCTCCAGGAAGCTTCAAGAGGTTGCCTGAGATCCTGCAGGGTAACACAACAGTGGGGATGTGGAACAGAAGGAGGGTGAGACACAAAAAGAATGGCTGAGCCAAGAGCTTTGGGAGTTTATTCAATGGGGCCAGCCCTGCTCCTGGCAGGGGAAGTTCTCCCTCTGGTTTCAGCTGTGCCTCACCTCCCACCTGCTGGAAAAAGCAAAGGGAAGGTGACCTCCCAAGTGTGCAGGGCTCTGCTGGAGAGAGGACAGTTTTGGAAAGTTTCCATAGTGCCTGCTGAAATGGTAGCTGCCAAAGGGAAGCAGGAGGACTTGTCTGAGTAAACTGAGCTTGTGTCCTGTTCCCAGGAACAGCTGATGCTGCTCTGTCAATCAGAAAACTTGAATCAAGGCTGAAGAGGAAAACCTGCCCTCCCAGGCAGCCTTTGTTCACTGGACACGGTGCCTGGGCCTTCTCCAGCACAGCTTTAATGGGCCTTAAACCCAAACCAAACACAGCTTTGGGCTCCAGGACCACTGGAGCTGGAAGCTCTCCCTCCCTGGCCAGGCTGCAGCTCCTGGTGGGATTTCTGTGCTGTTCAGCCTGAAATTCTGCACTGCCAAGCAGCAGAGGTTTTTCTGCTGAGTTTAATCTCCTCAGCAGCTCTGCAAAGCTGGTGGGACTGGGGAGGGCTCACAGGCACTGCACCAGGATCACAACCCCAGTGTAAATGCCAGAGCAAAGTGGATGAATAAAGAGTGATTACAAGAGAATTAGGGTGCCTCTCCATGCTGCAGATATTCTGGGGATTGCACTTCTCAGTGCATCAAGCACATATTAAGCAGAAATAGGGGAATGGGAGAAGAAGCCACTCTGACACCTCCTTTCATGCTCCTGCAAACACCTTCACAAAGCAAACCAACCCAAGCTCTCCCACGCAGCAATAAAGCTTCACTGCTCAGGGATTGTTCCACTGATTTTGGAACTGAGCATCATTCAAGTCTGAAACAGGACTTAATAAAAGTCTTGTCTGATTCCTCACACCTGAGCCCCCAGCTGAGACGATTTACAAGGGCATTTTGGCATGGGGATAAGAATTCTCCAATTCTCATCCAAAGAAAAATTCCAGAGGCTGATGCTCTCACAGAAGGAAGGGTAATTAAAGAGGAAAATAGCTCTATCTCTTGAGAAATTTCCTCCAAGCACCCTGGCCTGGGTTTGTGTCCAAGAGCCCCATCCTGGGTTTGGGTGTGCCCTGTGAGGGTCTCACGTGGATGATCCCAGCTTGGGGAGTTTCTGGGCTGGAAGCAGTGATGGGGATTTTGTCACCAGGGCCCCCACACGAGCAGCACTGCTGGGAATCAGGAGACACCCACATTACAAGGGTTGGCAGAGAGCAAATTTCAGAGAAAATGGAAACCTCCCTTCCAGTGTCAGAAATAACAGCTCAACGTCAGCACTCCTGCTCCTGTGGGGGAGAGGGGTGAGGGCTCCGTGGGAAGCACAGGGGTGTCACCTCACAGCCACAGCAGCAGAGAGGAGGATCTGGCCCAGAACTTCTAAATTTTAAACTTTTCTAGAGCAGCAAGGGTCAGGCCCTTGGTAGGAAGTTCCCAGATTTGCCTGGGATCATTGCAGATCCTCCCAGGAAGGAGCAGCTGTGGCCAAGCACCCAAACACAACCTCTGCTTGTAAGGCTGTAATGGATTTTTACTGATAGGAATTTCCAGGTAGAAATCATTGCTACCCAACCAGCTAGGGAGAAAAGATGGATGTTTGTAGTTTGGATCCTTTAAATTCATTGATAAAATACTTTTTCAAGGTTCCTGACTCAGCTCCTGTTCCTTTCTCAGTCTCCCTGTACCCTGGGGCAGCTCCCAGTTCCAGGACTGGTTACCCCACACTGAGAGTGGGAATTGCAGTGAAGGAGAAACTCCCCCTTTCCTGCTAGGCTACACAACATTTTTCCTTATTTATCTGAGGGATTCTTCCCACAAGAGGAAACCCTGGCCATGGACTGAGTTCAGCACAGAGATGATGCTGCTGGATGCCTCAGGACTGGATCTCTCTCACACAAAACCTTCCTGTGGCTGCCAGAGAAGAGCAGAATATGCAACTACAGCTGTTGAAATTCCTAAGGAAGGAATCTGCTGCATCTTAAAAAGGAAGTACAATGAACTGACTGCTGGAATCCAAAGCAGGGATAGATAAAAACGGCCTCAAGTTGCACCAGGGGAGGTTTAGGTTGGACAGCAGGAAAAATTTCATCATGGAAAGGGTGAGCAGGCATTGAACAGCTGTCCAGGGCAGTGGTGGGGTCACCATCCCTGGAAATGCCCAAAAGCCACGTGGATGTGGCACCTGGGGACGGGGTCAGTGGTGGCCTTGGCAGGGCTGGGGGAATTGTTGGACTCAGGGATCTGAGGCCTTTTCCAACCTTGATGATTCCAGGAGTCTCTAAAACCTGCTTGTCTCCAGCACCATCCCCTCTGCACAGCAAACTGCTATTTTAAGCCACATGATGATTAATCACTTACTTTCATATTTGCATTTAGGTAGGGAATGTTTTGGATTATTTTTACCAAATATATTTAAAGTATATACAGTGTTAATTTGCTACATGATCTTTCATCACAAGGATGCAAACACAGGAATAATTTGGTGAAAATTGCAAATCAGGTGAAATTCCAAGCTACCCAAACACTCTCTGAGCTGGGTAATGTAGGAAGATAAACAATGATAATGTGCTTTACAATCTGCTGCTGATGAGGGAAGGGGGAGAGGTGCATTCTAAAGGTGGCTCTTGGCTCAGGTGAACACAGCAACTACAAAAAGGTGCAAACCAGGACACAAAGGACTCTGCCATTGTTACAGCTTTCAGTAGGCTGCTCAGAAAAACTCACTCCAGCTTCAAAACTAAAATTCAAAAAAGCCAAAGCCATCACAGCCCAATTCAAGCCCCTCTCTCTGGTGTGCCCTGAAGGTCTCTGAGACCTGATTTGCAGGAAAATAATGATGAAGCAGTCTCAGCTGTTCTTCTTCAGTGTCACAATTTTCACTTCTTCTCTCAATGAGATCCCATTGTCAAACTGAAATAGCTACAAATAATCTACAGTTTGTGTTTTTTAAATCCACCAAAAAGAACAGGCTCCATCCTGCAGCCATGGACCACCACATTCACAGTTTCATCATATTTTCAGTCACCCAACAGCTCCAGATTTCCATATAAGCATTAATAAAAGCTATTTCTGCTCCAACAGAGCACGGGGACATAATTTCCTGTCCATAAGGTGAACAAAGAACCTACCTCTATCTGCTTATCTTTGAAGATGTTGTTGATGCTCTTGTTAAAAGCTGCTCCAGAAAACATAGAGGTTATTGGGTATGTCAAGTCTAGAATAGTCTTAAACACTGAGTTCATAACCTAAAAAGGAAAAAAAAAAGGCATTTCAAAGGTCAGAATCCATAGGAATGTGTGCATTGAGGCTGCAATTCCAGAGACATCAAATTCCAGAGTTCAGAGCCCTCATGCTGGAAGCATCACAAGTGCAGAAAGTGTTGAGGGGACAGAAATACAACTACAAAATCTACAAGCAGGAGCTCCCTGTGTGGTAAATTTACATTTAGCAAGCCCCAAAGCAGAGCAAGGCCTGCAATAAAGCTCAGCCAGAAGGAGAATTGCCCCCTGTGCCCCACAGCAGCCCCAGAGCAGCGTGCCCAGCACAGCTCTCAGCCTGGGCACGAGGCCACGGGTGCTGCAGCTCCAGCCTGTACATTTTCTCTATTAAAAAAAATGCTCTGAGTTGTCTTCTTCCCCATTATCCTTCCCACAGCACCTGTGTGGTTCAGTGGTGTGGGAAGGAGCCCATAAATCCATGGCAGGAGTTGCTTCATCCATCTCCTCTCATTTGGGGATCACACCCAATTTTTCTCCCAGAGCTCAAAGCTTTTCTGTGCCTCAATGCAAGCATTTAGAGAATCATGTCTGGGGTTCTCTGGGACTCCAACAAGGTTCAGTCAAACAATCTCATAGAGCTTTAAACCCTTTCTATGGAGCAGGCTCCATTATTTGTCATTCCCAAAGTCAGTTATTGGGATGTGTTATGGACCCAGCATTTAACTGCTGCAAACTCAGCAAGGGAAACCAAACCACATCAGGTTCCCTAAAGCACTGCAGGTCCCTGCACACCAACCCTTCCAACACAGAGATCTGGAATTAAGCTTTCACAGATTCCTTTTTTCTCCATTTCAACAGCATTATTATACCTATGTACTGACCTACAAGAGAAAATTATGAAAATCCCTAAACTTTATGGCATTATGGCCATAGTATTTGCCCATAACTAGGCCATCCTAATAAATCTTAACAAAATTCAATGTTTAATACATTACACCATAGTCAAAAAGTAAAAGACGACCACAAAACCCAATTAATTCCTTTCAAATTAAATCACTGGATGAAGTATTTCCATGAGATGAAATATTTTCTCTCTCTACATGTTCTCTGTAATTTAACAGCTTCTCAGAGATCAGGGCATCCTTCCCAGGCAGACACACAGAACAGCCTCAAACCTGCCAGCTGTTAGAGCAGCTGTGAGCAACATCTGGCTTGGCTTTACTCTGCAGGATCAGCCTGAATTGCCATGTCCAGCTGCTTTCAAATTTCTGTCAGGGATCTGCCCAGAGAAAACGAGGGCAAGGATAAAAAAATGATCATTAAGAAGAAGGATGGGAACAGGAAGTGTGGGAGAATGCAAAAGGCTGAGCACAAACCCAAGGATGAAGCTTCATTCACATCCTCACTCTGGGTTTGATGTGCTGAGGACAGTGTGCCAACCTAACTATAGACTGCTACCCACAGCTTCAGAGGGAGATGGAATTAGTGCAGCACCTAAAATAGGGATCAGGTCTCTTCAGAATGATTAAATCAGGGGAAGAGACATCTACAAAGAGCCCTTTATTTAATACTGAAGAAAAACCTCACCCACTCAGCAGCAGCCATTGGGCTTCCCTTGTTGCAAATTGTATTTATGGTGCTGAGCCTCCACATTTCTCAGTGATCTCGTCCATGGACAAAATACTTCCAATTAACACTTATTTCTTAATATTCTCATTTCTCAAAGCTGGAAGATGCCCTTTAGCTGAAGCTGATGGCCAACAGCCTCCCTCAGCCTTCCAGGAATAGCTGCAAGCACCTCCTGTTCCCCAGATAAATTCAGTTAAAGATCACCCTCTGGGGAGGCAGACAGAGCCTCCTGCCTCCTGCTCCATTTCCTACAGGAGCTCTGGGAGCAGCTCCAGCAGCTCCAAGAGTTTCATCCCAGCACCACCAGGATGGAAAGCCCAGCCCTGAGCCAGCTCTGCCAGTGCTCTCAGGGCTTGGAGGACATGGAATCATGGAATTTTTTGGGTTGGAAGGGACACTAAAACTCATCTCATTCCACCCCTGCCATGGCAGGGACACCTCCCACTGTCCCAGGTGCTCCCAGCCCTGCCCAGCCTGGCCTTGGGCACTGCCAGGGATCCAGGGGCAGCCACAGCTGCTCTGGGCACCCTGTGCCAGGGCCTGCCCACCCTCATCATACAAATTTTTGTCCCATCACACAGTCTAAATCTATTCCTTTGCCTCTTATCCTGGCCCTGATAAAAATTCTCCCACCATCTTCTTTATAATCCTCCTTTCAATATATAAAGACTTCTCATGAACTTCCATTACTACAGCTCTGCTACAAGATAAGATTTCTTTTTTAAAAAGACCTTCAATCCTAATATCTTTTTTAAGTGACCCCAGGGTATAGAAAAGTTCAGGTTTTGCTCACAGAGCAGGACAAGAGCAAAGGCACATGATGATGGACAAGAGGAATTGTCATCTCTGGCTCTTTTGTTCTTTGATGCAGCATTGTGGCAAACTGGTGTGAAAAGTCAGTATAATCCCAGGATTTTTCAATGTTCCTGACTATAAAAAACCCCCAAGGTTATAGAAAAACTTATGAAACAACAGAAATTTCAAACAGATCCAGTATTTTTTAAACTACTCAAAAGATCATGTAGTGCCTTCTCAGCAATCACCTAAAAAGTTTCAATAAAACAAGGAAAGGAATTCCCACAGAAAAAAAATGTTAAATCAATACAATAAAAACATAACTCAGGGATGGATGAGAATTGGCATGACAGGGAAAAGCCAAGGACTGATTTCTGGCCAGATCTGCCCATTAGAGCACAGGATCTCCCAATGCACAAATGGAGCAGGGTCAGAGCAGAACCCCCACATTTACTGGAGCTGTCAGTGCCAGCAGACAGTGACAGGCAGCAAATGGTGGCAGGGTCCCACCCAGCCAGCCCCATCCCCATTAGGAGCAGTGTTTTAGCCCCACACACATCTATAACTGTATTTCTTTCTAAGAATATTCCATCCTTGTGAAATATTTCTACTTTGAGATATTAATCCTCCAATTAAATAAAACAACAGTCTGCAAACACTAAAGCTTTGGCTTGTTCACATTGCTGGTAAAATAGAGGTGCAGAAGACACAGAGACAATAAACAGTAACTAATCTGACTGGGAATTTTCATATTTCCCCCTGTATTTTGACAAGAGTAATTTATTTCTTCACTGCTTCATTAGGTGCAGAAAACACATCCCATTAAAAATATCCCTTCTCCCAGCACCAAGTGTACAGCTAGAGAGATGCCAATTGCTAAAAATACCAAAAAGAGAAGTAAATGCAGGACAAACAGCATTCAGCCTGATGGATTAAACAGAGAGATAAGAAAAACTCAGAGCTAAGTAATCCATGCCAGTGAAGACATTTCCCAGCAATAACCTTCCCCAGCACAGGCTCAGAGCTGCAGAGGAGCAGGAGCAGCAGGTCCTGGAGCAGGGAATGCTCCATCCAGCCCTTCTGCCTGGCTGCTCCTGGGGCATCTCCTGGGACAGCAGGGAAGGTCCCATTTGGGAAATGGCAATTTGGGCGTTATCTGGGGGATATTTCAGCTCTCTCACCCTCAGTCCCTTCAAGTGGATCTTCCAAGAATCTCCTAAGGCTGTTTCCCACACACTGGGGCTCCTTTCCCCTCTCCCTGCTCAGCATTAACACCATACAAGAGTCAACACCTCAGAACAGCCACTGATAAAAGATTTCTAATGCCCCAAACTCTGCACATTGTGATCTTGGAGAGGGGATTTCATGGCTCTCTTCAGTTTGCAGCCATTCTGCTGGACACTGCTGGCACCACTGGGAAAGGCCTCAAACAGATCAAGCTTTGTTTTTGTCCTTTTGTCCTCCTCAAACCCTCAGACAATTTCTGGGCCGGACATGGACCTGCAAGAACACTCATGGAAGTCCTCATGAAAATCTATTGTTCATAAATCAGATGAAATGTTTGCTCTAACAGAGGTCAATCTCTTCTCCCACTACTTATTTGCAGGTTTCAAGGCACCACCACCTGAAACAGCCCCAGGCCAAAAATTGCCTTTTACCTTGTGAAAAGTTCTCTGAGCTTTTGCAATTTGTGCTCAAAAGTTAATAAATAGATTAAATGCCTTCATTTCATCTCTAAGTATTCCTGATAAAAGTGACTGTGATTCCAGCTCCAGAGTGGGAACACAGTCTAGAGAAGCCCAGGAAACATCTCCAGCTCTGCCTCATGCCCTGCACACCTGACAAACAGGAAGAGAATCCTCTGGAGAAATGCACAAAAGAGAATTCCATGGCTGTAGCTTAGCCAAGAGCTGGAGAGAGGGCAGAGAGCCCCAGAGTGCTGGGGGATGGCAAAGCTGGGAGGAATCAGCACCCATTCAGATGCTGCCTTGGAAACACAAGGTGGGAGAGAGGGAGCAAGGTTAAGGGATGTCTGACACAATTCAGTGCATTTGGCTTTATGTCTTTAATCTTGAAGCTCCCCCAAGGTTTGCGATTCCAGCAAACTGCTCTGGATCATAAACAGTTTATGTTTTGGGTGCTTCCCAAGCCAGCCAGGCACAGGCAGTTCTTAAATAAAAAGCATAAAATCCATATTCTTCTGGCAAGCAGTGATGGGGAGGTGAATCAGTCCCACAGTCTCTGCCCACCAGGACAGCACAAACATCCCAGGGCCTCAATGTGCATTCCAGTCCCTCACACAATCCATCCTCCCAGAGACAGCTTTTGTTGCAAAGCCATGGCAGATTAGAGGATCCTTGGGAGACATAAACAGTGCCCACATGCCAAGGACAGGGTCCTGTTTCCCCCTGAAACCCAAGAACTAAGACTCTTAATTGCATTTATAAAATCCTCTATATGTTGTTTCATTTTCAGGGAGAAAATGTACAGGAAAATGTGGGGTTGATGTGAAGAATACAAACCTTCAACCAACTAGCAAACTTCATAAGGAACCTCACCTTCAGTCAGGCTGAACCAGGGTCACCTGGGACAGTTTTCATCCAACATTGGATCAATAAATAAAACCAAGGCCAGGCTGGATGGGCCTTGGAGCACTTGGAAAGTGTCCCTGCCCATGGCAGGGGTGGAATGAAATGATCTCTAAGGTCCCTTCCAACCCAAACCAATCTTTGATTCCATGATAAATAAACTCACCTAATGAAGTCACTATTTAAAACAACCTTACCAAAACTTGGGTTAACTTTGAAAATGAGTTTTTGTTTGTACTAAATATTGAAAGTTAGGACCTTCTCCTGACCCAGAGTCCCAGTGCTGTGGAGTGCACAGGCAGGACCAGGAGTGACACATTTGGGAGTTATTTAGAGAAGGATTACCTCTGTCACTCAGATCCACTGACACATGACAGCATGTGAGAAAGAGAGAGAATTACACAAAACAGAAACACATTTGTTGAGAGCTGGAAAGGAAACAGGCCCCAGCACACAAAAGAGAAGATAAAACAAAGATAACCAGGTGAGCACACTGAAACCACATCTCTGTGCCTTGGCAGTGTGACCAGGATGGGTGCAGAGCTAAGCCAGGCAGCTGCCTCCTGACTCCTTGCACATGGAGCAGCTTTTCCAGGTGATCCATCACTGCCAGGCAGGGCTTGTTCTGTGGCACACACACTGAATTTCAGGAGGCTGCACCTTCCTGGGGTGCTGCTCATGCCCTGCTGTGCCTGGGTCTGGCTCCACTGGGGGAAGGAAGCACAGCATTCCCAGTGGAGGGAATTCAGTGCTCCCATGGGAGGGAGCATTCCCAGTGGAGGGAATTCAGCATCCCAGGGGAAGGAATTCAGCATTCCCAGTGGAGGGAATACTTCCAGGGGAGGGAATTCAGCACTCCCACGGGAGGGAATATTCCCAGTGAGGGAACATTCCCATGGGAGGGAATTCAGCATTCCCAGTGGAGCGAATTCAGTATTCCCATGGAAGGGAATTAACTTTTCAAGTGGAGGGAATTCAGCATTGCCATGGGAGGGAATTCAGCACTCCCATGGGAGGGAACATTCCCAGTGGAGGGAATTCAGCACTCCCATGGGATGGAATTCTGCATTCCCATGGGAGGAAATTCAGTGTTCCCATGGGAGGAAACATTCCCAGTGGAGGAAATTCAGCATTCCCATGGGAGGGAGCGTTTCCAGTGGAGGGAATTCAGCATTCCCAGTGGAAGGAACATTCCTAGTGGAGGGAATTTAGCATTTCCAGTGGAGGGAACATTCCCAGTGGAGGGAATTCACATTCCCAGCGGAGGGAATTCAGTGTTCCCATGGGAAGGAATTCAGCATTCCCAGTGGAGGAAATTCAGCATTCCCAGTGGAAGGAACATTCCTAGTGGAGGGAATTCAGCACTCCCAGGTGAGGGAATCCACATTTCCAGTGGGGGGAACATTCCCAGTGGAGGGAATTCAGCATTCCCAGGTGAGGGAACATTCCCAGGTGAGGGAATTCACATTTCCAGTGGAGGGAATTCAGCATTCCCAGGTGAGGGAACATTCCCAGGGGAGGGAATTCAGTGCTCCCAGCAGAAGGAACATTCCCAGTGGAAGGAATTCAGCATTCCCAGTGGAGGGAATTCACATACCCAGGTGAGGGAACATTCCCAGTGGAGGGAATTCACATTCCAGTGCAGGAATTCCCATGCCAGTGCTTACCATGGCCCACTGGCGAGCTTTGATCCTCATCTGGTTGTAGCTGCGCTCCTCGGCGTACAGCGCGCTCATGAAGGCGCCGATGGACGTGCCCCCGATCATGTCCACGGGAATGCCAGCCTCGATCAGCGCCCGGATCACGCCCACCTGGGAGCAGCCCCTGTGCCAGGGAGGGAGGGAGGGAAGGGAGAGAAGAGCCACTGTCAGCCAGGCCGTCATTGAGGAGTGCAAGGGCTGCTGATGAATGGCGCCTTCTAAGGAAGCCGAGCCCGCGCCAGCTGAGCTGCCAATCTCTTGCTGAACAAGCCCCGGTGCCAGGAACAAACATTATGAATGCAGGAATCCTCCCAGAGACTCCCAGAGGAGCTGAGGGAACACGACCACGCAGCCTGGAGCACTGGGGAAGGCAGGGAGATGACAGCAGCCAAGAGCTGAGCTGGTGGAAGGGCGAGGGGAACGTCAGCGTGGGTCTGAGGGAGCAGAGTCTGCTGGGGTCCCCCCAAAGCACCCAGGAAAGGCTGGGGTTCAGAGCCCTTCACACCAGGTCCTTTCCTGGTGGTTCTCCACAGAAACTGAGCCAGCCTGGGGTACTGGGAAGGGGCACCACATGGATTAATAATGAAATTTGGAGGTGGAAACAAAAGCAAGCAGAGACAAACAGTGATGAGAGGGCAGAGGTTGAGTCTGTACACAAGCCCAGGAGAGGGACAGATGAGGAGGCAACTTTTGAGGATAAGACAAATTCCTTCAGGAAAATAAACTTATTCCTTGATTTCAAGTGCAGAAGGAATTCTGAGCAACAATGGAGACAGGTGATAAACAAGAGATGAACCTCAGTGCTGATGGGACAAGAGGAAAACAGAAGCAGCAACGCCCCTGCAGCAACCAGCTCTTATCCAGCTCTGCTCACATGGATTTGGGAACCCCTGGGGATATTCCCTGAAAAATATTAACCTACTGTGCAGTGTAAGGTCAAGTGGCAAATCAAAGAAAACAGAATAAAACAGAAAACATAAGAGCACACATCCAGGATGGACCAGTATTTGGAAAACCACAAGCAAGCTCACACCTCTCACCCAAAGAAAAAGCAGAACTAAAAAAATGACAGAGAAAAGCATAAAAGGTGACCAGAATATGAGATGGACTTCACAGGAGGAGAAAGTAAACTGGAATCACTGGGGGAGATCCTGACTGATGGGAAACATGCAGGGTCAGCAATGATATCACCATGCAGAGATTTTAATGGAAAGGAAAGAATTTGCAGACAGGTGTACACAGAGCACAAACTGGGGAAGCCACTGTTACCACATGCTGGAGAGGTCAAATCACAAATGGATTTAAATGTGGAAAGGATGAATCAAAGGTACCAGGCAGTCAGTGGCTACTAAACATGACAAATGGGAGGTGCAAGCTGGTGCTCAGGAGGCTCAGGAGCTGCTAATTGCTGCTCCCCACCATCAGAAATGAGAGAGCAGAGGTGGAACCCTTGATCTGCTCCTATGAACATCTGATCATATCTGATCTTTTATCCCCTAGTGGGAGAGGGATCCCTGCCTATCCCACACAGAACACTGCACTGGAGGCAAATTGTCCTTCCAAGCAGCCCAAAGCTCCAGCCTCTGCTTTCCAATGCTCTGTCCAGTGAATAAGAAGCATTTTTGATTAGTTCATCCCAGCTGGATGAATGCTTTGCAATCTAGGCCACAAAGCAGTAAAATAAACTTCCTTTTCCCATTTCCATCCCATTTTCTGTCCCCCACGGTTTGCTCTATTTCCATCCTCCTTCCCCTTGCTGTTTACATCCTATAAATACTTGCTAACAGCTGCCAAGTCCACCGTAGGTGTCACTTGGCCAAGCTATGCTGAGCACATTCTTTCCATCCAAATAAATCCCCTCCAGCTGCTGAAATGCTTTGGGACAGGTTTGTGGTTATCCTGGGTGTAAATGACTTCAATGACAGATCTGTGCTGCTGCAATTCAAGAGCAGAAAATGGTTCATTTCCCTTTCCTCTCCAAATTCCCCTCTTCTCCTACTGCTTCTTCCCTCAAGATGTCCTGAGTTAAAGGAATTACACTTTTTTCCTGCCCATTGTTTTTAGGTTTTTGGAGTGCAGCTATTTTGGCACTCTGCTGCTTGTGCCTGGCACTTCCCACTGTCTCAGCCCTGATATTCCACAAGGAGCAGAGCTATCCCTGCACCTCCTGCCCTCTGCAGACAGCCCACATCAGGTGCCTTTCTTAGGGCACCTTAAAGTACCTTAAAGTATTTCCTACTTGGAGGACAATTTTAAACAGGCCATGAGTAGCTCCAGACTGGATTCTCTCCCTTTAGCTGTTTTTCCCAATTCAGACATCCATAAATATAAAGGATTTGATGTGAGCACTCTGGATTTCTTCCTATTTTGCTGCATGATGCCTTTGCATGAATAACAAAAGATCATTATTACTTTTATTGGCAAGTCATCCCCTCCTGGTGCATCCACAGAGTCCCTGCCAATACCACACTAATGTGACAGCCACAGATCTCCAACAGATTCACTGATCACAAAGCAAGATGGGAATCAAAGTCCTTTTCTTCCTTGTAAAAGAACCTCCCATAAGCTGCCTGACTAAATTGTTTCATTTATACACAACCACAGGGCTGATTCTTCCAGCTCCAACACCCTGAGCAGGAACATTGCTGGAATTTGCAAATTAAATCCTGAAAAAAGTCAAATGTGCCTGAGCCCCCCCTTTTCTCCAGGTGGTCCTGACCTCCTGAAAGACAGAAATGGGGATTTTTCTCCCTTCTCCCTACAGCTTTAGGCCATCACAGCCCCAGCAATGTTACCACATGGGACTTCTCAACAACTCCTTGCAGTTGGTTCTGTCCTGGGCACTTCCCAGCTCCACAAACACGGGCAGGCTGCCAGGGGAAGCGTGTGCCAGCACCTGCCAGGCACTGATCCCCTCTGCCAGCATCCCTGGGCTCCCACAGGGCTGCACTGGGCAGCTGCAAACTGAACAGGGAAAGGAATTGAGCCAGGAGCAAGATCCATGTTCACAGCCAGAGGACTAGTGCAGAAAAACCCCAGGGATTGTGCACTCCTTGTAATACCAGGCCCAATTTCACAGGGGACGTGTCCTGGTTTAGGGAAATGTGGAATTACAAGTGTTGGGCAGGAGGAGAACAAAGGGAGATGGAGAACTCCTGCCAGGGCTGTACCTGCACAGCAGTGACAACGTGGGACAGGGAAACCTCCTGGTGACACAGAGCTGAGTGCCACTCACTGCAGGGCAAAGGCACAGGGGAGTGCTCTCACATGGGAGGAAGGAGCACCCAGAGAGGGGAGGGACACCCAGAGTGTCCCTGGAGCTGCACATGCAGCTCCCCTCACCCTAGAGCTCCTGAAGGAGCAGCTGGATGGAGGCACCTCCCCTGCCAGGACCAGCACTGCCCCAGGACAGTGACCAGGGGCTTAGGAACAATGATCTACAAGATGACTTTCAAATAATTTCTATCAGAACCCAAAGATTTGCCCAGGAGGTGCAATCAGGATCTGAACAGAAACTCTTTCCATTGTACTCAGTGCCTAGGACAGGTCTGGTTCATTAATGCCTGTAGGAGTGACGGGGGGTCAGCATGGCTGGGACAGACAGACACCAGAGATCTCTGCAGTTAGGTCATGGAATTTGGGGTTTATTGCAAAGGGCCTGGGTGCAGGGCCCTGCTGGGAGCTGCCAAACACAGCTCAGAGCAGGAATGAGAGAAGAGAGGGGGAGAGAGGATGAGAGGGTGAGAGAGTAAAAGCAAGAGGGGCAAGAAGGGCAAGAGCAAAGAGAGTAAAAAAGCTAAGAGAGTAAGAGAGGCAAAGTTCCCATTACAATACCATAAATCTTCTTCTGTGTTGAATATTCTGATTCTCACTAACCAATCTAGTACAAGATACAAATCCTATAGCATTTACATACAGCCTATAAGAATCATTACATTACCATACTGTGTTACATTTTAAACCCTAAAAACTCCTCTTTGGGCCCCTTCTGCCAAGCTGTAGGGTCTGCTCTGACCCTTGGGCCTGTCTGCAGGCAGAGGGTTGTTCCATCAAAAGGGGATCACCTTCAGCTGGCCACACCATTGTTTTCCAGTTGTTCAGTAACTGAGGGATCTCAAAGCTTGCTTTCATTTCAATCTCACTTATAGTTTCCATATTCTCAAAATCTTTTGCCAGGCAATCATATTTATAAGGCTTTCCTGTTTCATCTTCCCCAACAAATGCCCTTTGCAGAGAGAGCTGAGCCAGCATCACCCAGCTCGAGGAGGGGCTGAGGACAGGCTCTGTTCCCAGCCCTGCCCCTGCCTCAGCCTGGCCTGAGCAATGCAAAGCAGGGGCTGCTCTGGCCATCAGCTGCCCCAGGTGCTGCTGTCTGCACTCACCAAATCATGATCCCCTTGCTGAATGAGCCTCCTTAGCTGTGCTGGCTAAACCCCAACACCATTCCTTCTTTACTACTCATGGCCACAAGGAGGTCACTTGGTCTGGTCAGCTGGACAGGAGGAGACTGAGGGGAGACCTCACTGCAGTTCCAGGCTCCTTGTGAGGGGAAGAGCAGGGACAGCTCTGATCTCTGCTCTGGGCCAGGGACAGGAGCCAGGGCACGGCTGGGGCTGGGCCAGGGCAGCTCAGGCTGGAGCTCAGGGCAAGGCTCTGCCCCCAGAGGGTGCTGGCACTGCCCAGGCTGCCCAGGGAATGGGCACGGCCCCGAGGCTGCCAGAGCTCCAGGAGCCTTTGGGCAGCGCTGCCAGGGGGGCTGGGACAGGAGGGGGATTTGATGATCTTTGGGGTCCCTTCCAGCTCAGGATTTCTGTGATTCTGGGAAAGAAATGACCACAAAGCAGTGAGAGAAGGTTGGAGACCTGCTTCCCTAAATACCTCAGCACAGCATACACTGAGAGCTCAGCCTTTCTGCCAGAAGGTCTTACAGGAAAATTCCTGCTGCTGAAATGAGCCCTTGCTTTCATCCCCTGGGGAAGTGCTGCTGGCATGTGACTGCATGCATGAAGGCCAGAGCAGAACTGATAAAAGGAAAATTCCCCTGTGAGCTGTGCATGTGCCAGCCCTGCACGTGCTGCCAGAGCTGGGATGGATCTGCCTCAGGAGAAGGCAGCCAGTGCAGCAGGACATCCCAGATCTGAGTGCCAGCAGGAAGGCAGGCTGCCCTCCTGCTCAGGGCTGAAGGAAACACAGTCAATACAAAACCTGTATTTTGTGCACCACTATTTCCCCCATTAGCCACACCAGCAGGATGCTGCCTGTGTCTGAAAGAACACCCCAAGCTGGGAGCAGCCAGAGGGGACACTAAGGGGACAGCCAGGCAAGGCTGCAGCTCAACCACCTCCAAAGCCCATGTCAGCTCCAAAAAAGAAGCTGGGCTCAAAGAGGAATCCAGCCTGAGCAGCCCATCTCTCCTCCTAACTGACTCAGCAGGGTGGAGGAGATCTCCCTGAATGCTCTGAAGAGATGCTGTTTCCTTGGGCTAAAGAAGGATTAAGGCCATGGCTGCTGCACAGTTCTGCTGTGTCTCCCACCAAAGCCTCCCCAGAGTGGGACACAGCTTCCAGCCCTCCTTCCTGATGGAGTTACCAGGCAAAGGAGGCAGGAAAATAGAGAAATTGTCAAGGGGAGTTTATTAAGCTCCATTAAAGCCCAACAAACCTGAATTAAGAGACCCTCAGAACCTTAAAACCCCTGAAGCAGCAAAGCCATAAAACCAGCTTTTCCCTGGAAGGGTTGTCCAGGCTTCACAGGCTGCTCAGGGCAGTGCTGTGGGGAATGGTTCCAGAGGGCATGGAAAGCCACATGGATGTGGCACTTGGGGACAGGGGTCACTGCTGGCCTGGGCAGTGCTGGGGGAATGGTTGGGCTCAATGATCTTAAAGGTCTTTTCCAACCTTAACCACTCTGCAATTCTATGATTTTGTATTTACTGTGTCCATTTTGGAGATGTGGTGCCTTGGGCAAGCACTCCCAGCCCTGCTCTGAGCACAAAACAAACTGAAGGTGCCTGAGCTTCCAACCCACAGGACAGGACAGCACACCCTGAAACCCACCATGTGCAGCACACAGGGAACCCTGGCACCTCAGGGATCCCAAAACAGGCTGGTGACTGAGCCTGCAGCTCTCAGAGCACCACAGAACCATTACCTGAGGGGTGGTGATGGTTCTAGATCCTTCTTGGAGTCATTGTGGAGCTGTTCCTTGTACTGGGGTGAGTGGACATTGGATGTTGTTTATGTTTATGAAGAGCTACATGGAGGAAAGGTGACATAAGGAAAAGCCTCTTCTTTACACAAACAGCAGCATTTTTTTTTTTGATGTCTTCTGTGCCTGATCCTGGCATTGAGTGGTTCAGTCACTGGCTCAGAACTGGAACAAGTCTGCTACAAGTTGCAACTGGACTATCTCCAACTGGCACCTTCGAGCTCTTGCAGCAGCAGCAATATACCCAAACATTGCTTTGAAATCTAATTCCAGTTATATCTTTCCAATAACATTATTTCCCAGACTTCCTGACCATAAAACTTCCCAGCATCATAAATCAGCCAGAATTATTGCAGTGATTTTCTGCCAGCTCCAAAGGAGCACAGCACCCTGATCCCTGCATTTCTGCAGTTCTACGTGAGCCCTTACAAGGAACTTTGCAATCCTGACAACATTAATGAACTGTTAATCAACTAAGCACCATTTCTAAGCTAAATAGAGATAATAACCCCACATTGCTGGGTTCTCATGCTAACATCCAACAACCAGCAGGATCTCTCCCAGCAGCTGCCCTGGAGGAAGCTTTTTCCCTTCCACAGCCCACACATATTGATCCAGAGACCTGAATTTTTCTTGTCTTCCCCTCCATTAACAACAACCTCATTCCATTCCCCGCTTAGCTTTGCCCTCAGATCCCCACCAGCTCCTCAAGCCAGAGCTCAGGAGCCATTTCCCTGTGGCCTTGCCATGCTGCAGAGATCACACCCTGTGCCAGGCAGGCACAAATGGCAGGAAAAGCATCTCCTACTCATCACAAGCCCAGTGAAATCCCCTTCCTCCAAGAAAATCCAAACACAATGTCCTTTTATAGCCCTGATCTTGTTTCTGCTTTATACACTAACTTTACAACAAGCTTTAAACAAAGAGATTTGTGCCTGACACAGAAATAAATGAGCAAAATGTGTTCAGCCCTTCCAGGAGAGCTGTCAGGGCTCCCCAGCCCTGGGGTGTGAAGGGATACAGGAGGAAGGAATTGGAGAGGAGGAAAAGCACAAAATAGTCCAAGTAAATTATAAAATGCACCAAGGTTTTTGTTTTCTGATCCCAGCTGGCTTGGAGAGGGGCACAGGAGCAGGGAAGTGGCTGAATGACAAACTGCACCCACTTGGGGATGTCACAAAATCCTGTCCCCTGCTCTGAGCCAAGGAACAATTCAGTTCTCATCTGCAAAGAAAGATAATTTCTTTGGAAAACAAATATATTCTTCTTCCCCACCCCTCTGAGACTTATTTATTAAAGCCTTGCAAGAACCCATTCTGAGCACAACATCTGGAAGCTGCAGAAATATGACCAAAGCATTCAGGGAATAGAATTGAGAATTTACTTTTTCTTAACAGGAAAGCTCACTGCCCAGGTAGGGCTGGACAGAGATTCCCCAAAATCACATCAATGCAAGAACCATACTCCTGCAAGCACAGGGAGAGCCTGGAGAGCTTCACAGCTGCTCCATGGGAAGTGAACACAGCCCATGATTTTACACCACATCAAAAAGGTGGAAAACCAGCAACAAGAGCTGACCCACAACTCAACCACCTTCTTGCTTAATTTCACCTATTTATCAAGGCACTGCTGTGAATAAATGAGTTTGGTGGGAAAGACTGGAGATCAGGACAGGAGAGTCCAACTAAACCACCCACAATTAATTTTAGGGGTTTTTTAAGCAATACCTTTGAAGTTGATTACTCCCAAGCTCCTGCTGCTTGGAGAGTTTATAGAAGCTGTTATAACCTTCAACCTCCTGGCAGATGGGAGCAAATGAGCAATTACAGAGGTGCTGCAGATGGGAAAAGGAAAAATCAGATCATTAAGCATTGCGTGGGTGCCAATCCATGTGATTTTGTGGGCACGTGATGGCCCAACTGCTCCCCAGCTCTGTGAGCAATTGGCATTCAGGTCTGGGACTCTGGGAGCAGCCCCAGGCTGTGCCTTTCCCCAGCTGACAGAGGCAGAGCTCTGCACCCTGCACAAACACGATTTAACCCCGATGAGCACACCCAGGATGGTCCCTCCCTGCAGAAACCCCAGCAGAGCCTCCCAGAGCAGTGAGGCTGCAGCTCTCCCCAAGCATCTGCAAACACACAGCCCCAGGCCCCACAGGAGCTCCAGCCTTGTCCCAGGAGGTTTGCTCTACAACAGCAAATAAACTCACTGATTTATTTTTAGGGGTTGTTTTCTGTTTGTTCAAACAACCTAACTAGGGCTGACCTGGATAAGACTCAAATTAGATACCCAAACGTGAATTATCATCATCTTTCCCAGGCAGGAGCCCACCTTCCTTACCTTACTCCTCTGGCCTTTCCAAAGGAGCAGCACAAGGAAAACACCAAGTCAAAGGTGCAGTTTACCTTTAAGGATAAAGAGTTTTGCTGCTTCTCTGTTATTTCACCTCCTGAATTTCAGAATTTCTGCTGGTTAGAGTGACTTTGAGATATGTACAAGTCTCTTTTCTCAGCTTGGTGCTTGAAGAAGGAGTCAAAGCTCTTCAGTTCTCAGTTTTAAGGTTGTTTATTGTATCTTATCTATAAAATACTTCTTCTTGTCTAGCTGAGGTTTGCTCAGCAAGACAGTTTAAGGCACTTTGCTTGCTTTCAGGCTGGTGTTATGCATTTATACTAAAAGCCACAATATACAATGTTTACAATTACTTTTAATACTCATCACTCATGTTAGACAGTGAGCTTCTACTCTAATCTAAAAGTGCCAACATCACAGCAGAAAATGGAGGCTAAGAAGAAGAAGGAGAAAGGCTGGACACGCTCAGATTCTTCTATTTTGTTTTTTGAACTTCTATTCTAAAAACTTTAAAATTTACTTTTTCACTTTGTGATAAATTCACTATCATTCTACTTAAATTGTTGTGGCTTGTAATTTTTCATATAAAGGTTGGTAATTGGTTTTTTCAATGGCTAAATCAAAGGCACAGGGGTCTTGGGCTTTGTGTTAAGGTCTCTGAGCTCTTTGGGTTGGGTCTTGAGCTTTCTAGGGCAGCTAGAGGAATTTTTGGGGTTCTCACACCTGAATATTGCCCTGGAAGCAAATCCAGGTTTTGAAAGATGCTGGGAATCCAGAAGCCTGACTCTGGAACTCAGGTTTCTCTCTGGTTTGTCTGCACATGGCAATGGATGCTCCACTCATGCACAGACACCCAGCACAGGACACTTCCCTGAGTACCTACAGGAGCAATCCCAAGCTCTGAAACCCTTCAAAAAGGGGTATCACACAGAGAAATTGCACCTCACTGTGCACTGAGGTACAGACATTTATCTGCACACACAAAAGCCATAACACAGGTCACCAAACAGCCTCCCCTCCTCCAGAATGCCCCCAGCCAGTCCAGGCTGGCCATGATGTGGAAAACTACAAAGGCCACAAGGATTAACCTCAGAGCTGCCAACTTTCTGCCTTTCCAGAGTCAAAGGACAGACTGGCCTGGTGTACAAAGGGATTACTTTGAAGAGCAGGAACTGGAGGAAAGATATTTCAAATATTCAGAGGTTGCAGTGTTGTTTTTCTTTCCATGACACACAGCAGATTGAGCCCCTTTTGTATCATTTTGATATTTCCCTGCTGCAGAAATCCTGCTTCCTCAGCTGTTACTGGGCACTGACAGACTGCAGATGCTGCACAGCAAGCCGGATTCTTCCATTTAAACCCAGAGAAGCAGCATTTTTCAAGTTCCTTTCATATCTCAGCTTAATTTGCTGGAACTTCAGAGCAAGATCAGGATGAGGGATGGGATCCTTTTAGCAGCACATATTCTGCAGGACCTGTCTTGCTAGAGGAGAGGAAAGCACAGCCTTGATGTGCCAGCCCAGTACCTCCAGCAAGCACTTGGAAATGGAGCAGGAATTTCAGGGATGCTGCCTGACTGCATCAGGGGGAGAGAAAGAAAAGAGAGAAAAAACCTCCTTGTTCTTGTCTCGTGTGAGTGGCAATGAGGAAATGGTGAGAACCCCGTGCAGAAGGGCCCAGCCTGTGCCAGACAGCTCCATCCAGGGCTGCCAGACTCCAGGCTGGATGGAGACAGGGATCTTGGCCAGCCCCCAGCAGAGCCCAGCACCCAGATCCCTCCTGCCAGGGGAGGCAAAGACACCCCCAAACCTCCACACAAACCCTCAGCAGCCCCTCCATAAACACTGACCATGTCATGGCACTGCACCCAGCCAGCCCAGGGGCTCACCTGGGCACCCTCTGCCTGCTGGAGTGAAGACTCAACCCCATCAGAGTAACTGGATGCCAGGAGGGTTTCAAGCAAATTCCCCACACACATCCAGCCCAGGAGGCAGCAGCAAAAATCCATTTCCATTCTGAGATAACATCCTGCTGAAACCCCAAACAACTCCTGCTGGTGATGGTTTGTGCTTCTCTTCCCCCTAAGCACCCCAGAGGCACTTCAGAGCTCCAGAGGGTGACCTGCCCATGCCCACACTGTGCTCTGAGGCTTCCAGCCATTCCCTCAACCCCTCAGCCCCATCAATTCCCGGCCTGTCCCTTCTCCCCAGGGACTGAACCCTCCAGAGCTGCCAGGAGCACCCTGGAGAGGCTGGAGCTGCCCTTCCAAACCTCTCCTAGCCAAGGGCACAATGAACAATGGCTTTAGCAACAGTTTTGTTCCATAATTTACCTCAGAACAAGCATTTTCTCAGGCTGTTTTCTGAGCACTTCAGGAAAAAACACAACCCCGCATCCAATTTTTCTACATTTCAAGCTGCCAGCTCCGTGTCCTATGAATTTTAAGCATTGTGAGGCAGACACTCCAAATGAAGGGGATACCTGTGCCCCATTATAAACCACTGGAAACAACATTAAACATTGCCATGAATAACCTATTTGCAAAGCTGGTGCAGCCCTGAAGCTCACTGCATGATCTGGAATGATTTCAAAGCCAAGTGTGTTTCTGTAAACACACAGGGACACACCAGGATGGCAAAAAATTGCCATTTTTCACAATAGGTGAAAATCTCACCATTTGTGAGAGGACTTGAAAGCAAAGACTGAGAAAGGAACTAAATGGCAAATGTAAAGAAGACAAGAAGGAATGAGTGTGGAGTAAAAACAGTGCAAAGAAACTGAGAAATCTCAAGGATTGGATGTGTTAGAAAGGGAAAAGAGACTTGCAGACTGGCAGACACAGCCAGGTGGGGAAAAAAAAAGGGAAAATATGTTGTGTATTATCTAGATAGAAATGGAAGAGTGGAGAAGCTCTCAAGATATTACTTTTATGCTCCAACACAAGGAACTGATCATGACAGCACTTGGGCTCCAGAGACCCCTGATCCCTCCTGGTGCCCCTCACCAGACTCAGTCCATGTTAAGTCCTGAACCCAGCAAAGGAGCTGAAAAACATTTACTGTGTCCCAATTTATGTGAGGAACATCAGGAGCCCAGGAAACTCCCATGGGATTTTCTTTCATCCCTTCTCTAATCTCTATATTGAGTGTCTTTAGGATCCCACAGGGGAAAGCACTGCTCTGTGTTTCTGGCAGTGTTTTCCAAGTGTTCCCCTCTGGAGCTGCCTCCTTCAGGCAGCAAATTCCTCCCTCACACCCTCAGTTCACACTGTCTGGGTGCCTCTGGTCAGGTTTAATACTTTAAGAAAATAACTCTCCCCATGTTTCCAGTTCCCTCTCTGTAGTTGAGAGTCAGTGATCAATCCTCGGAGCCCACCAGCTCCATCCCAAGTTCTGCAGCTCTGCAGTGACACTTTTAAACAACATCCATGCACACACTTCTCCTCCTGATAGGGGTAAAAAGCCTCCTATCATCAGTTGCCTGTCTTAGCTGAGGAATAAGAATTAATCTTCCTTAACTGCTGGAACTGATTCCAAAGCATCTGCACCATAAAACCTCAGAGAGTCCCCAGGAGGTTCTGTTACTGCCCAAGACTGAACCCCAGGGTTTCATAACCATGATGCAGGAAAAGGAGCTGCAGCCTGGGAAGGGAGCTGTCAGCACCATGGGAGCAAATTGTCCATGTCAAGGACAGAACTTTGTCATTGGAGCAGCATTTCCACCTCAAATTTCAGCTTTTTATTCCTCAGATGTTGCATCTCACTGGAAGTTGGGCTATGAGGTGTCAGTTCTACCACTGCCCCACCAGGCAGCCCCCTCCACCCCTTGGAGCCAAACCTTGGTCCTGACCCAGGGGCCATCACCTTTATTAGGCCCTAAAACCCTCACTAAGCTCTGATATTTTCTGTGCAGCCTTCCCTGTTTTCTCTCCTGTGTTTCTCTCTGCCTTTGTGGACCATGGAGCAGAAGATGACATTGCACAAGGGATCTCAGCTCTTCTCCACAGCAGCAGGGCTGAAAACAGAAACCCATGCTGCAAAACATTCCCATGCTGCCACTTGACCTTGGGAGAACTAAACACAGCCCCAAAAGGCAGAGGTGCTATTTCCACCCTCCTTTCCTTGCAGCACATTCCTCAGTCATTACCACTGTTACATTACCACATTACACTGATGAGAATTTAAATGCTCATTAATTCTGTCAGCTTGTCAATTTTTCCTTAACAAATTCAAGCAAGGGAAAGAACAGTGGCTTCATGACTCTTCTCAGGAAAAAAAGTTGATGAGAATTTCACAGGAGACAAGAAAGAAATTTCTTTTACCTGCAGTGACCTTCTTGCCAAGCACCACACCTGCACCATGCAGTGCAGAAGTGAAAGTTTCTCAGAGCTAAGAAGGCAAAATCCAATTAAGGAGGAGGCATTGAGCATCTAAGTAACAGGCTAAGCACCAAACCCTGCCTGTTACCAATTAGTATAAGAAAAGGACAGAATTAAGAAGCAGCTGCCCTCAACCAAGATGGGATGACAAGGGTTTTGCTTTAAGGCTCCTCTCCATGTTAGAATAACAAACCAAACAGAAAAACAAATCAACCCCCAAAACCTGCTGGTGTTTTCATTAATCATTTCTGACTCCACACATGAGCATACTGCAGATTCAGCTTCTGCACCCTGCCAGCTCGGCCAGCACTTCACTGCTGGCTGTGGAATTAAACTGCTGTGTCACCAGCCATGGAGCAGCAGCACCAGTCCCTGGGCCTGCTGAAGGCACCCAGAGCTCCCCAGACAACCTGGGCAGGAATATCACATCTCACAGCACAGCTCTAACTTGCCTCAAAGTGTTTTACATGGGTACATCAGGCCATCAATCCCAAAGTTGATTCCTCTTTTAGCAGGCTGGAGCGGGGGAAGCAGCACAGGGTTTGTTCCCAGGCAAGAGCTCCTCACCTCCCAGCCACACTTCCAGGCTAAAAGCACCAACAGGCAGAAAAGGAACATGATCTTCTCAAGTTCTCAAAATCTGTTGCAAGTTTTTCCTTATGGTGTGTTGGGAGCTTTGCATCATTTCTTTTCTGCCCTGATTGCTCAGAACACAAAGGGGCAAAACCCTCCCAAGTAATGCTGCCACACTGAGCTCAGCCTGCACACAGAAGCTCCTGGAGATGCATGTGAGCATCCACCACATCCCACCTGCTCCTTGCTTGCCCCCCTGTACCTGTACATCCCTTCCAGGCACTGCATGCAGCTCTGCCATCCTGCCTGTGCCAGGGCTTTGGCAGGACAAACAAATTCCTTGTGCCTTCCTGCAGAGCAGATCAGTGTCTGTGGCAGAGACAGGAGGAAGGATTGACAAGTTTTTACTCAAAGTTGCCTGAGTGAGCTGGAGCTGCAGCCAAACCTCACAGCCACAGCAAATCCTCCGTGGTTTATTCTCCCTGCAACCCCAGAGTCAAACCCAGCGTGCAGAGGGCAAATGTGATCTCCTGAGAGCAGAACAATGGAGATCTGCCTCTCAGGGACTCCCCCAGCCTCTTCACCCCTGGGTAAAGGCACTGAATAGCAAGATAAAGCCAGGCTTTAAGGAGCTCCTCAGCAGCCCATGAGTGACCAGCTGCCTGTTTTTCCCTCTCTCAGAGCCTGGAGTGTGAGCACCCTGCACGTGGCACAGGCTGAGCAGCACAGACAGACACAGGAGACAACAGGAATGTTCATCAGACACAGAGATCCCATAACAAAAAGGGCAGAATTTGCTTCTCCTACACTGCTGCTTTTATCTTCCCTTTCCAGAGGGCCAGAGCTGGAAACAAAGGAAAGGCAGAAAGGACAAGTTGCTGAAATAAGCCAGCTGCCCAAAATGAAATGGTCTGAGCCACATCTGTAGAGTCAGCAAGAAAAAACTGTGTGCAAAAAAACCCCAGCTACTTGACACATCAAGTGCTGAGGTGAGATAATAAGTTTGAGGAGAAAACTAAACAGAAAGAAGAGAAATTACAAGATGCCCTGGTGAAATATCTATAAATATGCTTTGACAGCAGCTCCTCAGGAGAGGTTGAAATGCTCAGGGTGGGATGTGCAGGGACAGCAGTAAAAAATCCTTGTGGGTCCCTTCCAGCCCAGGATACCCCGTGATTCTGAACAGCTCAACACATTCTTCTCCCAAAGCCTTAAGGATTCCCAGATAGTTCTGTAATAATTATTTACTCCCTAGAAATTTTAGTTTTCAAACATCTTTGCTGAGACAACCACAGCAAACCAGAGAAGGGGTGGGCTGTATGTGGGAGGGCTAAAGGTCAGGACAATTATTTATGGAAGGTTTATGCCTTTGTTGCAGGGCTCATTGTGTCATTATTCTTGCAACTCCACCTCAGAGGTATTAATTTCCTAAGCCCAAATCCCCTTTCCTTCCCTCAAACTCCACAAGGTTTCTATCTAAAATTAAGTTAGCATTTAACAAAAGCAAAGCACTGTAATTTTAGAACCATATCACTTCAAGTTGTTTTATTTTTATGCTGGTAGGAGAAAGAAAACCTTTAGTTCCTATGAGCCTTTTGTCATGACAAACCACAACGATAATTACTGGGAAGCTGCTCTTGCTAAAACCTGTCACTGGGAAGCCAGACAAACATTCCCAAAATAACAACTAAATAATTGATATTACTGGAGTCACAGAACACAATGCCTTGAACAAATACCCAGCAGCCAGCCCCTGTCACTGTCACCTCTCCCTGCCTGTGTGACCTGCATGGTTCCTGCTCTGAGAGCAAGGTGGGAGGATATTCATGTAATTATTATCCAAAGGCCATCAACAGTCTGTGCACAGACCCACAAAGACATTCTCAGTCTGACTGTGCTTTAACCACAGGATGATTTTAAGTACCTAATCTAATCTCTTGAAATTCCCTTGTTAGTAGAAATGGGCAATCTAAGAATTTATTTTGCCCTTCCAAAGGCAGAGGTTCAGAGTAATTCTGAATCTTTACATGGTTAAGAGCAATTTTGTCTTTTTCCCAGTCTTAATTATATTCTCACTTCGAAAAATCTTTATCTAACCACAATTTAGATGATTATTTAATGACTAGAACAGCATTCTGTACCTTCCCAGGGAAAACACAGCGCTCACACCATCCCTGTGCCAGCCTGGAACCCCTGAACAAGCATCTCAGTCTGTGGCATAGAAAGTGTTTCAGAGAAGGAAGAAACATCCCATTTATTTAAATATCCCTTTTATCCACTCTGCCCTCAATCCTCTTCAAGTCCTCCCCATTCAGGATGCAGAAATGAGCAGAGTGATGGCTAATGGCCCATGGCTCCTTGCTGAATGGGTGATGAGCATCCAGAGACCCCAAAGCCAACACAGCAGCAGAGCAGCTTTGCAGAGAGGGACAGCACAGGACCAACACAGTGACCCTGCTCCTCCTTACCTGGGATCCTGCACCCCTGCAGGTGGGAGCTTGCAAATTAAGTAGTAGAATAAAAAAAGAAACAAAAAAAATAGTTTGGCAAAAATTACAGCAATGTTAGAGAAGGAAGGAAGGGAAGGAGCAAAATGTGCTGCCAGCAGTACAGGAGTGCACATATTTAGCATGACACAGGCTCTGGTAGAGGCAGAGATATCAGCTGGGAACAAATAACAAAGCACAAACGCTATCAGTGGATGAGAAGCCTCCTGAGATACTGAGATAAAACAGAAGCTCCCCTCTGCTGTTCTGCTTTGTGTCTCCACAGGACAGATCTTGTCTCAGAAATGAAATCCTGAGAGCAGCCCAGGTGAGGGGCTGTGAAAGGGAGCAGGATGAAGGCACCTGTGAGGCACTGGAGGAAGCAGCCCTGGCTGTGTCAGCCCCAGTGACTGCTCAGGAGGAGCTGGCACAAAGGAGCTCCAGCCTTCCCTGCAGCCAAGGCTCCCCTGAAGCACGCGCTGGCCCAACGACAGAAATGTGATATTTCTGTGCACTTCAACAGACAGACTGCGTGCAAATTAGGGGGTTTATTTTTCTGAGAGCTCTATTTCAAAGCACTCCTTTAAAGCAGGGCTTCAAGAACACAGGGATGGAGACAACGAAGGCGGCGCTCGCTTGAGACAAAGGGCGACTCAATTCTGTCTCAACAAAAAACTCTCCAAGTAAAAAAGGATTCCAAAGAAAATGCCAGCAGTAATTTATTTCTGAAGCTCACTGGGGTTTCAGATGGAATTCTAACAGAGTGCTCAGCACACACCCTGTCCTTGTGTCTGCAAAAACACACCCTTCCTGTAAGGTAAGGCTGTCAAAGTGTATGGGTACCTGGGGGTTTGGAGGATTATAAAGATGAGAACATTCTCCATTAGAGGACATAATTCTTCTTACTGTTCAAACTTTGAAGAGCTTTGAAATACTGTGAGCCATTTCCTAATACAAGAATCCATAAGGGAAAAAAATCCAAAGTGTAGGCCAAGAGAAAGAAACGTCATCTTTGGTGCCCTGGTCACCTCCCGGTATTAAACCATTATGAGAGGCCTCAAGAGGTCACACTCATGTTCCTTCTGCAGAAGTTCTGCACAAACCCCCACAGCAGGCTAAGTTTGTGTCATTCCTCAGTGTCTCCTCCCCCAAATGCTGCCTGCAGAGCAGTGCTGGTGTCCCAGGATCTGTTACCCTGAGGGATCTGCCCCAGCCCAGGGACAGCTCTCAGATCTGGAGGATGCACAGCACAGAATCCTAGAGGGGTTTGGGTTGGGAGGGACCTTAGAGCCCCTCCTGTCCCACATCATGCCATGGGCAGGGGCTCCTTGCCCAGCCCAGGATGCCCAGAGCCCTGTCAGAGTGCCCAGAGCTCCTGCAGCCCTGCCAGGATGCCCAGAGCCCTGTCAGGATGCCCAGAGCTTGTGGAGCCCAACCAGCATGCCCAGAGCCCTGTGCAGCCCTGCCAGGATGCCCTGCAGGATGCCCAGAGCCCCCTGAATCCCTGCCAGGATGCCCAGAGCCCTGCAGCCCAGCCAGGATGCCCTGCAGGATGCCCAGAGCCCCAGGACAATGGCCAGGACAATGCCCTACCTGGCCCCTCCGCCGCCCAGCACCAGCGCGATGGCGTTGCCCGTCAGGACCCGGGCCAGGCGCGAGAAGTCGGAGTGACGGTCTGGAACCTTCTGGAACACACGTTCATACATCTCCACCTGCAGAGGAGAGCCAGGCACGGTCACTGCATGGGCAGGGCAGCCAGCAGCAGCCTGCTAAAAGATGCTGCAAAGATGAAATTGGAGCTTCTCTCTTGTGAGGGAATGCTGGTGGGGCTGGGGCTGCTCAGCATGGAGAAGACAATGCTGAGAGGGGACCTCAGCCCTGTGTGTCCCTGTGTTCAGGGACCAGGCCCAGCAATGGCACCAGAGGAACAGGCAGGAGGTGATGCCCAGGAGTTCCACCCGGACAGGAAGAAGAATTTCTTTCCTGTGCAGTCACTGAGCACTGGACAGAGACCAGAGAGGCTCTGAGATCTCCCTCACTGGAGATTCTCCAGGTCTGTCTGGACACCATCCCAGTGACTGCTGCAGCTGAGCAGGGAGGTGGGACTGGAGGAGCTCCCAGTGGTCCTTTCCAGCCTGAAGCTGTCAGTGATTCTGTTACAGCTCTTCTTCAAAGGAACAGAGGGTTGTGAACCACCCAAACAGTTCTAGTGGCCAATGGCCTCTCTGAGTCTTTTGTAGTTGCTGGGGGTACTACAGAATTTCCTTTAGAACTTCTTTCTCACAGACATGTTTTATGAAAAATCCTTTCCTTAGGATTTTTCCTCCTGAGAAGCTGGGAGGCCTCAGGAACAAAATGCAAACAATGATTATCTGCTGCTGTGGAATGCAACAGGTGCATCTGGGATTGGTCTCATGTGGTTGTTTCTAATTAATGGCCAATCACAGTTTGGCTGTTTCAGACTCACTGGTCAGTAACAGGATTTTGTTATCATTCCATTCTTCTTGTTCTTCTTTGCTAGCCTTCTGATAAAATCCTTTCTTCTACTCTTTTACTATAGTTTTAATATATCATTTATTTTTAATATAATATATATATCATAAAATAATAAATCAGCCTTCTGAAACATGGAGTCACATTCTCATCTCTTCCCTGGTCCTGCAAACACCATCACACTTCTTCTCTTCCTTGACAAGGATTTAAAGTTCTTGGGTAGCATCCCAGACTGCCTCTGCCTCATGTTTAGCACAGCTTTGGGAAGCACAGGGATGCTCCCAACAAGAAGGACTCTCCTATGGCCTGTACACAACTTTCCTTGGGACTCTGAAACAGTGATTACTCTTTCAGAATATCAAAAAGCCAAGTCTGCATCCACAAGAAAACCTGGCCCCCTTATCTCTGTTCCCTAAATCCAACTGAGGCCAAAGAGATTTGAAGAGTGTGGTCTCATATTTCAGTGGGACTCAGAGAAAGATCCTTTGTTAATAATAGAATGGGTTTGTTAATAACAGAATGGGTTTTTCTTCCTTACAGGTCTCCAAAATCAGTTTTTACAATTATGGAGATGATAGCTCAAATTATACTGAGATTGCTAACTATGGCAGGCCAAGACTTTGAAATTATCTATTTACCTTTGAAAAAAAGATTATCCTGATTGGGCTTTGCAAAATTCAGAGGATTTGCAGAATGTTAAATTTGTATGTGTAAGAATATGGTGGACTATGATTAGCCCAGATCCCCTTTGAGACACAGATGAGAAGACAGCCAGGGAGCAGGCACCAAAGCAGGAATGTCTTACCAGCTTGGGCAGGCTCCTTTTGGAGAAGACTCTGCGTGGGCAGTGGATGTGCAGGTGGGCAGAGCACCAGCTCCTCATGTTGAGCCACTCGACGGTGCGGGACGGGAGGGGCCCGTCCTCCTTGTGCAGCAGCACCAGCTGCTTCTGGGCCCTCACTGCCGTGTTCTCCAGCATCCTCTCCAGCTACAGGGACACCCAGGGGAAGGACAGTGAGTCCTGGCTGCTCCAGCCTCAGGGTGAAATTCATCCACACACACCCCACACCCCTGTTCCCACCTGAATCCCGCTCTGCAGTCACAGCCCCCAGACATGACTGATTTACACAACAACGCTGTTAACTCTGGGCTTACACAGCACACAGAGGCCAAAAATCTGCCAAGGATTCAAACCTGAATGTTTTTGATTTAAACCAGGCCATTAAAAGCACAGCACAGGCAGGAGCTGCTCCTGCAATGGGAGATGCTGCCCGAGTCAGACTCGAGCCCACAAATATTCGGTGTTTTTTTCTTTCCTTTCCCATCAGTCCACTTTTGTTCCTCTTTGCATTTCTGATTTTGATTTTTTTGTTGCTGTTGTTTTAGGCAACTGCTGGCAGCTTGTTCTGTCTGTGCTTCCTGCCTCCCACATCCATGCAGAAAGAGCCCACACAACAGGACACACACGAAAGCTGCACGTGGGACCAGCCCAGGCTCTCTGCAGGTCAGACTCAGTACTTCATCATCCTAAAAAACCCCACCTGTGATTCCTTTTTAAAATTTCTTGAAGAATTTTTGTCTGGTCAGAAGACTTTGGTAAGAAAATATAAAATCATAAAAATAGATAGTAAGGGGAAAAAAATTACAGCTTAAGATCTGTAATAAAATATAATAAATAATTCATGCACTGCAATTTAGATCTACTTTTTCCTAAGCACACACCATGAATTTTATCCAGGCAGAAAAAAATTTCTCCCTCTGTGTGGAAGCCCAAAGAAATTCTGGGCAGAAACACAAAGCTTCAATGCAATTTTTGATTTACCATTGGCCAAAATGACTCTTTTGAGGAAAAGAACTTTGCTGGAAGTACTCCTACATAAAACGTGCCATCTCAGAGGATTCTCATGCAATTCTTTTGCTATTCCTAACAGGCATGTCTCAGGAATATTTCATTATTTATGCCTCACTGGGTGTTAAACCCAGGAAGATAGATGATTGTGAATCAAGCTGCTTTGAGCTGGGCTGCTCCCAGTGCCAGGAGGGGAAGGAGCAGCTCCCAACCTCTCCCACAGTGGGCTCCTGGTCCCCCAGCCCCACGATGAGGATGCAGTCGGCCTGGCGGATGCAGCGCTGGGTCCAGGGGGTCAGGGTGCTGTCAGCCTGGTACAGCACAATCCTGTGGATGTCCTCCTGCTGGCCCAGCCAGCTGGTCAGTCTGTACTCGTGGATGCTGGGGACACACAAGGAAAACACAGAATTCAATAGCACAGCTCCCATGAGAAGAGAGGGAATCTTACACAGGGAGAGAGTGGCATTTCCTGCTCAGCCAGGATCTGCTCCCAGCGCCTGCTGCCTCTGTTTGTCCTGGATTTACACCATTAGACAAACACCAAGGCAGGAGGATACAGTGATGCCTCACTTCCACAGCATCCCTAAGCATGAACACACTCAGAGAAATTCAGCTTTTCCAATTTCACAAGCGAGAAAGTAACTGTGGGAAAAACCCACCCACACCTGCAGAAATACTCCTGAAACATTATTGTCTCCAAAACCCAAAGCAGAAGGCCCAGGGTATGTTAGAAGACAGGATTTTGCTCCCAAGCTCTGTGTATTTATAAGAAAAGCCCAGTGTCTCTGCATTTCCCTGAGCAGTGCTGAGGGCAGGTACCTGTCGAGAGCAGCAGAGCCCAGGCGCTGTTTGATGTTGTCACTGGTGAGCAGCAGGGCAGGACCTGGGGGAACAAGGAAATTCACTTGTAAACACCTCAATGTGAGCTCCTGGAGAAAACTGCCCAGAGCAGCTGTGGCTGCCCCATCCCTGGAAGTGTCCAAGGCCAGGCTGGACAGGCTTGGAGCAACCTGGCATAGTGGAAGGTGTCCCTGGCCATGGCAGGGGGTGGAATGGGATGGATTTTAAGGTCCCTTCCAACCCAAACCATTCTCTGATTCCAAGAACTCGATTCCAAAAGTTTGCTTTGAAGGTAGTGATGGATCAGTGCATTGATCAGAGCTGGCACAAAGTCTTCACAAAAATTCTCACACTTTTCTAGGAATACATCTTCCAATTCTCCCTATTCCCAGAGCTCTGTTACTGCATTAGTCACAACCTGCAAGCTCTGCTATCCCATTCCTCAGGGTCACGTAGGATCACAGAACCATGGCATGGTTTGAGTTGGAAAGGACCTTAAAGTTCATCCCATTCCATGGGCAGGACACCTTCCAGAGGCCCAGGCTGCTCCAAGCCCTGTCCAACCTGGTTCTGGTGACAGCTCCTACTGCAGCTGCATCTTCACCAGCTCAGCATTCAGAACAGCACAGACCTTTCCAGCCACAGGAAGGCCAGGATCCTGCTTCCAAAGAAAAAAGCTGTTCCTCCACCTTTCAAAATACATAACCTGTTCATCCTGCATTGAACCACCTCCCCAGGTGAATCCCCAAGCTCTCTGCAGCATTACTACTCCTTATCCAACATGCCAACAGGAACCCCAAAAACATTTCCAGATCTGAAGGGCACAGTCAGACTCCACTACAGACACAGGCACATCTGGCAACAGCCTTAGATCTGAGATGGATTTGGTGTACATAAAGCTTCTTGCAGGCACTTTAATTTAATTTTCTTATTAGCAATTCTAATGCAGCAGCAATTCGTGCCATATGTGGTAGAAGTTGCAGAGTGACTGCAGCTAAATTTAAAAAAATGCAAAGAAAAGAAAACTTCAGGGAATAACTGCACACCTAGAGAAAATATTACCTGTCTCTTGCTGAGAGAGAAATTCACATTTACAAAACATGACAGAGCAGTTGCTTTTTATTCATGTTTTCATTGTGCAATCCCTCACTGTTTCATTAACAACAGAACTGAAATTTATGTACTAAATAACAAAACACTTCATTATGTGAGGAGTCTCAAGGCAAGGTTATAATGTGTTCAGTAAAAATCAAGGAACTGTGAACAACCAACATGGGAGAAGGTCACAAATTCACATCTCTGTGTTCAAAAAGCAAAACCCCCAGGTACAGATCTGGAACTGGGTGTCCTGACCTTCAGGGCCAACTCATCTCCCCTGTCCTAGGTTACAAATGTAAGATGTGGCTGGAGCTGTGTGTTCTATCCCCATCTGTCAGAGCTGGGCAGTTCTCTGCTGTCCATGGGCAGTTGTTTCTTTATCTCTCCCACACCAACCCTCCCTCCAGGAGATCTCTGCTGTCCATGGCCACTGAGTGTCCCTGCAGGGCTGATCCCATTCCAGCATCCCATGGGGAGATGCTGCGCCCAGGGCAGGAGCCAAGCATTCCTACCTGGATCCAATCTGAGCCTGGCACAGCACAGCAGCCTTTGCCCCCTGCATTGCCAGAGGAGCAGCTTTCTGCTGCCCTGCATGGCCAGAGGGAGCCCAGGCCCATCTGCAGCAGCCCTGGAGCTGCAGAGGAAAACTCCCCCCTTGTGCAGGATCCCTGCTGCAGCAGAGCCACAGCTGGCACTGCAGGAGGGCTGAGCCCCCATGGATGGGGCTGGGACACCTCCCTGACACACAGGGGGCAGGGACTGCTCTGACTTTGTCAATGTTTTGTTTTGTTTGTATTACTGCATTTTTGTTTTAATTTCCCTAGTAAAGAACTGTTATTCCTACTCCCATATCTTTGTCTGAGAGCTCCTTAATTTCAAAATTATAACAATTCAGAGGGAGGGGGTTTACATTTTCCATTTCAGGGGAGGCTCCTGCCTTTCTTAGTAGACACCTGTCTGTTCAAACCAAGATATCCCCCTCAGTCCTCAAATCCTTCTGCAAAGGCTTCACACTGCTTTAATTGACTTTACTCTTAGAGTTGAAGAAGTTCCCAGGTGCCATTTTCCATCTTGTACTTTCCAATACCCAAATAACATTTGCTCTTTGCTACACTGATTATCAAAGAAGAGCAAACAAAAATGGACAAAAATATCCCATAAGCAGAGACCAAAAGATAAAGCTGGTGAGAAAGCAGAGAGAGAGGAGGATGATTCAAAATGGAATTTGACTTCCCCATCCTCCCATGAAAGTTCTGGAAGTTGGTTCCTGTAAAAGAAAGAAATCCCAAGGAGAGGGAATGAGCAGATCTGGGTTTAGCCTGCCCTTCCCTCCTCCCTGTGCAGCTCCTTGAGCCATCCCACAGCACGGAACAGCCCCAGTGCTGGGTGTAGGGGGTTGTCACCACATCTTTAACACTGGCAGATCCTTTTATCTAACTCACTGTTCACCTGGTTCAGCCTTGGTATGGCTCTGAAATGGCACAAGGGGATAAGAGAGGTGTCCCAGAGGGAATATTGATGGCCCTGCACAGGATAGAACTGCAAGGGACAGAGTGCAGGGCAATTTGCAAGCATTCAGCAGCACAGTGATCATCAATGTTCATTAACATGTCAGAGTTCTCAGTTAAATGGAAAAGACAGGTGGATTAAAATTGTATTCCAGGATATGTGGCTTACAAAGCTTTCTGGCAGTGGTGGAAGATTAGCAGGCAAAGACAAACAGCCTGGGATGCCAAGTGAGCTGAGGAATGCAATAAAAATGCCAAGTAAGAGAGCCAACACCAAGGGAACAGCGTGGGCACCTCTGCTGTTACCCCCTGCCCTGGGCACTGAGATCCAGCAGCACCAGTCCCTGGTGATGCTCTGGGGCCCAGGCTCCAGGGGAACACCATCAAAGCCAGAGACTGCATCCAGAACAGCTCTCATCCAAGGGGAGAGGCAGAGTTTGTAGGGCTGGGCTGGATCTTTGTGCTCCTTCAGCCAGAGGCACCTTGGCTGTGGACAACATTAGAGAGACTTAAAAATCATATCCAGACCTCACTTGTGATGTGGGAAAGCAGCAGTTCACAGAACAGGACACAAACAAGGGTGCCCAGACAGAGCCTGGCTGTGCCAGCTCAGGAGGAGCCTGCCCAGCACCCCATCCCTCCACGTGCCAGGGACACGGGACAGAGATTCCCAGACCTTCACTCATCCCCAGCACGGAACACGGTGATGCTTCCAACAGAACCAACTTGTTTTGTCTCAGAAATACCAACCATCTGCTCTGCACTCCCAGTTTCTAGCAGGCTCCCAATTAATCAGCCATTAAAACCCCTCCATTAATGAGACCAAGAACACCAACATATGTGAGCTCAGAAAACAGAATCAACAAAAGTATTATCTCAACTAAACTGCTGCAAGCAACCAAGGAATGAAAAAATACCAGTCCCATCCTGGAGGTTCAGGGCCAGGTTGGACAGGGCTTGGAACAAGCTGGGATAGTGGAAGGTGCCCATGGCAGTGGGTGAGATGGGCTTTAGGTCCCTTCCAACATAAACCATTCCATGATTCTGTGATGATTCAAATCCACAGCCCTTGAACAGCCACACCTGCAGGCAGGAGTGACCAGCCCAACGTGTCAGTGCATCCTTAAAGGGCTCTGTCAGAGTCACACACCTCTAAGCACCCCCTCTCCAAATCTGGCACCAGCCTCATGGGCAGCTTCCAGCTGGAGCTGGCATCAGGGACACATCCCTGCACTCCTCAGTGTTCTATTAATGGGATCAGAACAGCTCAAAGTGAAGAACAGGAGAGGTGATGTGAGGTAACATGAAATATTCCTGCAAGCCCTGTGTGTGTCTCTGACAGCAGCCAGCAGCAGATTGCTGGGGAGGAGAATCAGAGCAGGAAAAGCTGAGCCATTCCCTGAGCCTCCAGCTATCCACAGCTTTCTCAGCCTTTTGAATTTCTCAAGCCTGAGGTGGTGACTTTCAGTAGCCTGGGGGATTTTTCAGTCAGCCAAGAGCTCACAGGGATCCTGGAGCCCAGGTTTTCTGTGCTTCAGGTGAGAGAACTGCCTCACCCCAGGCCCAGGGATTGTGGTTTTCTGGGAAAACTTCCTGGAGCATCTGAAGCTGTACTCCAGGGCCATCTGTTTTTCAGTACAAAACTAAGAATTCCATGAAACAGGAGGGAAGGGAAGGAAAAGCTGGCAGATGCCAGAGGTCTGGTTCATTTTATCTGCTAACAAACAAGGGCATGAACAGCAGGACTGCAACAAAGCTTCCAACCTCCTGCCCCAGAGAAAGGGGAAAAAAACCATCACAAAAGACATAAAACCTCCCTTTCTTGCCAGTGAGCAAGAGACTCACTTTGGTCATTTTTTCCATAAAACACCAAGGTATGCAGAAGCAGGAGTACAGGTGTCCTAGCTCTAAGTCTAATAAAACATGGTCCAAGAGTGGCCTGGAGAAATGAGTGGCCCAGAGGGCAGAGAGTGATTTCTGAGGCTCAGAAATGGTTTCAAATCCATCTCACCAGAAAAACACACCCACATCAAAAGACAAGACCAGTACAATACACACTGTGGAAAAATTTCAGCAGAGCAAATTTACTTGCTTGGACTCCATTAAAAGAAAATTTACTTTTGGCCTAATAAAAGTCTACAAAATTGTGTGGCAAAGTCACATAACTGATAAATGAGTTGGATGTCAGAGGATCTTGTCCAGCAAAAAAATACTAAGTGGTGCCAGGGTTCAGGCACCACAGTGAACATTTCACATTTAAATCTAATCTGTGTGTAAAGACAGGCAGAACTGTAATTAAAAACTCCAATAAATTATTAGCAAAGATTTTTCAGTGAGCTGTCCAATACATTATACATTTTTAGAACTGAAAAGAAGGAAAATTTAAAGGGCAGAAAGGAATGAGAGAGACACATATGTTGGATTTGAATCCCTCCCTGCTTTAGTTTGAAATTCTATGAGATCAGAGGGCTCCCACATAGAACCAGAATTTGCACAGCCATGTGGTGTCTTTTAGCTGGTCTCAGGAAAGGAACAAAAAAATAGTCAGGCAAATACTTTTGAAAAATCTGAATACTGCAGAAGAACTTCTTATCAAAAGATGCTCTCAGCTCTACCCAGATGAAGAGGAAAATAATAAAAATAGACATCATGAACACTGACCAGAATTCATCAGCATGATGAATTGCACAGCAGCAAAACCTTCCCCCCTTCCTGGCACTCCAGTTCAGAGCTGGAAAATTCTGCTGCTGCTTTCTGCAAGTTGGATATTGCACAGCCTGCTTTCTTGGAGCCCCAGAGCCCCAGATGGGCTGGCACACTGGAGCCAGGGGACAGCAGGGCTGCAGCCCTGGGGTCTCTGTGCCCTGCAGGACCTGGGGGTCACTGTGCCCTGCAGGACTTTGGGGTCTCTGTGCCCTGCAGGACCTTGGGGTCTCTGTGCCCTGCAGGACCTTGGGGTCTCTGAGCCCTGCAGGACCTTGGGGTCTCTGTGCCCTGCAGGACTTTGGGGTCTCTGTGCCCTGCAGGACTTTGGGGTCTCTGAGGCCTGCACGACCTCGAGGTATCTGTGCCCTGCAGGACTTTGGGGTCTCTGTGCCCTGCAGGACCTGGAGGACTCTGCCCTGCAGGACCTTGGGGTCTCTGTGCCCTGCAGGACCTTGGGGTCTCTGTGCCCTGCAGGACCTTGGGGTCACTGTGCCCTGCAGGACCTTGGGGTCTCTGTGCCCTGCAGGACTTTGGGGTCTCTGTGCCAGGCAGGACTTTGTGGTCACTGTGCCCTGCAGGACCCTGGGGGTCACTGTGCCCTGCAGGACCTTGGGGTCTCTGTGCCCTGCAGGACCTTGGGGTCTCTGTGCCCTGCAGGACCTGGGGGTCTCTGTGCCCTGCAGGACCCTGGGGGTCTCTGTGCCCTGCAGGACCTGGGGGTCTCTGTGCCCTGCAGGACCTGGAGGACTCTGTGCCCTGCAGGACCTGGAGGACTCTGTGCCCTGCAGGACCTTTTGCTCTGCCCACAGAACCCAGAGCATTTTTCTTTCTATCTCTGTCTCAAGGTGAAGGCAGGTCCAGCTGTCACTGCCAGGTCCTAAATAAACCTTTATATCCCCCAGCTTGTGCCAGCAGCAGAGCTGCCCCAGCCCTGCCCAGCACAGGGAGGAGCTGGAGCTGCTGCAGAGATCCAGAGGAGGCTCCAGGGGGATCAGAGGATGGAGCAGCTCTGCTGGGAGGAGAGGCTGGGACAGCTGGGATTGTGCACCTGGAGAGGAGAAGCTTTGGGGGGACCTCAGGGTGGCCTTGCAGGGCCTGAAGGGGCTCCAGGAGAGCTGGAGAGGGACTGGCCAGGGGATGGAGGGACAGGACACAGGGAATGGCTCCCACTGCCAGAGGGCAGGCTGGATGGGATATTGGGAATTGGGAATTGTTCCCTGTGAGGGTGGGCAGGCCCTGGCACAGGGTGCCCAGAGCAGCTGGGGCTGCCCCTGGATCCCTGGCAGTGCCCAAGGCCAGGCTGGGCAGGGCTGGGAGCAGCCTGGGACAGTGGGAGGTGTCCCTGCCATGGCAGGGGTGGCACTGGATGGGATTTAAGGTCCCTTCCAACTTGGACCATTCTGTGATTGGAAGCTCCATGTAAGCACAAACATCCCTTAGCATTTAACTGGGACACAATCCCACTGTCTGGAAACAATATGTGAATTATCATAAATCACAGAAACACCAAATGTCAAAGGAACCAGCACAAATGGTCTGGGGAAAGCTGTAGGTGGTCCCACACGCTGGTGCTCCCTGTGTGCAGAATGCACCCCTGAGGGAGAGCAGGCTGCTCACCTGAGCTGCTCTCATTACAAATCAAATAATTTAAAAAAAAGAAATTTGAAAAAAAAAATTAAACCCAAAAAAGGAATTAAGCAATGAAACCACTTAGTCCTGTCTCATTACAGGCAAAAATAGATTTTTTTTTCTGGAGGAAGAAAGATTCTGAGTACATTTTCAGTTTTTGTGTACAGTAAATATTCACTATCAAACTGAGATTTTCTAGTTGTCATTACTTTTATATCCCTTTATTATTAAAGAAGTAGCTAAAAATTATCAAGACAAACTCCAAAATCTTGTTGAATAGATTCACCTGCAACCAGCTCCAACTCCAAGCACTGCCCACAGCCTTCTCATGACAATTCCAGGAAAAGGAAAACCACTTTTTAAGTGTTATATTGTGTTACAACCCAGCCTGCATTCCCACCAGGATTGGGGTCAGGCTCCTGCAGTTCATGATTCTTGCCATGGTCTCAGTGTTCCTTCCCTGCATCCTCCTCATTCCTTCTATCATCCTCTCCAACCTGCATCAGGGGAATTCAAGGCATCACTAAAATATCCTGCTAAATTCATATTAACAGGAAGGGGAAGAAATTTTCTGTAATCAATATATTAATTTGCAAAAGAAAGCTAAAACCAGCTGTTCTCCCCACATATTAAGGCTGCTCTCCAGTGCTCTGGAACAGATTTGAAGCCCAGAGCAATGAAATTATACAGATCAAATGTTAAGTATGGATTAAATGTTAAGTCAAGTATTGTAATCAGATGCTGCCATTTAACTTACAATTAGAAAAAAGGTTGGTTCAAGGAAAAAAAAAAAAAAAACCAAAAAAACAAACCCCCAAAAAAACCGTGAATAGCAGCAAATGTTCAAAGCAATTTTCCAAACTGAGAGTTCCTTTCAGAGAAGATTTTCAATTAACCTTTGTCAAGCACATTAACATCTCTCATTTCCATAAAGCCAGGGCAGGTCTGATCCCAGCTCACACTCAAACCCCAGGAGAGCCCAGCTGGGAGCTCAGGGAAGGGCCCAGGGAAGGGCTCAGGTGGCAGCAGCTGCTCAGCAAGGCCCCAGTGCAAACCTTTCCACATGCAATCATGGAATGGTTTGGGCTGGAAAGGACCTTAAAACTCATCTCATCCCATCCTTTCCATGGGGAGGGACACCTTCCACCATCCCAGGCTGCTCCAAGCCCTCTCCAGCCTGGCCTTGGACACTGCCAGGGATCCAGGGGCAGCCACAGCTCTGGGCAACAGCTCCCTCATGCCAAATATGCAGGTGAATAGGAAAAGAACATGAAAACAAATCAAAATTTCACTCCACTACTCAGTTCATTTTCTGTTGCAGGAAGTCAGAAGGGGAAAAAAAAAATCATTCCTTGAAAGCCAAGCAGCACCTGCATGTGGCTCCCAGCACTTTGTGAGGAACACCCAAACAACCCCAGCCAGAGGGCAGAGAAGGAAATACAAAGTTAATACATACATGGAAACACACGTTTAAAAAAGAAAAAAAAAAGTAGGAAAAAAGAAAACATTGCTTCTGCTAAATAAAGAAGGAAAACCTGCAGGCTGCCCCCAGGCCAGGCCAGGCCTGCAGAGCCTGAGGGGGCTCGGGCCTGGTGCGGGGCCTGGTGCGGGGCCCGGGCGCTCCTGTGCCAGCGGTGTTTGGGACCAGATGGCTCCTGTGTTTGCCCACAACACTTTCCTCTTCCCACTGCAGCCGTCTGCTCCCTTTTGGCAACAACTTCAGGTGCCAAGGGTGTACAGAACCATCTCGAGCTGCCAAGCACGGCACAGGCGTCAGCAAGGGGAGGAATTTAAAAGGGTGAAGGAGGAAAGGCCAAGTGACCCCCCCAAACCCCCTGTGGGCACTGCCTGCTGCTTTCTGCCCAAATGGGTGTTTTTATTCTGAACAGTCCATCTACCTACTTAAGTTTCTGTTTGTTTTATTTACAGGCTCTTAGTGTTGTCACACATCAAAACAAGCTGGCAGTGATCCCTAAGGAGTCCCCATTAGCAATACAGCTCCATTATGGATTTAACATTTTTCTGCCATCTCCAAAATAAGAGGAATCTTCAAACACCCACAAATTAGTTCTCACTGTAACAAGGCTCCACCATAAGTTGCACATAAATTCAGACTTAAGAGGTTAAAGAGCTCATGCACCACTGGCTTCTTCCTCTGCCTGTTCACCCAGAAGATTTTTAAGCACCAACAGGAGTGTCAGCTCCAGACACTAAAAGTCAGAAAGAAAATTACCAATAAATGTAAGTGGTTCCACCTCAAGCACCACATAACCTGTACTTTTAAATAAGCCATGAGAGAGCAGACTAATAATTTCTCAAAGGACTACAGGAGATTCACTCAAGAGATCTGTAACAGCATTTGAGGATGAAAAGAGGATGTTCAGGAAATGTCAAACACCACTAATGAACACAAAATGAATTCTGAATTAAAGGCATGAGTTTTGTGAGGAACTGGAATGTGCATAAGCAACTTCACCCATGGATAAAGCAATTAATGACTCAGCCATGAGCTGAACACATGGTTTTGTGGGCATGAGACAGACAAACAAGCTGGCAACAAATGGGACAATGATTTCAGACTACAGATTTCCAGTGCCAATCTGGATCTCCCTCATGAGCCTCTTCCACCAAATCTTATCCTTACCACTGATGTACAACCACAATGCAAGAATACTGCTTAAGAAACTCTTTGCTGGATGAAGTTTTTCAGCTGAGGAGCCTGGAACACTCTCACCCATGAGCTGGACAGAACCAGACCCTCAGGTGCCATGGGAACAGTGCCCTGGTGTGGGATGTGTCTCCTGGAGTGACTGTGGGCAGCTGAGGGCAGCCAAGACAAGGGCAGAGAGGCTGGTGAGTATTTCCAAGTCATTAAGACAAAGAAGTTTTCCACTATAATTAAATGCACGTTAAGGATGGGAATAGAGAAGCAAAAAGCATGGAAAAGGCTGATCCTGATCCCTGCTGCAGAATCACAGAATGGTTTGGGCTGGAAATGACTTTAAAGATTACCTTTAAAGACACCTTGCACTGTCCCAGGTTGTTCTGGCCTGGCCTTGGACACTTCCAGGGATCCAGGGGCAGTACCAGCTTCTCTGGGTAACCTGTGCCAGGGCCTCCCCACCCTCACAAGAATTTCTCCCTAATCTGACTGTGTCTGTGCTCACAGGGGTCCCAGGATGAGGGAAGAGATGAGGATCTGACTCCATGGTTCAGAAGGCTTGATTTATTATTTTATGATATATATTACATTAAAACTATACTAAAAGAATAGAAGAAAGGATTTCATCAGAAGGCTGGCTAAGAATAGAAAAAGAATTAATAACAAAGGTTTGTGTCTCGGACAAAGAGTCCGAGCCAGCTGACTGTGATTGGCCATTAATTAGAAACAACCACATGAGACCAATCCCAGATGCACCTGTTGCATTCCACAGCAGCAGATAATCATTGTTTACATTTTGTTCCTGAGGCCTCTCAGCTTCTCAGGAGAAAAAATCCTAAGGAAAGGATTTTTCAGAAAATATCATGGCTACATCCGACCTAATCCTGCCCCGAGTTTATAACCATTCCCCACCATCCTGTGGGGACCTCAGCCATATAAAACTTCCCTCTCCCTCCTTTTTATAAGGCCACAGGATTCTCTCCAGAACCTCCTCCCCAGCCCTGTGACCATCCCCAGGTGCTGCTACTCCCTAGCACAGCACGGACACCCCTGTGACAGGTGCCAGCAGTTCTCACTGTCACAAGCCTCCACCATAAATTGCACATAAATCCAGACTTCAGAAGGTTAAAGAGCTCATGCACCACTGGCTTCCTCTGCCACTGTGACCCCTCATGGCACTCTGAAGTGGCCAGCAGGGTTTGTTTGCTGTGATGGCACCATGAACACTCACCCACAGCACTGAGGGCGTGCTTGAGCTCCAGGGTGAAGGCTGTGAGCGGCACCTCCTCGGACACCGGCATGATCGCCACCGTGGACAGGTTGCTGGCAGGATTCCCTGCATCCCACTTGCTGCTGGAGCTGTGCAGTCCCAGAGGATGACCTGTTCACAGAGAAAACACCTGCCATCAGTCAGCCAGGCTGCAAAACGTGGAATTGTAATTTTTCCTAACCCCATGCAGGCAGGAGGGAAAGTGTCACTGTGTCACCGAGCTGCTCAGTGTCACAGAAATGGAACACAAACCTCCACAGCATGTGAGAGCAGAGTTCCCACATATTTCATTTTAAGAGGATGAAGATCAGTTTCCATCATTTTTGGTTGCTGGTACAGCATGTGTGGGTTGAAGTCAGGCAATTTAAAAATATGCCTGGAATATGTTAAATGAAGCATGGATCTACCTGACCCAGGAAGACAAAAAAAGCACTTAAAAATCCCTTTACTTGGGGACTGAGTAAAACTTTGGAACTGATTCCATGTGACAGTGTTCACAGGGATCCAAGGATGAGGGAAGAGATAAGGATCTGACTCCATGTTTCAGAAGGCTTGATTTATTATTTTATGATATATATTACATTAAAACTATACTCAAAGAATAGAAGAAGGGATTTCATCAGAAAGTTAGCTAAGAATAGAAAAGGAAGGAATGATAACAAAGGCTTGTGTCTCGGACAGAGAGTCCAAGCCAGCTGTGATTGGCCATTAATTAGAAACCAGCACATGAGACCAATCACAGATGCACCTGTTGCATTCCACAGCAGCAGATAATCATTGTTTACATTTTGTTCCTGAGGCCTTTCAGCTTCTCAGGAGGAAAAATCCTAAGGAAAGGATTTTTCATAAACAATGTCTGTGACAATTCCACAAGAGGAATTAGCTTAACTAACCAAACCTCCAAACCTGTGGTGCAGTATTAAAATATTCCAAAATTTTCCAAAACTTAACAATCCTTTTCTTATCGTGTTCCTAAGCAAGGAAGGAAATAGCTGTTTTCAACACAGCTCCTATAGAAAATGTGCATCTCTACCTGTGTTCCCTTCTCTGCAAAATGCAGTTTTACAGATATGGGCTTAGGAGTATTAAAATATGGAACCTCTGAAGTAGCTGCAAAGTACCTGGGAACTATCTTTAATATAATTTGGTGAGTAAGGGTAGAGGAAAAGCAGTTTTTGAGAGAAATCTGCAGTGCATGTGAGGAAGATCAAGATCTTCCCAGACAGCTTAAGCTGGTGAAGGTCAATGTTCTACAAACTGTTCTTGTTCTGATACTCTTTTTTCTCTTTAGCTGAGCCTTCTCAGAAAATCCCACTCTGCTGCTAATGCCTGTCAACTCAGCCTTGAGAACACAAAAACATTTTGAATTCAAGTTGGGATTTCACATCCTGCTTATCTCATTTCACCCAGCAAAGGCCTAAGGTGTACCATCAAGGTGAATTCTTAAGCTGAGCATGTGGAAATACTTGATATCCCCTGTGCAAACCCGTTCAAAGGCTCAATGCCACAGTGACAGACCACTGCAGGACACAAAGAAATATCAGATAAACTTTTTCTAAAAAAAAAAATATATTCAGCAATTGAGTTATTCATTTCAAATCTTTTAAAACAGTTCTGCACAGAACATTAAATAATTTTCCCCCACCTTCTGGTGATCTTCAAGAAGATATCTGTAGGTTTAAACAGGTTCCACATCACAGCTCAAGCCCTTCATCTTCACAGGCCCTTCCCTCCTCAGAACTTCAATGGTGATTCTCTGATTGAACTCCTGTTTTTCTCACTAATTTTCCTCCCATTTTATGTTTCCCCCATTTTGCCCAGTTTCCCAGGCAGTGCAGCCTCTGCCCTGGGCCACAGAGGCATTTCAGCAGGCACAGAAGTTTAAGTACAATTACCACCAGGCATTTGTGCACAAGGGGTTGTGCCCAGAGAGCTGAGCAGGTGAAGAAAGAGCAGATTCCCTTCCCCACACTGCTCTGAAACAGCAAAGTGGGTGACCTTCATTTCCAGTCTCCTTGGAATCTGGCAAAACCAGCAACTGAAGGAATTAAAACCCTCCAACCAAACAAAACCCAAACAATCCTCAGCATCAGAGAGCCCCACAACACCCCCAGCAGTTAACAGGCATCTGTTTGCTTTCAAATGCTGCTCAAGGAAATTGGGAGAATTCCCTCCTACTCCCTTCAGTCAGTAAAGAGACTTTGTGTTGGTGCTGCCACAAACACAGAGCTGCAGAAGCAACCCATGGCAGGCCATTTCCTCCCAGACAATTCATTAAAATACTGCAAATCCAGGCTTTGAAATCAGTCTGTGCTGCTGCTGCTCAGCACAGTGCTCTGATTCCAGCCCATTATACAGCTGCTGTTGCCAATGCTCCCTTCACACTGCTCTTGCAAGAAATTCCAGGGAAATTTCACTGCACACAGGCAGCAACACTTCTGGATCTCAATTGCAAATTATTTCATTCCCACACCCAGTTAGCCATGCTCTGCCAAAACCATCATATGTACACAGATACAATGAAATCACCATCCACGTGCACCTGCAGCTGTAACAGACCACAGAATCACAGACTGGTCTGGGCTGGAAGGGACCTTAAATCCCACCCAGTGCCACCCCTGCCATGCCAGGGACACCTCCCACTGTCCCAGGCTGCTCCCAGCCCTGCCCAGCCTGGCCTTGGGCACTGCCAGGGATCCAGGGTGGGCACCTGTGCCAGGGCCTGCCCACCCTCACAGGGAACAATTCCCAATATCCCATCCAGCCCTGCCCTCTGGCAGTGGGAGCCATTCCCTGTGTCCTGTCCCTCCATCCCTTGTCCCCAGTCCCTCTCCAGCTCTCCTGGAGCCCCTTCAGGCCCTGGCAGGGGCTCTGAGCTCTCCCTGGAGCTTCTCCTCTCCAGGCTGAAATTTAGCAATGCATTTCCTTTCCAAGCATGCACTGCCTGTTTCCAAATTTAAGGATGCAAGTGTGGCTCCAAGGAAGCCCCAGCATCAATGGGAATAGTCCAGGAATGAGTCTCACCTCCCTGCTGCAGACTGCCAAGGATCTTCTCACCCAGCAAGTGAATAAGTCTGGTCACAACCTGGGAGAGAAAAGGAAAAAAAAGAGAAATATTCAGGCAGAATGTACTGAAAGTAGAGCATCCACATGGAGACTTCCAAACTTTTTTAAAATGTTCCCTCGAGTTGAGGCACACAGAGTCAAGGGTTTGCAGCTGCAGCTTCTTTCCTGGCTGTAATGTGTGGTGATTGGTCATTTGTCTTGGTTTCTCCTACCTTGTTTTACTTTAATTTGGAAAAACAAGAAAACAAAACAACCCCGGAACAGGCAGGATTTAACTTGCTTTGGGGAAAAAAAAAAAGATGATTTGGGGAAACATGTCAAATTGCATTTCCAGCTCTCCTCATTTCTCTCTGCAGTGCACCTGCCCCACTAAGTACCCTCAGTGCTCAGGGGGTGCTGCCCTTTTGTAGGTGCTAAAGGCTCAAAAAGTTCCAGACCCTTCCCCAATCCTGGTGAATGGTTTACAACAGCAAATATAAAATATTTGGGGGAAAAAAAGGGGAATAAATATACCCCCTAAACACCTGCAGAATCAAAACAAACTCCCTAACAAATTGCCTTCCCCCTCAAATCATGTTTGCCTGGTAATTCATGTTTGAAGACACAGATGTGGCCCCAGCTGTTTTTCCAGCAGGACTCACATAAATATAAACTAATATTCCAATAGTCAAATGTATCTCCAAACTGACAAGGCTCTCTCCAACATGACCAATCAATAATTCCTGACAAGTGGGATAGCAGAAGACTAATCCTTGCAATATCAAGAAGTGACAGACACAGAAAATGCAGCATTTATTCTGAAAGCTCTACACAGATGTTTTACCAAATAAGGAAAAGACTTATTTAAATGCATTAAGGATTAATAGAGCAATCATTAAATATACCCCCTAGACAAATAACTCTAGGTCAAAATAGCTCAGGAGGACATGAAAAAAACCCCAAACAACTGCCACAACAGAAGTTCTCCAAGGTCAACAAGCCAAACAAGCAGCAGCCAGGTTAGCTGGGATCCTGGATGAACACACCCTGCTCCCACAGAACAGGCACTTTGGGATGCAGCTTTCACATCAAGGGCCAGGTAGGCATCAAGACAGGTCAAGATGCCCACCTGAGTCATTTCCACATCCTGCCTTACAAACTAAATCTAATGTATCAAACTCCCCTGCACTGTGAAATGCTGTGGATAAAACACCGATGTATTTTAAGTTCTCTATGGGAAATGAGGGAAGAGCAAACAGAGGCTCCCAGCACAAGGGTGGCTTGCAGTGGAGCACAGAAAAAGAGTTACCAAGGTTATTTCAGGGATTTCATGGCACGGCTTGGGGTGGAAAAAGCCTTTAAAGCCCATCCAGTGCCACCCCTGCCATGGCAGGGACACCTCCCACTGTCCCAGGCTGCTCCCAGCCCTGCCCAGCCTGGCCTTGGGCACTGCCAGGGATCCAGGGGCAGCCACAGCTGCTCTGGGCACCCTGTGCCACTTCTGCCCCATAGCCATGACTACAAGTTGGTGGAGATGCCACGTGAACATCTCCTCAGTGACCAGGACAAAGGCCTTGGAAGTGCCTCCTCCTTGCCCCAGGAGCAGGCACAGTGCCCATGCCCACTGCCACCCACGTGGGGAGGACAGCAGGAAAGCTCCAGCATCCTGCCTTGTCCTGCAATCTCAGACAGCACCTAAAATGCTTCCCCTTGTTCAAAACACAACAGAATCTCGTGGTCACCCAACCACACAACTCAACACCACCATGCTCTGAGGCTCTGGGATTCCCCAAAGGCTACAGAAAACTAACCCATCCATGGGGAGAGTTCAGGGAAACAGGGAATTCTTCACAAAAATAGACTGATGGCCCTTGCTAAAGGAGATAATCTGCCCCCAGAGCACATTTGCTATACCCAGCTCACAGGCTTCACCTAAACCTGCAGCAGCACAGCAGGACTCTCCTTCAGCAGTTTTGGGAGGTGCCATGAACATCTTACACTTCTGAAGCACTTAAGCATCAGAATTTTAATTACTTACTAAAACCATCTCCTGTATTTATAACTTTTTCTGCTTTACAGGCAGCTAAGGAGAGCTCCAGCTAAGTAACAAAATATGTCCAAGGTTAATGATGGAACTAAGAATAGAACCCATTGGTCTCATTTTCCACTTGGCTGCTCCTATTACTGGGAAATATTATTTGTCTTGTTTGCTGGAGCAAACCTTACAGCCTTGGTATGTATAGATAGGGAAAATTATTTCCCTGGTGACTTTGTACAACAAGCAAAGCTGCTCCCCAGAACGGGATGAGTCACTCTGTCGCAGTCATGGCAACGTCCAAGGAACATCAATTTGGGATCCGAGCTCAGAACTGAAATTTCCACAGAGTTTTATATTACATACACCAGATATCCTCTCACAAAAAGGCAATGTTTTCCTCTAAAAGGGACTTGTCCATCCTTCTGAGGAAGAAGTCAATACAAATCACATCCTTCCATCAACAGTAGACCTGACCTGATCGACCCACAGCCCTCAGTGTGCAGGGCAGCAGGAGCAGCTCTCCCAAATTCAGGGCAGCAGGGGAGAGCTGAAAAGCAGCAGGAAAAATTCATCCTTCAGGTTTCCAAGCCCCTTTATTCTCACTCCCACGCAGCAGCAGGGCATGAAGGAGCAGCACAGCTCAGTGCAGCCCAAGAAACAACAAGGAAGCCAAAGGATCTGGGAGGGGACAGGGATGGCTTGGGCAGGGACAAGCAGGAATCAGCCCTTGGGCTGGGAGCAGAACGACAGAGATTAAAGGGAAACAATTACTCCAAGTAATTGTCTGGAGGAGATGGAGGCAAAGGGCAGGTACAGGGTGGTACCTCGGTGCAGAATCTGGGCTGTGACTCAGCAGTCCCAAATCCCTCCTGTTCAGCTGCACTTTGTAGAAATTCAAGGTGAGGCTGGGTCTCTCCTCCCAGGTAAGAAGTGACAGGACATGAGGGAACAGCCTCAAGCTATGCCAGGGGAAGTTTAGGTGGATATTGGGAAAACCTTCACTGCAAGGGAGGTCAAGCACTGGCACAGGCTGCCCAGGGCAGTGGTGGAGTGACCACCCCTGAAGTGTGGATGTGGCACGTGGGGACATGGGTTAGTGGTGATCATGGTGGCACTGGAGGAATGGTTGGACTTGATGATCTTGGGGACTCTTCCAACCTTAACAATTCAAGGAAAGCTCTGGGAACTGGCAGTGGGGTAGGGCAGGAACTGGAGTGACCTGGAGAACTCAGTGAGTTTCCCTGCTCTGGGGGTGCAGCCCCAGCTCTGCCCCACACTCCTGAGCCAGGGACAGCCTGGGCACTGCTCCTCCCAGAGCCTTCTGCCCCCTTCCCCAGCCAGCCTTTCTCAATCCCAGTGCCAGAAGAGCCCAGAACACTTCCCAGACATCTGCACAAGCAGAATTCTCTCATTTTCACCATCACCCAGGGCTAGACAGCCTTCCTGGTCGGAAGCGTCTGCTGTGCTCACCCCACAGCACATCCTGGATTTTACAGCCTCTCCAGCACCCAGCCCTGCAAACACCCCTCCTGCTGGCACAGCATCAGGCAGCTTCAATTTAAGGCTTGAAGAAAAATCTGCAAGGAGGCAGCGAGTCAGAGCCCAGACAGATCAAACACCACCAGCAGGCTCCGAAATGAGGCGAGGATCGTTAATTGCCTGTGGTAAAGCAAACGCAGCTTTTGGACCCCTCATGCTGGGGATGGAGCTGAGCTTGGTTCAGTTGCTGTGGAAGGGGAATTAATCCTTGCTCATGATTAGGAACAGCAGTAGCAGTGAGTGCAGCCAGCTCAGTTAATCACAGTTAATCACAGTTAATCACAGTAACGAGCAGCAGAGCTGTGGATTGGACACTTGGCTGCCAGGACAGGTCTGCTCAGAGCTCCCCAAACTGCCAGGGAACACAGCTTCCCACCCCTGCTCCCTGCCCAGGCTGGGAGGTGACTCAGGAAGGTCACAGAGCACATAAAGAGGCCCTACAGGGGCTCATGGAGTGAGTCTGGAGCTGTGGGGTCTGCCCAGGTCAGGGAGGTGACTGAGTTCACCATCAAAAATATCCCCAAAGCACACAAAACCCCACTCTCCTGAGCTTATGCAAGAGTTTTCAGGCCAGAAGGACAAAATCTGACCTTAAAGGTCTAAAAAACTGAGTAAATCTCCATTTCAAAAGCTGCTTGGGGCTGCAGGTGCATCAGTGCTGCTCTCCAGAAGCCCCAAACCCCTCCAGCTCCCACAGACACCACTGCAGCTGTCACCTCATCCCCCTGGCCCAGGGCAGCATGTGCAGGTGAGACACTTTCCAAGGGAAATGGCCATTTCTCCTCCTCCTCCTGCCACCCACTCCCCTTTCCAGATGAACTCCCAAGACATTTTTGTGCAGGGCAAAACAGGACAAAGAGTTTCTGTTTCTCCAGTGGTGTTGGAGAGCACTTCCCCCAGCACAATTCCACCTCTCCCACCCAGCTCAGCACTCACCACCTCACCTACCTACAAACATCTCACCTTCCTGGCTGCTTCTGGACCAACTCCATCCCAGTGAGACCCACTGAGGCTCTCCCAGCACCCCAAACCTCTCCTGTCTGCTGTGACAGTCTGTTCCTCCACCTGCTAGAGAAGCTTCTGGGAAACCATTAATGTTCCCTGTGCTTAATTAATGTTCAATTACTCCACAGACCTGCAGCCTCTGCATTCGTGGCAGGGCAAGGCCCAAACACCACATCCCAAGGGGCTGCATTTCCTTTCTTTAGGAAGATTAATTCCTGTTTCAAGAGCAGGATGTGGCCAGGCAGGATCTCAGCTCTGCTCTTGCTGGTGCAGCACAGAGCTGAGTGCTCCATCCATCCATCCTGGGGCTGAGGTGTTACCAGAGCACCACTTGCTCCACAGGCACTGCAATTCCCACACCAACAGGTTCCAGTCACTCTGCAGTGCTGTATTTCCTAAAATCCCTTTAAATATTTCCAACTACTACCTACCCCTGCTAATCTTCCAAGGCTGGGCTCTGGTTAAAGCTTTTGTTCCTTTTCAACTGTGAAACTCAAGAGTTGATTTACAAAAAGCTCTTTTGAAAGTGATTTTCATGAGAATTCAGTCAGAAAATATTTTCCTGTGGACATATATTTCAATCTGTGAATATTATGGGATGTGAATACTATGGGATGGCCTGGTAAATTGAATTATCTGCTGATAGACAACAACTAATCCAAACAAAGCTTCCTCCATCATAGGTAACTCTTGATTCAGAGAAAACTATAGATGAAGGGGGTCTAGAAGAAAGGTGGAGAAAGATTATTTATAAGGGCCTGGAGGGACAGGGCACAGGGAATGGCTCCCACTGCCAGAGGGCAGGGATGGATGGGATATTGGGAATTGTTCCCTGTGAGGGTGGGCAGGCCCTGGCACAGGGTGCCCAGAGCAGCTGTGGCTGCCCCTGGATCCCTGGCAGTGCCCAAGGCCAGGCTGGGCAGGGCTGGGAGCAGCCTGGGACAGTGGGAGGTGTCCCTGCCATGGCAGGGCTGGCACTGGATGGGCTTCAAGGTACCTTCCACCCCAAACCATTCTGGGATTCTAAATCAGGGGAAAATTTCACAAAACCAACACCAATATCCAAATTCACAGCCACAACTAACTGATGTGAGGTCTTGTGTACTACAAATCCCTTTTAGTTACAACAGAAGAAATACATAAAAGTATATGTAAGAAGAAAACATACAAACCCCAAACCATTCATCACCTCAGCCCAGGCCTGCCCCAGGGTTCAGCTTTCACTGTCTGTGATTTTAAATCAAAGCTCCTGTGCAAGGAAGCCAAGGGCCAGGCCCAGGAAGCCTCCCCAGCCCTGGCAGGATCCTCTCAATGTCTCCTGCAGGTTCCTGGGCCAGGACAGCAGCCTTGGCTGGAGGAATGAACCTGCCATGGCTGTGTCAGCCCTGCACAGCCAAGGGGGGTGTGCAGCCCTACCAACTGAATGGGGTTTCCCTCTCTGGATCCTCCACCACCATCCAGACCCAACGGAGCAGGATGCTGCAGGGAACAGGAGCCTTGGAGGCGAGCTGTGGACTCTCCAATGTCTTTCAAGTCTAACAATAAGATGCTTCCTAGTTCAGCTTTTAAAACTTCAGTCACCCCCAAACTGCAATCACAGAATACTCTGAGAACCTCCTGAGTAGGAAGGACCCACCAGGATCATCCAAGCCCCATCTCTGGCCCTGCCCAGACACCCCAACAATCCCAGCCTGGGCATCCCTGGCAGCTCCTGGAGCTCTGGCAGCCTCGGGGCCGTGCCCATTCCCTGGGCAGTGCCAGCACCCTCTGGGAAGAACATTTTCCTCATTTTAACCCAAACTTCCCCTGAACAGGTCACTGGTCACCAGAGAGAAATTAAATATGTCAAATAACAATCTACTGGTGCCTCCACAGCAGAGCTTCACGTTCAGGTGTGATTTAGTTAAAAAATCTGTTAAAGGGTTTTGTGCCACACAGAGGCTCTATGGATGAGCTGCCATGAAAAACAGGCCTGCCAAGGGTTTGCTGTTCTACAAATAAGAACAGTTGGAGTCAAATAGTGCAAACAGCCATTTTTACCCACACAAATCCACAGAACAGCTTCTGGGAAGCTCTTTCCAGGAGCTGAGATTATCCTTGACCAGCTTTCTTAAGGGCCTTTTTTAAGGGACAAGGGAGGAGGAGAGGTAAATTAGATCCTCAGCTTGAATAAAACCAGGGTGTTATTGAAGTTTCACATGGCCCCAGATCAGACAGACACTGGCTTGTCCTGGAATCAGGGAGCTTAGCAAGGGGTCTCTGATTGAAACTTTGACGTTTGATCAGCCTGTGACAAAGCAAATCCTCAATGCTCCCTCACAACAATTCCTGGCACCTTTTCAAATGCTGCTGAAGCCCACAGAGGAACTGAAGCTTTATCCTGGGGTTGTTTGAGCTTCTAATGCTTGGGATCAATCGTGTCTTGAAGAAAAATGTCATTCTGGCACTGGTGCTGATTAAATCCCCCCTCCTGCCAGCCTCACTCAATGACCACAGTGCTCCCACTGAATTCCTTCTCTCCTTTTCACATCCACTCCTCTTACAATCAAGGAACACTTACTGGAATGGACCAGGACAACAAATACAGAAAAATGCAGCAGCACAGCCTCTCCTGACCTATCCCCAGTGCCACATCAAGCCCAAGCCATGATGCAGAATGTGCCCAGTTCTTGTGGGCAGCACTTTGAAAGGAGGCCACATTACAGACCTCACTTTGTAAGGCAGATAACCCTGGGGAAGGCTCCAGCCACTTCACAGAGGCTCTGGCACAAATACTCCTATGAAGATAGCAGAACTCCACTTGGAGATGGATGACAGGTTCTGAATTTATTTAAAGCCCAAGGGCAGACTCAGAGAATTAAAAGAAAGATGCAGAAAAACTCTTTCTATTTCTCAGCACGCGTTTCCAGCACGCCAAAGGTTGTCTCACAGTTCAGCCCCCACAGCTCCCAAGCAGATTCTCAGCAACCAGCAGGTCTAAATTCCAAGTTAGAATTCTAAAAACTAACTCAGCTCAAAAGAGTCAAAGCTAATCTAGGAAATGTGATCCCAGCTCTGCAGCAGTGCTGGAACATCTCTGTGATCTGCTCACAGATTTTTGTGCTCTCGCTGCTGCCTCGACGCTGCTTTGTGGTGCCAGGAATCGTGAGCTGGTTCCCTGTCCTACTTTCCAGAACTGAAGGCAGGGATGAAAATAGAAAGAATCAATTCCTTTCCACTCCTGCAAGGCTGGAGAGCTTTGAACAGCACCAGAAATGAGCACAGAGGCTGTCAGGGAGCAAATGCTCTGGCTGGCAGAGAACCCTGAGGGCTGTGCTGGAGAGTGGGGGCACCACAGTGCACAGAAGCATTAAGTTTGGCACCACAGACCACTTTCCATTGGGAATGTCTAGGATGCCATATCCAGAATGAATCAAGGTTGAGACGCTTTCCTGAGAAGCCACACAATGTAAGTTTGACTTCTGCAGACTGAGCAGGATCTAGAAATCAACATCTGTCGTTTCTGGGCATGTAATCTGGAGTTTTGGCTGCTATTTTTAACTGAGGTCAGGCTCCCCACATTCACCCATCTGTTTCAGCCCTCAGAATAACCTGAGCTATGGTGGGTCACTTGGAAGATCCCAGCAGATCAGCTCCTGTCCCTCCCAGGACCAAAGCAGCTCTCAGGAGACAAAACAGAAGGCAGTCACATGGAACTCCCCCAAGGATCAGCCATTCCACTTCTCCAGATTGTAGATCTCAGCTCAAGGAACTGGAATGACTGCCTGGACTAACACAGCACGATTTCCCTCATTTCACACAGTTCTCTCTGGCAAGCACCACCCACGTCCTACAATTTTCTTACGCACCAGGTAATGTTTTCTTACAATGCATTCCAGAGTTGGAACCCTTCCTGCATCACCTACAAACACTGCATGGCTGAGGAAGAGTCTGCAGGATGGAGTCCTCCCACTAATTCCTAAAATAAAGGGGTTTTCAGCCTTCATAGGAACTGTCTGGAGCCTGATGAGGGGGCAGCTCCCATCTGTGCTCCCTGTGACAGGGACAGGATCTGAGGGAAGGGCTGGGGCTGGGCCAGGGCAGCTCAGGCTGGAGCTCAGGGCAAGGCTCTGCCCCCAGAGGGTGCTGGCACTGCCCAGGCTGCCCAGGGAATGGGCACGGCCCCGAGGCTGCCAGAGCTCCAGGAGCCTTTGGGCAGCGCTGCCAGGGGTGCCCAGGCTGGGGCTGGGCAGGGACAGGGGCTGGATTTGATGATCCTGGTGGGTCCCTCCAGCTCAGGATATTCTGTGGTTCCTTGGTTCTGTAAAGCTCAAGGGTAACAAACAGAGGGAAAACCAAGCTCAGGAGCTGCCCAGTTTTTGGCTGTTAACACACACACACAAACACACCATTCAGGCTCTGCAGAAGTTGCCAAGAGGCACACCAAAAAACCCAGTTCTCCCTTGAATTAAGAGAGGATTTCACCTGACTTGGGGACCAGCACCTCACTGATCATTATTCACCAAGTGAGACTCATACCAACTCACCCTCAGCAGGCAGGGCAGGAGCATGGAGCTGACAGAGGCAGAGCTGTTTCCTGCCCTGTGTTTTTCTGCTTTGCAGAGGGAAATCCTCCACCACTGCTGAATCACCAGCCAGCTCTTGCTACCCAGTCGATTATTTCAGAGCTATTGCACCTGCTATCCCTTCATTACTTTATTACTTCTGCTTGAATGGGGAAAACAACATCATAAAGCCTGTGTATAAATCACTCTCCTAGAATAACAGCCAAGGAAATGGGACAGAATTCATTTGGTCCATCCCTCTGCTCAGCACTAAGCATTACTCCACTGATCGTTTTAGAAGAGGTTATAAAAACAAGTAACAATCTTTTAGTCTTTCTGGAGAGTAGAATGAGCTTTTTCTCACTGCAACTGCTGCCATTTCAGCTCAGTCCCAGTTGCTCTGTTCCAGTATGGTGAGCAGCATCTGCCCTTTCCAGCACAAGATAATTTTATACATCTGAAAATAGCTACCATGTCTTCCCTTAACCTTCTATGGGCTTTTTGTCTTTATAGGTCAGTATTTCTAACCAGCACTCAGCTGCCTCCTTGTGCTCCAGACTCTCCTCCTTTGGTCTGCCTCTGCCTTCAGATGTGCTGCCAAAGGCTGGTGCTGAAGCTTTTCCAGCATCAAGGAAATATCAGGATTTCTTCACTCCAAAAAGCATTCTGCTAGCATAGTTATGGCGTTTTTGCAACTCTGTGACACTGTCCAGGCATGGGCAGCTTTTGATCCTCTCATGCCTGGATTCTTTTTTTAATAAAATGAACCAGCCCCTGTCCTCTGCACAACATTTATCAGTTTCCAGCTCAAGCATTTCTCTCCAGTAAAATCCTTTCAAGTTTACTTTGGCTGTTCTGGTTGTCTCCGAAATTTCAACCCTATAGTTTTGCTCCATCACTTCAATTCTCTCTCACTTCTGTCCTTCCTCTCTTACCTGCATCCAAAGCAGCGTGGGCAGCAGGGCAGGGGGGATTGTGCCCCTGTGCCTGTGCCCAGGTGAGACCCCACCTGCAGAGCTGCCCCAGCCCTGCCCAGCACAGGGAGGAGCTGGAGCTGCTGCAGAGATCCAGAGGAGGCTCCAGGGGGATCAGAGGATGGAGCAGCTCTGCTGGGAGGAGAGGCTGGGACAGCTGGGATTGTGCACCTGGAGAGGAGAAGCTTTGGGGGGACCTCAGGGTGGCCTTGCAGGGCCTGGAGGGGCTCCAGGAGAGCTGGAGAGGGACTGGGGACAGGGGATGGAGGGACAGGACCCAGGGAATGGCTCCCACTGCCAGAGGGCAGGGCTGGATGGGATATTGGGAATTGGGAATTGTTCCCTGGCAGGGTGGGCAGGCCCTGGCACAGGGTGCCCAGAGCAGCTGTGGCTGCCCCTGGATCCCTGGCAGTGCCCAAGGCCAGGCTGGGCAGGGCTGGGAGCACCTGGGACAGTGGGAGGTGTCCCTGCCATGGCAGGGGTGGCATTGGGTGGGATTTAAGGTCCCTTCCAAGTCAAAACATTTCCTGATAACTTAACAGACAAAAAAGAAAACACACAAGGATTATGAAATCATATTATTTTACCTTAAATTTTTAAGAGTCTGAAGGCATTAACTGCATAAATCACCTACAGAAAGTCAATCTTATGTTCCTCTTTCTATTTTAGTGGGGTTCTAAAACAATCCATAGAAAAAAATGCAAGTTCTCACATTTTCTACCAGCTTAACATCTACTTAGAATTTCGAGACCTCAAACAGCAGCACGAATGTGTCTTTCTAACAACCTGTGTTGCAACACATTTCCTTAAAATATCTATTTTAGCATTTTGTTTCATTGCAACTAATTAGCCAGACCACAGGCAAGTCTAGAGAAAACTGATTCCATACTGAAAAAGGTCAGGAATTTGAGGCTGATGGGCTTTACTCTTTATACATGGGAACACATTTGAATTCTATTACAAATAAATGTTTTGAATTGTGCTATAAATGTAACACTCAAGCTCAATTTTAACTGCAAAGCAAAGAGATTCACAGCTCCACAGAGATCACTGTTCAGGGGAAAACAGCTCTGCCAGCTGGCAGAAAGGGAAGAGAGACACTGAAATAAATTCCTGCCCCAGATAAAGAGGCAGAATTAGAACCCAGCCTTAGTGCAGAGCAGTGCTCAAGGCATTGCTCAGTGCTCAGGCCAGGCTGGATGGGCTTGGAGCAACCACAGCAGGGAACAGGATAAATTTTAAGGTCCCTTCCAACCCAAACCAATCTGTGACACTGGAAATTCACAGTCTGTATGTTTAGCAGTTCTACACAAGTAGAAAGGTGGGTTTGAATCCTCCCTGGGTCATTCCCTCCCTCCTGGGTCAGTCCCAAGGACAGGAATGGGTGACAGCAGCTCCAGAGTGGATGGCACATGTTTGGGATGTCCCCAGTTTGTGGGGAGCTCTGTACTGAGCTCCCAGTTCATGAACCTGGGCAGAGAATCACATCAAATAGAGAGGAATAAACTCACAGGTCTGTTCAAGTGAGCTCCAGGGACCACAAGTGCCTTAATAAGCCCCAACAAAAATTCAGAAATACTTGAGCAAAAATAATCCTTACAGGGAAACCAGAAAGATTATTTGTCACTGACATAACTTCTGAACACTTATTGTCATAATTAAATTCTCCTGGCAATAACACAGATAAAACTCCACCATTTTGGTACTATGAAAATGCCTGAATTGAGGCTTTATATTGTACAGTTTAAAAAAATATATATTATAGGTGCTAGGAAAGCAAGAAAATAAAGTATTTAAATCAGGTTTATTATTTTTGCAGGATTTTTTAAAAGAAATCTGATTTTTAAAAAAGCCTAGGATTTCAAGACAGCAAAATGACAAATCAGAAATAACGTGAAGTAACAGCATTAAAGAATTGCCTGTGAGGCCAATGCAATGATTTAGTGCTTAGTATAATGTCCCTGATGCACTTAGGGACAGAAGAATTAAATTTCAAGTCCGTCAGTCTCCAAATTTGCAGGAGAGAGATATAATGTCAAGTGAATTAAAGAAGATGGATGAGCTGATGGATTCAAAGGGAGCAATCAGAGTCTTCGGGACACAGACAGATTTGGCAGCTGCAGGAAGAGGATTGACAACCTAAAATGGCAGGAAGAGGGAAACCACCTCCCAAATATCAAAGCTGTGGAAATAAAGGTACAGAGAACCAAGGGTGGAGCCTTGGAGATAACTGGGATGGAGATGATAACTGGGATGGAGATAACTGAGTTGGAGATAACTGTGAGAGGGATAACTGGGATGGGGATAACTGTGATGGAGATAACTTCCCTTCCTCTGAGCCCCAGGAGGAATGAATAACATTTTTAAGGGATTTTAGAAGCCAAACTTCCACTTCCCATCAGTAGCACTAAGTGATTTCCATTTGCTAACATCCTGCATTTAAGCAGAACTCCTCCCAGATCCACAAAGCAGCCCTGCAATAAAAACCTGCTACAGCTGATGAGAGGACAGAGCAAGGAAAGCTGCTGGAAGTCTGGGATGGATCCGCTCAGGCAGACAAGGAGCACGCAGTGTTTCCTCAGAATTCATCAATCACTCAGCAAACCCAGAGGATGTGGTGCTAACAGGCAGCCTGAGCCTCCCAGACATCCTTGGAGAGAGCCAGGAAAATGCTTTTAATTGCCTTACCTGGGGGAATTTGCGTTTGATGGAGATCAGGGCCCCCTCCGGGAGCTTGGCCAGCTCCGAGTCCCGCACGGCGTGCACCGTGGTGGCTCTGGGCTGGTGGGTCAGGGCCTCCACCTGCAACACAGCGACACAGTCAGGGACAGGGACACAATCAGGGACACAGAGAGCATCAGGGACAGTTTCAGGGACACAGAGAGCATCAGGGACAGTTTCAGGGACAAAGCATCAGGGACAGAGCACAGGGACAGAGCTTCAGGGACAGCTTCAGGGTCAGAGACAGCACCAGGGACAGAGCATGAGGGACAGAGAGAGCACCAGGGACAACATGAGGGACAGGGACAGAGCATCAGGGACAGAGCACAGGGACAGAGAACAGGGACAGAGCACCAGAGCACCAAGGACAGAGCTTCAGGGACAGAGAGAGTACCAGGGACAGAGCATGAGGGACAACACCAGGGACAGAATGAGGGACAGAGCATCAGGGGGAGAGAGAGCACCAGGGACAGAAAGAGTACCTGGGACAGCATGAGGGAAAGAGCACAGGGACAGCATCAGGGACAGAACATCAGGGACAGAGCTTCAGGGACAGAGAGAGCACCAGGGACAGAGCGTGAGGGACAACACCAGGGACAGCATGAAGGACAGAGCACAGGGACAGTTCCCAGCCTGTACCAAACACCAAACAGCAGCACCAAGGGGCTGAACCCTTCCCAAGGACCCCTGTGCTGCTCCCTCACAGCTGGAGCAGAGCCCTGCTTGTCCCAGAGGCGTCACCCAGGGCACCACAGCTGCCACAACCAAACCCCTGTGCCATGGGGCAGCTGCAGTTCCTCACAGAAACAGAACCCACAGCCCCAGGGAGCCCCCAGAGTGGACTCAGCACCACAGCAGCCCTGAGAGCTTTCCACCCCTCGGTGCTAATGGGGACAAAGCCATCCAAGAGCCAGGAAAACACTGTTTCTCTACTGCTCCCTCTTTCCTCAATGCCACCCTGAAGCACTTCCATTTCATTCTAGAAGCTGAATACCAATGACCTTGAAATAATTGAGACGTCCTAAAAACTAAAAAAAAAAAAAAAAGGGGTCAGAGCAGGCTGGGTGGGCTTTGAGCACCTGGGGTGGTGAAAATTGTCCCTGCCCATGACAGGGGGTGGCAACAAGATGAGCTTGCAGGTCCCTTCTAACCCAAACTACCCTGGGATTCTAGGGGCCAATCAGCACATTTGGGCCAAAAATGAGCATTGCTTTTCCATTATTTTCCTTTTTTTTTTTTTTGCAGATTTATGTTTGCCTGTGCTGTGTAAAGAGGAATGTCTGAATGGTTCAGGCTGATCCAGTCCTACCTCCCTGCTCAAGCAGTCACTCAGGGCTGTGTCCAGACAAGAAAAACCCAAACCAGAACACACCTCCCTGACCAGTGGCAAATTATTCCACCTAGAAACATCTATTTTATTGACAGCAGAAGTATAAAGAAGAAGACAAAGAGAGTTATACAAAGATTTGCTCCTTTAGGGAGATTCTGCCACCATATAAAACAACCTGGGGTAAAAAACCCAAAATGCAGCTGCTGCCCCAATCCCCACCGGCCCCAGAGCTGCCACTGCCTCTTGTGCTGTGTGGAAATGCAGAATTTCCTGCTCATGTCTCTTCTCATGGCCAGTGCCTTATCCTGCAGCATCCCCAGAGCCAGCAGCAACAGCCTGGTGCTCCATCCTGGGAATTCCAGCAGCAGACCACTTTTATTGGGCTTAAAATCCATAGATCTGCCATTTCCAAAAGAATGGTTGTTGCTGTAGCAGCTGAAATTACTGAGGTTACAACACAAACAGAAAAATCCCTCCCTAACTGCAATTTACTCACATTTCAAATCCAAGTGAACATGACTTTGCATTATTAATTTTCCACTAGAAAAAGAAATAAATAATATATCAGCTTAGAGCTCTTTGAGTTGTTTAGAGGTTGGGGGGTTGATGGTTTTATTTGTTTGATTGATTTTTAGGGCTTTCTTTCAGGATTTTTTTCAAAGCTTATATTGACAGCAAACTCCAACAGAAGCATTTAATTCCTCACACTACTATGGGCTCAGACACACAAAATAAGTACCAGATATGAAAATATTATTATTATTACTACTATTATTACTATTATATGCCTTGTGCAAAACACACAGCTCAGTGATCCCAATTCCACCAAGATCCCTCCCTGGAAGGCTCCATGCTCACAAAATGGATAATCCAGCCAAGCAGAATATCCTGAGCTCAAAAACTTGCCATTAGTGCAGAAAACTGAGATCAACTTGCCAATATTAACTTGGATTTCACCAGCACCAACTGCTCTGCATGCAAAACTGCACAGGGAAATTTAAAGCACCTTCATTTTGCAAACCCCAGCTTTTGTTTTTTGCTCAGGTTCCAGGGATGTTTTGCTCTGTCATCACATTTTGAACTAATTATATAGAAGGGTAAAAAAAAAATCATCTTTGTACATACATTTATGGAGAAACAAACCTTCTAAAGGCTCCCCAAAGGGCTGTATAAGATGTTCTGGTTTATCTCCCTCCCCTATTACCTGCTTTTTATCACAGGTTCTTGGCTCTGTAATTTACCTTCCTCCTCCTGAAAGCAGGTTAAGAGTTTCAGCTGTTAAAATCAAACCTTTCCTCTCAGCTCCTGACTGAGTTTAATTTGTATCAAGAAGAAAAACGCTCAAACTGTCCGAGATCCTTTGCCACAATTTCTGTGATATATGAGAGCATAAAACCAACTGTGCTCCAAGGGGCTCCTGAGCCTTTCAGAAAAGATGAAATTTGTAAATTTGTAGAAAAGGCAATTAAATTTTAACTTTAAACACAGCCACAGGGAGGGTTTTGGAGCTCCCAAGTGGAACTTTGTCTTTTTGACAGAGCAGAGGGCACAGGGAGACCTTTTCCAAACCTCCTTCCCAAGGAGCCATTCAAATATCCAAATTTGCACCACCACCAGTCCCAGAGACCCCTGCAAGTGCTGACTGCAATTCCCAAGTGATTACAGAAACTGCACCTTGGACTGCTCTTACATACAGGTACTATGGAAACCTTTGATATTTTCATTTAAATACACCCCAGTATTCCAGCACGGAAAATATCTGGGTCCCAGACACTGCACACAAGGAAATTCCCACTGTGCTCTCCCCTTGGGTATAATCATTGCGTTCCCAATCTCTGTATTTATTAATAGACCCCATTATTCACTTATTAATTATCCCAGAGCAGCTGTGGCTGCCCCTGGATCCCTGGCAGTGCCCAAGGCCAGGCTGGGCAGGGCTGGGAGCAGCCTGGGACAGTGGGAGGTGTCCCTGCCATGGCAGGGCTGGCACTGGGTGGGCTTTAAGGTCCCTTCCCACCCAAATAATTCTGGCATTCAATAATTAATGAAATATTTCCTCTTCACTGAAGTGTGAGGGCTCTCATTTGGATCATCTGCAGGATGATTCTCAACTTTCACCACACTCTGCCCTCTTCACACCCTGTGGTTTTAGTGCCTTTTTTGCACTGGTTCTACATTTCCTGCACATGGAAATCTGCCAGACCCATTTGGTTTTGGCCATTCCCATCTCCTTTGGAGATCAAAAACATTCTAACATTGAATTGCAGCTCTCCCTTGAAAATAACACCTTTTTACTTTGTATTTTTTTTTGTTTTGTTTTTTAAAATTTTAATATTTTGTATTTTAATTAATATTTGATATTTCAACTAATTAATTTTAATATATTATTTTTAACATATTAATTTTAAATATATTAAAATATATTTAAAATATATTTTATTAAAATATTAATATATTTTATAATAATTTTAATCTAGTATATTAAAATATATTAGAAATAATAGTTTAAATATATTAAACTATTAATTTTAATTAATATTTGAGATTAGTATATTATTCTTCTTGCTTAGGAAAAACCAGAAGTCTCATGCCATATCAGTATTTAAAATAATTTCAATCTTAAACCACATTCAAGTCTTCTGCCCAGTGAACCTTTGAAACAGGTTTTCTTGTTTTTCCAAGTTTGTAAAAGTACAAGACTCAGAGATCCAGCCTGAACCTCAAAATGAACAAAATCCACTTGTGATCAGGAGACTGTAGCATTATTTCCTTGGTCACAAAAAGGGAAATTTAACATTCTGATCACCCACCACAGCTGCAGCAAACAACACAAAACCACCTCCACAGTATCATTAATAACCAAATGTTTCAAGAAATACCATTATTATCTTTCAGATCTTATTGAACCTGACTGGAGAGAATGTTTATTTACATATTTGGTTTCATAATTACCCAAGGTTCTCTCTTGAGCTCCTTCCCAGACTTCCATTAGCATCACTCATCCTCACCAGCACGAGCACAGCTTTTGCTCCAGTGCAGAGAGAACCAGTGGAATCTTTCCCACTTCAACTCAGGCCAGCACAGTCCTTCTCTTGCTCGAGGCAATTGTCCCTCTCTGTTCTCCTCATGTCACATCCACTCCTCCTCCTCCTTCCTCACAAGCCTCTAAGGAAGCTCCACCTCACTGCCCATTTCTGGGCTTCTCTCTCAGAGAGTTTCCTGCATTTGCCATTGTTGTTGTTGTTCCTCTCTCCCTCCAAGGATTCTCTGCTTTTCCTGGAGCTCCTCACTGCTGAGCCCATCTCTGCTCTTCTCTTTGCCTCCTCATTATCTGGTGTTGTTTGGTTTTCTCTCATGCAATAAACTCATCAGGCCCACACTGCAGTGCTAATTTCACTTGGAACTCCATCTCTCTGAAATCCTGCTGTGCTTTGTTGGAGCAGCCCTACAAAAATGCTCAATGTTCCCTTCACCACTCCCCTGTCTCCAAGGTCAACCCTTGGCTCCCCATCCTCAAAATCCCTCTGCATCTCCAGCCCACCCTCAGAAATCTGCTATCCATCACTGCCTTCACTTGCACTGCCTCTGTTTTGGGGGAATTGCACAGGAACAGCGTCTCAAATGCTGGAATAATTCAAATGACAGAGCACAGAACCATTTTCATCAAGAACCCTGTGGTTCTTGATAACTGATCATGATATGGCCATGGGTGAGAGCCCTCCTGCATTGCTGTGGTTCTGTTGTTCCTATAACAAAACAAATAAAAACATCCCAGCCCCCCAGAAAACCCCCAAAATAGACCTGAGCTCTTTGTGCTGCTCCAGTGAATTCTGACAGGGAGGGGTTTTGAGCAATCAGGTGGAAGGGGCAGAAGGATGGAACTGGATGAGTTTTAAGATCCTTTTAAAGCCAAACCAGTCTGGAATACCATGATTCCCACACCTTCTCTTAGCTCAGTATCAAACAGTGACAAAACCAGGTTTTGCTGCCTCCATCCCATATGATGCACATGATTCACAACCCTGCCTTACAAGTTCTTCCTGAAGAAAAAGTGTTGCTGTAAATCTTTTACAGGGAGGGGAAAAGCAATTTATACTCTCATGACCTCTTTTGACTTCATTTCCAACAGTCATTCCTAACAGTTCTTTACAGCTTTCCAAATGACACAGTTGGGAAGTGAAAACCAGCAAGTGGCATCTTCTGCCAGTTGCTCTAAGTACAAATTCCTTTCTGAGCTGCATTCAAGAAATCACTTTATTTGCTTAATTTTTGGTGTGTGATGAGCACAGTTCTGCTGCTCAGGCTTCAGCATCTCTGAGACTTCCTGGAGCAAACTGGGGCTGCTGTAGGGCAGGTGATTTGCTGGCAGGAAAATGTTGCTTCTCCAGAATTTAACAAAGTGTTGGGTGACTTTTCTCACAGTCAGCAGCCACTAAAAATGCAGATTATTTCCAAGTAGTTTCTTGTGGATATTATTTCTTTTCAAGTGAGATTTCAAGCAGATCCAGTGCATGAGGAGACATGTCCAGTGCAAATGTTCAGAGCCACAGGCCTGTTCTCCCCAGCCTGCAGCCAGGAGCACATTTACACCCCTGGCTCTTCCTTCCCATCCTTTTTGTAATGCACTTCTTCAGTTCCTCTTCATTATGGCCACCACTCCAACCAAGAATCTGTCATTCTCTCACACATCATATTTCTTCCTCTCCCATTGATTTTTCCTTGCTGCCAGCTCACACAAAGCAGCAATCTCTCCTCACCAAGGGAAGCCTCCTTCAGGCCCTTGTGTAAGAGCACACAAGGGAGAGCACCAGGTACAAGGAGACCCTGGGAAAGCAGGTCAGGACCCCAAGGATTATTAAATTATGCAGCTTAAACTGTGTCCAGCTCAGTTTGGGAAGGACATTGAGATGAGAGCATCCAGAGGGGACAACAAGGCTGGAGAGGGGCTGGGAACACAAACCCTGTGAGGAACCCCTGAGGGAGCTGGGGGTGCTCAGCCTGGAGAAAAGGGGACTCAGGGCTGCCCCCATCACTGCACAGCTCCTGAAAGGTGCCTGTGCTCAGCTGGGGCTGGGCTCTGTCTGCAGCAGCACGACACAGCCAGAGCACACAGCCTCAAGGGAAATACAGGCTGGATACTGGAGAAAGTTTTTTACAGAAAGAGTGATAAAGCTGTGGAATGGCTGCCCAGGGAGGTGGTGGAGTCCCCATCCCTGGGTGTGTTTAACACAGCCTGGATGTGGCACTGGGTGCCAGGGTTGAGTTGAGGGGTTGGGGCTGGGTTGGACTCGATGATCTTGAAGGTCTCTTCCAACCCAGTGATTCTGTGAATTCTGTGCAACTTCATTTTCCAAATTCTCCTCCAAGACAGCCACAATCAGTGTCTGGTAATTAGCCTGACACTTGTATTGTCTTCTCTCCAGCACAGGCTTGGCTCCCACCGGGAGCACCAAGGACAGGCAGGGTCTGCCCTCACAGGGACACAACTGGGTGACACTGGGGGTGCACAGACACCCACCCCCTCTGGAGAGACCAGAGCTGCTCCCTCCATCCTGAAACACCCACCCCACCCATCCACAGCCCAGCCCAGGCTCCCCACAGAGCCGCCAGCTCAGCTGGGGCAGGGCCAGCACAGGGGGGACACAGAGGACAGGGATGGAAGGGCACACACCCAGGGAGGGATATGGAGGAGAAACTCCAACACTGACATCTGCTGCCAGTTCAGGGGGCTCTGGAGCAGGGACAGAGGCAGCTGACAGGTAGCACATCTGTGTGTCACTGCCAACACCAGCATGGGAAGAGCCACCCGTGCATTGTCACAGCAGTGCCTTTGTCCAGACAGGGCAGGAGCTGCTGCAACTGAATCCAGTGAGGCAACACCACCAATGTTACAGAGGCCAACCCAACACCACATGGAACAGTGATTTTTTTGGCTTGAACACGCTGCCCTCACACCCTTCTCCAGCTCATTTGCACCTGGAGCACCAGAGGATGCTCATCCCAACAGTGTTTGCTCCAGCCCCAGCTCAGAAAGACCTGAAATATCAACTTGTTTGTATCAGAAAAGGACAAAGGAGGAGACACTGCTGGAAGCAGTGAATGAGTGGGAAGAGCAACCAGACAAACTGCAAATCGATGCTATTTGTGGGAGCAGTGCCAGTGGATGAACTCAGAACACCATGTACTCTCCAAAGTTGTTCTAACAACCACCTTCTGCATCTCCTGTGTGCCAAGCTCACCCCGTGACTGAGGACAGCCAGCCCTTCTGCTGTGTGCAAAGAGGAATCCAAACCTCCCTCCCTCAATTTTTAATAGATAAATGTATTAAAAAGCCATGAAAGGCTTACACACACTCGTGCATGGAAGTCTTGTGTATCTGTACATGCCTATGTGCAAGAGCAGATCTAAAATACAGGTGAAAATGAAACAAGGCTGAGCTTGCTGTGCTTTGTAATTAGGGCAGATGGAGTCATCCCACAGGTTCTCCCCAAAGGACTGAGCCTGCACTTTGTAGCAGTGCAATGACAGTCCTGTTGCAGCTGTGAACACCATTAAGGGACAAAAAAAGGAAGATTAAAGCTAGGAAAGGAATTGGTAAAAGTTCAGCCTCCTGTATTTCAGTTTTACTCCTTGTACATGTGTGGCTGTAGGAGAGATTTGAAGTTCCATGCATGTTGTGCTGCTCTAAACCCAACATTACAGTCCAAACACCACCAAAAACCCTGTCAGAAGCCACCTGAGACACCCACACCAAACACCCAACAAAACCATCACATTCACCAGGCTGTTGGAAGAGGATCTGCAAGGGCAGTGCCCTGGGCAGGCTGCTCCTCTTTGGGTGAATGATTCCTGAACTTCCAGAACAGAAAAAGAGAGAACAACCCATGATGAGCTGCTCGGGTACCTCCTAGAAGGGGGAGATCCAACTCCTTTCAACTCAGCTTCACACAGAGTCCCAAAGCTGGCTGGAACTTTATCAGGGACCTTTCCCCACCCTCCACTGCTGACTCTTCCCCCAAAAATCCTTCCTGCCACCTCACTGCACTCTGCTCCCATCACTCAGAGCCATCCAAGCATTCTGGTGGTGATGACCAGGATCCCTTTTATCTCTGTCTCTCTGTCTCAGTGGTTTTTATTTAATGATGCTTGCCAAAAAAAAAGAATGTTCTATCAAGGAAAACAAAAATTTTCAGTGGCCTTGTGCATTTCCCAGGGTTCAAGGGGATGGGTGCAATTTTAGCCTTTGCTGTTCCCAGCCAGCCCAGTTCCATGTGGCATCTCTCAAAATGGAAGGGAGAAAGGAGAGGGAGGCAAGGGGTATAAAAAGCTGTCCTGCAGGGGATCAGGGTGGGTATCAAGAGTGAGCTGATAGCTGGAATTATCATGAGACTTCAGCTGGAAGCAGGAGACACCCAATATCCTAAGGAATGACAGCCCAATGCATGAAATCACCTGTCTGGAACCCAGCAGGTCACAATTTCCATCACTGTCTCTCACCAGAGCTCCCCATACTCTCAAAAAATAACGTGGTCCAGCACATCAAGCACATAAAGCCCTGTGCCATTTGGGTTTAACAAAAACACTCTCAAGATGGGCTTGGAAATCAGGGCACAGCTTCTCCTTTCATTCTGACACTAATTCAGTGGTGCAAATGTGAACTCATTCCTCAAGCTCCCTCTGCCTCCCTTTGGGGCTGGCAAATACTGGGGGGGGTTTGCTGTTTGTGGGTTTCAATGGATGGTTTGGATTTTTTTGGCTTTGCTTTTGTTGGTTGCTTTAAATATGAGTTCACACCTAAGATGCTGCTAGGAAAATAATCATTTTTAGTAATGTATTACCAAGAGAGAGAGAGGAAAAGATGAAAAGAGAACAATCCCTTCCAGAATCATTCTTCCAGCTCTGTTCCTGAACCTCACCCACCACCAATTCCCTCAACTGCAGCCTGTGCACAGTGTGCCTGAGGTGCCAATAATCTGAATTTACCTGAAATAACTTTGTAGTATCTTACAGCTTCAGCAAATGCAATAGTCATGGTTTGACAAAACCACAAAAACACAAGGAATTGGCAAAAAATCCACATGTTTAAAAAGTCAGAGCAAAGCAGCCTTAATGTGGAGGGTGCAGCGACATTCAGCTGGCTTCGGAGCTGCCTGATAACATTAATACTGATAAAGAACAAAAGTCTGACAAGTGTAATCCTGATAGTTCCCTTTGTGTGATTCCTTTGAGGATTACACAGCAATTAAAGATTTCTAACAGTGTTACATTTCCAAAGCACAATGCTCCAATCCCCTGAGGAAATCAAAAGCCATTTACAGATTCTTCCTGGGTTTCAACTTTTTAGAGAGAAAAAAATCCATGGCCATTTAGCTGTCTTAATTAGATAAACAGCTTAACATCTGAAAATATTTAAAATGTCTTATTTCTAAGAATGTAAAAGATGATTTCCTGCCCAGCAGGATCAGTGTGTGCTGCAGCACTGGCAGCTGAGGGTTCTTTTCTGCAGTTTCTCCCTGTGTTCCAAGAGTCAGTGCACATAAATGCCTTTCTGCACTTGTTCAGCACTTTCTGCACTCAGAAGTCATGGTGTGCAGCCCTCCTGATACGAGGAACTTGCTGGTTGCTGAAGAGAAGCAGAAAAGGTGCTGAATTAATCAAAGCATGGCTGCAGCTTCCCCCCTCAGCAGGTATTTTGGAAAGCTGACTGGTTTGGGTCAGACCCTGCCCACAACATGTCCTGGGAGGGATCACCAGTAAATCCAGCTTATACCACCTAAAAACCCAGCTCTGGAAAATATCTGGAGTTAACTCTGAGATCTGTCTGACATTCAGGCATCTCCCCAGCACCACAATCATCCTTCAGAACTCAATGAAGACAAAGGTGGCCTTGCATAAAAACCGCATTGCACTGAAGGTTCCATCCCCTGCAGCAGTTTGAAGGGTGCAGGCAGGGCACAAACAATCCAGCAGCAGATTACTCTGAGGAATGGCTCTGATGGGTTTGCTGCCTTCTCCTCACCCACTGCTGTCCTCCCAAGAGTGCAAAAAGCAAAGAACAGCCACCTCAGCACAGGCCTGGAGTTGTGACCCTGTGCTCTGAGATCCTGCCCTGCAGTTTGGAACAAACCAGGGGAGAACTGCCCCAGCCTCAGCAGCACTGCCAGGAACAACAGAACCTCAGAGCCTGGGCCAGCACCTGCCATTGACAGGCACAAAAACCAATTTAAAAGGAATCCTCTCTCACACACAACAAAGTGCTAATGAGATCAAGAAAACAAGAGTAAAAACTACAATTTCCAGCGGTTAATCAAGATCAAAACCAAAGCAGTAACATCAGGAGAGACTAAGATAAGCATTTTAAACAAGTAGCTGGTGAAGAGAAGCCCTTCCACTCCACCAACACACAGATGTCTCCTCTGATCTCCTCTGGGATCACCCAGGGCATGGCAGAAATGATAATAATATAAGAAATGTGACCCTTTAGCTGGTAGATAAAATTCACATTTCAACAATTTTCCATAAGTGCATCTATAGCAACGGACCACCAAATGAAAAGATTTCTCCTAAATGAGTCAAATCTTAGTCTCTTGAAAGCAAGACTTATGTCAACTGTATTTCAGCAGGGAGGGAATTATTTAACAGATTCATCATTGTCCTTTAAATATTCCTTGGAAGTTTCTAAAGTGAGTTGTGACCAGATAAGTGATTGGAGCTGCCCATCAATAGGGCCAGCAGCAGCCAGTGTCTCTCCACAATGTCTCCCCTGACAGAACTGCCCTTGTCAGCTCCTCAAGGAACTCCACAGGGAAGGAAACTTCAGTTTCTGGTCTGCTCTTCCCCCTGCACTGACAGACCTCAGGAACAGATGCCATTGAGTCAGTGCAGGGAACAAAACATTTTGAGCCACGAGTTGAGCCCCGGGAGCGCAGGCACACGCTTGGAAATGAACATCCTGTCTGGAAGGCTTCATCCTGCACTGCTGTGCTCCTGCAAGCAGCAATGGCACAGCCTCATCTCCTATGCAAATGACACATGGCATTTTAAAGTTCTGACACAGAGACACTAAACAAAAAGCCATTGACTACAAGGCTCTCTGTTTGCTTGGTGCTCACAATTAGGGGTGACACGGGAGGTTCAGGGAGGATCAAAGCCACCAGTTCACCAAAAAACCAATTACCAACACCAACTGCTGCTTTCATTCCCTGCAAGCACCCAAAACCCCAATTATGTTAATGTCAGGGGAAAAAAAACCCAACCCTTCAGCAGGTTTTTAAAGGTTTATAACAGATTCTGCAGAAGGGGATAAACAAAACTTTTAAAAAGCAAAAATATCGCTTTGCTAATGCCCTCTGAAATAATGCTGGCATTCTTCACAGATCCTCCCCCATGTTTGCAAAAGGCAGCCAGAGCATGGAGACACTTCCAACAAATGGCAGAGTGAGTCAGTGGGGCTGGGAGCTGTGGGCAGGAAGGAGATGACAACGTCCACAGAGCCACTGAAGTCTCCAACGTGATTCATGTCACAACGTGGATCCAAAACAGGGACTTGTGCTTTAGGCACAAACTGCAGGGGTATTTCTGTATCCCTGCCTGGGCACTCACAGCAAACAAGGCCCTGCTACAGCAAACACAGCCCAGCCCTTGCACCAACCCACCTCCTCCTTCCTGCCCAGAGAAACAGCTGGGCCAGCCTGGAAAAACCTGCACAGAGAGGTGGAGTTTAGGCCATTTCCTAGAAACACTGAATTGTAAAAAAGCTTGGGTGGGAAAGGACCTGAAAGCCCATCTCATCCCACTGTCCCAGGCTGCTCCATCCAGCCTGGCCTTGGCATCTTCCAGGGATCCAGGGGCAGCCACAGCTGCTCTGGGCACCCTGTGCCAGGGCCTGCCCACCCTCTGAGCACCATCTGCTGCCCTGCCACTCAAAACTGCTCTCAGAAAGTAGAACAGGTCTGTTTTTAACCTGGGAACTCTGCAAAACTCCAGGAGCTTGACAGTGAAAAGCTGCAGAACACCACAGGCAGAGGAAAGCAGGAAAATGCCTGGATGTGACACTGACAGTCCCTTCTTCACACCCCAAAAGGCTTCACACCATTGTGATTAGTCACAAATAGATGTCAGCTTTAGTTCCTGTCAAACCATGTCATTTTACCTTTAATGAAGTATCCCAAAGAAAGGAAAAAAACAAATAAAAATTGTGTTAGAAGCACATTCCAGCAGTGACCTGCTTCTCCAAACACAATCCCAAGCCAACACAATCCCACTGAGTGTGGGAACAGATCCCTAAATCCTGTGGAAATATCAAATATGGGGCAAGCAGCAGCCCAGCCCTGTCTCTGCTGGGAGCAGCACCAGAACTGCCTCATGGACCCCACAGACAAAATTTTGGATCAGCTCTCTAAGGGAAGCCTCAGGATCCTTCCCCTTCATTCCCATAAAAATGAATTTCTTCCCATAGAACTAATCCCAATTCACATGGCTTCAGAGCTATGCTAATTCGCCTATAAACAGATACATTTTCAGGGCTTAGTTTTCAGCTCAGAAAGCAGAAAAGGGCCTGAACAACAAGCTCAGAACTTCAGAAATCCTCTGATTTTAAATATAAAAATCAAACAAGCCACGCATATTTATGACTCCTATTTCTGCTGTTAGGTCTGAGAAACAAAACTAGGTCTGAGAAACAAAAAACGAACATAAGAGAGAAATTAAATATGGATAAATACTACAATTTTGAAATGAACAGTTGCTTTAATAGCTATAATAATTACACACTCCCTGAAAAACCTGACAAAGCTTCGAAGTCAACTCTGCTAACTGAGAGGTTGGACCAGACACTTCCAGGGTGGGGCTCATCCAAACTGGCTCCTCCTGTGGCACTGAATTTATTCAAATCCCCAGTTAGTGCACATTCCTGCAATTATTCCAGCCCTAATTTAACAGGCTGGAATAGGAAAGGGAGGAAGGTAACCCATGGCACAGAGGAGCAGAACACAACCTTTTTTGGGTTTATCTTTCTTTTCAACCCCATTCGCCAACCGCTATAAAAACTTCCCCGTCTGAAAGAAGCCTCCCATATTTTCAACTTTGGAAGCCCTAGAGCTGCCTGAGGGATGGGAGCAGCACTGAGTGTGTCTGGCAGGGAGCAAACCCCATTTCCCAGGGCCAGGCCCCTCTCACCACTCCGATGAGGTCCCCCCGGCCGTACTCCCCGGTCAGGTGCTTCTTGCCGTCGTCCATGCGCAGCACGGAGCGCAGGCGGCCGTTCAGCACGATGTACGTGCAGTCTGACTTGTCCCCCTGCCTGCAGGAGAACAGCAACAGCATCAGGGAATGGCACAGGCTGAACAACAACCAGCATCAAGGGATGGCACAGTCTGAATTGTCTCCCTGTAGGAGCGTGAGGGGGTAGGATGGTGGGGATGGATGGAGACGAGAGATCTCTGCAGCCAGGTCTGGAACTTGGGGTTCATTGCAAAGGGCCTGGGTGCAGGGCCCTGCTGGGAGCTGCCAAACACAGCTCAGAGCAGGCCCGAGAGAAGAGAGGGGCAGAGAGGATGAGAGAGCAAAAGCATAAGACAGCGAGATTCCCATTACAATACAATAAATCTTCTTCTGTGTTGAATATTCTGATTCTCACTAACCAATCCGGTACAAGACATAAATCCTACAGCATTTACATACAGCCTATAAGAATCATTACATTACCATACTGTGTTACATTTTAAACCCTACAAACTCCTCTTTGGGCCCCTTCTGCCAAGCTGTAGGGTCTGCTCTGACCCTTGGGCCTGTCTGCAAGCAGAGGGTGTTGTTCCATCAAAAGGAGATCACCTTCAGCTGGCCATGCCATTGTTTTCCATTTGTTCAGTAATTAAGGTATCTTAAAGCTGCTCTCATTTCAATCTCGCTTATAGTTTCCATATTCTCAAAATCTTTTGCCAGGCAATCATATTTATATGGCTTTCCTGTTTCATCTTCCCCAACATCTCCCTGCCTGCAGGGACAACCAGCATCAAGGAATGGCACAGTCACACTTGTCCCCTGCCTGCAGGGAGAACAACAACCACCAGCATCAAGGAATGGCGTCACATTTCTCTTCACAAAGAAAACCACAATTCTTCCCAAGAATATTTCTGGGTTTCACATTCTCTGAACTTCAGAGAAATGGAAAACAATTCTTATCTCATTTGCTGTGCCTGTGTTGTGCCAAAGCAGAACGCAATGTGGAGATTGTTTACCCAAAGTGATGGTGTTTTGTTTCCTTGGCCAATCACGGCTGTCCTAGGGTGACATTGTGATGTTTGTATCCCCATCCATGTGTTCTGTTTATGCTGGATATCTGTTCTGTGCCTTCAAGACTGGCTCTGAAGAGTGAAAGTTTTGTTTTGGTTTTGTTATCAGCTGCTCCCCCACGGCTGGTGGGACACACACAGGGCAGTGCATGGTGCTGCTTTTGCTTTTTGCTTTGCTTTTTGCTCTGCTCTTGCTTCTGCTCATTAGTTAGTTTAGCTAAACAGTCCAAATTTCTTCCTGGACTGTTTCTCCTTTCCCTTTTTTGGACCTACTCGAGCCTGCTCCAGGCTGGGACCTGGGAACACCGAGAGTTTGCACCTTGTGGCTGCAGCAGCTGCCCCAGCACAGGAGGGACTGAGAACAGAGCGACCACCCCCAGAGAGACTTTCTGAATTTGTCATCTTTTTCAGAGCAGTGACAGAGTGGTGTCACCTGGTATTGTTCATTCTGTGTGCTGGGGGGTGCTGTGCCTGTTCAATAAACAGGTTCTTTCCACTTCTCTCCAAGGAATCCTTCCCGATCCAGTTGTGGGGAGGGGCTGTGTGGGTTTGCTTTCTGGAGGGGCCCCTTTGGAGGTTTCCTCCCAAATTTGCCCTAAACCAAGACAAGGGCCAAGTCTGTGTGTGTGTGTGTTGGGACTGTTGGCTGCCAGTCACAGGACTCTGTGCAATGGTGTGCACTGGAGTGCTTGGCAGATTCAGTTTAGATGTAATGTAATATAGTGTAATACAATATAGAATAATATGGTATAATAAAGGAATTAGTTAGCCTTCTGATAAGATGGAATCAGATGCATCATTTCTCCCTTCACAGGGATCATCCTGTTTGATAAAGGAAGAGTCCCTGCTCAGCAAATACATGTGGAGGTTTTGGATAAGTTGGTGGTTTTTCTTTGCCTGGCGTGGAAGATGCAGGGAAGTGTTTAATTGATATTTAATGAGCAAATGAGAAACGAAGCAAGAACTTGTTAAAAGGTGACTGGAAATGGGTTTAATGTGTAAATGCACAGGCTGTGCACAGGGAGCTGAGATAAGGAGTGACAGGATGAGGGGGAATGGTTTCACACTGCCAGAGGGCAGGGCTGGATGGGATATTGGGAATTGGGAATTGTTCCCTGTGAGGGTGGGCAGGCCCTGGCACAGGGTGCCCAGAGCAGCTGTGGCTGCCCCTGGATCCCTGGCAGTGCCCAAGGCCAGGCTGGGCAGGGCTGGGAGCAGCCTGGGACAGTGGGAGGTGTCCCTGGATGGGCTTTAAGGTCCTTTCCAACCCAGGGCAGTGTGGGTTTCCATGCCAGGACTGGCAGGGCATGACCAGGGTGTGAGCAGGCCCCAGGGGACAGCACGGGCTCATTGCTGCTACTCAGGAGCTCATTCCCACTGCAAGCTCAACGTGGATGAGCAGAGGAAATTCTGCAGCTCAAAGAGCCCCAAGTGGCTCCAGATTTGGTGCACACACCTTTCTCTACCAAGAACTTTTTTGCTGGCACAATTAGGAGTGTTGCTGGGAATGTCACACTTCTGGTGGTGGAGTTAAACAAGTGCAAGGAATTCCAGAAGATTTTAACAAGATATTGACAGCTAGGAGTGTTTTGATGTACAGAGTAATCCAAAACTTCCATTGGCATAGGTGCTGCAGGTATGGTTTTGAAAATTACAATTATACAGATCATGTTCTAATTAAACTGTTACTCTCCCACCACTGCAGCAACCACATAACAGCTCAATTGCATCCTAGTACATATCCATAAAAATAAGTTTTCCCAAGGTAACTTTTGCCCCTTAAACACAAAATTCCTATTTTCAATTTACTGCTGAATAAGCCTAATTGAATTACCTTTGAGTTTTGCTGTTTGTTTCAGAAAGGCTGAAAACCTCTGAGCAATAGATCTTTGTGCCCTCAACAATGCAGAAACCACCACCAGAACATGGAACTGTGTCTTAATCAATTATATCACTTTAAAAGCTTGCTAAAACAACAGAAAACATGAGGAATAGTATAAAGTAATTTAGCAACACGTAGAGACAAGAGATTGAAGCAATGTTGAAGGTACTGCAGAAAGAAAATAATCTCAAAATAGGCAAACAAATAAAACAAATGGAATGGTTGATAAATACAGCCTGAGGTTCTCAATTTACACATCCCCAAGGGAGCACAGCTCATGAAGCAGGAAAATTTCAACAAACACACAATTTTGTCCACATCTCACCTGTAAACAGCTCGTCCAGCCTCCACCTCCATCCAGTCCAGGGCGAAGTCAATCTGCCTGACAAAGGGGGACATTCTCTTCACAACACTGTGGGCCACCCCCAGCACCACACTGGGCTGCTCCCTCATGATCCTGAGGAAAAAACAAAGAGTTACTGAGCCTCCCCCAACAGGAACAGCTGCCCACATGTCAGAGCTCAGTGCATCCCTCTGGATGGCCAGAGTTGCTGAGGACCCTGTCAGGGGCTCAGAGACCCTGGCACACAGCCCAGAGCACCTGGGGATTTGATTCTGACCCCTGGAACAAGTTACCAGCTTTGTATGAGGACATGAAATTCACACAGGTTTGAATGGTGTAATAACAAAACGATCACAGGGTGACAATGTAGATTTTAGGATTTTTGGTATGGGGGTTATGGGGACAAAATGGAGGAATCTGGGCGTGTCCAGCCTTTCTTTCTTCTTGTTCTCCATTTTCTGCAGTGATGTTGGCACTTTGGGATTGGTTTAGAGTAGAAGTGCACTGTCTAACACAGGTGATAGGTATTGGGAATTAAGTGTAAATATGTTATATGTAGTTTGTAGTATAAAAGGACAACACAGAGTGCCTGTGGCTGCCCTGCTGAGCAGATCTTGGCTGGGCAGAAAGAAAATTTTATAGATAAGAATTAATAAACAACCTCAAGACCAAAAAGTGAAGAGTCCAGACTCGTTCTTCAGCTGCATGGGCTGAAGCAGAGACACCCTGCACATCTGGGGCAGCAATTATCAACCAAAAACCTGAGACCCACGGGCACCACATCCCAGAGCAGCTGGGCAGGAATTCCCAGCCCCGCCAGCACCACTCTCACCAGGCACTCTGACCAAACAGGGGCTGCCCAGCTTCAACCCAGCCCAAACAAATGGCACTGAGAGCTGGCACTGTCCTAGAGCAGGATGCCAGTCCTGCTGTCTGCCCCAATTCCCTCTCCCAGTGCAGCAGGATGGACAGAGCCATGTGAGCTCCTGTGTGACTTGTGCTCACAGGGGTCTGAGGATGAGGGAAGAGATGAGGATCTGACTCCATGTTTCAGAAGGCTTGATTTATTATTTTATGATATATATTACATTAAAACTATACTAAAAGAATAGAAGAAAAGATTTCATCAGAAGGCTGGCTAAGACAGAAAAAGAATGAATGAATAACAAAGGTTTGTGGCTTGGACTCTCTGTCTGAGCCAGCTGACTGTGATTGGCCATTAATTAGAAACAACCACATGAGACCAATCCCAGATGCACCTGTTGCATTCCACAGCAGCAGATAACCATTGTTTACATTTTGTTCCTGAGGCCTCTCAGCTTCTCAGGAGGAAAAATCCTAAGGAAAGGATTTTTCATAAAAGATGTCTGTGACACTCTTGTGTACGAGCCGCTCTCCTCATTTCCCCTCGCACAGGTCCCTCCTGACTCAGGAAAATGTTCATCCTGTCCTCTGCATCTTCCCTCCCTGCTGCTCTGCCCATCTCAGTCCTTTGCTCGTGCTCAGTTTCCCCCACATATCACATCAGAATCTTTTTATATGTAAAGTCTGAGGTGCTTAAAAATAAAACACCTGCTCTGCATTTCAAATATTCCCTTTTCCCTCTTGCAAAGACCACAAAGAGCTGAAATATCTTCTATTAAAGCTCCCCATCTTCACACTGAATGTTTTTAGTCATGCTTAAAAGTCTCTAATAATAAAGACACCATATAATTCAGTATGTTCCTCAAACTGAAAAACTGAGAAGGTTGTGCCAGGACAACCTCAAACTCCACAGCGACTGTGAGGCCTAGCAAAAATCTCACAGACACCTGGGAATTGCTCAGGAATGTCTAATTTCTCCTTCTTTTTAGACTGAAGCTTGCTTCACCCTGTCACTGTGGGAGTGAGCACTCAAATACCTCCTGAAGCACTCCCAGGGGTGAATGGATCACACACATGTCAGGCTGTTCTGCCTGTTAGGGCAGCTTGTCTTCCCTGTGCAGCATCAAGGGCAGACTACTAAAAAATATTATTTCACAAAAAAGAAATAACATCTCACAAAGAACTCAATTTGTGTCTGCAGCCCCAGCATGAGAAGTGCTCACAGAAAGGTGAGGGAGCTGCATGAAACCTGCTCATGGACAAGCATTGTCCTCCCAGCCCCAGTGTCCAGCCTGGCCTTGGGCACTGCCAGGGATCCAGGGGCAGCCACAGCTGCTCTGGGCACCCTGTGCCAGGGCCTGCCCACCCTCACAGGGAACAATTCCCAATTCCCAATATCCCATCCAGCCCTGCCCTCTGGCAGTGGGAGCCATTCCCTGTGTCCTGGCACTCCAGACCTTTGTAAATTCTCTCCATGTCTCTTGCCAGCCCCTCCAGGCCCTGGCAAGGCCACCCTGAGGTCCCCCCAAAGCTTCTCCTCCCCAGGTGCACAATCCCAGCTGTCCCAGCCTCTCCTCCCAGCAGAGCTGCTCCATCCTCTGATCCCCCTGGAGCCTCCCCTGGATCTCTGCAGCAGCTCCAGCTCCTCCCTGTGCTGGGCAGGGCTGGGGCAGCTCTGCAGGTGGGGTCTCACCTGGGCACAGGCACAGGGGCACAATCCCCCCTGCCCTGCTGCCCACGCTGGGCCCAGCCCAGGGCAGGGGCTCAGGGCTGGGGCAGCTCCAGCTCTCACCCCCAGCTCCCTCTCCAGGGCTGCTCCAGCTGCAGGAATGTCAGGAATGTCCAATTTCTCCTTCTTTTTAGACTGTAGATTACTTCACCCTTCACCTGAAACCTCCTGAGGTTCCTTGTTGAGTTTTCTGCATCCATGTTCCCTTCACAAGGAAGGTAAGAAAATCTCCTTTTTGTGCTATCCCTGAGCACAAATCACATCAGCTGTGTATCAAACCTCACCCCTAAATAGCTGAGGAAGAGAGAAAGGTGTGGAAGGAGCACTGCCACTCCTTGTTCCCTGACTGGATTACAGCTCTTATGGACACTGCAACCCTGCAGACTCACAGAAAGCCCAAGCAGAGATCCACAATGCAAGACTGACAACACAAGCAGGCTCCCCAGGAGCTCTGCCCTGCCTGGATGGGGCACAGAACCTGCCCTGGAGTCTCTCCAACACCACAGCTCTTCCTCATTGGTGCCACTGCTGCAGCCAGAGCCCCAGAGCTGCAGGGACTGTGGCACAGCAATGCTCTCCTCACCCAGAGCTCCAATTAATACTTCTGCAATAATGGAGCCTAAAATTTCAGTCAAAAGCCCTGGAACTGAAAGAGCCGGGATCCACAGGCACATATTCCTATTTAATGTTGAATTTACCCCACTCACACACCTGCACTTGAATGTCTCCATGGTAAATTAAACTGAACACTTGCTCTTGCATTTACAACACTTAAAGATCCAGCAGCAAACATCATTACCAAAAAGCAGGACAGCTTTTCTCTCCTGACCCTCTTCTCTGGCCCTGATTTTTCTATGCCATCCCAACCAAGATACCAACAGACACATGGAAAACCCAGCCCTATCCTTCTCAGCAGATTCAAAAGTTAAATAAAGCCCCTAAAAACTCCTGGATGGTTCAGCTCATTGGTTTTACTCCACAAACTTATTTAGCCCTCAAAGTCTCTTCCCACACAGGCTGTCTGCTGTCATCAATAAAAGCCATTTACTCTTTTCCTCCCTCATAATATATCTCTTAATACTTAATGCATCCAAAATACAAACAGGTTTTTTTATTTCCACCTGGAGTTCCCTCATGTCCCTCAGCTCCATGCAGCTTCCACAAGAGAATTAACACAGAAGGTGAGACCCACCCTTATGGAGGAGATGACAAAAGAGGTTTTTTCCCCCATTATCAGCCCAGTTTCCTTCTTCTCATGTGGGCATTTACATCCCTGATCTTCTCTTTGGCACAGGTACTGGGAAAATCAAAATCCAAGGCTCTGCCCCACAGAGGTTTCTGAAGGGCCTTTGAGGATTCTTTACTAGAAAGCTCACCAAGTGTAACAATAAGGGCTAAGCAGTTTCTGTGAAAGTCTGGAGCTTCTGCAGATATTCTTGGGGATGTGGCTGCAATGGGATTTTCAGCTTAGCTGGCAAGACCAAATAAAAATCAAAGCTTTCCTGCTTCTCTGGCAAGTGCATCTGATCAAACCTCCCAAGTGTGAAATTTACAGAGGCAGAAAATGTGGGAGAGCCACTGGTAGCACAGATCCTGAATTTATTCCCCCAGGAGATCCTGGTGACAACTTGATTCCTGATTCCAGGAGCTGCACACTGAGAGCACTGCAGGCACATTCCATGGAATCAGCCCTGGATTCAGCATCACCAGTTTGTGCCACCCCTGGACCTGCACTTTGCTTCTACACCAGCCATTTATTCATGGCAGCAGCACAAAAAAGGACAAATTCCACTGCCCTGGAGTTTCATGGGAAGGATTTAATCCAACACTCAATTCTCCACCCCAAGCTCCTTCCATTGCTGTGCTCTTTGCCTCATGACAACCACTGAGCCCTTTCTGCTTCACCCTCTCATTAATTACTGAGAAAAACAAAGAGTGTTCCACAGGGCAGCAGAGAGGAAAAGAGGAAATGCATGTGACAGGAAAAGAAGAATGAAATTTTGGAGAATAACAGAGTTCTTGTCAAATTTCACCTAGTCTGTAAGCTAAGAGAAAAAATTAACAAACTAAGATAAAAATAATTCCTCTGAGATTCCAGGCAAAGGAGAAAGCTGAACATTGTGGAACTACGAACACAGAATTTACATTAAAATGGCAAAAAGAACTACATCCTATTTTATTAACAAGTTTTTCTTTCTCACAGAATTCAAAGCAAAATCGAACCAGTAGAAGAAACCTGATGCTTTTCAAAGCCCTTCTCCAATGTCACTTTTAAATATGGGCCCAGAAGTGCCATAAAGCCTGGGCTTCAGGACAAATTGTGAAGATGAAATGCTGGAATATCACAGAGCTTGTAAAATGGAGAGAACAGATAATAGACGTTAAAGGAGAAAAAGAAAGATTTGGAAAGGACCCAAAAATAATGATGAGGTGATAGATTGATGGGTCTTGATGTCTGACTGGTAAGGGGTTAATGGGAGCAGAAAGGTAATCTGGAATTAACAGGAGGTAATTCAGTTCTTGAGAGAGAAGAGAAATCTCAGGAGAATTCAGTAAATGAGAGAGAATCCAGTCCTGAGTAGCAAAAAAACAAGGGAAAAAAAAAAAAAAGAGGAATAGGTGGAATCAGCCAGGCTGGCTGAGACAACAAAATGAAATTTGAAGCCAAAAACAAGCAGGAAAACAACAGCAGGAAAAGACAGAGAGAAAAAGTGGCTGTTTAGGAGAAATAGCCTGGAACCACATGGAATGGCACAAGTGGGAAGCATCTCTCAGAAATTAGGCCAAAGAATTGACAAGCACCTCAGAGCCTGGGAAAAACACAGCTCATCAAGCAGCACCTGCTGAGCACAGCAGGTTCAGCTCCACAGCCTCTGCCTGGGGTGGGAAAACCAAAACCCCACAGGGAGGATGCTGGGACAGAGCTGGGCAGGAACACAAACAACAACAGCTGTTTGGAAAGGAGGAGCTTGTGCAGAGATGGACATCACAGGGGCCAACAAACACAACAAACCCCCAGAAGTGCTCTGTGTAACTCAGGACTCATGGAACATTCCAGAAGCTGGAAAAGGAAATTGTGCATTAGACACAAATGATGTCTGTGAACTAATTCTAACTCTAAATGACAAGATCACAGAATAAATCAAGGGCATTAATCATTATTATTGGCAACAAGGCTAACCACAGCCATCATACTGCATTTTTAATTACCTGTATTCCCCTTTAAGCATTAAATCCCAAATCAGGTGCTACTTCCAAGGTCCAGGAAGGAACCTGTCTTGTAGGGGAATTATTCTTTAACCTGTTCTATTAGTGAGCATTAAAACCCCACAGTTACACCCACAACAATCACTCATAACACACTCAACTCCCTGGCTCTGTCTGGGAACAGAACTGGGGAGGTTTTCCAGCAAAAAGGAGTAATTAATCCAAGACAAAGGGCTTGGCCAAAGCAGCAATTAACCAAGCAAAGTGCAGGCTCTGGGCAGATTTTTTCATTTGAATTATGAAGTATATGAAACTTGGGCCATAATTCCCACCCTACTGGGTTAAGTGCTCTTGAACAAAGATTTTTCTCTAAGCCATTTAATATTGTCATGTTCCCTGAATTGCTCCTTGCTGGAGTTAAACCACCTGAGAGAGGGACCACAGCTCACCCACACACCTGAATCCACCCCACAGAAACATGGTTTGCTGTGGGATGCACCTGCAGCAGCACAAACATCCAACACTGGGATTAAATCCATGGCATCATTAGAGTTGGAAAAGACTTCCAAGGCCATCAGGTCCAAGCTTTACCTGAATACCTCCAGGCCCACTAAACCTTATCACAAAGTGCCACATCTTGGGTGTTCACATATTTTTTAGAGCACCTTCAGGGACAGTGATTCCACACTGCCAGAGCAGCCTCTTGAGATGTCCAACCACTCTTCCAGTGAAGAAATTATTTCAAAAATCCAACTTGAACCTCCCTTGGCCATTCCCTCTCCTTGTGTCCCTGTCCCTGGGAGCAGAGCCTGACCCCCCTGGCTGTGCCCTCCTGTCAGGAGCTGTGCAGAGCCACAGGGGCCCCCTGAGCCTCCTTTGCTCCAGGCTGAGCCCCTTCCCAGCTCCCTCAGCCTCTCCTGATGTTCCAGACCCTCCATGTCCTTCTTGCACTGAGTGGCCCAAAATTAACCCCAGGATTTGATGAGTGGCCCCTCATCACACCCAGCACAGGGGGACAGTCACTCCCCTGCTCCTTTAATAAAAATTGTCAAAAATACTTAAAAAAACCCAGATCCACGTATGTTTGAATGGCAGAACTCACTCATAGAAATGGGATTTGGAGATGGAGAGGAAGCTGCAGTCTCTGTTGGCCTTGATGGTGAAGATGAGGGGCTCCCCAGTGAGCACAGCCAGCTGCCCCACCAGCTCCCCAGGGTGGGTGATGAAGAGGCAGGTGTCCTCCTCAGAGTCAATCTTCCTCTGGTACACATGGAGCATCCCAGACACCACAAAGCAGACATTGACATCCTGGAGCAAATGGGACGGAAAAATAAAACAAAATAAAAAAGAGCTCAATTAAAATCCCCCCCCCAGATTTTAAAAGCAATTATCCCAGTGACAGAGCTATCATGACCAATCTGTTTCCCAGAAAGCTCCCCTATAGCTTTTGAACAATTAGGTGGTAAAATAAGATACAATAGTGAATTATTAAAAGCAGGGTATGAATATTTAAAACTAAGCAGGCACAATATTGAAAAATGCATTTCTCTTTGGGTAGTTGTGAAAAATGAAGGCTGCATCTTGAGATATCAAGGAATAACAACAGAACTGGGAGAGGAGGAGATAATGGGGAATCACAGCTGCAGGATGAGGGGCATGGCAGGGCAGCAGGGCAGAGCCCAGCAGTGCAACTGCAGCTGCCCATCATCTGCTTTGCTTAACTCCTCTATTTACACAGGATTATTATAAATGAAGCTTGTTATATCCTAAACACACTTTGTTCAACAAATAATGCTGGATTGGTTTTCTATGAGGGCTTTACTGCCACTGAGTGGTATCATAAAACCCAAAGTGCAGGGCTGAGAGAAGCTTGCCAGTCCCCAGAGCTCCTGAGGAAGATGAAGGATGACCCCACACCTTCCCAGGAGGTCCATCAGAGCTGACAACATCCAGAGCCCCACCCTGGCTGTGCTGCAGCCCAGTCCTTGAGCAGGAAGGCCCAGAGCTGGGGGGCTTCACCTCCAGAAGGGGTGGCTTGGGAGGGGACAGGTGGGAATGTTTTATTTCCATTAATTTGTATAAACACCTCGTGGAGGGGCACAGGCTGAGCAGACTCACCTGATCTCCCTGCCTGGACAGCACAGTGCCAGCAGTGACCTGGTGCAGTGTCACTTTGCCATTCAGCAGGGCAGGATTCTGGAAAAGAAAGAGGTGGAGATACAATTTACTGCTCTGTGCACAGGTAAAGGTGCCAGAATGTGAGGAACCACCCAAATAAAGTAAGAACAACAGTTAAGACTACATTACAAGTACTTGGATCTCTTTAAAATATGGAACATATTTTTATAATTCTCTACCCACCCAATATTTCTTCCAGAAGAGAAAAAAAGGTGTGATTTAATTGATTCATTTGAATTGATCACATTTGGATACTTAAGGATTTTCTATCCATCAATTCCCCTCCCCAGACTCATAAAGGGTCTTTAATGAAGAGATCTGTATCAGCTGGCATGAAAACCATCAAACATCAAGTTACTTGCAAAGGAAGGTGAAACTAGAGGAGATGCTCTGTATCAGGGAGCACCAGGACAGGACAATGCAGCACTGGCTGTGTCCCAGGCCAGCCCTGGGCACACAGCTCAGAGCACATTCTCACACACACTGTCCAACAAAGCTTCCCCAAGCTCATCAGCTCCTGTGCTCAGGCACACAACAGTGGGAATTTCACTCCCAACTGAAAAGCACGTGGGAGGAAAGATCTTCCCAAAAGCCATCCTGAGTTTGGACCCCAATCCCTTGCAATGCCAAGGAGATGAGCTGGCTGAGCCTAAAATTTCCTTTGATCCAAACATTGCTTTTATCACCACAACCCTGAGTGCATAACAGACACCCAAACAGGCACAGAGAGACTTTTCTTTCCATCTCAAACAACTGCCCACACAATTTGGGGTCCTGTGTGCAGTCAGATCAAACCCTAATGCTTCAGGCCACCTTTGCTTTGGCATAACTTTCATTCAAACCAGCAAATCACAGAGTCTCTGACTGGTTTGGTTTCAAAGGGACCTTAAAGCTCATCCAGTCCAGCCAGGGACACCTCCCACTGTCCCAGGCTGCTCCCAGCCCTGCCCAGCCTGGCCTTGGGCACTGCCAGGGATCCAGGGGCAGCCCCAGCTGCTCTGGGCACCCTGTGCCAGGGTCTCACCATGCTTCAAATAAAGAATTTCTTCCTAATATTCAATGTCAGCCTGCCCTCCTTCAGCTTAAAGCCATTCCTCCTCGTCCTGTCACTCCATGCCCACAGTCCCTGTCCAGCCTTCTTACAAACCTTCAGAAATTCAGCATTTTATCAGCCCCTGAAGGGGCTGGGGCACAAAGCAAGGCTCAGTTATGAGTGCACAGGTCAGGCTGAAGCAGTCCTGGCTCTCACAGCCTCCCTGGGTGCTTGGCTGTGCCTCAGAGGCAGAAGCACTAAAGCTGCACTCACAGGAGAACCAATTGAGCACAAGAGCAGAGCACAATGTGACCCCAGCCATCAAGTCCATTCCAGCAGGAAAGCAGCTCAGCAGAGATGTAAACACTCCACCAGTGTAATTGTTCTGCCAGGCTGGAATTGTTCTATTTTGGGGTGAAAAGAAATAGTGCAAGTGAAATAATCACAATTATTCTTTACACCTACTGCTGATAAAAAGAACATATTTTCATCAAAAATAGTTTTATTGAAGCCAATCTGTTTCATGGGAACATATCCAATGCAGAGAACCTGACAAGCACCTGTCAAAATATTTCAGTTCAGCAACAGCAACTCAACTAATTTCTATAATGTTTTTTCTATATTTAGACATTTATGGTTGTATAGTATTATCTATTCTCAAAGCCCAAGTTGTAACTCAAAGTGCCTCTCAGCAGGGGAATTCAGGCTCCCCCATGAGCTCTGCTGATCAAGAGCATTTTCAGGCTGCATCAGCTCAAAAAATAAAAAATTGCTGCCAAGATTTTCTTCATGTCTAAGACTACTTAAGTACTGGGATAGATTGTACTCAGGGCTGTGAGAGCCTCAGCACTGGAGATCTTTGAGAGCAGCTCAGCCAAAAACCTGCCAGAAATGACTTGGCAGTGTCTGATTGTGCCTCAGGCACGGCAGGGGCTGAGTGACCTCAGGCAGAGCTTGGACTCCTCCTTTGCTGGGCAATCTCTGCCCCATGAAGCAAGAAAAGAAATAACAAATGAAATCCATCCTGTCTCTCTCACATGGGTGAGACCAGCAAACCCAAATTCAGCACTGCACAGCTACAGGGTTTAGGGTAAAAACCTGCACTGAGCCACCCAGGGAGGGAAAATAACAAAATAATGACCCCAAAAAGCTTCATTTCCCAGCAAGTTTCTTTGTAGGACTGTGATACATGATTGCAGCAGGAAACTCAACAAAGTTGGTTACAATAGCAAATTTAAAGCAACAAAGGTTATTTCTGGGTAACAAATTAGCAGGGGTTTATGGTAGGAAGTGAAAACACAAACCAGTGATAAACAAGTTAAATACAGCAATAATTAACTGGGACAAATAATATTTTTGTCAAAGGAAATTCCCTTGTAACTCACTAAGAAGAGATGCCCTGCAACACTGCTTAACCCTCCCCATCATAGATAAAGCTGAAAACACACAAAAACTGTGGGAGATTGAAAACCATTCATGACAGAGATCCAAGGAATTCAAGTTACTTAAAACAAAAGAAAAAAAAAGAAAATTTTAATTCTGAAGTCAGATACCTAAAGGCTATTTGAAATAATGCCTCTCTTTCTAGAGACATTTATCCTCTCTCTCTGTCACATAAAAAAACCTCAACTAAACAATCAAAAAAACCCCAAAGCTACCATCTGTCATCAAAACATCTCAATTTTATTCACTCTGATTGGCTGCTCTGAAAAATGACAATTTAAAATGCTTCCATCTTAAGAGAAGACCTTACAAGAATTCATTTTCTTTAAAGCAGAGCAGCTTTGAACACAAATATTTTGTACACAGTGAGATTATTCTTGCATTGCCTGTAGAAGAATCAACTTTTGTATTACTACATGGGAAAAAAATTGAGATTTCAATTTTTGACATTTGGCCACATCCCAACAGAATTTCATTTGCTTGTGAAAAACTAAGGTGCTTGAAAATCCTACTTTATTTCACCAGTATTTAGATCTTTATGTTATAAATTCTGCCTATTAGGAGCTGCATTTTAAGGACACTGTTGAAATCAACGTTATCTCTGAACTGCTACTTGGTAATTACTGAGAAATTTATTCTAGACTAAAAGAAAAGTGCTGTAATCAGGAGCTTCAGTAATCTTGGCATTTTTGCTTATGATCTGATAGTTGGATCAAGAACAGAACAGATGAAGTCTTACTCCTTCTGCTACAATAATTTATTCTAAAATAATCTGCAGCCTTTCATGAGGATATAAATGCCTGAAAAACCCTGAAAATGAACATAATGAGGCAGGTAAGGCTCCTGCAGCCTGAGAGACCTCAGATCAGTGAGATGGGGAACAGGCACCTCCAGCCTCACAACTGGGAGCTGCAAGACCCTGACAGGGATTTTGAAGCTGCATGGGGAATAATTTTGGAATTCAGGAAGGAATGCTAAAATCCAGAAGTAAAATCTTTTAAATTCTAGCTGGTGCTGTTTGCTGACAGCTCTGAAGGCAGGAGGAGGTGCAGCAGCTGTGCCCAGCCCCTGGCAGCAGCAGCAGATTGGAATTATTGCAGAACAGGCTGGAACAAACCAGGGCTGTCTGAGACAGATGCTGAGCTTTCCCAAACTGTCTGATCATCCACATGAACAGACACACCTCTGTAATGAAATGCAGCTGGAATGATGAAAACAATTTTCAATCCTCCTTACACCACCAAGTGTCTGGGCCTCTAGCTTGTCACAGTGACCCCAAGAAGAGCTGGAAAGTCTCTTTTTAGCCTGGCACTTAAAGAAGCAGTCAGAGCTCTTCATTTCTCACTCTCACTGTTGTTTACTGTTCCTTATCTATAAAATTCTTTCTCCTGTCCTGCCCAGATCCATCCAGCAGGACAGTCCAGGCACTCTGCCTGCCCTCAGGGCAGTGTTATCTTTTTATACTAAAAACTACATGTACAATATTTACAATTACTTCCCAATACCCATCACCTATGTTGGACAGTGAGCTTCTACTCTAAACCAATCTGAAAGTGCCAACATCACAGCAGAAGATGGAGGCCAAGAAGAAGAAGCAGAAAGGCTGGACACACCCAGTTCCCTCCATCTTGCCCCCTGAATCCCCATTTTAAAAACCCCAAAATCTTTTTCACCTTGTGATAAATTCACTATCATTCTGCCCTATTTGTCATGGCTTGCAGATCTTCATCTAAGGTTGGTAATTTGCTCCACAGGTCATAACCAAAACCACACAGGGGCATTTTGGGCTCTGTGCCAGGGTCTCTGAGCCCCCTGGCAGGGTCTGGGCTGCTCAGGACAGACAGAGGGATGTGCTGGCTCCTGACAACCAAGGGGCTGAGCTCAGCAGGGACCAGGCACTGCCCCTGCCATGGGCACAGGACCCAGCTGGGAGGTGCTGCCAGTGCCCCCAGGAAAGCACAGGGACAATTCCAAACCCAAACACCTCCCTGGGATGCAGCCACCAGGATTCATGGGTTCAGCCATCACCTGGACCTTTAGATAAGTTCCCACACTCATGAGGGGGCAGGAATTGCACATGGGCTGCTTGCAGGGCTAACTGCACACAGAGAGAGGAGATTCATTCTCTGCATTGCAGCCTGGTCTCTTGAAATGGCAGAATAATTCAAATTTATTTCAACCACTCTAATGACCTAAACAGGCTGTTGAGTAAAACATCCAGCCCATCTCCAGCACACTGAGGAGACAAATCCACTTTTCAGTTCCTGGCAGAACGAAATGAAAAGCAAAGCAAAGGCAGTTCCCCTTGCAATAACTCACATCAAGTTTCATCAGGGCTGAGAGGTCTCTCTTTGCTGTTTCCACGATGGCATCAATGTGTTTGCTGTTACAGGAGTCCTGCACAGCACTGTAATGGAAAACTGCTGAAGGAGTTTCTGTCACTGTCACTGTCTTCTTCAATATCGACTGCAAAGAGAAGGAACACATCAAGGATCAGGTTAAACATCAAAATTGGCACCTACCAAAATTGGCCTTTATCCTCTGCATTCTCTACCCACCACAACTGGTGGTCTGAAAGAAAAGAAATCTAGGTTTCCAAAAAAGAAAAGCTTCCTAACTTCATTATCCCTGCATTTTTCTGCACAGCCTGACACTTGAATCAAACAAAGTTACTCATCACAGCTTGTGGAAGGGAAGGAATGAGAGACTTCACAAACTGGGCTGCTGCCAGCTTGATGGAATTAAAACTTTACCAACCCTCTACACAAAGATGGAGGAAAAGATAAAATGCCTGTCAAGGTCACAGTGAGCAACACTTTCATTCCACATTTTAAGGTGCAGGTTTATAAATCAAGAGGGGTTTTGTGCTCTTGACTTCCAGGTCAGTATTTGTAAAAAGCAGACCACAAAAATAAAAACAGATTCATAAAAAATGACTGGAAACCTACAGCTGATACAAGTTTTTAATCCCTTGCTGTAAAGGACCTCTCACTAATAGAGCATGGTCTGACAAATCCAAATAATCCATTTCATGAGTCAGGAGAAGAAAATACATAAAACACTGCAGCAGTGATTTCCCATTGCTCACCAAGGGAATCTCCACAGAATTTTAAGCTGTGCAATAAAATGACTTGATGGTCACTAGCATCTACTGAAACACCCATCAGTTAAAAAACAATGACACAAAACCATTCAAGGCCAGGTTGGGTGGTGCAGAGAAGGTGTCCCTGGCCATGGTAGGAGGACTGGACCAGCTGGGCTTCAGAGGTGCCTTCCAACCCAAACCATTCTGTAAATCCAAATATCCCAACTCACAGAGAGCCACAAGGGCAGTGTTTTACAGGCAGGAAGAAAACCCTTAGATGACTGCAGGCAGAATGAGGTGAGGGAGGGCAGGAAGGGCAGGAAGTATCACCAGCTGGGGGTTATGTTCAAATCACCAGCAGGACAGGACTGCTGGGGAACGTGCCTTGAGCTGTTTGATTTTCCAGCACCACTCTCATTACATGGTTATGACAATGGGAAGATGCCAGCAGCTCACATCCCAGGCAACAGACCAAGAACTCAATGTTACAACTTGTTGTAGTGTGTTTTTATGTTTTATAATGGTTTTGTCTTTGGATCTCCTTATTTTCCCCAAATTGTGTCCCCTCCCTCTACCTGTGTAATCCCTTTCCTTTGCTGAGATCACCCCCAAACCCCCACCCTGGCTCTCTGTCAATCATTGAGCATCCCATCCCCTCCATTTAGAACTTTCAATCCAGGACATGGAGTGATCAGCCAGAGGCCAGGAGTCAACCCTCCAAATGTTTTCCTTACCTTCTCCTAAATGTCCATTCCCCCGTATCCATCCCTTAATTTTTGTTATTGGTTAGTAAAATCTTATCTACTTTAGGTTTCCACCTCCCTTTAAATGTAACCTTGGCACCTCTCCCAGGACTCTCAGCAGGAGCCCCCTGAGGTTGTAGAGGCTCCCTGGAACTCCTGAAATAAACCTTGGATTAACCCCTGCTAAGAGTCCATCCCTTCATCTTCCACCCTTGTTCCAGCATCTCCTCTGCTGCAGGTGATCAGCCTGGCAGCCCTCTGTCCCTCTGTACCCCTGGGGATCAGCCTGGCTGCCCTCTGTAACCCCAGTGTAGCCATGATATTTTCTGAAAAATCCTTTTCTTAGGATTTTTCCTCCTGAGAAGCTGAAAGGCCTCAGGAACAAAATGCAAACAATGGTTATCTGCTGCCGTGGAATGCAACAGGTGCATCTGGGATTGGTCTCATAGAGTTGTTTCTAATTAATGGCCAGTCACAGCTGGCTTGGACTCTCTGTCCAAGACACAAGCTTTTGTTATCATTCTTGCTTTTCTATTCTTAGCCAGCCTTCTGATGAAACCTTTTCTTCTATTCCTTTAGTACAGTTTTAATATAATATATATAATAAAATAATAAATTAAGCCTTCTGAAACATGGAGTCAGATCCTCATCTCTTCCCTCATCCTAAGGTCCCTGTGAACTCTGTCACATCCCCAGGGATCAGCCTGGCTGCCTTCTGTCCTTCAGTACCCCTGGGATCAGCCTGGCTGCCTTTGGTACCCCCAGGGATGGGGATCAGCCTGGCTGCCTTTGGTGCCCCCAGGGATCAGCCTGGCTCCCTTGGTACCCCCAGATCAGCCTGCCTGCCTTTGGTACCCCCAGGGATCAGCCTGGCTGCCTTTGGTACCCCAGGATGGGATCAGCCTGGCTGCCTTTGGTGCCCTCAGATGGGATCAGCCTGGCTGCCTTTGGTACCCCATGGGATCAGCCTGGCTGCCTTTGGTGCCCCCAGGGATCAGCCTGGCCACCTTTGGTACCCCAGGGATGGGGATCAGCCTGGCTGCCTTTGGTGCCCTCAGGGATCAGCCTGGCTGCCTTTGGTGCCCTCAGGGATGGGGATCAGCCTGGCTGCCTTTGGTGCCCTCAGGGATGGGGATCAGCCTGGCTGCCTTTGGTGCCCCCAGGGATCAGCCTGGCTGCCTTTGGTGCCCTCAGGGATGGGGATCAGCCTGGCTGCCTTTGGTACCCCAGGGATCAGCCTGGCTGCCTTTGGTGCCCCCAGGGATCAGCCTGGCTGCCTTTGGTGCCCTCAGGGATCAGCCTGGCTGCCTTTGGTACCCCAGGGATGGGGATCAGCCTGGCTGCCTTTGGTACCCCAGGGATGGGGATCAGCCTGGCTGCCTTTGGTACCCCAGGGATCAGCCTGGCTGCCTTTGGTACCCCAGGGATCAGCCTGGCTGCCTTTGGTACCCCAGGGATGGGGATCAGCCTGGCTGCCTTTGGTACCCCAGGGATGGGGATCAGCCTGGCTGCCTTTGGTGCCCCAGGGCACAGGAGAGTGCCCCGTCCCCACTGTTCACCACGTGAGGGCAGGCCCGGGTTCCCTCAGCGGCACTCAGAGGAACCAGAACACCAACTCACTTTAGAAGTTTTTTGACCAATCCCACAAAGCAGATGCTGCCCCAGCAATCAGGCTGGGCCCTGGGAGGGGCAGACCCACCTTGGCCACGCCGGGGCTGCCGGCGGCGTCCTCGGGGGCCAGCTGCACCCGGGCCCGCTCGTAGGCCATGTCCATGTCGGACTTGGCACCGCTGGAATTGTCTGCAACACAAAGCAACACAGAAATGCTGCTGTGAGCACCTCCTGCACGGCAGCTCCTCACAAACAGCAGCTAGCACACCAAGGGAGCAAGCTGGCACCTCCATGCTCCTGGTATTTCCCAGCTCCTTCTGACCTGGAATTGGAAATCTTCCCATGGAACTCAGGTGTGCAACACATGCCACAACTCCCACACCCACTTTGTACATTTAATAATACTTTGTATTATTTGGAGGTTTGGTGTGGGGCTTTTTGTCTCCTGAGAACACTGGAGAGAGGGAACTCCTGAAAACTTCAAACTTTGAGGTGTTTTTTATGCCTTTCTGCAAAACTGCCTGAGGTGCTGCTGCTGATGGTTCATTTCAGCTGCTGCATCTTATTTTCCATACTCTTACAAATCCTTGAAATCCTTCATAGGGTAAACCTTAAGTTTCAGGGGCCAATTTCTTCATTTGTGAGAGCAGCTCACCCTCTGAGCTCATCTGTTGCCCATCTAGATGTTGATGGGTTTGTACAAAAGGTGGGATCTGCTGAAAAAATCTTATTTATTTTAAAAACCTTTCTGGAAAAATTAAACATATTTTCTACTCAGTTCCACATCCTTGGAAGTCACAGTGCCAGGATGTAGCTGTCCTTCCTTTATCAATCCAGGTCACCTTTTATGCCCTAAAACCAGGCCCTGCTCAAGGGGAGGGACACAGGAAGAATATAAGACAGCTATTAAAACAACAGCAACAATAACCACAACAACAACAATAATAACAGCAGCAGTAAATGCACCAAATAATAATAACAATAACAACAATAATAATAATAACACCAAATCCACTAAATTTTTCTCACTGTTTTCAGGAAATTATTCTTAGTAATATCTTCTTCACCAAACTAAAGAATTTTTTTGCACCCAATAAATTGCCATTTCATAGGGAGAAAATTATGATCAGCAACTTCTAAAAGTCTCTCCTCACAAAGCATTTTGCCCCTAAAAATTTCAAATCTTTTCTACAACTTGTGCAAATTGTGGTGCTGAAAGTTACATAAGAAATTCCCTTACAGTTCTCACTTATTTAATTAATGAATTTGAAGTCAATGCTACTTTCATTCCTTACTTCCCAATTTTAATACATCTTAATTACATTAGGTCCTTGGCTGTCCCATGCACCTTCCAGGAACTTCTCTGAGTTAATCAATAATGAAAACATAACTGGGAAACTCCTCCTATTTGAAAACCTTGAACAGGATTCCCACTGCCTGAAGATTTACAGATGAGTTTAAGAATCATGCAGAAATTGCAGTTTCCTTTAACAAATAAATCTATAATCATTTCTATATATATAATCATTTCTATAATCATTTCTATAATTCTTATTTTTATACCTAATATATCTCCAAAGTAGACTGTTCAGAAAAGTTTACATTTTCTTCCTTACACCTTTTACCTTCAGTCACTAGATTGTTCTTACACTTTTGCTTTTTTAAGTACAAATTGCTGCTCAGGAATAAGCTGGGCCCTTTGGAAAAGCATTTGTCTCTCCTGAGTGGTAAATTCAGTCATCTAAAAAATTAAAAATTTTAATTCTGAATTCTTTCCCCACCTGTCCCTCCCAAGAGACAAACACTTGATTTTGCCCAGGATTGCCCCAAGCTTTGGGAAGTTGGCTTTTGGAACCAGAATTTACCATTGTGAGCTGTGACCATGTGACAATACCACCCTACCATGAAGGGCTGAATTCCATGAACTGAATTTCAAACCCACAGTTTTTATTTCTGAAGGGTTTGACTCCTATCTCCCACCCCAGCCAGGCCAAGGGAAGAAGCTCACTGCCACAAATATTCAGATCTAACTCAGAGCACCCTTTCCATGTCATCTTGAGGAAATGGCCTTGAGTTCTGCCAGGTTTAGAATAGATATTAGACAAATCTTTTCATGGAAAGGGCTGTAAAACACTGGCACAGGCTGCCCAGGGCAGGGGTGGAGCCACCAGCCCTGCAGTGTTCAAAGGACACGAGGGTGTGACACCTGGGGACAGGGTTTAGTGGTGAACACAGGGTGGTGCTGGCCTGGCAGTTGGACTTCAAGATCTTAAATCTCAAGATGTGCAATAAAATGACTTGACAGCCATAGCATCTATTGAAACACGCATAAGTTAAAAAACAATGACACAAAAACATTCAGGGCCAGGTTGGGTGGTGCAGAGAAGGTGCCACACGTCAGGGCTCTGGGGGAACAGCTCCAACTCTTTGGGAAAAAACACCAGAACAATAAAAAACAACTGCTGTTTAACTTAAAAGTAGAGTCAGGAAGACTTGCTTCCAGGAACAATGAAGGGGGGAGGTTGTTACATCCCAAAGGTCCTGCTGTTTTATTTCTGCTTTCTAATTCCTCAGTCCCCCAGCCCAGATGCCTCCATGAATTAATTCTCTCTTTCTCCCAAAGTTACTACACTTATAAAGCAGAATAGCCTGAGCTGGCAGAATCCCATTGCCTCATCTGCTATGCTTCAAGCTAGATAACTACAAAAAAACCAAACAGATTACAGCCAGCCCCAGGAGCAACTGAGGCAGAAGTGTTTTCTCCCAAAGCAATTTTTAGCAGTGTTTATTAATTCTAACAACAAGCAAATCAAGGAGATGTTGAGATAACAGCACTTCTATGACTCTAACAATTTTCTCCTCTCTGAATTAATAATAAACATGATCAATATTCCATGGAGTCTGAACACACAGTAAGCAGTGGAATAGAATCTGAAGCACTATCTTGATCTTTTCATTGCAGACATCAAGACACTTTCTGTGCAAGCTAAACAGTGAGAAAAAAATCAGCTCTGTTAACTGAGGCAAATCATAATTACCCAATTAGATATGCTCCTTCTGTCAGTAAAAATTAGTTCTCTCTATCTGCTAAGCTCTGTGTACCTTGGCATAACTTTTATGACACATTAAAGGAGAAAGGAAGGACAAATGGACATAGCCACTGAGAGGTTTGCAGGGATCCTTCCATATTAAAGCTCCTAAGAACACACAGGGACTGTCCCTGAAATGTCTCAGGGCTGCACAGGCAGAGCTCACTGAACTGCCTCATTTACCTGGGGAAGGGCCTGTGTTCAGGGCAAGGATTAATTAATTTACCACTGAATCAAGGCTGCTGGTGCATTTTGTAATTCCCAGTGTAAAACAACCTCACACATGTGAAGATCAAGCCAAGCCTTGTGTGGGTCAGTCAGTATTTTCTCTTAATTTGTCTCCCTGGTTTAGAAAGATGATCTACTCACCCCAGCCAAAATCCTATTTCTGCATCACATCCATCCCTCTGAACAGTAAAACAGAAACAATGAAAATATCTAATTGGGACCCTTTACACTTGCCCAGAGGAACTGCAGAGGAAACAAATGAGCCCTCCAGTGTCAAAACTGCAGGAACTCCCCATTGCTCTCCTCTGTGCACAGCAGCAGCTTCGTGTGGCAGCAACAAGTGACACAAACCTCACCCTGGGGAAAGCTCTCAGGGCTCAGGGCTCCCTCCTTCCTCCTTGTCTCCAAACCCTTCAACCCTCACAGTATGTCCCTTTCTCCTAAGTCACTCAATAGCCAAGGTGAGCAATAAAAGCATCTTCTAAAGTAGGGCACCTTTACTCCACTGATTAAACATTTCTCTATTAGCAGTACCTGAGCATGAGCTTGGATTCCCTGACAGAGGTTAATTTGTTACTCAACTAACAGAGACAGATGCCTGTGCTCTGTGACTCCCACAAGAACTCCAGTTTTTCCACCTTGAAGCACAAAGCTGCCCTAAACACCAGGCCCAGAGGAAAATGCCTACAGTGGAGTAACTGAAGTTCCCCAAAATGACACTGCAGCATCAAAGCAGCTCAGCCTCATAAACGTCTCCTCAGAGCATCCCATGATCCATCACCTTTATTATCCTCTCTGAAGAACATTCCTCTAAAAGCAGCAAAGCAATGTAATGTGCTTTTTGGGACAATCAGCCAAGCAAGAAACGTGTGTCATCTTTTATGTGAAAGATGATGGCCTATCATCATAATTCAGTTTGTTTCAGTAATATCAATTAATAAAGCTCCTCATTTGCAGGTCTTGGTAGCCAAATGATGTTCCCCATTGCTGATAATGACAGCAAGGGAATGCTCTCTGGGATAATAGTCCATTTGTTACTAAATAATTTTTTGACCAATGAGTTAGGAAGCAGCACCACTGCAAGATGATTATGTACCATGAACAGGGCTGAAAGATGATTATCCACCATAAACAGGAACATTATCTAACCCAGCACTCCAGAGATCATGTGGCTTCCCCCATGATTAGATAAATTACATATTCCCCACAATTTTGCCAAGCACTACTTACTAGAAGCCTCTGTAGAGCCTGCATAGGGAGGGGATGAAAGGCTTCTTCTGAAAACATGCTCAGAGTTTTCTGCACCAGAAATCCTCAACATGTCTGAAATTTAAAAGCAAATGTTATAACCACAAGGTATCCCCTAATAAAGCAAGTTTCACTAACAATAAGAACCTTTAACTACCCACTATTAAAGGCTGACTTAAAGATTCTGAAACCTGGACATTAAATTTAATATTAAATTAAACCTTTTTCCTGGTTTTGATTTAATGAATTTTTTTCCATCTGCAGAGGCAAAATTCAACTCCATCTATTTTCCTTGCTATACCTTCAGTACCGAGTCTTTAGGCTGCAAAGACACAAATCCAGCAATTCTTCTACTGGTGTCTAGAGAGCTGAATTTTCCCAACACCCTCTCTGCATTCAAAATGAGGAGTCACTTATTTTTCCCCCTTCCTTCATCCCTCAATATCATTGAGAATACAGTAATATTTCCCCATTGAAGCCAAGGACTATCCAAAGGCTTCAAACCTGAAATGAATCTAAGACAATCCTTAACTACTCTGATAAAATAAAAATCCTCTGATCAACAGCAGTGACTCAACAGTGGATCAAATGTAGTGAAAGGACACAGGAGATTGGCTTCAAGCTGAAGGAGGGCAGGGTCAGACTGGATTTGGGGAGGAAATTATTTACTGTTAAGGGAGTGAGGCCCTGGCACAGGGTGCCCAGAGCAGCTGGGGCTGCCCCTGGATCCCTGGCAGTGCCCAAGGCCAGGCTGGGCAGGGCTGGGAGCACCTGGGACAGTGGGAGGTGTCCCTGCCATGGCAGGGGTGGCACTGGGTGGGATTTAAGGTGCTTTCCAACCCAAGCCAGTGTGGGGATCCATGCCAGGACTGGCAGGGCATGACCAGGGTGTGAGCAGGCCCCAGGGGACAGCACAGGCTGGGATTCTGTGAGTAGTACAAAAATTAAAGCTGCCAGAGGACAGCTCCTCCATGTTTCCAGAAGCATTACCCATTTCCAGGGCTTCCCCAGACTTCTCAAGCTTCTCTCCACGCTCCTCCTCCAAGGCACTGGGTGTTTGTCTCTTCCCTGCCTTGCTGCCTCCAGGGCTGACGCTGCTCACGGAGATCACAGGGGTGCCCTGGCCCTGCTGGGAGCAAGAGGGACAAGCAAACATCAACCACCCCTCCCTGACACGTGTTCCACAGCCTGGAGCCTGCACAGACCCCCAGGAACTGCTCAGCTTGTGCTCATCAGCCCCAGATCCCCAAGGGGGGCTTGCCCTGGGATCTGCAGTGTTGTCATCTTATTGCAAAAGTTCCACACCTTCTTGGTGATTTCTCATGGGCTCTCTCCTCACCCAGCTAACCCACTCTTGTATAGCACTCATCCTTATTAGACACAGCTCTGGCCTCTTAAGGGCAGGCCTGTTCCTAATCTTTGATAATCAGTGCAGCTCGCACTCCTCAAGGTGAGATTACCACTCTTTATTTTCTCACATTCTATCCCCCCACACTGCAGCTCCCTCAGGGCATCCCAGCAGGGCCTGGGGACTCCCAGCTTGACACTCTGAGCATTCCCTGTCCCTCTGCCACCACGGGGGCAGCATTTTCCCCACTGCTCAGGCAGAGGTGACATCACCAGCAAACACCAGAAGTGCTGAAGCACCAGCAGAGCACACTCATCAGCATGGAATGATGCACTTGGGAAGCTGAAGCCTCCCCACCAATTCCCCAGGCACCAGTGTAGGCTGGGTTTTATGGGCTGGTTATACAAGTGCCTCAGCCCTCAAGCACTGTCATTATGAAATTAGTATGTAGCATTTGCTTTATGACCTTCTGGAAGAAGGAAAAGCTCTGTGTGCCCTGCCAGGAGAGCAGAGGGCCTGGCTCCAAACTCACACAGCTGAAGAGCTCCGTGGTCAGCCCCAGGTAGTTGTGCAGGGCCAGGAATGTCACCCTCTGCAGCCTCACCATGATGATCTGCAAGCAGGGAACAAAGGCAGCAGCAATGGGTTTAGCATTCTCCCACACTCGTTCTGGCATTTAGACACAATCATGCACCAGGGTACCTCAAAGCATTCTATAAAATACAGACTGTACCCTAAGCTGAAATTCCTTTTTAGCAGCTGATAAACTGAGACAGAGACAGATTCAAATGATTTACCAATGACTTCACAATCATTTGATGCACGAGAATCCAAAGTCTTACTCCCAAACACCAAATGCTTTGCGTTTCCTATAAACATCAATAGTAAAAGTGCCTTGAAATAGAAGTATTTGTGTCCAATTTTCCTTTTCATTAAAAAAATTATTCCAGCTCTCCCCATAGAGAAGCTGTCCCACTGCCCCACAAGCACTCAAAGCTAACACTGGGATCAGTGGCACCTTCCTCTGCCCTGCCAGCTAATTCCCACTCCTGAGCCATCTCCTCTTTTATCAGCTCTCACACAGCAAATTAATTTGCTGTTAATGATCTGTTCTCCTTCAACCAGCAGTATGAGGAGGTTCAAGTGTTGCTCATAAATCACCCAGAGACCAGAACAGTTTGCAAGGACAAACAGATTCAGAAGTGATGGCAAAGCAAAAGGACAGCCCAGATTGACTCATGGGGTCACCCTGTGGCTGCTACACCTGTGGGACAAGGCACCAGCCCTGGAAATCCTGAACCTGATCCCTGCACACCTCCCACCTGCAGGAGATGCTCCCTGGAGAGCTGTCTGAGCCCCTGCAAAGGTAAACACAACTGACACAAAGCACAGCTCTTCCCTCAGGTGCTGACAGAGGCTTCTAAAGTGAAAATTCACACGTCAGTCTGAATTTCGTGGCTCTTCCAAAGCATCAGCCCTCACCAAACAGCTCCTGAGGGTCCAGCAGTCCTGTTTCAGGACATGTGGCAGTCTGTCCATGACTCTCAGCCATTCTGGAGCACCCAAGCTGCAGAGCCCACACCAGCACCTTTCTACTCCCCAGGGACCAAGAGACTCACACTGCAGGTCTGGCTGATTGATGAGGGTACCACAGGCAGAAACTCAATCAATGGAGATATACAGATACATAAATTATGTTTTCCTGTTTGGGATAATACTGGATTATTAAGTCTAGGGCTCAACAGCCAAGAGAACAGCAGAACAATCCAAATCTTGATAAGATGTGCTGAGCAGTTCTGTATCTAGCAAAGGATGGATGATGAGCTTGCTGAGCCTCTGAACACCCTGCTGTGACCTGGAAATGAGAGTGGTTCCCCTTCCCCCTCAGCCCTACCCACCTGCACCACCCTGACAAGGGTTTCAGGGTATTTCTGGAACACATCCTGGAAGGCACTGGCTGGGAGCCTCAGAATTGTGGATGGAGAGGCTGCTCGGGCCGAGACGGTTTTATAGGGAGCAGGGTGACCCTAAGAGAAAGTTCCAGAAACAGGGAGTTAATCCATCAATGATCCAATCCAATTCTCCCAAATTCCTGCTTTATTGCTGTGTCTGACAGACACCTCTGACCACAAAGAGCCTTGAGCAGGTGCTCCAGGACCACGGGGTGCAATGAGGGTGAATTCACACCTGCACCAGAGACAGGGCAGGGAAATGAGAGCTCCAGGGATCAGGGTGAGAAAAGTGCCAGGATCTGTGACACAGCTGAATTACACAGCCAGCCCCTGAAATCCCAGCTAGTCAAGGCTGCAGAGAAAAGAGGGTTTGTTGACTTTATTATCTGTGCTGACAACCAAGTTATTTGCTGCATAAACAACCCCAGATTCACACAACCAGTGAAAAACACAACAAAATTGTACAGCAATTACAGACATAATGGAGGAAGACAAAGGCAGGCAGATTTCTTGTGTTTCAAGATGTATATATACATTTTTTCATATATATATACACACTTGAAATATTCCATGTGACAAAGCCAAACAGCTTCTCTTTACTGGAGACAAAGTGGGTCTAGACCATCCTGCTCAAAGAACAGATGGGAACTAACAAACAAATGAAAAGTGGGTAGAATACAGAGATTTTTTTCACAGTGGAAGGCAAGCCTCTGGGTTTGGATCTTCCCTCTTAAATGAGAATAGATTTTAACAAAAACCTATTGCCAAACATTTGGATAAAAAGACAGACAGTACCCCTTTCACCCACTCAATAAATGCTGGAAACAACATCTCTAATTCATAAATTAATTTACCAATCCATCAAATATTGATTTACACAGTATTGATAAGATAAAATGAGCCTTTGTGCAGCACAGAGCAGGAGAAGAAATGAAGTTTCTATTTTAACAGCACCTCACAGCTCCAGCAGCTTTTCCCCTCCAGAGCAACACAAGGCACCTTTTCCCCAACACTGACACCCAAATGTTAAATGCTGATTACAAACCAAACTGCCTGCAAGACTTGCAGAGCATCACACAACTCAACACAAGCACTCTGAAGGAATTCCTGCCTAAAGAGCCCAGCAGAACCAAACAAGAGACTTTCTCTAATCACTCTGGAAAATAAAGCTGCAGCTCTGTCTGCCTGCTGGTCTGGAAGGCTCTGTGAAGCAGATTCTAAAATTAAATTAAATTAATTGGAACCAATTTCTTAATTACACCAACTTCAGCTGACCTTTTTATAAAATCTGGGGATGATAATAATAGCCTTGATTTTCAAGTTCCTGAGGGATCTGAAATTTTAAACATCTCTTTGACCTACAGTGCAAAACTCCCAGTGTCCTCAGTTTTCCCAAGTTTCTTTTAATTAAGTAAAGAAATTAACAAATAACATTTCTGTGCTTGGGCTGCAATCAAAAATAAATGCAGCAATTCTCTTTTACAGGCCAGTTTGAGGTCTGGCTTTATATGAAGAATTAATTTGGACTACCCATACTTACATGTAAAAGAAAATGTATACAGTCTGCTTTTAAGCACTGCATTTGCCACCAACTGTATTTTCTACCAATCTCTACAGCAAAAATATAGTAGAAAACCAAGTAAATGAAAATTTTAGTTGCTGGACAATGATAAGTTTCAAGTTTAATAGTGTTTCATGAGTTATTCCAAGGAGAAAACGGAGCCCTGGGTATCCCAGAACTCTGGTCCCCATTCTACCCAGTAAAGTATTTGGGTTTTTTCTGGAAGTGTTCAGTGCTGACAAGCTCAGAAAAACAGCTTTGGGATAATAACAGATAACAATGCAGAAGCCTTTTTCTCCAAAGAACAGCCCATTCCTCTGAGTTTTCAGCATATAATTTTGCCTCTCTGAAATCCCTGCATGAGAGCAGCTCTTCTGAAAGGGCCAACACCATGGCTAATGGGGCTGGGACATGCAAGAGCTGTCAGGGGAGTGTGAGGAGCAAATCTTCCATAATTGTCACTTCTCTCAGCTCTAATGTTATCAGCAGCACAGGGAGAATACCACGTTCAAATTATACTATTTTGCAATCACACACTGAGATGACAAGAACAGTTAAGTTATAATCAGTTATGAAACAGGGTTTTTTTCAACAGAGAACTTTTTGTTCTCAGGGCAGGTAATTATTTACTTCTGTCTCGTTCCAAGAGCTGAGGCATCACCTCCAAGCAGCAGCTGAACACAGGTGACAGCTTATGGCCAAATCCAACCAAGTTTGGTCAAAAAATCTGCTGCAAGAGATTTGGATGTTTCACATTCTCCCACCTGCAGTGGTAGCTCCTTTTTGGACCCAAAAATCTGAGATGTTCTCCCCATTTCCATGGCTGGATTTTGTCTTCCTTCACTCCTTCCTGACATCCTCTACATCAACACTGCTGCACCCAAAGCTCTTGCAGCCATCAATCACTTCTTTATAACCTCATCCATCTTGTCAGCCCTGCAGGCTCACCTTTATCCAAGTGTTTTTCCAGCTTCTTTTAATCCTGACTTTCATTTTTTCCCCCCTCAATCACTGCCATTTGATCAATATCCCTCACAGCCTCTTCTTTCTCCAACTTTCTTATTCCAGCTATGCCAGCAGGCCCCTGTTTTCCTAAGAGCATCTCCACATGGAGGACAAGAGCAGAGTGAACCCCAAATCAGCACCACATCTCTGCTGGAGTTCACTCTGGATGAACATTGACTGTTCTGGGAAAAGCTCTGGCTCACACACAGGCTCTCAGCAAGGGTTGCTGAAAACAGAGACATCAACAAGGCTCAGCTCAGACATTCCTTTGGTATTTGAGGCAGTATCAAGTCAAAGTCATTAACTGCACCTCAGAAATGTTCCAGAATACCAGGAAAGGGGCTGCAGCTACTTGGATTCCAGATTCTCCTCAGAGTTTGGAGAAAGCAGCATCAATCTCTTCTCAGAATAAGGGGAGGCTCATGTCACAGCTGCTAACTTTGTACTCAGCAGAACTGAAGGGACTTTTCAGTTTAAAAGCTGAAAGATTCAATTAGAAAAGTTCCTCTGGTGTGACCTTTCTTTTAGGTCCACCAGCCAGATCCTGCCACTTCTTGCAGCACCCTCAACCTTCTTACACAACTCTCAACTAAGTGAGGGACCAGCCTGATATCAGGTGCTGCAAAATCAGCCAAAAAATCACAAACCCAGCTCAGACAACTGAAATCCTCTCTGAATGCCCCCTTTCTTCACAGCACAGCCATGTGCTTGGTGGTGCACTGAAATCTAATTCAGGCTCTGGGATCTGCAGGATGTTCTAAGACTCACTCACTGTTTTGGGATGACACTGAGGGGTCTCCTCTATTTTGATCCAGTGCTACTTCCTCTCTCCTTGCCTATTTTCATGCTACTCCTCTACCTAAAGTCTGCAAGGAACATAAGGAAGAGGAAAAACAGCAATGAAACAAGCAGCTCACGAAGCTGGGAAGTGAGGAACAAAAGAGTTGTAAAAATAAATGAGAACAAGTTTAGCAAAAAATGTTTCAAGTTTTTTTCATTACAGATTCTTCTGCAGACTGCTAACTCTGTTCAGCACACTTTCAATCATTTCTATTTTTTTTTACTTACCACTGGTATAAATAATGAGAAAGAGAAAAAAATGACAGAATGAGAATTAAAAATGAAAAAAACCCAACAGGATAAAAAATGAATGGCAACCACTTTTTAGAAAACAAAGCCATAAAGCACTGCTACACAAGGATTTTTTTTCTTGTTTTCATGTTAAACAAGCAAGAACATGACTGGTATTCATGTTCCTTTATGATGGCCCTGTTATTTAGAATATTGTCATGAAGAAAATTTAGTGGTAGAAGTAACTAATATGGATTTACAAAGATATTATTAATTTGACAGCGAGAACTAGACTTGTTGCAGTCCAAATTATTCCCTTTCTACAGAGAAAACTGTGACCAAGCTTAAAAAACGTTACCACTGCTGACAGGTTTTATGGGAACTGCAGATATACATAATATAGATGTACAGATAATGTGGATAATGTGTGACTGCTTTTGGAAATGACAAAGAACACTTCAGAGAATTCTTTAACTCAGAGAATTCACAGAATCACTGGGTTGGGAGAGATCTTCAAGACCATCAAGTCCAACCCAGCCCCAACCCCTCAGCTCAGCCCTGGCACCCAGTGCCACATCCAGGCTTTGTTAAACACACCCAGGGATGGGGACTCCACCACCTCCCTGGGCAGCCATTCCACAACTTTATCACCCCTTTCTGTAAAACACTTTTTCCTGATACCCAACCTGAATTTCCCTTGAGGCTGTGTGCTCTGGCTGTGTCAGTGGTGCTGCAGACAGAGCCCAGCCCCAGCTGAGCACAGGCCCCTTTCAGGAGCTGTGCAGTGATGGGGGCAGCCCTGAGTCTCCTTTTCTCCAGGCTGAGCACCCCCAGCTCCCTCAGGGGTTCCTCACAGGGTTTGTGTTCCCAGCCCCTCTCCAGCCTCGTTGTCCCCTCTGGATGCTCTCACTCAATGTCCTTCCCAAGCTGAGGGGCCAGGGCTGGGCACAGCACTCAGGGTGTGCCACAGGGCTTCCAAGGGTTTTTCAGGGTGAAGAGAGAGGTGAGAATGTTGATTTCATGTTTAGAAGGCTTGATTTATTATTTTATGCTATATATTACATTATTACTATGCTAATAGGAATAGAGAGAAAAGTTCTTAGAAGCTTACTAAGCTAAGAATAGAAAAGGAATGAATTACAAAGTTCTGCACATTCAACACCTCCTGCACCATTTGTAGCCATGGAAAGGAACCTGTCTCCCACAAAAATGTCTTTCCACAGGGGAAGGACACAGATTATTGTTTGTGGCTGTTCAGTGGCCACATGCAGAAATACTCCATCTCCAAGGAATGACAGATATGTCAGGATGCAAGACAGAGAATTACTTGCAAGTTAATCCTGACAAACCATTGCACCATGGTTGGCTGGAGTGGGAAGGACACACCATCTTGCTTTCTGTCACAAGGCCAAGGCTCTTCCAAAGATAAGTTCCTTTCCAGAGAATTGAGTTGATTGCTCTTTTCCTCTTCTTGATACTGGAGATCTACCTTGCTGAGATTGGATTTTCAGTGACTCAGTAATTTCAATAAAGCTTCCAATAGTTCAGTTGCATTTTCAAAGGGAGAATGCTCTGTTCTATGGATTGGGGATTGCTTTCCAGGCAGAAAGCAAGAACAGCTCTGCTGTGAGTGGTCAGTAAATTTAAACATTCACTCAAGACCAATCACAGATCTACCTGTTGCATTCTACTGCAGCAGATAATACTTGTTGCTGAAGCTACAGCTTCTCAGAAAGGAAAAATCCTAAAGAAAGGATTTTTATGAAAAGCTGTCTGTGACAAGGGCGTGCCCAGCACAGGGGCACAGTGACCTCCCTGCTCCTGCTGGCCACCCCATCCCTGACCCAGGCCAGCAGCCATTGGCCTCCTTGGCCCCAGGGCACTCTGCTGGCTCATGGTCAGTCACTGCTGACCAGCAGCCCCAGGTGCCTTTGAGCCTGGGCACTGTCCAGCCTCACCATCCCCAGCCCAGAGCATTGTAGGGGATTATCGTGGCCAAAATGCAGAACTGGGTACTTGGACTTATTAAACTTCTCCTTACTGGACTCTGCCCATCTCTCCAACCATTCTGGGTCTCCCTGCAGAGCTGCAGAGCCCTCCTACCTTCCCACAGATGGGCACAGCTCCCAGCTTGGTGTCATCTGCAAATTTACTAATGAAAGGCTCAATCCCCTCATCCATGTAAGAGCTGGCCCCAGCACAGAGCCCTGGGGACAGCACTGGTGACTGGCTGCCAGCTGGATGCAGCACCATTCCCCACCACTCTCTGGGCTGGCCATGCAGCTCCTCACACACAGCAATGGCACCTCTTGATGAACAGCAGCACCCAAGCATGCAGAAACATGGCACAAAAGGTAAACGTGAACTGTCACAGACATCTTTTCATGAAAAATCCTTTCCTTAGGATTTTTCCTCCTGAGAAGCTGAAAGGCCTCAGGAACAAAATGTAAACATTGATTATCTGCTGCTGTGGAATGCAACAGGTGCATCTGGGATTGGTCTCATGTGGTTGTTTCTAATTAATGGCCAATCACAGTCAGCTGGCTCGGACTCTCTGTCCAAGACAGAGCCTTTGTTATCATTCCTTCTTTTCTATTCTTAGCCAGCCTTCTGATGAGAACCTTTTCTTCTATTCTTTTAGTGTAGTTTTAATGTAATATATATCATAAAATAATAAATCAAGCCTTCTGAAACATGGAGTCAGATCCTCATCTCTTCCCTCATCCAAGAACCCCTGTGAACAGGGTCACAGTGAACAACTTAGTGACTGGATTTATCTTCATCCTCTGAAATCCCATCCTACCAAAATCCTTCAGGAAAACACCTTCAGGGTTTGGGTATTATCAAAGATGTTGAATTCAACACTTTCCATTTAGGCATTCCTAAAGTGATTTCAGCAAAACTATCAGTTTAATTCCAAGTGAAACAAAATCCACCAATTTTGCCCTGAGCAGGATCAGCACTCAGCTCATCCTGGCCCCTGCCAAAGAGCACAGCCCTCAGCTGGCCACCAGCACCACTGATGTTACAAAAACAAAATAAATCCATCAACTGGTTTCACAGTATAATTACAGTACTAACAACTGTCAGATTTATTTTCATTAGACTAAATAAAACTAAATTCATTAAGCAACTCATCAAACATGGAAAAGCCTGGACTGCTGGGCCCCAACCTGGTCCTGCTCCTGCCTGAGAGGAACAGCAGATTTGTCTTTCCAAACAAGCTGTGGGTCTGCTGGTAGATAAATAGCACTGGGAGATAAAAGAAACAATGGGAAGGATTCCACTGATTGATAAATGGAAAAAGATATTGGCTTTTACAAATAAACTTTAGGTTTGCTGGTAAATGAAATTAGACATTGAGAGATGAAAGAAACAATGGGGAAGAAAAACCCCCAAATTCTGTAATAATTAAAAATGAAAAGGGAGGGTTATACATTAGAGGGGAATCTTTGATATCAGGTGTTTTGGGAATTCTGAACCTCTCAAGTACCTCAGCCAATGGGGAAAACCCCCTGAATTCCATAAGAATTAAAAATGAAAAGGGAGGGTTATACATTAGAGGGGAATCTCTGGTATCAGATGCTCTGCAAAGTCTGAACCTCTCAAGTACCTGAGCCAATGGGGAAAGAGAGAAGGGAAATGTGGCCGGGAAATTGGGATAAAAAGGAGGCTGCGACCTCCAAAAACTGGAGAGACCCCAGGGGAATGCCCCATGGCCTCTCCCTTTATTGGAATAAAGTAAAAGGACTCCTCTGTCTCCTTTTTGAACTTAAACCTCTGGTGTTTGTGGATTCATTTTCCTGACATGCCTGAGCTGTGATTTGAGCAAATCTAACTGTAATCTCAGTTTTCCAGGCACAAAGGGATCACTCAGATCCTCCTGCAAACCAGAAGCAGCCAGTCAAGCACACATTTCACCAGCACCCTCCACACCACCAAGCTCAGCTTACACCTGTGAAGGCCTGGGAGGAGGAGAATTATCCAAAAACCATTTTACATCCTGATTCTTCCCTAGGAATGGCCACTCCCCAGGCAGGCTGAGTGGGACAGCAGGGATGTCCCTGGCAGGCTCACCGTGATGACATCCAGGATGCTCAGCAGGCTGTGCACGCTGTCCCCTGCCAGCACCTCCTTCACCACCACGTCTGCTCCATCCTGCAAGCACACACACAGCATTACTGCAGCCCCACAGCTGCATTTGGGCAAACCAGCAGCATTTCAGAAAGCTCAGGTGCTTCTTTTTTCTCTGCTCTGATGGAAATGTGATAATTCCAAACATGGAGTTTTAAATCCGCTTTCTAAAAGTGATAAATTAAAAGAAACTATGAGCTTTTTTCCAGGGATGTTGTAATCTGCTTGTCTTTGCTATGTAACACCAAGAAAACACAGAGGCACAATGAGCTCCCTTTACTGAGGAGTTACCTGTCAAGAGGTTGTAAAAAACAGGAGAAGCAAAATGTAAAAATAGACAGAAATCAGCAAATTTGATATAAACTCCAAACACAAGCACACTAAACTTTCAGGCACTGGAAAACTGCTCATATCCAAAAGTTAAACTCAAAGCTCAGTCAGGAAGAAGGTAAAAATTAAAAATTTAACTTGGCAGAAGGGATGACATGGACTGGTGCTCAACATTTTGAGACTCACATGGAAAACAAACCATCATCTTTTTTCCCATCTACCCAAAAGTGAATCTGACTCTTCCACCTCCCAGACAAACCCACTGACTCCTGCTGGACCATTCTGAGGTGAGCTTGGTCTCTCCTGCTCTCTGTGCCCAAATCCTTTCTGTAATGACCTTTAAAAGGTGAATGTTTCCAAGCCCATCTCGCACCCTGTCTTCCCTCAGTAACTTCTGCATCTCCTGTGTGAGGAGAATTCCAGCTGCCTCATCAGCTTTGTGTTCTGCTCTCTCATCTGAGACACAAGGGACTGCTGCAAACCTTGATCTTTACAAATACCACAGCCCCAAAGAGCTGGGATTAATCCCTCCTAAAGCACTGTGATTCACATGTCTAAGTTTAATCAATGCTTAATGATTCATGCCAGCCTATCTGCTGTGCCAACAGATTTCTCTCAGGAAGTGCAGAGCAGTGGGTTCTTGTTGGAACTCTGGATGCTGAGAATTTCAGACTTTCTGTGCTGACAGACACTGACCCCCAGGAGAATACTGCAATTGGTCTAAAGCCATGGAGAAGGCTTTCAAAACTGAATGACAGAACTGGGATTATGAGTGTGGAGTTTGACAGAAGTGTGTAATATCAACGTGGTGGAAAACTTAGAGTTTAAGGTTTTAGAATATAGTAATATAAGAATATAGCAATATTTTGGAAGTGGCAAAGAACACTTCAGAGAATCCTTTAACTCACAGAATTCAGAGAATCACTGAGTTGGAAGAGACTTGCAAGATCATTGAGTCCAACCCCTCAGAATATAGTAAGGCAAGATGGAGGTTTTGGGGCAGGGGCTGGTTCTTCTTCTTCACCTTCTTCTTCATGGGTTTGGGTGGTTTTGTGTAATTAGATAAAAAAGTCCACATTGCAGGGCATGGGTGGTTGGTTATTGGGTTAAAAATAAAAATAATTTAGGTGTCATTTCTTAATTGGACAGTTTATCTTTAAAAGACCTTGTAGAGAGAGAGCTACATCTCAATTTTTCCCTTGTTAGAGTAAATTACTGCAGAACACACAGCTTGTGAGACTGCAACACAGCTAAGAACTAACAAACATCTGAGTCTGAACAGGTTCTTACACTTTCTTGGATGCAAACTTCCAGCTTTCCATCCTGCACCACGTAGATGCTGTCGTCCAGCTGCCCGGGACGGAAGATGTACTCGCCCTCGTGCAGCTGCACAAAGAACATGTGCTTGCACAGCTCCAGGAACAGGGGCTTCTCAAAGTGCCCAAGGACCCTGCAGCACAGAAAATGCAAAGGGAAAACCTGAAATCACCACAGCCTTTGGAAAATCCTTCCTAAATTAGCAAAGCTCCAGCCACGAGGAGCAGGAGAATCTCATGGGAGCAGCTGCAGGGAAGGAGCCCCAAAGAGCTGCCCAAAATAAGGTGGAGGAGCAGCAGGAAAGAGAGCTGGAAATGCTGGGGCTCCTTTGGAGGAGCCCTGCAAGGAATGCAGGCTCAGAAGGAAGGACAGCCAAACTTCCTCCAGCAAAAAACTGGTGGGTTTACTATTCAGTTCTGCAGCTGTTTCATTGTGGAGGAGGTGGATGCTCCCTGAATCTTGCATGGCAGGTCAGCATGGCTTGTAGAAAGGAATAAAAAATAAAAATAAAAATAAAAATAAAAATAAAAATAAAAATAAAAATAAAAATAAAAATAAAAATAAAAATAAAAATAAAAATAAAAATAAAAATAAAAATAAAAATAAAAATAAAAATAAAAATAAAAATAAAAATCTCCCTGATACACACACTCTGTGAGAAAAGTTACCCCAGGATCTTCCCCTTTTAGTGCAGCTGCTCTGCCCATGGAAGCAGGACACAGGAGAAATAAAGAAAAGAGGGAAAAGCTCCTGTCATCTGCATGGAATTGCAAGTTTGGAATATTCCATCTCCTGCTGGTAACATGCACCTGGACTCCAGTCAGTCACTGCCAGGCAGAGAGAAATATGGGTTTCACACCTGATCACTCTGTACAGAGCTCCAACAGCTCCCATTTATCAGGATCAATCCATCAAATCCTACTGGAACATCAATTAGTCATGGGAGACCATAATTTCACAGCAGCAAGTTCAGATGACTGAAATAGCATTTTTATTTGAGAATGACTGACCTTCAGGACTATATTCTATCACAACTGGGAGGAAAAATGAACATCCACAAGCAAAATCAAAATTACAGATTGGAAGATCTCCTCTTTGCTGTGTCAGCAATTTAACCCCTTGCTGAAGGGGCACAAAGACCATCCCTTCTTCTTAGTCTGCCAAAGAGCTGTGGGGATTAAGTTGACTTTGATTTATTTGCAACCTTTTCAGGCAGAGAGGTAAAAGATCCTGCAGCCCAGGGAGCTGTCAATATGGTATCCAATTAACATTTACCAATTATGATGCTTTTCTGTACAAAAAAAAAATGCCTGATACAGCCTAAACAGAAGTTTTAAGATGCACTAAATCTGTTCATGTTAGAACACATTCATTAGCACTATTCCCAAGCTGAGACAACTAAACTACTTCCTTTTTCTCCCCATCTTTTTTAATTTTTAAAACAAAATCAGCTATTTTCTTAATGTTTCTAGAAAAGTCATTCATTTTGTCCTTATGCCCAGATGAATTTCAGTCAACTCCCTCAAGACTCTGACCACGCAGTTGTAAAATCTGAGATTTGACACAAACTGTCAAATATTTACATCACTTGAACATCCATCAAAACCAAACTGTATATTTCTCTCTCCATTTAACATTACCTGACATTTTTAAGCATGTACAAGACTTCTGATGGCAAGTGGGAATTCTTGACATCAAATTCAGTCAGATCTGCCTCTAGCAAAGAAGGAGGAGGTTCTTTCCTCTGCAGAGTTGGACATTCCTTCTTAATACGCAGAATCCTACAAAGGAAAAAGGAAGTTCAGGATATTTCCTCTTTTGTACTAATAGGAAATGTTAAATTCTTACTAATAGAAAATGTTAAATAAGCATATAGTAAGTATTAAAATTCATCATCCCAAGTTACACAATATCAATTAGCTAAAATTGCTAATTTTGGTGCCTTTCCTCACCAAAACCATCCCAGTCCAGCAAATCTCCCAGCTGATCCACAGCTGACAGAACTGGGAAAAACCAACAGCTACAGAAAAGGGCTCTGCAAGGGGTGGGTTCCACATCACAAACAGAAACCCCAAACCAGCCCCCATGATGTGAATGCTCCCCTCCCCAAAGTCCCAGGTACCTTTTGGCCAGAGATAAAACCTTTGCCCGTTTCCGCATGCGTTGGCGAGGGACGGTGTTCCCAACCAGGGAGTTGGGAAGAGTTGTAACCTAGGGGGGAATAATGGACACAAAAGCAGTCACAAAACCCCAAAACCAAAAAATTCAACCTGCTAATTCCAACCCTGCTGAGGCACCAACACATTTACCAGCCATTAGAGTGTGAGCAGAGTGAAGAGCTTGGGTAAGACCTTGGAGGATTGGAATATCTACTACAGGATCACTTTCTTTCTATACAGCAAGTAGAGTATATTTTGATTTTACCAATCAACTGCTACAGTGCTAATGGATGGTAGAGGGGAAGAATTCCTAGCTGTGGTTCTCATTCAGGAACACTCTGCATCAGGAAGAGGAGTAAGGCACTGATCTCTGCTCTGGGGCAGGGACAGGAGCCAGGGAATGGCTGGAGCTGGGCCAGGGCAGGTCAGACTGGAGAATCAGAGGACACAGTCTCAAGCTGCAAGGGAAATTCAGGCTGGATATCAGGAAAATGTTTTTCATGGAAAGATTGATAAAGTTCTGGAGTGGCTGCCCAGGGAGGTGGTGGAGTCCCCATCCCTGGGTGTGTTTAACAAAGCCTGGATGTGGCACTGGGTGCCAGGGTTGAGTTGAGGGGTTGGGGCTGGCTTGGACTCGATGATCCTGAAGGTCTCTCCCAACCCTGTGATTCTGTGAATTCTGTGAGCTCAGGGCAAGGCTCTGCCCCCAGAGGGTGCTGGCACTGCCCAGGCTGCCCAGGGAATGGGCACGGCCCCGAGGCTGCCAGAGCTCCAGGAGCCTTTGGGCAGCGCTGCCAGGGGTGCCCAGGGTAGGGCTGGGCAGGGACAGGGGCTGGATTTGATGATCCTGATGGGTCCCTTCCCACTGAGGATATTCCAGGATTCTATGTGGCTGTGATGCTGACAAACCAAGGCTTTTCCTTGCATTTCCTAGTTCCCAGGTGCCACCCTCTGGAGAAACACCACAACTGCTACACCAAGCAAGCCCTCATCAAGTATTTTCAAAACGTTACCCAAAGAGTTCAATCTCCGTAAAAAGTTTCTCTCCCAAAAGGAATCTTTAATTAGTTTGGAGGGATTTTGTTTTTCTTTTAAATAAAATCTTGGTATGTTATAAAAAAACACAGGAAGTGCAACCCACAGCAGTTTGGGTGTAATGTTCTCTGCCTTACTCAGGAAAGGCAAAAAGTAAGGTCTAAAACTCAAATAAAAAACCACCTGAAATTATTTTCCCATATGGAATTCTAAGCATTCTTTACTTATGTGATTTACATATAAACAGCTTGGTTAAAAATTATTCAAATTATGAAGTTGCACATGAAAATCATCAAGGATATTAAAATTATGAAGTTGCACACACAAAATTTCCTCTCATTGAAGGCTTTTTTGGCCAAGTTCTACTTAAAGGCTGACCTGCCATGCAAGATTCAGGGAGCATCCACCTCCTCCACAATGAAACAGCTCCAGAACTGAACAGTAAACCCACCAGTGTCTAATTAAGTCAAAGTGTTTGAATTCACCTCAATGAAGTGTGGGAGGCAGAGGCTGGGGCAGCCCACAGGAGGAAGTGTTCCTCCACACAGGGTGACTAAGGATGGTTACTTCCCTGTACCTTATTTTTCTGCAGATGTTGGTTTGCAGGGAGTGCACACCTGGACTTGGCAGCACAGGGAACAGCCAGGACCCTGTAAGGGTGGGCAGGCCCTGGCACAGGGTGCCCAGAGCAGCTGGGGCTGCCCCTGGATCCCTGGCAGTGCCCAGGACAGGGCTGGGAGCAGCCTGGGACAGTGGGAGCTGTCCCTGCTATGGCAGGGGTGGAATTGGATGAGCTTTAAGGTTCTTTCCAACCCAAACCAGTCTGGGATTCTGGGATATTTAAATCATTAACTCCCTACAGGAGTTAGATACTCATTGATGCGTTGCTACCCTCATTGACTGCAAATATTTTTGAAAGAGGAAAATTCTGGCCAGAAAGAGAAGCTGCTGCTGCACCAGCAATGCAGTCAGTGCTGCAGGAGAGCTGGAACAGCCACAACATCCCAGAGACATTTATAGGCTGAGGCCCTGGGCCAGGCCCAGCCAGTGAAGTGCTGCAAACTTTGCACCTCTCAGCTTTACTCTGGATTTCAGCAGGTGCCCTCACCTTCCTCATGATCTTCCTCCCGTAGAACATCACTTTGTCCCTCTTGCGGAACCTGTACTGAGGCACGTGGGGCTGGAGTTGTTCTGCAACAGAAGCAGCACATCAGGAACCCCCTGCACAGCTGGGAGAACACCTGGGCACAGCCTGGGCACTTTGCTGCCTCCAGAACAGCTCCTGTGGGCAGGGTTTGGGATTGAACCACCCTGGGATCCCTCATTGCCCAGCCCTGGCCAAGCCAGGCCCAGGCAGGGCTGCCCTGAGGCGCCACCTCAGCCCCAGAGGGGATCAAGGGCTCCCTAAACACACTGAAGGCTTGGGCAGTTTGAATCTGCTCAAGGAAACCTCTGATTCAATCATTTCTCCATCTGTGACAGTGAAATCACAGCAGGGTTGAATTCCTCTGCAGAATTCACAACTGCTCACACCCCAAAGAAATAAAACCTGCAGGTGCTGCCTGTGACAGCTCTGGGCTCACACCTGGGGAAGGGAACCCACACAAGTTCTCCATCCTTTAAAGCTGCTGTCCTGCAAGAACCACACCTCTGCAGCAAGCAGCTACCACAGAAAATCACAAAAAGACTCAAGATTGATGGAAAAATTGAGTTTAAAACTTACATGGTTATCAAGTACTTACTGGACTGTCTCACTCTTCTGTACACCACAAACACAACAACTGCTATAAGCAACAGTGCAACTGCAGCTCCAATTGCAATTCCAGTCAGCTGGGAGGGAAATTTAAAGAGAAAGAAGTTAATGATTTTCAACTTCAGAAGTTACTACATACTTTTTGAAGGGCTGAAGAACACTCAGCTCAGTGAGATGTCTAAAAGCCAAGCACGTTCATAAATACTGAATTTTTAATTCAAACATCTCATATGCAAGAAGTTTAAACTGCACCCATGACAAGTCCTATGATCAGATGGAAAATATGCAGCTCCACTTTACCATGGTGGTCTGGATCCTGTCCTCCACAAACTGCAGGATGGGGGTCCCAGCTCCTGTCACCACAGCCTGGCAAGACAAAGGAAGGTGAAATTAGTTTCCCACAGCTGGAAAAAAGTCCCTATGAAACATCTCAACCAACTTGATTGTGTTTTGCTTTGACTTTTAATCCACTTTGCAAACAGAAACATTCAGTGGAAAGGGATCAGTAGGGGAGTTTTGTGTTGCTGTCAGTTCAGTGCATTCCTAAACAGCCCTAAACCAGGGTCAAACAGAGATGAACACTTTATTTAATCATTCTGTGTTATTCAGAACAACAAGGATGAGAATGGAATGCAAAGGACTTTATGAGACTGAAAAGAACAAGTCACAAACCAGCATATAAAAGTCACATAAAAAGCAGATGATGCACATGAGAGCTCAGCTGTGCTGTCCTGGGCCCTGTGCCCATCATTGTCACTCAGGATAAAACCTGGCACCTAAAACTGTCTCACTAATGCCAACCCAAAACTTAAGGTAAAGCAATTCTTAGGAACAAGTGAAAACAACCTGAGTACAAGGACAAATACACCCCCCTCTAAGTTTGGAACCTTAAAAGCACTTGAATGAAGCACCACCCACAGCTCAGGTCTCATTCCTGCCCCTGGTTCCAGACCTGGATCACAGCTGAACTCAGCTGTGCCACCAAGAGAAAAATGAAGAGCACACCAAGTCACCAAACTGGTCTCTGTAATGGAATTAATTCCAGTTTTACAGCACAAAGGAAACTCCTGCCAGACCAGTCATCCTCACACAGATCCCTGTGCTCACTTTGCCTTCTCAGGTCACTTCAGCACTTTAGTGTTTATCTTCCCAATATGAGTCAAACTAACTCTGTCACTATTGTTATCAGACCATTACTCATGGGATTGCAGTGAAAAGTCACAAGATTTTGAAAAAAAATAAAAGCTGAAGATGTGTCAGCAACAGGTAGAACACCTGGTGACACAGAGTTCCTGGTGAAGTCTGCTCTGGTCACTTAATGCATTTATTTCCCCTTGACAGTGTCAGGGACACTGGGACAGGGACAGTTCTGCTGCTCCCCAGGCCTGTATGATCTCAAATAACACCAAAAATAGTAATTGCCAACTGACACTCACATTGCTGCTGCAAGGGGAGAAACAAATCCACGGGGAAAAGAATAAAACACAAACATGCCCAGGCTGGGGCTTCAGTGCAGAAAAGAAGTAGGGAAAGATGAAATTCAGAGCTCCAAGAACCCCTGAGAGGTTCTTGCAAAGTTTTCACGAGTGGCAGTGTGATATTGCCCTGCTCAGACCAGGGGGATCTTTCCCAGCCTGGACAATCCTTGTGGACAAGCAGAGGAAGCAAAGCAGCCAGGCTGAGCTGAGCAGGCACCTGAGCTGTGTCACTGAGGGCAGTGACAGCTCCTGGGGCAGCAATGAGGTCACAGCCGAGTCACCAGGGCAGCTCCTCTCTGAGGAGGGCTGTGCCCAGCACCCCAAGCCAGGAAACCCTCAAAATTTCCTCTCATTGAAGGCAACACCTGTGGGACCACCCTGCAAGGCCTCCCTGCATGTGAACATGAGCCCAGAGCATGGACTGGCACAAAGAGCTTTGCTGGTTTGTACCTCAGATCTGACCCTTCCAAGGCTGGTTTGCATTTCACAACGGATCTGTCAGGCCCCTTCTCCTCCTCCCTCACAAACCAGACTTGCTTGTGCTGCTGTGCAGACCCCTGCAGTGATCAGCAGGGTTCCTGAATGGCTCAGAAAAGCCCCTGGGCAGAGGCTGGGCTGTGTGATGGAGGAGAGCTCAGGCAGGCCAGATGCAGGGCAGTGTGCTCACAGTGATGTTTAACAGAGACAAGCTGTGGTTCAGAAGGAAGTGCAGGCTGGCTGTGTGATGGGAGGTGCTGGGGGATCCTCCTTGGGAGGGTCCTGGTGCTTCATTTTCCATCACTCATCACCTGCCTGCAGATTCCTTCACCATTCCCAGCTGAGCACAGAAAGACAAGGGGGCCATTCCCCCTTGTCCTGTCCCTCTGCTCCCTGATGTCCAGGTTTCCTGAGGAACCCGAGGCTGAGCAGCAACCAGCACAAACATGCAGCAGCCCCACAAGTGCAGCTCACACCCATCCAGGGTCCAGCACCCAGCACTGCTGAGTCCAGCCACTCCTCACTGCAGTCCAAGGCAAACACTGACACATTCCCCAGGCAGACAGGGGTGGGAAAGGCTTATCAACCCTGAAAACAAGGACTGAAAATTGGGATTAGCCCAAACACAAGGCTTCCTCACAGCTCAGAGGCACCCGGGCCTTGTTTTGACTACAGAACCTGGATTTTCACAAAACATTGTTAGCTGTGTACAAGTACATTGTGTGTGTTTTCCAGTTTGAGAACTATTTCCTCTCATGGGGTTTGTTTTTCACAACTAGGGAAAGCATCATGTGCCTTTTTGGTGTGTGAGTTTCACATGTGTGATTAAAAACAAATGTAAGAAGTGCAGTCTGCCAGAATTCTGCAACTTCTCCTTCCTCGGGATAAAAATGTATTTAAATGAAGTATTGTATACTAATGTATACAATACTATATACAATACTTTATTGTATATAAATGAAGAAATATATATTAATGAAGTATTTAGATCATAGTATTATTAAAACAGTTTAGAATATGAAGCAGAGCATAAATGGTCTGCAAGAAATAAAACACACACACACAATAAAATGGGACCAATCCTCAAAGTTTGAAAGGATAAAACTCCCAGCAGGAAAGGCTCTTTCAAAGTAAAAGCATCTAAAGGCCTTGTCCCAATGCTATCAATTAGGTACAGCTGCTTTCAGCTTCTGGAAACACTCACAGGGAAATAAATAAGTCCAAAAATAAGAGCAAAGCATATTGTACCTGAAGGCTGGTGTTATTGTCCCCTTCATCCATGTCTGGAGGAGCGGCAGGAGCAAAGACAAAAGCAAAGACAAGACTGAGTTAAGAGATGATCACAGCTTCCGATGCAAACTCTCGAACAATACAAGGGGAACAATAACTTTTTAACTTTATCCTCCCTGTGTGCTGAGCAATAAAACCCAGCGGTGAAGCGCTGGGGGCCGGGACTCTCCCGAAGAACCTTCACAGCCCGGGAATCCCGGCAGGAGCGCCCCGGGAGCCGCTCCACACCGAGAGAGCTGCGGGAGAGCCCCGCGCCCGGCGGCACAGCCGGAGCCAGCGCCGGTCCCTACGGAGAGCGAACACCGGAGCGGCCCCGCGGGACGGGACAGACCGGGACAGCTCGGGGACAGCTCAGGGGACAGCTCGGGGACAGCACCGACCCTGCCCGGGCAGGGACCGGCACCGACCGCGGGTCACCCTCCGGCCGGACCAGGGTCACTCTCCCACCTGGACCCAGCTCGCTCCCCCGACCAGCCCCGGGTCACTCTCCCGGCCAGCCCCGGGTGCTGTCCCGTCCCGGTTCCGCCAGGCCGGAGTTCGGGACACGGGCTCCGAACAAGACAACAACAACAGCAACTCCTCCCGCCGGGCCTGGGGCACCGGCACCGCCGGGGGCACCGCGCGGCTGCACCAGCCCGCCAGGCCCGCGTCCCGCCGCCGCGTTCCGGCGATCCCCGGCACCCTCTCACCTGCTCCTTCCCCCGCCATCACCCCGGTGCCGGTCGCAGTGCCGGTGCCAACCCCGGTCTCTGTCGCCGCCGTTCCCGGTCCCCGGGCCGGGGGCGAAGGGCGCCGAGCGCAGACCCCGCCCGCTGCCACCAGGGGGGGCGGCCGCGCCAGGCCCCGCCCACCCTCGGGCCGCTGGCTGCTGATTGGCGAGAAAAACCCCCCTGGAGCCGTTCGGCGCGCGGGCAGCACCGGCGCTGCTCATTGGCTGGCGCGGCCCGGCCAATGGGAGCGGGCGGTGTTGCGGTGTGCGGAGGCGGGAGCGCCGCGGGGCCGCTCTGGGCCGTGAGGGGAACTCGGCCCCGGCACCGTTCGGGGAGCTCCCGGTGCTCGCAGGGACCGGCTCCGCCTCCGCTGGGCTGCCCGGGTGCTCTCCGGGACTCGCTAATTCCGCAGGGACCGCTCCGGTCTCTCTGAGCTGCCGGCTGCCCTCAGGGACCGGCCCGGCTCGCTGAGCCCCCGGTGCCCTCAGTGCCCGGTTCCAGCCCCGCTGAGCCCCCGGTGCCCTCAGGGCCCGGTTCCAGCCCCGCTGAGCCCTCGGTACCCGGCATGGGGCTGCTGACCCAGCTGGTCCGCGGGCTGGTGCGCGGCGCCGACCGCCTGTCGCCGTTCACCAGCAAGCGCGGCCCGCGGAGCCACAACAAGGGCCGCGGTGCCAAGAAGCTGGGCGTGCTCACCCGCAACAAGAAGTTCCTCCTCGTCAAGGAGATGGTGCCCGAGTTCGTCGTGCCCGACCTGACGGGCTTCAAGCTGCGGCCCTACGTGTCGTACCGCGCCCCCGAGGGCTCCGAGCCGCCCATGACGGCCAAGCAGCTCTTCGACCAGCTGGTGGCTCCGCGCATCGAGAAGGACGTGAAGGACGGCACGTTCGACCCCAACAACCTGCAGAAGTACGGCTTCGAGCCCACGCAGGAGGGCAAGCTCTTCCAGCTCTTCCCCAAGAACTACGTGCGGTAGGGAGCGGGCGGTGAGACCGCTGGGCAACGCGGGACAGGCTCCGTCACTGGACAGCAAAGCAAATCCTTCTGCCTTGGAAATCTGCGGTGTGACTGAGACAGCTGTGCCTGGTGAGCAGAGCCCTCTCTGCGGTTCTGAGGATGAGGAGTCCATCATGTTTCTAAATAAAAAGTACTGCAAAGTTTAAGAATTAAACTTTAAAAATTAAATTAAGACTGAAACGTTCACTCTGGGAGAAAGGAAGGAAGATCAGTGGATGGTCTGTGAGGGCTGTAATATGGGCTGACAGATGAGTCCTTACAGTGGTGTGGGGGGTTCAAACCCCCACATTTTGGGGCTGGGCAGGGCTGTGATGGAGTGGGGGTGCTGCAGCCCCAGTGACACAAGGATGAGCCACAGTGGGCTGGCTGGGGATGAAGAAGGCTTTCTAACAGCTTTTCTAACTGAGCTCTGCCTTTTTCCCCTCCTGTGGAGCTGATCAGAACCAGTCACACACAAGTGGCTGTTACTGCCTCGCTGCTGTTGGCAGCCGTGGCCCCTCAGCTTTGGGAGCCTTGCTGCCCATCCAGGGCACTTGGCAGGGGGATGCAGGGCTGGAGAGCAGGAAATCCTCTGCCCTTTGCTGCCATTTCCAGCGTGCTCTTCACCCCATCATTCCCCTCACACCCCATGGAAGGAGATCACAGCTGGCTCCTCATTGCTCTGAGCAAAGCCAGGCCTGGCCCAAAGCCCAAACCGGGCTGGCCCAGTGGGTGTCACCCTCCAGCCTCGCTGCCCTGGGGCTGTTCCCTGCTCTGACAGGGCAATAAAAGCCATTACAACCTTTCAAACAGACACAGGGACACACCCTCGGCTTTCCCAGGAAACTGGCTCATCCACTCTGCCTCCCATAGAATATTCACCCCTTGGAGCCCCAGGTGTCCCAGGCCAGGGCAGGAGGTCCTCACAAGGACTGTCAAGTAACTTGATTTTTAAAACTCAACCAAAAAAAATAAATTGCTTATATCGGCTTTATTTTAGAAACATCCAAAAATAGCATGTTTGTTTTTTCTTTAGCAAAAGCTCTTGTTTTCATTACTAATATGAATCTTCATGTAACAGTGCTCCAGAATGTTTGCTAAAATACACATTCACCCTTGAGAAGGGGGTTACAAAGCAGCAAAGTTCTCATCTGCTGCACCTCATTTAGCTGCAGCACTGTTACACAGAGACCTGTTGCTGGTGTTTCTTTCCCTCCACACAATTCATTCTTTAGGACCCTCAAAGACAAACCGTGCATGCTAAAGGTTACTGATCTAGTTTAAGCTGGTTTTTTGTTTCTAGGAGTAGAGAAATGTTCCAGAAAGGGTTTTGCTGATGTTTCACAGTGAAAAAAAGAGAGCTGATGGAGCAACCATGAGAAATCCTGCAGCCATTCCTGGAGGTAGTTAGGGCAATGCTGTTAAGATTTTGGTTTCTGTACTTACTTTAAATTTAAAAAGATATCAAGAAACACTACTTATACTTTTTGGAGGTTTTGATCTTAAAGCTGTTCACCTTTTATAAACTGAGCTTGACTTTGGACCTAAAGGTGGCTCTGTGGAGAGCAGAAAGAATGAGCTGAATATGGAGAGGCCATGGGGTGGGTGAGTGGCACTAAAACATGGTGGGGTCACTACAGGATTTACCTGAGCCAGGGTGTGCTCAGGGAATGATGAAGGAATCTGCAGGCAGGTGATGAGTGATGGAAAATGATGGAGAAGCACCAGGACCCTCCCAAGGAGGATCCCCCAGCACCTCCCATCACACAGCCAGCCTGCACTTCCTTCTGAACCACAGCTTGTCTCTGTTAAACATCACTGTGAGCACACTGCCCTGCATCTGGCCTGCCTGAGCTCTCCTCCATCACACAGCCCAGCCTCTGCCCAGGGGCTTTTCTGAGCCATTCAGGAACCCTGCTGATCACTGCAGGGGTCTGCACAGCAGCACAAACAAGTCTGGTTTGTGAGGGAGGAGGAGAAGGGGCCTGACAGATCCATTGTGAAATGCAAACCAGCCCTGGAAGGGTCAGATCTGAGGTACAAAGCAGCAGCCTGTGAGAGGAACTGGGACATGAAAGGAAAAACTAAATAAACCTGTCTGGCCATGACCACAGGCCTGTGAGCAAGGGCTTTCCTCTGTGCTGAAAATAAAACATCAGGAATCCCAGCAGTGATGGCCCTGAAGGACTCCCAGGCTCAGCAGTGAGATGGGAAAGCCCAGCAGAAGTTCAGCTCTCACTCTCAGTTCAGTTTTCCCCCTCTTCCATTGGGACTGGTCAATGGACACTTCCAGCTGTTCCTTTGGATGGAGATCTGGGACTTGGCACATCTGGAGGGGTCACCAGGCTCATCTCCCACTTCCAGACATGGAGGATGTTGTCATAGAAGGAACAAGTGGCCACAATGCTCATTTCTTTGGGGCTGTCTGGGGACCTGGCTGGGTCACAGCCTCTGTCCAGGCCCATTCCATTGGCTCTCTTGGCTCCTGAGTCAGAGCCACTGGCTGACCCAGGATCTGCCCCTTGGGCAGCCAAATCTAAACCTCCCTTTAAACCAGAGCCCCTGAGCAGTCCAGCATCCCCAGCCAGCTTTGGCCCTGCCCCTGTGGGTGCCACAGCAGGGCTTTCACTCTCCTCATCCAGGATTACATCAAAAGTAGCTGTAGGAGACTCATAAATTATCTTCAGGTTCTGCACCTGCAAATTGAGCCTCTCATCTCCTTGCCCTGCTGCTGCCACGAGCTCCTCCTGAGGCTGGCACGCAGCAAGGTCCTGGCTGGCAGGCAGGGCATCCCTTGGACACAGCCTTGACCAGTCAGCCCCATAGGCCAAGGAATTGTGCAGGACATAGGATGACAGGATGATACACTCCTCTGTGTTTTCAGCTTGAAGAAAAAAAGATAAATGAAATTACTTAGAAATCAAGTTGTGGCACAGTGCTCAGCAGCCATTCCAGCACTGGTTGTGTCTCATGGGAAGAGTTCTCTGGTTATTCCCTTCTTCACCACTGAGTGAAGCAGGAGGAATGAGGTTCTGAACATTTTTCAGCCATCTCTTAATGATTCCTCCTGGGTCAGTAGCAGAGGAGAAGAGGGTTTAACATGCATGAGATAAAAGAGCATCACTATTCAAAGTGCCTACAACGGCTCAAGACAGACCAGACTGGTCACACCACAGCCTCCACTGAGCCATGAACACACCTGGGGGACTGCCAGCTGCTGGTTATTAACACACTGCAGATGTTCTTCCTGTCAGCTTTCAACACCTGACCCTCACAGTGAGTTCCTTCCTTCCCCACACAGGAGAAATGCCATCCTCTTTTCCTAAGCTGTTCATCTGCCCAAGGTCTGGAGATCCCAGGAACCCAACCATCCTCTGTCAGACTGCATTTGTGATGTGAATGCAAACAGCTTTTCCACCATGGAAGTACCTTGTGATTACATTGAGTTTATTCATGTTATTCTGGATTTACCAGGCTGCAGAGCACTTCCTTCCTGAGGCAATAACTGACTCCCCAGCGGGTCAGTGACTCCTGCTAACAGGAAAGCACCACCTGACATTCAGATGCACCTCTCTGAACCAGCACAATGCACACAAACCAGAGTGGTTGTGCCCTCACACCAAACACAAAGGCTTTCCTCCATGATAAAACGCTTTGAGAGATTTACACACAGACAGTGACAGGGCCTTGGCACAACCAAGCAGGCCAAGAGAGTGCCCAGATGTGGAAAAGCTGGAAGTTCCCTCAAAGTGGAACAGAACCTATGGCTGTTAACACCATCTCAGACATTCCAGCAGGAGCTGGAGCTCCCCATGACCCTGGGGGCAGCAGAGGGGCACAGCAGCACCTCTGCTCCCCAGAGCAGCCCTGGGGCACCTCTGTCCCCAGACACTCACCCAGGCTCCCACGGCAGTCCAGGATCTTGAAGCCGCTCTGCATGCAGGCTGCCAGGAGCACGAAGTCACGCGTGGGGTGCCACTTCAGCCTCCACACCCCCCCTTCCACGTGGGTGTCAGCCAGAGGCTGCCTCATGTTCCTGGTGTCCCACAGCAGCACGTGCTCGTCGTAGCTGGGGACACAACACCAACAGGCACAAAAGCACAGCCAGGTCAGGGCACAGAACAAAGGGAGGAAAGGCCACATGCTCTGCACCACATGGAGCTTCTGCAGAGGCAGCAGCACAACCAGGGCTGGCACACCAGGGGAGAGCTGGAAGGGACTCACCTGCCTGTGGCCAGGAGATTCTCCCGGTGGGGACTGCACTGAATGCTGCACACACCCATGGAATGTCTGCAGGGGGAAGAGACAGCAATTTGAGAAGGGCTTCTTCCTTGAATTTAAAGGATTTTTCAGTCCACATTATTTCATCAAGGTGTCTCAGGAGAAGTCAGCTCTAAATTTCAGTCCAGTGACACACCCAAGCAGAGTTTCATCTACAGAGTCCATCAGCCCTCCCAGGGACAAAACTCCTATTCACACCATCTCTCAGCACAAAAATTTTCTAGTAATATTTACCCCATAAACTGCTGCTCAAAGGCCCTAAGAATTCCAGCAGAACAACTCCATTCCCAGGAAACTTTACTCCCAAAATTAGTATTTCCATAGCCATAATCCCCAGTGTAATTTAAGTTTACATACAGAATTCCACTGGAGAGCTGTGTATATTGTTTTAACCATTTTTTTAAATAAGATAGAAAAGAGATCACTTCAAACAACTAAACAGTAGAGAAAAAAATATTTTCTACAAACCATTCCATAATAATATATCCAAATTTAACACACACAGAAATTGCCAAAATAAAAGCGTAAATCAGGATCATCCTTTTTTAGAAAGAAACTACCACCTTCTTCACATGTGGAAGTCAGCACTTGGTTTATTGTGTTAAAGGAAACAGAGAAGAAAGTTTCAACCTGAAGTTGTTCTGATGAAAAAAAACCTAATAGGCTTCCCAAGGGAGGCAGAACACGGACCCACTATCACTGCACGTGTCCGAATTCAGTGGCTTGGCCGGGGGCAGGGCAGCAGGGAGGGTTCCCACCCCACTGCTGGAGGGCTGGGCATGGACAGGTCTCACTCACCTCCTGCTGGTGAAGACTGGAGCCTCTGGACTGCACCTGGTGTCCCAGCCCTTGAGCAGGCTGTCATCCCCTCCTGCCCAGGGACAAAACACTGTCACCCTCAGCACCAGCCCTGAGCACGGGGCAAAGCAGTGCCAGGGGTCTGCAGCTCCCACCTCTGCTCTGGGACAGGGACAGGAGCCAGGGCACGGCTGGGGCTGGGCCAGGGCAGCTCAGGCTGGAGCTCAGGGCAAGGCTCTGCCCCCAGAGGGTGCTGGCACTGCCCAGGCTGCCCAGGGAATGGGCACGGCCCCGAGGCTGCCAGAGCTCCAGGAGCCTTTGGGCAGCGCTGCCAGGGGTGCCCAGGCTGGGGCTGCTGGGGGGGCTGGGTTGGATTGATGATCCCGGTGTCCCTTCCTGCTCAGGGCAGTCTGTGACACAGAGCTGATGCTTCCCAGCCCTGGGATCTCACAGAATTTAACAGACACACCAAAAATCACATTAGGCTCCCAATACTCATCACCACAGAAAACACAAGTGGTGGCAATATGGTGCTACCCTCTTCTTTGGTAAGAAAAATAATAGAAGTCATAAAGGCTGGACTCAAAGAGCTCTCTGGCTCTTGAGAGACTGCAGGAGGATATAATCTTTTTTGCCAATAGTCACTCAAAATACAGTTTTCAGGGTACAGCTTCCAACCCCTTTCCACCATGAAGGAATGAAGCCTTTCACCCCTCATCAGAGGACCCAGCTCTGCCAAGAGGTGATGCAAGCAGCTCACCCAACCCTGGCAAGTAAAACCCCAAGGAACACATCCCCAAACAAGGGGCCCCTCCCCAACAGCCCCCAAGGGGATCCCCAGCCCATACAGACCTGAATACACAATATCAATGTCCCAGTAATTAAAAGCAGCAATCCAGGCCTCAAATTTGTGAGCTTCCCACTGGTTCAGGACATGCACAGAAGGAGCAGATTCATCTATGGAGAAAAGATTCAGCTTCCCCTCTGAATCACTGCTGATCACTCTTAAAGGACATCCACTACAGCAGGGTACACAAAAACATTGGGAATTACTGTGACAATCAAATATTTCAATTCAAATAAACACTGGCAGAGACTGGCAGCATGGTGCCAGCAATGACACATTCATACAATTCTTTTCAGCTTCATCTTAAAATCACCTGCCCCAGTAACTGCCACTCCCTGCTCTCAGAGGGAGCAACCACTCACACCCAGGTCAGGGAAAGAACCACTACTGGCTCTCCTCTTTCTCAGAGATGCAGAACTTGACTTCTTACATGGTTCACAGTACATCAATAAACAAATTCCATGTGAAGAGGGTTCTTTTTTTTTTTTTTTCTCCAAGTCAGACTGACAATGCCCTTTCAGAGCCTCTTCCCTCTTCTGGAGTACAAAGAGATGTTTTATTTCCTCGCTATCACTGAAACCCAAAGCACTGGCTGATCCTGACCTTTCCTGCTCTCTTCCTGTGCCACAGTACAGTTACAGTTTCTAGACACAATGACCTTGGAGCACTGGCAAATGTTTTGCAATTCCCAGAGCACAGATTTTTCTGGCCTTCCCTGACATGAGCTAGGTCCCTTCTGTTTGGTTACCTGCAACTGCAGGCGCTGCTTTGGTGGCCTGGGGCGTCTTTCCAGTTCTGTATCAAATTATGCAATCACACTCCCAAAATTTGAATCTCCCAAATAAGAGATACAGGGCCACCCCCTTCCTGCAGAGATATGAACAATGTACATTTGGCTTCTAGGAGAAGTTACTGGTCTCTCAAGTGACAACAATGACAGGTTTAAAGGGGCATTTCATCATGGCAACAATCATTTATCATGAAGGACAGAAACAAAAAATAAGGAGGAATGTAAGAAGCAAGTCTAACTGGCAATTCTACTTACTCATTAACACATTAGCACACACAGAAATGGCTTTAATTAGCAAATGTGCCCTACAGCATTAAGCAATGACTGCCTGATCCCCCGGGTTTCCAGCCTCACACCAAAGGCACCACTCTTCATCTGCACCTACAGAACACATTAACCTCCCTCCCCTTCAAGGTACAGTTAATTCAGTTTATTTCACACAGCAATGCCATTTCTGAAATCTCATGTATGAGCAGTTGAGAGAAGAAGGAGCCACTTCCACACCAATTCTCTCCTGTTTCTCACTAACCCATGATTAAACTTCCTACATGTGCTATTATTAGCAGTTCTTAAGGAGAACTCCACACTAAAATTTCAGCTGTTCTTACAGCAGAGTTGGTAGCAGCAGCTCCATTTGCATCCCATTCTGGTCCTTCCTTTTAACAAAGGCAGCAGAGGACACATCCCTGGCTCACCTGCTGCCATTCCCCAAAGCACAACCTCCCATTTGTTGTTGGATTAGTCTCTGCTCCTGTTCCAGTGGCCACACTGTTTGTGTTCCTGTTACCCTTACTCTGGAAAGAGCTACTTCTAGAGCAGGGCCAGGGAGCCAGCTGGATCAAGAAAGTCAAAACCACTAAAGACTGCTTCATCCAAGCCCTCAACTTCTCCTGAAGTTGTCCCCCACACCCTGGCTCCAGCTCCAGCCTCCCTCTGCCATCCTCACCACTGCTCTCGTCCAGTGGACCAGTCCAGGGACAGGGCCAGGCGCTGTGCCCCGAGATCCACCCTGAAGCGTGGCTCCAACATGCAGCTGTTCTTCTACTGGAAACAAAAGAACTCCATTAAGACAGCAGGCACATAATGACAAGTGCACTGCTTCCCAGAGAAGGTTTTCCACAGACTGATGAGCAAATGAGGGTCCCACAGTAAAGAAGCAATGAAATGTGCCACAGCACTGTACAATCATCCAGTGCTGGCTGAGGGGCAAACGTGCACACACAGGATCCCACCCTTCTGCTGCTCATCTCCCATCAAACCTCCCTTAAACTCTGCTGCTTCTCAGGGAGCAATGAAGTGCAGCAGCAGTAATGACCTGACTGCTGAATTCCCTTACACTCTGTGAGAGTGGCTCTGATCACCCTCTTCTCTCACCCCACTCCAAAACTCCTCCCTGCTTTTACCAGCTTTGCACTTTCTGATGTTTCCCAGTCAGGCCATACTTGTATCCAGGGTCTGCTCCTTCCCTCCTCCTCCCTCCCCTCCCTGACTCTGCAGATGGGTAGAGCCCAGCCCAACTCTCTGGCACCATGAAGAAACTCATAGAATTTATAACAAACCTTATCAGAGGACAAAAGAAGTATTTAAAAAGCTAAGCATGCTGAGGAAGCCATGGAAACCAGCTTTCCTGCAAGCCTATACACACCACCAGTAAATGCAGAGAGGTAGCAAACATGGCTTAAAACAGCTTCAGCAGCAGGCACTGCATCCACCCACCTCACTTCCAGTCAGGTGGAAAAATTCCACAGCACCTGTGGAGTTTGCAATGCCAACCATGGGATGTTCTGCAACAGGAATGTGGCACCTAAAAGATCAAGTTAAACAAGTCTCCAATGTCCATCTTTCTTGTATTTAGGAATAGAGCAAAGCCATAACTTTCATTCCAACATGCACAAGAAGAAGGTACGTAACTAAAAAAATCTTACATTAAGAAAATCTAAGGCTCCTCAAGCTCCCACACACCTGCAAGGAGGGGATTCTGTACAAGGGAGATCTACTATATGTTATTATATAAATAAATGAGGTACAAAGTCATGACCAGCCCAGAGAGCAGAAAGTATGAAACAGAAACAAGGCAGTCCTTGCTCATTGGAACAAACTGGAAAGTATTTCCCTTCAAGAAGTCAGGAACTGTTCCATTAGTAACTATTGCTGTTGCTGCCATGCCAAAAAAGGATCCCGGGAGGAGCAGAGCGTGCTGCTGTGGCACCGAGCCTGGAGGGCCGGAGTTACCATTTGATGTCCAGGATGGCGGCCGTGTCGATGCGCTGGATCTCGGTCAGAGGGATGTAGGGCTGCTCCTCGTTGTAGTGGTACAGGTAGAGCCGCCCCGTCCGGTCACAGGCCCCGCTGCTCCCCCGGGAATCGCTCTGTGGCAAAAACACGGGAAAGAACGGGGCAAGCTCAGCCGCGCTTCTGCTTCCTTCCTGGAGATCCTGCTCGGAGGGCAGGGCTGAGGCTGCCACTTGTGCAGCCCCAGCCTTGAGGCATGAAAGGAGAGAAGGGATGAAGGGAGCCAGCCACGCTCACCGGAGGGGCCTCTCTGCCCTCCTCGAACCGTCCCAGCCGGGACAAGGCACGGCCCCGCGGCGGGAAGGGCAGAACCGGGGACGGGGATGCGGCTCGCCCGGAGCGGGGCCAGGCGGGGACCTGGGTTCGCCCTGCTGCGGTGTCGGCCAGTGATGGAACCGGGGCTCGCCCCAGAGCGGTACCGGGCAGAGACGGGGATGGGAGTTCGCCCTGGAACGGTACCGGGCGGGGATGGGGACGCGGGCTCGCCCCGGAGCGGGGCCGGGGCCGGGCTCACCTGCTCGGGCGGGCGCAGGTGGTAGGTGCCGCAGGCCAGGATGCTGTGCCAGCCCTCCACCGGGCACCACTCCACGGCGTCCGCGCTGAACTCCGTGTCCACCACCTGCAGCGTGCGCGTCCTGCACGGCGCGGCCATCGCGGCCGGGCCCTGCTGCGCCGCCGGGGCGGCTCCCGGGAGGCTCCGGGAGGCGGGGCCGGCCCCGTCTGCTTCCCGGTCAGGGCGGGCCCGGGGCGGAGCTGCCCCCTGGAGCCGCCTCTTCCGCCGGCCGGGCTGTTCGCGCACGGGGGGTTCTTCTTGCCTGCCCGAGCTCCCGCCCGATGCGTCCTTGCCGAGGGAAGGGGCTGCGGCTCCAGAGCTCCCCCGGGAGGGATCCCTGCCCTGAGCCGGCAGCCGCTCACGAGGGAAAGCCGCTATCAGCCTTTCCTCGCCATGCCCCCAGCCCGGCCCTTCCCGAGCACACCCGGGCTGGTGCCGCTGTTCCGGGGCTCGGAGCGCTCCTGGGCGCTGCCCTGAGCCTTTCCCTGTCCCCTCGGTCCTTTCCCCGTCCCGCACCTCGGGATGCGCCCGCAGCCGTTCCCACCGCGGTGCCGCTCCCTGCACTGCCGCTGCTCCCTGGCGGAAGCCCTGCAGACCCAAAGGTCTCGTTCCTGAGTGAAATCAGCCAAGGCCGGGCCCTTTGGTTTTCCCATAACCAACCCTACATTTATTGACACTGAATTTCATCTCCCACTGTCTCCACATCCTTCTGCAGTTCACTCAGCCTTTATTATCATTACACTGAATAATACTATCAGTGGATTTGTCAGTTTCATTATACGTTACTTTTTTTCTATTTTTTTATATACTGGACATCCAGCTGTTTACTTCCCACCACCATAAAAACCCTCCCTTCTACTCCTCCTTTCCTGTCTTTTAAACAGTTGTCTATGTGACATTTCCCTTTTTGACCAGCAGCTTCTCTTCCTTAAGTGCCTTGAGCAAAGTCATCATTAAGTGCAGTTCAAACTGTCCCAACCAAATCCCCTTTTCCCTGCTTGTTGATGCCTGGAATTGAAGCAATTCCAGTAAAGTTTTGGAGCTGATTTCCCTGTACAGAACCCACAGTGACTCCTCCTCAGTATTCAGCCACTGGTGCTGCATCACAGCATCCATGAATTCACCAAGTGCAGGTGGCTGTAGTTTGAAATTCCTTCTAGAAGCTGCTGTGCCATTGTACCGAGGGAGAGGTCGCCATCCCAGCTGGGAGCTCGGCTTGTTCGTCCCTGAGCTCCCTCGGAGCCGTAGGTGGCACCGTCTGCTCCTGGCAACTTGTTGTTGCTCATTTCAGCTGAACTTTCATCTCTCCTGAAAGCACTTCTGCTCTGAGCAGATTCCCCGTGGAGCTCTCCATATGGAGTGTTCCTGTGTGAACCCCACCAGCTCTTTCACAGGGAACACATATGCAAACAAGTCACTGGATTTTCTTCTGCTGAGGCTTTCATCTTCAGGTCAGCCCTTCCCTTTGCTGTGCATCCCTCTCTGCTGAATCCCCCTGCTTCTGATTTTTTCAAAACTACTCATGTAAGTTTTATTCCTCATATTTTGTTTTTCTTTGCATTACTTTGCTGGGTTGGTTTGTTTCTTTGCTTGTTCTACGTTTCACCTGCCAAATGTTATTCTTTCCATCTCTTACATTTGGATACATGTTCAATTTACCAAGGATTTCTTCTTACTCTGAGTATCCCACATGCTCCTGTTTAATCACACCAGCCTCCTTTTGCCCTTGGTGTTATTTTGCTGGGTGGTGAAGCTTTGCTCCTGGCCCATGTGGTCTCTTACACCATCTCCATGCCTCCCATAAACATTTTCAGTCTTTCAGCTGCTCCTTTTACCAGGAGTTTCATTTAAAATTAAGTCACAAAGGAAAACTAAGACTATAATCTGATGGTGTTTAAAAGGTGCAAGAATCAGAACACCAAGCCCTGCAATCCACTGTATTTCAGATTTGGTGTTCCTTAAGCCAGCCAGGATTTCCAGTTGTGTTTTCTGCGTGTAGGGATTGGTGACACCGTCCTGCTTGGATAGGGAGGAGCACTGGAAGGTGCTGTACCAACATTTCAGTGTTTACAGGGGGTGTGCAGCCCTCTGTTATTACAGCCAGCACCAGGAGCACTGCAGCCTCCTGCCCTGAGCTGGATTTACCACATTTCCCTGCAGGAAACAACCTGGATGAAGAACATCTCCATCAGGGGGAAGCCCTTGGAAAATCAGTTCTTGATCAGAACTGTCCAGGTGTGCTCCCAGATAAATGACTCCAATCCTGGGGTTTTAAATATAGAGCTATCCCTGCCAGCAGGGTTCTCTGTGGGTAAGGAAGGTCTTTACAAGAGCTCCATGCTCTGGGCTGCCTTGGGGAGCTGCCACCTTCAAGCCCCTTTCTGACCCTCCTCATGAGGGAGAGGGAAGATGTTTGTGCATGCCAAGAGCTGCCAGAATCACTGATCACTGATCCAGCAGGCAGGGATGTGCTCACTGCTGTCCCCAAGACCTTCCAAGAGTCAAAACCCCCACAGCCACTTCTCTGCTGTGGCACAGGGACAGTCTGGGGGCACAGATCGCACACCCAGGTGTTGTTATCTCCCTCTTATCTCCCTGAGCCTCTGCAGGATGTCTGGGCAGTTTCTTTCCACTTGGGTTTCCCTTTAACCCTGTGGGCATCTCCCCTCCTGCTGTACCCCACCCTCCCACATTCCCTGGGATCAGAAATCCCCCAAGCACCTCCATCCTGGCTTTATCCCACCCATCCCTGATTCCCTCAGAGGAATTTCCCCATTGCCCCACCAGCCCTGGGCGCAGCCTGTCCTTGTGCTCACAGCAGCAGCATTGAAACACCTGCACCAAATTCTCCCTGCTTGGTGCTGCTCAAGTGTTTAAGGGCTCTAAGACTGAGCTTTGCTTTGATAAACATGATTGCTGGTAATAAAATGGAAAACTGGCAGGACAAATAGCAGCCATTTAAACAGGCAAGGGAAAAAAACCCCAATACTTCTGCCTTATTCAGTGGATTACCTCAATAAACAAAATATCCCTTATGTTCCATTTTATATTAATCAAAAACTGCATTTCACTTCAAGGAAAGAATTAATGTTTCCTTTAAAAAAAAGATTACTCATTGCAGGAAAATTTGACTGGGTCCTGCTTGGTTTTGTCATCCTAAAGGGCATTTTGGGCTGCCTGAACAGAAAAGTTACAGTACAAATGTGGTTTCAGAGTGGCAACTCGACCAAGTGCCTTCAAGTGAACTTCCAGCAGGAAGTTTCAGAAGTTTTTTACTATTTCCCACAATGCTTAAAGCCAAAGGATGAAAACCCACCCAAGTGTTAATAATTCAGAACTTCCTGTGCAGATATTAGAAACAGAATATAATATTGGAAGTCCACAGCAGATCAATTTTCTAACAAATTGAATACAAGCAAGACCAACATTGCAACATGAAGTGGCAAAGTGAATCCTGATTGAAAAAAATCAAAATTCTAAACGGCTTTTACAAAAAAATTTTCACTAAGCACTCCAAGAAAGGCTCTGCATTAAGCACTCAGCAGCTCACATTCTTCTACTGTGAAGCAAGACTAACACCTGGCACTAAATTATCCATTTAGCTCTTCAGGAAACTCAGCTGATGTTCCTTTCACTTCTAAGGCAAAAATGGAATAGAAAATGGTTATTCATGAAAAGAAAAATAGGCATGTGCTCTGCAAGGGAAATCCTCCTCCCATACTACTGTTACTCATTACTACATTAAAAAAAATCAAAAAGTGATTCTTGGATTGATGACAACTCTTAAAAAAGTGAATAAATAATTCAAATCACCCAATATTAAATATTTAAACATCTCTGCACACGACTGGAGTGTTTCCTATGCTACGGGGAAGCCACGAGGGCGACCACATCCCCACACAGCTGCTCCCTGAGCTCCCCTGGCACTGCCCTCTGTGCCAGGCTGTGAGCAGAGAGCTGACCCAGCTCCCTGGGAATCCTGGCTGCTCCAAGGCCCATCTCCAGCAGCCCCAGCTGCAGTCCTGGACCAGATCCCAGAGGGTCCCTCTGCCCCACGCAGCTCCTGGGCCCTGCTCCTGCCTGCAGGGACTGCCAGCAGCCAGGGTGGCTGAGCCCTGAAGGCAGCTGGAAGGGAAGGGGAAAAAGCCAGAGAGCAGACATGGATTCATTCCAACCTTTACTTGGTTTGCTCTTTTTTTGTTTGTATTTTTTTTGAAATAGAGCTTCCATGCAGAGTTCTCCAGAGTAAGTGCTGATGCCAGAGCCTGCCCCGCCGGCCTTGGCACTGCCACAGACACTTCTGCCACATGGGAGGAAAAGCTTTTGCTACATGACTTTTTTTCTTTTTTTTTTTTCTTTTCTTTCTTTTTTTAACTTTTAGGCCAACAACATGTTCTCATCTGAACATTACAGTTAATGAGTGCTATCAAGAATTCCTAACAAAAACTGTACATGAGTTTACAAACGTATTAACATATAAATAATGAGAAGCTTCCTGCCTGGAGCTCCACAGTAGTCTTTTTGCTTGAGAATATAATACTGGAAGGGCAGACCCGATCCCTTTCCACAGCACCAGTCAGAGCTGGCTTAGTCCAGTCAGCCATTCTGCTCAAGCATCACAGGGTTTTTCTTCAGTGCCTCTGGCTTTGATAAGCAGTCTGTCATACTGTGCAAAAGCAAGAGTCCAATGCCTTTGGGAAGGAATCCTGCTGCTGAGAGGCCTCTGCTGCCCGGTCACCGCTCGGGGCCGAGCTCCTGCTGGAAGGTTCTCTTCTTCTCCCGACAGTGCTTCTTGTGGGCAGGCCAGTCCTTCTGCTGGCACTGCGAGCCGCAGTACCGCGCCACCTGGCAGCGCCCACAGATGTTGAACTCGCGCAGCTGCGAACAAAAGGTGGGGTTAGAGGGGCTGCCCAGTGCCAGGGGAGCCTCAGCACCCCCAGGGACACCCCTGTGACAGACATCTTCTATGGAAAATCCTTCCTGCTCAGTGCCAGGAGAGCCTCAGCATCCCCCCATGTCACAGACATCTTTTATGGAAAATCCTCCCTGCTCAGTGCCAGGGGAGCCTCAGCACCACCCAGGGACACCCCTGTGACAGACATCCTCTATGGAAAATCCTCCCTGCTCAGTGCCAGGGGAGCCTCAGCACCCCCAGGGACACCCCTGTGACAGACATCTTCTATGGAAAATCCTCCCTGCTCAGTGCCAGGAGAGCACAGCACCCCCAGGGACACCAGTGTCACAGACATCCTCTATGGAAAATCCTTTCTTTAGGATTTTTCCTCCTGAGAAGCTGAGAGGCCTCAGGAACAAAATGGAACATGATACTGCTGCTGTGGAATGCAACAGGTGCATCTGGGATTGGTCTCATGTGGTTGTTTCTAATTAATGGCCAATCACAGTCAGCTGGCTTGGACAGAGAACCAAGCCACAAACCTTTGTTATCACTCTTTCCTATTCTATTCTTAGCTAGCCTTCTGATGAAATCCTTTCTTCTATTCTTTTAGTATAGTTTTAATGTAATATATATCATAAAATAATAAATCAGCCTTCTGAAACATGGAGTCAGATCCTCGTCTCTTCCCTCATCCAAGAACCCCTGTTAACACCATCACACACCCCAGCAGCTTTCCCAGGAGGAACCAGCAGCATTCCCAAGGAGCTGCATGATCAGGTGCTTGTCCATGGTCACAGAGTTCAGGTGCAGCCCTGAGAGCCAGGAGCAATCCCCCCTGTGCCTCTGTCCATGCCTGTCACCAACAGCTGACAGGACAAGGCTGAACAGCCTCACAGAGCAGGGTGAGAGGAATATTGGGAGGAAATCCTTCCTGGCAGGCCCTGGCACAGCTGTGGCTGCCCCTGGATCCCTGGCAGTGCCCAAGGCCAGGCTGGACAGGGCTGGGAGCAGCCTGGGACAGTGGGAGGTGTCCCTGCCATGGAATGAGATGAATTGTAAAGCCCCAGCCCAAACCAGTCTGGGATTCTGTGAAACACAAACACCCCACCATGCGTTTCAGAGAACCAGAAGGGTTTGAAGCAATCCTCCTCATTCTTCTAAAATGGGCTTAATTTATAGACAAAATATTGGAGCATTACACATTTGTTGTTACAATGCTCCTCTTTTATCAACTTAAGTTCTGTTTTCAACTACAAACACCTGAAATTCAGAAATTATCAGGAGGGCTGCACAAGCTCAGCCATTGCCAAATTAATGTTATCCAGGGAGCTTTTGGGCACAGACCCAAATAAAAGGCAGAGCTGCCTCTGTTTCAAATACAGGGAATTTAAGATCATTTTTGCAAATGTTCCCTTGCCCACAGCAGAAAGTGGAACACAATGGGTTTAGCCTAGTCAGCATCTGCTATCACAAGAAAAGCCCTTGTTTCTAGATAAGGCATCTGTGTGGCAGAGGCACAGCCCTTGCACAGCTCATTCTCCCTCTCCTGATGTTGCTTTATCTTCCTCCAGCAGAACTTTCCCTCCCAGCCCTCCCCTGGATGAATTGCAATTCACCTTCACCTCAGGAAATGGCAACCAGGTTATTTTTTGATTCCATGACCATCCAAGCCCTCCTAGAATGCTCCCTGCTGCCTCACACAGCTGCTCACTCATCCCAGCTCTGCTCCTGCAGCAAAGCTCCCACCTGGCTTTCTGTGCACTCTGCAGAAATCCCCAGCAGCCCCCAACATCCACTGCTCCAGCTCAAACCCACATTCCCTCCTGTGAGAAAACTAAAAACTATCACAGGCTCTGGAGGTTCAGCCAAAGAAAACCTGAGTGGCAGAAAATCATTGCTTTTAGCCACTGAATGGCTCATGTAAAGCTCTACATTTTAAATAACAAATAAACCCCCAGACACACCACTATGCCAAGGATTCCCTGCTCACTCCCAGCTCTCTGAACCCACCTGTTTTTCAATCATTGTGCAGGGAGGGTAGTGACATTCATAGTAAGTGCAGGAGTTCTCTTCCTCCTCCACAACATCCCCATTAGCATTGTAATATCTGGTTACATTCAGGACAGGAAACTGCTCCTCTATGGGGTCTGTAGGAAGTTGTTGGATTGCCAGCCAGTACAGACTTTGTTCCCTGGAAAAAAAAACAAGTCCAAGTTTGGTACATCAATTTATAATAATCATACAGAGACATCGATTCCAAATTTATTAATAAATCAGGTTAACATTGTATTTAGCCTCAAAGCACATCCTGGTCATATATTGGGTGTTTTTAAGGCTATTTTAGCCTAAGTGCAAACCCCAAAAATTTAAATATATGAGCATATACTGCTCATATATTGGGCATTTTTAAGGCTATTTTAGCCTAAGTGCAAACCCCAAAAGTTTAAAGGTATCAATAAAGAAACATTTACATCGAGCAAAGTTAATTCTGTGCAAAACTATTCACACCGAGTCAAAATTAATTTCTGCAGCTCCCACCAGGAGCATCCATCCTGCAGCTCCACCAGGAGCATCCATCCTGCAGCTCCACCAGGAGCATCCATCCTGCAGATCCCATCAGGAGCATCCATCCTGCAGCTCCACCAGGAGCATCCATCCTGCAGATCCCACCAGGAGCATCCATCCTGCAGCTCCCATCAGGAACATCCTGCAGCTCCCACCAGGAACATCCATCCCTCAGCATCCTCCCACCAGGAGCATCCATCCTGCAGCTCCCACCAGGAACATCCTGCAGCTCCACCAGGAGCATCCATCCTGCAAGATCTCCCACCAGGACATCCATCCTGCAGATCCCACCAGGAGCATCCATCCTGCAGCTCCACCAGGAGCATCTCATCCCCCAGAGCATCTCCAACACAGGAGCATCCATCCTGCAGCTCCCACCAGGAGCATCCATCCTGCAGCTCCCATCAGGAGCATCCTGCAGCTCCACCAGGAACATCCTGCAGCTCCCACCAGGAACATCCTGCAGCTCCCACCAGGAGCATCCTGCAGCTCCACCAGGAGCATCCATCCTGCAGCTCCACCAGGAGCATCCATCCTGCAGCTCCCACCAGGAGCATCCATCCTGCAGATCCCACCAGGAGCATCCATCCTGCAGCTCCCACCAGGAGCATCCATCCTGCAGCTCCCACCAGGAGCATCCTGCAGCTCCACCAGGAGCATCTATCCTGCAGCTCCACCAGGAGCATCCATCCTACAGCTCCCACCAGGAACATCCTACAGATCCCACCAGGAGCATCCACCCTGCAGATCCCATCAGGAGCATCCATCCTGCAGCTCCCACTGGGGTTTCTGAGGGACAGAAGGCAGTGAGATGTGCAATTTCCCTGAGCCTCTGCCCAGCTGGGAGGGCACAGAGGTTCCTGCTGCACCTGGCACAGCCCTGAGGGTGAGATGGGTGGGGTGGTCCCTGCACAGCAGGACACGAGCACAGACCGAGCCCCAGCTGAGTGATGTGCGAAGCACCCAAAGCTTCATCAAAAAGGCTCTGCCAAGGCAAAAATCACTGAAGAATGGAGACATTTGGACAGATGTCCATCCCCCTGCAGGTGCTCCATACCTTTGTTTGCTGGAGATGTCCTCAGCCTTGGGCTTCCAGCCCCAGGGCACGAGGCGCAGGTTGTCCAGGCGGTTGTCCACGGTCACCGAGTTCAGGTGCACCACCTGGAAGCCAGGAGCAATCCCTCCCCTGTGCCTCTCCCTGCAGGACACAAAACCAACCTGAGGGTCAGTGCTGCACAGGAACAGCGATACAAACCAAAGGATCACAGCAATTCCAGAGGCAGAGTGAGCTGGGAGCTGCTGGCACTGGGCTGCAAACAGACTCCAGGGGCTACTCCCAGGAGAAAGTGCCTTCTTCCAGCAGGTGGCTTCAATTATAAATTAGTTGAATCAAATATAGAGTAATTTTAAGCATGTTGCTTAGTTCCAGAGTCTACTCCTCCAGTTACTGCTGAAGATCCATGCAATTACAGTGCTCCTTGGAAGGTGCCAATACTGGATTTTTATTCCCATAGGAAATTCTATCAGACACATTTGTGCAAGTCTGGCACTGCTGTGCTTATTATTTATGAAGAAACATAAATAATGAACAGCAGCAGGACAGAGGTTTCACCAAGTATGCAAATCTCTTCAGACTGTAATTGTGTGTCACACACTGAAAGTCTGAAATTACCCCACAATTGACCAAGAGACACCTGAAACTTGCCCAAAACCCAAAGCAGGGCTAAGCTAAGCCAGGATGGCTGCAGGGAGAAATGTTCCCTACTGCCTTCCAGGAGTTTCCATTGGCCTTTCCCCCTTCTTTTCACCTCTCCTCTCTCTGTTTTATCCAGTTCACTGTCAAACACCCTCAAGCCTAGACAAGTTTTTGGTGTCACTTCTTGCAGGAATCCCCATCCCAGCTGAAATGCAAGGCTTGGACAGAGGGCTGTGTCCCTGTGACTGCTCTGCCATGGGGAGAACAAGGACCAAGCAGAGCTGAGAGCACTCACTGAGGGGAACCCAGCACCTCCCCATGGACACCTCCCAGCAGCTCCCCCCAAGCCCAGCCTGGACCCTGAGCCCTGCTCAGCCTTCACTGAACATGGCAGCTCAAATAATTGTTTTAATTTTGAAGAGAAATTTGTCTGAGTTTAAAAAATCATGCCTTTTTTAACCTTTATAAAGCTCAGCAGAACAGGAAACTCATTTTAATGTACCTTACAATGAAATATACAGGATTTTGTATTCTTGGTCTAAATCCATCTAGATATGTCTAAGTTATGTACCCTGGGGGTAAGAAAAACTCTTTAACTTCACATATGCCCCAAAACTTTGTAGAATTTAATGAGGAGAATCCCCCTGGAGGGGCTGCAAGCAGCACCTCACACAGACTGTGCTGCAGCTCCCACCAGGTAATTCCTGAGAGAATTCCCTGAAGGGAACAGAGCCTGCAGCCCCCTGCCAGGGAATCTGCTGGCCCTCCATGGAACAGGGAAAAGTTCTTCCCTTTGAGGGTAAAACCAATAAAATCCTTCTTTTGGGGAAAAAGAAACCAAACCAGACACATTAAAGCAAACAAACTATGGCAGAGAGTCAGCTGAAGTGCCCTAAAGGAGGAATCCCAGCTTGATTGGGTTGGAAGGGAATTTAAAATTCAGGGAATTTAAAACTCCACTATTGCAGGGTGCTCCAAGCCCCATCCAGGCTGGCCCTGGACACTTCCAGGGGTTCCCCACCCTGCCAGGGAACAATTCCTAATTCCCAACATCCCATCCCTCCCTGCCCTGGCACTGGGAGCCATTCCAGCAACAGCTGAAATGCCCTTCTGAGCTGCTGAGGGCCAGCAGAGGGGCTGGCAAAGGGAATCAGGAGTCCCAAGAAGTGCAGAAGTGCTGGAGGGGAGCATCAGACAGACACTGGGACAGGGAAGGAGTGAAGGTTCTTAGAATGAGCTGGGACCAAGTGCCAGCTGCAGAGATGGGACAGATAGGGACAGGAATCTGGGAGGAGACAGAGGCTCAGAGCAAGAACAGACTGTGCAGGGGGGAAAGGGAAGGGGATTCCAAGGCTAAGTTCAGAAATATTTTGGATTTTATTAGATGAGTTTAGAACTGCTGGAGCTGGGGAAGGAGAGAGGATGATGAGGATTGTCCCTGGCACTGGGGTGGCACAGCAGAGTGGCACACAGCTACCCCTGCACAGCCCACATCTGCACCCAGCACCCCAAAAAGCAAATTCTGACCAAATCCCCTCCCACACTGAGCCAGTCTTTACCTCCTTGTATAAAACCACATTTATCTACATCACTGCCAGCTCTTCTGTGCCCTCAAGTGACAGAAGCCCAAGCAAAGCTGGAAGCTGTGCCTTGCTGGTGAGCAGCCAGGGTTAAACCCCACTGCCCTGAGGTGCCACATCTGGTAATGCCAAATTCAGGGTGGACCCTTCTCCCCAAGCTCTGAACACAGGAGCATTCCCCTCCCTCCCCAGGCCTCTGTGACCATCCCAGCTCATCCAAAGTGAGCAGCAAGGACAGACAGACAGACCCTGCCTTGGGAACAGCCTCAGGATGCAGCCAGAACTGCAGGGCTGGAGCTCCTGATCCCCCTGCACGCCTGAGCTCCTGCAAGATGCCAGGCAAAACCTTCCCCAGGGATCATCTGGGTTCTGTTCTTTGGGTATTTCAGCAGCTCAGAGCCCAGGGCTGGAACACAAGTGCAGACACAGCAATTCCAAGCACCAGGAACCAGAGCTGAGCCTGTTATAGGCAGCAAGATGGCAAGTGCTCTTAAAAAACATCCTTAAAACCCCCCAGAAATCAGGTCCTGGATGTCTTTTTGAACATGCAGTTGGTGCTACTTATGACTAATCCCCTTCTGCTGCTGCTGCTGTTCCCCAGGGAACATCCCCACACCAGCAGAGCAGAGCTGGGATGGCTCCACAGGGAGCTGAGCAGGGCCAAGGCTCCTGCAGAGACCCCAAACCCTGCTTGGGGGAGCCAGGGCTCCGTGTGGAAATCACAGCAAGCACATGAGAGGCTGAGAACCAGCAGGAAGTTCTCCCTGTAAGAATTTTTGCAGCTCATGAGGGGAATTTCCAGCTCCTGGATCCCACAGTGCCTCTGCACTGGGCTCTGGGAGAAGGTTCCTGTCACTGCTGCAGCTCCAGCAGAGCCAGGGTTTCCATCCCAAGGGCCTCATGACATGAGCAACAATACCTGCTGAACTAGAATAGAAAAAAAATTCAAAAAATCTGTTTTACTTGCATCTACCACATGCTACTCACTGTATTTAAATCCAGAGGCACACAACTGGGTTGGTTTTTGATGTTTTTGGGGGGTCATGTGCAGAGAACAACTGAATTACACACCTACACCTGCAGCAATCCATGATCTTTGGTTTTCATTCACCCAAGGAGTCAGGCAGGCACTGGGAAGTGCAATCAGTGCCTGGCTCTGCCCAGCTCTCCTGGCTCCAAACCTCCAGCACTGCCCCTGCTCACAAGGGAAGGCCCTGACACTGCTCCCAGCCCTGCTCTGTGCTCACAGCAGCCCAAAACTGCTGTTTAGGAGGGGCAGAAACTTCACAGCCCTGCAGAGACTCAGCCTCTGACCTGCAGCTGAACATCAGCACCACCACCACCTTCAGGACCAGGGTGAACTCACAGAACAGCACAGATATTTTATATCTTCTATTTCAAAAACCTGACTGCAAATTCAGAAGTGCAGCTCTGCTTGCCTGGCATCTGCCACCCCCCTCTGTGCCTCTCCAAAATCCCCATTACACACAATCTCTTATTTTTAACCACAGCCCATGCTCGAGTGACACAATTTGAATTTCCTAACTGAATATGCTCAAATGACTTCCTAATTTGAGTGAAACAAGCCAGGAGAGGCAATGGCTGGGCTGTGTCATAAACAAATAGCTGGGATGTCATCATTTGCACAGCCCTCAAGAACTGACCTGAATAATTTTCAGGTGCTGTTTAATGCTCCTTACAGATAATAATTATGACTGTCTGAGGTTCACAGTTAGCAGCAGCTGTCAGGGATTTGCTCCACATACTGCAGCCAATTTCATAATTTCAACAAAGTTCTATGTGCAATAAGATTAAATATTAACAGATGCAGGTTAAAATCCATATTTAATAAGCAGACTGCAAATATTAATCTGATATTCCTCCTGTCTCCTTCCTCCTATGCAAAGCCTGGTTCTAGGGGATAAAAGGTAACCTGGAATGATGAAGGGCATCCTGGGCACTGTGGCTTCCAAAGATGTGGAAGTGAGTAGAAAATATGCTTAATTTTTCCAAAGAGGCTTTTAAAATAAGATTTCTTCAGCAGATCCCACCTTTTGTACAAACCCATCAACATCTAGAAGGAGCAACAGATGAGCTGCTCTCAAATGAGGAAACTGGCCCCTGAAACTTAATGAAACTGTGAAGGATTTCAAGGATTTGTAGAGTATGGAAAATAAGAGTATGGAAATGAACCATCAGCAGCATCACCTCAGGCAGTTTTGCCATAAAAACACATCAAACTTTGAAGTTATCGGGAGGTCCCTCTCTCCAGTGCTCTGATAATTCTGAGAAGACAAAAAACTTCAAAGGTTTGTCTTCCTCTATCAAATGGGACAGGTCCTGTTCATCCCCCAGCTGAAGTCTGGGCAGCATTCCCAGGTGTGAACAGGGTGTCCACGGCCCTGGCTCTGCTCTCCCTGTCTGGAACGTTCCATGGCTGTACCATGTAAGCATATCCTGCACCCCAAACCCTGTGGGCACCCCGAGCTGGGTTTGCCCCTCTCCTGAGGGCATTTGGGCACAGGGATCATCCCTCCCAGCCCGGGTTTGTGCTGCCTGCAGTACCCACCAGAGCAGCTCGTGCAGGAGGCGCCCCGAGCCCCGGCCCCGGTTCTTGTCGAAGGCGTAGGCGAAGATTTTAGCACCGTTCCCATCAGCATCCACCTCCATGCGAGCCTAGAGGGGAGGGAAAGGCTGTGAGAGCAGCACACGGGGCACCCAGCACCCCTCATTTGGGGGATGGAGCCCTCATTTGGGGGATGGAGCCCTCCTTTGGGGCATGCACCCCTCATTTCACACTTGTCCCTGCAGGGCCCTTGAGCTCAGTGGGCTCTGGGCTGTGCCAAAGCCCCAGGAGGACCCAGCCAGCCCAGCCTGGGGGGCACCCCCAGCACTCTGGGGACACCCCCAGCCCTGTTGTGCTCCCTGGGCCAGCTGTTGGCACCTCTGGGTGCTGAAGCCAAAGGGCACCCCCATCCCCCCCAGAATGGGGTCCCTGGGGGCTGTGGGGTGGGATGGAGCCTGTGGAGCCCAGGAAGGGCAGAGGGAGCTGGGGCTGCCTGGATAAGGAACAGCAGGAATGCAGCTGTGGGGCTGGGATTCATGGCAGGATCCTCACTCTGCCCCTGGGGCTTTGCTCCAGCACTGCCCCATCACCCACCTCACTGGGAGAACAAGGGTCTGCCATTTATCCTGCATTTTCCTGCCATTTTCCCTGCATTTCCATATTTTCCTGCCCTCCACAATGCTGTTCAAAGCTCACAAAGCACAGCAAGAACCTGCTGCATTTGGGAAGTCAGGGTGTGTTACCACCACAGGGACAGACACTCACAGTGGCTGCCAGAGGGGAGGAATGGGCAAACAGGGAGAGTTCTGGCAGCAGCACCCACTCAACTCCTAAAATCCCCAAGAGCAGCCCCGAAGCATCCACTGCACTGCAGAAATTCAGCAGATGATGGTCTCTCCTCCAAAAAAACCCTTATTTGTTGAAGATTTTGTAATCATTGTCTTCCACTTTCAAAGCCTCGGTAGAACTCATTTAGCAGTGGATGTGAGGAGGACACACTTTTTTCTGGTCCCATAATCAGGTACATGAATACAAGTTTTCCTCATCCAAGACTAAGTGCAGAGTGAACATTTTTAATGTTTGCCAAACCATTGCCAATTATCAGTTCTCCAAAAGCATACAGATAATATTGAAAAAAAACAAACTAGAAAGCAGATTAGTAAATAGATGTTTTAAAATAAGGTTTGTCTAACTGGGAAAAAAAAGGAAACCCCAGAACTTTTCCTGCTTGGAATCTCCCACGTTGGGACTTGAATAAGTTCAAAGTGATTTTTTTTCCGCCGATCGGGGGAGTTGCAGGCACGGCTCCTCCAGGGCGGCCCGGCTGGAGCAGAGCACGAGGAGAGGGCAGAGCCGGAGCTCCGGCGGGGCCGGGGCAGCCCCGGGCGGGGAGGGACTCACGGAACCCGGGCCGGCACCGGGAGGGAAGGCGGGCAGCGGCGGGCTCACCTCGAAGGAGTAGCTCTCCACCAGCGGGATGTCCTGCTCGTCGATCAGCGTGTACTTGGTCTGCAACACACCGAGACAGCGAGCGCCGTCAGCGCGGCCGCGGTACCGCTGGGCAAGGCCCGGGAGTGCACGGTGCGGCCGCGGCTCCGCACGGCCCCGCCATGGCCCCAGCGTGGCCCCGGCAATGCACAGCCCGGCCCGGCCCGGCCCCGCCGCCCCCCGGCCCGTCCCGCCGTGCCCGCGCTCACCTTGCCGGCCACGCGGCCCAGCCGGACGATGCCCAGTTTGAAGTCGGTCATGGCGGGGCCGGGCCGGGGCCGCCGCTCGCCCCGCGCCGCTGCCACGCGCCGCCGCCTCGCGCACACCCGGGGGGCGGGGCCGCCGCGCCACCGCCCCCCCGCCGCCCCTCGGCCAATGGCCGCCCGCGCCACCGCCCACCCGCGCCCGGCGGACCAATGGGAGCCCGCACCGCCCTCGCGTCACTCCCGCGAACGCCGCCGCCGCGGCCAATGTGCGCGCGGCGCGCCGAGGCCCGGGTCACGTGGGACGGGGCCCCGCGCGCGAGCGCGGGCGGCGCGGGCGCGGGAGGCGCCGGCGGTGACGTCACGTTCGCGGGAAGCTCCGTGCCGGCCCGGCGGGGGCGCGGCCGCGCTTAAAGGGACCGCGCCCCCCCCCGGGGCCGAACGGGGACAGCGGGAACGGGGACGGGGCCGGGGACACCCCCGGGGACCCCAGGGAGGGAACAGGGACCCCCCCAGGGCCGAGGAGCCCCGGCTGGCGTGCCGGTGGCACATGGCGGCGGCGGCCCCGCCGCGTGGCTGCGCCGGCTCTGCCTTGCCCGGACACCCCGCGCTGCCCCGGCGGGCCCTGAAGGGGGGATCAGGCAGGGATCAGGGGGTCCGGAGCTGGGGACGCCCACCGGGATCACGGGGTGCAGCTCCCGGCCCTGCCCAGGACAGCCCGGCATTCCTAAGCTCCCGGTGCCGCCACGAGAGCCGCGATGCGCTTCGCTGTGAGACCCCGGCTGTGAGGCCGTGCCCTGCCTGGGGACAGCGGCACCACTGCGGGGCGGTGCCCTGCTTGGGGACAGCACAGAGCCACCCCAGAGTTGTGTGGGTCGCCCCAAGAGCCTCCCCACCAGGGCAGTCACTGCCAGAGCTTCCAGCCATTCCAGCACTGGGGGTTACCTCAGCACCTCTGAGGGTGTCACAGCAATTTTTTGGTTCAGATTTCAGCCCAAAGTATCCTCCACATCTTCATTTCTTCAAAACACCCGCAAGATTTGTGGAATCCTTCTCCCAGGGCTGCTGCATCTGCTTATCCCCAGCCTGGATTGATCCCAGAGTTGCAGCTCCAGCACTCGGCCTGGTTAAACCTCATGAGGTTGTCGAGCTTGCTTGAGTTTTTCCAAGTCCTTCTGGATGGCATCACATCCCTCAGATTTGTCACTTCACCCTCAGCTTGGTGTCACCTGCCAGCCTGCTGAGGTTGCACTTGATCCCTTCATCTATGTCATTAATAAAGATACTAAATTAAATAATTAATTAGGGTTTAAATGTGAAGTTAATGTAGGTTGTTATCTTTGGAACCCTCTGCCTCCTTTTGAAGAACATAATTTGGAAGAAATCAATTATTGGCAGGGCAAACCCTCCTTCCAAGCACTGCTTTGCTCCTACCAGAGCACGTGCCCTCAGGCAGCAAGGGAAAGGAAAAGTTATAGGTCCTGTCCCAGGAGAACTCCCTGAAGGAAAAGGAATCATTTTCCAACTGTTTGCAGCACTGCCAGTGGAGGGAACCCCACACAGGACACCCTGACAGGAGGCTGAACAGCTCCTGAGGCTCTCAGGGCTCACTCCAGAGCGGGTTTGCAACACCAGGGGCACAAAGATTTAACAGAGTTTAAGGCAGAGCTGCTGCTGAAGGGGCTGCAGCCTTTGCCTGCCCTGCTCAGGCACCCCAGGTGTTTGTGAGGATTTTTGGGGAACCCCTGCAAGGAAGGGACCCAACCCTGCCCTGGCATCACAGCCAGGCTGGGCTGGGTGAGGATGGGATCCCCCAACCTCTGCAGCCCCCTCAGCCTGTGGCCACTCCACACAAAGATTTTCTCCCCCTGTTCCTTATCACAATTTGTGCCACACAAACCCTTGGAGACATTGGACTGCTTACAGAGCACCAGGAGCCACACCTGACCTATTCAGAGCATCCAAATTATTCCCTGTTTGAAACGTGGTAACATGGTCAATCCAACAAAGGAAACCAGATAGAATCACAGAATCCCCTGATCTGGAGGGACCCACCAGGATCCCCCAGCCCAGCCCCTGTCCCTGCCCAGCCCCCCCAGCAGCCCCAGCCTGGGCACCCCTGGCAGCGCTGCCCAAAGGCTCCTGGAGCTCTGGCAGCCTCGGGGCCGTGCCCATTCCCTGGGCAGCCTGGGCAGTGCCAGCACCCTCTGGGGGCAGAGCCTTGCCCTGAGCTCCAGCCATTCCCTCAGCATCGCAACTCAGTGGAATTTCAGCTGTATTTTTCTTCCTGGCTGCCTCAGAACAAGGCCCTACAATCAGCTGGGGGAAAAGAAATAAAAGTGCAGAACCACAAACTGCTGGTTTTCACTCCATCAGCTGCACGTGGAGCTGGGGACAGGGAGAGGAGCCAGCACAGGCCTGGAGCTCAGGCAGAGCTGCCCAAGGCACAGCCACACCAGGCACGGACAGAGAGATCCCCAAGCTCCTGGGATTTTCCCAAGGCTGGGAATGCCCAGGTCAGGCTTTGCTCAGCTTTGCTTTAGGAGTGAGGAGGGTGCAGCTCCCCTCCACACTGACAGTGGCATATCCTGGATCACTGGTGTCTGCCAGGGCTCCTTATTTGATAAAAATGGGTTTTTTTGATCATGCCTTTCCCTCTGTCACCACAGCCCCACTCCAGGGTCTGTGGCCTTTAAGTCACCAGGGCAGTAACCCAAATATCATCAGACAAAGGACACAAATGGGATCTTGTTTTCAATAAGCAAGGCTAAACCTTCTGCTCTCATTCCTCACCCCATTTTTAAACAGCCACACTTCTATCCCTGCCCCAATCCATCCAGAATGGGCATGGACACATCCCACCAAAGGTGCTCTATTTCGGAGTTTCCCCAAAGGAAAATTCCCAGCATGGGACAGGGACAAATCACACCAGGTAATGTTTGCAGACAACTGGGTCTTTATTTTAGTATTTAAAGTGCTACAAAAAACTGAAGGAGCCTTCATGTGGCAACTTCCTTTTCTGCAGTCTTAGCTCTGTTGGGAGAAGCAAACACAGCTCATTAGTGGAGTTTTTCAGTAATTAGATGCTGTACATCAATTTCAGTCAGAGCTGGGTACTCACAGCCGGGCACTCGATGGCACCACTGTTGATGTCATCGATGATGTCGTGGGGGTGTCTCCCATCAATGCTGCAGCCCACGGACTGGGCAGTGCCAAGGATCTCCTTGATGGTCCCTGCAGCAGCAGACACAGCCTGTCAGTGCTTTACATCTGAGGAGCTTACCTGGGGCAGCCTGGGCTAGGGGAAGGTGTCCCTGCCCACGGCAAGGGTGGAACTCAATGAGCTTTAAGGTCCCTTCCAACCCTAACGTGGATTCTGACAGAGCTCCTCACAGCTCTCATCTGTCCCTGTTCCCTCAGAGGTTTGCAGGCCGAGCCTCAGGGCTCACCAGGGATCTTTAATTCTCTTACCCAGATCTCACAGCCTGAACTCCCCCAGGAACACACTGCAAACTCCCTGTGCCCCTCCCTTCCCGGGTGTTGGGGCTGCCTGTTTGCAGGCAGCATAACTCAGCTGGGAGCCCTCTCTGCCAGGCCATGGGGCATTCCCTGTGCCCCCCAGGCCATGGGGCATTCCTTGCACAGGCCACAGAGCATTCTCTGCACAGCCCAGGCCATGGAACACTCCCTGCACGCACCCCAGGCCATAGAGCATTCCCTGTGCCCCCCCAGGCCATGGAGCATCCCCTGTGCCCCCCAGGCCATGGAACATCCCCTGTGCCCCAGACTGACCCGAGAGCTCCCGGGCCAGCGAGCGGTGCCGCATCTGCCGCGCGATGTTGACGATCTCGTCGAAGGTGACGCTGCCGCTGTGCTTAACTGGGAGGGAACAGCAGCACTGAGGGCACCTGGGCACTGCCAGCCCCTGCTCCCTCTGGGAGGGCCATTCCCAGGCCACAGAGAGCTGGGGGTTTGCAGCTCCAGCAGGGCTGCTGCTCCCAGATTATCCCCAACTCCTCTTTCCAAGCTGGCATTTGTGCCAGCTCCCCTGGCTGTGCCAGGCCCTGTGCCAACAGTGTGATACAGGGCAGGGGTCTGTCCTAGCCCAGCTTTGCCCAGAGCAGCTGGGGCTGCCCCTGGATCCCTGGCAGTGCCCAAGGCCAGGCTGGACAGGGCTGGGAGCAGCCTGGGACAGTGGGAGGTGTCCCTGTCATGGCAGGGGTGGCACTGATGGATTTTTAAGTCCCTCCCAACCCAAACCAGCCCATGACTCCATCATCTCCCATAATCTCAAACACAGAGCTCTGCTGATGTGCATCCCTGGCACTGCAGGGATGCCCAAAACAGCCTTGTCTCCCATATACCAGTGTGTTCTGAATAATCCCAGAGAAAGGTACTGGTACTTCCCCTCTTTTAGCCCCAAAATATCGAGAACCAAATCCAAGGGAACACTTACTGTTCTTCTGCTTCTTCCTGTCACGAGGTGGCTCCTTCAGAGCTTTGATAATCAGAGCAGAGGCAGAAGGAACAACCTCTATCTAAATACAAAGAAATTAATTTCCCTCCCCATTCGAAGATACTCAATTAACCTATTAATTATTTCAGCAAAAGTAATTGCCAGAGCAGCATGGGATTGATCAGCTCCCTCACGCTCCAGGTTTTTTGTGCTGCAGGGATCTGTTCCCAGGTTTTCGGCACAGGCCTCCCCACCAGCAGGAGAGGACTGCTTCCTGCCTGGGGCTTCCTCTCAGCTCACCACTGGAATGTACCAGCCACGGACAGCAGAACAGGTACGGTGGCAGGTGGCTACAGGAGTTAGCAAGATTTGAAATTATTTATTTCTATGCAGCTTTAAGTAAGGCTTTTTTGCCGGTTCCAAGTTCTGTAGAAAGAACAATTTATCTGCAGCAGGATGAAAGTTGCATCTTGGCAGATGAGGATGTCTCCTTGGGATCCTCCAGCCTGGCAGGTCCCAGGCTCCACCACATCCCCCCACCCACGTTTTAAGGTCTTGCCAGAAGACCCCCACACACCCCCTGTGTGGCACTCATTTTATCCACCTCGGAAGGATGAAGGGCTGAGTGGACCCTGCCGGGATCCGGGCCGGTGCCTGGAGCAGGCGGAGCCCGCTTGGGCTCCACGCCTGCAGCACGGGCCGGTCCCTGCGGCGTGCGGTACCTGCGCTTGCCTGTTCTGGATCGTCAGCTTCACCGTGATCCGCAGCCCCTTCCAGTCGCCCGTGGCCTTGGCGATGTCATCGCCCACCTTCTTGGGGGACTGAGGGACGAACGTGGAGGTCACACGGGCTCGGGTCAGAGCCGAGAGCCCCTGAGGGCCCCGGCTGCTGCTCCGAGTGCGGCCCTGCTGCGCGCAGCGCTCCGGGACGGAGCAGCACCGCCAGCGGCTCCCCAGCGCCTGCGGAACGCGCTGGATCCCTCCCGCTTAAATTTGAATGGAATTGAAATTTTTATCCCTCCCTCACCCCTTTAAATTCCCCCCAGGACTCTCTCGTTCCCCAGCAGGACACGATTCCCGCAGCGCCCGGCACGTGTCTCACCCCTCCCTCCCCTCCCAGCCCCCCTGCCCCGCTCCCCCGGTACGTACCAGCCCCAGGGGTCCGATCTTGGGGGCCAGCGCGGACGTGGCTCCGACCTCGCCGCCGGTGCAGCGCAGGTAAACTGCGGGGACAGCGCCGCGTTAACCGCGCCCGCCGGGCCCCGCGGCCCCCGCCCGCCTCCTCCCGCCCCGCTGCCCGCCACGTACCGACTTTAATCTCGTTGGGATCGAACTTGGGCGGCATCGCGGCGGCGGATGGCCGGGATGGAGGTGGATGGAGGCGGATGGAACCGGAGCGCTAGCGAAGGCCTTCCGGTGGCAGCGAAAAGACAGCGGGGGCGGTGCAGGCCTAAGATATACCCCCGAGATCTCGCGAGATGACAGGGAACTTATAAATAGCAGTCGAGCTCTCGCGAGAGGCGAAGATCGGACCGTGGCGGGATCCTATAGATGTATATTTGTATTTCTATATAAGACATACATACAAGTATAGAGATAGATAGATAGATATAGATATAGATATAGATAGATAGATAGATAGATAGATAGATAGATAGATAGATAGATAGATAGATATCGCTGTGTTGCAAAACGTGGATTGTGTGGAAGGGTGGTGAGGCACTGGCAGGGGCTGCCCAGGGCACCAGTGGAGTCCCCGCCCTGGGGGTGTCCAAGTGTCCAAGGAAGACCTGGCCGTGGAACGCTCTGCGCTGGGGACGAGGCGCGGATCAGTCCCGGGCTGCACTCGGTGATCCCGGGGATCGTTCCCATCCCGGACAACTCCGGGATCCCGCGGCCGGGCGGGGCGGTCCTCCGGCCGCCAGGGGGCGCACGGGCGCTGCGGGCAGGGCGCTCTGGGCAGGGCCTGAGGGCGGGGCGGGGCGCTCTGGGAGGGACGGAGCGCTATGGGCGGTGCCGCTGATCACCTGAGCCGGCGCTGAGGCGGCGATGGCGGCACCGAGCGGTGAGCGGGGCTGGGCCGGGCCGGGGGGACCTGCTGTGGGACACTGGGGCTGCGCCGGCCGGCGCCGGGCACCGCGCCTCGGGAGTGCCCCTCGGAAGGCTCTGGAACAGGCGCTGCCCGCGCTCACTGCCCTGCTCTCCTCAGGTGTCGGTGCCCGAGGGCTGCGAGCCACAATCCCGGCTCAGTCCTTCATCCTTCCGAGGCTCTGAGCCCTCGGGCACGGAACGGCGCTGTTCTGGATGAGGGAAGGGTAAAGAAGACGAGGAGCTTGGAAGATGTGTGAGCCTGGGAGGGGGAGCCGCAGAGAGAGAAGAGAAGAATAGTGATGGTGAGGGAAAGGAAGGGCTGAGAGACAGAGCTGGGCTGGTGAAAACGAGTGGAGATTTGTTCCAGGGCAGGCTCAGGCTGCGGCAGGGCTGGCAGCTCCAGCACAGAGAGCAAACGATGCAGGACAGCGAGCTCCAGAGCTGCAGCTCGGCTGCTGCCTCCTCTGGGTCTGTTCCAGGGCTGCCTGGTGACACCCTGAGACAGCCAGAGCAGCCTGTGCCTGCCTGGTGACACCTCTGTCACACAGCCAGAGCAGCCTGTGCCTGCCTGGTGACACCGCTGTCCCTGTGCCTGCCTGGTGACACCCTGAGACAGCCAGAGCAGCCTGTGCCTGCTGGTGACACCGCTGTCCCTGTGCCTGCCTGGTGACACCTCTGTCCCCCAGGACCAGCAGCATCTCCAGGAGCCACCCAGACCCATACACTGGCTCACTGCTGCCTCACTGTGCTCCTGAGTGTGTTTTCCCAAACCAAATAAAACATCTCTTCTTTCCACACCCTCACCTTGTCTCACTACAGTGCCCAGATGGGTTTATGGAGTCCAGAAGTTTTTGAAAATTGGGGTTTCTTCCAGAGCTGTGTTGCTGTGTTTGAATTACATTTGTTAGTAAAATGAAACGTTTGGTTTTATTTTGCTGTCATCACCCCAACAGCTGCAGACTGGGAAACACCCAGAAAACATTCTGTGTCCTTCCTGAGCGTGTGGCTGCTCCTCAGGCAGAGCAGTGGGATCAGGGTTTGGTGTTCCTGGGTGCTCACTGCCTGCAGGGATCAGGGTTTGGTGTCTGTGGGTGCTCACTGCCTGCAGGGATCAGGATTTGGTGTTTGTGGGTGCTCACTGCTTACAGGGATCAGGGTTTGGTGTCCGTGGGTGCTCACTGCCTGCAGGGATCAGGGTTTGGTGTCCCTGGGTGCTCACTGCCTGCAGGGATCAGGGTTTGGTGTCTGTGGGTGCTCACTGCTTACAGGGATCAGGATTTGGTGTTCCTGGGTGCTCACTGCTTACAGGGATCAGGATTTGGTGTTTATGGGTGCTCACTGCCTGCAGGGATCAGGGTTTGGTGTTTGTGGGTGCTCACTGCCTGCAGGTTGGGTGCTGGCCTGGGCACTTCCAGGCAGTTCTTTCAGTAATTTAATAAATAAAAATCACATTATTATTAAAAATCACATGCCCAGGGCTTTTTTCACTCCTGGCTGCTGAGTTTGATGTGTCTTCACTAAAGCAAATTTCCACTTTTGAGAGCTGGTCAATCCATGTAACAATCTCTGATCCTTCATCTTGTGACCCCAGTATGATTCTTTTCCTGTTCCTTGTCTGCCTCTCATGTCTTTATCCATTTTCTTGGGTGAAAACTGAAGATTTCCCACTGTCTTCATGACCAGTGAGGTCTGGCTGGAATGGGGAAGGGTGAGGTGGGACAGGGACATGCAGAAATGCTCAGCAGGGTTGAACATGGTCACCAATTCAAGGATATTCTTTTGCAGGCACCTTTGCCTTCTGCTTTTTCATCTTGGAATAATTTTGTTGGTGCCTCTGGTGTGTTGCCCTTGGCTCTGCCCTGCATTTCCCTGCCAGCCAGCTTCCCTTCCTGCTCAGTGCTCTGAGTTCTCCTGGGAGCTGGCTCTGAGCAGCATTTCAGTCATCTGAGCTGGTTAGAGAGGCAGAAATTGGGATGGAAGGGAAGGAGCCACAGAAGTGCTGGAGATGGGTTTGCTGTGGCCCATGGCTGTGCCAGTGAGGGCTGGGACAGCAGGACAGTGACTCAGGGTGTCTCTGTCTCCTTGTTCCTGCAGGGAAAGGAAGAGGGATAAATTACACTGAATTATTTTACTTTTTCAGCGAGGATCTCTCTCTGTAAAGGTTTTACAGAGGTTTTGGCAGAGCTCTCCCTGCTCAGGGCACCTCCCTGGCTGGGTGCTGTGAGGAGCTGCTCCCCAGGAGCCTTTGGGGGCAGCTGGCAGAGCCACAGCTGGCAGAGCAGCAGCACTTTGTGTGCAGCACTGACTCCACTGAGCCCTGAGCTGTGCCCCACTGGTGAAGCAGTGCCTCTTCTGTGCTGGGTTTTAGTTGCTTAGGGATTTTAAGTGTTTAAAAAGTCACTGAAAGTGTTTAAAGTGTTTCTCCCTGTTCAGGGCTCGCTCCCAGCCAGGTCCCTCTGGGAGCCCCTTTCAGCTGCAGCCCCAGCTCAGGCTCTTTGTGCTTTGCCCATTTGTGCCCCCTGGTCCTGTGCAGCCACAATAAATAGAAAATAAAACCCTTTTTCTCCTTGATTTCATTGCCCCAACTCTTTTCCAGCATCCCCACTGGTGCCACCTCCTTCCCAGCTGCTCTGCCCATTCCCTGTCCAGCCACAGCTTTCTGCCTTTCCCTCAAACTCTGCCAGCAGCTCCTTTACCCCACTGCTGGGTCAGAGCCTGTCCCAGAGCTGCCTGGTGTCTGTTCCCTCAGCCACCTGCGCTCCTGATTCCCCCTTTTGGCATCTTCCTGCCCCTTTCCTCTCTCAACTTCTCCTCCCTGGAATCCTTGCTCTCAGTTCTTTGTTATTGTGCCAGAATTGACTTCGTGTTTAAATAATTTGGGTTTTATCCTTGGTACTTGATTTCTTGATACAGCTTTTTAAATTTTTAATTCCTGGAGTAGACCCTGCATTTCTCTGATCCCTCAGCAACCTTTCTGTGCCTATCCCAGGGCTGACCCAGACAACCAACCCCTCTCAGACCACAGCAGGGATTGAGTCCCTCACGTTTGTACTTCCCTGGGCTGGAACTGCCTGTCCAACTAAACAAAGACCTTCACTGACACAATTATTTTCTTTTTATTTTCCCCCCAACTCATTAGGTCCCAGTTGTGCAGCCCAGGCTCCCCAGCAAGCAGAGAGCCCAGGATCCCTCAGCCTTTCTCTGCAGTGACCACCTGTGCCCCTGGGCAGGGCTGAAGATGCCTCTGTTCTCCAGGAAGAAGAAACCCAGCGAAGATGCTCGGAAACGCCTCGAGTACCAAATGTGCCTGGTAAGCCCTGCCAGGGTCATTTCTGTCCTGAGCCTGGGCCTTGGGTACCAGATGTACCTGGTAAGCCCTGCCAGGGTCATTTCTGTCCCCTGTGCCTGCTCAGCACTGCCAGGGTCTGTGACAGTGTTCACAGGGGTCTGAGGATGAGGGAAGAGATGAGGATCTGACTCCATGTTTCAGAAGGCTTGATTTATTATTTTATTATATATATTATATTAAAACTATACTAAAAGAATAAAATAAAGGATTTCATCAGAAGGCTGGCTAAAGATAGAATAGGAAGGAATGGTAACAAAGGCAGCTGTCTTGGACTTTCTGTCTGAGCCAGCTGACTGTGATTGGCCATTAATTAGAAACAACCACATGAGACCAATCCCAGATGCACCTGTTGCATTCCACAGCAGCAGATAATCATTGTTTACATTTTGTTCCTGAGGTCTCCCAGCTTCTCAGGAGGAAAAATCCTAAGGAAAGGATATTTCATAAAAGATGTCTGTGACAAGGGTCATTTCTGTCCTCTGTGCCTGGTGCTTGGGTACCAGATGTGCCTGCCAGGGTCATTTCTGTTCTCCCTGCCTGATCCTGGCTCTGTGTGATTTGGTGCATCCCTGCATGATCAGTAACCACGTTCCATGAGCAGTAATTGTGTTCCTGATCCCACTAAGGTAGCAGGTTTTCTTCCTAATTCACCTCAGGGAATTTCTGCCTTTGCCCTCCCGCCCTCACATCCCCTTGGTGCCCCTTCCACCCCTCTCTGTGTGGTTCCATGGGGTATCCCCCACCCCACCCCACCTCCTGCCAGCCTGCAGGTGGGACCCCAGCTCCCCTTTCTCCTCCATGCCCCTTTGCCCTCACAGATCTCCCAGTTTGCTTTTCATTAAAGGGAACCTGTGACTTCCCATCACATCTGCCTTGCCTTGTGCCTCTCTTTTGCTTCCCATTATTCTGATCTTCTGTCACTCTGAGGATTAACTCATTAGACATTGCTGTTTGTTTTCCTGGAGTAGGATTTCACCAGGGTGCTCTGGCCCAGGGAATCTCCTGGGGAAGGGATGAGGAGGGGCTGAGGGAGCTGGGAAGGGGCTCAGGTTGGAGCAGAGGACGCTCAGGGGGCCCTTGTGGCTCTGCACAGCTCCTGACAGGAGGGGACACCCAGGGGTTGGGCTGTGCTCCAGGGAACAGGGACAGGAGCAGAGGGAACAGCTCAGGCTGGGCCAGGGGAGGCTCTGGGTGGATATTGGGACATTTTTTTCCTGAATAAAGCATTTTCAGACATTGCAACAGACTGCCCAGGACAGTGGTGGTGTCACCATCCCTGGCAGTGACCCAGGGATGTGTAGATGTGGCTTTGGGGACATGGGTGAGTGGTGTCTGCCCAGGTGCATTGCTGTTAGCAGCTGCATTGGATGTTCTTGATTTGAACATGGAAAATACTTTGGAACAGAACCACAGAATCCCAGACTGGTTTGGATTGGACCTTAAAGCCCATCCAGTGTCACCCCTGCCATGGCAGGGACACCTCCCACTGTCCCAGGCTGCTCCCAGCCCTGCCCAGCCTGGCCTTGGGCACTGCCAGGGATGGGAGCCACAAACTCTGGGCAAGGTGCAGCAAGAGGTGCTGGATTTGTGCATGGTCTGACTCTCTGGATGTGTTTGTTCCCTCTCCAGGCAAAAGAAGCTGGTGCTGATGACACCCTTGACATATCCAGATGTGAGCTCTCAGAGGTTTGTCCTCTACACTTCCAGCCTTCACTCACAGCTCTGATTCTCTGTCTGCTTCTTGGAAACAGCTGTCAGACTTACTGTCATGCCTGTGAGCCTTGAGACAGAAATTGTGGCTGGTCCACCTTTTCCTTTATCTCCTGAGTTCTGGGGGGCTTCTTCCCTGTTTTTTGGGTTGCTGGGAGTTTGCCTGTCCTGTCTCATGGTTGAACACCATTTCCTGGGAATCCTTTAGAAGGGCAGAGTGGTCTCATACCCTCCACCTTGTTTGACCCCAGTTTGGGACCTCATGGCTTAAATTTGCTGCTCCTGAGGGAATTGGTTTGCCAGAGGTTGAGTATTTCTAATCTTAGAGCTACACAGTCTGCCAGCCATGGTTGTTTTCCTGTGTAAGTGAGAATCCCAGTCCTGCTTCCAAGCTGCTGGGTAAGGATTTAAGGATGGAAGTCTCACCCCAGCTTGGCTTCTTATGGCAATCAACTAAATGAGAAACAATCTTCTGGTGTGTGGGCAGGCAGTGACAGAGTGCCAGGCACCCAGACACAGCTTTTCCTCAGGCAGAAACTCATTTCTATCTCACTTTTTACAAAATGTTGATCCTGAATACAGGATGCCCTTGCCAAGCAAAGTGTGGAGATGTGACACCATCCTGGAGAGGAGAGCTGCCTGCTGTGCAGTGTGAACTGGCTTTGCTGAGACTTTGGGGTGTTTTGTTCCAAGCTCAGGAGCCACCAGCAGCTCTGTGTGGGACAGCCTGGGTGTGGCAGACAGAGGATCCACCCAGCCAGCCCCACTCAGGGCCACAGCTAAGCTGGTAAAACTGTCTTGCTGCTCATTTTCATTGTTGTTTCAATAAACAGAGTGAGACATCACTTTGGTTTTACAATTAACCATGGACAGGGGTCTGGCTGCTGCTGCTTCTGTGCTGCAGGGAAGGTCCCAGTGCCCAGCTGTGCCTGGCAGGGCTGAGCTGGCACCTCCTTGGTCTGCTGTCCCTCTCCTGGCACACCAGGGTCACCCTGTCCTGCCAGGTGCTCCCCTCTCTCTCTCAGCACACTGCAGGCTGGTTGTGAGGCTGCCAAAGCACAGAATGCATTTCTGTGATGAGAAAGCTGAACCTTTGCCTGACTCATCTACACAATGAATATGAAATCACACAAGGCTTGAACTCCTGCCTGAGCCTGTTCTGTGCCACTGTTGTGTCTTGGAGAGCCACTGGGAGCTGCTTAAATGGAAACTCCCTGGGAAATACTGGGCCCAAATCACAGGGCAATGATTTTAAGCATCACTTTTATTTCCAGTCAAACTGTTCACACCTTACAGGTGGACAATGTAGAACTGCTTAAAAGAGAAGTCTGACATGACTATTTGTTTATTTTTTTTAGGTTCCTTATGGGGCCTTTGCAACTTGCAAGGTCTTGCAAAAAAAGGTAATGTTTAAATCAGAAATTATTAAATAATGATTAAATAATTCTATTAATATGCTTAACTGTTGTTGTCATGTTTGATATGACTGTGTGTGGTTGTTTTAGGGTGGTCCAGAAGGAATTTTCTTGTCAGGGATTTGTCCACCTGTGTGATACTACAATAGAGAGCATTTTGAGTCAGATCAATCCTGTTTGTGTTTTTTACAGTTAATTTCTGCCAGGAAAGAGCAGGTGGTTGTTCCTGTCTTAGCCCATCTAAGGGTATTTCTCATGTGAGGAACTGGGCTCTGGTTTAGATCTCATGTGAAATGTTTGACTTCTCTGACAATCCATTTCCTACTGCAGTGTTTTATATGATTCTGAATAAGATATTGAGTTCTTGTGCAGCCTCCCCAGTTCAATCCCCACAAAATTGCTTCTTCTGGTGTCCCATGTTTATGTGACAAGGAGGTTTTTCCTCCCCAGGTGCTGATTATTCATACCAATAATCTGACATCCTTAGTTCCAAAGTCCTGCAGCCTCCTGAGTCTCATAACTGTGAAGGTAATTGTGATTCTTTTCCTATTTTCCTTCATTTGAGCTGCACTAAAGCACAGCAGCCCAAGTAAATCCCTCTGGCTGGCTCAGGGATCAGTACCAGGCTGACTCCTGCCTTTTCTGGGTTCAGCTCCAGGCTGGCAGACAGCACTCACTGAGGGCTTTGTGGCACATCACCATCAGTCCCACACCTCATTTATCCCTTCAGAATCCCACAGTTTCCCCCTCAGGAGGGAGGGAGGGCTCCAGGTCTTGTCCCACCCTCCCCCTGCACTGCTGTGGGAGCAGTTCAGCTCATTGATCCTGCAGAAATTCCTGCTGCCAGCTTGGTTCCAAGGGGATGATTTATCCAGTTGGCTCCTCCAGTTCTGTGGAACAGCTCCCTCAGTGTCACTGCTCTCCCTTGTCCCTTGTTTGTTACTGATGCCTGAATTTCCAAAAACCTCCAAGAATTAAGTGTCCATGTCCCCTGCAAAACTGGAGCTGCTTTTCAAAGTCCTCATTGGAAGCAAAGTAATTTTCATTGTGAGATAATTCATGACTTTTGTTCCCAACCCTGTTTGGTGACATCATCTGCTTTTCCAGGTTCTGGATCTGCATGACAACCAGCTGGCATCACTTCCTGCTGATATTGGTCAGCTGACAGCTCTTCAGGTAAAAGATTTGAGGTGTCTGTACAGGGCATGGAAAAAAGGAGAGAAGAGCAGGAGAAGCCAGGCTTGGTTGTGTTCTCCAGCTTGGTGCAGCCCAGGTGGCTCCCATGGCCAGGCAGATGCTCTGAGCAAGCAGAGTCCTGCTGATCTCCCCAGACATTCAGGTTTTGCTGTTCTCCCTGGGGTGGTTATGTTGAGAACCCAGAGCAGTGTCTGAGGGCACACTCAGGGTCTCTCTGCTCAGGGGCAGCTTTAGCTGAGAGCTGGAGTTGGGGAGGGCTGCCCTGGACACTCCAATTCCCAGTTCCTGCATCTGCATCCAGCACCAGATGTTGGTGGTGAGCAGTTTCTCACTGCCCCTGGTAGCTTGGCATGCCCTTTATCCATGGGATATCCACACTTATCCATGGGATATCCATATTTATTTATATGGAAAATACATTTTTTTAACCCTGAAAGTGCTATCTACAACCAATTTCAAGTTGTCTGAAAGTCCCAGCAGCACAGATGTGTAGAAGACATGAGACTTGGATGAATATTTTTATTATTTTTTCTGTTAATACCTTAGGTCCTAAACCTTGAAAGGAATCTTTTAAAAAGCCTTCCACAATCTATAGGAGACCTTGCACAGCTCCAGGTCCTCAATGTGAAAGGTATGGAATGGGATTGCTCTGGACAAAGGACATTTATTATCTGGTCATGGTGAGCTGCATTAGCAATTATTCCTTTCAATCAAGACAAACACCAGATGGTTTACACTCAGAGGGCTGAGAAGAAGCACAAGGAAGGTTTGAATTCAAATAGTTGGCAAGGCAGGAGAAATGATCTAAGCAGAAAATGTGTCAGCCTCAAGCACTCCAGTAAAGCAAGCAGAGCACTCAGCCTGATAAACTGAATTACATTTGGGTCCCCCAAGCCCCAGAGCTGGCTCCTGTGTGTCCCCACAGGTTTGCACAAGCACAAAGGTCACACCTCTTTTCCAGACTGCTGGACATTCTCCAGATATGCAGTGCCATAAATCTGAGAGAAAAAGGAGATTTAGTTATGTGGAGCTGTTGTTGAAACAGGGAAGGCAGTGGAGGGTGAGGAGCTTGGAAGGGCAGCTCAGATCATTGCCTGTCTGTCTGTCTGTGTGTCTGTCTGTCTGCAGCACCTGGGGTGTGCAATCTCACAAGGGAAGAACATCCCATGTTACAAATATTCACCTGATAAAGAGCACAGATGCAGCCTGCAGCAGTGAGCTCAGCTGAGGAGGAGATCTGGAGCCCAAATTGCCCTTGGTGGGCAGTGCCATCCTTTGAGTCCCTGTGTGACCTGGCACAGCCCCATGTGTGTGGTTATGGATTGGTGCTGGAACAGATGAGCTTGGCCTCTGGTTTGGGAAGGCTGGAAAAGGAGACTCAGGGCTGCCCCCATCACTGCACAGCTCCTGAAAGGGGCCTGTGCTCAGCTGGGGCTGGGCTCTGTCTGCAGCAGCACTGACACAGCCAGAGCACACAGCCTCAAGGGAAATACAGGTTGGATATCAGGAAAAAGTGTTTTACAGAGAGGGTGATAAAGTTGTGGAATGGCTGCCCAGGGAGGTGGTGGAGTCCCCATCCCTGGGTGTGTTTAACAAAGCCTGGATGTGGCACTGGGTGCCAGGGTTGAGTTGAGGGGTTGAGGCTGGGTTGGACTGGATGATCTTGAAGGTCTCTTCCAACCCAGTGATTCTGTGAATCCTGTGGTTCCATGGTTTATCTGCCTGTCTGTCCCTGCAGGGAACCAGCTGAGGGCGCTGCCCGGGAGCGTGAGCGGCCTGCGGAGCCTGCGGGCTCTGGATGTCAGCGGGAACGAGCTGCAGGAGCTGCCCCGGGGGCTGGCCCACGCCCGCAGCCTGCAGGTACCGCCCTGGGGCCGGCCCTTCCCTGCCTGCCTCCCTCAGCTGCGAGTAAATCCAGGCCACGAGGGGAATGTTTAGGGTCGGGGCAGCATGCATTGCAGGGAGTTGTAACAGGCTGTTCACACTGTCCACAATGACTTCCATGTACCTGCTCTGGTCTTTTCTGATCATTTTTACTATTTAATCTGATAATTTTGTCATTTAGTTCTGATAATTTTGTCACTTAATCATGACAAAAGCGATCCCCAGAGAGTGAACCCCTGGATTTTACTTGCCAGGGCTGTCTTTAAAAGCACAAATCATGCTTCTGTCACCCTGGCAGATCTCCAACTTGTTATCAGCTTTCATGTGTTTATGGCTCTCTGAAGTGCACATTCAGAATGGGAAAAGCAGCAAGATTTTTATGGATCTGTTGCCTTTTGGCTGCCAAACCTGTCAGTACTCAATGGTGCAAGTGTGAGGCAGCAGGGCTGCCTCAGACACCAGCAGGAAGGTGTGAATAAATGCTCTCCTGTCTCACACAACATTTTGCTTCAGTTCTCATGAGCACAGCCTGAGTTGAGGCATCTGTACAGCTTTGCCCCCTGTGCTTGATAAGGTGGTTCCTTTCTAGGCCTTCCTGCTGTGCCCTTCCCTGCACAAGGCAGCATTGGGTCCTTTGGTGGCCACACTAGGACAAAACAAATGGCTCTTCCCCTTTCTTTATGGGATTCCTCTCCATGCCCTGGTATCACCACATTTCCATGCTGAGCTCCTGACATGGATAGGGAATGTCTGAGCTGAGAAGTGCTCTGACCTCTGGTACCTAAATGAAATGCCAGTGCTTGAATGAGGGGAATGTTCAGTGGATGGCCAGCTCAGAAACTTCCAAATAAGGGGCAGTGGAGTCACCTCTGAAAGGTGCCAGACACCCAGCAGGGATTCTGTGCAAACCCAGGGCACTGGGAATATTCCTCTGTCTGCTCTGGGGTGCCCTGACCCCCAGGGGAGCACTGACCTTGACTCTCATTCAAAAGAAAGTTTCCTGGGCTTCAAGATAGACTGGAATCCACAAAAGTGTGAATAGATTATAGAGAGCAGTGTAGGTGTATCACTTGGTGAGAAATTTGGATTTTTTTATTTTTAGTATGTTGTGGATGGGAGCAAGATGGAGGGCACAGGGTGTCATCCTGGGTTTCTCCTTCTTACTTCTTATTCCTCCTTCTCCATGGGTTTGGGTGGCATTTTGTAATTGGGCAGAAAAGTCTGCATTGTGGGCTCTGTGGGATCAGTGATTGGGTTAAAAGGGGAAATAATCCAGGTGTCAGTTCTTAATTGCATAGTTTAGTCTTAAAAGACCTTGGAACAAGAGATTGTTGGCCATTTTGTGCCTTCTAATGAAAAGCTGCCCAACTCACAGCAGTGAGACTGTTTTGCTGGTAAGAAATAATAAACACCTGAGTCCCAACATGAACTCCTGTCTCAAGTGCCTTCAATCCAGACCCAGAAAAACCAGAGACTGGTACTGCCACAGGATTCAATACAGCCCCACATTTATGTTAGGATTTAGGGTAACATGAAGTAAGATTTTGGGGAGCTGCAAGGAAAACTGCAGCTGGACTCAGAATAACCTGGAGCTCTGTGTGTTCTGTTTTGGAGACTCTGACCCTGGATGCCTCTGCCATGACCTACCCACCCCCTGAGATCTGCAGTGCAGGCACAGAGGCCATCCAGCAGTTCCTGTGCACAGGTAAGGCAGGAGCAGCTGGGCTGTGCCCAGAGATGGCATTTCTGGAGGACAGACATGGTGTGGGCTCTGCTTGGGGTGGTTGGTGATGCCCTGCACACCTGGGTACTGCCTGTGTTGGCAAACAGCACCACAGGAGTCCTGCCCTGAGTCCTTCCCTGAGCCCTGGCATGCAGAGTGGTTTGATAACAATCACAGTGGCTGGGTCAGGCTGTCCCAGTGGCCATAAGAGGTCAGTGCACCTCCCGTGGTTATTTGGGTTTTCTCCTGTGGGAGGATTAGCCATTGTCAGCTGTCACTGTCTTGGGACAAGGAGAGACACTCAGGAGTCACTCAAGGTGCCCTCATTTTCTCTGAGGAAGGATCTGGGCCCTGCAGGTTGTTTGGAGAATGGTGAAAACAGATGGAGAACTCAAACTCACAGATAATATTCTGGGAGTTTGCAGCCACTGTGTTTAATACAGACAGGGAGTTTTGGTGGAGGTTTTATGCAGGGGAAATGCCTTGCCAGCCATTGAGATATTCCCTGAAAAAACAAGACAGTCAGAACTTATTTTGGTCTGGGCAACATCTGCAGCCCTGCAGAAGTCACCAAGCTGCACCTGTGTGCAGGGTGTGTTTGTGTCTGAGCAGATCCTTGTGCTTGTGGGGATGGAGTGGCCCCACCTCCCCCCAGAGCTCCATCATCCTTTTGCCATCATTAAATGCAAAATGAGCCCCAGCTGGAGGAGCCCTGCCAGGCACTCCCTGGTGTGTGGGCACAGCTGGAAGCAGCCCCACACAGCAGCCAGCTCACAGCCACGGTGCCAAGGAGGTCTTTGAACCTCAGATGTTGTTATTTTGTGTCTGGTGCCTTGCAGAGTGTGGAATTGCATACTCCCCTCCCTCCCAGCACCTGCTCCCCACGCCGGAGAGCGATGGAGGAGGAACTTCCGTGGATGGGGTGGACAGGACAGTGCAGAAGTACCTGGAGGAGGAGAGTGAGTGGCAGGTGAGGCTCCCCTGCACCAGAGAGTTTGGGATTTGTCTGTGTGCTCCCTCAAAGCATCTCACAGCACTTGGCTCATCATCCCTCATCACCTTGCCCTCCATGAGCTGTGTCTTTTGGGATTGAGGGAGTAGCAAGGGTGGCTCATCCTTCCTCAGCTGGGCTGGTGTCACCACACTTCCTCCTGAGGACACATCCCAAAGAGCTGTCCCCATCCCAGAAAGCAGTGATGGAGCCAAGGGACAGGGGTGACAGGGGGACATGGAGTGTGCAGTGTGTTTTTGGGGGGACAGCAAACTGCAGAACCTTGTGCTTCCCAGCCAAGTGCTAGACATGTTCAGCCCTGCCTGGGAAAGGGGAGGCTGGGCCAATAATTGTGGTGATTCCTGTGCTCTTTGGCAAGTGCAGAGTCACTGCCTGTGCCCCTGGAGAAGCCTGAGGGACTGGACTTGGGGCTTGTGTTGCTGTGCCTTTGGTTGATACCTTCACTCAGTATGGGGAGACTGTACTGTGGAATAATAATATCTACACAAAAGTACTTCTGGGAATAAATGTCTGCTGATATTGCTTATTTTTCAGAACAAATTCTTGGATTATGAGAAGAGGAAGGTAAGGATCAACTCCTATAACTGCTTTTTCTGCAGCATCTGGTTTTTGTTTTCCATCTTTTTATTTTGCTTCTCATTCCCCTCACCTGGCTGCACTTTTAGTTTGTTCTTTTTGTTTGCCTGGTCTCTGTCTCTTCCCCTGTGCATGGCTCACTTTGAAACAGCCAGAAGCTCCTGCCTTGCTGTTCCCCAGTGATTTTTGCTCGAGTTGCTCAGAGCTGGCTGCTTCCTTCAGACTGGGGGGTCCTGTGCCATGGGGAGCTGAACCCAGCCTGCATTTTGGGCTTCCCTGCCCGTGTTTATATTGCCTGGTTCGGTATCAGTCAATGCCCAGGGAATTCAGCTCCATGACAGGGAAGAGTTTGGAGATTGTTATGAAGGGAGCAGCAGCTTCTGCTTCCCACTTTTTGGGTTCTTGAGGAGAGAACATTCCCCTCCCCTAGACAAGCCTCCTGTTTGCCATTTAGCTTCCCTTCTCTGCAAAGGACTCCTGTCCCTTGCTCTACCTTTTTGCCAGGATATGTTCTTGCTGGGGAAGGAGATTCCTGTCCTTCATCTTTCTTCTGATTCCTCTCAGGAAAGAAAAACTCAGGAGAAGCTGGAATTTGAGCGGCGCCTGAACGTGGGGCAGCGAGAGCAGGCCCTGCTGGTGCAGCAGCTCAACAGCCACAAGGATGAGATCCTGCAGACAGTGAGAGAGGTGGGTGTGCTGGGCAGGCCCTTCCAGGGCACCCAGTGCCTTCCCCAAGCCCAGCACCTGCTCCTGGTTTCCCTGCTCTGGGCAGGAGCAGCAGAGGCTGGAGCAGGGGCTGTCGAGGCACCAGCGCTGTTTGGAGGAGGAGAGGCTGAAGCTGCTGCAGCAGCTGAAGGACACAGAGCAGGGCATTGCCAGCCGCATCCAGAAGCTGCTGGAGGACAACCAGAGGTGGGTCTTACTCTGATTTTGTTTTGTCATGTTGTTTTGGGCAGTTCAGTTCATCTCTGAGTGGTTTGGACCTGGTCAGGATCGATGTCTGGAGGAGCTGCCTGAGCTCCTGCACTGCCAAAGACCCATTTCAAGCACATGGAATCTGCAGCTTATAAAAACTGTTTCACAGATGTGTGATGTTGGGATTTTGCAGTGCTATGGAAGAAATTTGAATTCCTCATGGAAAGTGCAGATTTGAAGTGTTGTTGCCCCTGTCTGTGTCTGCTGGGTGTCCATGTGAGCTGGTGCTGATGGGAGGTGCCCAGCCTGCTGAAAGCTGCTCTGCTGTGCATGACAGCAAAGTTGTTTTCTCTCAGGCACGTGGGGGGATTGTTGGGGTTGTCCTGTGCAGGGCCTGGAGTTGGATGGTACTTGTGGGTCCCTTCCGAGTCAGGATTCTGTGACTCTGTGATTCTGCCCTCTGGGGGACCAGGATGTTCTACTCAGCTTGATGAAGATATTTTATTTTTTTCCTTAAGGCAAAAACGAAGTTCAGATATTTTGAAGTCCTTGGAGAATGAGAGGTGAGTCTCTGAAACAAACTTGTCTGGAAAAGGGGTTAGAAGCTGGGAAGAGAGCTGGGAGCTTCCTGTCAGAGTCACAGTCTGGATCCACCCTAGGCCAGGTGAGGTTCCTCTCATACCTGCAGCTGGCTCTGGTCACTGTTGGAGACAGGAACACTGGACTCAGAGTGCCTGGTCCTACCCAGTCTGGCACACCCAGTCACAGGGTGATTTTACCTCTTTTTCATCTCTGAATGGGCCTAAATAATGAGTTTGGGAACAAAACTCTATTCCAATATCAAGGACTAGCAGAGATCCTCCATCTGCTGGCAAGCAAGGCATTTATAAGGATGTTCCAGTAATGTATTCAGGCTGGGAGGAGCAGGTGGGAAGCAAATCTGCCATTGAGCCAACACTGTGAGCTAACTCTGCACCAAAAGTGACTGTCCCCAGCTCTGCCCTGCCTGTGAGCTGCCCCCTCCCCTCAGCCAGCTGTGCTGTGGCCCAGTAAACTGGGTGAACATCATGCAGTTGTTTGTCAGGCTGTTCCCCAGCCACACCAGCTCCTGACCTGGTCAGTGGTGGGGGGAATGTGCTGGAACAAGGGCAGGGGTGCTGGGGAGGGAGGCCAGGCTGCTGCCTGCAGTGGCACTGCTCCCTTGGGCTCTGGGCTCATCCAGCTCAGCAGAAAGGAGAGCCAGGGAAGGGCCTGGCACTGTTTGGGGAGAGCATGTGCATGTTGTGTTGATGTTCTGTCTCTCAGAAAAATCAATTTCCCTGTCTAAAGCCACTGTCCCTGTGGTTTTGAGCAAATATTGTCTCCCATAAAACTTAGATTTTCTTCACCAAAAAATCACCAAGCTTTGGTGTCTCTGATAAGCCCAACTTTCCTGAGCAGGGTGAACCTGCCCAGCCTTGAGGCTCTGAGCTGGGTGGGTAAAGGAAAAGGGATCTTTTGCAGGAGTGGCTGAATTTTGTTTGTTGGCAGAATCAGGATGGAACAGCTGATGGCAATAACCCAGGAGGAGACAGAGCAGCTGCGCAGGAGGGAAGTGGCCTGTGAGTCCAGCCAGGGCTTTGGGAGAGGGGGGCTGGGGCACCAGGAGCAGCTGAGGGGGCTCAGCCTGGAGGAGGCTCTGGGGGAACTTTCTCATTCTCTACAACTCCCTGAATGAAACAAGGGTGTATCCAAATGGGGGTCAGGCTCTGCTCCTGGGGAACGAGGGGCAAGAGAAGAGGAAACAGCCTCAAGTGCCCCCAGGACTGGCAGAGCCCAACCCCTCTCTGCTCTGGGCCAGGGACAGGAGCCAGGGCACGGCTGGGGCTGGGCCAGGGCAGCTCAGGCTGGAGCTCAGGGCAAGGCTCTGCCCCCAGAGGGTGCTGGCACTGCCCAGGCTGCCCAGGGAATGGGCACGGCCCCGAGGCTGCCAGAGCTCCAGGAGCCTTTGGGCAGCGCTGCCAGGGGTGCCCAGGCTGGGGCTGCTGGGGGTGCTGGGCTGGGGGATCCTGTGGGTCCCTTCCTACTTCCCAGCAGATTCTGTGATCTCAGGGGTGGTCAGCAGGGACTGGGCTTCTCTTAGCACTGCACAGGTGCAGGCACTGGCAGAGTGGAGTTTGCTCAGCTCTTTTCCCAATAAAGAGCCACAGGTGGGTGGGTGTGCTCTGGGATCAGAGAGGTGGGAAGAGCAGTGAGAAAGGAGCCACTGTTGGTTGCAGTGAGTGCAGCAGCAGTGAGGGTGAGTCCTGCCCTGCACACCCAGGCCAGGCAGGCCCTGACAGCCCCTCTGTCCCCTCTGTCCCCAGCTGCCATGCAGCAGATGCTGGCTGAGACCTACAAGAACAAACTCCTCCAAACGACCTCCGAGTCTCGCCGGCAGGACCTCGTCAGCCAGGCCTGCTCCAGGTGCAGGGGGTGTCTGTGTGAAATCCCTTTCTTTCAGCAATGTCATTCCCATAAGTACACCAGGAACTCCTGGAATGCAGCAGGACAGCTGTAACAGCCCAGGACAGTGCAAATTAAACCATCAGACTGCCTTAAATGAACCACCTTCTAACCACCACAATTTGCATGTTAATCACACTTTGGGGGAACTGTCACTTTTTTGCACTGTTTATTTTGCCTTATGCATTCTGCTAAATATGGAAGATGGAGTTAGACCAGTTGTATTCCTGTTTTCTGAGGTACTTCAGTGCCAAATTGTGGCCCAGAGCTGCTCCCCTCACCTCCCAGGCTGCCTCAGGGGTGCTGTGTGAGCATAAGCAGTACATCAGTGTTGTGAGTGTTGCTGAGCATCCTGGCTCACTGTTTACAACAAGATGAGAAATTTTAATCTGGCAACATCTGGCACTGACCAAAACCAGCCTTGTGAGCCTGTGACCTGCTCAGCAGGGCCACAGGAGCCTGTGGTGCAGGTTTGGTTTGGGTGTAGGGAAGGAGGTGTTAAATTTGTGGCCTTCAGCTGTGCAGTGCCACTTCCCCTGTTCAGTAAGAAATTCCTCCTCCTGCTTTTCCTCTGAGTCCCAGCCCCAGCTTTAGCCCCATGGCACATCCATCTCTTTGCAGCCTGGCTGAGATGGATCAGAAGTTCCAGCAGATCCTGGCTTGGCAGCAGCTGGATCAGAGCAAAGCTGTCAGTGAGATCTTGCAGCAGGTAGGCAAAGGAGCAAACTGCTCATGGGGATGGAGGAGAGCAGGATCCAGAGTGGGTCACAGGAGCAGCAGGGGCTGGGCTGGGCTGCATGCAGAAGTGATTTTATTTAACACTACATGCTAAACTTTGAAAATATCTGCTATTCTGACAAACTAACTTGGGTGGTTGAAATAAAAATTATTTTTTGTCTAGCCAGCAAATTTGCAGAAAGGACAGAAGCACAACTGACACGGTGATTAAGAGGGGATTTTGAGACAGAAGTCCTGTCTTTTGGCAGGTTTCCTGTGGGACTTGGGACAAGCATTTTCAAAGTTTGTTCTGAGAAGTGCTGGGCAGCTGTGCCCTGCAGCACAGCCTGGCTGCTCAGTGCTGCTGAAAAGGAGAGCTGGGCTCACACAGAGCATTCCACATGAATGTTTGAATGACATTAATATTTCTCTGTGTGTCTCCAGGGTGGGCTTCACCTGTTGGGCTCTCAGCTGTGTTTCAGGACATTGTTGCTCAGAGCAAGCAGCACTCAGGGACTTGTACCTGAGTCTCTGCCAGGCAGCAGCTTCTGAGCCCATCAGCAGCTGCACCAGCCACCTCACTAAGCAGGGTTTTGCCTGTCCCTCAGGTTGAGATGCAGAAAACTGCCTTTGAAGCTCTCCAGGTGAAGAAGGATCTTATGCACAGGCAGATCAGGAACCAGGTGAGTCAGCAGCAGAGGAAAGAGCAATCAGCCCCTCAGCTCATGCTGCTGTTTGCTGAGAGCCTGGGAGGAAGCACAAAGTGCTGTGAGCACAGAGCAGGGTCTGAGGACATGGAGAGCTCTGGACAGTGATGGTTGCACTCCAGCTCTGAGGGAGGCAGTGTCAAAGCAGGTTTTGGATTCTGGAGGTGGTGGCATTGCCACTCCTTCAGTCACCTGCACTGCTCTGGGGGTGACCTGCAGTTGCACCTCAGATTTCCTTCAGGCTGTGTTCTTGGCAGGGCTGCTGCTTCCACATGAGCCCACTGCATCTCCATCCAGCACATCAGAGCTGCACCATGAGCCATCAGTTCACCTTTTCTTTCCCATTCTCAGCTCCATGCCTTTCTGCACTCCATTCCACAGGAGGTGCAGTGATGTTGGTGGGGGGAAGAGCAAGAGCTGGTGGAGAAAGTAGGGGTGGATGATGCAGGATGATGGAAAAGTGGCAGGGGATGATGCAGGATGGTGGAAAAGTGGCAGGGGATGATGCAGGATGGTGGAAAAGTGGCAGGGGATGATGCAGGATGGTGGAAAAGTGGCAGGGGATGATGCAGGATGATGGAAAAGTGGCAGGGGATGATGCAGGATGGTGGAAAAGTGGCAGGGGATGATGCAGGATGATGGAAAAGTGGCAGGGGATGATGCAGGAAGGTGGGAAGGCAGCAGTGGTGGATGCAGGAAGGAGGGTTGCTGGTTTCTGACACAGTGCTCCAGAATCTTCCCTCTCCTGATTTGGCACAGAAGAAAAGTCTCAGTTCAGGATTTGGTGGATAAACTTGAGGGCTTGGATATTTTGAGTGCCCCAGTGACCAAACTCTGCTGGAAGCCTGTGCCCTGTCTGACAGCTCCCATCATTGCCTGCCTTCACCATAAGGGCCCTGCATTTTGCTCCCTCTTGCTCTGTGGACAAAGGGGGTTTGTTCCTTGATGCCAAGGCTGGACCTTTCACCCTTGGGACCCCTCCCACCCTGTGCTGCAGGGGCAGAGCCCTGGGGTCAGCAGGAGCAGCAGGCCTGGGGACAGTTGGTGGCCTGGCAGAGGGGTGAGCTGGGCTCTCATCTTGGCTTTGCTGTGGGACCCTGGACCTTCACCTCTCTGTGTCTCAGTTGTCCCACCTGAAAGAGCAGCTGTTGTTCTGGGATTGCTGGAGCACCTGGAAAGCAGAGAACTGTCCCAGGAGTCTGAGCTGGGAGGGCCTTGGCTCTGCATTCCAGGGTGGCTGCCAAAGGTTTGGCTGCACAAACTGATTGCAGTGTGAGCTCCAGACCTGAGCAGAAGTGTTCAGAGTAGAGAGACAGCTGGAGTGGGGGGACACAGCTCCTCAGGTAAAAGAAGAGGCACCCTCAGCACACACATCACCAAAGGGCACAAGCAGCACCTCTGGGTGCTCTGCAGTGCTGCCCTTGCCAGTCAGACCTCACTTAAAAAGAGCAGAAATCAAAGTCATTTTAAATGTCAGTAAAAAATGTTTCATCTTCTGTTTAGATTAAATTAATAGAAACAGAGTTATTGCAGCTGACACAGCTGGAGGTAAAGAGGCAAGAACTGGACACAGAGACACTGCAGGTACGTGGGGCTCTGGGGCTGCCCCCCACCCTCCCTGCTCTGGGATTGCTCCACCTGCTTCCCTTGCTCCTGGCACTTTCCAGATGGGTTTATGCTCAGTCAGGAGGTTCTTCTGCACAGGACACCAACCCCTGTGTGTCCTGGGGTGTGGGACACCAACCCCTGTGTGTCCTGGGGTGTGGGACACCAACCCCTGTGTGTCCTGGCAGTGTGGGACACCAGCCCCTGTGTGTCCTGGGGGTGTGGGACACCAACCCCTGTGTGTCCTGGGGATGTGTGACACCAACCCCTGTGTGTCCTGGCAGTGTGGGACCATCCAGTGTGTCCCAAACACCCCAAGATGTCCTAGGGGACCAGACCCTGTGTGTCCCTGGCAGTGTGGGCATTCCCAGTGTGTGCTGGGGGGTGGAATCATTGTGGGATCCCAAACACCCCGGCTTCTCAGCAGCGACCCAGTGGAGCTTGATAGGATCGCAGCTTCCAGTGTGTGGGTTGGGGAAGGATTTTGCAATCCAGTTGTTGGCTATCCCAAAACCACCTGCCTGCTGTGCATTGCAGTTCTGTGTGTTGTTTTTGGTTTGGCATCATCAGCGTCACACATGAGGTTGCAGTTTAGCTTCAGCACTTGGCTTAAATTTGTTGTGATGATTGCATCAGTCTTTCTTCGTGCATGAGCCAGGTCAGGTCACAGTTAGTGACAAACAGCCAGGGCAGTGACAGAGCAGTGGGAAGTGCTGGCTCCAGGCAGCAGTGCCTGTCCTGGATCCTTCAGGTGCCAGGTTTGGGTTGTGCTGCCTGGACTCACTCAGCTCCTCTGTGTCCCTCTGTGCTGTTGGAGGCACCACCCAGAGTTCCTGCAGGGCAGCCCAGGTGTGAGCACAGGAGCTGCAGGGCAGTGCAGGGAGCAGAGCTCTGCACCAGGAGCTGAGCAACGAGCCCTGAACACCTGGGTCTGCCTGATCCCCCTGCCCTTGGTGCTGTGCCCCCCACAGGGTCCCTGCTGGGCTGGAGCAGCTCCTCCTGTCATCTCTTGTCCCTGTCCCTCCCTGGAGGTGGGGCTGGCCTGGGAGGGGCAGCTGCTCCTGTGTTATCCAGGAGCCTTGTTCCTGTGCTGATCCCAGGCTGGACAGGCCTTGCAGCCCCCTGGGACAGTGGTAGGGGATGGGGTGAGCTGGATTTTAAGGTCCCTTCCAACCAAACTAGTTTGGGATTCTGTGATCAATGAAGGTTTCCCCAAAGTTCAGGGTGTAACAGAATCCTTGTCCCTCTGTCCTTGTGGCTGATGGCCACTGCTCAGAGATGGGTGAGGTGGGACTGAAGCTGCACAGGGGCCATGATGGGACATTCCTGAGCCACTTACCTCTCCACTGCCAGGGAGTGGCTGCAGGGGTGCCTGGCCTTGCCCTGGTGTGCTTGGGGTGAGACCCCAGGGGAAGGAAGCATCCCAAAGGCAAGGGGGCCTCACTGTCCTGGTTACCTGCAGGACTCCAGACCTGCTTTCAGGTGGTCTTTTCTCAGCTGGACAGGGCTTGGAGCAGCCTGGGACAGTGGGAGGTGTCCCTGCCATGGCAGGGGTGCCACTGGATGGGCTTTAAGGTCCCTTCCAACCCAAACCAGGCTGGGATTCCATGATTCTAAGGAGGGGTACCATGGATACCTTTGGCTGAGCTCCTGATGGAGCAAGAAGGAGCAGCTGCAGCCAGGGTGGGCTGGGGCTGACAGAGCAGTGCAGGGCTGAGGGAGCAGCTTCAGCTGGAGAGGATCTGAGCTGTGGGGCACAGGGATTGCACAGCCACAGGGGCTGCTGTGGGGCTGGCAGGGGCTTTGCTGGGAGCAGTGGGGACAGCAGTGTGGGGCTGGGGCTGCAATGTGGGGCTGGGGCTGCAGTGTGGGGCTGCAGTGTGGGGCTGGGGCTGCAGTGTGGGGCTGGGGCTGGGGCTGCAGTGTGGGGCTGGGGCTGCAATGTGGGGCTGGGGCTGCAGTGTGGGACAGCAGTGTGGGGCTGCAGTGTGGGGCTGGGGCTGCAGTGTGGGGCTGGGGCTGCAATGTGGGGCTGGGGCTGCCAGAGCTCTCCCCTTGCAGGAGGCGGTCACGGAGCAGCGCCGGGCACTCGGCTCCCTCCTGCAGCAGCTGCTCAAGGAGAAGAAGCAAAGGGAGGAGGAACTGCAGCAAATCCTGGTAATGAAGGCCCTCATGCAGAGCTGTGGGTGAGGAAGGATTTGGGTTGGCTGCAGGGAGAGCCCATGGCTCAGTGTGGGAGTGAAGGGGAGCAGAGCAGGGCTGTGTCCGTGTCCAGAAGCCAGTTTAACCCAGGGAGTTGTAACATGAACCTGGGGCACAGCAGCACTGCCTGGGGCAGCGTGGGCACCATCATCACCCCCAGGGACCCTGCTGGGAAGGGAGGGGGCAGCAGGATGAGCACAAGGGATGGGAGTTGTGGTCTGAGCCTCAGGAGCTCAGGCCACAGGGCTGGGGGCAGGGAGATGCACAGCCCCGTGTGGGGTCCAAGTGGGGCCAGCCTGCAGGAGGCAGAAATCCTGTCTGACCCCATCACAGGGCTCTGGCTGGGCCCTGCAGTGCCCAGGCTGGGCTTCCCTCCTCACACCCATCCCTGCACCCCCCTGGCCGTGTTCCCTTGGGTGCTGAATGAATTGAGTTTGTTTTTCAGCTGGAAATGGAAGCAAAGAGTGAAACCAAGCAGGAGAACTATTGGCTGATCCAGTACCAGCGCCTGCTGAACCAGAAGCCCCTGTCCCTGAAGCTCCAGGTGCTGCTGCTGTTCCTGCTGCCACTGTGGCTCTGCTTTGCTCTGGGGGGAGCAAGGAGCCCCTGAGCTGAGGCTGGGAGCAGGTCACAGACCCCCACACAGATCCAGTGCTGCCCATGGTGCTCTGAGCTCCCTCATTCCTGCCTGGGGAGGGGATGGAGCTGCCCAGGTCCCTGTGGTGCCAACACCTCAGCTGTTCCCAGCAGGAGCTGCTGTCCCAGCCCCAGACTGCTGGTCAGGAACAGAAAACTCTTGAGTACCTTCCAGGCAGGGCTTCTTGTTCCAGCTGAGCACCCAAAGGGCTCTGCTTGGCTCCCCAAATTCCCCTTCAAACACGACTGAGTGCAGCAACTCCTGCCCATTCCTGCCCCTCATGGCCTGAGCCAGGGCTTTGTGCAGGTCAGGTCCCCTCAGGGTGGGCACAAGGAGCTGATCTGAGCTCAGCCTGTGCTGCAGATTGGCCTGAGCTGGGAAAGCAGGGGCTGCTGCAGACATGGATTGCCAAGGGTGGTGTTCCATGTGTGAGGGCAGAGCTCCCACCTCTGCTCTGGGCCAGGGACAGGAGCCAGGGCACGGCTGGGGCTGGGCCAGGGCAGCTCAGGCTGGAGCTCAGGGCAAGGCTCTGCCCCCAGAGGGTGCTGGCACTGCCCAGGCTGCCCAGGGAATGGGCACGGCCCCGAGGCTGCCAGAGCTCCAGGAGCCTTTGGGCAGCGCTGCCAGGGGGGCTGGGCAGGGACAGGAGGGGGATTTGATGATCCTGGTGGGTCCCTCCAGCTCAGGATATTCTGTGATTCCCAGACCTCAACAGTTTGAGCTGTGCCCATAAAACACCTGGGGTCAGAGCTGCTCCAACTGTTGGGCTTCCAGGCTTTGCTGTGTTTGGGATGCAGCAGAGCTGGAGCAGGGCAGGCCAGGGATGAGCACAGCCCCAGCCCTGCTGCTGCCTGGCCCCAGGGGCACATCTGGGAGCTCATTCCTTGTTTTGCAGGAGAAGGGTTTGGAGCAGCAGCTGGTGGCCCTGCTGCTGGAGCTCTCTGCTGAGCAGTACGTGCCCATCTTCGCTCACCACCGAATATCCCTGGACACGCTGGGCACCATGAGTGCCAGTGACCTGGAGAAGGTACGAGACAGAGAGCCACAGTGTGGGACAGCAGCAGCTGGCATTGTCCCTGCCCCTGCTCAGAGTCCAGCTGTGCCTGGCTGCTGCTCTGCTGTGTCACCTCCCCACAGGGACAGGTGCCTGTGCTGCTCTGCCTGTCCCTGTGGGCAGTGGCTCTCCCAGAGACCTGCAGGGTGAGCTGCAGCCTGGCTGCCTCTTCCACCATCCTCCGGGTGCTCTGTAGTAGAAATAGCACCAGGGAATTCCTGGTGCCTGGCAGAGGGGGCTTTCCTTGGCATGGCCATGTCTTGCCAGCAATGCCCAGGAGTTTTCAGTGTTCCCTTGGGGACATCAGCCTGCTGTCTGTCCCTTTGGGGCCATCACCCTCCTCTCTCCCCACAGCTCGGTGTGACAGAGGCTGGGCTGCAGCATGCCATCCTCAGGCGGGCTCGGGAGATCCTGGCTGTGGCCACGACCATCCCAGGTACCCCCAGTTGTTTTTTGCCACATTTTACCCTCCCAGCAGGTCCCTGAGCCCGGAGCAGGGAGCTCTGTGGGTCGGACACCGCTGTGGGTGTGTGAGGAGGGCAGGAGAGCTGCGGGGCCGATGGCAGCGCTCAGGGCACTGAGCTGGCTGTGCTTGCAGAGCTGCGGAGGGCAGAGGAGAGCGAGGCCCCGGCGGGCCCCGAGCCCAGCGCTCCCCTGGAGGAGCCCCCGGCCCCCACGGCCCCAGCGCTGCCGGGGGACGAGCGGCAGTCGGAGTGCGTTGTGTGCATGGAGCGGGAGGTGAGAGCCGGCACCGCCCGGGATGGAGCGGGGCGCGGAGGGAGGGCGGGATCCAGCGCTGCCCCAGCTCTGCCCGGCCCTGGCATGCCCGGGGCTCATCCCGCCAGATCCGGGCACGGCCGCGCTGGGCGTCGCAGCGGGGATGGGGGAGAGACGGGCAGGGACGGACAGGGCAGGGCTCCGTGCGGGCTTGGGCAGGAGCTCGCTGAGCTCCCCCGCCGGGCCTGGGCAGCGCTCACGGGGCTGCTCTGCTCTGCTCAGCCCCGCCGTGTCCCGCCCCGTATCCCACTGTGTCCTGCCCCGTGTCCCATTGCATCCTACCCTGTGTCCTATGGTGTCCTTCCCCGTGTCCCATCGCGTCCTGCCCCGTGTCCCATCGTGTCCTGCTGGGCGCAGCCCTGCCCCGCACACCCAGGGGGGACGGAGATCGGGGTGTGGGGCTCTGCCCCCCGTGCCGGGAGCGGTGCTCAGGGCCAGCAGCACTCTCCGTGTCCCCTCTGTGTCTCTCCCCCAGCCCCAGATGATTTTCCTGCCCTGTGGCCACGTCTGCTGCTGCCAGGGCTGCTGCGAGCGGCTGCTCTCGTGCCCGCTGTGCCGCCAGGACATCGCGCAGCGCGTCCGCATCTTCCACAGCGCCTAGGCCGGCCCGGGGGCCCCGGCCCCGCTCCGGGCTGTTCCCGCTGCCGCTCCTGTCCCTGGAACAGCCCACGGCCGGCACTGCCCCGCCCGAGCCCTCCCCACGCTGGGAGCCCCCGCATCCCCCTCGCAGCTCCCCGGGGCTCCTGCAGGGAATCCCTTCCTGCTGCCCGCCCCGCGTCCCCGTGCCTGGGTGACAAACCGGGCGCAGCTGCGGCTCCTCCTCTCTGGCAGAGGCGTTTGCTGTCAGAAAGGCCCCGGGGGCTCGCAGGGACACGGGGAGTGCTTCCAGCAGTGCTGCACGGAGGGGGGGGGGGGTTTCCCGTGGGATCATTCGGTCAGGACATGCTGTTCCTGGTGTGCTCACACTGCCGTGCACCTCTGTCATGCCAAAGGTCTGGGGCTTCGGCTCTGGAGCCCCACGGGAGCTGTCTGGGTCTGCAGCCTCAGGCAGGCAGAGCCAGGAGTTCCTGCAACACCCCCGGGACTGGAGGGACCTGCCCTGGCCAAGGGAGCCCGTGGGGGGCCCTCATCCACAAACCAGGTGGGCAGAAAGTGCTGCTGCCACTGGCCAGGGCTGGGGCTGTGCCCAGCTCAGGACCACGGTGCCTCTGCATTGGGGGGTGGGCACTGCTCCATTGCCAGTGATCAGTAACAATTCCTGTCTGCCCTCGGCTCTTGACCCTGAAATATAAAAATGCTGCCACGAGCCTTGTCCCACCACAGCCTTCCCCAGGAGCAGCCATTAAACGCAGCTGGTTTCTGCTGGGGGTGTTTGCTCACTCTTTCCTTCTGCAGGGGGGGTGGCTGGAGCAGGGACAGGGCCACCACCCCATGCCCGGCTGTCCCAGTGTCACCTCCTCCTTCTCGTCTTCTTGTCAGAGAAGAATTTGAGCCTCTGGGCCTCCTCCCAGGGGGTTGCTCATCGTGGAGCTGCCCCAGGGATGTCCAGACAGGGGAGACCTTGGACCCTGCGCTTGGCTTGCCTCACATGAGCTGCCCATGCAGAACATCCCTGTGGGACACGTGTGTAGCCTCGTGGAGGTGCCCAGTGCCACCAGTGTCCTGGGGACGTGCCACAGCACCAGGGCTGGTGCCTTGGGAACACCCTGGGGCTGTTTTTCCAGCCTCTGTTTGCACGTTTTGCTGCCGCTGCCCATCAGAGCAGGCAGGTCCTTGGGGAAGGACAAGGGGCTGCACCAGGAGCGGCTGGGGCTGGGATGGAGGAGGTGCCCAATGAGGGCAGGGAGGGTCATGGAGCACCCTCGCCCCTCCAGGCTCCCCCTCCCTCGGCATTCCCTGGGGTCGGGGAGGAGGAGGGAGACACAAGCCCTGGCCTGAGGGAGGGGCAGGGAGAGAGGATCCAACCCCGCAAGGAGCCCCCCCTGCGCCCTCTCCCCAGGGGCACTCGGCGACCACACGGGGACCCCACGGGTCCGGCCGGAGAGGGAGGAGAGTGCCGAGGGCTGCCCCGACAGCCGGCCGGCAGCAGCGAGGCTGCAGCACCCCCTCCATCCCGCCGCCCCCTCAGTCCCCTCTGCTCCCTCCATCCCTCCCGGTGGCCGCCGGGCCGTGCCGGGGGTGGCGGGGGGTGACAGGAGCTCAAGGTCCGCTCGGGGACAATGAAGAGGAGCCAGCGCTTCCCGAGGGCCAATGCAGGGACAGCCCCGCTCAGCCACGGGGCAGACAGAACAGCTGGAGCAATACCCAGCACTCCGGGCTCTTTCTGAGACTGCGGGGAAAAGTAAAATAATAATTTAAAAAGCTCCCTTCGGCCCCAGCCAGCCCCAGCAGTGCCGGGCAGTCGGGGGTTGCAGCCCCGTCCATTCCTGTAGGCCCGAGGTGGCGGTGCCGGTGGCCGGGGCCGCCTCCTGCACCGGGTGACAAACAGACCCCAGGGCCGGTGGGGAATGGGTGCTAGAGCTGCTGCACCCAGGGCTCAGCTGGTCCTGAAGTTCATTAACAGCGATAGCATCCGTGCTTGGGAGGTGGTAATAACATAATGGATTTGGAACGGGAAAAGGGAAAGAGCAGCAGGTGTTTAGGGGCAGCAGCTCTGCGGTGGAGGAGGAGCGTTCCCAGCTCCCGGTGCCGCTCCAGCGCCCGCCGAGCACCCTGGGGCCAGGCTGAAGTTCAGTGGGGGGCAGTGGCCCCGGCCCCTCAGCCCTCCCCGGGCTCGGCCATCGCCGCCCCCCGCCTTCAAAAGCGGCGGGGCCGGGCCGGGCCCGCGGAGCGCGATGGCAGCGGGGCCCGAGCCCGGCCGGGAGTGCGGCATCTGCTACGAGGCGTACTGGGGTGCCGGGGGGGGCCCGCAGCAGCTGCCGTGCCGCCACTCGCTGTGCCAGCGCTGCCTCCGCAGGCTCGTGTGCCGCGCCGCCAGCGTGGCCTTCGTCAGCTGCCCCTTCTGCAGGATGGTGACGCTGCTGCCCGAGCCGGCCCCGGCCGCCACAGCGGAGCCGGGAGAGCGGCAGCCGGAGAGCGGCGGTGCCCCCCTGGAGCCCGGCCAGGGCTCGTCGCTCTCGGTGGCCGCGCTGTGCTCGTCCCACGCCCCCGTGTTCGCCGTGAGCAGCTCGGTGTCCCCCTGCGGCCTCCGCCGCGGCTCCGAGGCCCCTCACGCCTTCGTGCTGGGGCTGCTGGGCCGGGGGCTGCTGCTGGACACGCAGCCCCCGCTGGCCTCCATGGAGAACCTGCGCCTCGGCTTCGCCGCCGGCATCCTCGTGCTCATCGTCTCCACCTTCTTCCTGCTCGTCTTCCTCAAGTAGGTCCGCACGGCGGAGCGGGGCTCCCAGCCCGGTGGATGGAGCCGGTGATGGGTCAGGGACTGCTCGGGCCGCGGTCACAGCCCGGACTCAGCACCCGCCTGGATCCAGCCCTGGGGCCCGCAGGACGCTCGGCTGCCCCGCACGAGAGCCCCCGGCCATCAGACTCTTTAAAAATTAACTTATTACAGCGCTTTCCTGCCCCGGGGCCCGGCCGTGCTCTCGCTCCGTCCCGAAGGCCCCGGGCCCGCTCGGCGGGAGGCGGCGTGTGGGGCCGCGGGGCCCGGCGGGCTGAGGGGCGGGAGGGTCCCGCAGCGCTGCCCGGGGCCGAAGCTGTTCCAAGGCCCCTCCAGGGCCTTTGCCGGCAGGAGAGAGCCCGGAGCGGTGCCCGCAGAGCGAGGAGGCAGCCGGGGACGGGCTCGGCCCCTCAGACACACCAGACATTAAAGCCAGCCATCGGTCCAGCGCCGCGTCCGCAGCTTCTCTGTGAGTCCTTGAGCCTCGGCAGGCAGGGCAGGGGCTGAGCACCAGGATGGAGCAGGGGTTCCTCTCCTTCCCGGCCCCTAGCAAAGTTCTGGGCACGTCCTCAGCAAAGTTCTCCGCGGTTCAGCCACCTCTGGCCGGAACTCAGCCCCCGGGATCAGGGTCAGCCCCAGCACAGCCCCTGAGGCAGCATCGTCCTCCTGGGCCCTGGTACGTCCCTCTCTGCCCGGGGCTGCTCTGCCCCTGGGAACCCAGAGCTGCCCCCTGCACTTCCCTGCACCCCAGGCAGGTGCTCACGCAGGCATTAACAGGGTTAATTTCGATCCCGAGTCCAGGCCGGGGTGGGGAAGGGGGTGTGGTACCTGCTGGGCCCTAATGGGGTGTGAGGGGAACAAGTTTCAATGCCAACTCTCGCACCCCAATCCCTGCTCAGAGCTCCCAGGCACAGTGGAGCTGAACCCTTCTGCAGCCCCAGAGCAGCTCAGCAGGGACTGGGCTCTGCAAAGCCCTGGAGATGCCCAAGATCCCCTCCCCTAAAATGTGAGGAGAACCATGCAAATGCCCTCTGTGACCATCAAAGTTCTTTGTGCTCCAGCTTCTCACCCCAACCCAATCCAGTGTGAGAGCCCAAGGAGCCACAACACAAAGGGACCTTCTCTCCTTTCCCAGGAGAGGGCTTCAACAACAAGAATAGAGAAGAACAGCTTCTAAATAAAATTACTCCAAATTTAAGTCAGAGCAAAGTCAGTTTTCAGGTGATAGATGAAGCCAGACTAAAGTAAAGCCACTGCAAGCAAAAAAATCAGGTTTAATTGCACTTTATTTTCCAAGAAGTGAAATGCAAATCCCTCAGGGTGTCTATCTGTAATGGGGAATGAGAAGTGGAAGTTGTTTTTATGAGCAATGATCAGCCCTGGGACCCTGCATGGATGGGCCCAGAGGCCACACGAGGGGCACTGACACTCAGAGCAGCACAAGCACCCCCAAAATCCAGTTCCAAACACCCTCACATCGAGCACTGAGTGATGCCCAGGAAGGCCCAGCTCAGGTCACCCTGCATGGCAGCAGGGTGGCTGTCACAGGCTTTGGTCTCTGCCCCAATTTCAGCTGCATTTGGCAATTTGTGGTACTGAGGATGGGGCACAGGGACCTGCCACACCCCAACAGCAACAGCCAGTGTTCTTTTGGGTGTTTTCCTCCCAAGAAATCACCTTTAGGGGGACAGAGATCTGATTCCAGTCAGAGACTGTAAAGGCAGGTGTAGAAACAAAACCATAGAATTAGTAGAATTAGTTTAAGTCCTTTGATTTTATGCAGGGGTTTATTTTAAAGACTTCTGGGATGAAGTTGTGTTAGTGCCCATGAATGGAGAATCAAAGTGCTGTGAGAGCCCCAGGCTGTTTGCCCAGCTCTGTCCTCACTCCTTTCCCCTCCTGGTCCCCTCAGAGTGCAGGGAGACCCCAGCCTGGCCAGCCCAGCCCCTCTGTACAGTGTCACTGGTGCTGGGAGGGCCACACTTGAACAGCAGCACAGCCAAAGGCACGGGAGAGGGGCTGGGCTGTGGGGAAGGACTTCCCAAGCACAACCACACAGCACAGCCCAGAGCTGGGGGCTGCTCCCACAGGGAAACACAGCCAGCAAAAGGAGGAGCTGAGCTGTGTCTGACACACAGCAGGACTGGGCTCCTTGTACCATCACAGCTCCTGTGCCACAGCCCCCTGAACCACCTCAGCCCCCAGGGGCTCACAGAAACACCTGACTGGGATTCCTGGGGGAACCTCCAGTGGCACATGGCTCAGACACAGTGGGGAGAGGGTGCAGAGTCCCTGGGAGCCACCTGGGGACTGAGAAACATCCAAAGACTTCATCACTGGGGAAGGAGATTTTAGTCTGATTTTTTAACAGGGTGTTGCCACTGCAGGCTCCTGCCAGAGTCGCTCTGCTGAAGCTCTTCACCAAGTTCCTATTTGCAAAAGGTTTGAGAGTAATGAATCCAGGGCTCAGGGGAGGGGGACAGGGGGTGGCTCCTGCACTCAGCCCAAGCCCAGAGTGTTGGGCAGCTCAGCGTGACACGTCTGAGCACGCACTGGTGGAGGAAGAGCCCCCTGCTGCCAGGTCACCTGCACAGCCACGAGTGGCAGAGGAGCCCCCTGCTGCCAGGTCATCTTCATCATCATCACCGAAGAGCGGCAGGGGAGGGGGACGCCCCTTCATGCTCTGCAAGGCACACCAGAGGGAAACTGCTCAGCCCCAGCAGCTGCCTGGCATTTCCTTATCACCACACAAACTGCTCTGCAATCTCTGCCAGCTCTAAGGAGCCTCATTACCCAAGTTTTTATTTCTCATGTGATGGTTTGCTGTTCAGATTAGGTTTAGATTAGATAGCAGGAAAAAATTCTTGATGGGAAGGAATGTAAAGCATTGGCACAGGCTGCTCAGGGCAGTGTGGAGTCACCAGCCCTGGCAGTGCTCAAAAAGTGGGTTGATGTGGCACTCGAGGACATGGTTCAATGGTGAATGGTGCTACATGGATGGCTGGACTTGATGATCTTAAAGGTCTTTTGCAACCTTGAGGATTCTGTGGTTCAATGATTCCAGGCTAAAAAGGACTGGAGAGGGGCCAAACACTAAAAGCCTTCAATTAACCTGGCAAGTCTCACTGATTTCATGCCAGCAGAGTCTGTCACCACTGCCTCAGCCAAGCCAGCCCCTCCCAGCTCAGTCACCCACCCCAGATACTCCTGATTTACTGATTCCCCCAGATACTCCTGATTTACACAGGGAATGGATGGGGAGCCCTGGGCTCAGCCAGGCCCCCACTGCCACAGGGAGGATGTTACAGATCAGAGCAAACACCCAAACACATACCACCACCATATCAATATCCTCCTCTTCCTCCTCCTCGGCAACCTCACGCTCCAGTGGTTCAGGAGATGCTGTTTCAAAGTTGTCATCCTCAAAGAGGCTGCAAGGAGATAAAGAATGAGCAGCTGGCTGTCAGAGGATGGCATTTGCTTGTACAAGTTCTGCTGCTGAGAGATGGCAAAGCTTTGGCACTGAGGGAAGCCTTTGTGGCAGGTACTGCTCAGCAGTGCAGGGCAACTCTGGGCCCTGGCAGGCACCAGGGTCACTGCACACCCCCCTGGCAATGTTCTCCACTGCCTCCAGCAGACAGGAGGCTGCTCTGGGGCTGCTCCCAGTGCAATGTGCCCAGGGCAGCCTGGTCTGTGCCAGCTCCTGGCTGGTGCCACCCAGTGCCAGCCCCATGAGGGGGCTGCAGCCCCAGCCTGTGCTGTCCTGCAGCAGGGACACACCTGGGCCAGCTGCTGTCCCAGCCCCAGCTGACCCTGGCACCCAGCACCCCCCTCACCTGGAATTTGTGTGCCTGGGATTGGAGCCCAGTTCCTGAGATCCTGCAGCTTTTCCCAGCACAGCTGAGCCTGGCTCTGCTCTGCTGGACACTGAGGCAGGTTCCAGCTCAGAGTCAGCTCCATCCCATGGGTCTGTGCCATTCTCCTCCTCCCCATTAAAGGGAGGAGGTTCTAAACCTCCCCCAGCCTCCTCTGCCTTCTGCTCCACAGCTGGAGATGCTGGAGGTGCTGCCTCATCCCCCTCTCCTGGCTTGGCTCCTGCAACAGAAGGCACAGCAGAGGGATCCTGTTCTGGGCCAGCCCTCCTGATGGGAACACTGTCCAGCCCCTGCTCCAGCCCAGGAACAGGCTGTCCTGCAAGCACAGGCTCCTTCTCAGCATCCAGGCTGGAACCAGCTGTGGGAGGCAGATGCTCCTGAACCTCCTCTTCCTCTGTCACCCCACTGCTGAGTGTCTCCTCAGGAGCTCTGGGCCCAGCAGGGTGAGGAGCAGCCTGGCCTGGCTGCAGGGAGCCTCTGGTCACTCCCCCAGGGTCAGCTGGGGCTGCAGGGCTCAGGGCTGGGCTGTGCTGCAGGGCCTCTCTGTGCTCAGTCCTTGCTCCAGGGGATCCCTCCTGTCTCCCTGCTCCTGTGCCACGTTCCTCATTTTCGCTGCCATGCTCTGCTTTCTCCTGCTGCCTGCTGAGCAGCTGCAGTGTCACAGTCTGGAAAAGGGAGTAGAGAGAACACAATTACACCCTAAATACAAACCATCCCAGATCCCTGAATCACCAACTCCTACCAGGCTGCTCTGCCACCCACAACAAATCCTCCTTCACTTATTTCAGTCTCACAGCACAGGTTGGAGGTTTCAGCCCAAGGCTCTCTCTCCTCCCACCACTGCCATACCTTGATAGTGTTCATGACCACCCCCAGGACTGTCCTGCCACTGTACATCTCATCCAGCTCAAATTCTCCCCGAAGAGACTGAAATACACCATTCATGATCTTCTTTACCTGCAAAACAGCATGTCAGGAAACAGAGATACAATTCATTAGCATGTGAAGCACTCAACACCAGGCACTTCTCCAAGGGAAGGAACAATAAACCCAAACACACAGGTAATTTTTCAAATAATCAACTTTCCAAACCAGAGTTCCTCACCACATCAGGCCACCTTAACTCAGACCACTCTATGTGACCCAAAGTTATCCCCCCAAACTGAGGCAGGCTGCACAAAGCCAAGGCAGACTGGCACTTCTTTCTTATTTTAGTTTTTAAATCTAAACCTCAAATGTAGAGTTTTAATAAGAAATATAAGCTAGGCAACAAAGTGGGCTGCAGGAAGATGGAGTAAGGCTGTTTACAAGGGATGGAGGGACAGGACTCAGGGAATGGCTCCCACTGCCAGAGGGCAGGGCTGGATGGGATATTGGGAATTGGGAATTGTTCCCTGTGAGGGTGGGCAGGCCCTGGCACAGGGTGCCCAGAGCAGCTGTGGCTGCCCCTGGATCCCTGGCAGTGCCCAAGGCCAGGCTGGGCAGGGCTGGGAGGAATTGGGACAGTGGGAGGTGTCCCTGCCATGGCAGGGGATGGAATTGATGAGCATTAAGGTCTCTTCCAACCCAAACCATTCTGTGTGCCCATGACTCGAGGATAAGATCCCATCCCTTCTTCCTCTGTGGACTGTTACTACAAGCACAGTGCTCTATGGAGAAAATGAACTTTTTCCTTCTTATGTCAGTTCAAAGAGAAATAATGCAAGGTAAATGCATTTGCTGAGGAAGGAGAAGTCTGGAGGGTCCAGCTCACTTGCTCAGTGTAGTCTGCAGGGGAAGATCCATCCTGATGCTGGTGCAGCTCTCGGAGCCGTTCCTCGTAGCGAGCCCTCAGTGCCCCCATGTCTGCCTGCAGGGCTGAGAACTGCCAGGGGAGAGGGAGAGAGGCCCCCTCAGAGCTGCCCCCACAGCACAGCCCCACCCAGGCTCACCTGCAAGGGCTGCAGTGGGGCACTGACTCTGAGAGGGGTTTTAAGCATGGCACAAAAGATTTGGCTGAAAGCAACAGCACCAAAATAAGGACAGCCAAGCCAGCCCTGGAGAGTCACAGTTGTGTCATCAGCTCCTCAAATGCCACCAAGAATAGGTGGGTGCAGCATCACTGAGATCTCAGTGAGATAAAGGCTGGGCCTGTTCTTATTCAAAATTATTCCTTCCCCACAAAATTCTGGAACTCCCATCCTCATTATTCTGGACTAGCCTGAGGTTGGTGTTCCCCACACTCCAGTTCCCATCCAGCTGCAGTGTTATTCCTTTACCTTCTCTTGGATAGGCTCCAGCTCCTCCAAACGTTGCTGAGCCTCAGACAATTTTTGCTCCTCTGCTTTTTTTGAGTGTTTGAGAGCTGTGAGCTGAAACACAAGAAGCAGAGCAGGTCCAGCCCCTGGCAGTGTCACCCACTCCAAGCAGCCACTCAGGACAGTGCAAGGAAGTGGAAGTTGTAGCTGTTGCTGCAGTTCAGCACTATCAGCACCTTGGCTCTCCCTCCTCCATAATAAACCCAACCCAACACCTGCACATGGCCAAGATCAAGGTCCCACAACAGGCAGGGAGTTAAATCCAAGCCCCAGTTAGGTGGGAGAAGACTGCTGGTTCCAGCTGCTGGTGTTTAGTGCCCATTACAGCTCTTTACCTTCTCTTCCAGCTGGGCCAGCTGGTGCTGCAGGGAGTCCCTCTGCTCACACAGCTCCTGGCACTGCCGGGCGTGCTGCTCCTTGGCTGAGGCCAGGGCACGCTCCCACTTGGCCTCACACTGGGACTCCAGCTCTGCCTGGATCACTGACAGCTGCCCAAGGCACAAGAGACCATCAGGAACACACACACACACACAGATCTGTGTTTGCACAGGAGGTGAGAGCCAGGGCTGGACACCCACAGACAGTGCAGCCACCAGCTCACACCCACACCTCCCACTTCAGCTCCAGCCACAACCCCCCAGGCTGGCTCAGATCTCAGACCTCTTGGCACAATTCTAAACAACCTTTCACTCCTCACAAGTCCCATATTCTTCTCTCTACTACAATCTCAATTTGGTGCCTCTCCTCCATTTGACACTAACCCAAGAATTCAAGCAGGTAATGCTTTCATTCTTCCCCCAGCTGAGCACTTTCACATTATTGCCTGCTGGGGGCTCCCCCAAGGCCTCCAGACCTGGAGCAGCTCCCTGGGTCCCCACCTGCTCTGCTGCTGCCTGGTCAGTCGAGGTCCGGGCCTTTTTCAGGAGCTGCCTGAGCTTGTCCAGCTCCTGCTGGTACGACCTGCGAATCTCCTCCATCTCCTCCTCTGCCTGAGCTCGCTCTGACAGAGATTTCTTCTTCCTCTCTGCAAGATTCTGCAGCACAGAACATGACACACAATAGGCCAGACTGCACCAAAGCAGCTTGTCTCCCTCAGGCAGAAGGAGGTTCTTTGGACAGGGAACTTCATCTCTTGAAATCAAGCTGAGGCTATCTCAGAGGTAAGGAAGGTTGACACATTAGTGGGTAAGACATTAAATAAATAAATAATAAAATTAAAAAAGTAAATAAAAAATTAAATAAATAATAAAATAATACTAATAAATAAAATACTAACTAATAAAATAAGACTAATAAACAATAAGCAATAAGTAAATAATAATAAACAATAAGTAAATAACAAATCAAAAAGTAATAATAAAAATAGCAAAACAATAATCAATAAGTAAATAATAAGTAAATTATTCAGTTTAAATAAATAATAATTACTAATAAAATAGTAATCAATAAAAATAATTTTTAAAAAATGAATTAACATAAGCACAAAGGCTCTACCAGCCTGCAGATGAGTTAAGATTTACTTAATTTCCATATTTAAAAGCAAGAAGCTTTGGGTTTTGGGTTAACCTTCAGTAAAACTGAAACTGTGTTGCTGGCACTGGACATACCCTTTCCAGAGTCTCCTTTTCCACCCTCAGGTCTGTCAGCTCTTCCTCCAGTGCTGCAATTTTCATATCCAGCTGTTTGCGGCTCTGCTTCTCAGCCTTGAACCTGCTCTGAGTGTCCTGGGAGGCTTCCTGCAGCTCTGCAAACAAAGCCCCATTTCCCTGTGAGCTTGGGTGCAAACCCCACTGCAGGGGAGCACATTTTGGGGGCTGATGGGGAGGAACAGAGACTCCAGCACAGTGCAGTCAACAACCCCACTTGTGCCTGCAGTGGGGACTGGGATTTATCAAGAGCAGCCTGTTCCAGTGCTTTGCAACCATTTCTGTGAAGACATTTTCCCAAGATCCAACCTAAATTCCCACTGGCCCAGCCTGAGCTGTTCCCTCTGCTCCTGTCCCTGTTCCCTGGGAGCAGAACCTGACCCTCCCAGCTGTGCCCTCCTGTCAGGAGCTGTGCAGAGCCACAAGGGCCCCCTGAGCCTCCTCTGCTCCAGCCTGAGCCCCTTCCCAGCCTCTCCTGGGGCTCCAGCCCCTCAAGGTCCTTCTCATCATGTGGGGTCCAGAAGTGACCCCAGGGATCAGGGTGGGGCCACAGCAGTGCCCAGCACAGAGGAATGAATGAACACCTCAGGTTTATCTCGGCTTTCCATCCACTGGAGCATCTCTGGCTGCTCTACAGGATGTTGGACAGAAAAGCCAAGAGGTTGTTCTACAAAAGGCATCCCTAGAACAGGATGATTTTGTTTGTTGAGTCATCCCACTTTGCCTTCAGTGGTGACAAGGATGCAAACCCCTCAGATATTTCAGTGCATCCATATCCTTCTTCCATCCCCTGTGCCTGATCCCAGGGAAAGCAGGAATATACCCCAGAAGACAGGAAAAAAACCAACTTATCAAAGAAAAGAGCCATGAAGGAGCTCTCACCTGCCACCTGTGCCTGCAGCTTGTTGAGCTGTGCCTCCTGTCTCTCTGCATCCTGCAGAGCACAGGAGAGCTGCTTCCTCAGGTCCATCTCCTTCTTCTGGTGGGCAGTGAGCTCCAGCTGCAGCTGGGAAACCTGGGCTGTGGCAGCTGCCAGCTCCTCTGCAACTTTGGCCTGGAGCACAAAATGGAGCATTTTGGAAAATGGAAGGGGGAAAGAAAAGAGGTGTGTGAAGAAGCAGCAGAATTGTTCTCTCAGGAAGAGCTGGGAAAGGGTTGGATGCCTTATCAAGGACACATCTCCAGAGTGAGGAGGCAACACTGACTCTTCTGCCAGTTTTGTCCAGACTGACTAGAAAGCTGCACAAGGCCACCAACAACCTCACCACCGCATCAGCTAAACCCAGTGAGTTTTTCTAAAAAGGTTAAATAGGTTTAAGCCTGGTACCAGTGCCTGGTGGCTCTGCTCTGTTTTCAGGCTATGAAAACATCTATTTGAGTAAAAAGCTTGGGTTCCAACATCTAATTGTCTTCCATAAGCTTACAAATCACTGAAGAGCCACTTAAACACAGGCTGGTGCCAGCCAGGAGAGCAGCCTGTCCCCAGAGCACACAGCACGAGGTCACCCTGGCTGCCCATGGGCAAGGCTGGCATTTCCCAGCACAGCTCTCAGTCATTTGGGGACATGTTTAGGTTTAGGATTGCTGAGAGTCAGTGATTCACCCAAAAGCAGGCACCAGCACAGCTTGTTAGACAACTTGTAAACAATGTTAGCAGGGGCTCAAGGCATCGAGACAGACACAAAGTCCCATTCCCAATCCTGCTGAGTGACACACAAACCTCAGAGGATGCTCTGCAAAGACAGAATTTGCACAGGGGATCCCTAAACAGCTTCCACACCTCTGCCTATTTTGAGATTCCCAACAGATTTTTCATATTCTTGAAACAGGTAAGGTCAGGAGAACTGGATTTTCTCTCTGCTTTATTCCCCTCAGAGAATTCCCTCCACATGAGGACCAACACCTTCTGGCACAGAAGAACTGTGAGCAAATTGTTCCAGCAATGGTGATGATGAGGATGTGCTGACCTGGAGGGCTGGGATACCACAGCACTCATTTTACAGAGGAGGCAGCATTTCAGAGAGTGGCCAAAACCAGATCTGCTTTCCTCCTGTGCTTCCATAAATGTCCCCCTGCTACACTGACTCCTGGCTAAAACCAAACCCCTGGCACAGCTCAGGACACCTGAAGGTTATTTTAACCCTGGCCTCTGTCTTTAACGCAAATAAAGAAAACAAAATGAGGAGATCCTGTGGCAGCAAGTGTTACTAGACAGAAGTTTCTACAGAGGATGCTTCATGTCCACAGCTCAGCTCCAGCTTTCAGGAGTCCTGGGTGGCCTGTGCCTGTCTGCCAGTGATCCTGCTCTCCATGGGGAGGGAACAAGCAGCAATGTGAGAGAACTCTTGCAAAGGGCTCCCCAAGAAAGAGGGGGCCAGTGGGGAGACCCTGCCAGCTCTAAAGCCCCTTTCCAGTGAGGGATCATTCAAGCTCTGAGACAATTCTTTCCATGCCAATCAGTTTCCAGCTCAAGAGGAAGCTGGGCTGGCACTGCCCAGGGCACACCCATGTAGCAGCTACACAGTCAGCAGACTCTGCCTCACCTGGTCCCAGCCCCGATCCACTGGCAGCATGTGCTGGGAAGAGAAAGCAGCAACAGGAAACAGGAAGGGTTAAGAACACAGCTGGAAAGGCAGAGGCATTCATCAGCAGAAAAGCAAAATGCTTCATATAACAGGAGCCTAAGGCATGCCAGAGAAGCCTTTAAATTACTCCAAGGACTGTAAAAGCTTAGACAGGAAAAGGGAGTGAAGCCTGATGTAAAAAGAGAGACACTAAAGGTATCCTTAGGGTATGTCACACTGCAGAGCTGGGAGCAGTCCTGGCTGTGACCTGCACTGCAGAGGTGGGGAATTACTTATGGGTCACAAACCCTCACCTAAAGCTGTGACTTGCTCTGCCAGGGCCAAAGATCCACAACCTAAAGCAGTGAGCAACCAACACCTCAGTGACAATGGGTACAACCAAATAAATGGTGAGTAAACCTGTGTGTAAACAATGGGCAAACAGCTTCCAACCAATCCTCTTAACTGGGGATTCAGGGACTGCAGGCCCAGGGCAAGCTGGGTTAGACAAAGGGAAAGGAAGGAATACCAGCCTTCATATTTACAGTCAGTACTCCCACAGAACAAGAGGGAATCTCCCAGTGCAAGGCAGGGCTTTCCTGGCCTGAAGCCTGTCCATGGAACACCATCCCTGGGCACTGACTGCTCAGCCAGGGGGGTCCTGCTGAAGATGAGGCCCAAAAGACTCCTGAGGATCTTGTACTTCCAAAAGATGACTCCTCCCCAAGTTTCATTGTACCAGCAGGATGCTGTCCTCACTGAGGAGGGAATTCAATTTATTATTTCAGTCTGATTTATTTCAGGTTAGAATCTCTGACACCCCTACATATTGTGGGTCTGGGGTGGAAAAGCAGCCCCTTCCCTGCCTGCTCTCAGCACTATCAGCCCTTCCCTGCTCTTCACCATCCTTTGGAAAGCTGCAGTTCTGCTCAGCTTTAGGTGCACCAAGCTGTGGTTCTCACACAGAGGAAGCATTTGTCACCTCACATTTCAGGATTTGTCACCTCACATTTGAGCTGGAGAGAGCCAGCTCAGCAGCAGAGCACAGAGCAAGACTGGACTTGGTGCAATTTAAGAAGGCAGTGCTTGAGAAAGCAGAGCAGGCACCATGCAATGGCAGGGCCAGAGCAGCACTCCTGGGCTAGGCTGGCCTGCAGGGACGGTTCAGGGTATGCAGCCATGCAGAAATGCATTTCACTGCTTTAAAAGCTATTTCCCAACAGCTCCTGTCATAAAAGCACAGAGTGTTACTGGGAGAAACAAACGGCTTCTGATTAGCATTAATAAAAAAAAAAAAATCACAAAAATGCAGTGACGAAACTCCAGCAGGAAATACATTTTTTTCTTGTATCCATATTCACTCTATGTGTTATATAAAAGGAATAAAACCCTTCTGCAACTATCAGTGCAACTAAATAACTGAAGTATTTCCAACTCAAAAGCCCTGTGATACAAAATTCCACAACACACTGGCCACATGTCTACACAGTTAACAATAAATCAGACACTCTCCTACAAAGTAACAACATTAAAGTTACGACAGCATAAAATGGTTACATCTCTGTGATGCTTTGGTCATGAAAGCCATCAAAACATCAATTTTTTTTTTTCTCAAAACAAAGTTCAGAACTGCAGCTGCCTTCTAAGAAAACTGCCTTGACTAACAAGGCCTCAGCTTGTTTTAATGCAGAACCCTGGCTTTGTTCATGGCACTGTTACCTTCTCCTGCTCTGCATGCAACACTCTTGCCTGCGTGCTCTCGTTTGTGGTCTGCAGGGAGTGGTTCCTCTGCTCCATCAGCAGGTTACTCTGCTCCACATACCTGTGAACAGGAGACTCTGTGGGATTGCTGCAACCCCAGGGCCAGGAGCCAAGGGCTCCCACAGAAAAGGAGACATCCCAAAGCACAGGAGGTCTGTGCTGAACTCATGACAAGTCCCAGACAATCTGATGTGCTGATCCCAGAGGGGTGGGAGGGCTGTGCCTGGCACAGCAGAGCTTTTATCAGCTGGGGTAAGTGCTTTGCCTCTCTGAAAATGTTTCATGTTCCAAGAGTTTTGGTAACTTGGTAGCACCTGAACTTCACAAAGGGCACCACAACCCCTACAATTTCTTCACCTCACTAAAATGCCAGCAAAAATAAAGTAACTCCCAGGAACAGGGCAAGCGTGCTCAAAAACAGCATGAGGATTTTGTTCCCCATTTACACATTACTGTATGCAAATCAGAGTTTTGGGGATAAGCCCTGGAGAGAAGGTGAGAGGAATCCCACACTTTAAATACATTACAAAAAAAATTCAAAATATCAGAATATGGCTGACTCCAAACAAACACCCCTCAGTTATGCCCAAGAGTATGGAGAGTCTGGAATGCAAGGAGGCTCCCAGCCCTTACCTCTGGTTGCGTTCAATCAACTCACTGATCTTCTCATTCTGCTCCTCAATCCGACTGCTCTTCTCAAATATCTCCTGCTTCAGCCTCTCATTCTCCTAAAGCACAGCTCAGCATCAATATTCAGCTCACTCAGATTTCCTTGCAGCAGTTCCTAACCCTTTGTTTTGCACAGGCAGGACAGTGGTGAGGCTCATCCCTTCTGTGGGAGCAGCCCAGGGAGGCACCTGCCACAGTCAGCAGAATCCTGGCACAGCACAGGGGCTGCCAAATCACATTCTAGAAAATCTTGTGTCTGGTTGACTTCTTTACCCACAAACCCCAAGTTTTTAAGGCTGCTGCTTAGAAAGGCTTCAAAGCATAAAATTAAATGGTGAATAGCAGAAGCAGGTGGTTTCTACAATGTGAACTTCAGCTGAAGGCTGGGGGCTAAATCCATAATGGTTTGAGAAGCTGAACTTGTCCCACATGAACAAATCAAAGCCCATTAAATACCCACAACTCTGACTCAGAAAACACCCAAACCCCAAAATGCTGAGAGGAGCTTTTTGGAGGGGGAAAGAGGGATGGAAATCATTCTAAGTCTCATCCTCATTCTGACCACACAACAGCAGAAGCCATGGGAGGCTGGACATTTGCTCTCCTTAGGGACAGTGAGAGCCCCAGGTGCTGATGGCAGTGACAGCAGCTGCCCATGCCCACCTGGATGATGCGCTGGATGTTGCTCATGATCATGGAGGCCTCCATGGTGACAGAGGAGATGCCAGGCAGCAGGGAGCTGTTGGCACTGCTTTGCTTCTTCAGCTCCTCCACCTGCAGGGAGAAACCATTCTTAAACCATTTGAAATGAATTTATGGGTGCAGGTGAGAGTCAGACACGTGCAAAGAGGCATTTCACTGTTCCTGCTGCTCAGCTGTAGGGAACAGGCACTGAATCAAGTGTGACACCTCCCAGAGGGCAGGGAATCCCCCAGGCTATGCACCACATGATGTTCAAGACATTAAGACAACACTTTTCCCCAAGCCTAAGCTTTGTTTTTACACAGCAGCTGAACTGCTGCCACTTGAAGGTGTGATAATATTGGAATTTTACTCCTTTACTGTATGCAGGCATTTAAATAGGGTCAACTGCTCTCAGCACACCTGGAGAGCAGAAATGTCCTGGGCAGCCAGGTGATCCATTTTATCCATCTGATCCATTTTACCCATCCCTGGGCAGCCAGGTCATCCATTTTACCAATCTGATCCATTTTATCCATCCCTGGGCAGCCAGGTCATCCATTTTATCCATCTGATCCATTTTATCTATCCCTGGGCAGCCAGGTGATCCATTTTACACATCTGATCCATTTTACCCATCCCTGGGCACCCATCTGATCCATTTTATCCATCTGATCCATTTTATCCATCTGATCCATTTTACCCATACCTGGGCAGCCAGGTGATCCATTTTACCCATCCTGGGCAGCCAGGTGATCCATTTTATCCATCTGATCCATTTTATCCATCTGATCCATTTTACCCATACCTGGGCAGCCAGGTGATCCATTTTATCCATCTGATCCCTTTTACCCATACCTGGGCAGCCAGGTGATCCATTTTATCCACGACTTTGCTCACAGCCAGTCGGATTTCAGTGTTGTGCTGCCGAGCTTCTGTCATCAAAAAGGAAGTGACATCTCCAGGGGCTTGAAAGGAAAGGAGAGAATTTATAGTGACAAGGGGAAATACCTGCAGGGACACAGCAAAAGCTGGGTAGCATGAAGCCTGCCACCAGCAAAGCCCAGAAATGAAAAGGACATGGTATCTGGAAAATGAATAATGTAGGTATTTCCCAAATAAACTCAGGCAGGTTTGAGTACAGGAAATTCTTGAGCCACATGACAGCTCAGCTCAACAGCAAAGCCCCCAGAGCAGCAGAGGGACAATCAAAACCCAGCAGTGAAGGGCAGCTTCTGCAAAAACAGGCTCCAAGAAAGGCTCAGTTCACTCAAGACTTCACCAGCTGGGATGACATAATGGTTCTTTAAATGCATTTGGTCCTTCCTAGGTTTTGCCTTTTCCAGTTCAATTCTCTCCCTGGCTGGTAGTTTTAATTATAACTGGAAGCACCATCTACCAAATTCCTTTAGTAATACCCAGCCTGAGGAAGACACAAATTCCAGCCCCTTTCACACTGCACAAAGCTCTTCAAGGTAAGAAAGAGATGAGTGTTTACTGGGAAGTGCTTGCTCCTATTTGATATTAAAAAATAACTATTTGTGAAACAGCACAGTGGTACCAGAGCCATAAATCATCATCACCAGCTGTTTATGCAGGAGCTGCAACCCTCTGAGAAGCCCTTTAAAACATACCTTGGTAAGGAGCAGGATACATCTGACCCACAGGCTGCAGTTGAGAGGCAGATGCAGCAGTTTGGGGGTAAGCAAATGCCACTCCTGGATATGCCTGGCAGGACAAGTTCAATAGGTTAGAATGTTTTGCTGTTTCCTCATGCCCTCACACTTTCATATTTTTTGAAGCCCAAGAGCAAGGATGATGTTTGGAAAGAAAAAAATCCAAGAATTAAGGAGTGTGAAAGTCAAAATACACAAGAGTCATTGTGAAAGGAAAATAACACTTCTTTTCAGGGTTAGTTAGCTCCCACCTTCACTCAAATTTCAGCAAAACTGTCATCCTACATTTGTGAGAGTCAGACCAGCATGTGAACAGCTCCCTCTGATGTTAATTTGAACACAAGGTTATTTCCTGGAAAGGGCTCAAAAAGCACAGCACAACTTGAGTGCAACTTTACTGCTCATTGCTGAGGAACTTGAAAGTTTTATTTGTATTCACTACAAAACCAGGTATTAACAAAGCCTGGTTCATGCTCAGTTTAAGAACTCATCATAATCAGAAAATTAGCCCTTTTGGAATAAATTTTAAGAGGCATATGATGAAAACCTGAGAAAGCCAAAGAGTCACAGGAAACAGCCTGGAATTCTCACCCTTATTTTAAAGTCCTTGCTCCCAGAAATGGAGCAGACTCAGGAGAAAGGACAGGAGTGCCAGTATTCTCCTTGATTTCATTTTTAGTACCTGAAAGCCTTGTGCTCCTGCAGGCAGAGCTGAATGGGGCTGGATCGTTGCAGGAATTAAAGCAGCAGAAGATACTGAAGGTGCAGCACCAGATGCTTGAGGTACTGAAAGGGAAGAAATAAAGTTAGCATGCTACAAAGCAGCTCAGAATAATTGAATTCACACAGTGTGAAATGGCAAAAAAACCCACCAAACAACCAAACCACTGAATAGACAAAAGTTTAACAAAAGCCTGTCTGCAACCTTGTGAAAATTAAATCCAGTCAAGCAAATGATAATGGGTCAAGGAAAGAGTAACTTTCACAGAAATCCCACTTCTGGCTCCACTTAAACAACCTCTTTTCATTCAGACAGAGATAGCTCTGAAGTTCACTGACACGAGGTGGGACCCAGACTGACTGAGGGCTGCTCAGCTGACCAGCAGCTGATGTGTCCATTCCATCATGGGAAGGCACACCCAGCCCCATGCTGCCCTTCCTTCACTTGGATTTCCATCATTCCCAGAAGGACTCTTCACTGGGAGAGGATTTCTAACACTCCATTTACAATCCCATGGCCAATCTCAGTGCCCAGTGACAGGACAGCCCAGGCTCTTCCTCAAGCACAGGACCACAATGAAGAAACACTCCAAGGGCTGTTTTATGCTCCATGGATTAGTGGCTCATGGATCAGCCTTATCAGAAGCTTCCAGCTGATATTTCAGCTCCTGGAAGGAATCCTCTGTTCCCCCAGCCCCCCTGGGGTGGAAGGGGAGTGCAGCAGCTCCCCAGCACGTTACCTTGTGTGGACACTGTGGGCAGCACTGCCTGAGCTGGCTGGGAGGCTCTGGTTGAAGCCACTGGCTGTGTTGTCCCTCTCAGAGTATTGGGATCCTAAAAACATTTCTGCACGTTACAAGAAACACCAAAGAACAAGGCCCAAGGTCACTTGAGACAAGGTGCTACCCCAGGAACTGAAGTGTAACCTTTCTGTCCCAGAACCAGAGCACATTTCCCTGGACAAGGGCAGAGCCACTGCTACAGATCCCACTTTAAGCAACCCCCAGTGTAGGAAAAGCAGTGAAAAAGTCACCCTGCTGTGGCTGGTACCTCTATTTCTGAGTCACTGGAGTCCAGCTGGCTCCCTGCTGTCCCAGCAAGGAAAGGCAGCATGGGCTGTCCCATTTTGGCCATCCGAGAAATCAGCTTTGCCTTTGCCACATCTGGGTTCTACAAGAAACATTTTGTTACTCTCCCTTTGTCTCAGCCCAGGCTTTTGGGGTATTACAAACACTTCCAAATCTCAGACTGAATTTTGACTCAATTTTTCAATGACTCTGTGAAAATCTACCCTTCAAGCACCAGGATTGTTAATCTGGCTTGTTTTATACATCCTCTTTCTGGGATGACAGTGCTGGCACTACAGAGGAAAATCTATCCCTGCACAAAGCACCAACAAGAAAATGTGGGAGCTCAGGAAGCTGCTCAGCAGCTTTTTCTGTCTGGAGGCACCAAGTCCTCTCATGCAGCTCTATAAACTTATCCTGAATGTCCCAATTCCTTTGTTACCTATTTTAAATTTATCCCTTTATCTCAAAGACAACCAGCCTTGTGAGCATCCACATGGTCAAAGTCACTTTCATTTAAGAGTAGGAATTGGGGTTGGGGTTCCTCAGGTCCTGGTAATCACAGAATCAGAAAGGCTGGAAAAGACATTTAAGGTCATGGAGTCCAACCATTAATTCCTACAAAATCAAGGCCCTAAGCTGCTGTAAGGAGAACATTCCAGTGTCTTGCATGATGCTCACTTTATCTTCAGCAGTACCCAATGCTTAAAGTGAAAATGAACTTCTCTACTCAGGCTTCAAGTCAAGGAGGAGGCAGCACTTACTGCAAGCTGCTCACTGATGGAGTTGGACTTGGCCCGGACAGCTGGCTCCCTGCAAAGCCAACAGAGTGGAGTCAGCCAGGAGCAACTCAGGAGCCAACACTCTGCATTTATAAACACTGTTAAATACACCTCTCCCTAGGAAAGCTGCTTTCTCCCATCATGAGCATTTCCTTTAGCCCACACTTCTGGAACACTCTTGGCAGTGTTATCTGTAGATAAGCTCAGGACACCACTGTGGCCCATTGGAACAGCTGATTATAGAAAGATAATTTTGTTGATTGCTTTAACAACCATGTTCTGGTATAAATAATTTTAACCAAGTCCAATAAACTACTTCTGGCAACAAGAGCAGCACTTACTTGGGCTCCCTAAAAAGGGTGACTGACCCCTTTAATTTCAGGAACAGAACATAGAATTATTAAGGTTGGAAAATACATCTAAGGTTGAGTCACCAACCACTAACCCAGCCCCAGCATGTTCAGCACTAAAGCCCATCCCCAAGTGCCACATTTGCATTCTTTGAACACCTCCAGGGATGGTAACTCCACCCTGGGCAACCTGTGCCAATGCCTGACCATTCTACCAGTGGAGGTTTTCCTAATATCCACCATAAACCTCTCCTGGAGTAACTTAAGAGGTGATTTCCTCTCCCCAGTAAATTACCTGGGAAAAGAACCCAACCCCACCTGGCTACACCCTCTTCTCAGGGAGTTGTGGAGACTGAGAAGGTCCAAACTGATGCCAAGGATGCCAGCTGAGGTGAGACAGCTGCTAGAGCAGCACCCACACAGCTCAATCCCACTGGATCTCAGGAATGCTGGAATGATTTCCCTCACTGCAGCCCATTCCAACTGCTTTAATCTGGAAGTCAGCACTCAGGGAGAAAATTCCAGCAAGTCCTGTTAGCAAGCACTGCTGTGCCACATGGAGGGCACTGAGCTGGCACAGGGACCCCACATTTGCCAAATGATCTATCAGTGCTGGGGGGCATCACCAGCATTAACACAGAAAGCTGTTCAGGCCGTGCTGCCTCTTACCCAGGCTTTGGAGGGATGGTGGAGGGAGGCACTAAAGCAGAGTCTGAGGAGAAGCCATCTGAGCTGGGAACTGGAGAAGGTGCAGGGGAATCCCTGGAACTGACACTCAGCCCATCTGAACCAGAGCCCTCCTTTGCCAGCTTCACCTTAAAAAGCATGAAGGAAAAAAAAGATTTTTTTTTTCTGGGTTCCTGTAAGAATTGCCATCAATTTATTTGTGATGCCACTGCCTGTGGAGCTCCTGCACTTCAAGGAAAAGCAGCCAATTGATTCAGAGCTGGAGAAGCTGAGTCTTTACATCCTCTCATTCCTCCCACAATATTCTGTTTTCCCAAGTGACTCACAAATAAGACAGCTAAAAGATCCCAAGACAGTTACAACAGACAAACAGCCTTGAGGGATTTTCTGGGTTTAGGGCTCTCTTTTGGGTTGGTTTGTTTGAATTAAAGATACACATCTTGCTGAGGTTTCTAACAGCTTCTGAGCTGGAGTTCTCACACCACCAGCAGGTTGCCCCTTGCAGACACAAACCAGATGGAAACCAAACATGTGGCAGGGGACACTCACCCTCCTGAGCTCCACCTCAAACACCAGAGTGGAGTCTGGGGGCACTCGAGCAGCCACGCCCTGAGCCCCGTAGGCCCAGGCTGGAGGAATGATGAGGAACCTTCGCCCTCCTTTCTTCATGCCCAGCATTCCTTCTTCCCAGCCCTTTGGTGGGCACAGGCAACAGAAGAGAGAGCAACATTTAAATCAGTGACATTATTTACCCCACAGGTTCCAAAATATATAGAGATTCTTGCAAAATCCTGTTTATTTTCAATGGGCAGCACTAAACCTTTGTCTTGCCACAAATCCTGAGAGCCAGCTGTAAATCCCAGTGTTAACTTAAGAATAAAGATGCAGCTCCACCACACAGTGGCAAACTCACTCAGAATTCTGGGGAAGAATTGGACTCCAAAGAGATCTGAATTGCTCTGGTTAGATTTACAAGGCAACCAAAGAATACAGCTGTAATGAGGGACATGAGGTCAGAGCAATGCAAGCTGCCCAAGGGATGCCAGCACTGAATGGGATGGTTTTAACAGCCAGGCAAAATTAGTAAGAACAGGATAAAACAAAGTAGACAAATAGCACACCTTCAATAAAAGCTAACTTGTAACAGGTCATACTTGAATTATACAGGATTATACAGGTCATACATGAATTACTCAGGTCATGGAAGTGACCTGAACAAAAGCATCTCTGACTCAAACCCTGATTTTATGGGATAACATAAGGGAGTATCACAACACCTGGAAGAAAAATTATTTCCTTTAGAAATAGGGTTCCCCAAGAACAAGGGAATGGATGAAGTGACTTCCAGGAAAAACAAAGACAATAAAACTCCAACTCCTGAAAACAGAAGTTTCCTTTTCACTAAAGAGAACAACTCCTGTCTAACACTGTTGAAAAGGAGACTGGGCTCTATTGTGCAAAGCTTGAGTGAGTCACTGTCACAGAGTGTTTGCCAATAAATGAAGCAGAAACAGCAAGTATGAATCCTGAACAAGATCTGCAGTAATTCAAAGCTCTGAGACTTGAATTATTGTGATGAAAGTGCCAGAAGTTGTACCTTGATGACCTTTCCAGAGCCCAGCTTCAGCCGCAGCAGCTTGTCTTTGTTAACATTAGAGTCAAACACCTGAGAGTTGAACAAGAACACAAAACACATGGATTTCCCAACTGCTTCAAGGTTCTGAATGCTGCTTTACACATTCCATAAACTCCTAGAATCTCTGGCTAAATGCTATTTCCCATCCCACTGCTACCAAAATTAATTCCCAGCCATAAGAGAGAGCTTTAGTCCATTTCCTGAAGTACAATTTCATGAAGTGAATGATAACTGGAGACTCAGACTTGCTTTAGGACAGGGCTGGGTCAAGCAAAGCACAGCATTAAATATTCATGTGTGAGAGTGTCCACAGAAGTTTTAAAGCATTTAAATCTGAACATAACAGAATAAAAGAAACATTAAGGTTGGAAAAGCCCTCTAAGATTACCAAGGCCAACCATTCCCCCAGCACTGCCCTGTTCACCACCACACCATGTCTCAAGCACCACATGCAGATGGATTTTGAACATTTCCAGGGATGTGACTCCACTGCTGCCCTGGGCAGCCTGTGCCAGTGCTCAACAACACTTTCACACTTTCAAGTGAGGAATATTTTTTGTAATATGCCAGAATCCCTTGATATTCTATAGGCAATAGAGACAAGTCCACTTACAGTGCCCCAAATGCCCAGAGTACACTTCAACATCAACCCCAGTACTATGGTGGATGAGCAGGCTCCTGCCAGGACTGTTCCCCCCAGCAGGGGGAGGTGGCAGGGGTGTCCTTACCTGCCCAAGGCCGTTGTTCTGGAACAGCCATCCTGTATAGGCAACCTCCAGGGAGTCTCCTCCTTCCACCCCCTGCCCTTCTCCCAGGACGAGATCCTGGCAGAGGACTGAGTCCAGGGCTGCAGAGCTGTTGCACTTGGCAATGCACACCTGCAGAGGGAAAGCCTGGCAGTGTCTCTGGCCTTTCATGACAAGTCCCACTCATCAATCTGATGCATTCCTTGCTGTGCTGATCCAGCCCACATTAGAAATGCACTCCCAGAATCACACAAATCTCCTTGTGCTGAGTGCTGCTGGTTGAACACCCTCTGCTCTACAGAACCATTGATATGCAGCACTTGGGAATCCTGAGAAGCAACAGGCTCCCAGCCTCAAAGAGATTTGTTTTAATGAGCAAAACTCAGGGCAGGCTGCTCTCAGATCTGTCTCCATCACAGTTATGCACTCAGAGCTGAACTCCAGTGAAAACAAAGCTTGATTTGCCCCTGCTGTAAAGCACCATCAGCAGTGGCTGGCCCAGAGGGGAGCAGTTACCTGCTTACTGAAATCCACTGCTGCCTTTTCTGACTCAAACATGATGGACCAGTTCTGCCTCTGATCATCATAGAACGTGCTGTAATTGTTGGGCTGAACCTGGGGGAGAGCAAATCAGTTCTATCTTAGACATTAAATGAACTCAAAACCCACATCCAAAACAAGCTTAAAAATAAGAGCTACTTAAAATACTTACTTAAAATAAGGCAGGAAGAACCCTGTTGTTTACTGCCCAAGTTCAAAATTAGCCTTTATTTAAGTGCTCATTTTCATGGAAGAATTATTATAACTCAAGTATGTGAGCAAATATTAAGTGTTTCCTACATGCTGCAGTTCACACAGGAAGGTGAAAGATTTCAGAATCTCCCTTGAAGCCTGGTTCTTTGATATATATTGAGAATTTTTAAGTGAGAGTAATTTACATGTCATAGTTTATTATATTTAGGCTTTCAGAATCAGTTGGAGAAATCACTTCCTCCTCACTTCTAAACCCATGTCATCAGGACTGACTATAAAACCCATTAATTTTTCAAGGATGTGCTTATAAAAAACTAGAGAGCAAGGTCTAAGCTGGGACAGAAATTGCATTGTTTTAGAGTGAAATTTCTATCTCTCATATGAAGAAATTTGGTGCCCTCTGATTACAAGCTAAGAACAGCAAACCATCACATCAATTTTCTGTCAAACTGGCAGAAACCAACTTCCTGAGAGATTCCATTTTAGAGCTCACAATCTCCAGATTGTTCTCAACAGCAGGAAAATGCTGAGTGTAAATTTTCTGAGAGAAAACATTTCCTTGCTGTCATTTCCTTCTGCTTACTCACTTGTACTCTCTCAGACACTTAACTCCAAATTCTCAGCAAAAGGAATTTTGCTGGTTTTATCCAGGGCTGCAAACCCCAAACATCTCTGTGAGCACAGGTAATAATTTACCTCCTACAGGAGCCTTGGTTTGGAAATCTCCTGAGGAGGTGGCAGCCAAAGGGAGCTGTCACAGCCTCTTGTGCAATACCTGAGGGGAACAGTCACACTGGGCCACCTCCTGCCCTGTCACTCACATGTTTGATCCCAAAGGTCACAAGCCAAGGCTTAAGGAAGAATTTTAGAGCCAACCTTGTGGGTTTTGTGATCAAAAAAAGGCTTTTCCAAGGCAGAGTCTCACCGTGAGCACAAAGCCTGGGTGGATCCTTGCAGAGGTGATCTGCTGCTGCTGGCTGATGTAAAGGAGGATCCTGTACTGGATTCCACAAGGAAAAAGAACAAAAACAGGAGCTCAAAACCTCTTCAATTCTAAGGTGCTTTGTCACACACAGAGCCTAAGGCTCAGTAGTTATTTGTCAAGTATATCACAGCAAAAATACTTCACACAGTTTTGTGCCACTTATTAAAACTGATTTATTCTCAAGGGTTTTATTTAGCTGCAGCAACCAAGCAAGTGAAACTCATTGTTTTACAATAAACAACATGCTTTAACTAATTCCACATTTTTCACAGTTACAGTGGAAAAAGAGGGTGCACTAACCCTTCCAGAGACAGAACTCACCACACATGGCATCAAACCATCACAGAGTTATTTAGGCTGGAAGAGACTGAATGATCCAAGATCACCCCCCAGCCCTGCCAAGGTCACCACTGACCCATGTCCCCAGTGCCACAGCCACAGGGCTTTTAAACCCCTCCAGGGATGGGGACCCCACCACTGCCCTGGGCAGCTGTGCCAGGCCCTGAACACCCTTTTGGGAAAGGCATTTTCCTTCAAAAGGTTTGTTTGTGAAATCTTTTATCTTTGCATCAACCTATTGACACAACACACTGAGTTGGAAGGAGTTTTTCCAAGTACTAAACAACACAGATACGAGATTTATTGACATATTTGGCTCTACTAAACATAATTATTGTGGAAATGTGTTTTCCTTTGTGCACCTGCATTGGACACAGCTCAGGGGTGAAGTGGGAGTGACCCAGTGACTGCTCCCAGCTGGATGTGGGATCACACAGGCAGCCTGAGGAAAGCTGCTTCAGCTTCCTCCTGCACTGCCTGTGCTCCCCAGCTCCCCCAGAACAACAGCTCAGCACTGCCCACATCACTGACTCGGGAATTCAGTTACCAAACTAAGATTCATTTTGTTCTTGCCGAAGAAGCAACTTAGTGAGACATGAATGAGGACTTGGGGGATATGAAACATCCCAAATACCAACACCAGGGAGGGGTGAGAGTTTGCAAAGTAGGTTTCAAACACACCAAGTTACTGGGCACCTCAGTTCTGTGTTCTTCAAGGAACACTTGGGAAGGAAAGATGCTTTTGATACCAAATGAACAAAACTCAAGCAAAGCATCTCTGTACTGCTGGACAGAATTTTCCCTTATTCCTATTTCCATGTGCACAAATATGTGATCCAGTTGTAAAAGACATTCTGAATAAATACCAAAATGACTTCCAGAAACACTGCAAACTATTTCAGGCACAAGTTGTAAGAGATCTTACAAACTCTCAGACTGCAGAAAAGATGTCACCATGGTGGATGGCTGAGCCCCAGGAAATCCCAGGAAGCAGAAAGGCAGCAGGAGAACAACACCAAAAGCAGAACACCTGGAGAGCTCACCAAAACACCATCTGACAGCAGTGAGCCCTCAGCAGGGCAGGGCTAGGGAAGGAAGTGTCTCTCACCTCTTTGGTGGTGTGGTTCCCCACTACAGCTGCTCCATACTTGCCTTGCTTCAAGTACTGCCCATTTGTACTGGAAGATAAGGGAGACATTCAGCTGCACAACTGCCCCTAACTCAGAATTCTTTAGAGTTCAGATCCCTTTTCCCAGGTATAAAATGTCAGGCAGCCTTGCTTAGCTTAGAGCCATTCCTGTTTGCCCACAGGCAAGAGCACACATCATGGAGTGAGCTGAAAACTCCTCTCACAGATCCAGGGCAGAAACGTTTCCCCATCAAACAGTTTTAGTGCTCTCACTCTGCTCATGCCTCAATTCTCAAGTGCATGAACCACAGGCATCTGACAGAGCAGGATCCCAGCCCAGCAGCCAGGACACAGCTCCCAGGCACAGCCAGACCCAGAGCTTGCTCTTTACCTCAGAACTGCCCCACCAGAGCTGCAGCACAGAACTGAAACTGCTCTTGAGCAGCAACTTCAGCGCCTTGCAGCATTCCCACCATGCAGATAGGGCTGGAAACCTGTGTCTCCTCCCATTTCTGCAGGATTACTCCCCTCTGGGATCAGGCACAGGCTGCAGCAGCAGTCACTTACTATCGATAGGCGAGCACGGCCGTGGCCGCCAGCACCGAGGGGGCTCCCGAGGCTGCCGGGGCCTTCTGGGGCTGCCCTGTGGGGACAGAGCAGGGACAGCTCTCAGAGCACAGCACGGGCTGGGGACAGCAGCACAGCACGCTCCTGCCCACCAGGAGAAACAACCCCAGTGGGAATTGCAGAGAAACCAAGACCTGAGTTCCAAATCACCCAGGTGCAGGAGGAAAGCACCCCAAGGAAAGCTCAGGGAATTGTTTGCTCTGCTGCTCCTCACAAGGGTTCTCCCCCCACACACACACACACGTGCTGCTGAGTGTGTTCCCCATGCTCATGCCCAGTTACTCACCAGCTGCTGTCTGACCCTTCTTGGGCTGCTTTGGTGCAGTGAACTGGAAGAAATCATTTCCCTGGCTTGAGACTGTTTGATCCAGGCCAAAGAGAGAGGCTAATCTGGCTCTAGAAAGGGAAATAGAACCATTTAACCTTATTTAACATGGGCATTATACATAATGCACACCCTTAACTAGAAGTTTGATCAGATACAAAGTGTTTACCATCACTTTGGGGCTGCAGGTTAAGATGCTTTATGCTAATTAACCATTTAATTTTGAATAGGTAGAACTTGTATATGAAGAGGCTGGGAAAGTGGTAAAATTGTGTTTCATTTCCTCAAAAATCAACTGAAGGTGTAAGAACTGAAAGTATACTAAAAAAAAAAAAGAAGTTACTTGAAGCAATGACTAGAACTAGCTTGACATAAAATAGCTGATTCTTACAATGGCTAAAACAATAAGTGACAGAGAAATCACCATTCAGCTCCTGGAGTTTTTTGTCTTTAAATGTCCAGGAAACAGATTCTCCCATTAAGTTTTAAAATGGCAGAAGCTCTCCCAGCGAAGGGCAGAGGGTTTAATGCTGGAGGTTCCGTCAGGACACGTTGTTTGCAATTTCACTGCTTCAAGGCCAGTTCCGGTCAATCTATTGCTGATATCACGGGGCAAGGGAATAAAAAACCAAAAAATGAGACCACTACCAGTGAATGCCTTACAAAAAAAATAACTAAACTTCCTATAGAGAGGATTAGTTTGTAAGAGAAGCTCCTGGAAGGGGGCGGGGAGAGGAACTGGAGCTCTTGGAGCGGGAACAAGTCAGCGACACAAACCCGGGATGTGCCGCACGCAGCCCCGGCCCGGGGGCATCCCGGGAGCGGCCTGGGAGGAGCCAGCGCCGGGCACGGCCCCGGAGCGGCACCGCCAGCACTGCCCACCGCTCCTCGTTAAACTGCGAACACCGAGCGCTCTGCCCCGGGACCCCGGAGCGGCTCCGCCTCCCCCTGCGGGAGGGTCCCCGAGCCCAGCGGGGTCTCAGCCCCCAGAGCCCGCCCAGGGCACACCGGGGAGCGCTCCGAGCCCCGCCGGCAGCCGGAGCCGTCCCGGGCTGCCCGTACGGCGCTCCCGCAGCGGGACACAGCGCCGGCGGCTCCCCCGGTGACAGGAGGGCAGCCCCGGCCCGGCTGCACAGAGGGCGGCCTGCCCGCCCTCACGGCCGCGGGCCTTCACCGGGGCCACGGCCCCGCGGCCTGCCCGGGCCACCGCGCCCCCCCGCTGGCGGGGATGGGGTCCCGCCGCGCCCCCGGCGCTCACCCGCTGGCCGGGGACAGGAAATCGGCGTCGTCCTCCTCGGCCGCCGCGAACATGGCCAGCGAGCGCCAGGGCGGGGACGGGCGGGCGGCGGCGGCGCTTTACGGCCGGCGGCACCGGCACGGGCGGGGCGGGGCCTGGGCGGGACGTCACAGGGGGCGGGGCCTCAGTGACACAGCGTGTGGAGGCGTGGCTTAACCGCAGCGAGGGGCGTGGCTTCTACACGTAATCGGCGGAGTTTTGATGGACACTCGGAAAGGGGCGGTGTTCAGTGGGCACGGCCGAGGGCGGGAACTTGGGGGGGTTTATGGGTCCGCGGAGGGGGCGGGGTTTAGCGGCGGGGGCGGGGCAAGGCCGCGGCTCGTGGCGCTCGCGCGGTGAGTGACGGGCGGGCTCGGGGACGTCTCGTGCCCCCCGCGCCTTTCCCCCCCCCCATCCTGCCTGAGGGGCCCCATGGCCGCCCCCCCTCCCTTCCCCTCAGGACGGGACCGGGGAGCTCGGGCCGGGGCCGCCGGGGGTCCGAGGGGATGGGCAGCCCTGGGACGTGAGGGTGGAGGTGCGGGGTGAGCTCGGTGTGGGTGCCGGCAGCGCTCCCCGCGCTCCGGGGGAGGCGCTCAGGCCGGCCCTGCGGTTCCCAAGGTGACAGCGGGCCCGGGCTGCCCTTGCCGTGAGGGAGCCGTGACCCGCCGGGCTCCGGGCTGAGCCGCAGGGCCCGCACGGCTCCGCTGAGGGCCCTGGGGCTCCGCGGGGCTCGGGCGGGAGGGCCGGGGACAGCCGGGCGCTGCTGTGCTCTGGTTCTGTCTCTGGGTACCCAAGGGCACCAGCCATGCGCTGCCTTCTTTACATCCCAATAGTTCCTTGCCTCTGAGCCGCCCCTCTGAAGCAGTTTCCCACGTTCGCCTCGTACCTTGAAAAATACATCTTATTGTTGGTTTGCTTAATGAATTTTCTGTAGTCTGTTGTGGTTTTCCTGTGTGGTTTTCCCCCTCTTGGAGAGCTGATATCTCTATGTGCTTTGTGAGACCGGCTGGCTTTAATTTCACCTTAGACACAAGTGATGTTGAAATACAGAAGAACAATGTGCGGGAGGTCAGAATGGCAATAAGGGCTGATATTTCCTGGCTTTGGGTGTTTGCTGGCACTGGTTGGAAGTTTGCACTGTCAATTACTGACTGGATGTTTGAGCAGGAAGTTGCCAGGTCTGTTGTGGAGCTGAGTTTGCACTAATTCAGGAGTTTATTGCAATGATTGAGATATCAATGATTCCACTTCTAAAGGAAGAAGATAAAGGATATTGTTAAGCAGGGTATTGTTATCTCCTTTTATATTGCAGAATGTGTGATGAATTTAGAAGGAAACCTGAAAAGGGTCAGAATCTTATTTCTATTAAAGAAAACCAAAAGCCAAACCCACAATAATTTGGTGTAAATTCCCAGTGGGAGTAGATTGTTCTCAGGCAGGTGGGCATGAATTTCCTTCCAATGGGAAATGTGCTCCCTTGGATGAAGAGAGTTTGTTGCTTTGGCTCCTGTATTTCTATCTGGCTGGTTGTTAATGTAGTTTTGTTTTTTAAGTGGTGAAAACCCATGTGGCTCAGTCCTGGTGTGGTACTTCAAGTTACATTTTTTAGGTACAGGAATCACAGAATATCCTGAGCTGGAGGGACCCACCAGGATCATCAAATCCCATTCCTGTCCCTGCCCAGCAGCCCCAGCCTGGGCACCCCTGGCAGTGCTGCCCAAAGGCTCCTGGAGCTCTGGCAGCCTCGGGGCCGTGCCCATTCCCTGGGCAGCCTGGGCAGTGCCAGCACCCTCTGGGGGCAGAGCCTTGCCCTGAGCTCCAGCCTGAGCTGCCCTGGGTTGACCTGAGGCCGTTCCCTCAGGACAGAGCAGAGCCTGGAGCTGCCCCTGAGCAGGAGCTGCAACCCCTGCTGAGTTCTGCCCTCGGTTTCCCCTTCAGGATGAACAATCCCAGTGCCCTCAGCTGCTCCTGGTGTGGCCTTTTCAGAATCTTCACCTTCCTAGCCCAGTGTTATACCTGTGGATATTTCCATTTTTTTCCTACTAGGATTCAGCACTGGCCAGTTTTAATGCCATTGTGGGGAAGAGGCTGTAGCAGCACAACCTGCAACACTCAGCAAGCATCACATCTCCGCCACTTGCCCTTTTTTTAATGTATGCTTTGTTTATAGTCCTCATTTGTATTTGAGTGTGCAGTGGGCTTGTGGTTCCACACAGTTCCCAGGCAGAGGCCAATTCTTCCTGTTAGTGCTCGAGCTCCAAGCTCCACAATGCTCACTAGTCCTGCTTTTTGTGCCCAGGTGGATGAAACACTCCTCACAAGTGTTTATTAAGTTGATTTTTCAGTCTGTTTGATCTTAACTTGCCTCTGCTTGAGCCTGAGGTCAGCAAAGCTTTTGCAGGATTTTTCATGAGTAACAATATGGGATCTTACAGGGTAAGTTAGCATTCAGATTAATAATCCCAAATCCTGGCATTTATGATGTAATGTTTCCTGAGGCTTTCACCAGCCTTTGGACTCTGCATTAATTTTTCCCATCCTTCATTAAAAAGGGGGCACTGGGAATAATGTGTGAATGTTGCTGTTTAAATGAAGATTGGTTTTGTACCTCAGGATTTATTGGTGACTGCTCTGCTGTACATTACAAAATTAAAGTGATGCTTTTTGCTACAAACACAAAAATTATTGCAATAAGCAGGATTTTGCTTCTTTTGTTCTCCTCCCCCCCAAAACAAGGTACTGAAAATATAAGAATTGGCAGGAGTTGCAGGCTCCCACACAACTTTGGGTTGAGAATGGAGGAATTTTTTACAACCACTTCCTACTCAGATTTGGCTGTTTTTCATATCAGATTTCTCATCTAGGCCAGGTTGGTAACCAAGCTGAGAATTAGGATAATTTCTGCCAGTAGAGAGGAGGAGTTAAATCACCTCTCCAGGCACTTTTGCATGTTTGCTTTTTTATTTTAAAGCTATCATGCCTGACACTGACTCTGACTTGCAGTGGTACAAGAACAAGGTTTGTGGGGTTTTTTGTTTTGGAAAGAGGTCTGGGGGGATTTTTCACTTCACTTTTCCCTTCCCAGTGTAACTTCAAGATCTGGATTAGTGAGACCCTGTATCCCTGAACCAAAGCTTAATGCCTGAGAAGGGAGGGCATTGAGAATAATCTTTGCCAGTTTTACATTACAAATAAATGACAAAACCTGCCATGTTCACAGGGTGAGTTTTGAGCAGGGCCATGAGGAGTCTCCTTTCAGCTGGCTTCTTTTCCAGTCAGGCATTAGGTCCAAGAGAAGAGAGAACTTTTTATTCTTTGAAGTAAATGAACTCTTTTCTGCTTTCCTCCTTGGTTCCTCTGTTTGCTGTGAAGACCCCTCTACCCAAGAGAAAGCTCCATGGCTTTCCTTCCCTGCTCTGGCCTGAAGGTCACCTGAAAGTTAGCAGGAGCCTGCAGCAGAACTTTGGGAGGTTGGGCTGGAGCACATTGCCAGCATGAACTTCTTTCTCCACAGGTCTGCCAGGAAATCACTGGGAGTCTTGGCAATTTTGCCTTAGGGAAGGATGAAAAAGACTCAGTCTAGTTTATCTTGTTTTTTTCTCTGGGAAATCCAATCTTAGTTAATCTACTCCATTGCCTTTTGTTTCAATCTAATTTTCTGGAAATGTTCCCAATCAGGTCCTGGAGAACATGATGGCAGTGGTTTTTTCATTAACCTTTTTTTCATCTGAAAGCTGGAATCTGCTAATGCAGAGAATAATGGGACTAGTTATTGTAAACAAATTAAACTCCTATTTTGCTGTGCTTTCTAAAGCCTTTCATTTGTTGGTCCTGGAATTAGATTTTCCTGGTTTAGAAGCCAATCTAGAAGTGGGAGGTTGTGATGAAATAGCTCCTTTTTAGTTTTCCTTTTTTATTTCTACAGTTTTTAATGTCATTTCCCATTCTCTTTTCTTCCCTGTGCTATCAGTTCATATCTACAAAGGTCTCCAGCTGATTTCCAGTGGCACTTCAGCAGCTGTGACTGCAGCCAGAACAATGGCTTTGCTTCCTGCTCTTTTCCTCTCTGTGGGTATAACCTTAGAAAAATCTCACATTTGCTGTATCACAGATGTAAACAGCATTTATCATCTGCTAAAAAAGTTGTACAAGATTACAAAAGTTGTAATTTTTATCTAAGTGAGTAAAGCAGTCCATGGTAGCTCTAGAGCACAGGCCAAATGCTCTGAGTGGTTGGGGCTCTTCTGTTCTCACTGCTTGCTCAGCATGTCCTGCTGTGAATCCTGAGAGAGATTCACAAACATCTCTCTCAGAAAACTGGGAGAAAACCGGGATCAGAGTGGAGGAGTTCAGGCATGGAGCTCACAGTGAGTGCCCCAAGCTCTCCTGAGACTCTGGAAGAGCCACTTCACTCCCATAAAGCCTCTTTCCCACACTTGCTCATTAGTTATCATGGGTTCAGATCTCATTCTCTGATGAAGGTAGAAGAGTTTGGAATATGAGCTTTGTGATATATTTAGCTGATCTTCTGGCTAACCAGGATAAGGGGAGCCCTGGCAGTCTTGGCTGGTTTTTTTGCCTAAACACTGCATCTGTTGGGGGAAGGAGTGCCTGGCAAATGCACTTTCAGACTTGTTTCACATTAGAGAGAATGTAATTGGCCCTGGCTCTGTAGGATTAAGAAGTGCTTTGAGGCCACCTGTGAGGTGCAGTGCTCATCCTGAGCTAATGGTGTGAGCAGACTGGCTGGCCTGCTGCAGAGAGCTGGGAAAAGAGCTCCTGGAGAGGGAAACAGCTGCAGCCTCCTCAGGGAGAGGCACAACCCTGGGACCCAGCTGCTCTGTGCTGGGACAGTGACAGCAGCTCTGTCACCCTGGGCTGGGAGCAGGGATCCCATCACTCACAGGCTTCCCCATGACCCTTCCCTGCTCTGTAGTAAACCCCTCAGGTTTAGCCAGGGCCCCTTGGAGAATAGAATGCTGACACAGCGGCAAAGAAGTTTCCTGTCTCCAGGGACATCCGCCTTGTACCTTATCCCTATAGCCATGTAAGGCAATATTGTGTTAAACCCTACTATTGGTCACTTATGGTCACTCTAACACCTTTGCCATTGGTCAGGATTGGATCCAGGCCAAGGGTATAAAAGTAGCATACTGTACCCCTACTAACTCGGAAGAAGAAGAGCTGAGACCCTTCAGGGACCCTACAATAAAGCCATACTCGTGGAACAGCCAGTGTCTTCTGCTTCTCCTCTCTCTACCGTCTGCTGGAGCCTTAGGCCAAGGGAAAAGCTACCTAGCAAGCAAAGCTGAAATCACAAGAGCTGCCTGATCACTAAGAGCTGAATATTCCCTGCTTGCTAGGGGCTGACCCGCGGCCTTGGTCTGAGAGCGAGCTGGCTTCTGGCACCCAGTGCCCTTGGGGACTGAGCTCTGGAGCTGTAACAGCTTGCATAGGATACGACCAAGCAAGGCTCATTTACTGCTCCAAAAGCCTTCACTAAAGAGGCTCAGGCAGCTCACTGGCACAGCTGCACTGCATTTTCAAGCTTGCATCTTTTACTTGGGAAGGAGAAACACAAAGGTGGAGTCAAAGCTCCCATTGGAGCCATCCCAGCTCGCTCTCCTGCAGCCTGGGGAAGTCACTGCCGTGCTGCCATCAGTGTGGCTCCATGGGAGGGCATTTCCAGTGGCTAAATCAACCCTTGGACATCAGTGATAAGGGAAGGGGGAGCACAAGCTGCAGAGGAGCACACCCAGCCTCGGGGTGCAGTGCAGGTGAAATGCAGGCAGTGTTGCAGTCTGGTTTTCTTGGATCCTGTGTTTGTCTGAGCTCCTGGACTAATGGATTTGACAAGAGACTGAGTCATGGTTTCTGGGTTCACTGCCAGGTGAGGTTTATACAAATCAAATTACCACTGCCTTTGGTGCCCTTCATTAACTTGGGATAAGACATTATCTCAAGAGGATACTGAACTTTAGTGTTTCAGGTGGTGTCACGTGAGGCTGAAGTGTGCTGGAGGAGCAGGTTACAGATCCTGTCAGGCTGAAACCTGAACAGCTGCAAACAGAGTCAGTTGGGAGTTTCACAGCTGCCCTCATCTTCCTGTTATAGGTTTGGTTATCCTTGTAAAGCCATTTTTGTGCTCTTTTCATAAAAGGCACAGAGCAGTATGTGGGATATCCTTCTGTAGGGGTGGTAAAGCTAATATACTTAATTCTGATTATTTTGCTTCTAGCTTAAAAAACCTTTTGGCAGCAGCCTGACTTTCCTTAATTTTCTGAATTCCTCAAGCAAAACCCTCCAGGACATCACAGCAGGATCATGTGCACTGCTTGTCAGTTGATCCCATTTTGTGTAACTCTTGCTTGAAACCACAGCCCCCACCACGAGGCCCCTTGTGTTGCAGCCCACAGCTCAGCTGCTCTTGCACTTTTTCTGCTTTGCCCTTTTTATTTTCCATAGCAGTTGTTGGCTCCAGCTTTGCAAGCAGAGGGGTCCCAGAGCCAGGACCCTGACAAGGTTTGTCCTGCACAAACAGTGTTGAAGAATTTCTGCACAATTGATTATTTATTTGCCTTGTTGCTTTCTTTTTTCTTTTCTCATTTCCCAATGCTCCTAAAAACTGTCTGATAGCTTTGAAAACATCATATTTAAAGCTCATCTTGTTCCACCCCTGCCATGGCAGGGACACCTCCCACTGTCCCAGGCTGCTCCCAGCCCTGCCCAGCCTGGCCTTGGGCACTGCCAGGGATCCAGGGGCAGCCCCAGCTGCTCTGGGCACCCTGTGCCAGGGCCTGCCCACCCTCACAGGAAATAATTTCTTCCTAATATCTTATCTAAACCTGCTCTCTCTCAGTTTGAGTACTAAAGTACTTAAATACTAAAATAAACTAAGCTTGCTTTGTTGCAATATCCAGAAGGAAGCAAACCACTAATTTATCTGATAAAGACTTGAATGTTTGAAATGTGTTTTGATTAATGTGTTGGAAAGTGATCTCTGCAATGCACTTAATCAGAGAGTTCTAAAATCTCTTTGCATTTGTACAAAGATCTCGTGAGGGAGACTCAGGAGCTGCTTCTGCTGCTCTGTGGATCTCTGTGTGAGCATCCCAGTGCTTGCTCTGGTGCTAAGCTAATGTGAGCAGTAGTTAATGATTAGCCTTTGATAGAGATAATGATGTGCTGGTCAGCATTATGTGAGGGTTGAGAAACTTTGATCACTGTCAGACTTGTTGCCTCTCTGGAGAAAAAAGCTCTGCTGGAGTTGGTAGATGGAAAACCTGTCTCTGGAAGAGTAAGTACTCAGCATTTTTTAGCTCTGAATCATTTCTGCTTTGGATTAGCAGCTTTGTGGCTGTCCAGGGGTTTGAAAATAATGAAAAAACCAGCATTCAAAGCCCTTTCCCAGAGTGTTTTGTCACTCATAGAAAAATTGCTGATGGCTTTTGTTCTGGCTTTCCATGCCCTACAGTCATGGCTCTTCCTGTCAGAAGAGTGTCACAAGGCCAAGGCTCTCCCAAAGATAAGTTCCTTTCCAGAGAATTGAGTTGATTGCTCTTTTCCTCTTCTTGATACTGGAGATCTACCTTGCTGAGATTGGATTTTCAGTGACTCAGTAATTTCAATAAAGCTTCCAATAGTTCAGTTGCATTTTCAAAGGGAGAATGCTCTGTTCTATGGATTGGGGCTATGAATGTTTTCTCTGAACCCTTACAAGTATTTGCATTACTGCCTGGAAGCTGTTTATGTATCACTGTGCCATCCACTTGCTGTTTGCCAAGACCATGGATCAAGAGTAGGAAGGTGCCTCTGGTGATGGATATTTGGCCTTAAACAGAGGTTGACTTCCTGAGCTTAATTAAAAACCCACTGGAATGGATTTTGCTGCTTGTGACCTGAGTTCTACCTTGCATTTTGCCCAGGAACAGCTTGAGGCTTCTCAAAACAACTGTTGGAGGCACAGAGAATTTGATTCTTGGCTGTGGTAGAACAGGTTCTTGTGTTGGGGACACTCATGGATGGTGCTGCAATGAACACACATCCATTTTTCCTCTGCAAGAAAAGGTATTTTTCTAAAAGTCAGTCTTGAGAGCTCTTAGGTCTTTAGTCAAAGGCTGCATTTCAGAGGTGACCCTGACAGGAGCTGGAAATCCCAGGGTGTCCCAGGAGGAGCTGACATCAACAGTGGCTGTTGGGGAAAGGTTTGGCTGGAACGTGGCAGCTCCAGGGAAGGGAATGGTTGAGTGGCCACCTTCAAATGCTGTGTGTGCACATGGACATGCTTCTGAGGGTAATTACAGACCAACAACTGCTTCAGTATGAAAAGAAAGGGATTATTCTGCAAGGACACTTTCCCATGTGTGTGGCTGGACTGGACATGGAGAAACGTGTGTGAATTGCTTAAACCAGTATGTGTCATGTCATATGTGTGGAATGGCCTCCTAAAAATTAACCAGGAGTTCTGGAGTGTGGTTTTCTTGTTATTCAGATTCTCAAAACACCTGAAAGTCAGTTCAGAACTTGTACAAGTGTTGTCTTTTGTGGGCTAAGTTTGATTATAATGTTGAAAAGCAGCCAGAGAGGGCAAATTAACTGTGTGAAAATGGGCAAGTAGGGTAAGATCTGGGAATCTCCAGTGAATCACCTGTGCTGGACTCCCTTTTATGAGGCCTCTAATAAACCACTGCTGTCCATTTATCACCCTCAGGTTTATTTTACCTGCATGGGACAAAGGTATTTATGCTGTTGCAAGATAACATCTGTAAAGAGGCAATAACAGATAACATCTGTAATTAACTGAGCTGGGGCTGCTGGTCAGCAGTGACTGACCATGAGCCAGCAGAGTGCCCTGGGGCCAAGGAGGCCAATGGCTCCTGGCCTGGGTCAGGGATGGGGTGGCCAGCAGGAGCAGGGAGGTCACTGTGCCCCTGTGCTGGGCACACCCTTGTCACAGACAGCTTTTCATAAAAATCCTTTCTTTAGGATTTTTCCTTTCTGAGAAGCTGTAGCTTCAGCAACAAGTATTATCTGCTGCAGTAGAATGCAACAGGTAGATCTGTGATTGCTCTTGAGTGAATGTTTAAATTTTCTGACCACTCACAGCAGAGCTGTTCTTGCTTTCTGCCTGGAAAGCAATCCCCAATCCATAGAACAGAGCATTCTCCCTTTGAAAATGCAACTGAACTATTGGAAGCTTTATTGAAATTACTGAGTCACTGAAAATCCAATCTCAACAAGGTAGATCTCCAGTATCAAGAAGAGGAAAAGAGCAATCAACTCAATTCTCTGGAAAGGAACTTATCTTTGGGAGAGCCTTGGCCTTGTGACAGAAAGCAAGATGGTGTGTCCTTCCCACTCCAGCCAACCATGGTGCAATGGTTTGTCAGGATTAACTTGCAAGTAATTCTCTGTCTTGCATCCTGACATATCTGTCATTCCTTGGAGATGGAGTATTTCTGCATGTGGCCACTGAACAGCCACAAACAATAATCTGTGTCCTTCCCCTGTGGACAGACATTTTTGTGGGAGACAGGTTCCTTTCCATGGGTACAAATGGTGCAGGAGGTGTTGAATGTGCAGAACTTTGTAATTCATTCCTTTTCTATTCTTAGCTTAGTAAGCTTCTAAGAACTTTTCTCTCTATTCCTAGTAGCATAGTAATAATGTAATATATAGCATAAAATAATAAATCAAGCCTTCTAAACATGAAGTCAACATTCTCACCTCTCTCTTCACCCTGAAAAACCCTTGGAAGCCCCGTGACACACCCTGAGTGCTGTGCCCAGCCCTGGCCCCTCAGCTTGGGAAGGGCATTGAGATGAGAGCATCCAGAGGGGACAACGAGGCTGGAGAGGGGCTGGGAACACAAACCCTGTGAGGAACCCCTGAGGGAGCTGGGGGTGCTCAGCCTGGAGAAAAGGAGACTCAGGGCTGCCCCCATCACTGCACAGCTCCTGAAAGGGGCCTGTGCTCAGCTGGGGCTGGGCTCTGTCTGCAGCAGCACTGACACAGCCAGAGCACACAGCCTCAAGGGAAATACAGGTTGGATATCAGGAAAAAGTGTTTTACAGAAAGGGTGATAAAGTTGTGGAATGGCTGCCCAGGGAGGTGGTGGAGTCCCCATCCCTGGGTGTGTTTAACAAAGCCTGGATGTGGCACTGGGTGCCAGGGTTGAGCTGAGGGGTTGGGGCTGGATTGGACTCGATGATCTTGAAGGTCTCTCCCAACCCAGTGATTCTGTGTGTGATTTCTGTGTGTGATTTCTGTGTGTGATCCTTCCCCTGTATTAAAGGCCCACTAATGCACTTCTAGGACACATTGAATTATTTTGGCTCTGAGGAAACTTGTGCTTCCTTTCTTGGGAATGCACTTTTTGACTCTGATTTCATTTTGTATCTCCTGAGGTTATTTTACAGTTTCACAGGGTTTAAGGCTCAAAGACATCATGAAATCAATCTGGCCAGAGCTGTTCATGCTCTGTAACCTGGTGTGTCCTTCCCACTCCAGCCAACCATGGTGCAATGGTTTGTCAGGATCAACTTGCAAGTAATTCTCTGTCTTGCATCCTGACATATCTGTCATTCCTTGGAGATGGAGTGAAGAGCCTGAAGAGCCACAAACAACAATTTGTGTCTTCATCCTGTGGACAGACACATTTTTGTGGGAGACAGGTTCCTTTCCATGGGTACAAATGGTGCAGGAGGTGTTGAATGTGCAGGAATCTGGATATTGAATTAGTGGGCATGATAAAGAACCTTGTAAATGCAAATGGTGAGGGGTTTTGTTTTTGTTTTTGTTTTTCATTTGGAGAAGAAACTTCTCCCTTAATTTAAAAAGGGAGAGGATTGTTACCTCTGCCTGTTAGAGGTAGAGGAATACAAGCTAGAAGCTGTTCTTGATTAGGGCATATGAAATAGGAAGTGAAATTCTCTGCTAGGCTTGGTTTTTCTAAGGAAGCAGAAGTTGTCTAATCTTACAGAACACACATCTTGCAAGATGGGGTTCCAAGTATTAATATATTTTTATATTAAAGAGTTTTTGAAGAGTGTTACAAGGCTCAGGACTGTCCCATTTGTTCTCAGCAGGGTGGTTCCTGCTCTCTGGCCATATGGATCACATCTCTCTGGTCACCATTCCTGTGTTTGGTTGTGTAACATCTGAGCAAAAACCACCACTGAGGATAAGGGAGTATCTATTTATTCAGGAATTATGTAATCTTGGAAAATATGGGTCACATGGCCCTGCTTTTCTGTCTCCACTTCCTGCTGCTGTCCTGTGTCTCCTCCCTGCTCAGGATCCTCGGTTGTCCTCAGCTGAGGAGTGAGTGCAGAGTTTTCAGCAGGAGGTTCCCAGGTGGCTCCTGACTGAGCCTCACCCACCCTCCTGCTCCTCCACCTCAGCACAGCTCTCACTGCCCTGGCCTTTGAGCCGTTCTGCCTTATCTCTGCCTGAACTCCCTCCCTTCCTGCCGGATTTCTGCTCCCTGGGTGCTGAATCCTGGGCATTTGTGACCTGCATTTGTGTTGCTGTGCCCCTGATGATGTGAGGAAGGGAGGTGAAGCTCTGCTGGTGTGCCCTGCTGCTCTGCAGACCTGGGCTGGCAGCTTCTGAAGGCTCTGAAGTGCTCCTGTAGATGCTCCTGGGGATTCCCTTTGATGGAAACTTGTCAGTCCTAGCTCTGAATCCATGCTGTAAGGAATTTTGATGTTTGCCATGCCTTCTATCCCGGATGTTTCATAAAGAAATTGTAATGTGGTGGAGCAGTTTGTTTGGGCTAAAATGTAACACCACAGTGTGGCATCCTGTGCCAGTTTTGGTGTCTCTGGTGCTGTGCTGTGCACAGAATCACTGTGGTACAGCATCTCTGCTTTGGCAGCTGTGGGAATGGCAGCCACTCCTCAGCTTTTGCATGTCCTGAAGTGCCTCAATTCTGCCACTTTCCAGAAATGTCTGAGCTCTGGTGTGCCAGAAATGGGGACAGCTGCCTCATCCACCCAGACAGAAAGGGGAACAAAGGACAGCGTGGGGCAAATAAGGATCCAAAAGGCTGGTGGTGGAGGAAATGAAAATGGGGTGGAAAACCACTGTCCATGTCCAGAATGGAGGACATTGTGCTCTTGGTGGGCTTGAGCAGGACAAGGCAGAATGGATGTGCTCTGGCTTTGGCATCCCACTGGACATTGGTGTCCTTGCTGGTTTTGCCCAGAGGGCAGAGCTGGCTGGGGCTGTTCTCTTGGAGCAGTAACATGGAAAAGGGGGAAGTTTTGTGGCAGATGAACAGGGAAACTGGAGTGTGTAAGAGATCCAATCACCTTTTAATTGGCACCTTGTCTCTATTCCTCTTCAGTGCCTGCTGATACAGCAGTTCCCTTTATGAATACAATCCTGATTGGCATTTATTGGCAATAAAAACAACTTGTGGTTGACATGTCTGTTCCTGGTCAGTGCACAGGTGACTCCAGGCTTTCTTCCCTGAGCTCTGCTTTCTTCCCTGAGCTCCACTTTGGGTTTGCTTGGTTTGTTACAGTCCATGGCTGGGGTTCTTAACACAGCCAAGGCTGGAATGTGCTCTGATCCTTGGAAAGTGTCCCACTGGGGACTTGAGGTTAATTTGGGCTCATGCAGGTTGAAACACAAATGTGTTTTATCAGAATGGGAGCAGGTTTTTGCTGAAAACTTCAGGTCAGGGCATTCTTGATGTCAACTTCTCCAAAATGATTTTGCTGTGCCCTGCCTGGTTGTCCCTTGTGTGGATGAGAGTCCCTTGTGTGGATGAGAGTCCCTTGTGTGGATAAGTGTCCCTTTGTGGATAAGTGTCCTCAGCCCTGTGACAGCCCCCAGCATCTGTCTGGCACCCAGAGCTCCCTCTGTGAGCTTGAGCCAGGCCTGTGTGACAGATGTGCCCTGAGCAACATCTGCCAAGCAGACAGTTCTGTAATCCTGCACCCCATGGCATCCACAGCAGCTGCCAGACCCAATCCCAGTGGAATTCCTGGTGTCATGTCCTTCCTTCTGCTGTGCACTGGGCAGGGCAAGGAGTGTGCTGCATTTGCAGAGGCATGGGAATGATGCAGTCACATGTACCCAGTGCTGGACTCTGAGCCCCAAAGCACTGTCCCCACAGCAGAGGGCAGGGAGCTGTGCTGCTGGCTGCTGTCCCATGTCCTGCCAAGAGTGGGGTGCCCTGGGGAGCACCTGCACATGGGGATCCCAAGATTTTGCCCAACAGTGGGAGGCACGGATCAGTTTGAGATTGCAGTGCTTCTTTCAAAGGAAAACATTCACTGGGGTGTGTGGGGATGTGTGTGGGATTCCTGTGCAGATGAGGGGAGTTCCTACCCCCTGCATTGCTGGGTTTGTGAGGGACAGACTGAGGTGTGACAGTGCTGGTTCTGTCACCTCTTGCTAAAGATCCCTTGTGGAAGGAATCTTAGCTGTGGTGCCAGGGCAGGGCTTGAGAGGTGGCCAGCACAAGCAGAGGGGTGTTGGAGGGTAGAGTAGGAATAGGATAGGAATGCTGAGCTGGAAGGTACCTTCAGTGTTCATCTGGTGTAGCTGCCTGGTCTCAGCTCGATGGAGGCAGCAGAGGATCACTGTTGGATCTCCGTGCAGGGCTCTGTGTGCACTCCAGGTGTTTGTTCCTGGGCTGGGTCAGACTTCTCTGCAGAAATGAGTCCACAGCCAGGAGGGGTTGGCAAGGACTCCTCACTTTTGCTTCTCACAAGGATGCAAAGGATCCTTTGACTGCTCTGCTGTCTCCTGCAGTTTCAGCATGGCTGAGGAGAGGGCTTGACCACAGGAGAGGCTCAGCCTGACTCCCCATTATTTTGTCACCTTTACACAGCTCTTGCCAGCATTTCTCAGCCTTTCCTGTGATGTTACCAGGCTTAGAGTCTGAGGTTTTGTGCTCTGCAGGGTTGTTTTCAGCTGCCTTTCACTCCACTGGGCCTGTGGTTAACGACATGGTGCGTGCTTCACTTAATGAAGTTCAGTATATTGTCCTGTAAAGAACAATCTGTCCTGGGTTATTTTTACTTCTTGTTCAAAGATTACAGATTTCCTGAGGCGTCTGCAGAAGCTGGGAGATTAGGAATGACCATCCCCTTCTAGCAAAGCCTCTAACAGAGGGTGATCAGACAGGTTTGCTATGAAAACAAACTCCATCAAAGGGCCATTATTGTAGCCATGCTGAGAGGAAAAGCTCTGGCCCCTCCTCAAGTAATGGGGGCTGTGCTGAGTGCCTGTGACCAGCTTTGCTGGAGTTGTACAGCTGAGGAATGCTTTGATTCAAAGCAGAGGACAGGACTTTAAGCATTGAACATATGCTGCTACTTCATCATCTTGTTTTAATCTTCACTTTAATTAAACATTTATTAATGCATAGAACTGCATCAAGCTGCCAAATGATGTGGTGCAGAGTCAGGAAGTTTGTGTGAGCCATCATCCCAGCTGGAATCCATGGTGTGGAGCTGGGGCACTGTTTGGGGTGTTTGCCATGTCTGTGGGTGCTGTGTGATGTGACAGCTCACAGGGGTCTCAGGCTGAAGGGAGAGATGAGGATCTGACTCCGTGTTTCAGAAGGCTGATTTATTATTTTATGATATATGTTACTTTAAAACCATACTAAAAGAATAGAAGAAAAGGTTTTATCAGAAGGCTGGCTAAGAATGGAAAAGGAAAGAATGATAACAAAGGCTCTGTCTCAGTCTCTCTGTCTGAGCCAGCTGACTGTGATTGGCCATTAATTAGAAACAAGCACATGAGACCAATCCCAGATGCACCTGTTGCATTCCACAGCAGCAGATAATCATTGTTTACATTTTGTTCCTGAGGCCTCTCAGCTTCTCAGGAGGAAAAATCCTAAGGAAAGGATTTTTCATAAAAAGATGTCTGTGACAGTGTGATGGCTCCATATGGAAGGGGCAGCCTGAGCCTTGGGGACACAGCAACCTGGTAAAGAGAGGGACAAACACATTGGTACAAGAAACACAAGGATTTGGTAATAATAAAAGAAGCAAATGACGGCAGCAGGAGTCCTGGGGATGGGTGTTTGGAGGAACTGCAGGGAGTGATTGGTGGCCCCAGCCCTGAGATCTGCCTGTGCTGCAGAGAACCTGAGCTCAACTCTGCCTTAAATAAAGCATCACCCCCAAACCTCCCTGGGTGCCTGATGTGGGTTTGCTTCATTCTCCTCCCACATCCTGCCTGTGGGGTTTGTCAGGATCTCCTTAATAAGGGTGTGTCTCAGCCTGGGCAAATCCCATCAGCTGTGGGCATGGCTCATGGACTGCAGAGTGGTTTTGAGGTGCCAAAACTTTGTCCTTATCTCCAGCATCCACAACAGTGCTGGAATGGTTCCAGCTGGGATCCTCAGTGGAGGTGAAGGATCTGGGAGGGTTTCTTCCCTCACAGAACATGGAAGCCCTGCACATCATTTCAAAGCCCGTTCTTTGCCTGTGCTGGCAGAGCTGTGCTCTGGCTGCTCCCAGCTTGGCTGCCTGTCCCTGCTCACTGCTTCCATCCTGGCATTCCTTCCTCAGAGGCTGCCCAGCCATTGTCTCCTTTTGAACCTGAACACAAGATGTTGTCTGCAGCCCTGCTCAGCTCTTTCTTTGCCCATTATTCTCCACTCCCTGCACTGCAGCCTGTGGCATCTCTGGCTGGACATTCTCCAGAGTGCCTGTCATCCTTCAGAACTTCTGAAACCTGTGGGTGGGAATGGCTCAGCCTGCTCTCAGGTAGACAGGGAGAATCACACTGTGTCACACTGTGGGTTCCTGCTGGGCTCTGCTGATCCAGTTTGCATCCAGCAACCTTCCATGATCAGGGACAAACCCCAGGAAATCCAGATTTGTACAGCCTCACCCTCAGTGTGTATGGGAGCTCTGGAGCTGTGCCCTTCTCTTTCCCTTTATTCTATAAAGAGAATAAAAATTATTTATTCTATATATTATATTACACATTATATTACACACACATTATATTACACGTTATATTACAAGTTATATTACACGTTATATTACTTATATTGTACATTATATTATACATTACATTATACATTATTTATTTTATTATATTTATTATATATTATATTATATGTATAGATATATTATATTATATTATATTATATTATATTATATTATATTATATTTATTATGTATATATATAATATATTATATTATTCTATTGATTTATTCTATTTATTATATAAACCCCTTCTGGTGTGTTGAGCTTTTGTGAAGCCTGAAACTTCTGGAAGAAGCTTTAGGATGAGACTCCAAGGTGGTGAGGCAGTACCAGGGCAAGCCACAGTTCTGCTGTGAGCTCACAAACATTCCTTGAGTTCTTAAAATAGCTCTAAGAGCTCCTTCTTCAGGAATTGTGCAAGGGAAAAGCAGAGGTGTGCAATTAAATGTGCTGGGCCCAGCACAGTCCCTCCCTGTGTCCCAGTGCCAGCCTGGGGTTGCTGGAGCTGCCTGGGAGGGTTCCAAGGAGAATTTTCCCACTGGGAAACAGCAAAGTGTATCTGTAACACGTGTTGTGCTGCATTACTGAGGAATGTGGTGTTTGTTCCCTGGGTCTTTCAAGTGTGTCTTTACAGCCTGCTGCCACAGCATGAGCAGGTGGCATTGCTGTGTCCCTCAGCTGTGCCTTTAAGCAGCCCTGCAGCTCTGCCTGGCATCCTGGAAGAATCACAAGTCCACCCATTTGGAAAGGAAGCAGTTAAAGTGGAAAAGTTGGCCAGGAAATTGAATAAACTCAAAGCAGTGCTCAGGTCTCCTGATGAGGAGCTCAGTGGAGCCCAGAGCAGTGAACAGAGCTGCAGTGTCTGCAGGCTGCTGCTTCCCTCCCACTCCATTGACAGCACTGCTGAACAAAAAAGGGATTGGGCAGGGGACCACGAGCCAGAGGAGCTGGGGCTGCCAGCAGCACTGCTGTAAGTAGAGCAACTCCTGGGTGCCTTTTCCATTCCTTCTGGGCTTTTTCTGTAGCATTCCTTTGTGTCATGCAGCACTGAGCCATATGGGATACTGTAAGCAACAAGTCTTTGCTTTTCCAGCTTGCTATTTTTAATATTTTTCCCTTGGCTTTCTCTCAGGAACTTTGATTTTAATTCTTAGTAAATATTGCCAAGTGTTTCTCACTTGTTCAGGAGAGAGGGAGCTCCTGACCTGTTCTTGCTATCAGAAGTGTTGGTGGAGAGACTTTGGGTATGAATCACTCCAGCTGTTCTGAGAGGAGTCAGGAGGGTTCTGAGCAGGAGCCATCCTGTGCTGGCCACTGCAAATGAGGGTCTGACTCCGTGTTTCAGAAGGCTGATTTATTATTTTATAATATATGTTACATTAAACATTTTATAATATATGTTACATTGTCCCACCCTCTCTGTGGGACAATAACTGCTCCAAAGGAGACTGCAGAGGGAGTTTTTAAGGCTCTGGTCCTTTTGGGCAGAGCCAGTGGGATTTTATTCCTTGGGTTTTCTGATCTGGTTTGGGAAATGTGAGGCAGTGTTCAGAAGGGAAGAGTTGATGCTGTAATGGGCATTGATTTAGGGCTCCAGTGTTAATCCTGTTGGATTTCTGATTTGGGAAGGGGCTTCATTCCTTTTGGGACTATAAGGGAGATCTGTTTGACACTGAGCTGATTGTAAAGTACTTCCTAGGAGCTTACTGGATCCTTCCTATAGTGTGTCCTGTTTCTGCATTGGAAAGTGTATTTTCCTTGGGGTTTGCACAGGAAAAACTGTGATTTGCTGTGAATTTTGTGGGACTCTGGATGAACACAGCAGAAGGAGTAGATTGGGCAGCTGTGGAGGGGGTTATGTGTAATGGCAGTGATCTTTGGCTGAGACCTGCTTGAAGGACTGCTCTGGCTTTGGCATCTCATCTGATCCAGCACCTTCACCTGCACTCGGTGTGCCCTGGCACCTCCTGCCTGTCCTCCCCTTCTCTGTGGCTCCTGTGTGGGTGAGGTGAGGCAGCCCTGCTTTGGTGTTGGCTGGGGTGAGGGTGAGGGTGAGGGTGAGTCCTGGTGCTGCCATTTTGCTGCTGTCAGGTCCTGCTGCACCTGTGCTGAGCCAGCCTGGTGTGCGGAGCTGCCACGGTGGCAGGGCTGGCACAGAAACCTCAGGGTGAGCAGAGCCTGCCTGAGCTCCTGCTTAAAGAAAGAGAAGTGTCCTGTGAGTAGCTCTGAGTCCTGCAGTTTTCCCTCAGAATCTGAGGGGTTGTGAAATGGAGGCTGTGGCTTCTCTCACCTGGGGTAACAGCACTGAGAGGGAAAGAAAGAAGCCCTGGAGGAGAATTTCCTCATTCCTGTTCCACCCTGTTTGTTTTCTTAGGCAGGAGGTTACTGCAGAGCACAGAAATCACTGTGTGTGTGTGTCCCTCGTGGTAGGCACACCCTGGGGTCTGTCCCCTTCAGGTGTTCAGGGTACCTGAGCCTGCTGCAGCCAGGGCTGGTCCCTCTCCAGGGCTCCGTGCTCAGGAATCTGCTCCAGTGCCTCTCCCTCTCAGGGCACACATATGGAGCAGGCAGCAGCCAGAGATCAGTCACCCATTCAGACAGAAATACCTGCTGAAAGGCTGCCTTGTCCAAGGCTAAGCCTATTTAAAGAATTTACAATAATAGAAACTTCTGGGGGGTGGATTTTTTTTCCCTCAGGTATGGAGTCAGCCTTGTTAAAGCACCACCTTCTTGTGACACACAGAGCCCCACATCTGTCAGCTTGTTCCTCAGAGCTGTGCAAACCAACCAGGGATTTGCAGCTTGGAATATTACACACCCATTAACCTGCTGCTGCTGCTGCCCTATACATTGTTTTTTACCTTGAGACTTAGGTAGGGATCTCTCAAGTTGTAAATGAGAGTCTGATTGTCCACTGGAACTGATTTATTTTTAAACAGAAATTTATCCACTGTTACCTTCAGTGACACAAAACACAGCTGCAGTGGCTCAGGTGAGGTTATTTCCTCTTGAGCTACTTAATACCCCATCCTTTCAGGATCTCATAAAGTGTCCTTCAGTGTTGGGTGTCTGCAGCAAGGGCTTGGATTTGGTGTTGGAGCACTGGGATGGCAGAGTGGGAAGGAGATACCTGGGTTAGGGTCAGGTTTGCCCTTTGTAACCTGTACCAAGGCACAGGCAGCCACTCCTGAACACCTGAGCATGTTCTTTGTTCCTACAGAGTAAATATCCTGAAACACATCCACTGTTTCTCCCTTTCTGCAGACAAATGATGATTAGTGAGAAGGAAAGGAGTGGAAAGCTGGACACAGCCCAGCCACAAAGGCAGTTTTACCTGGTAACCAGCCAGGGCTTCTGTGGAGCATTTTGGAACCTGCTGAGCTTGGCAGGAGTGTGAAATCCTAAAAGGAATAAATAATCATTGGACAGAAGCTGGTGAGGATGTTGTATTCAAAGGAAAAGCAATGGATCAGTCAACTGAGAGAAGAGGGAGGAGACAGGAACAGCTCCATCTCTGCTCTGGGCCAGGGACAGGAGCCAGGGCACGGCTGGGGCTGGGCCAGGGCAGCTCAGGCTGGAGCTCAGGGCAAGGCTCTGCCCCCAGAGGGTGCTGGCACTGCCCAGGCTGCCCAGGGAATGGGCACGGCCCCGAGGCTGCCAGAGCTCCAGGAGCCTTTGGGCAGCGCTGCCAGGGGTGCCCAGGCTGGGGCTGCTGGGGGGGCTGGGCAGGGACAGGGGCTGGGCTGGGGGATCCTGTGGGTCCATCCCAGCTCAGGACATTCCATGGCTCTGTGATTCCAGGAGATTTTGGCTGCAGGAGAGGGGAAGTTCTTGTGTTACGTCTTTCCTCTCCCAGCACATTTACCTTTGATCCTGTGGGTAAAGCACTTGGGCCATTCTTCTTCCTTCCCTGATGCAACAGACAATTTGAAGTTTGTGTGTTTTGGCAGAGGATTCTTTTCCCCAAGTGTTTTGGGACTGCAGTTCTAGAGCCTGAACATTTCAGGCTAATCTTCCAAGCTGTGCCATGTGGAAATCACACTGGGCATTCTGCACTGGTGTTCCATGGGCATTCCATTCCATGGGTGAAGTTTTTCTGTGGCAGCTGAGCTCCTGCTTGCATTATTCTCTCTCCTATTTATCTCCCAGTGAACTTTTTTCTGGTCTCAATATTTAAGCACAAATCAGGGACAAAGTGAGCTAACAAATATTAGCAGAACTCTGGACAGGGAATTCATTCTGCTTTAGCCAGTGCCATTGGATTCCATGATTCCAAGTTACCATCCAGGGGAGTATTGTGAGGTTGTTTGATGAAATAAGAGATGGGCTACAAACTAATGCACAGAGATGGAGAACATACCTGAGCTGTGGGTACCTGGTGTCCCTTCTTGGTGCTTCCCTGCATGATTTAATTTGTCTTTGCAGGGTATTACCTCTGTCTTTCTTAACTTCACCCCCAGCACTGCTGACTTAGTTTCCTTACCTTCCCCAAATCTTTAATTTCTCTCATTGCTCACTCTAGTTGAACCCCAAAGCCCTTGGTTGTCCCTGTCATGGGGCTGCCCTGGCCCTGCTGTTCTGGGCCACCAGTGGCTCCTGCACAGTGTCACTGTCACACACTGAGCCAGCTCCACCACCAGGTGCCTTTCAGGGCTTTATTTATTTCCAGTTCAGAAAGCTCTTCTAGAGTCTCATTTCCTCTCTTCAGTCTAAATATAGCCATGCCTACCTGTTCAAACACAGTGCTCATTTTAGCTTAAAAACTGAAAAACCACACTTATAAACTCTCCTGATGATTTATGTGGAAAGAAGTCTGTATCTCATTTCTTTTTAAACTTTAATTTGATAAAGTGTCCAAGCTTTGCTTTTTATTTCCCTTGGTTTTACTCCAGTAGGACAGATGCTGTGCTTTCAGGACTGACTGGTATTCCCAGGTTATTTTCTCTCCTGTTGCTGTTTGAACCTGATGATTTTCATTTCCCACAGCAATTGCCAGCCCAGGCAGTGCTGGGCCAGGCTGCAGCAGCCATGCCCACAGGTGACCAGAGAGGGTATTTTTATTTATTTATTTTTAGTGTGTCCAGACATCCCTGATTTGTGGTAACCAGATTAAGGATTGGGACTGGCAGCCTCTTGAGTGTTTCTCTCACTGTGGGTAATGTGATTACAGGGGAGATGTGGCAATGTGAAGCTCATGGAAATGAAATTGGATTGCCTGTAGCTGTTGCAGACCTTTGCCTGACAGTAGCTCTTGTTCCAACTAACACAATTTCTGTGTTAAACATGTTCCCAATAAAATGCTTAACTGTCAATTAAGAGAAATCCTGTAATCTGATCCTTTAGTATATGCAATTTAAAGTGGTGCTTGTGATGTTTTTGCCTCTTGCAAGACTGCACTTGGGAAGGGGCTCTGGTTTTTTCCTCGTGTAGATAAGAAATGTTCCTTTATGCTGATCTCAATCAAATGAGGCTGCAGAGGGACAAACCTCCTCTGAAGTGTCCTGCTGTGTGCTCTCTGTAGCCAGAGCAGGACCCTGAGGGAGCTCCAGGAGTTGTCCAGAGGCAGCAGCTCTCAGTGCCTTGCAATATTTTCTCATGCAGCAGCAGTAGAGAAACCACATTCTGTTTAGAAAAAGGCTTCATTGTTTGTTTGTTTTTCAGGGTCCCACTTTTCTATGTGCCTTTGTGAATCTCTCTGTGCTCAAGATGTCTCACCACATGAACAGCTCCACACTGCCAACCTCACATCCCCCTGAGCACCAGCACCCCACCAGCACAGCCTCAGGCCATGGGGGCCACGACATGATGATGATGGTGAGTGGGGAATTCACCAGGGAGCTTCTCCTTGTCTGTGTGCAGAGTGACCTGTCCTCTTAAACACTGTGCTCTGGAGAGCTGGAAATGAAGCTGAGCTGGAAATGAAGCTGAGCTTTGGAAGGCAGGAATTCATCCAGCTCAACCCCAGATGCCATTGTGGGTCTTCTGGATGAAGGATACAGAGCAGGAATGGATTTCACAGCTGGAGATCCTTTGGCAAAATTATCTTTTCTTGAAAAAAACCTTTCCAGCAGCCAGCCTGGTGTCTGCTCTGCAGCCAGCTAAGGGCAGAAGTGCAAAGCAAGATTTTCCCAGGAGCGAGGATGGAGATGGATGATGTGATGGAGATGGTGGATGTGGATGGATGAGGGATGATGGATGGATGGATTTCTCCAGGCTGGCAGGGGGAGCCCCAGGCTGCCCTGAGGGGTTGCCCAGCAGTGTGAGGGGCTGTGCTGAGCCCCCTTCCCTCCTGAACCCTCAGAGCACCCTCTGCTGGGAGCACAGCAGTGCCAGGGCATTGGCCATGCTGGCATTAAGGCTGCATTGGTCTGACTCCTGCTGCTCCAGCTGACTTTGATTGCAGCAGGTTCAGACTTGTGCATTCTGGCAGAGTTTCCATGGAGGTGGCTGGAGGGTCAGTGTTTGTGTGTAGCCAGTTCTAGGAGCTTTTTCAGCTTTTTCTCCTTTTCCTAAATACATTTGGAGTGAGTTTCAGATTATTAAAACATGCCTGTTTATGATGAAATTTCAAAAGGAGGGGAGAGAGGACACATTTCTATTTCATGTGAGTGTTCTCAGGAGTGGATTTTGCAAACCATCAGTTGGAGTTTGTTTGCCAGCTCTGTGCCTGAGGAGAGAACCAAGAATCTCTGCTTCTATTTCTATTGCAACCAGTGTCAGAGCACCAGAACAGCCTTGGTGGGCATGGCCCACGTGGGGCTCTCAGTCCAGCACTGCCACTGCTCTCCTTGTGAGCTCTTCCCATCATCTCAGCTCAGTTTTGGCATCCCTGGGCCATTACTTTCCATGTAAATGTCATTTCTTTACAAATGTCAAGTGTTCACTGGATAGTTGCAGGCCCCTGCCCTGCCCTGCAGCTGAAAACTGTGAGTAATTGCACCAGATTTTGCATTCATATTGCAAATAAATCTGTCAGGGAAGGCAGTGCATAGGTGGAGCATCTTAGATAACAGACTGAGCACATTTAATGTGTGTTTTCCCAATCCTCACTGGTACCAAGTAACAGGCTCAGGTTCACCTGAAGTTCTTTGCTTTATGTGGGTTTTGTTTTAAATGTAAATATGTTCAATTCATTGAAGAGATGAAAGTACTCTCTAAAAGGTGTTTTACAGTAAATTCTGCTCTGGGGAAAATGAGCTGATTCTTACAGATGCTGAAATGAATCATAATTCTGAGCTTCAGCAAATAACCTTAATTAAGCAATGAGGGAAGTTCAAAGAGAAGTTCCTCTTGCTTGGTCAGGACTTCCCATGTGAAAACCCTGTGTGCAGCTGTGCCCAAGAAATGCCAAGCTGTTTTTACCTAGTTTGTATCACCTCCAGCTGCTCTGGGCATTTTTGCTGTTTCCCCTTCCCACAGCATTCACTGTGCAGCTCAGGAGCCCTTGTTTTCACCCAGGGGCAGCTGTGAAGTGGCTTTAGCTCCTTGTGTAGCTGCTTAGGCCTCTGTTTGCCTCAGGATATTGGGAATTCCATAGGGAGACAACAGCTGGCACAGTGCAGGAGGGGACCAGAGGACTCACCTGTGCAACCCTTACCTGTGTCATGCAGACAAAGTCCAAGTGGGGAGGGAAAAGTGCCCTGTGCCCAATTCCTGAGGGGATGGGGAGCCAAGGAGGAGCTCCATGGAGACATCCCCAGTCCCTGAGCACTGCTGATGCTGGGGAAAAGGAGCTGCAAAGGCAAGGAGAAGGCTCTGCCCTGGAGTCCTGTGAAGGACAGGGCCCCCTGCCCAGGGCTGCCTGAGGAGCTGGAACTGGAGCCTGGAGCATCTCATGCCTGCCTCACTGGTGTGTGTCACACCAGATCTGCTGCAGAGTTCCTTGGAGTTTAGGTGCTGACCAAACAAATCTGAGTTCTTGTTCTGATACAAACCCCACTGTCACACCTTGCTTGAGCTCCTTGGGATGAGCTCTTCACGCTCATCTTGGTGTTCTTTGTGTTTTGGGCAGGCCATGACTTTCCACTTCAGCTGTGAGAATGTGCCATTGCTGTTCTCTGGACTTACAATCAATTCTCCTGGAGGTTAGTAACACTGTCTTGTGCAGCCAACAAAAGGTTTGCAGTTGGTATTTCAGGATCAATGTTTCAGGAATTACTTTGTTACTTATGCTAAAAATCTGTGGATATGCTGTGTTGAGTCTGGTTTAAATGGCATCTGTGGGGTGAAGGAAAAATTGAGATATTTTTAGAGTTCAAGAATTTGGTTTTATTAGCAAAAATGATTGCTGCTTTTGCTTTATGGGTGGAATTGCAGTGAGAGTGTGGATGAAATTCCCATTTCCCACCCATCTGTGCCTGCACACGGAGCCTGGCTGTGGCCTGTGCAGCCCAGTTCAATCACACAGTGGCTCTGCTGGCATTCTCCTGCCCAGAGACAATGGTGTTTCCTCTCTTGTCAGAGATGGCTGGTGCTTTTGTGGCTGTCTTCTTCCTGGCCATGTTCTATGAAGGGCTGAAGATCGCCCGGGAGTGTCTGCTCCGGAAATCCCAAGTCAGCATCCGCTACAACTCCATGCCAGTGCCCGGCCCCAACGGCACCATCCTGATGGAGACACACAAAACTGTGGGGTAAGGACTCCCTTCATCCTAAAGCAGAGCTCTGCAGCTGGAACTGGCACAGAAGGAACTTTGTGCAGCCAGTTTTGATCTCTGGAGAGCGTCCTGGCTCCAGACTAGGGGGCTGCGTGGCTCTGGAGGATGGGGGACACCAGGGCACCCTCAGGGATGGGGGAAAAAGGAGGAAAGCAGCAAGGAGCCAGATGGGCTTGGGGTTTTTGTAATGAACACATCTGGGGGAGTTCTGAGGAACAGAGCTTGGATGTTACATCCAGTGACCCTGACAGAAAACACTCAGAGTCTTTTTGTGGACAGGTAGTCAAGGCCTGTGTGCAGCACAGGAGCCAGTCAGCTTTTGAATGGGGGGTGGGGTAAAAGAAGCTTGGCAAAGTGTGTTTCTCAGCTAAAAGTTGTGTCCTCCCAGCAAGCTGCATGCAAAACCACAGCTCCAGGTGCCAGGAGTCCCTGCCCAGGCTGGTGTCACCTTCTGTGCCGCCCCATACCCACCTTGCTGCCCTGGCCGCTTTCTCTTTGGGGATGAGCATTTCCCACCTTTTCCTTTAGCTGACTTGTTTGGGTTTGTGTTCCCAGGCAGCAGATGCTGAGCTTGCCCCACCTGCTGCAGACTGTGCTGCACATCATCCAGGTGGTGGTCAGCTACTTCCTCATGCTCATCTTCATGACCTACAACGGGTACCTGTGCATCGCCGTGGCCGCCGGAGCGGGCACCGGGTACTTCTTCTTCAGCTGGAAGAAGGCAGTGGTGGTGGACATCACAGAGCACTGCCACTAGCACTGGGGGTGCCTCTCCACCCCTCTGCTCCCTGCCAGCGCAGCCACACGAGGACTGGAGCATTCCTAAGCTGCCAAGAGAATCATGATAAAGAAAATCAACTGGAGTTCACTACAGGTTCCTGGAGGGGTGCAGGGATGTGAGGAGCTGGGACACGCTGCTCCCCTTGACTCCTGAGAGTCCATGGCAGCCATTCCTGGCCAGGATTTGCTTTATTCTTAGATTATGCTGTGATTGAAATTAGTTGGCTGACAGAACTGTAGAAATTATTTTAAAAGGAAAACAAAACCATTTTATTTTTAAATTGTAAATGCTCATCAGTGAGGGTTTAATGAACAGTAGGAAAAGATCAGTTGCCAATAATGTGTGAATGGCTGTTTTAATTTTTTTTTTTCCATGTGTACATAATGCCAGGGGAGGAGATTGCCCTGGCATTGTGGCTTTTGGGGCCAATGACACCTTTTGCTGTAGGACTCAGCCTCAGAGGAAGATTTGGTGCTGCACATCAGACACGCTCAGGTGTGTCCTGGCAAGGGAGGACTTTGACCCAAGGATGTGAGCTGTGTGCTTCAGGGACTGGATGAAATTGCCCTCCAAGCCCCCCAGAGATGATGAGTGTTGTCAGTCTGATGTATCCAGCAGCTTTACTCAGCCCCCAGGGAGAACACTTGAGTTGGGCTGCTTTCCCTTGCCAATTATGGAGCAGATAATGGTTCTGTATTTACAGGGCAGAAAGATTCCCAATAAACCATTGATCCCACAGGTACTTCATGTGGAGCTGCACCTGGATGCAACTAGAGCTAAGCTTTGGGTTACTAGAACTGGTTCTGTAAATGGGGCAAGAGCTAAATAATGATTTCATGACACTAAAGTGAAAATGGCTGGAGGGTATTCCTGGCTGGAGGTGAAGAGGGAAAACAACCACATTCCTGTAAAGGAGAGATTTGGGGAAGAGGAGAAGGAAAATACAGGACTAGAGCAGCCTTCAGTGTCTTCTCAGGTGAAATTTGGAGCAGCATGGGCTAATCAAAAACTATTCCTGACCCAGATGGCTCCTCTTGGTCTGGACAATCACAGTGTGCCCATGCTGGAGGTGCAGGATCTCAGTGCACTGAGGGAACTCAGTGCTGTGCCCAGTGCCCAGGCTGTGAGGGGGCAGAACCACCCTCCTGCCAGGCCAGGCTTGGGGAGCAGCCCTGGTTTAGCACCTGGATGTTAAAAAGCTTGTGCAGAGCTGGAGGTGGTGCTGCAAAGGTGGTGCAAAGCTGGAGTCTTCCCTCTGCCCAGATTGCCCAGTTTGTGCCTGGAACTGGCTGGAAGGGAAGAGTGGGAATTTGGGAAGGGCACTGAGAACAGACAGCACTTTCAGGCTGGGGCTGGTGTCTGGGACAGGCCATGAGAACAGGGAATCCTGCTGGATAAAGCCTCTGGGCACACACAGGAAGGGTTTTTTCCCCTGAAGATGCTGCTGGTGACTTGAGGCAGCAGCTGGGTGAGGAAAGCTGATCTTTGGAAGGGGGTGAGGCCATCCCTGAGTACCTGGTGCTCCGTGGTGCTGGTGCTGCTGTCCCTGCCCAGAGCCCACCCTCTGTAAGGAAATCCCAACTGCTGCTGCCAGGGCTTGACCTGCACCTCCCGAGAGCCCTCCTGGGCTGATGCCAAGTGTTTGTTTGGACATCTTGTTTTCTCTGGACAGTGCAACTAGAGAATAAAAGGAACTGAGTTAAAAGCAGGCTTAGGTTCCTATGTAGCTGCTTTCTGTAGCAAATTCACATCTGGGTGAGAGAGGCAAAGTTCTTTTCATGGAAAAGTTCTAGCCACCTCCTGCTGAGAGACAGGAAAAGTGCTAAAGTGCTTCCTTCCCCAGTCTGATCTTTGAAGGGAGTTCTGTCTGTGACAGAGCCTCCTGTGCCCTCTCTGCACCTGTCACAAAGGTGAAACTTTGCTGTGCCCTCCAGGTAATCATGGGAGGGGAAACCTCACCCTCCCCATCCCTGGAGAGCTGGGAGGAACGTTAGTGTTGGACAGAGAAAATGGACAATCCCTTCCCACTGCTGCTGGAGCTGAGAGGAAACCTGAGTGTTGGTCAGAGAGAACTGGAGCTGTTAAAAGCTGGAGGTGGTGGTTGATGGGGGAGGTTTGCACCCCTGGAGGAGCTCAGGGTTGCCATTGTTTTTGCTGGAAGGGGCTGCAATTGTTGCCATCACAATGACAGGCTGGAGTGAGGAGTGGCTGTGTGGTGGCACTGGTCACCTCATATACCTCTTGCTGTGTCTTTCTTTGGAACAGAAGCTGCTTGGCCTGATCTTGCTGTCACCTTTTAGCCACTTTTCTGTGCATCCAAGTGGCCAGACTTGAATTCTCTGAGGGATGATTTGGAGATCAGGCTGTGGCTCATCAGTGTCAGTCTGGTTCTTGTTAAGCTTTTCTGTTTGTACCACCTGTGCCCTGGAATTGTTTCCCCCAGAATGAGCTTCTCTGTGCCCGTGCTGTCCCCAGAGAGGGCACAGAGCTTTCTGCAGCAGGCACAGGGAGGGGACACGAGGCTCTCAGGTGCCCCAGCTGCTCCCACAGCCGGCACGGGGGGAGGTTTGGGAAGGTGAGAGGGGAGGTGGCTGAGGAGGGCAGGTGAGGCTGTGTCCCCTGTGCTGTGTCCCCTCTGCTCTCAGCTCCTGGGGCTCAGCTGGGGAAGGGCTGCTCCTCCTGCCGTGGCTGTGCTCTCCCAGTTCAGTGTGACAATCCAGAGCAGCCATCGGCCTCCCCTGCCGCCATGGCAGCGCGGTGTGTCCTCAGCCGGGCCGCTGCGTGCTGCGGCACAGCCTGAGCAAAGCCTGAGCTCCCTCTGGCGGGATCGGCAGCTCTGGGGCAGCCCCAGCCCCTCTGCCGAGTCCAGGTTGGTCCTGGCAGCACGGGGAGGGCTCCGAGGGTGGCACACGCGTCCTGCTCGGGGGTGACACCCTGTGCCCGTCTCTGTGCCCTGCACACGCTGTGCCTCCGCACTGTCACCGAGGAGGGAGCTCAGAGCAGCCGCGCCTGTCCCTCAGAGGGCTTTTGTTGCTTTTCTTTGAGTGCCTTTTGAGTTTGTCTGGAGCCAGTCCCACCCAATCCAGCAGGATTTCTAGTTTTGTTTACAGTGGACTGTCAGTTTTGTTTTTATTCTTGCTCTTTGTGGCGGTAACTTGTCTGATGTTACTGTGAATATCAAGAATCTCCTGTACATAATTAACCAATAAAATAGATTGCATTTTACTCTGGTGGGGCTGTGTTTTGGGAACAGTCCTTGGTGCAACCCTGGGAGGGAGCAGCAGGGTCCAGAATTCCTGTTCAGGTGCTGGGGGTGGGTGAGGAGCAGCATCCCCTGGGCTCCCTGGAGCTGCTGCAATGGGGATTCACTGAGAAATCTCTTTGTTCCAGCTCAGTCACACTTTGTGGGGAAGGATGGGAAGAGGAATTGGTGCCTCCCAGATCTGCCTGCCCTGGAGAGGGGTTGTATGGAGCTGTAACAACCTCTGAGGTGTCCTCTCAGAGCTGGCATGGCAGCCCCTGATCAGTGTATGTGATGTTGGACAGAAATGCAGCTCTTTGCTAGGCCAGCCTGGGGCTCCTTCCAGTTGGAAAAGTTTGAAGTTCTGTACATTTCCCCAGCCTGACCTGGAATTTGATGCACCTACAACACAGGAAGCCTGAATTTAACTGAAGTCTGCTTTGGAGGAATGCTGAAAAACCAGCCCTGGTCATTGTGATGGTTGGAAACAGCCCTGGCCAGGAGCAGGGGAGCCTCCAGCTCCTGAATTCAGGCCCAGGGCTGTGGCAGCCTGCCCTGCTCCTGGCCCAGGCTGCAGGGAGCAGAATTTCCTGAGCACCAAGAAACTGCTCAGGATTTTAAATTGCTTCCTTCAGCTCACCCCAGTGTGTGCCAAACCCCACCTGTGTGGGCTCTGCCCCAAACCTCACCTAAATCAAATCAAAACCTAAATCAAATCTGACCTCACACTGCCCAGCACCTGAGGAGGGTAAATCCAGGCACCAGCTGAAGAAATCCACGTGCCCTTGGTGTTTCCAGGTGCCACCAGCCACAAGGAACTGTTTGGTGGCCTTTGCTCCAAGCAGCAAAGAGCTCTGAGCTCCAATCCAGGGGTGACAAACCAGGGCAGCTGGGGGACACTGGGCAGAGCTGGATGGAGGTGGAGCAGGGAAGTGTAAAGGAAAAGCTGCTCAGAGAATGGGCTATCCCTCCCCATCCATGAGGCCAGGCCACGATCCAGGCCTGCAGGCACTCCCTGCCCAGGGCCCAGGGGACACTGACTGAATGAAGCAGCTCTGGGATGTATTTGGGGTCTGGCACCCAGAGCTGTGGCACCTTTATCCCAAAACACTCAGCAGACACTTCAGCACCTTCTCCTCACTGGGGCCACCAGGGTAGGGTGGCTGTTGTGTCTATTTCCCTTAGGATTTGACTGAAATAAAGCTTGCTGGTTATGGACCAATAACTATTTCAACCCCAGTGTAGCCATGATATTTTCTGAAAAATCCTTTCCTTAGGATTTGTCCTCCTGAGAAGCTGGGAGGCCTCAGGAACAAAATGTAAACAATGGTTATCTGCTGCTGTGGAATGCAACAGGTGCATCTGGGATTGGTCTCATGTGGTTGTTTCTAATTAATGGCCAATCACTGGCTGGGACTCTCTGTCAGAGCCACAAGCCTTTGTTATCATTCCTTCTTTTTCTATTCTTCTGATGAAATCCTTTCTTCTATTCTTTTAGTAGAGTTTTAATGTAATATATATCATAAAATAATGAATCAGCCTTCTGAACCATGGAGTCAGATCCTCATCTCTTCCCTCATCCTTGGACCCCTGTGAACACTGTCACACCCCAGTACTTTTGATGTTACAGCAAAAGGATTTTCCCCAAAAATAGTAAAAAAAATACAAATTGCAACAGCTAGATTGCCATGTAAATACAAGCACCTTTGAGCCAAAACAGATTTGACAAACTTCCCAAAATGATAAGATGCAGAGATGATTCAAAAGATTAATAATTATTAAGGGGGATTATGTGTATGTGTGTGCTATTAAGGGGGATTATGTGTATGTGTGTGCTATTAAGGGGGATTATGTGTATGTGTGTGCTATCCACATGAGCCTAATGTGAGCAGACATGTTGATGAAACTGAAAGCAACGTGAAAAACTGGTGTTTGTTATCATTTAAAGATTTGTGTTTTCAAGAGTTCTTTACATTTTTCTGATGCATTTAACAGAACAGAGAGGAAAGAACAAAAGGAAAGGAAAAGGAGAAGAAATGAGTTCTAAAATCGAGATCTCCTTTCCGACATTTCTGATTTTAACACCAAATGCTGTTGCAAACAATTCTATGAACCAGCTATAGGTGAGCTCTGTGAAATACAAATTACTAGAAAAATGGAGGGGGAGAAAGAAAAGCAAGAGAAACCTGCAGATTTGCCTAGATCTAACATTAAATAATTTTAAGATTGATGCTCTCAGGAGGTTCAGGTGGCCACTTCAGTCTGGTTTAAGATCACCAGATCACTTTCCCTGAGGATCCTCCCGCGGTGTTTTATCTCCTTGCTCACAGCAGGGAATGGGTGGTCCGGGTGTTCCACCCCCACCGGTCACTGCAGCCGTTTACAGCAGCTCATGGGATTATCATCACTTTATTATAAAAAATAAGTGTTTATTTAAAACAAAACACTCGGCAAAGGGGCGTTCACGGCCGTGTTAACCAAACTTAAAAAACAAAAATGTAACAGCTCGGAGAGGAGATAGCGAGGCCCGCCCGGCTGAGGGGGCCGGGGCTGCCGGCGGTTCCCGGGGCGGCCCGCTCAGAACTCGAAGGTGCCGAAGTGCGCGGTGCGGCCGCCGGCCTTGGGCTGCGGTTTGTACCCGATGCGTTCATGGATGAGCTGCTCGCGGCTCTTGTGCTCCGTGCCCAGCGCTCCGATCGCCGCCGCCTCCTCTCCGCCCGCCGCCGCCTCCGCCTCGTCGCGCTGCTTCCTGCGGCTCTGCGGGCGAACGGGCCGGTCAGGGCCGGGGGCGGGCCGAGCCCCCCGCGCCCGGCCCCGCGCGCACCTCCAGCTCCTTCCGGACGCTCTCGAACTCCTCGATGTCGTCCAGCTTCAGCTCCAGCCGCGTCGGCTTCCGACGAAGCATCGCGACCAGCGGCACCGCCACCCGCGGCACGACCGAGCGCTCCCGCCCTCAGCGGGCCCCGCCCGGCCCGCCACAACTCCCAGCGTGCCCCGCGCGAACCGCCCTCAGCGGGCACTACATCTCCCGGCGCGCCCCGCGCGTCCTGCCCTCAGCGGGCACTGCATCTCCCGGCGCGCCCCGCGCGTCCCGCCCTCAGCGGGTACTACAACTCCCGGCGTGCCCCGCGTGGTCCTCCCTTAAAGGGCGATGCAGTTCCCGGCCTACCCTGCGCGACCCGGAAGTGGCCGTGAGGCGCCGGAGCCTGAGCGCGGCGAGTCCGGCCCGTTCCCACTCACTGATTCCCGTTCCCGCTCTCTGGTTCCCGTTCCCGCTCCCCTTGCCGTCTTCTTGTCGCTTCCCGGTCCCGTTCCCGCCATGGCCACCGCGCGGGCACCGGCGGCTCGTGGCGGGGCCCGGCCCCCTGAGGTGAGTGTCCGGGAGATGGGGGCGGCTCCGGGCCCGCAGGAGCGGGAGAGGCCGCGGCGGTCGCGGCTGTTGTGGCTGTGCGGGGTTTACGGTGCCCCGGTGACAGCGGAGCTCTAAAGGAGCCCGCGCACTCCTGTGTTTCCCTGCACTCGTACCCAGTGCTGGTTGCTCTCCCGGGCGGTTCGTGTGAGGCCTCTCCGGGGGGACGGAGCCGGGCACCGCTCACTCCTCAGCATTCCGGGGAGGGAGCTCTAGCTGGGGCATGGCATCGCTCCTGGCTGTGCAGGTGCAGGAGGAGGAAAAGCTCCGTGTTCTAAAGCTTGCTCAAAAAATACCTCTGCAGATAATAAATAAAAGGGGCCCAACATTGCCTGATTTCAGGGATTTAATTTTGGGTTTTACATTTGTGCTTTGGCCTTCAGGCAAAAACCTCAATGTCCAGTGGCTGCTCCATCCCTGGCAGTGCCCAAGGCCAGGCTGGACAGGACTGGGAGCAGCCTGGGACAGTGGGAGGTGTCCCTGCCATGGCAGGGGTGGCACTGGATGGGCTTCAGTGCCCTTCAACCCAAACCAGGCTGGGATTCTGAGAGGTCTTTGCAGTGTCCAGCCCCATTCTCCTGGCACAGGCAGGCTGTTTGCTGTGTGTCTGTCCCCCCACACCCTGTGCACTCTGTCCCTCACTCTGTGCCCCTGTTTCTCCCCTCAGCCCCCCAAGGCCAAGGCAGCCGAGGAGGCCGAGGCTCCCCCGGCCAAGCGGGCGCCCATTTTCTACGGGAGCCTGGAGGAGAAGGAGCGCGAGCGCCTGGCCAAGGGCGAGGCCGGGCTGCTGGGCAAGGAGGGCATGAAGGCAGCCATGGAGGCTGGCAACATCAACATCAGCACTGGTGAGCACGTGCAAACACCCTTTGTTATCCCTCCCTTCCAAATGTCTCTGTGGACATCACCTCAGAGCACTCAGGGGTGGGCAGCTCCGTGCTTGGATCTTCCTATTCCAGAGGGATCCAGGGCAGGGGGATCTGGGACAGCTGAGAGAGGGATCCAGGGGCTCTGGGAGGGCTGAGGGAGGGATCCATGGGCAGAGGGGCTTTGAGAGAGCTGAGGGAGAGATCCAGGAACTGAGGGAGAGGGATCCAAGGGCTCTGGGGGAGGGATCCAGCTGCTGACAGGCTCTGGGAGAGCTGAGGGAGGGATTCAGGGGCAGAGGGGCTTTGGGAGAGCTGAGGGAGGGGTCCAGGGGCTCTGGGACAGTTGAGTGAGGGATCCAAGGGCAGAGGGGCTCTGGGACCACTGAGGGAGGGATCCAGGGGTTGAGGAGCTCTGGGAGAGCTGAGGGAGGGATCCAGGGACTCTGGGAGAGCTGAGGGAGGGATCCAGGGACACTGGGAGAGCTGAGGGAGGCTCTGGGGTCCAGGGCTCTGGGACAGCTGAGAGAGGCATCCAGGGGCTGAGGGACAGCTGAGGGAAGGGTCCAGGGACTCTGGGAGAGCTGAGGGAGGGATCCAAGGGCAGAGGGGCTTTGGGAGACCTGAGGGAGGGGTCCAGGGGCTGAGGAGCTCTGGGAGAGCTGAAGGAGGGATCCAGGGCTCTGGGAGAGCTGAAGGAGGGATCCAGGGCTCTGGGAGGGATCCAGGGCTCTGGGAGAGCTGAGGCAGGTGTGCCGTGTCCCTCTCTGCACACATCCCAAACCCTCCCGTGTCCCCGCTGGGGGTGGCCCTGCCAGGGCAGGGGACGCTCTGGGTGCCCTGCAGAGGCCCTGGCAGCCCCAGGTGTGCCCTGGGCCGTGCTGGCTGTGTGTGCTGAGGCTCTGTGTGTGCCCAGGGGAGGTGTTTGACCTCGAGGACCACATGAGCGAGCGGCAGGCCGAGGTGCTGGCGGAGTTCGAGCGGCGCAAGCGCGCGCGGCAGATCAACGTGTCCACGGACGACTGCGAGGTCAAGGCGTGCCTGAGGGCCCTGGGGGAGCCCATCACGCTCTTCGGAGAGGGCCCTGCGGAGCGCAGGGAGAGGTGCTGGGCCTGCACGGGGAGGGGACAGCTGGAAAAGCACAGAGCTCCTGCTGGCAGCTGGGCTGCACAGAGCCCTGTGCCACAGGGCAGCTGTGAGAGCTGGGGGGGCTCAGTCTGGGGAAGGGGAAGCTCCAGAGAGAGCTCAGAGCCCTTGCCAGGGCCTGAAGGGATGGAGGGACAGGACCCAGGGAATGGCTCCCACTGCCAGAGGGCAGGGCTGGATGGGATATTGGGAATTGGGAATTGTTCCCTGTGAGGGTGGGCAGGCCCTGGCACAGGGTGCCCACCCTGGATCCCTGGCAGTGCCCAGGAAAAGCTCTGTGTTCTAAAGCTTTTTTAAAATATAAATATATATATTTAATTAATTATTTATTTACTAATAATTTAATTAATTAATTAAGTAAATATATTTATTTATTATTAATTATTATTTATATAAAATTTATATATAAATAAAAGGGACCCAACATTGCCTGATTGCAGGAATTTAATGTGGCATTTTACTTTTGTGCTTTGGCCTTCAGGCAAAAACCTCAGTGTCCAGTGGCTGCTCCATCCCTGGCAGTGCCCAAGGCCAAGTTGGACAGGGCTGGGAGCAGCCTGGGACAGTGGGAGGTGTCCCTGCCATGGCAGGGGTGGCACTGGATGGCTTTAAGGTCCCTTCCACTCCAAACCAGTCTGGGATTTCTGTTCTAAGGACCCCAAGGCAGAAGGAATCTCACAGTGATATTTGTTAGGACAGCTGAGAATTTCCTGACTAAATGGAGCTTCATGATTTCCCTCCCAGGTTAAGGAACATCCTCTCAGTGGTCGGCACAGATGCATTAAAGAAGACCAGGAAAGATGATGACAGGTCCAAAAAGTCCAAAGAAGAGGTGAGGGTGTCTCCTGTCCCTCAGTGCTGAGGGAGGGATGGTGTATCCAGCTGTGCTATATCCAGGACTCTGCCTTTGGCCAGCCTCTGCATTCTCATGCCATCCTTTCAGGCTTTTTCTGTGTTGCCCATTTCAGCAAATCCGTGGCAATGTTTGGTCACAGTGAGGAGCACCAAGTGTGGGTTTTACTCACAGACCCTGCTCTGTGCTGCACTCAGTGTGCAGACAGGAGAGCAGCTGTGTGGGCTCTTACCTACTGCAGCAAGTCCCTTACTTTCCTTCACACTTGGGAAGAAAAAAAATATGTTCCTGCTGCTGCATCTGTCTGTGCCTTTGATTACTCTTTCTGCTTCTGTCTCTCTTCTGAGTCTCTTCTGCCTTATTATTTTTGAGCTGTACTGTAGGAAAGAATTGGACTTTTTCTTTACTGGGTGATGTGTAAACAAGGAGGGAGTTACATGTCAGTAAATGCAGATGAGCCAGGGTTCAGCTGGAGTGTTGAGTGAAGTGGCAGCATGTCAGGATTGGATCTGTAGGGCAGAGAATTTGATTTATCTCTCCAAATCCCTTTTCCTGGGGCTTAATTGTGCAGAAAGCCCTTAAAAAGAGGCCAGAGCACAGCAGGGTTTGGGGGCAGGTGCTGCTGGGAGGAGCTGAGGGGAATGAACACAGGGGCAGCAGCACCAGGGCTTTTCCATCACTTTTATTCCTTTTTTACAGTATCAGCAAACCTGGTACCACGAGGGCCCACGCAGTCTGAAAACAGCCAGGCTGTGGCTGGCCAACTACTCCCTGCCCAGGTGAGAGAAAACACAAAACATTTGTCAAATAAATACAGGGGCAGATCCTGCTGGGGGGAGCACTGGAAATGCAGGGAGTGGGGGGCAGGTCCAGTGAGCCCAGAGCTGGAGCTCTCAGGAACTGATCCTGGGAATGGCAGGGAAAAGGCATTTCCAGGGGCAGGAGGGAAGTTTGGGGGAAGAGCAGAGAAAAGGCATTTCCAGGGGCAGGAGTGGAAGTTTGGGCATTTCCAGGCCAGGGAAGGGGCAGTTCTGAGGGCTCCCACCCCACCTTTGCTCTCCCCAGGGCAGCAAAGAGGCTGGAGGAGGCTCGGCTGCTCAAGGAGATCCCCGAGGCCACCAGGACATCCCAGAGGCAGGAGCTGCACAAATCCCTGAGGGTAGGTTTGGCTTTGGCAGCTGCTCCACTGCTGTGCTCACAAGGTTTGGCTGATCCTCCGAGAGCCCAGCAGGAATTGAGCTGCCTGAGGTGCTGTCCACATGCACATCAGTCTGTGCAGTCTTGGGAAGTTCTGCTTTTCCTCTTTCCCTGTGTCTCTGATTGATCAAGAACATTCTGACCCTTTCAGAGAAGGAAGGAGGAGATGTAATTTGTCCCTGGGCATGGCAGAGGGTGCAGAGATGTCCCTGTCCTGCCTTGCCACTCACCTGTGAGGCTAAAGGAATGCATTCCTGCCTCTGGCTGGGGAGCCCAGGAATGCCAGGGCAATACCAACTCTGGGTGCTGAGCATGGTTGGGATGACTCTGAGATGCCCTTTGTGAGCGTGCTAAGCCAGATTCCCAGCTTAACCAACCAGAGAGGCTCAGGCAGAGTGTGCTGCCCCCCTAATCCTGTTTACTCCAGAGGATTTGTTCTCCCCTCTGCCCTGTCTGTCTGGTTGGATTCTTTGGATGATCTGTGGGCAGATGCCAAACTCCAGCCAGCTCTGTGTCAGAGCTGCAGCTGCAGAGCTCTGGGGCTGGGGCACATACCAGGGGTGTTCCTGGGGGGCTGTGCTGGGCCAGGCTTGCCCTGGCCCTCCTGCCTGCAGCTGCAGTGGCTCTGAGGCACCATCTCCCCTTGAAAGTGACTTCCCAAGGGCCTCTGCCTCCTCCTGTGCACGTTTGCCTCCCTCACCTCAAGCTTTGGCAGGGGATAGCTCTGGGCTGGTTGTATTTCAGTCATTTATTGATGATTTTCTTTGTATTTCTTACAGTCCTTGAATAACTTCTGCAGCCAGATTGGGGACGATCGCCCGCTGTCCTACTGCCACTTCAGCCCCAACTCCAAACTGCTGGCCACAGCCTGCTGGTGAGCCTGCCTTGGCAGCACCTGCCCTGGGGGCTGGGGGAGCAAAGGAATGGTTTTGGAGCCTTGGGAGTTGTGAGAGGCTGCTCTGAGCTCTCATCACCTCATTTAGAGCTGAGCAGAGATTGATTGATCAAGAACATTGATGTGTTCCTTGCTGTCCTTCTCCACTGACATCCATTCCTTGTGTTCACAGGAGTGGGCTGTGCAAGCTCTGGTCTGTGCCCGACTGCAACCTGGTTCACACCTTACGAGGTACTCAGGGGCTCTCACTGAGGCTTCTGCTTCTTTAGTTCCTTTCTCTGCTGAGCTCCCACATCTGAATTACTTTGTGGTTTAAAATGTGGTGTTCAGGCAGATTTCTGTCTTACTGAGAGCATCCCTTGGCTTGGGAGCATGGGAATGTGTCATATAATGAAAAGGGAGACCTGGCCTTCAGCTCAAACCTCAGCTCCAAATTTGCTGTTTCTGTTTTTGAACAGTTTGGTTTGGTTTCCAAACCTGGTTTGAGTTACAAACAGCTGCAGTTTTGGGCACTTGACAACAGTGAGGTTCTTCGAGTAGTGGTCACAACTTGGACTAAATACAGATATGAGGACAAATCCTTTGATTCATATATTGAATTTTTGAGGGTTCCAAACCTTCATTTTGGATGCTCTGCCTTGGGTGCTCCTGGAAGTGCAGTTTGGCTGGGGGTGACAGGGCAATGCCACCTCCCTCCCCAGTGCCAAGGAAATGCTGCTTTTCTGAAGAACTGGCCAAGATCTTGTGGCAGATTCTGAATTTTGCTTTTCTTTCCCTTCAGGACACAGCACCAACGTGGGGGCCATCGTGTTCCACCCCAAGGCCACGGTGTCCCTGGAGAAGAAGGACGTGAGCCTGGCCTCGTGTGCAGCTGATGGCTCTGTCAAACTCTGGAACCTGGAAAGGTCAGAACTGTTCCAGATGTGCACAGCTGCAGCACTGCTGTGCTGGGGTTCATTCCATGTTCCTGCAGACATTCCTGCCAATGTGACCTTTTCTTGTAGCTGCCCCAGTGCTCTCCCTGGCCTCAGTATGTGCCACCCTGTTCAGCAGGAAGAGATCTCACCCTGATTAGGGAGCCCAGGTGAGGGAGATGGTCTGAAAGGGACTGAGGCAGAATTGCTGCTGGGCATTGCTCAACTGCTGGGGGTGATGGATGGAAGGTCTGGGGACTGTTTCATTCTAACAGCTCACTTAGGAGAAAATTGCCCCTCTTGGATATTAAGAAATGAATTTTTGAGTGGTTGGAAAGCACCAGGATTTGGAGAGGGATTGACCAAATGCACAACCATATTACAGTGACTGTAGACGGTCACTGTGGTGAGAGAAGGACGAGAATCTTGTTTCTTGATCAGAAGGCTTGATTTATTCATATATGATATATAATACATTATAACTATACTAAAAAGAATAAGAAGAGAAGTTGCAGAGAGCTGCTAAGCTAAGAATAGAATAGAAGGAATGAATAACAAAGTTCTGTGTCCAGGGAATCTGTCCCTGAGCTGCTCTTGTGATTGGCCTTTAATAGTACACGTAGAAGATGAGCCAATCACAGGGACACCTGCTACATTTCACAGCAGCTGATAACAATTGTTTACATTCTTCTTCTGGGGCTCTGCTTCCCAGAAGATGGACAAATCTCAAAGAAAAGATTTCTATGAAAAAATGTCTGCGACACAACCAGGCACAAATGTTCTGCCTGTGCTGCAAACAAGTGGCTGTCAGTGCACAGAGGAGCTCTGGCAGTTGGGCAGCACCTCCCTCAGGCCTGGGAGAGGAGAAGGGTTCAGGTACTGAGCCTCAGCATCCCTGCTTGAGAACTGGAGCCTCAGGGCTCCTGGGAAGGGCAGGCAGCTCCAGAGGCACAGCTCTTTATTCTCAGCTGAAATCACAGTTTGTGACAGCAAAAGTGCCCCTGTGCAAAGGGACAGGGGGCTTGTTAGGCTCATGTGACACAGCTCTTAATTAATCTGTTGGAAAGAAAGTGCTGTTCAGTGGCTGTGGGAGTGCTCCTGACCTGCTGCCTGTCATTCTGGGAGAATAAATGTCCCCTGCATCCTGCAGAACAGCAGGAGCTGCTGCAGTTCAGGATGTTGTGTTCTCAGAACTCCCTGCAGTTCAGGTAGGTCATGGTTTGTTTCTGTACTTCTGTAATTCCAGAAGTGCTATTTCATTAATCATCATCATCATCCCAGGAGAGCTTTACAGCCCACAGGAGGTGTGGAGAAAGGGTTTCACTCAGAGCTGGGAATGTGGCAGAGTTCAGAGTCATTGGCTACAGCTCTGCTGTTCCTGCCTGGTTTGATTTCCTCAGCAGAGCTTTGCTGCCATCACAGTGTGTGAGCAAGGCCTGGCTCGAGCCTGACCCCAGTGGCCAATGGTTTGTTCTGTGTTTGTTCTGTGTTTCAGTGATGAGCCCGTGGCTGACATCGAGGGACACAGCATGAGAGTGGCCCGAGTGATGTGGCACCCCTCAGGGAGGTTCCTGGGCACCACCTGGTACGGACACCTGGGCATCCAGAGGTGACCATGGGCCTGTGACCATGGCTTCCAGAGGTGACCATGGGCTGGTGACCATGGCTTCCAGAGGTGACCATGGCTTCCAGAGGTGACCATGGGCTGGTGACCATGGCTTCCAGAGGTGACCATGGCTTCCAGAAGTGACCATGGGCTGGTGACCATGGCTTCCAGAGGTGACCCTGGCTTCCAGAAATGACCATGGGCTGGTGACCATGGCTTCCAGTGACCCTGGCTTCCAGAAATGACCATGGGCTGGTGACCATGGCTTCCAGTGACCATGGCTTCCAGAAATGACCATGGGCTGGTGGCCATGGCTTCCAGAGGTGACCATGGGCTGGTGACCATGGCTTCCAGAGGTGACCATGGCTTCCAGAAGTGACCATGGGCTGGTGACCATGGCTTCCAGTGACCATGGCTTCCAGAAGTGACCATGGGCTGGTGACCATGGCTTCCAGAAGTGACCATGGGCTGCCCAGCTGGTGGCCCTGTGGTGTCAGGGCTTGTGCACAGCAGGGCAGGGCTTGGCCACTGTGAGCACAGCTGACCTGCAGTGTCAGGGACAGCAGGTCGTTGGGATTCCTTTCCCTGCCCCTGTGTGAGACCCTGGGAATAAAATGCTCCCAGGGTTGGTGAAATATCCTGTTATTCTCCCTGGAGTTACATGGGGACCAGGAGAAACGGCCTCAAGTTACACCAGGGAAGGTTTAGGTTGGATATTGGGGAAAAAACATCCTCACAGAAAGGGTGGCCAGGCACTGGCACAGGCTGCCCAGGGGTGGAGTCACCATGCTGGAAGTGTTCACAAAACACCCAGAGGTGGCACCTGGGGACGTGGGTTAGTGGTGAATGTGGTGGTGCTGGGTTAACAGCTGGACTCCATGGGCCTGGAGGGCTTTTCCAGCCTCAGTGACTGTGACTGAGGAGAGTTTGTTCCTCAGCTACGACCACTCGTGGCGCCTGTGGGACCTGGAGGCGCAGGAGGAGATCCTGCACCAGGAGGGGCACAGCAAGGGCGTCTACGACATCGCCTTCCACACCGACGGCTCCCTGGCTGGCACCGGGTGAGTGCCCCCTGCACCAGGGACCCCTGCTGGGGAGGGGCTCCCACTGCCAGAGGGCAGGGCTGGATGGGATATTGGGAATTAGGAATTGTTCCCTGGGAGGAGGGGAGGCCCAGAGCAGCTGTGGCTGCCCCTGGATCCCTGGCAGTGCCCAAGGCCAGGCTGGGCAGGGCTGGGAGCAGCCTGGGACAGTGGGAGGTGTCCCTGCCATGGCCAGGGTGATCTGTAGGGTCCCTCCCAGCCCAGCCCAGTGTGTGATGCTGTGTGGGGGCCTGAATATATGTATTGTTATGGAGAGAGTCCCTGTTAAGATCTATGTATTAAATAAGTGGGTCCTTATGGAGAGAGTCCCTGTAAGATCTCTGTGGGTCCTGGTTACTCCAAACGAGGCACAGCTGTGAAGTCCTGTGTTGGGCAGCAGCTGTAACTTGTGAAGGTAACTGGAACAAATAAAGGTGGGTCGAGAGCCGAGGAGGAGCCCCTGAGAAGACACATGAAGAACTGTGCTGCAGAGAAGAACAGCTTGGTACAGGAGGGGACTTGAGAAATATGAACACAACAATGCTGTGCTTGCAGAGGCCTGGATGCCTTTGGCCGGGTGTGGGACCTGCGCACGGGCCGCTGTATCATGTTCCTGGAAGGGCACCTGAAGGAGATCTATGGCATCAACTTCTCCCCAAACGGGTAAGGAGGGAGCTGGCACTGATGGGGGAGCTCTGAGTGTAAACTGCACTCCCTGAACACTGCTCTGCCTCCCCTCCTTGGCAGGTACCACGTGGCCACGGGCAGTGGGGACAACACCTGCAAGGTGTGGGACCTGCGGCAGAGGAAATGCATCTACACCATCCCTGCCCACCAGAACCTGGTCACCGGCGTCAGGTTTGAACGTGAGTCCCTGCTGCTCCCTGTGCCTCCCCTCTGGCTGCTCCCATGCAAGGCCTGTTTGTGAGCAGGGATGTCCTGTTTTCCTTGCAAGCCTCACTTCTCCCCTTTCTCCTCCCGTGCAGCCAACCACGGGAATTTCCTGCTCACGGGCGCCTACGACAACACGGCCAAGATCTGGACCCACCCCGGCTGGTCCCCCCTGAAGACACTGGCAGGGCACGAGGGGAAGGTGATGGGCCTGGACATCTCCCTGGATGGGCAGCTCATTGCCACCTGCTCCTACGACAGAACCTTCAAGCTCTGGACAGCTGAGTAGCTCAGAGGGACAGGTTATGGACTGGGACAGGGACATTCATGACTTTAGACTGCTTTTTTATATTAAAAAAAAAAAAAAAACAGGAATCCAGTGTGTTACAGCAGCTGTAGTCATGGCTGCTCTGGAGTTTGGGTGTGTTTGAAGCACCACTGTTGGCCCAGGCTTGGTTGTTGTCAAGTCTTGGGAGTTTTCCCACATTTTGGACTGGTTTTATACTGCAGGTACCACTTTCTGCTGTATTTTTGATCCATGTGCTTCTACCCTCCCTTCCAAGTTCATCTCCCAGGTGTCCTCCAAACATTTGCAGTAACCACAGAGCATCTCAGGTTTGGGGTGTGGTTCAGCTTCTGTTACTGCCCTTCTCACCTTCCTTTTTGGTAGGAGTGTGACTTCAGATTTGATTTGCATTTAGAGAAAGAGCCCAGAGGGAGAGGAGTGGGTGCCCTCCTTCCCCTGCCTCCACACTGGATGGAGATCTGCATCCCCCTGGATTCACTTACAGTAGATGTCCAAGGGAATCTCTTCCAGGTACCACCTTGTGTCCTCCTCCATGAGTTGTCCCATGGACTGGGTGTTGCAAATCCATTTCAGCATCTCCTGTTTGGGGTTTGCTGTGTGAGGTCACTCAGTGTAGGATTGTCTTGTTCTGCCCTGCCCTGGGGAGACCTTTCATACTTGTTTGTTGTTTAAATTGAGTTTTTTGCAAATAATGTGCCCTGGAAGATCTAAACGGGTTTTGAATGTTTATCCTGGGCTCTGGGTCTCACAAGGAATGGAGAAATTACAGGAATTTCACAATGCACAGTTTGATTTCTGATGGTGTAAGAAGGAGGGGTGAGGGTATTGGGTTTGTTCAGTCTGGAGCAGGGGAGGCTCAGGGTCTGCAGCTTCCTCTGAGGGACAGCTCTGATCCCTGGGACAGGAGCCAGGGCATGGCTGGAGCTCAGGGCAAGGCTCTGCCCCCAGAGGGTGCTGGCACTGCCCAGGCTGCCCAGGGAATGGGCACGGCCCCGAGGCTGCCAGAGCTCCAGGAGCCTTTGGGCAGCGCTGCCAGGGGTGCCCAGGGTGGGGGGGCTGGGCTGGGGGATCCTGGTGGGTCCCTCCCAGCTCAGGAGGTTCTGTGATTTGGATGGAAACCTTCAGGAGTAAAGAGAAGACAGATTCACCTCCCTGCTGTCAGCTGGAGAGCAGCTGTCTGTTCCTTGGGAATGTGAGCAGTTCCTTCCAGGGAAAATACAATGGAATGAGAGGCCAGCAACTAACACAGAATTATTTCATTGCAGTCTCCTCTGGTCCAAGCCCAGGTCCAGCTGTGTGTGCTCAGCCTGGTGCTCCAGTTATCTGTCCCTTGGTCCTGGTGTTTCATCTCCTCCCTCTGCCCAGCCTGTGCCTCTCTGGCTGCAGGGAGGCTCAGTCAGGAGCAAGGCCTTGGCCTGAGGGCTGCCAGGGTTTGGCTTTTCTCCTGGACAGCTCTGATGCCTCCCTGGCACCCACAAACCAACCAGCAACTCCCCAGCCCTGCTGCCGTGCCCCACAGGCACAGAGTCCCTGCTGCCCACCGTCAGGGCAGCTCTTGGGGGTCACATCCCCTCCTGGGACAATCTGTGACAATCCTGGGGGCTTCCGGTGCTCAGAACGCCGCCATTCCTCCAGGGACGGTGTCTGACGGGGTTTCAGTGCTCAGAACGCCGCCATTCCTCCAGGGACGGTGTCTGACGGGGTCCCGGTGCTCAGAACGCCACCATCTCCTCCAGGGACAGTGTCTGACGGGGTTTCTGTGCTCAGAACGCCGCCACCTCCTCCAGGGCCAGCTCCGCTCCGCCCCTCACCCGCAGCACGTGGATGCCGGAGTTGGAGCTGGCGCAGAGCAGGGTGCTGCTGTCGCAGGCGGCCAGCGAGGCCAGCGGGCCCGAGCCCTCGAGGCACAGCGTGGCCAGGCAGGCTGCAAGGGAGGGACAAGGCAGGGAGGCTGGGGCAGGGCCCCACCAACCTCCCAGCTCCAGGCTCTGCTCGCCTCAGGTGGGTGAGTGCTGCCTGGATCCACACCTGAACACCCTGGGGTGTGCCCCTGGTACAGAGAATCACCCCTGTGCTCTGCCCAGGCTGACAGGGATCCACACTGGGCTCAGGCTCTGCCCCTGCCTGGGAGGGGAAGCAGGGCTGGATGGACCTACAGCCCCCACTGGGCAGAGCTGCAGGTTGTGCCTGGAGCCATTTCCAACACCCCTTTTTCTCCCAAATTTCTGACAGTTTTCCTAAGGACTGTGCTACACTCGCCACACAGTTTTGATGAATCTCCAAGAGGGAAAGAGAAATAAGATTTACACAGGAGCCTTTCTGTTTGTTATCAAACCCCCTGAGAGAGTTTGTGCAGAGACCCCAGGGCCAGGCTGAGCTGCAAACAGAGCTGCCCTCGGCCTGGAGCCTCTCCTGTGACCTGCACCCTTCCAGAGCAGCTGGATCATGGCTCACCCAGCTGGGCAGGCAAGAGGATCAAAGCTGCTGCCACCCCACAGCCACCCTGGGTGCACAGGAAAGGAACAGGTAAGAGAACAGAAGGTCCTTCTCTGCAGGAAAGCCTCAGGTTTCTATTTTCATCCCATCTTAAATGAGTTCCCTTGGAGAGGGGCTTAGCCCTGGGGAGTGTCTAATGCTGTGAAGCTGAACAGCTCCCAAAGGTCTCTGCCTGCAGCACAAGGGTTACTGAGAACCTGCTGCCATGGCAGGGCTTGGCAGGCAAACAAACCCCTTTGTGTCCAACTCGGGAGGGACTCACCCTCACCACCAGGTTTAACCCCAAAATGCCCACGATTCCCCTTCAGGAGGACAGCCAAAATGAGGGTGTTGGCTGACCAGCCAGTACAAATTCTGTTCCTTACAACTTTCTACTTGTACCTGCAGAAATCTCTGGTGTTCCCCTGCTCTTTTTTTCTTTTTATAATTTGTCCTTTCATGGCTTAACTCTGATGTACCTTTAAAAGTTCCCTGGTAATTCTTTTAGACGAGAGAAGATCCCTGTAATCTGAGACATGCAGCTCCTTCGTGTTTGTTGAGCCCTGGGTTTGCTCCGGGCATTTCTCCACCCTGCCCTGCAGGCTCGGAGTGAACTCCAGAGATTGCAGAGTCACCCTGCCCAGCACCACGAGGAGACACAACTGGGGGAAGTGGGTTTGTTATCCAGGAGAAAGGAGCAGAGTGGGCAGGAGCCTCCCCTACCTGCAGTGCCTTGGTCCCAGAGCTTCACTGTGCTGTCGCTGGAGGATGTGGCAATGCTGGGGGCGAGCGTGGGGCCCCGGGGCAGGAACACACACGAGGTGGTGGTCTGGAAATGCCCTCTGTACTCACACACCCGGCCCCTGGTCTGCCTCAGGTCCCAGAGCTGCAGAAACAGGCAGTGGTAGAGCCCCAGGGAGTTGTTTTACCGAGACAGGAAGGTGGGTTGGGATAAAAGAACTCCTCACCACTCCTCAGAGTGCCATGGCTACTGCCCTTGTCCCTGCTCGTGCTCACAGTCTGGACAACATCAAAGCCCAAAGGATTTCCAACAGGTGACTGAGGACATGGCCACACCCATTAGAGCCAACAAGCTAAGACTGTGCAGGCAGATAAGAAGTGTCCAGCCTGCTCCCATCCTCAGCCCTGCCCACCCTGGGATGGGATAGTTTCATCCTCTTGATCCCTCACACACAGGGATGAAAACCTACAGGATTGAATTCCTGGTTTGGAAACCCCTGGAGCAAAGGATCCCTTACAAGATTTCTGCAAGAACCTTGTGCTCCTCAATGGCATCCATTGTTTTTTTCCCTGTGTTTTTTACTGAAATGAAATTCCAGACTGATTTGTGGTGGAAGGAACCTTAAAGAAGCTTAAAGAGTTTCAACTCACAGATGCCACTCACTAGATCAGGATGCTCCAAGCCCCATCCAACCTGGCCTTGGACACTTCCAGGGATGGGGCAAATCCCAGTGGTTTAATCAGGAGGAACAACTGCTGCTATTCCCTGAGCAAAACTTCCCAAAGGGACAGGCAGGAGGACACCAAGGCCATGGCAGTGGGAGCACTCAGAGCCTCGAGCAGGGCTGTGCTGCTCTCCCTGTCTGGGAGAGAGCAGAGCCCAGGGCTGGCTGGCTAGAGAGTGCTGTGCTGCTCTCCCTGTCTGGGAGGGAGCAGAGCCCAGGGCTGGTTCCCTAGAGCAGCGCTGTGCTGCTCTCCCCATGTGTGCCATGGGGTGGGAGGGGATGGAGGAGGAGCCCAGGGCTGGTTCCCTAGAGCAGCGCTGTGCTGCTCTCCCCATGTGTGCCATGGGGTGGGAGGGGATGGAGGAGGAGCCCAGGGCTGCCCGGGGCACTCACGGTGGCCTCGGCGCCGTGGCCGCCGGAGCCGCTGCTGCTGCTGAGGCAGTACCGCCCGTCCTGGCTCACGTCACAGCACGTCTGGATGTGCTGCTTGGCTGGGAACGTGTGGGCCACCTGCAGCTCCCGGCTGTCCCACACCCTGCAGGGAACAGCAGAGGGACCCTGAGGCATCATCACCACCGCGGCTTCCCTCTGAGCCCTCCTGCACACCCTGGCCGTGCCCGCAGCTGCTCCCAAGCTCTCCCTGCATTTATCTGTGCTGGATCACTCTCCAGCTCTCTTTCTCACAGATTCTCCTTTTCACCTGCAGCCACCACCCAGTGCTGCTCCCAGCCCCTGTCCCTGGCTGCAGGTCACACTCCCAGGCCCAGGTGAGCTGGCAGGTGACTTTTAGCCACACCAGCAGGGGTCATGACAACCAACCCCACAACAGCCTCGGGCTGAGCCTCCCTGCTCTCTGGCCACAGGGAGAATTTACCTGGTGGTTTTCAATTTACCTGGTGGTTTTATCCTCGGAGGTCTGGATGACATAAGGCTCCCCAGGAACCCAGCACAGGTGTGTGACCTGTGGAAAGGGAAGGATGAGCAGGAGCCACCTCTGTGTGCAGCCCAGGCTGTGCCTGCCTGAGGATGGAACCACTGAGCTCCCATCCTGTCCCTCCTCCTGCTGGGTTGGGAGCTGGAAATGTTGAAGATATTTTCTGCTCCTCTGCCAGGTCTAGTCCCAGTGGTGATGGAGGCTGGGAGGTGGCAGCAGCAGGACACAGAGCCATGGGAGCAGGGACAGCACAGGCACCAGGGCTGGCACCCTCCCCAGCTCTGGGCTGGGACAGGAGGGAATGCAGCCCCACTGCACAGGCCTTGTTCAGCCAGGAGAAAAGGAGACCCAGGGGGATCTTCTGGCTCTCCACAACTCCCTGACAGGGGGTGCAGAAGGTGGGGGTCAGGTTCTGCTCTCAGGGAACAAGCAATTACAAGAAATTGCCTCAAGTTGTGCCAAGGGAGGTTTAGGTTGGATACTGGAGAAAATTTCTTTGCTGAAAGGGTGGTCAGGAATTGGCACAGGCTGCCCAGAGCAGTGGTGGAGTGACCATCCCTGGAGGGATTGAAAAGCCATATAAATGTGGCACTTGGGGGCCTGAGTTAGTGGTGGCTGTGGCAGTGCTGGGGGAATGGCTGGACTCTGTCTTAGAGGTCTTTTCCAACCTCAGTGATTCCATGACTCTGTGCATCCAAACAGCTCTGAGTTAGAGCATTGATAAATTGCCATGAGTCCCATGGTACCTTTGTGCTCCTGGGTTTGTTGTTACCTGGAGAAGAATAACCAGCCTCAAGCTGAGCCTGCACAGTGTCCCAAGGGCTCCCTTTGGCACCAAGCTCCCAGAAAATCCTCTCTGCACAGCCCCATGTGTGAAATAACAATGTAGGCAGGGAGATGGATGATGGGATGGGATTGGAGGAACCAGCAGATCCTACCAGGTTCCTGGAGATGGCAGCTCTGCCCAGACACTCCCCAGTCTCAGTGTCCCACTTGCACACGGTGTTGTCCCTGGAGCCCGTGCACAGCTGGGAGGCGTCTGCAACCACAATTAACATCAAAAACAGGGCAGGAAACACTGTCAGTCAGTCCCTGGGGACTGGGGGTGTACTGTCCCTCACCTGGGCTCACAGCCAGCCCAGTAACAACCAGGTCATGTCCTGGGAAGTGCTGCCTTGGCCCCGCAGCCCCCTGAAGCTCCCACATCATCACTGTCTTGTCCCGGGACGCGCTGAAGACTCTGCTGGAGTCGAGGGCTGAGGTGACCTGCCAAGGACAGAAGGAGAAGCTGCTCATCCTCACACCCAGCTCACAGGGAGAGCACAGCTCTGCTGCTGTCCTGCCACATGCAGGAACATGACTCCCAAAGTCTGGCCTCCCAGCTCTGTCCCGTATCCCCTCAGAGCCAGGGATGGTGCATGGGTGCTCTCAGGTCTTGTTCTTAGGAACCATTCCTTTTATAGGAAAGACATCCTTACAAACCCAAATGAGCCCAGTGCACAGCTGTTTTGAGCACTGAGGTGAACAAAAAGCCCCCTTTGTCTTTGCAGTACCCACTGGGGCTGTCCCCTGTGGAGGTGCACTGGCCACACCACACACAGCTACAGCTCCTCTCCTCTCCAGAAACCTGCTTGGCTTTATCATCCCAATTCCAGAAAGGAAATTAAAGCCCTGCTATTCCCAGAATATTCCAGCTATGGCACATGGCATGGGTATTCCCAGAATGTCTCAGCCAGGCATGGCTGATTTGTGGAATAATGTCAGGTCTAGCAGAATGAGGCTTGAAGAAAAGTGGATGGCATCTCTGCATCAAAAGCTTGACCTCATAATTCATCCTGAGCTTCTGCTATACAGTCTCTTGGAGGGGAAGACAAGCTCACATCCAGACCTCCTGCAGCCCTGTTTAGTCTGAATGCAACACTCCATGCTGCTTCTAAAAGTATCTGTTGGGACCTTGGGAAAAACCTAATGTGTTCTGATCACAGAATCATGAATTATTAAGTTTGGAAAAGACCCTTAAGGTCATCCAGCCCAACCATCCCCAGCTGGATGTCAGGAACACCCTGATCCCACCCTTCTTGTGGAGCACAAACCAGGGCTCCATCACCCCTGGCTGCCCAGCTCTCACCTTGGTGACCTCGCGCTCGTGGCCGGTGAAGCGGCGCAGGGCAGCCCCAGAGCTCCAGCTGGACACAGCCACGCTCTGCAGGGACAGGGACAGGGGCAGGGGTCAGCACAGAGCAGGGCAGGGAGGGTGTCACACCAAGGCTTGTGCACAGTCCCCAGCACAGGGAACAGGTTCCTCTGGTTTTCAGCTCCTACAGCATGTACAGCTGTCCTTAAAGACAGGTGATGTCAGAGTCAGCTGGTGATCCCAAGCCTGGGTGGGAGCATTTGATGTGATACGAGCTCTGGAGAGGTTACAGAATTTGATTCCATGTGCTTCAGGGTGTGCCCTCACCCTAAGCTCATTTTTCCTTTCTAAATCCAGGCCCTGACACAGCCACCATCCACAGAAATGTTCAAAGCTCACATTCCAACCTTACTTGTGAAGCTGTTGATGTATTATCCTGTCCCAGGGGATACCTCACCTTATCCCTTCCTCCTGACACACACAGGTCTGGTTTGAGGGCAGCCACAGAGGTGACAGCATCAGTGTGAGCAGGGCTGTGCTGCCAGGAGGCACCAGCAGGTCCCGTCTGTCCCACGGAGCCCTCGGCCCTGCAGAGGAACAGGGACAGCAGTGGGAGTGCAGGGGCTGGAGGAGAGGCCAGGTGCCATCCCCTGGCACCTCTGGCATCTTCTGACATGACAACATCTGTCTTGGAAAGCCAGAGAGAGGCTGTGAGTGAGATGGAGCAGACCTATCCCAGCTCCAGAGCTGCTGAATTGTCCCTCACTCTGTGCTGGAGCAAAGAAGAAAAGAGATTTTGACCTCACCGGCCTCCAATGTCCTCACATGGGTCAGGCTCTGCTGCTCTTTGCTGTGACACCTCCCTGGCCACGAGTCCCCCCTCTGCCACCCCGTGCTGCTCTCCAGGCACAGAACCCTCTCCCTGCTGTCAGGGACTGAATTATTTCATCTTGGCCATGAAGGTTGGTGACAGGCTCTGAGGACATAAATCAGTTTGGGTATTTGGGCCACAGAGCCACTCCTGGAGAGTTCCCCTTCAGAGCTCTGCCTCAGCCATCACAGAGCACAACCACTGCCATGGTTTTGTGCTTGGCCATTCCTGGGAGTCACACTTGGGATTTCAGCCCCCCAAAAAGAAGCTGAACAGACTTTAAAAGTGAGGGTTAGAAATGAAAATCTGGTTCAAACATCCAATAATAAAACTTTGTGCTCTCTTCCCTCTCAACCCTGGTTTATTAACAAGACCTGATCTCCCAGCATTGCTTTACCTGTATTTGGTGGTGTGGAAGCTGATTTTACTCTGCAGTTTCCCCATGGTCCTGGCCACCAGTGGTGGGTGTCACATCAGCACCTCGGGCACCTGCTGTGGGGACAGGACCTGTGGGTGAGGGGACACGGCACCACCAGGGATCCAGAGGGGTTTCTGTTTGTCACACACACAGGATAAGGTGCTGGTAATGTATTATCTACATCCTAACTCCATTCAGAGTAAGGAGAAAACCTCAGAGGAGGGGACATCTGGAGGTCCTGAGTGGAACCTTTAGCTTAGAGCAGAGCCAGCAGCAGGGTGAGCTCACTGGGACCTCACACTGAGCTTAAAAATGCCCAAGCTTGGTGAGGCCACAACAGAGCTGGAGCTGCTGCCTGGCACTCTTTACACTGACTGTTGCTCCTGGATCTGGTCTGGACTTCCACACATCCTGGAGATCCCAGTGTTTGGCTTGGTGAAGGCAAACACCTTCAGACTGAAGCTGTGCAGCAACTGGTGGGACCAAGTGCAGGCACAGGCAGCCCCAGCTCAAGTGAGGCAGCCTGGCAATGCTTGAAGTGATCCTTCCATGAGCTGGGGAACACTTTGGGAAGAGCTTCCATGTCCATACACCAGTTCCAGGCAGAGCAAGAGCATGTGGATAACCCAGGTGCATTCAGAAACAGCTGCTGGCCAGGCTGGGGCCAGGCTGGTCCCTGCCAGAGGGGACAGCACAGGCAGAGCCTGCAGACCCAGCCAGGTGAGGAGCAGCTCCTCCCCCAGGTCCCCACAGAGCCAGCAGAAAGCAGTCTCAGTGACAGTGAATTGTCACAGACAATAACTGCCTGCAGCTTAGCTCAAGGCACACTAATTGGATTTAGTCTGCTGGCATGCCCATCTTCCACGCTGCAGCATTTTGCTAATCAAAATCAGGGGAAAAAAATCCCAATCTGCTTTTTCAGCAAAAAAAAACTGCTTGAAGGTTCTGCCCACAACAACAAAAAAAAAGTGAAAACCAAATCCTGGAAGCACTGAGCAAAAGGTTTCTACAAAATTCCCTTTCTAATTTTACCCTGACATCCTTTGTGATTAGCAATTAGTAATACCCAGTTAATCTCCTGCTGTTCTATCCATGAGTTTGCATGTTCCAAAGATGTGAGGAATGATCAATCTCACAGCTGAGGGGCTGTGCTAATTTGGCAATTTATTCTTTCAATCAGACTGAGTGCCCCAATCATTTCAGTCCACCAGGAATGTGATTTTTCTCTGACAGTGGGAGAACTCTGGAAGTTGCAAAACAAGACTCTAGCAAAAGCTGAGGGGAAATTCTGAGTTTTTAATGATGGTTACTGTTTCCAACCAGCAGCTAGTTCATGTTCATCCCTACCTGCACATCTGCTCACAGGGAGCTGCCCGAGGCCAGGGGAGGCTGCAGGGAAGGTGGGAGCTTTGTCCTGTGTCTCACTCTTCTCCTGCCTCTTCCTCACTGCAAGAAAGAGCAGATTTTTCTGCATCCAGGATGAGAACAGAGCTCAGGCAGGATGTTAATTCAAGGTTTTGCTGTCTGTATCCCCACACGTGTTTATCCATCAGCTGCTCCACCACAAAGCTCTAAAAACTCGGGGATCCTACAACAACTGATCCACACCAAGCTTCACCTCCAGCAGCCTGAGTTTCATGCTGGAGGATGCCCTTATACTCCCTTCCCCCCAAATCCATCACTTGACAGAAATCAAACGCATTTTTTACTGAATTGCTTTAGAAAAATAAGCCATGCTGCTGCCTCCACCTGTCCAGGCTCTGCAGTGAAACCTGTGCCCTGGGATAAGGAACGTCAACAACCACAGCAGCAGCACAGGGACCCCAGAGAAGCTGCCCCATCCTCATGGGGGAATAAGCATCCCTTCGAGGAGGGGTTTGGCTCTGGGGAGAATGGGGCACATCCTGGGTTCCTGGAGCTGGGTGTGACCCACAGTAGTGCTGGCAGGTCTCTGTGGATGGGGGTGACCCTGTGGGATTAAATAGGAGCATTCTGGGTTTTTATGGATGAGGGTGGCCTTTTGAGGGACAGTGGGAGCATCCTGGGTCCCTTGGGATGGGGGTGTCCCTGTGGGGTTCGATGGGAGCATCCCGAGGGAGCCCCTCAAGTGCCATGTGCCGCTGGCAGGGGCGAGGCGGGGCAGCCCTCGGGAAAGGTTTGTGAGGAAAGGTTTGTGAAGAGCCGCGTCCCTGCGCTGGGGCAGCCCCGCGGCCCGGCCCGGCCCGGCCCGGCCCCGCCGCGCACTCACCCTCACCCTCACTCACCCTCCGCAGCCCCGGCGCCGTCCCGCCCGTGCCGCCGCCCGCTGCCAGCTCCCGGCGGGGCCGGGCCGGGGCGGAGCCGAGCCGGGAGCGCCGAGCGCGGCCGGGCGGGGCCGCCGCCCCCGCGGCAGGTGCGGGCACAGCATGGCCCGGGCCGAGCGGCTGCGGGTGAGCGCCGGGACCCCGGGCCGGGCCGGGCCGGCTGAGGGGAGCGCGGGGCTGGGCTGGGCGGGGCTGGGGAGTTCCGGCGGGACGGGGGGTCCGGGAGGGCTGCGGGGAGTGTAAGGGCTCCTGGGTGGGTACGAGCGTTCCTGGGGGAATATGGGGCTCCCTGGGGGGATATGGGGCTCACTGGGTGTGTGGGGGGGTCCCACTGGGGGTATGGGGCCACAGGGATCCCTGACGGGGTGGGAGGTGCCGGACGGGATGTGGGCTCCCTGAGGGTGTGTGGGGCCGCGGGGCTCCCTGGCAGGGCGTGGAGGTCCCAGACCGGGTGTGGGGTCCCTCGGGGCGTGTGGGGTCCCTGGCAGGATGTGAGGTCCCTGGGGTGGTGTGAGGCCGCGGGGGTCCCTGGCAGGGTGTGGGGTCCCTGGGGCTGTGTGGGGTCTCTGGGGGTGTGTGGGGCCGCGGGGGTCCCTGGCAGGGTGTGGGGTCCCTGGCCGGGTGTGGGATCATGCCGGTGGTTCCCACGGGGATCTGGGTGCTCTGAAGGAGCCCCTGGCGGGTGTGGAACCACCCAGGGATGGGAACGGGCGCTCTGCGAGGGGCTCCCGGCAGTGTGGGAGCTGTGTGGCCCTGGCGGGTGTGGGGCTGTTGGGGGTCCCCCGTGGCGATGGGGGCTCTCTGTGGGGCGGTGCAGGGCACCGGGCGGGTGTGGGTGTGGGCTCGGGGCCCCGTCCGGCCCCGCAGCCATCCCCGCGCTGCTCCGCGCCCCAGAACAAGCTCGTGGAGCGCTGCGAGCGGATCCAGCTGCAGAGCGCGGCCATCGCCCGGCACGTGGACGAGGTGCTGCCCGCCAAAGACCAGGACGTCCAGGTGAGTCCCGGGGCTGGCCCTGCCTGCTCCCTGCTCGCCATTCCCGGAAGGGATGCTCAGCTCCCGAGGGAATGCGGCTGTGGAAATGGAATGCCAGGGTGTGCCTGGAATTCCTGCTTCATTTGCCTAGAAAATGTGCACAGACAATGGTGTGAGGGTACAACAATCAAACATCCTACTAGGATCAGTGCCTTAGAATTCCTAGGTTTATTTTATTTGTTCCTTGTTGTCATTGAGGATGAGGACAAAGGACAGTTATAGAATCATAGAATCCCGGACTGGTTTGGGTTGGAAGAAACCTTAAAAACTACTCTGTTTCAACCCTCTACTATAGGCAGGGACACATCCCACTATGCCAGGTTGCTCCAAGTTCCATCCAGCCTGGCTTTGGACAGTTGCAGGGGCAGCCACAGCTTCTCTGGGCACCATGTGCACCTCACCACCCTTGCAAGGAAAATTGCTTCCCAATATCCTCTGGCTGTGGGAAGCCAATCCCTCTTGTCCTACCGCTCCAGGCTCTTGTCCCGAGTCCCTCTCCAGCTGTCCTGGAGCCCCTTTAGGCACTGGAAGGGGCTGTAAGTTCTCCCTGGTGTCTGAGCACCTCAGCTGTCTCAGCCTGTTCTGTTTCTCACCCAGAGTGAATCTCTGGAGATTTGCTGAGGACAGAACTCTGTGCCTGTTGTCACTTGGGTACCGGGGCTGGCTGAGGAGGCAGTGGGCAGGTTTGGGCTGATATGGTGCCATGGGCTCAGTTTTCAGGGTAGCACCAATGGCTGAGCCTCAGGGGCACGGGCAGAGCTGCTGGGGCTGCTCTCGGGGCTGGGGCAGGGCTGATGCCCCCGGGGCTGGGGCAGGGCTGATGTCCCGCCGTGTCCTTGCCCGGCAGAGCGCGGCCAGCGCGGCGCGGGAGCTGGTGGTGCAGAGGCTGCTCCTGGTGGGCAAGGCCTGCGAGAACGAGGAGCAGCGGCTGCTGGAGAGGGTGCACGCTGAGGAGGAGAGGGCGCACCAGAGCATCCTCACCCAGCAGGTGCACTGGACAGAGGCTCTGCACAAGCTGGGTGCCCTCCGCACCTACCTGGTGGACATGATCACCAGCCTGGATGACCAGGGCCTGCTGGTGAGTGCTGTGAGTCAGGCAGCCCAGAGCTGACCTGCACATCTTGTTCTGGGACTTGAATGCAGAGTTCAGCAGCTGCTGTGCTGCCAGCAGGGAGGCAGAGGTGGGCAGGACATCAAGAATTCACAGAATTCACAGGTGAAGGATCACACAAAGAATCACTGGGTTGGAAGAGACCTTAAAGATCATTGAGTCCAACCCATGCCCTAACACCTCAACTAAACCCTGGCACCCAGTGCCACATCCAGGCTTTGTTAAACACATCCAGGGATGGTGACTCCACCACGTCCCCAGGCAGGCAATTTGCAGACATTTTTCAGGTCTGGCTCATGAAACCTCCTTGACCTGATCCTGATAAGCCCCTGTGGTTTCTGGTGGTTCCTAGAGCATCTGCTCTGCCTGATTCTGCTCTTGCTTGCAGTGAGGTCCAGAACCACCCATGTTCAGGTCTCCAAATTCTGGGCTTGTAGTTGCCCTTAGGCTGGACAGCCAGGACAGCTCTGGGTTCTGAGCTGCTCTTACAACAGTTGTGCCATCAGTTTTCTAGTGTCTGGTTTAATCAAAACTGACCCTTGGGAGCACCTGCAGCTCTTCTGGAAAGTCCCCTGTGTTGCCTGGCTTAGCCCTGTTAGGGATATTTGCTGTGCAAAGCAGCCTGTGCTTCCCCTTGCTCAGTTCCTTCTCTGGTTATTGAATCATCTGGGTTCACCCAAGTGATTCCTCTCATTTTAGATGTGAGCAGGACCCTCTGCCTTGCCACCACCATGCTCAGCCTCTGCTTCCCACATGTAAATTTGTCAGGAGAGGAGCAGCAGTTTGGCTTGGAAAACAGAGCCAATCCCATGGAAAGAGGGCAGATGCTCCTTTGGTGGGAAAGGCAGTTCCTATCTTGTAGCTGCACCATAAAGTGCAGAGGTTGCAGACCTGGATCCATCACTGCCTGTGGCAGAGAGCAGCCACACCCTCAGTTTCTCCTTTGGAAGGGAATTAGGGGTTCATGTGTTCTCCACCCTGGGCTGTCAGTGTTGGTACTTGTGCCTATCTGGAACCAACACATGGCATGCCACAGGAGAGCTGAAGGCATGCAGAGTGCACTGCTTGGGTTTGAGCAGGGATCAGGTATTTCCTTATCACTTTGCTGTACCTTGAGAGTGCCTCATGCCCAGCAGGTACAGAAACAAGTGGGACTGACCATGAGGTCACCTGGCTCTTGGCTTAGTCCCTCTGCAGCCTCCCTCCTTTGCTGGAAGCCCTGGGGTTGTTTGCTGGGAGCACAGGCTGTTCCTGCAGCCTGCCCTGGTGGGGTGGGGACAGAGAGGGAACAGCAGGCAGTGTCCCAGCCACACGTGCAATGTGTTGCCTTCAGCCATTCCCACTCATTTTCAGAGTTGAGAATGCTGCAGGTGAAGAAAATGGATGTTGGATGCTCCTGCTGCTGCCCAGGGCTGGGGTTGGGGTGAGGGGTGGCTTCTCTGGGTCAGGAAGGGGAACACTGCTCCCCAGGTCATGGATTTGCTGTGTTTGGGGTGTCTTCTGTGGGGGTTTAAGCTCTGATGACTCTTTCTCTCCTTGTCCCCAGCGTGCAGAACAAGAGATCTTCGAGAGGTCAGTACCTGGCTGCTCCTGCTCCTTTCCCTGCTCCTGCTCCACACCTGCATCCCCACAGCTCCTGTGCTGTGTGCCCTGACTCAGGCACCCCATGGCACCTCCTTTGTCCCTGTGCTGCTTTTGTTGTGGATAAAAGCACAGAGATGTCAGCGTGGCCTCTTGTCTCTGCTCCTTGTGCTGTGCTGCACCTGGGGATGCTCCATGTGCTTGCAGCAGCCCTTGCTTATGGGAGAACTTCTGCAGCTCCTCAGAAAACCCCAGGGCTTGCTGGGGGATGGAGCAGGGCTGTGCCAGGCTGTTGGCAGCAGCTGGGATGGTCTGTGCTCCATGTAGGGGGTGGCTGGCACAGCATCTGCCCAGCTCTGCATGGGCAGGGAGAGCCAGCTGCAGGTCCCAGTGTCCCCAACAGCCCTATCAGTGACACTGGGCTGCCCTTAGGAAGCACCTTGGTGGCTGTGTTTTTATTTAATCTATTTCATTTTATTTGAGCCATTTATTTCTGTGGCTGCTGTGAGTGTACTGCCCAGAGGACCTGCTGGGGGTATTTGTGCCTGTGGAGAATATGGAATGTGCCCCAGCACATCCCCAGCAGCTGTGTCCTCACAACCAGGAGTTCTGCAGGCCACAGGAGCCAGCAAAGCCCTGGCTCTGTGCTGGGTGAAACCTGCTGTCCTGGCTTGCTCTGTGCCCAGACTGTGGGGCTGTGGCAATGGAGGGAAATCTGATTCTCTGCCTGTTCATTGTGCTCCCCTGTACCCTGATGGCTGCTCTCAGACACATTTATTTACCCTGTGTCTGCTGAGTGAGGAGCTGTTGGCTCGGGCTGCTGGGATGTGTTTTACAATACTGCAGCCCTTTCACCAGGAACTGTGGGCAGAGCCAACCCAAAGTATCACTGGGGGTGAGAGCTGGCCCAGACACCCCTGCTGTGGTCTCTGCAGCCAGAGCTCCTCTTTCACCTCTGCCATACCTCCTTGTAATCTTTTACACACCTCCCAGCACAATAAATCATTGTATTTTGAAACAGCTCCTCTTTTCCTTTGCTAGGACGGAGGTGGCAGAGGGAATCTTGGAGCCCCAGGAGTCCCTGAAGTTAAACTTTAATCAGAGCTGTGTTCAGAGTCCACTGCTGCATCGACTGTGGGCCTGTGCTGTGCTCTGCTGCCTCACAGGTCAGTGCCTTGCTCAGATCTCTCATGCTCCAGGGATTCCTGCACCCTCTCTTGTGTTGTGCCCAGAGAAACTCCCTGGTGCTGTGTCCAAACTTCCTCACCCTGTGTCCAAACTTGCTCACCCTGTGTCCAAACTTCCTCACACTGTGTCCTGCCCCTCTGCTCTCCCAGCCCTTGTTTCTTGGAGCCCATTCAGGGAGGCAGCAGCAGCTGTGGGAGATGTAGGGGGTGGCTCCAAGCACTTGTGGCTCAGGGAAGAACTGGAGTTTGAAAAGATTGTGTGTACTATCAGCTCTGTGGCTTTAACATTGTGTGGTTTCTTTTGCTGTTTCCTGAGTCTCTGGGTGACAGCAGTGAAGCTGATGCTGCTGTGGGAATCTGTGGCACAGAAATCTCTGTTCACAACGTTTAACACTGGGCTGCTGGGGACTTGGAGAGGGTGATTTCATCTGGGGGGTGTCTGTGATGCTGCCCAGGGCAGGGGCAGTGAGCAGATGGAGCAGTGTTCTGATCACAGGCTGAGGTTGTGGCTGTGCACGAGCTGCTGGTTCTGGAGGTGTTTGTGCTCTGGCTCAGCCCCTGTGTGCAGCTGAGGCTGCACTGGAGGCATTGGCCAGGCCACTGACAGGCTCTGGGGCTGGTTTACCTGGTTGGTGCTGGCTGTGGTAAGCAGGGAAAGACATTTTTCCTCTGGCTGTGATGTGCTTGAATGGCTGGTTGTGAAATGTTTGCTTTTACTCTGGTTTCAGTCTGTTACAGTATTTCCAATGCATTTTTTGTTTCTCAGAGATGGCAATATCCTTCATAATTTGCCTTGTGAACAATCCCTAGTGAGTTTTTCCAAAGCTGCTGTAAAACTTCTGATTTCTGCTCATCTTGCTGTGATTCTGATGAGCTGTTTTCAGTTTCCCTGTTTCCAGGCCCATCTCCAAAGTTTGCACTTCAGGCTTTTATTGCTCTTGTGGTTTTAAGTATTAGCTTGAGAGCCTGTGCCTATCAAGCACTACCATCATCTTGTTTATCTGCTCCAAACTCTGGTGTTCTCCCTTTGTGAATAATTTCCCTCTTTGGGATCTGTGAGTTCTGGCAGTTGAGGAAAGTGTCCCTGCAGAGGGTTGGGACTCGGTGATCTTTAGGGTCCCTTCCAGCCAAAATCACTCTTCAAACAGGAAGCCTTTCCCTAATTTCCTTTGCTGGTACAGAATTTTTGTCAGGATTCCTCTCCCAATCCTTGTGAAATGTAATGACTTTAGGGCATTTGATTCTTGTGGTGGGTGTGCTGATGCACTTATTACACAGGAATTTCATTCTCTTTGGGGGTTTTTGATTGTGTGGTTACATTTCACATGTCATTACTGCATGCTGAGGATGCCTGGTGTATCCTTGTGGATCTCATCAGTCCCCAGGCCACCCTGGACCAAGTTTTAGAGATTTAATATTAACAGCAGTGGTCTGAGCTTGCCTTTAGACACAGTAATGTGAAGTGTCACTCTGTGCCTTCTCCCAAAAGCAGGTGAGCAGGTGGCTGTCTTGTTTATTTGCTTGAAAACAGAAAATTCCAGGCCTTGATGGCTCACTCCATAACCTCTAAAATACTTGGAAAGCAGCTGCAAAAGGGCCTCTATGTCACTCTCAAAAATAAACATCATTCCTTTGATGCCTTCACCTGGCATCCAGCCTTCTGCATCACTTCTGTTTGGGGTTGGCAGCTTCCTCCTTGCACCACAGGGTGATGTAAATCTCCTGGCACTGTTTTGGGAGGGATCTCAGTTCATGGGAAGTTGGATTTTTAACAGCAGCCAGATGTGCTGCAGCTCACACAAATGTGCTTCCCAGAGCTGCTAACCATGGGAATTTATTGTCCCAGTGTTCCTCATGTCCTGATGGATACAGGACACAGACAAAATAGACTTGGGGGCGAGATAAATTCCCAGTGGAATCATTCATCAGAATTATATGTGAAAATCCAGATTTAATCATGACAGAAGACTTGTGTGAGGGGCAAAATTTGCTGATCTGAATTCCTGTGCTGTTACTTTGCCAGCACATCCCCTCCCTGAGATGCTGCCCTGGAACTGCATTTCCACAGCAGAGCAGGGTGGGTGTCACTGGGGTGGTGTTTCCCCACATGGACCACCAGGATGCAGCCCCAGGTCAGCTGTGTGTGGCACCACAGCAGGTTTAGTGCCCTCCTTCTGCCACAGGAACACAAAGTCTGGTGCTGCTGTGTTTTCTATGAATTCAGAGCAGCTCTGGCTTCCTGGAAAGCTGCCCTGCACAGCAGCAGCAGCGTGGGCAGCCCAGAGCCCTGTGGAGAGCTCAGCTTTGGCTGCTGTGTGGGGAAATAAATCATCAGATGAATGAGGCTGGCAGCTCCTGCTGAAGGAAGTGCTGGCTTCAGCTCCTCTTTGGGCTCACTCTTGCTTGCAATAACTCCTACCCAACGTGCACAGGTGCATGGCACTGATTTGCAAAGGGATTATTCAGCCTCTGTTCATCTGCCAGGGAGCACCTGGGCAGGTGCAGCCTGAGGAAACCCTGGAGCATTGCTGGTGCTGTTTGCTGCTAGAGGGATGCTGACCTGGCTCCTGGAGCAGGCTGGGCTCTGGGATGACCCTGTTGAGCTCATCCTTTGGTTCTTTAAGGTTCTCATCGTGCTGTGCTCTGGATGCTGAGCAGAGGGTGTTGGGCAATGGCTGGCACTGGCAGGATGGGGTAGAGCTGCTGGCAGGGATGGCAGAGCCACTGAGTCACCCCTCCAGCCCTCTTCCCATGGTGGTTTAAGACCTAAAATGAATAAAGTGAGGTGGGAGAAGGCAGGGCAAGGAAGGGCACCTGCTGGCAGGAACTGGGTTTCCTCAGGAGCAGGTGAGTCTGCTGGGCATCAGCCTCACCCCTGCTTCACCACTTTAGGGACTGAGGGACACAATTCTGCAGTTCCACAGCTGCACACCCACAGAGGGGTCTCAGGGGGAAGCTTGCAGCCAGGGCAGGACACCATGACCTTAGAGATCTTTTCCAACCTTGACAGTCCTGTGATTCCATGACTTTGAAGTGGTGCAGCCAGCCTGTGCTGCTTCTGGCTGGGTTTGTGCAGCTGGGCACCCTCTTCTTTCACAGCTAAGCCAGACCCAGTCACAGCCATGCTCAGCTCTAAGCCTGGTGCCAGCTCCCTGCACCTCAGGGCGGGTTGATCAACACCTGGGGCTTTGTAGCAGGAAAGAGATTTCCCTGCCGGCCCTCTCCAGTCCTGTTTTTCCAGCTTTGCAGGTTTTCTGCACACAGCCCTCCCAGGCTTGCCAGGCTCTCAGCTTTCCTGGCTGGGGGAGGAGCAGCCAGGTCCTGCTCACCCACTGTGGGGGTGGGAAAGGACAGGAGCTAGGTTTGGATCTCTCCCAAAAGTGGGGTGAGCCAAAGCTGCTAAGTTCTGTTCTGTGGGAGTCAGGCCAGGGTCAGAGGAAGATGAGCAAGCTGGAGAGGTGTCTGGTGAGTCTGGGCTTTGGTGAGTCCCTGCCTTGTTCTGGCCCTGGCTGAGAGGAGAAGCTGTGGCACCCAGCCTGAGCCCAGCACTGTCACCCTGGGGAGCAGAGGGGCCCCAGGAGTGGTGTGTGACGAGAGGGTGCTTGTGCTTGTGTTTCTCACAGCCATGACCACCTCAGGTGATTCAGGTGGTGGCCACTGCATCTGAGCTCATCACATGGCTTTTCTTGCAGACTCACAGGAGATTCACATCGATGAGAAAACCCTGAGCCCCCACCTCAGCCTGTCAGAAGACAAGAGAACCCTGACCTTCAGCCCCAAGAAAGCAAAGGTGGACTCGGGCTGCCCCGAGCGGTTTGACCACTGGCCCAACGCTTTGGCCACTGCCCCTTTCCACTCGGGGGTGTGTGCCTGGAAGGTCAGAGTGGAGCAGAGCTGTGCCTACAAGCTGGGGGTGTGCTACAGCTCCGTGCCCAGGAAGGGCTCTGCCAACGAAGGCCGCCTGGGCTTCAACGCCGCCTCCTGGGTGTTCTCGCGCTACGACAAAGAATTCCGGTTCCTGCACGCGGGGCAGCCCCAGCCCGTGGAGCTGATCAAGGCCCCCACAGAGATCGGGGTCCTGCTGGACTTTGCAGGGGGGGAGCTGCTCTTCTACGACCCCGATTCCTGCGCCATCCTCTTCTCCCACCGGCAGCCCTTCCTGGAGCCCGTGTTCCCTGTCTTTGCCGTGGCACACCAGAGCATCTCGCTGGGCCCCCGTGTGTGACTGTGTGTGGGGGAAGGGAGCCCGGGCAGGGCTGGGGGCTGTGGCCAGGGCCCTTCAGACAACACCTGCCTTCACACTACACCCGTCCTCCTGTGTTCTCTGCAGCTTTCCTCTCGTCCCACAGCCTACACCCTGTGCTGGGGTGAGGGGTCTGGCAATGCCTGCCTGGCCAGCTGCTCCCAGGTGAATTGTGTGGTTTCTACCCCACCAAAGGGAGCTTTCCAGTCTACTGGTGGGCTGGAAAAAAGAGGAGAAATAGTGAGAGATATGTGTGGAGAAGTGGCAGGGAGGAGGCCCATGGAAAGGGACATAGTGTGCTCTACAACTCCTTGGCAGGAGGGTGGGGCAAGGGAGGGTCAAGCTCTGCTCCCAAGCAACGGCGAAAGGACAAGAGGAAACAACTTCAAGTTGTGCCAGGAGAGGGTTTAGGTTGGATCGTGGAGAAAATTCCTTCTCTGGAAGGGTGGTCAGGCCCTGGCACAGGCTGCCCAAGGCAGTGATGGAGTCACCAACCCTGGAGGAGTTTAAAAGGTGTTGCAGATGTGACACTTGAGGACATGGTTTAATGGTGGCCTTGGCAGTGATGGGGGAACAACTGGACTCAATCCTCAAAGTCTTTTCCAGCCTAAATGATTCTGTGATTCCCTGACTGGGACACAGCTGGAGACGCTTTTGGGAGGAGCTACCCCACTGCAGAGCAGGGACAGCACAGGGGCTCCCCCTGAGGGGGGGACCAGTCTGGGACAGGGCCATTGCTCAGGGGCTGTGGCCCTGTCCAGGCAGAGGAACGAGCAAAGACCAGCAGAAAGAAACCAAAACTGAGTGTCCCAAGGCAGTGGGGTTTGAGTGTAACATGGTGCAAACATGGGGAGCTGATGGCAGCAGGCAGGGAGGAAGGAGAGATGTAAGTCTGGAGCTGAGTCAGAGAAAGGGGTTTAAAATCATCTTTAAAGGGTCATCTTTATTTCATTACCTGAATCAGTAAAGTTTGTTAATTAGCAATTCATTAAGTGAAATTGCCCAGCTCCTGGCTGTTTTGCCCATAGCAGGAGAGCTGCAGGCACCTCCTGCCTGCCCACCGTTGTTGGGAAGGGGAGGATGTTGGTGAGGTGGCAAAGCTGGGGTACACTGAGGGTGCAGGGCCTGGGCAGGGGTGTCCTGGGTGCTCTGTGTGGGCAAAGCTTCCCTGGGACAGGGCCACCACTTGCACTGGGGGATGTTTAGGCCTGTCCCTGATAAACCTCAGTATCTGCCAGAATGAACCTCTGCAGTGACCCAGTCCCAACCTGTTAGGGGAAGACACCACAGCTGACCTGTGGTGTTGTTAGAGCCATGAAACACATCTGCTCTGCTGCTGGGGATCAGAAATGTTTTATTGCATGGACACTCCTCCTGCTCCATAGGCAGCTCAGACTTGCTGCTCTTCCCTGCCCACCTGGTAGCAAGAAATCTCCTGTCAGGACAGTTCAGCACTGGCAGCAGCACCGGCCCCCTCCGAACCGCAGCTACTCCTTCTCGATGCGAGCCAGGAGGTGGCTGAGCGTGGGCAGGACGTGCTCGGGGGGCACCTCGGGCCCCTCGGCGTGCCCGGCCGCCCGCAGCAGGAAGCTGTGCATGCCCGCGGCCCGGGCCGCCCGGTAATCCCGGCTGTAGTCATCGCCGATGTGAGCCGCCTGCTCGGGCCGCGCCCCGCCGAGCCGCAGCGCCTGCTCGAAGATCCTCCCGTCGGGCTTGGCGAAGCCCGCGGCCTCGGAGGTGAGCACGAACTCGAAGTGGTGCCGCAGGTTGCAGTTCGAGAGGATGGCTTCCAGCCGCCCGTCGAAGTTGGACACCACTCCCATGCGGAAGCCGAGCTGGCGGCACCGGCTCAGGGTCTCGGCGGCTCCCGGCAGCAGCTCCCAGTTGTTGGAGCTGCAGTAGTCGCGGTAGAGCTTCTCTGCCAGCTTCGTCAGGGCTGCCTCGTCCTGCACGCCCGAGAGCCTGAAGCTCTGTTTGACAACGTCCAGCCACCACTGCCGGGAGCTGAGCCCCTGGCCGTGGCCGTAGTTGGGGAAGCGCCGGCTCTGGGCTCCGTACACCTCGCGGAAGGAGCGCCCCAGAGCCTCGGGCTGCACCTGCAGCCCCTGGGCCCGGGCCTCGGCCGCGTAGCTCTGGCCCACGGGCTGCCGCAGCCGCAGCAGCGTGTCCTTCACGTCCCAGGTCAGCAGGCGGAGCCTGAGCATGGCCTCAGCAGCGCCCGGCGACACCGCCGAGCCCGCGGTGCCACTCACATCCGAGGGCTGCGGGCACCCCGGCCTTCTGTCCGCCCCAGGACGAGCGTCGGTGTCCCTCCGGCGGGGCTCAGGGGCAGTCTGGGGTCAGCACGGAGACACGGCAGGGAGGGCAAACCCTGCTCCGAGTGCCAGGGGCAAAGCCTGCCAGGCCGGGACAGCGACACTCGCCACGTGGGTGCCGCAGACGGGGCGAGCTGGGGCACTGGGGCTGGACCGGGGCTGGGGGTCAGGGGCACGGCCGGGCTGTCTAGGGAGGGTGTGCGGGGCACAGTCGGGGAGTCGGGGGCGGGAGCACCGCTGGAACGCCGGTGCAGGATCGCGGTGTCCCCGCGGGTCCCGGAGGTGCGGGGCGGGGCCGAGCTCCCGGTGCGCGGGGGCTGCGGGCTGGGGGTGCGCGCAGTGCCGGGACCCACCTGCGCCGCTGCCCGGAAGGGCCGCCCCTAGCGGGGAACCGGCCCCTACCGGAATTCCCTCCCATCCCGGATAACCCGCCCCTACCGGAATTCCCGCCCCAGCCGCAATGGCCGCGCTCAGTGCCGGCCCGCCGCCTCCCGCAGCCAGCGCAGCAGCTGCGGTGTGAAGTAGGTGATGATGATGTCGGCCCCTGCGGAGAGACGAGACGCTGGAGCCAGCCCGGGGGCACACAGGGGTTAGAGAGGGGGACACGGGGGTCGCAGCCTCACCTGCGCGCCTGAAGGCCGTGATCGCCTCCTGCACCGCCGCCTCCAGGCTGAAGGCGCCCGCCTGCGCCCCGTGCCACAGCATGGCGAACTCCCCCGAGACGTGGTACACGGCCAGCGGGTGCGTGGGGTGCTGCGGGAGCGGGTCAGTGCCGGGGACAGCCCGAACTGCCCTCCGCACACCCCGGTGCTCCAGCGCCCGTCCCCACACAGAACCCACAGCCCCAGCCAGAGCCCTCCCTGCCCGCAGGGCCTCACCCGAGCCTTGACGTCCCTCACGAGGTCCAGGTAGGGCATCCCCGGCTTCACCATCAGCGTGTCCGCGCCCTCCCGCACGTCCCGGTCCTGCCACGGCGGCGTGGGGACAAGAACAGCTTGGTTTTGCCCAGGAGTTTGGAGCCGTGGTGGCTTTTCCCAGGAGGGATCACAGGAGGCTGTGAGCCCCTCATGGCCAAGGTGGCTGGTGCTCCCCTCACCACACCCGTGGTGCCTGGGGAGAGCTGGTGGCTTTGTGTCCCTGCACCTGACAGCCCCAGCCAAGCAGGGTATGGGGACAGCAACTCAGCCCTTGGGCACACAGTGGGACCAGCTCTGCCAGGCTGGTGGGCCTCATGTTTCTCTGGCTTATGGAAGGGGAACACCATTGACCATTTGCCTCCCAACCTCTTGCTCGCCCCAAGCTGTGTGGGGTGCGATCACCCAGGCCCTATGTGAGGGTATCCCACCCCACAGGCATAACCCCACAGCCCACAGTCACCCCACTGAGGGTCCCACCCCACAGCCCACAGTCACCCCACTGAGGGTCCCACCCCACAGCCATAACCCCACACTCACCCCACTGAAGGTGTCTCACCCCACACTCACCACAGCGCGCAGGGCCAGCCCGCGGGCGCCCGGGGGCAGTTGGTAACAGCGCCGGTCCCCAAAGGCCGGTTTGGACAGCGCCGCGTCCCTGCAGAGGGACAGAGGGTGAGGAACCCCTGGCTCCCACCGCCTGCAGCTCCAGAACCACGAGGACAGGCCAGGACAAGCTGTGAGCCACTGAGCCAGAGCAAGGGGCACTCCCAACGCAGCTCAGCACCCAGGGATTGCTCTGGGAGGTCCTGCAGGCCCAGGCTGGCCCTGGGAGCTGTTTCAACACCCACTGCCCCCCTCATGCCCAGAGTCTGGGTAAAATTATGCCAGGCTCTTTTCCAAGGTAGAATCCTTGGGATACCCGGCCAGGGTCAGGCTGTTCTTGGGACAAGGTCTAACAGCTGACTCAGCTGAGGCTTGTCCCTGAAGTCACCCTGTGGGGCAGCACTGACTGCTGACTGCTCCTGGAAGCTGCAGGCAGCTCCCTGTGCCTGCCTTGCCACCAGCACCTGAGCAGGTGAAGCATTGGGATGGAAGATCACCCTTCAGTGACCTTGCTGCCAGCCAGCCTCTTCTGGGCAAGTCCTTTTTGCATGGAGAAGTAGGAGTAGGGTGCAGCAAAGTGACCAGTGTGCCCCAAGTACAGCCCAGGCTCTGGGCAAGCCCTTTCCCAAATAACTGCCTGGGAATGCTCTCCCAGCCAGCCTGGGCACACCTGGCTGGGGGACAGACCCACCTGAAGGGGCCGTAGAAGCACGAAGCAAACTTGGCACTGTAGCTCATCACCGAGACCTGCAGGGCAGAGAGCGGCTGTGAGGGCTGGGAGCTCAGGGCCACATCCCAGTGCTGGGACAGGAGAGATTCCCTCCCACAGCTTCACCCTCCCCCTGCCACACGTCTGGCACCTCAGCACGCCTGGGCATATTCCCTCAGCCAAGGACATTCCCCTCCTGTGTGTGCCAGGGCAGTGCCCGTGGCACCAAGGGGGGTTTGCTCCTCCTGCCCCTTGCCCTGTCCCGCTGTGCTGCAGCCTCCATGGGGGAGGTTTGTGCCTGTGGCACACACAGGCCCTGGCTCACCTTGTTGCCCAGGTCGTTGGAGATCAGTGCCTGCTTTATGGCTGCAATGCGCCCGTCCATCATGTCCGAGGGGGCCACGATGTGGCAGCCTGCAGGGACAGACAGCACAGGGCTGTTGGAGGCTCAGGTGCTGCCTCCACCCCCAGCTGGAGCCAGGCCCAGGCTGCTTTTAGGTCTGCCCAAAGCGGAGAGGGGCAGCTCTGAGAGCCAGTCTGGGGTGTCACTGCCAGGGCTCCCCACCTGCTTTGGCATAAGCCAGCGCCACCTCGGCCAGGCGCTGGCAGCTGAGCTCGTTCTGGATGGTGCCATCCTCACGCAGGATGCCTGGGAGACAAGCCTGGGTTACACAGTGCAGGGACAGCTCAGTCCCCAGGGCAGTGTGGCTCTGGGGACAAGCTGAGGAGGTGCTCAGAGCAGCAGTGGGGAACCTGGTGTGTTCAGGGAGGTGGATAAGGACCAGGAGCCTGCTGGGACTGGACACAGCATGTGGGTGCTCCAGGGAAGGGAAGGCAGAGATGGGGAGCACGGAGAGATGCTCAGACTCAGGGACCTGAGGGAGGGTCTGAACCACCCATGCTGTGGTCAAAACCCAGGAGAGGTCACCCAGACTCAACTACAGCAGTACGGGGAAGCCAAGTCTTGGAGCAGGAGCTGGCCAGACCCTCAGCAGAAAATGGCAAATCCCAGAGGCTCCCAGAGGCAGGAGAAGGCCCAGAGCACAGCCCAGTCTGGAGCCCCTGCTCACCACAGTGCCCATGTGAGGTGTAAGGGCACAGGCAGACATCACAGGCAATCAGCAGCTCTGGGAAGGTGGAGTGGATCTTCCTGATGGCCTGGATGGCAGGAGTGCCCTCGGCATCAGCAGCAGAGCCTCTCTCATCCTGTGAGGACACAAACACCTCAGCATGCACAGCTGACACTTCCCACCGGCTCCTCTGAGGCAGCAGCTCTGCCCAGGAAGCATTTCCTGAACTGTGGGACCCTGTAAGGCTGGATGGTGGGACTCCACTGAGGGAAAAGGGTGATGGGCAGCTAGGGCAGCTTTTGGGGCTGTCTGCAGAGCTCTGGGGACTCTGGGTGTCACTGCAATGTCCTATCACAGCCAGAGACCCTGAACTGCTCCTGTTTGATCAGGAGACCCTCCCCACCCAGCCCCCATTGCTCTGTGGCTCCCCCAGCACCCCCACACCATGCACTGACCTTGTGCACCTTGCTGGGCACCCCAAAGATGAGCACACACTTGAGGCCGTCTTCGACCAGCGGCCGCAGCATCGCCTCCAGCTTGTTCACCCCATACCTGCAGGGCAGAGGGCAGCAGCTGCCAGGCACCCAGAGCTGCCCCGTGGGGACAGCTGCCCTGGCACTGGGATGCTGCTGCCCTGGGAGCCATCCAGTGTCACCAGGCAGTGCCTGCAGCTACAGGGGAGGTATTGCCTGAACACTGGGAGGAACAATCTGAGCCCTTATCTGGGGCTCCAGGAGCGCTATCAGCCCGGCAGGGACACTGCTCTGGAGGGATGGGCATACCCTGCCCTTGGATCCCTTATCTTGGTGGCCCTGGTGCAGCTCCAGGCCCCTTTCCCATCCCAGCTCCCCTGCCCAAAGCCCTGCTAACGTGCAGCAGATGCAGAGGGAGCTGCCAGTCCAGCGGGATCCAGTGCAGGCCCAGACCCCACATCCTTGCAGAGGTTTTCTGGCTGCTGCTGGAAACCCTTCCAGCCTCCCTGTGCGCCCAGCCCACACAGCCTGGGAGTGCTCTGGGACACAGCCAGCCCCTGGTGCTGTCCCTCGCAGCACTGACACTTTGCCAGCATTCCCTGCATGATTCCCTCCACTCCCTCAGTGGATGAACATTCCCACCTTGCCTGATGTGGGGATCTCCAAAGCAGGAACCAGAGGGTTGGGAGCCTCCCCCTGGCTCATGCTCATGGTATAAATGAACCCTCCCCAGACACAGCAGTGACTGGGGGGCTGGATTCATACCTGGCTTGTCCAGGAAGGCTGGGAATTTGCTCCACGGCATCAGGGCTGTCACTGTGAGAGGTGGATGGGACAGAGATGTGAGAAGGAAGCCTCTCCCCCAGACTTGTCCACAGGAGCTCTGCACCTATTTAGGAGCTCAGAGGGTGCAGGGATGGGCCCAGCCAGACCCCCTGAACCAGGTCCATCCCTGCCCCAGAGCTGGGGCTCACTCACGTGACAAAGATGGGGTAGATGAGGTTGGAGGCATCGAAGGTGGTGGCCGTGCACTGCCAGGAGCGCAGCACGGGGTGGAAGTAACCACTGTGGAGAACAGAGTCTGCCTGCATGGTGGGCTCTGCTGTCAGGGAGGGAGACTGAAACACCAAACAAACAGAGAGGCCCTGGTGAGCTGCTGCTCTTGGCACACATGAGGAGGGGCTGGATCCAGGCAGCCCTGCAGGACTGACCCTGTCCCATGCCAGGCCGTGAGCTGCAGCCCAGGCAGCTCCACCCCACCTACCCCAGGCACCCTGGGTGCTGCAGGACCCCCTTCAGCAGTCACAGCCCTTCCCATTAACAGGGCTGTCAGTGACTCCTCCCCACAAACCCCCCAGTTCTGTGTGTGAAACCCCCATTTCCAGCCACTGACAACCCCCCTAGCAGAACCACCTTCACCCTCTGCAGGTTCCTCTCCCTGAGCCCCAAGAGGGTCATTCTTCATTCATTTCACTTTTCCTTAGTGCTGAGAAATTGTGGTTTTGTATGGAGAGGATACAGAGCTGCTCTGTGTGATCTTTAAGGTCTCTTCCAACCCAAACCATTCCATGATTCTGTGCAGCACCACGTATTTATGGCTGCAGTGTGAAGGTGCAGCTACAGAAGAGTAGGGGCACTGGAGGCACGGGACCATCCAGGGCTCTAAAGCTCTCACACAACTCTCACAGTTAAACAACTCCAGTGGCCACTTACTGCTGGAGTTGGGCAAAACTCATTTCAGAGATAACAAAACTCACACATAAATCAATCATTTGCTATCCCATGGCTGAAGCGTCTTCTGTAGCAATGTTTTACTCTCCAGCAGATCTAGTAATAACTCTGTGATCAGCCCATTAAGGATTACATTTCCATGAGGGCTCAATTCCCCCCACCCTGCTGCTGGTGGATGTGATGGAAGGGCCGTGGGAAGGGAGCTCTCCTGGGACGAGGTGTTTGGCTGCAGTGCAGAGCAGCAGCTGCACGACCCCAACAAGGGATTGTTTGTGCAGAGCAGCTCCAGGGACTGCTGGCTGCTCACACAGGGCCACATCCCCTGAATGCCCTGTGCAGAGGAGCTGGGGTGCCCTGGGAGACAAAGCAAAGTGCCTGCTGGAGAGGTTTTGGGGTTTTGGGAGCTGAGCCTGAGGGAGCTGAGATGGGATTCTGAAAGAGCAGGTGGATTCCTGTGAGGGTCCTGGGCAGGGCAGGGCTTCCCTAGGGAGATGGAGCAGCCTTGGTCCATCCCAGGAGGGGTCAGTAAACCTCTCTGACCCTCAGCCTGTGTCCAAACTCTCCCTGGAGAACAGAGTGGGATCAGAGTGTCCCTGGAGGCACAGCTCCAGCTCCCAGCACAGAATCCACGACACAAAGTTTTACACCAGCACTTACAACACCAGCCAGTAACAGAGCTGGGAGATGGCTCAGTTCTGGAAAACCTTTAGTATGAAGTGTTTCACCTATTTTACATATTCAAGACCCTTAAGATGTTCTAATACGGAGCCAAACTCTGTCAGAGCAGCCCAGTGCACAGGACACTTTGAACAAAGGGGAATTGTGTTCAGTCCAGGGCTGGAATCGAGCCTCTCATACCCCAGGGAATCGCTTCTGCTTGGGGATGAGGAAAGGCCCCTCTTGGTTAGAGGCTTACACATATAAAAACCCCAATAAAAACATCAGGTGGTGCTCGTGGGGGATGCAGAGCAGCTGACAGGAACCTGGCAGCGTCATGGCATCCCTTGGCAAGCCATTTTTAGCCCTTGGAACGCTGCTTGCTCCAGGGAAGGGGACAGCCCTCGAGTGAACCGGAGCTGGCAGCTCCAGCAGGCGCCTGGCTCCAGGCAGGGCTCCCGGCAATGGCAAACAAAGGGCTCAGTGAACAAAACCCACCTCGAGAATCCAAAAAATGCTTTAAACCGTTAATCCCACCCGAGGGAGGGGAGGGGGCCGGGTGGGACCAGCGGCACCTGACTGCATGGGACAGATAGAGGCCACAGCTCCCGAAACCGCGCTCGGGAGGAGGAGGAGACGGCGCCGGCCGGGATTGCAGGGCCGAGATAAGAGCGGCACGGGTGGGTCTCCGTCCCAGCCCCACGTCCAGGACGAGCTGCTGCCCACCCAGGGCACCCGGCAGGACCGGGGCATCGGGGTGGCACAGCCGGGGACGGCGGGGAAGGAGGGCACGGCCATGGCGACATTGCGCCGCCCTGGGCTGGGGCTGCTCCTCCCGAGATCCCGGCAGAGCAAATTAACCTTTCCCCAACATCCAGGCCTCAAACCGGACTTTCTAAAGCTCTTTGCTCCGTGCACACCGGAGGAGTTCAGGGACAGGTCGGCAGCAGAGCGGCTTCACCTTTGCTCCTTCCACTGGGGCCGGTCCAAAGCCGCAGCAGCCGAACCCGCAGCTGTGCCCAGCCCGTGCCCGCGGCACTGCCCCGGTGCCTCGCTGCTCTCCAGGGACGGGAAGCGCCTTCCCAGCGGGAGAACCCGGCACACGCCGGCCCTCAGCACCGGCACCGGCCGGACAATGCTCGGGACGGGCTGGAGGCAGACCCGGCGCTGCTCCGGCTCCCAGGAGCTGGCAGGGTTCGCTCCCTCGTCTCGCCTCATCCTGGCAGCGAGAGGTGTCCCAGCATTTCAGGACACACAAGCACACGTGGCCTCAGACGTGAGCACAATAATTTAGCTAAATCCCAGGGACATGCAGGATCCCAAAATCCCAGCTGGGGACGGACCAGGGTGTTCTAGGAAAGTGGAGCTCCCCAGGCAGACAACGGAGCTGTGGGTTAATTAACAGCCACTAATGAAGGCCAAGCTATTACAGGGTTAATTAAGAGCTACCTACGAAGGTCAAGGTGTTAGGGCAGGTTTCTCGCTCCAGGATGGGAACGGGGATACTCAGGGGTCTGGAATCACACCCCAGGACAAACGGGAGCTCAGGACCGACGCCAGCTCGCAGCATCACACGCTGCTCGGTGCGTCCGCCGCCGTTGCCACGGTTACGGAGCAAAAACGGAGCAAAAACCGAGCAAAACTGAGCAAAACCTGGGCTGTCCTTACTGCGTTACCCGGGGCTGCTCTTCCTGCCTGCACCCAAGCGCGGCCGGGCCCCGTCCCAGCAGTCATTTTCCGGCAGCCCTGCAAGGGGCCGAGGTCAGGGAGTGAAGGAGACGCGGACGCCGCGGCCCCAGCTCCGGTGCCCGCTCCCAGCCCCGCTCCCGGTCCGGTTCCCGGTCCCGGTCCCGGCACTCACCGATGAACGCGTCCGTTCCGGCCGTGCGACAGTGTCCGTGATTTGCATAACCACGCCCACAATCAGCATAGCCCCGCCCCCGCGGAGGGGCTGGCGGGAAGTCTCGCGGCGGAGCGCGGGAAAGGCGGTGCGGGGGGACGGGGGCGGCGGCGGAGCCGGGATTTGGGGTCTGCGGCCGGGATTTGGGGTCTGGGGCAGGGATGGGACCGGAGGGGGGGCACGGGGCACGGCCTCGGGGTGCTGCGGGGGCAGCTCTGGTTGCTGGGGACAAGCAATCCAGTTACGGGGCGCTATAGGGGCACCTGGAGCCAGGTTTGGGGGTGCTGCAGGGGGACTCACAGCCAGGTTTTGGGGTTCTGGAGGACACAGAACAGGGCTTTTGGGATGATGGGGGGGATGAAGGCAGGTTTTGGGGGTTCATGGGGGCTGTAGCAAAGCTCTGGGGTGCTGCAGGACTCAGAGCCAGGTTTTGAGTGCTGAGGGGGACATGGAGCAGGGTTTTGGGGTGCTGGAGGGCTATGCAGTCCAATTCTAGGGTGCTGTGGGAGAACCAGGAGCCAGGTTTTAGGATTCTGGAGTGGCTGGTGCAGGGCATTGGGCTGCTGTCACGGTTTGGTTTAAGGAACATGGCTGAGAGGCTGTGGTGGTTGGAGCAGGGTTTGGGGTACAGCAGAAGCACCTGGAGCAGGGTTTGGGGTGCTGGGGGAAGCCCAGAGCCCTGCCTTGGTCCCTCAGAGCAGGGGAGATGCCAGGATCAGGTTTAGTGCAGGAATTCTGCAGCTCCCCCACCAAAGCAGCATTCCCTGGCTCGCTCCAGTGCAGAAGCCCTGGACAGATCCTGGATCTTCCCCCCAGGCTGGAGCCTCTCCCTGGAGCTGACAGCTCCTTCCCCCAGCAAACATCAGTGACCTGGAAATCCCCTCCTCCTTTCCACAGTCCCCCCTCCTCTCACACAGGCCAGGCTGCAGCAGCCTTCATCCTCCCCTCATCCTCCTCCATGTCAGCTGCTCCAGAAACCACAGCATTTCCTGCTCCCATCCCACTTATGCAACCACAACCTGCTCATTTTATAACTGACCAAACTACGACACCCATTTCTGTAAAAAAAAGCTGGTTTTATTTAGATCTCATTCCCTTCCAGAATATGCACCCCAGATATGTGCTGAAGAGAAAAAAAAAAGAGAGGAAAAGAGCTGGAAGGTGGGTGTTTATCAGAAATGTGGGAACACATCATCAGCTCAGGCTTTGCACAGCCTGACTGAATGCCAGCAGAAACTAGACAGCAGAAAATCTGTGTTGGTTCAGTTCTTTTCAGAAGCTGGGCTTGTGTGCGTGTGAAAATCCAGCGAGCCAGAAGAGCAGGAGGGCAGGGTGGTTCTTGTGGGCAGCTGCCACCATTTTTTGGTGGAAAGGATCCAGGATTCCTCACAAGTGCTATTTTAAAACTGCACATCATCAAAACCTGGGGGTTTTAAATGTATCTAAAACTTCCTGAGGGAGAAAGGCATCAGAACTAAGAGTGGAAATGGAAAAGCACAAACCTACAGCAGCACAAGGGATACCAAGAGCTTCTCTCAACCCTTCCTTCCTGCAGGGGCCTTTTGTGAAACCACAAGGGCCCCTGGGTGGGCACACCCTGCCCTGCTGCCCTCCCTGAGGCACCCCTGGGATGGAATTGGCCCATCCCAACTGGGAAAAGGGGAAAAGACAACCACAATTCCCCACTCTGCTCTAGCACATCTCAGCTGGCTGCAGGTGAGACCACCAGACCTCAGTGTGACACTGAGCTGCCACACCCCCAGCATGGCACAAAGCCACCTGTTTTCAGCCCTGCTCCTCATTTTAGCCCTCCTTGTGCTCCAGATTTTGAATCATCTCCTCTTTGTCTCTCAATGCACTGTCAGTGTACAGTTTACCCCGTGTTTTTCAGATTTGGGTTAGTTTGGGTGAGTCAGTGAGTGAACTCGTGGTCCCTGTGCTGCTGCTGAGGCTGGAGGACACAGTGTCACTGTCACAGCACAGCAGGCAGAGAAGGCACAGCCAGGATGCAAGGAAACAAAGGGGAAAAAACAACTCAACTGGATCAAAAGCTTCAATGTGCAGCTCCCAAGCCTCTGGACATCATCACCTACATTCTACACCCCAGAAGTGATCTGTGAATGGATTCAGCCCCTCATCTTCAAGACTCTCATGTTCTCCTGGCCAGTTTCTGCACTGAGCACCCACCAGTGCTTTTTTCCTCTCTTTCAGAGCCAGCCCAGCATCAAAAGCCCAGGAAGTGCCTGCCCAGAGCCTGGGGAGGGCCAAAGCCCCCCAGGCACAGGGAGGAGCCCCCCTGCCATGGGAAAGCTTCAGCACAGTCCTTTATGTACAAATTCCAGCCAAAAGGGACAGGCCACAGAGGGGCAGCACAAAGCTCTAAAGGACACTCCAGGGGATGCAGCAAGGTCGGTTTACAGCCTTTACATCCCTCTGAGCACACCCCAGCCCCTGCCCACGAGCCAGCTCAGTTGTCCACCTCTTCCTCATCGTTTGGTTCTTCCTCCTCCATCCTTTCATCATCGTCATCATTGTCCTCCTCTCGGCTCTTATCTTGCTCCTCCGAGTCTGCCTTCTTGTCTTTATCTTTCCTGGCCTCTTTCTTTCCTTTCTGCTCCCGCCTGTAAACTGAGGAGAGGGAACAGTGAGGGCTTGGCACAGCACAGACAGGTCAGTGGCTGAGGTCCAACATCCACTTGCTCTCCTGGCTTTGGAGGGGAGCAGGGAACTCAGAGCACAACTCACCCTACGAGCTGAGCTGTGCTGAGCAGCTCCATAGGAAATCAGGTTAAATTTCAGCAGAAAAATGCTGAAAAGGATGCAGGAGGTCACATTTACAGGCAGCACCTACGGCTTTCCTTAGATAACATAATAGGGGAGTGAGAGCAGATGAGACTTTCTCAATCCTCATCAGTTGTGCAATAATGTTATCCCAGTCCCGTTAAGGTGCACATTAGTTACTCCCCAGGCAAACTGCAGTGTAGGATGCTGGGCAAAGAGAAGAGAAACAAGACAGGCAATAAGTGTTGCTTGTCCAGCGTTGGAAGAAAACAGGACTCAGTGCCTCAGAGTCCCTGGGCACCCATGGAGCACGGTACCTTCCAGGGATTCCTTCAGAGGGGCCACGAATCTCTGGAACTCCATCTCCTCCATGGCAGAGAGCACGTCCCCAGCATTCAGGGTTTTCCTCTTCCCCTTCATGGCAAAGTTATTTGCACTAGGCAGAACCAAAAAGAGAGGTAATTGGGAACTGTTAGCAATTCCGTCTTGACTTTAATAATCAAGTCATAAGCAACTTAAAAAAGCCATCCCCAAAACATTTAGGGTTTTTTTATCATTTACTAAAGGAGGTTTGAGACATTTTTGTTTACACTGGCTGTCTGTGCTTTCCCACAGCGTTAGTTCCTGCTTGCACAGACCTTTTCTATGAGCAGGAGAAGGTGAAAGCCTGAACCTTGGCTGTAACAGTTCCACATAGCCCTAGATGCACCTGACACGAGAGAAGTGACTGCCTGCAGAGATTATGCCAAACCAACCCAAAATGTGACTGTGCCCTCTGTGGCAGCTCTTGCCCTAACACAGCTTCATGATGAAGAGCCTGACAGTGAGTGAAGTGCCCCTGCCTTTGCCAGGAAGGCTGTGCAGCCACGTTCTAAGGCTAATGGCAGTTTGGGACTCCTCTTTTTGGGACACAGCTGTGTCCAGAGCCGAGCTACCTTCCCATGGGCTGCTTTGGAGAGTCCAAACCCACTTGCTGCAGCCTGGCAGACTGGTTTACTTATATAAACAGAAAATACAGAAAACCAACACTGGGAAAGTCCCCAGGGCAGCAGAGATGAATTATCAATCAAGTGCCCCAGTGACTGCTGCACTTTACCAGGTAGTTGCATATGTCCTTACCATGATGTTGCATACAGCACAAACACACTCGCTGCTCGGGAGATCGCGCTCCGGGCTTCTTTGGAAATATTGACTCCATCAGGAAGCTGAAAAACAAATACAACTTTTATCAGCAGCTGCTAAAAACAAACTCCAAAACTGAAGTGCCAGTGTGTTAAGGCACTCAGAGGGCTCAGAAGAACTGGGAACTGCTCTGGAGTGCTATCACAAGAGCTCTGCTCCCAGTGGAAGCCCAGGGCAGTAGAAATGTGTCCCCCAAAGGCACAGAGCTGAGCAGAAGCCCAGTGACTGGAATTTGGGGTCTGGCCACTGTCTGCAGGTAACTCATCCTGTGACTGCCCAGCTCCTGACGTACCTGCCAGGCCCAGACCCACCCAGCAACACCTCACAGCTCCAGACCAAACGAACTAAATTAACCACTGGGTTTTTATATAGACATGGACTTGTGTGCTGAAGTTTTAGGGGGCCTGGTTCGCACAGTGCCACTGCGGGAGCTGCACGGGTACAGCTGCAGTGAGGGGGCCGCAGCCCCGGTACCCCAGGGGGACAGCCCAGGGCAGAGCCCCGCGGGCGGGGACACAGCACGGGCCGGGGCCTCCAGGGCCGGGATCTCCCGGGGCTCCGCTGGGCCGCGGGGCCCGGCACCCACCGCCTCCTTGATGATGCGGGTGATGACGGCGTTGGGCAGGTTCAGGTCCTCCGGTCTCTCCGCCATCCTGGGCCTCCTGCAAGGCAAACGCGGCGTCAGGGGCGCGGGGATGGGCGGGATCCCGGCGGGACACGGCGGGATCCCCTCAGAACAGGGGGATGGCGGTGGGACAGGCGGGATCCCCTCAGGACAGGGGGATCCCCTCAGGACTCGGCGCTCCCGGCCCGGCCGTACCCAGCCCGCGCTCCGCCGCCGCCCCGCCCGCTCCCGGCGCGCACCACGGCCCTGCCCACACGGCGGGAAATGGCGGCGGCGGCGCCTGAGGGACGGGCAGCGGGACGGGAAAGGAGAGGGAAAGAAAGAGAGGGAGCAGGACAAGGAGGAGAAGCAGGAATAGGAACAGGATAAGGGCAGGGATAGGGACAGGCATAGCTATAGGTGTAGGTACAAGTGTAGGTGTAAGGCCAGGTGATGGTGAGGGGACAGGGACAGGTGCAGGGACAAGTTCAGGTGTAGGGGCAGGTTCAGCTATAGGTGAAGGGACAGGGACAGGCTCAGGTGCAGGGACAGGTTCAGCTATAGGTGTAGGGACAAGTCCAGGTGCAGGGACAGGTTCAGGTGGTCACACTGCTGTCACTGAGGGGCTGTCAGGGCTGGGAACAGGGCCAGGCACAGGCACAGCCTGGGGAGGGGGAGCTGGTGCAGCCCTGGGGCAGAGCTGGGGCAGAGCTGGGGCAGCCCTGGGGCAGAGCTGGGGCAGCCCTGGGCAGAGCTGGGGCAGCCCTGGGGCAGAGCTGGGGCAGCCCTGGGCAGAGCTGGGGCAGCCCTGGGCAGAGCTGGGGCAGCCCTGGGGCAGAGCTGGGCAGAGCTGGGGCAGAGCTGGGGCAGAGCTGGGGCAGCCCTGGGGCAGAGCTGGGGCAGAGCTGGGCAGAGCTGGGGCAGCCCTGGGGCAGCGCTGGGGCAGAGCTGGTGCAGCCCTGGGGCAGAGCTGGGGCAGAGCTGGGCAGAGCTGGGGCAGAGCTGGTGCAGCCCTGGGGCAGAGCTGGGGCAGCCTGGGGCGGAGCTGGGGCAGAGCTGGTGCAGCCTGGTGCAGCCCTGGGCAGAGCTGGGGCAGAGCTGGGGCAGAGCTGGTGCAGCCCTGGGCAGAGCTGGGGCAGAGCTGGGCAGAGCTGGGGCAGAGCTGGGGCAGCCCTGGGGCAGAGCTGGGGCAGCCCTGGGCAGAGCTGGGGCGGAGCTGGGGCAGCCCTGGGCAGAGCTGGGGCAGAGCTGGTGCCTCTGGGATTGTTCCCAAGGTCCCCCAAAGTCTCCGGGATCAGTAAGGCTCACTCCAAGGCTGTGTGACACTGTTAGGAAGGCATGACTGTATCCTTGTGTGCGGCTGACGAAGCTCCAGCCTCTGCACCAACACTGATACAAATGTTTTTCACTTATTGATACATTTTTGGCAAACAAATCCATGTTCATTGGCTCTAGGTTACATAATTCTCTTCATTACTTACCGTTCTGTCTACTCTTGGTTGTTAATTTCTCACACTTCACGCTAATCTGGTCCACATACTTTATTACTTTTATAATCTTTTTCTCAGTCAGGGAATCTCCAGCTTTCCAGGCCTTAATCTCCTCTGCATTTTCTGCTTGCTTCAACACCCTTAAAGGGTCATAAATTTAAGATCCCAGATGTCCAATCTCCAACTCCCTTTGGATTTGTTTATTGAAGCTTGGCAGGGTTACTTTTAGCAAACTTGAGGTTTTGGTTATTTAGTGATCAAAGAAATTGTAAGAGCCTGTGAAGAAACTTAAATAGTGCTAGCTGAAAGTGAGCGCTGGTTGAAATTAATTAAAACAATTAGGAAAGTTGCATCATTTCCAATGGGAAATAGCAGCTGTTTTACCCCACACTGGTGTCTGGCCTCTCCCCTTGTTGCTGTGTGAGGGCACAGGGCTGTGAGCTCCTCCATCCCTGCCCCACTGACCCCAAACCTGGCCTAAACCCTGTAATTCCACGAGACTTTATCCCTGTTGATAACCTGACCAGGTAATTAAATAAGCTCAGAGTGCAAGAAAGCAGATTAATTAGGTGCTGTGTTGGGGTGATACTTGAAATTGTGAGCAGTGATTGACAGCAGAGCTCTTTTCCATGGGGAATGGGAAATTCCTGTTATCAAGGGCAGTGTTTCTGTTGCAGGGAGAGCTGACAGAAGCTTGTGAGCCCAGGTGAAGGCAACAGTGATGGACACAACACTGTGCTGAGGGAAGCACACACCGAGCATAACTATTCCAGTTCAACCGGATTAATAAACTCTATCCCTGCTGTACAAATGGTGTGTAAATTTTGGTTTTAGCTCCTTTCCATGTGCTCTGTTGTTCCCCACCTGTTTGGTGTGGCAGTGCTGGCACTGGGGAGGGACATTCACAGGGGGCACACTGAGCTGCTGTGACAGTGGCACACTGAAGCTGTGACCATGGCACACTGAGCTGCTGTGACAGTCACTGTCGCCCTGTTCTTCTAAAGTTCTTCTAAGCCTTCTGATGTTTACATTTTGTAGTGGAGTTTCTCACTCACTTTTCATGTAAATAATGATTGTTTTGCATTCCTTTCTGGAGGAGGAGAGAATTGCACTGTTGGTTTGACCAGTATGGTTGGAGAGGTGGCAATCTCATCCTCCAATCCATGGTCACTTTTGGAATTCTAGAAATATCGAGGTCCAGAAATAAATGCACTTTTTTTGCCTTGGACATCTCAGCATGTGAGTGTTCATTTTGTGTCCTGTTGTGACAGTGACTGTGGCACTTTGAGCTGCTGTGACAGTGCCCATGCAGATTGATCCTGGCAGGAATTGTATTTGTTGGAATCCCAATGAGGCAGAATGATGCTAATTATACTTATATCTAAGTATTTATATAGTTATATAATATAATATATATTAAAGGATATATTTAATATATTTAATATAATATATTAATATACTTTTATATTAATTATACAATCTATAATACTATATTCTATTAAAGAATATACTATATTCTATTAAAGAATACTATACCAAAGAATACAGAAAGGATTCTTACAGAATGCTAAGAAGATAATAATGAAAACTCCTGACTCTTTCCAGAGCCCTGACACAGCTTGGCCCTGATTGGCCAAAGAGTGAAAACAACTCCCAGCAGAATGCAATGGAACAATCACCTGTGGGTAAACAATCTCCAAACACATTCCACATGAGCACAACACAGGAGAAGCAAATGGGATAAGAATTGTTTTCCTTTTCTCTGAGACTCCTCAGCTTTCCAGGAGAAAAATCCTGGATGAAGGGATTTTTCCAGAGACTGTGAACGCCACACAGGGGGGTGGCTCAGAGCTGTTGGAGCCCTTGGGAGCCACTGCTGCTCATTTTGGTTTCTGTTATTTAGAGCATGAGGTGTTTTTGTCCATGAACTGAGAACAAAGTGAGGTGGTGGTGTGGGATGGAGCAGAGCCAGGAATGGGGGCTGCTCAAATCCAGGGATTCAGCCCAAAGCTGCCCCACACACCAGCAAAGCCTGGGCTGGGACCATCCAGCTCTGTGTGTCCTCTGGACACAGCAGGCTCTCCTCCCTGGCCCCTGGTGTGAGTCTCTGTTTGTTTTTAATGACAATGTCTGCAGGTTGGTACATTGAGTCCCAGGAAGGGACATTGAAGCCCATTCCATGGCAGGGACACCTCCCACTGTCCCAGGCTGCTCCCAGCCCTGTCCAGCCTGGCCTGGGACATTTCCAGGGATCCAGGGGCAGCCATCCATCCTGGCCTTATATCCTGTAGGTCCAGAGCCTTTATATTAAATCAGCTTTCCAGTCTTGTTTCACTGCCATGTGTAAAACACAGAAGATGTTGAGCAGGCAATGCTCAGTTTACTGCTGTGAGTCACATTTTACACTGGAACAAAAATGTTGTTGCATGTAGCACAGGTATAAATACAGTGACAGAGGAGCAGCAGCTCAGCTCAGCCTGAGAGGGAAAGCAAAACCACGGGACAATCAATATTGTCCTTCTGTACCTCAGGGAAAGGCTATAACAGATTTAGATTTAAATGCTTTGAGTTAGATATTAAGAAAACACCCTGTGAGGGTGGGCAGGCCCTGGCACAGGGTGCCCAGAGCAGCTGTGGCTGCCCCTGGATCCCTGGCAGTGCCCAAGGCCAGGCTGGGCAGGGCTGGGAGCAGCCTGGGACAGTGGGAGGTGTCCCTGCCATGGCAGGGGTGGGATGAGAGGATCTTTAAGGTCCCTTCCATGTTCTGTGATTCTGTTCAATGCCTCTGCACTGATGTCAGGAGATGAACTCTGTGAGTTTTAAGCCTGCAGTGAGGGTGGGCACTCCTTCATCCTGCTTGTTTTTCACAAAATTGCACCAAAATGTGACATTTATGGTTTAGCTGCAGGCACAGAACTGACCCAGCAGTGTTTGTAACTCCTCAGAACCCACTGTTAGCACAGAGGGGCTCGAATCTCACTTGACTTCTGTGAAAATGACACTTCAGTATCATCTTGGCCAAAGAAAAAATATTACTACAAAAATACGGATTATTCCAATGTAGAACAGTCATTGTGGAGCAGCTGAATTGTTTCCAGCACTCCTGAAGCCCTGTTTGGATGGGTGCCATCCAAGCCCTGTAAATAAGAGGCTGTTGATGCAGTAACAGATAACTCTTCCTCTTGTAGAATCAGGGATGAGGTGTGCCAGGACATGGTGCCCAGAAGAGTTCTGAACTGCAAATCCCTCCCTCTGGGCTCTCCCTGCTCTGCTCAGAATGTTTTGGGGCTGCAGGATTCACTGTGAGGGCTTGAGAAGCGTTCAGAGCGTTCCTGTGCCCTGAGTCACTTCACACCTCTGCCCTCGTTAGCGCTGAGCGGAGCCGGGGCTCGGGTGACTCAGGGGGACAGGACAGCGCCCAGGAGGCACAGCAAACAGCAGGGGACACAGGGGACACACGGCAGGGACACGGGGACACATCCCAGACTGGTGTTGGATGATGCAGGGACACAGGGACACATCCCAAACTGGTGTTGGATGAAGGCAGGGACTCATCCCAGACTGGTGTTGGATGAAGGCAGGGACTCATCCCAGACTGGTGTTGGATGATGCAGGGACCACAGGGGCAGATCCAAACTCGTGTTGATCCCAAACTGGTGTTGGATGATGCAGGGACACAGGGACACATCCCAAAATGGTGTTGGATAACACAGGGACACAGGGACACATCCCAAACTGGTGTTGGATCCCAAACTGGTGTTGGATGAGGGCAGGGACACAGGGACATGTCCCAAAATGGTGTTGGATAACCCAGGGACACAGGGACACATCCCAAACTGGTGTTGGATGAAGGAGGAGAACAGGGACTCATCCCAAACTGGTGTTGGATAACGCAGGGACACATCCTAAACTGATGTTGGATGATTCAGGGACACAGGGATTCATCCCAAACTGGTGTTGGATGATGCAGGGACACAGGGACAGATCCCAAACTGGTGTTGGATCTCAAATTGGTGTTGGATGATGCAGGGACACAGGGACACATCCCAAACTGGTGTTGGATAACTCAGGGACACAGGGATTCATCCCAAACTGGTGTTGGATGAAGGAGGAGACACAGGGACTCATCCTAGACTGGTGTTGGATAACCCAGGGACACAGGGACACATCCCAAACTGGTGTTGGATGATGCAGGGACACAGGGACACATCCCAAACTGGTGTTGGATGACACAGGGACACAGGGACACATCCCAAACTGGTGTTGGATGATTTGCACTTCCCAATTTAAATTTCCTTGGGAGACTGTCTACAACTGCTCCGTTTTTAAAATTCATTTTCCTTTTGGCTGTGGAAGAAGAATGAATGTGAAACACTTGGCAGTATCCTTTTTAAAAGGAAACAAGATTTTGCTTGGTCATTATAATCTCTAAATGTTTAAGGGCATCAGGGCTCTAACAGAGCTGGTGCCTGGAATGATTCCATTTTTCCTTCCCCTCAGGACAGGCCAGGCACTGCAGGCAGGAGCGCGGTCCCCAGAGGATGGAGCTGTCCCTCAGAGGTGTCACTCACACCCTTCTCTTCCTACCTCAGCCCCTCTAAGTTTAGCTCACCTCTGATGAAGGCCTCTGAGGGCAGCACTTTTCAAAATATCTTCCTGGCATCCTTTTTTTAGCCATAAACTAATTCAGCAGTTTCAACTGTCAAAAAAGCGCCAGCCTGAAATTCTGCTGATTGAGTGGGCCTTCCTATGTGACCTAAGCCAGAGACTTGGACAAATCCTGTGTTCCAGGTCAGGAGCTATTTTCAGCTGCGTGGATGGACTATTGCATTAACTGTAACTTTGTTACTCCCTTTGGAAAGTGCTTTGGGAAGGGAAGCTGTAGGGTGACCTCTGTGTCACCTCTGGTGGTGTTCACTCGGGTTTGTGGCGCCATGAATCTTGCTCTGTTTGTGCCCTGCTCCAGCCAGGGCTCTGCAGCAGGGTCAGACATCTCTCACCTGCACAGATCCTCCTGGTGCTCTGCAGTAACACGGGGACAGTGAGTGCCCAGCTCCCAGGGTGTCAGAGCTCAGTGCATCCCTCTGGGTGTCCAGAGTTACTGAGGAACCTGCTGGGGGCTCAGAGACCCTGGCACACAGCCCAGAGCACCTGGGGATTTGATTTTGACCCTTGGAGCAAGTTACCAGCTTTGTATGAGGACATGAAAGTCACACAAGTTTGAATGGTGTAATAACAAAATGATCACAGGGTGAAAATGTAGATTTTAGGATTTTTGGTATGGGGGTTATGGGGACAAGATGGAGGAACTTGGGCATGTCCAGCCTTTCTTCTTCCTCTTCTTCTTCTTCTTCTTCTTCTTCTTCTTCTTCTTCTTCTTCTTCTTCTTCTTCTTCTTCTTCTTCCTCTTCTTCTCCTTCTCCTTCTCCTTCTCCTTCTCCTTCTCCTTCTCCTTCTCCTTCTCCTTCTCCTTGTTCTCCATTTTCTGCAGTGATGTTGGCACTTTGGGATTGGTTTAGAGTAGAAGTGCACTGTCTAACACAGGTGATAGGTATTGGGAATTAAGTGTAAATATGTTATATGCAGTTTGTAGTATAAAAGGACAACACAGAGTGCCTGTGGCTGCCCTGCTGAGCAGATCTCAGCTGGGCAGAAAGAAAATTTTATAGATAAGAATTAATAAACAACGTCAAGAGTGAAAAGTGAAGAGTCCGGACTCGTTCTTCAGTTGTGTGGGCTGAAGCAGAGACACCCTGCACATCTGGGGCAGCAATTATCAACCAAAAACCTGAGACCAGGGAAGGGAATGCCTTCCTGATTATGGGTAATGGGATCATGCTAAAACAATATGGGTAATAATCAGGCTGTGCTCAGCTAATTGATCCAGCATAACAATTAATCCACAGAGTGGCTTAAAGGTGCCCCAGTAAGGTGGGCTGATGGTGTAGTGTGCCACTACAAAATGGGATCCAGCTTCTCCTATGTCTGCCAAATGTACATTGAAGTTGACCCTACAGGAGTGGAAGGTCCTTGAATTGAAAGTGGTTTGGGGCTGGGCAGCTATTTTAGAAAATGTCTTGTGCTTGCTCTATTGTGTTCTCCCCTGGTCATCACCTTCTGACATGAAACAGGAGCTTTGTCTGACCCTGCTTTTATTTTCTTCAATATTCTTAAATATGCTTTCTCCTTAAATATTCTGTAAAGACTCCTCACTGAGAGGGTGGGGGTCACTGGCACAAGCTCCCTGGGGAAGTGGTCGTGGCACCAAGGCTGCCAGAGCTCCTGGGACATCTGGAGGATGTGATCAGTGACAGGATTTCATTCTAGTCCTGCAGGGGAGTGGGGCTTATGATCCCTCTGGTGCCTTGCAGCTGGAGAGACTCTGTGTGCCTGTTCCCATGCCCGGGCTGAAGGGGGGAGTCAGGATCAGAGTTCTGGGGAAGAAATGAGGCAGCTGCCCTTGGAGCAGCAGCTTCACTCTAACACCAGCTTAACTGAACATAAAAATGTCAGAGAACCTTGGTTTACTCTGTCCAGCCTGGCAATGGGGATGACAAAGATGATCCAGATGACAAAGGAGATCTCTGTCAGGAGAAAGGGCAACTTTCCCCTTCTGTTGTGCCCCAGGACTAAGGACAATGGCTTTAAACTGCAGGAGGATACACTTAGTTAGATATTGGGAATTGGGAATTGTTCCCTGTGAGGGTGGGCAGGCCCTGGCACAGGGTGCCCAGAGCAGCTGTGGCTGCCCCTGGATCCCTGGCAGTGCCCAAGGCCAGGCTGGGCAGGGCTGGGAGCACCTGGGACAGTGGGAGGTGTCCCTGCCATGGCAGGGGTGGCACTGGGTGGGATTTAAGGTCCCTTCCGTCCCAAACCAGTCTAAGATTTCTGGCATTTGATCTGTCTCCCCCATCACATGCCCTGATCAAATCTGTTTGGGTGCCAAATGCCAGAAATATTTTATTTTCTGTGAAATCAGTGAGCTAACCTGGCTCACTGGGAGGCAGAGCAGTGTCAGAGCTGGGGAGCAGAGGTACCTGAGAGGAGAGCTCAGCTATTTCCTGCAGCTCCAGACTGCAGTTCAGCTCAGGTGACAGGCAATAACTTCCTAAGCTGTTTTAACTTCATTACTTTGATCCATTTGACCATTCTAAGGCCAAAAGCATAATTCCCAAGAGACCTTTTGCTATATTGAAACTGATCTCTTTTATGAGAAGGGTCACTAAAGACCCAGCTTGGTTATTACATTGTTTTTATTGCATTAAAATAAATCAACAATGGATTAATACTCAGCATTTGTCAAAATGCTGCAGCAGGACTGGATGCTCAGATCAGACATCCTCTAGGAGACCTGGAATGCCTCATGGTGCTGCTCTTGTGTGTCACTGAGGGTTCAGAGTGCAGGAGAATGGTGCTGTGAGCTGATGTGCTGCTGTAATTCACTGGGTTTTTAATCAGGTTAAGGTGTAAGACAGGTGTGTGTTAAACACCTGGCATGAGAAATTCCCACTGCCCCAGGGAAATGCAAATGCAAGGACAAAGCCTTGAGCTGGGAAAATTGTCAGCTGTGGGCCCAACCCACTGTTATCCTGCAGGCTAGGCATGGCAAAAGGGAAAAAGGATGAAAAAAATGGAAGAAAAAATAGTTTATTATGCCCCATTAGTGCTTTGGGGTCAGCATCCTCTCAGCCTGCAATCAGACTGAGCTGTGTGCCTTTAATGGGGAGAGAATCATGGAACCCCAGCCTGGTTTGGGGTGGAAGGGACCCTAAATCCCATCCAGTGCCACCCCTGCCATGGCAGGGACACCTCCCACTGTCCCAGGGGCTCCCAGCCCTGCCCAGCCTGGCCTGGGATGGGGAATCCACCCCACACAGGCAGCCCGTGGTGCTCTGGTGGCTGCTGCTCTCTCTGATTGCTGCTCCTCCCTGTGGAGGCTCCTCCAGCCCAGAGGAGTTGCTCTGTACAGGATATTTCTGGAGGGATCAGGGGCCATCCCCGTGTTCAAAGGGATTCCTCTCCTGAATTCACCCTGGCTGTCTCCCTGCCCAGCCCCAGGGCAGCAGGGGAAGCAGCCAGGCAGTTTCTGCAGGTTTACAGTGTTCAGATGGGTGAAAATCTGAACTGAAATAAAACAAGAGCTTCTTGCTCTCCCATCTTTTCCCTGCTGCTCTCCTCCTGGACAGGAGCTGGTTTATGGAGCAGCTCTTACACAAACCATGCTGTGCTCACAGCTGCCTTGGTTTCAGCCAGTTTGGCAATCCCAAAGGACAAGATGAACTGTTTCCAGCAAGCCTGGCCCTGCTGGAGGATGGGCACAGCACAAGTGGTTGTGCACGGAGACTGTTCTGTGCTCTGCATCCCTGGTGAGGCACCAGGGGCTGCGCCAGCTCCTGCTCACGTGGGGTTTGTCACAGAGCCTCTCTGCCCTAGAAATGCTCTGTGCTCCCATCCTGAGCTCTTGCAGCCCCCCCTCAGGGCCCAGGCAGGGCTGTGGCTGCTCCCTTTGCAGGTTCAGAGTCTGCATTTCGTGGGGAAGGGGCACAGAGGGAGGTTTAGAAAAGAGATCAGCCAAAGCATAAATTTGTTACCCCAAATGATGGGTGCAAAAGGCCAAGCACATGAAGTCCTGTGGAGAGGCAGAGACACAGTTTGTGGCAGACTCTGGATGTTGCCAAAACTCTGATATTTTGCAGCAGCTGAGCTGAGTGCTGTGCTGGGATCCTGCGCTGGCTGTGGGGACCCTGTGGAAGGGGAAGGATGGTTTTGTGCAGTGTGGGATCAGCCCATGAGTTCGGGGCAGTGCTGGTTTGGCACCCAGGGCCTCTGTCCTCTCCCAGCTCCATTTTCCAGGAGTGTGGATCCTGAGTGCATCAGCCTGGAAAGGAGGAGACAAGGGAGCTGCAGGGTGGCAAAGGCAGCAGCAGAGACCTTGCTGGGGATGGTTCTGCTGCTCTGGCTCAGGTCTGGGCTCCAACAGGATGCTCACACCCTGGGATGTGGGCAGAGAAGGGGTGGTGTACCTAAAATACCCTGGAAGGAGAAGAAACCATTTTTGGGCCTCAGATTGCAAAAGGATTTGCAATGTGCCAGTCTGCCTCTTTGTTGGGCTCCTAACTGGAGTTTTCCAGGGAGAAGCTGAGCTGTGCCTGCTGCAGAGGTGGTGCCAGGGACAGCAGCACCTCAGCTGGGCCCTGGGGAAGAGGGGCTGCACTGTTCCCACTGCTGGAATGGTTTCTGTGCCTGCCCTAAATGCCAGGCTGTGCTAATCCCAGAAATCTGCCCTCAGGATTGCCCTGAAATAGCCCAAACCCTCCTTCCTGCAATCCTCTTAGCATCTGGGCAGCCAGATAATTTTTCCCAGCCTGATTTAGTTTCTCTAGTTCCAAAGTCAGCCCCAACCCTGTGGGTTTTCTGTGTGCATATGTTGCCCTTTTGCCTGGAATAACTGTCTGAGCACGTGTTTGGATTTGAATATCCAGCCAAAGGCAGACCCTGGTGCTGGCAGGCTGGAATCTGTGATGGAGAACGGTGTTAAATTTTAAAAGAAAGTCATTAACTCCCAGGCCAACCAGCTGAATGGGCAGTTTGCTGGAGACTCCAAGAGAACTGCAGGTTAAGGTCAGTCCCAGGCTGGAATGTGAGGGGGGAAGTCAGGAGGAGTTGATTTTTGCTGTTGGGAGCCAGGAGAGAACAGAGCTGTTGCAGGACCACCATCTCCCCCAGCTCACAGTTTAATTTGTACCTCCCCAGCTGGATCTCTGCTCCCTTGGGACATTTTTATACTGGTTTGGATTGGGATTTGCCCCTTCCCTTGCAGTGGTACCACGAGCAGAGGCTCTGGGAGCTGAATCTCCCCTGGAGAGGATCTGACCTGCGAGGGAGCCATGGAGCAGCTGGGGCTCACCTGTGAGTGCTGGGGGTTCCTCTGCCTTTGAGCACTGCTCATTCCCTGGGGAGGATGGGGATGGATGGGTCTGCAGACATCTTTTATGGAAAATCCTTTCTTTAGGAGTTTTCCTTCTGAGAAGCTGGGAGGCCTCAGGAACAAAATGTAAGCAATGGTTATCTGCTGCTGTGGAATGTAACAGGTGCATCTGTGATTGCCCCATGTTGGGTGTTTGTAATTAATGGCCAATCACAGTCAGCTGGCTTGGACAGAGAGTCTGAGACACAAACCTTTGTTATCATTTCCTTCTTTTTCTATTCTTAGCCAGCCTTCTGATGAAATCCTTTCTTCTATTCTTTTAGTATAGTTTTAATGTAATATATATCATAAAGTAATAAATCAGCCTTCTGAAGCATGGAGTCAGATCCTCATCTCTTCCCTCATCCTCAGACCCCTGTGAGCGCTGTCACAGGTGGGTGGTGGCTCTGTGGTGGCTGCTCATGGCAGCCAGATCTGGAGCCTGGAGGAGATGAGGGTCTGTGTCTCCCCTGTTCCTGCTGTGGGGGGCTGGAGATGCCCAGCTCTCCGTGGGATCGTGTTTGATCTCAGGGCTCTCTGTGCTGCAGGACAGAGGGGATTTGAATCTCCTGGATTTGTGTGTTAGGAGTGATTCCTGCAGCCAGAGAGCCTCAAACCCTCTGGGAGCAGGGCAGGGAGAGCTCTGGGCCTGGGAGCCCCACAGAGACCCTTTACTATAATTTATTTATTATTAGTTTGAAAGCCCTGTCCCCTGGGACTCTTTCCCCCCAAGCTGTGCTTTAGCTGGACAGACAGCATTTATTACTGCCCTGTTTGCCTCTTAAAAGCTTTTTGCAATGAGAGTGAGAGAGAGGAGGTTTGTGTGAGCCTGGGGAGCTCCTGGGAGACAGAGGGAGGGTAAATAAACAGCTCTGAGTGCTGGGAGAGCTGCTGAGAGGAGCCACACAAACCACGGTGCTGGGGCTGGGCAGGTACAAACCCTGCCCCATCCAGAGGTTCAGGATGCCTGGGATTGTGGAGGGAATTGTTTGATGCTCGCTCAGGAAGCTGCTTGGTGTTGGCTGTCCCGTGGGCTGAACTGTGCAGTGAAAAATCCGTATTGGTTTGGCTTTTCCCAGGTGCAGTCCCACATTGGTTTGGTTTGGTTTTTTCCAGGTGCAACCCCAGATTGGTTTGGTTTGGTTTGGTTTTTCCCAGGTGCAATCCCAGATTGGTTTGGTTTGGTTTGGTTTGGTTTGGTTTGGTTTGGTTTGGTTTGGTTTGGTTTTTCCCAGGTGCAATCCCAGATTGGTTTGGTTTGGTTTGGTTTGGTTTTTCCCAGGTGCAATCCCAGATTGGTTTGGTGTGGAGAGTTTTGTGCAGACGTGGCTTGAGGAAAAAGGCCATGATCACATACAGCTGGTTAAGCAGTAAAAAGCAGCTGTAAGCAGTAAGTTCTCAGCCTTTTCCTTATGAGAAAACAACAACACTGCATCCTTGAGCAAATAACAAGAAAACAACATGGTGCCCTTGAATGGATAACTGTAGTCAACAGCAGGATGTAAAAACAAGTATTAGCCTCAACAAGAAAATCACAAGTATTTTGAGAATGTAGCCACAAAGGAGGAGTTGAAATTTAATCTGTAGCCAATGATGAGCTTAGCTTTTGCAATATGTATGAGCTTAATTAACACCACTATAAAAGTATGTAAGCTGGATCAATAAATTTGAGACCAATGATCATCAACAGGATGTGCTCGTCTCCCTTCACTTCCATCAGTTTGGTTTGCTTTCTCCCAAGTGCAATCCCAGATTGGTTTGGTTTGGTTTGGTTTGGTTTGGTTTCTCCCAGGTGCAATCCCAGACTGGTTTGGTATTTCCCAGGTGCAAATAAATTTGCTGGGAAAAAGCTTTAATTTTGCTGGGTGGCAGATGGAGATCACTGGGAATGTCAGCAAATGGATTCAGCTGAACAAATGTAGAGTTTTGATAATCCTGAAAGGAAGAACACTCAGAAGTGCCTTAGGAATGGCCTGGATCCCTGAGCAGAGCCACCCCAGCTGTGTGCTGGCTCCTGCCTGTCCAGGACAGAGCTTTGGTGCCATTTGTCTGTGTCTGGGGCTCTGGCATCAGCAGAGCTCCTGGGGCACATGGAGGGGACAGAGGGGACAGTGGCAGGGCTGTCCTTCAGCCCTCCTGTGCAGGAGGTGACAGCAGCACTGACTGTGACCCCAGGGCCTCTCCTCTGCATTACAAACACACCCATGAGAGAGGGACTTGGAGCCTTTGTGGGGTTTCTGTGCAGACCCCAGGGCTGGGATGATGAGGGGTCCCCAGACCCTCCCTGTGGGCAGGACAGGAGAGCTCTTGGAATATTCTGTAACAAAAACACACTTCAGTTCCTCTCCCTCGCCTGTTGAGGATGGGATGAAAAGGAAGGTGGGATTAAAGGTGGAATTATCCCCACCCCAGCTCTGTATCCTGGGCTCTCTTGCTTTTCAGCAAGATGTGCAGAGGATGTGACACCTCCAGTGTCATATTTGGGAGCAGCTCTGATGTTGGAGCTGTGCTGGAGCTCTGGGTTTGCTCCTGGGAGAGCCAGAGCTGTTCCCTTGGCTGTGCCCATCTGCAGGGAGAGCCTGGAGCAGCCATGGGATGTGTTTGGGAATGCCAGGGTGCAAATATCAACCTGGGCAGCTGGGACATCCCTGGGGATGCTGTGGCACTGGCTGTGTGCCTGGCCAGGCTGGCTCCTGGCTGCAGAGCTGCCTGGGATGCAGGGATTGCTCCTGCCCGCTGGAAAAGGACTCCTCCCTCTCTGTGCTCCCCTCCTTGTGCTTCTGGGTTTTGATGACTCTTGGGTTGGCTGTCTGTTCTCTGTCCTAAGATGCGTGGGATGGTGGTTCTGCGGCAGCCCGTGCTTTTAAGAACGAGTCTGGACTCTTCACTTTTCGGTCTTGAGGTTGTTTATTAATTCTTATCTATAAAATTTTCTTTCTGCCCAGCCAAGATCTGCTCAGCAGGGCAGCCACAGGCACTCTGTGTTGTCCTTTTATATAACAAACTACATATAACATATTTACATAGAATTCCTAATACCTATCACCTATGTTAGACAGTGCACTTCTACTCTAAACCAATCCCAAAGTGCCAACATCACTGCAGAAAATGGAGAACAAGAAGAAGAAAAAAGAAGGACTAGACACACCTTGATTCCTCCATCTTGTCCCCATAACCCCCATACCAAAAATCCTAAAATTTACATTTTCACCCTGTGAATACTTTATTACAACACCATTCAACCCTGTGTGGCTTTCACATCCCCATGCCAAGCTGGCAATTCGTTAGAGGGATCAAAATCAAATCCCCAGGTGTTCTGAGCAGCATGCCAGGGTCTCTGAGCCCCCCAACGGGGTCCTCAGCAACTCTGGACACCCGGAGGGATGCACTGAGTTCCCACAGATGACTGCATGAATCCTTTCCTCAAGGACCTGCAAAGCAGCTGTGCCAGATGTGGGGAGCAGGTTTTGTTCTGGGCAGAGCAGCTGGAGCAGCCTCTCCCCTCCTGTGTCCCCTCATTCCACCAGAGCTCACCCTGGGCTTGCTGGTGGGGAGGCAGCAGCTGTGGCTGCCCCGGGGGTTCCTGGCTCCTGAAGGGTTCCAGAGGCTGCAGGGCACCTCTGGGGGCTTTGGGGATGCCAGGCAGACAGGAGAATGTAGGTGGAGGCTCAGGCTTGCAGGGATCAGTGTGACCAGGGATCTGCTCACCTCCCACACCTCTGACACTGCCAGCTGGGAAAGGGGATCCAGCTTGCTCCAGCCAGATGTGCTGTGAGGGCAGCCAGATGTGCTGTGAGGGCAGCCAGATGTGCTGGGGCTGCTGAGGAGCTCCTGGTGCTGCCTCACAGCTGCTCCTGCTCTCTGCCCTGCCTGTGCACCTCCTGCACTGTGATGAGGGCAGCAAAGGCCCTGCTGTGCTGCACAGACACTCAGCAATTACAGAATAAATCACATTTATAAATCAGCAATTACAGAATAAATCACATTTCTGTTCCTCAGCCCTCCCTGAGCCCTGGATCCCGAGGCTGGAGGCACAGGAGGGGATGGGGAGCTGAGGAGTGCTGAGCAGCCCAGCTGTGCCCCCAGATGTGCTCTGCCCTTGGGCTGTGTGTGCAGGGGACAGCACAGCATCCATGGCCATGGTTCTGTGTAGGAGTGTCGGGGGTAGGATGGTTGGGATGGATGGAAACGAGAGATCTCTGGAGCCAGGTCTGGAACTTGGGGTTTATTGCAAAGGGCCCTGCTGGGAGCTGCCAGGCACAGCTCAGAGCAGGAATGAGAGAAGAGAGGGGGAGAGAGGATGAGAGGGCGAGAGAGTACAAGGCATAAGAGCTAAGAGGCAAGAGAGTGAGGTTCCCGTTACAATACAATAAATCTTCTTCTGTGTTGAGTATTCTGATTCTCACTAACCAATCTAGTACAAGATATAAATCCTACAGCATTTACATACAGCCTATAAGAATCATTACATTACCATACTGTGTTACATTTTAAACCCTAAAAACTCCTCTTTGGGCCCCTTCTGCCAAGCTGTAGGGTCTGCTCTGACCCTTGGGCCTGTCTGCAAGCAGAGGGTGTTGTTCCATCAAAAGGGGATCACCTTCAGCTGGCCATGCCATTGTTTTCCAGTTGTTCAGTAACTGAGGGATCTCAAAGCTTGCTTTCATTTCAATCTCACTTATAGTTTCTATATTCTCAAAATCTTTTGCCAGGCAATCATATTGATAAAGCTTTCCTGTTTCACCTTCCCCAGCAGTTCTGGGTGCTTCCCAGGGCTGCAGAGGGACTCTCACAGCCCAAGGGGACCCAGCTCTGGGCCTTTCCCACCCCACTGGTCCCTGCACACTGCCCTGCTCCCATCCTGGCTGGTGCCTCATTGCTGTGCTGTGGGAAGGAGGGAAGAGGAGGCTCCAGGAAAGCAGGAGCTCGGTGTGGGAGGTGCAGCAGAATCCCTGCCAGGCCCTCCCAGCTGTGAGCACCCCCAGCCCTGGGCAGTGCTGGCTCTGGGAGCTCCTGCAGGGGCCAGGGCCAGGCTGGCACTGCGGGCACAGGCAGCCCCAGCAGAGCTCTGCTCTTTGTCCAGGCTTTGGGGTGGTTTTTGTCCCCAGCAGTGCCCAAAGGGGCCTGGATTTATGGCAGTGGTACAATAGGTGTCCGTGGCAGTGATGCATTGGGCTGTGCAGAGCATTCCTCCCTCCTTCCCTCCCTTGTTTGCTCTGTGTCTCCCTCCTGTTGCTTTTCCTTCAGTTTCAGGCAGTTTTGCTGGTGAAAGTTCAGCTGAATCAAAGCAGTGCCCCTGACAGCCTTTGGGGGAAAAAAACAGCTTTTCCAGTGAGCAAAGAGCCTCTCCAAGCTGCTGCCTCTGCCCAGGGGCTGTGGAGATGGAGCTGGAGATATTTTGTGGTACCTGAGGCACTGGGCAGGGTGTGGTGGGTGCTGTCCATCTGTCCATCCTGGTGCACACTGGCACGGGGCTGAGGGACACCAAAATCCCAGCTGAGGCTCTTTTGCCTTTACAGCTGCTGTGAGAGTGGCTCCATCAGGGCTGAGGGACTGCTCTGCCCCGCTGCCCTGCCAGGGAGTTCTGGGGTTCAGAACTGGGGACCCCCATGTGGGGCTCCACAGCTGCCCTGTGCTAAGGGCAGTGTAAAACAGCTCAGCCTCACCAGTGCCACCCTGCTCATCCCTGTGGACAAGCCTGGGCAGATGTTCCTGGTCCTGCAGGGTTCCTGGGCTGTGCTGGGCTGGGAGATCTCTCCTCCAAGGCCCCCAGTTCTGGGTCTGAGCACTTTTGTCTGTCTCAGCATCAGATCCTGTGGCAGGTTGGGATGGCTGTGAGTGAGGAGGGCCAGGCTGGGGCTGCTGAGGCTTTGTCAGGGTGCTTGACATGAGGAAAGCATCCAATTCCTCCTTGTGGAGCCTCCTCTGAGCCCCAGCACATCAGCAGGGCCGGGCTGGAGGTGGCTCTGAGCCAGAGTCCTGCAGGAGTGTCCAACTCTGGGGCCACCCACAGCAGGACCTGGAGCTGCTGGATGAGTCCAGAGGAGGCCATGGAGATGCTCCAGGGCTGCAGCCAGGCTGGGAGAGCTGGGGGTGCTCACTTGGAGAGGAGAAGCTCCAGGGAGAGCTCAGAGCCCCTGCCAGGGCCTGGAGGGGCTCCAGGAGAGCTGCAGAGGGACTGGGGACAAGGGATGGAGGGACAGGACCCAGGGAATGGCTCCCACTGCCAGAGGGCAGGGATGGATGGGAGATTGGAAATTGGGAATTGTTCCCTGTGAGGATGGGCAGGCCCTGGCACAGGGTGCCCAGAGCAGCTGTGGCTGCCCCTGGATCCCTGGCAGTGCCCAAGGCCAGGCTGGACAGGGCTGGGAGCAGCCTGGGACAGTTGAAGCAGGCATGGAACTGGATGGTCTTTAAGGTCTCTTCCATCCCAGGCCATTCTGTGATTCTCAGCCTGTCCTGAACACTCAGTTCAGGGCAGCATCTCCAGTGTCCTGGACAGCTCCTTACACATTAACAAAGCCCTGACAGGGCTGGTCATCTGTTCTAAATAAAATGAAACTGTGCTGAGCAGAGCCTTGGGATGCACTTGGAGTGTGGGATGGGAAGGGCCATGGCCAAGGCTGCAGCTGGGGCTCCTGCCGGGGTGAGTCCCTCTGAAGGTGGCTCTGTCCCCTCTGTGCCACTGCATCGAGTGCATTGCCATCGTTCCTCTCCTCTGTGCTCATGGGGAAGGCTGGGCCAAGGCGGGCACAAACCCCTGGGGCAGATAAAACTGAGGGTACAGGTCCCTGCTGTCCCTGTCCCGGTCCTGCTCTCATCTCCTCTCTCCCCGGCAGGTTCAAGGCAGAGCCCCGCGGTGCTGGAGCCGCTCCCATCGCCCAGGGGGCCACAGCGGGCCGGGCTGCCCGGAGCCCCGGGGAGCAGGAGGAGGATCAGCCGTGCCCGAGTGAGAGGGAAAGGTGAGAGAGGGGTGGGGGGTGTTGGGGAAGATAAAACAGGAAAACCTTATAAATGTGATTGTCTGGCAAAAGATTTTGAGAATATGGAAACTATAAGTGAGATTGGAATGAAAGCAGCTTTAAGATACCTCAGTTACTGAACAACTGGAAAACAATGGTGTGGCCAGCTGAAGGTGATCTCCTTTTGATGGAACAACACCCTCTGCCTGCAGACAGGCCCAAGGGTCAGAGCAGACCCTACAGCTTGGCAGAAGGGGCCCAAAGAGGAGTTTTTAGGGTTTAACATGTAACACAAATGGTAATGTAATGATTCTTATAGGCTATATGTAAATGCTATAGGATTTGTATCTTGTACTAGATTGGTTAGTGAGAATCAGAATATTCAGCACAGAAGAAGATTTATGGTATTGTAATGGGAACCTCACTCTCTCTCATCCTCTTTACCACACTCTTGCCTTCTTTCTCTTTCCCACTCTCTTTACCCCTCTCTCCCTCTCTGGGGCCTGCTCTGAGCTGTGTTTGGCAGCTCCCAGCAGGGCCCTGCACCCAGGCCCTTTGCAATAAACCACAGTTCCAAACCCAGACTTCAGAAATCTCTCATCTCCATCCATCCCAACTGTCCTAACCCCTGTCACTCCTGCAGGGGGGCTCTGGGCTCAGCCCTGGGCTGAGGGGTCACCATGGGCAGGGTGGGTGTGTGTGTGCTCAGCAGCCTGGGCTGCACAGAGATCTTGTTCTTTTCCATCCCAGAGAGATCTGGCACAGCCCAGCCCTTAGGGAGGGTTTTTCCCCCAGGAACCATCTCCACCATTCCTCCACACCCTCTGGAGCTGGAGCTCAGCCCTGGTGCCCCCGGTGAGCTGTGCTGCAGCACCCAGAGCCAGTGGGTGCACTCAGCTCCTGGGTGATGGGGTGGGCTGCTCTGGGCTCTTGCAGGGTGACCCCATAAGCCTGGGGGGGCTGTGGGGCTCTTTCCCTGCCACATGAGAGCCAAGCACGTCACCCATGCCCTGCCATCCCCTGCTCTGGCTCACCCTCCCAGAGCAGTTCTGCTGCAGCAATGTCCCCAGGGCGCTGTGCCTGCTCCTGCCCATGCTGAGCAGCTGAGATGTGCCAGCACAGGCAGGCCCAGGGGCTGCTGACACCAGCGAGGGTCTTCTCTTTGCACTGCAGCTCATTCCTGGGGCACCATTGGCAGGGTGGCTCCGGGGTCTGCGGGGGCAGGCAGGGCACTGAACCCACTATGGCGTTGTCCCCATTGTGGCACTGTCCCTGTCCTGGCACTGTCCCAGTCCTGGCACTGTCCCAGTCCTGGCACTGTCCCTGTCCTGGCACTGTCCCTGCACTGCCACAGGTGGGGAAGGGCACAGTCCCCACTTTGGCGCTGTCCCCATCGTGGCATTGTCTCCACCCTGGCACTGTCCCCACTGTGGCACCATCCCCATCCAGGCACTGTCCCCATCCTGGCACTGTCTCCCCACCCTGGCATTGTCCCCACCGTGGCACTGCCCCCATGCTGCCACAGGTGGGGAAGGGCACTGTCCCCCCGGCACTGAACCTGCCCTGGCACTGTCCCCACCGTAGCACTGTCCCCACCCAGGACTGTCCCCAACCTGGCACTGTCCCCATCCAGGCACTGTCCCCCCCGGCACTGTTCCCTCCCTGGCACCCTCCTCTTCCTGGCACTGTTGCCGTGCTGCCACAGGTGGGGCAGGGCACTGTCCCTGTCCTGGCACTGTCCCGATCCCGGCACTGTCCCCGCCTTGGCACTGGCACTGTCCCCACCGTAGCACTATCCCCTTCCAGGCACTGTCCCACTCTGGCACTGTGCCCTCCCTGGCACTGTCCCGATCCAGGCACTGTCCCCAGCCCGGCACTGTGCCCTCCCTGGCACTGTCCCCACGCTGCCACAGGTGGGGAAGGGCACTGTCCCGATCCCGGCACTGTCCCGCCCCGTCCCTGGCACTGTCCCCGCCCTGGCAGTGTCCCAGGTGCGCTCCCGTTCCCGGGGCCGATGGGAGCCGCTCCGTTCAAACCGCGGCGGTTGTTCCGTGTCCCGCGGCAAGCCCGGCTCGGCGGGCCCGGCTCCAATCACCGCGGCTCCCGATTAGCGCTGCCGGGCCGTGCCGGGCCATTCCATGCCATGGATACCAGCGGTGAGCGCAGGGTCTCGCTCTGCTCCCGCCGGGCCGGTCCCGTCCCGGGCTCGTCCTTCTGCCTCAGCACGTTCGGTAAGCGCGGAGCCCCGACCCGGGGATGCCATCCGGGCCGGGGAGCGGGAGCTGCTTGTGATCGTGTTCACAGGGGTTCTTGGATGAGGGAAGAGACGAGAATGTTGGTTCCATGTTTCAGAAGGCTTGATTTATTATTTAATGATATATATTACATTAAAACTATACTCAAAGAATAGAAGAAAAGGTTTCATCAGAAGGCTGGCTAAGAATAGAATCCTTTCCATAGGATTTTTTCTCCTGAGAAGCTGAGAGGCCTCAGGAACAAAATGTAAACAATGGTTATCTGCTGTGGAATGCAACAGGTGCATCTGTGATTGGTCTCATGTGGTTGCTGCTAATTAATGGCCAATCACAGTCAGCTGGCTTGGACTCCTTGTCTGAGCCACAAACCTTTGTTATCATTCTTTCTTTTTCTATTCTTAGCTAGCCTTCTGATGAAATCCTTTCTTCTATTCTTTGAGTATAGTTTTAATATAATATATATCATAAAATAATAAATCAAGCCTTCTGAAACATGGAGTCAGATCCTCGTCTCTTCCCTCATCCTCAGACCCCTGTGAACACGGTCACTCTGTGTCAGGACTGTCCTGGCAGCAGTGTCACACACAGGGAGCTGGGTGCCCCTTCTGGGTGCCCCTTTCAATGCAGCAGATTTGTTTTCTTTCAAAGCTTCTCCTGCTCTCGTGAGGTGACCACGCACTGAGCTCCTTCCTAGGGATGTTGCCCATTCCCAGGGATGCTGCTCCTTCCCCTTTAGGCCTTCTGAGTGCCAAAGTGCCCAGGACAGCCTGGAAGCTGAAATCCTCCTGTCTCTGTCTGTAGGATAAAGGCCAAATAATGTGGGTTCTGTGGTGCCTCCTGGCTCTGGCACCAAGTGCAGGCCAAACATCATGTCTGCAGCCACAGCTCCCCTCATGGGCTGAGCATCACTGGTGAGATGTGGAGCTCCGTTCTGAGCTGCAGAGCCTGGCAGGGCAGGGCCAGCACTGCCCTCTCACTGAGGGTGACCAGGAGAGAGTCTCCCAAAGGGCTGGTGGCAGGGCAGAGACTGCAGATGGTGATTTTGGGGTGCCTTGTGCCCATGGGGACCTCCCACCCAGGCAGGATCCCCACTGCCATTTGATAGATGTTCTTGGCTGTCCCAGCCAGGCCCAACACTGTGCTTTTCCCACAGTAAAGCAGAAAAGCATTTAAGAAGAACCCCAAATTTTCCATTTGTCAGAGACCATCAGTAAGGAACAGGTTTCCCTGCTTTTCTGCTCCCATAGAAGGTTGCCCTGTCCCCTCCCTTAGCCTGGCAAACTTCTCTCCTGGGTGGGAACCTGTTTGATTACCATCTTGTGCTTGTTCATGCCCATTTTGCGCTGTTCTCCTTGTGCCAGCTTTGTTCCTTGGCAGGCATTGCCTCTCCTGGCCCTGTGGGTGCAGGTGGATGGGGCTGGGAGCTCTCTGTGCTCTGCAAGCCTGGCTGAGCTCTGTGATGGGATGCTCACCCAGGGCCTGCATGTGGCTTCTCCCTCTGTCCTTCTTCTGCACTTATTTTAATTTATTTAACCTTTTTTTTCACAGAGAGGGCCTGGGCAAGCTGTGTCAGGGCCTCTCTGCTGGGGCTTGTTTCCCTCAGTTCTTGTTGAGGATGTATCAGGAGATAAATCAGGGGGAAAGGTTTCTCTGACCCTCTGCATTGTATTGAGGTGGGAATGCAGCCCATGGACCTGCCTTGGCAGGGTTTGTGCTCCTGCCCACCCAGGTGTGGCACCAGGTCCCTGCTCTGCTCCTCTGGCAGAGTGCCCAGCTCTGTCTGAGCACAGGCCCTGGCACAGCACATCCCTGACACCAGCTTTGGCTGGATCATTGCTCCCAGAGCAGCTTCCCTCTCTGGTCCTGAGTGCCTGGGGTCAGGCAGGGGCTGGGGTGTGCTGGGGGCTCTGATTTGTCCCTTCATGTGCTTGGGAGACACTCAGGAACAAATGCATTAAGAGAGAAACATCCTCTGCTCCTCATAGTGGGGGGAGCACCTAAAATCCCAAACCCTACTATGGCCAATTTGTGTTTCTCCCCAAAAAGAGCTGCCCCTCTTCTCCCTGCTCTCCTGTCCTTGGTGCTGGGGCAGCAGTGACACACACGGGGCAGGGGTGGCCCCATCCCTCACTGTGCAAACCCTTGGCCCTGAGCTCCCCAGGAGCAGCCCCAAGGCAGGACAGTCCCCAGACTGGCACCCCCCAAATCACCCAGCACAAAAACTTCCCTTCTTCCCCTTTCCCTTCATCTCCCTGACTCCTCCTCATGCTGGCCCACACTGGGGCAGTTTCCTTTGTGCTGTGACATCTGTGGTGTGCTGACAGCAGAGCAGGAGGGCTGTGGGGCTGGGGCAGGGCTCTCTGGGCTCTCTGGGCTCTCTGGGCTCTCTGGGTGGATGAAAAGGCTTTTCCCATGGTGGGAGAAGGTGCCTGGGGAGTTCCCTGCTCCCATTCCCAGTGTGCATGGGCAGTGTGAGGCTGGGCTGGTGTGGGTGCTGGGGAGGCTGTCACAGGAGGGATCCTGGCACAGGGAATGTCACTGCCTTTGGTAGGGACACAGAGTGGCAGCGACTGGGGGTGCACAGAGCTGTCCCCAGAGGGTTCCCACAGCCCCAGAGACGTGCAGGTGGCAGAGGGGTTCCACTCCTGCCTTTGCTCCCTCACCTTTCCCTTGTGCAAATGCACAGACACCATTTCCACGTGTCCATGCACACGTGAGCTGCTCAGAGCTTGGACCTTTTTTTTTATTTTGAGTGAAAAATGTGTTCTCTGAATTGTTTCAGGTTAAACAATCCCATCAGATATCCCCTCCCAAGCAAGTCCAAGCCCTTGGGTGTGTCTTTGGCAAAATGAAATGTTGGGTTTTAACTTGCAAGGTGTTTATGTGTCTGTACATTATGTTTACTCACCTGTAAATAATGTTTACTCATTTGTTTGCTGTGTTTTGTAAACTGGGGGAGAGACGAAAAGGGAATCTTTGCTTTGGACTAAGGGAAACATTGTGGCAGTGATGGTTTCAGTCCTTGGATTCTCCAGGGGTGTTGGGAAATGTTTAATTTTGGGTCGATCCAGAACAGTTACATGATTAGAGACCCTTCACTGCCATTAAAATCTGCACATCCTATTGAGGCTGGCAGGCCCAGCTCCTGGGGAACCTTTAGGGAGGACACCCAGAGGGGAAGCAGCTTATCCTGCGCCCCATAACCATCACACCCCATAACCATCACACCCCGTAACCATCACACCCAGAGGGGAGGCAGCTCACCCTGCACCCCATAACCATCACACCCCGACACTGAAATCACCCTGGGCTGAGCCCTCTGTCAGTCTGGGCCTTTGGGGGGATTTCTGGGCTGATGCAGAGCTGCCAGTGCTTGCAAAAGCGAGGGGATGGGCGTGAGCAGGCTGGCAGAGCAGTGCTGCTGCCCGGGATGCTGTGCCCTCACCCAGCAGGGCACACTCTGCTCTCCTGCCCGGGGCTGGCACCAGGGCTGGCAGTGCTGGCAGTGCTGATCTCCAGCCTGAGCTTCTGTGAGCTGGGGGAGGGCAGGATGTGCCTGGCCCTGTGTGAGCCCTGCAGCTGAGGGGTGGCTGGGTCCCTCAGCCTGTCCCCTGTGTCCCCTGTGTCCCCAGGCCAGCTGAAGCTGTCCATCCCTCAGCCTGTCCCCTGTGTCCCCTGTATCCCCTGTGTCCCCAGGCCAGCTGAAGCTGTCCATCCCTCACCCTGTCCCTCAGCCTGTCCCCTGTGTCCCCTGTGTCCCCAGGCCAGCTGAAGCTGTCCATCCCTCAGCCTGTCCCCTGTGTCCCCTGTGTCCCCTGTGTCCCCAGGCCAGCTGAAGCTGTCCATCCCTCAGCCTGTCCCCTGTGTCCCCAGGCCAGCTGAAGCTGTCCATCCCTCAGCCTGTCCCCTGTGTCCCCTGTGTCCCCAGGCCAGCTGAAGCTGTCCATCCCTCACCCTGTCCCCTGTGTCCCCTGTGTCCCCAGGCCAGCTGAAGCTGTCCATCGAGGCGCGGGGCCGGACGCTGGCGCTGCACGGTGAGTGTGCCCTGGGCATCCCCAATGAGCCACCCTGGGCTGGGGTGGGACAGCACTGCATGCTCCTCCCTCTTGGTCCTGTTGGGAGCAGCCCTGTGGTGCATTGGCACAATTGGGAGCTCTTTGGTTAAGAGACCAAAGTGAAATTTCCAGAGGCCTTCATGTGTTTGCACCCATGTGTATAAATTACTTTTATTCCACGTGAAGAGAAAAAAGGCAAATACAATTTGGAAAGTCTGGAATGCTTTATCTCTGCCAAAACCCTTTTGCCATATTTGCCAGGATTTCCAAACTGTTCTGTTACCTCCAAATGCTGCATTTTTAACACCAGCAGTATTTCTTCAATGAAGGTGTTTTGATGGTGATTGTCAGAGAGGCCAATGGGAGTGTCAGAATTATCTCTCTTTTTTTTTTTTGGGAAACCTGTCTGAGGGGCTGGCACTGGCTTTACCCCAAATCCCTCCATCTGGAGCAGCCCCAGCGTGAGCTGGGTGTGAGTGGTGGGGTCTTGTCCTGGCACATCCTGACACATCCCTGGCATACCCCTGGTACATCCCTTGCACATCCCTGGCATATCCTGGCACATCCCTGGTGTATCCCTGACACATCCTGGGCATGCCCCTGCCTGGCACATCCCTGGCAACATTCCTGGCACATCTCTGGCCCATCCTGGCACATGTCTGGCACATCCCAACACATCCCTGCCATATCCTGACAAATCTCTGGCACATCCCTGGCACAGCCCTAACACATCCCTGGCATGCCCTTGGCACATCCTGGTCCATCCTGGCACATCCATGGCACACAGTTGGCACATCCTGAAACATCCCTAGCATATCCTGGCACATCCCTGGTACATCCCTGGCACAGCCCTAACACACTCCTGGCACATCCTGGCACATCCCTGGCACACCCCTTGCCCCAGGCAGCCTCAGGGTCCTGGGAGTGGGGCTGAGGCAGCAGGGCCAAGCAGCGTGGGGCAGTGCCAGGGCAGTGTCAGTGTCACAGCAGTGCCAGGGCAGTGTCAGTGTCACAGCAGTGCCAGGGCAGTGCCAGGAAGGGCCATTGGTGTTTAGCTGCAGGGGAGGGAGGGCAGGGCTGGGGAGGTCGGGCACAGGGAATTGCAGTTTGTGCCACCCGGATGCTGAACTGCTCTGGCCCAGCTCAGTCCAGGTGCATTTATAGCACGGTGTGTTAAAGGGAAACCATCAACCCCTGCCCCTGTGTGAGGGATCAGCCTGGGGAGCAGAGGGCTGTGGGGTAGGGAGATGCCTCCCCTGCTGCTCTGGGATGTGATAATTTCATTTCCTTTCCAGTCATGGAAGCCAAAGCTCTGATGGGAGCAGAGTGCCGTGTGTGCAACTCCTATGTGAAGGTGGGTGCTCCTGGGGCTTTGCTCAGGGACCTTTCTGTTTTTTGGGGACAATTTTGGGGTTGGCTACTTCAAGTTTGCTCTTCACTGTTTTTCCCTTCCCCTCCCTTCTCCATCCTGCTCTGGAAGAGCATCCCCAGAATGCAGGGACAGCTGATGGGTTTTGTTGGCAGTGTCTGGGTGAAGCAGAAAAGGGGAGGGCAGGACCCTGCTGAGGGCTGTGCCAACCATTCCTTGCAAGAACCCCCCAGAGGGTGCCCCAGGCCTGCTGGGGGTGTTTGCTGGCACAGGGTGGGCACTGCTGGGATGGGCACAGTGCAGGAGGCAGCTCCCCTGAGAGGGCTGTGGGTCAGACCCAGCCAGCCACACTCGTGTGCATCACTCCTGATTTTTCTGCTCTGTTCCCTCCCTCCCCTGCCCCGAGGGGTTTGAAATGCAATTACCTGGCAGGAGAAGGGTGGGGTGATCCCAGCCAGCCTTAGCATGGGCTCAGCAGGATCTCTGAGCTCAGCCATCCGTACCAGTGCCTGTGCCAGTGTCCTGCCAGGGCAGCTGGGATGTGCTCTGGGAATGTTAACACACTGCTTGTTTTCCTCCCAAAGATGTCCATTGTGCCAGATGCTGGCTGCAAGTGCAGGCAGAAGACGAAGACAGTGCCAGACAGCAAAAACCCTGTGTTCCATGAGCACTTTGTGTTGTGAGTATGGCAGGGCAGGGGCAGCTCTGGGCCATCCCCGTGTCACACAGAGCCCTGGGGACCCTGTGCCACTGTCCCAGGGCTCCCTCCCCACACCACAGCCCTGTGTTTGCTTTTGCTTTGTGATCTCTAATAAACACTGAGCACGCCTGAGCAGCTCTGCTGCTGAGATGAGGAGTGACAGACATTATTCTGCTGCTTTTTGTGGCTGGAGTGCCTTGAACTTTTGGGCAGAGCTCTCAGCACACCCAGCATGGCACTGCTGCTCCTGCATGCTCAGACCTTCTTGCTGGGCAGGAGTTGGACAAACACACTGCATTTCCTACACCTGGCACCTGCAGTGGTGTGACTGAGGAAGGTAAAGGGGTTTCCTACATGGGGAAGGAGCTGCATGGCTTAGTGTTTGAGTATAGAGCTTGTCCCTGCTGGTGGCAGGGGCTGTGCCAGCCCTCTGACCCATGCAGGGCTGGGTTTGGCACAGGGTGCTGCTTTCAGAGCATGAACTGGGGCTTGTTCCTTGCATTTATTTACCCTTTGGTGCTGGATGTGTCTTCCTTCAAGATTATTTCCCCCTGAAGCCACATGAGTGGTGTCCCCAGACCTGGCCAGGAGGGGTCCCATCCCCTTGCAGCGGTCAGGGTGAGCAGTTTGCTCCTTGGGGAGGTGCTGCAGGGCTCTGTGCAGGGACTGGGGGAGAACAGCTGGCTCTGAGGAGGCTGAGGAGGCTGTGGCTGTGAGGGCAGCCCTTGCTGGGTGCTCCTGGGGGGCTGATGGGCTGTTCCCCCCTGTTACAGCCCCGTGAAGGAGGAGGATGAGCAGAAGCGGCTCCTGGTCACAGTCTGGAACAGAGAGAGGAATTCCAGGTAAGGGGCTGCCAGCTGTCAGAGGATCCTTTTCAGGTGGGGCTGCTGTGGCAGAGACCCTGTCCCCTGCTCTGGTCACCCCGTGTGAGCTCTTCCAGGGCCTGAGGGCTGGCCCTGACCTCAGGGCTGCTCTGCTCAAGGCCTTGGGCCAGGGATGTCCCAGCTGGGTCACACTCGTGGGCAGCCAGTGCTGGGGAGTACCATGGGCAGCAAACCCTGCCCTTGGCACTCTGCTGGTCCTGCCTGGTGGCCTCCAGCATTTAAACCCCTGTGGCCACTCGTGCCTGCACTGTTGGCCAAAGGCAGGTGGGGCTGGGGTGGGCTGGGACCTGCCCTCCCTGTGGGGACAGTGCAGGGAGGGCACAGGGGGCTGGCACCTTGCAGGCTGTGCTGCCAGCCCAGCAATGCCACCTTGGCCAAGCTCCTGCCAGCACCAGGTGGGCTGGAGGTGACCAGGGGGCTCCAGCCCAGCTCCTCCTTGCCCTGCAGGTGTGCTCACACCAGGGGCACGTCCTGGGCACTGCCTGGCACCCAGCATGGGCAGGGATGGTTGGGGTGAAATGGGGTGCCAGGGGGGATCTGGTGCTGACAGTGCCTGAACTCTGGTTTGTCCTGCAGGCAGAGTGAACTCATTGGCTGCATGAGCTTTGGTGTGAAGTCCCTCCTGTCCCTGGACAAGGTACCTCCGTGTCCCAGTGCAGGCTGTGGGGCTGGGGCAGGGCTGTGGGGCTGGGGCAGGGCTCTCTGGGCTCTCTGGGTGGATGAAAACAGGTTTTTTTCCCTGCTTCCATTCCCAGTGTGGGTGGGCAGTGAGAGGCTGGGGCTGGTGTGGGTGCTGGAGGTGATGGGGAGGCTGTTCAAGCAGGGATCCTGGCACAGGGGGTGTCACTCCCTTTGGCAGGGGCACAGAGTGGCAGCGATTGGGGGTGCACAGAGCTGTCCCTCCCCCCCAGTTTGCAGGGGGGGACACAGGACATGGGGCCAGGCTGGCACGGGTCACATCTGACACGTGGGACACATTCAGGAGTCTGCCCGATTCCCAGCAGTGTGCTGATGGGCACAGGGCAGCCACAGAGGTTTTTTTGGCTGTTCCTGCAGGAGTTCTGTGCCAGAATCCCTGTCCCCGCTGCCGAGGGTTTGGTCACAGTGCTGCTGCCCCAGCCTGGCTGCTGCTGGTCAGTACAGCCGGCTCTGCTTCCCGGGCAGGGCTCACAGCGAGCACCAAAGCCTGGGAACGCTCCATCCCGGGGGAATGCTCCATCTTAAGGGAACTCTTCATCCCATGGGAGTGCTCCATCCCAGGGGAACCCTTCATCCCATGGGAATGCTCCATCCCAGGGGAACTCTTCATCCTATGGGAGCTCTTCATCCCAAGGAAATGCTCCATCCCAAGGGAATGCTTCATCCCAGTGCCCAGAGGGAAGGGGTTCTGTCCCTGGACAGCAGAATGTCTCAGCAGGCTGGAGAGGTTTCATGGAAGTGTTAATACATCCCCTGAGCTCACAGACTCACAGATTATCTCCACAGGGAGCATTAAGTCCAACTCCTGCACAGACAATCCCACCCAGTGCCTGAGAGCGTTGTCCAAAAGCTCCTTGATTTTTTAAAGTTTCACAGCTGAGGTGTGGATGTTTTCAGCATAGCAGGAGATAAAAAGGAGCTGTTGGTGGTGGTGGCCTGAGAGATGGGTGAAGCATGGCCTCCTCTGAAATTTGAACAAGTGAGGTGCAGCTTTTTTAAACAGTTTGGTGCTCACAGGACCTCAGCAACGCTGAGATGAGGTCCTATCCCCTGGCTGCTGCATGATCCTGCTGGATATCCCTCTAAAAACCTGGAATCTGCTGGATATCCCTCTAAAAACCTGGAATCTTGGTGCTTCAGTGTTGCTCATTCCCCCTTGCAGAGAGGATGGAATTTTAACTGTTACTGAGAGCAGGACTGTGGGCTCTGTGTGTGTGTGTGTGTGTGAGCAGGTCTGGGCACTTCTGGGGCTGTAGCTGGGGCAGCTCCTGCCCTGGATGGGTGCAGGGGGCTGAGCAGCTGCCCTGCATGCACATCTGCCCTGATGCACATCTGCCCTGATGCACAGCTGCTTCCCTCCCCACAGGAGATCAGTGGCTGGTATTATCTCCTCGGGGAGGACCTGGGCAGGACCAAGCACCTGAAGGTGGCCATGAGGAGGCTGAAGCAGAGCTCAGGTGTGTCCCAGCATGGGAATGTCCCAGGGGTGTTGGCAAGGCTGGCAGGAGCAGTCACTGCTGTGTCTGAGCCCGTGGGTGGAGCAGCCCCAGCCCCATTCACCCTGTGGGCACTGCTGGGCCCTGTGGTGCTCAGTGGGCTCTGGCATCCCAAAATCTTGTGGGTTGGGGATTTTGGCTGGTTCAGAAGTCCCTGCTCTCCCCTTCAGCCTCAATTCTGGGCTCTTTGGGGACCCCTCTTGCTTGGTTTGTCCTCACGCTGCCTCCCGTCTCTCAGACTTGGGGCTCATTGCTGTGGCCGCTCTCTCTTTGTCCCTGGGGTCTGGGCTGGATGTTTGGGGGCTTTTTCTGCTGCCTGGGTCTCACAGTGCTGCAGGGAGAGGAGGAGCAGAGGCTGGCACAGGTCAGGGTGGGGCAGCAGTGCCTGTCCCAGGTGTGCCTGGGGGGATGTGCCCATGCCATGTAAAGGTCCATGTGCAGTGTGGGCTTGTCAGATGTGCTGTCACACTCATGGGGACTTTTCCTTTTTAAAAAATGTTTTAAAAATCATTTCAGAAGTCAAGCCAGGAAGTCAAGGTGCAGCCCAGGAGAGCCAGGATGCTGTGAGCCTGCAGCAGCTGAAGGTGGGTGTGACAGGGCTGTGACCCACAGCACGGGGAACATGTGGGGTCAGTGCCTGCCTGAGGGGTTTCCAGAGAGCCAGGGTGTGGTGGTGTTCACAGGGGTTCTTGGATGAGGGAAGAGATGAGAATGTTGACTTCATGTTTCAGAAGGCTTGATTTATTATTTTATGATATATATTATATTAAAGCTATACTAAAAGAATAGAAGAAAGGATTTCATCAGAAGGCTAGCTAAGGATAGAATAGGAAGGATAACAAAGGCTTGTGACTGACCAAGACAGTCCGGACAGCAGGACTGTGATTGGCCATTAATTACAAACCAGCACATGAGACCAATCCCAGATGCACCTGTTGCATTCCACAGCAGCAATGTAAACCATTGTTTACATTTTGTTCCTGAAGCCTCCCAGCTTCTCAGGAGAAAAAATCCTAAGGAAAGGGTTTTTCAGAAAACATCATGGCTACACCAAGAGACAGTGTTTTAGAGGGAGTGATGCTGGGGTGATGGAGCTCTGTCACCTCCCTGTCACATCATGGCTGTCACAGGCACTTTGTTACCCCAGCCAGGCCCCAGCTGGTGATTTGGGTGCTGACCCCCATTGCCCCAGGGATCTCCTGTTTTCCAGAGTATTCCCACTCCAGCCAAAGCCCCAGCAGTGCCTGGGCTGGCAGGGCTGGGCTGGCAGGCTCCTGCCCCACCCCACGGGCCCTGCCCGGTTCTGTGGCTCCTTGGACACGTCTGCTCCTCTCCTCCTTCCAGGACCGTGTGCTCTGGGAAGGGAAAGGCCCACGGTGGAGCCTGGGTGATTTATAGGAGAGGCAAGGATGGGAAATGGGAACACAAACACATGGTTTGCATCGGAAACGGGGCTCGGGCGGCCCCGTGATTTATCTGTGCCGAATTCCGCCCTTCCCCGCGCTTCCCTCAGCTGCATTTGCAGTTATTTGTTTTACAGCACAGGGCTGAGCAAGACAAACAAAGCCAGCGCCCCTCTCCTCCCTTCCTCTCCGGCAGTCGCCACTGGCTTGAGCAGAGCTGGCTGGGAAGGAAAGCTGCTCCTCCTCCAGCCCCAGCCCCAGCCTGGCAGCGTGGCTGCCCTGACAATGCTCTGATGGCTCTGCCACCACAGCTGCCCTGGCAGTGCTGAGGCTCCTCAGCTCCCTGCCTGGCCTCCCTGGCCCTGCCACCCTGGTTACTGTGCAGGAGAACCTGGAGCCTGGGTTCCCTCCAGCCTTCCCTCTTTATCATCCCCCTGTAGGAGTGTGGAAGGTGTTCTCTCCTGTTGGAACCCCATCTCCCAACTCTGGCAGAGGGGCAGCTGAGCCCTGCTGCTGCCTGTGCTCAGAGCTCCTCTTGGCCTTTAATTCCCAAATTCCACCATGGATGCAGCTCAGCTGACCTCGGTGCTTCCCCCTCGGTGACTTTATGAGCACAAAGCACGGGGACGTGCATATCCTCTGGGTCTGTGCTTTCAAAAACAAACTTTTTCTTGTTTTTATTTTTGCTTCTACAAACCCAAACCTCTGATTTTTTTATGAGTGTGGAGTCATGTCCCTCACGGAGCGAGGCTCTCACAGCCAGTCCTGTGAAACGCCGCTCAAACATCCTCCAAGTGTTTGTGAGAACGTCGCAATAACAAAGCGCTCCGTGCGCCCCAAGAATGCCACGGGAACAAAAGCCACATCAACAGAGCTGGGACTGGGGAATACTAAAGAGTTGACAGGAATTTTAATATAAAACTCTCTCCCTTCCTCGTCAGTGAGGGCTTTCAGGAAGCCTCTGGCTTATCGTGGAGCGGCATACAGCGCTCGCAGGGGCCGGGGAGGTGAAAGGTGGCTTCCTGCCATTCTTCTCGGGAGCTGGGTTCCCATGGGCGGTCATGCCAGCGTGACTGGGGCTCCTTCCAGAGCCAGCAGTCCGGGAGAGCCGCGGGAGCTGCGGGGTTTTCATGGGCTCGGGGGGCACAGCCATGAACCGCTTCCATGGGCTCTGCAAGGTGTGCTCGGAGCCGCGGTACCGGCAGGTCTGTATCCCTGCACCGACCCTGGGGCACATCCCTGAGAGCCTGGCAGGTCCCTGAGTGCCTGGGAGATCCCTGAGAGATCCATGAGAGCCTGACAGATTCCTGAGAGCCTGGGAGATTCCTGAGAGCCTGGGAGATCCCTGAGAGCCTGGCAGCTCTCTTGCCATGGCTGAATGCGGGCAATGGATTTGTAAGGCTGGATGTGGGGAATGGATTTGTAGGGCTGGATGTGGGGAATGGATTTGTAGGATTGGATATAAGGAATGGATTTGTTGGGCTGGATGTGGTGAATGGATCTGTAGGGCTGCATGTGAAGAATGGATTTGTAGGACTGGATGTGGGGAATGGTTTTGTAGGGCTGGATGTGGGGAATGCATTTCTATGGCTGGATGTGGGGAATGGATTTGTAGGGCTGGATATGGGGAATGGATTTGTAGGGCTGGATGTGGTGAATGCATTTGTAGGGCTGGATATAGGGAATGGATTTCTATGGCTGGATGTGGGGAATGGATTTGTAGGGCTGGATGTGAGGAATGGATTTGTAGGGCTGGATGTGGGGAATGGATTTGTAGGGCTGGATGTGGGGAATGGATTTGTAGGGCTGGATATGGGGAATGGATTTGTAGGGCTGGATATGGGGAATGGATTTCTATGGCTGGATGTGGGGAGTGTATTTGTAGAGCTGGATGTGTGGAATGGATTCGTAGGGCTGGATGTGGGGAATGGATTTGTAGAGGATTCTTAAAGCTTGACAGAAAGCTCACATAGAATATAAATTTTGAGATAAGAAATGCTGGTGTAGAAATGTCATCGAATAGGACAGACATTGTTGTGAGAGGAATGGAGCTAGAAATAAGTTTCAAAGCATGGCCTTGTAAATAAGACTGGATACTTTGGAGAAATAAAACTATGAAAGATGCATTGTAGTGGGACCCATGAGGGGTAATTTTAGATAATTGACTTTAAGGCATTTACAGCATAGTGTGGCAAAAAGTTGATAGGCCAAGAAACACTTATAATGTATTGTAATTAGGAAATAATTAGCTTCTGATTGTGATGGTGTGCATTATAACATCTATATTGTCTCACCATTCACATGAGACTGAAAATGGAGTAAAAGTTTTTAAAAGGCCTCTCAGTTGCCCCATCTCTGAGCCAGAAAAGGACATAACCCAACAAATGGACTCTGTGGGTGCTGTTTGCAAGGCATTGACTTGATATTGTTACAATTTGTAAATAACAATAAGGGTAAAAGCAAAGCATCTTCACATGGGTGCCTGTGGCTGGTCTCTGCTTGTTGCTGCAGTGGAGAAATGGGCAGAGAGGGGTGTTTTCTAAATATATATATATTATTAATATATAAAAATATATGCAAATATAAAAAATATATTTACTGTACAACTTGCAGGTAGCATGCTGATGGTAACAGTGTTAAGCTGCAAGGTGTTGTCTTAATTTCCCCCTTATTAGAGAAGAAGCAGAAGCTCTTTTAAAATTATTTTAGTGTTTTTGGGAGCCACCAGCACTTGTTTCCTGTGAGTAGCTCACTGGTTCCAGTTCTCCCAGTGCACAATGCCAGCTGCTGCTTTTCCATGTGCAGGTCCCATTCTCCTGCATTTCAAATAAATATTCTCTTTGTGGTCTGGACTGAGACTCCCAGCTCAGGGTCATCTTCTCCCTGTGCTCCTGAGCTCACGGTTCAGGTTATTCCAAAGCTGCCGTGGGGGACAGCAAACACTGGGAATTACAAAAGCTGCAGAATTCCAAACCCAACTGCCCCCTCCTTGCCAGGGCTGTGGTGACCATCTCATGCAGGAAAGCTGCTCTGCCTTGGCTGGATAATAACTGACTCTGCTTTGTCTCTTAGAGCTCCTCAAGTCTTTATTTTGAAAATTTCCTTTGTGTTTTCTGGTAAAGTTTGGGTACATCAAGCCTCCCCACCCACCTCCCAGCTCACGGCTGATGTTCATGGTTCTTTAACTCTGTGCGTGGCAACAAAAATGGGCAAAAAATGGGCAATGACTGCTTGTGATAGCCATGGTGGTGGGAGGTGAGGAGCATCAGCAGGGAGAAGCTGCTCTTCATTGGCACAGGGCAGGTGTGGGGCAAGGTCAGCCACCTCAGGGAGGAGTGGGAGATCTGACACAGGGAAACCTTGGGAAATGCTGTGGAGTCTCCATGGTGGGAGAGATGCTGGGCTGGCTCCTGGTGCCAGTGCTTGGTGTTGGAGATGAAGTTGTAGGATCTGGAATATCCTAAGCTGGAAGGGACTCACAGGGACCATGGAATCCTGGTTCATTCAAAGGTGCAGAGTCACCTCTTTGAGGAACCAGCAAACTCCAGAGAGAAAAATAGTGCATTGGGACTGGATCTGTGTTTGAGTCTGCCAGAGCAAGCCAGTTTCTCTTTTGAAGCCTGATTTTATGCTGAGCAATCACACAGGGACAAGGTGCAGGGAAATGAAAGGAGTGAGGAACCATATCACCTCCTTGGCAACTTCTGCTGAATTCCTCATCTTCCTTCTGCCTGTTTGTTCTCAAAATAATACAGGTCAGATGTAGGATTTGTAATTTTCTTTGCTCTGTCAGTAAAACAAGCATCTTGACTGATGTCTTGGGGGCTAATCAGGTATTTACAGGATCTGTCACGCTGAGCTGCTGCTGGAAGCCAACATCAAAAAATAAGGATAATTTTGTTAATAAGCTCAATGCTCCTCGAATCAGGAGGAGAAATGAGCCTAAATCAACCCAGCATCCATCCTCTCCAAACTCAGTGAGGGAAAAGACTCTCAGCCCAGGGAAGGGGGTGATGCACACAGATGTCTGGAGGACAGGAGCGTGCTGAGCTCCCTCCGGAGCAGGGGAGTGCTGCTATTTCTGTATTCTCCAACAGGAAATGAAATGTTTAAGTGATTTGCTTAGAGAAGTCAGTGTCAGGGCCAGACTGCCAGGTTTTCCTTTCCAATGGCTTCTCAGACCTTTCCTTACACTTGGGAGGGCTGGGAGCAGAGTGTGTGCTAAACCAACACTCCTGTGGTGTTCCAGAGAGCCTTGGCTCCACCTGGCACTGCCTTTAGCCCCCATTCCACCTGTGGGGGTGTCAGGGACAGCCCTTCCCCGTCTCCAATGCCATGTGCCAGCACTGCCAGGGCTGTGGGGCAGTGAGGGGGGATGATCACACCCAGTGGCTGCTCTCCCACCTGACAGGTGTCTCCCTGCAGATCACCATCCCTCGGGGCACTGACGGCTTTGGCTTCACCATCTGCTGCGATGCCCCAGTCCGTGTGCAGGCTGTGGACTCTGGTAAGAGACTGGATCCTTTCCATCCCTCTTGATTTGAATGAATTCTTGCTCCTTTTTTGCTTCCCAGGCTGTGGACTCTGGTAAGAGACGGGATCCTTTCCATCCCTCTAGATTTGAATCAATTCTTGCTCATTTTTTGCTTCCCAGAGCTGGGTGTGATTCTGGAGCTCCCACGCCTCGCAGGACTCTGGGTACCTCCAAGAAAGTTCATTAGATGAATTCTCTGTTGCCTCTAATGAGGCCAGAGCCCCCGGGTTAGCACTGTCACTGTTGTGGCAGTGTTTTACAGTAATTTGCAGAGATTTTGTTCCCTTCCCTCTCCAACCTGAGAACTGTCTGGTTGGGTGACCTTCAGAAATCATTTGGAGGGAAAACAGGTCAGAGGGGAGCAGGATTGTGGAAATCCTCAGTTCCCTGAGTAGAACCTCTTGCTGTGGACCTGTGGGATGGACTGGTGTCTCCAGTGTGCCCTGCTGCTCCCACTGCACCTCAGGAAACATGGGGATTGCATGCAGTAGCTCTGAGGGAGCACTGCTGGCTCTGTCCTGGTGCTCTGTGTGTGTGGGTGTGCTGCAAGGTGAAGCTCCAGGCTGGCTGACCCCATTTCATTTTTGGGTGTGGGTGTCAGATGGGGTTTGGGGGAGGGAGGAGCTCTCTGGGGGTCTCCAGGGCTTCTCCTTCCCCTCCCATCACCCTCCTGCCTGGCAGGTGATGAATTTGTCCCCCTCAGGTGGCCCAGCAGAGAAGGCAGGGCTGCAGCAGCTGGACACGGTGCTGCAGCTGAATGAGCAGCCTGTGGAGCACTGGAAATGTGTGGAGCTGGCCCACGAAATCCGGTGAGTGCTCCCTAAAAACCCCAGGGCAGAGAGAGATGGTCTGGGGGAGCCCAAACCCCAGGGCAGGGAGAGCACTGAGGGACTGGGAAGGGGAAAGCTCTGAGGGGTGCAGGACACTGGGACAGGATTCCCTGGAGGGGAAGGATGCAGGAAAGGATTCCCTGGAGAAGGAAGGATGCAGGAAAGGATTCCCTGGAGAAGGAAGGATGCAGGAAAGGATTCCCTGGAGAAGGAAGGATGCAGGAAAGGATTCCTTGGAAAGGAAGGATGCAGGAAAGGATTCCCTGGAGAGGGAAGGATGCAGGAAAGGATTCCCTGGGGAAGGAAGGATGCAGGAAAGATTCCCTGGGGAAGGAAGGATGCAGGAAAGGATTCCCTGGAGAAGGAAGGATGCAGGACAGGATTCCCTGGGAAAGGAAGGATGCAGGAAAGGATTCCCTGGAGAAGGAAGGATGCAGGAAAGGATTCCCTGGAGAAGGAAGGATGCAGGAAAGGATTCCCTGGAGAAGGAAGGAAGGATGCAGTAAAGGATTCCCTGGAGGGGAAGGAAGGATGGAGGGGCTGGAGAGCACGGGAGAGGGGCAGAGGCTTGGGAGGGAGGAAGCTGCAGGGCTGGGTGCAGCACACGGAGCTCCAGCCCTGATTTCCCCACCCATGTGTGCCAGGAACTGTCCCTCGGAGATCATCCTGCTGGTGTGGCGGCTGGTGCCGCAGGTGAAGCCGGCCCACGAGGCCATGCCCCGCCGGTCCTCCTGCAAATCCACCTACGACCTGCAGTCCCCGCCGCAGAAGCGGGAGAAGAGCGGCCCCGCGCAGGCCGAGCAGCGCCGCAGCTGCCACATCCTGTACGACGGCACCGAGGGGCTGGGGCTGCACTCCTGGGACCGGTACACGGAGCTGGGCAAGCGGGGCCCGAACACCCTGCCCGCCCTGTCCCGGGTGCCCTCGGCTGCCGACCAGAACTACATCATCCTGGCGCCGCTGAACCCCGGCAGCCAGGTACGGCTGGGCCTGCTCTCCCTCTCCCGGCCCTGCTTCAGCCTTATCCAGCATCAGCTCTAAATATTTGCCCGTTTTACAAGCCACACCTCTGTCCCCTTTCACTGTTTTCCTAAAGCATTTCCCTGCTGCCTCCCCTCAGGGCTCACCCAGGGGTGTGGGGAGCGCTCCAGAGAGCTTCGGCTCCAGCTGGCACTGCCTTTAGCACCCCTTCCACCCATTACCCGTGGGGGTCACAGTCACAGCCTTGTTCCCACTTCACAAACCACACTGTTGGTCACTGCTCTCATTTTCTGCTGCAAAAATGTGGGTTTTTTTCCCCTCTCTGAAGTGCTTTGGCTTGGCTGGGTTTGGCCTTTACCTTCTGTTCTGGTTGTGTCACTGTCCCTGAGGCCTGCTGCAGGTGACCGTGCTCCCACTGTATAAGACCATGCTGTCGGTCACTGCTCTCATTTTCTGCTGCAAAAATGTGTTTTTCCCCTCTCTGAAGTGCTTTGGCTTGGCTGAGTTTGGCATGTTACCCTCTGTAGCTGTGTCACTGTCCCTGAGGCCTGCTGCAGGTGACCGTGTCCCCACTGCACAAGACCACACTGTTGGTCATTGCTCTCATTTTCTGCTGCAAAAATGTGCTTTTTCCCTTCTCTGAATTGCTTTGGCTTGGCTGGGTTTGGCATTTACCCTCAGTAGCTGTGTCACTGTCCCTGGGCCTGCTGCAGGTGACTGTGTCCCCACTGCACAAGACCACACTGTCGGTCATTGCTCTCATTTTCTGCTGCAAAAATGATTTTTTCCCCTTTCTGAAGTGCTTTGGCTGGCTGGGTTTGGCACGTTACCCTCTGTAGTTGTTGTTTCACTGTCCCTGGGGCCTGACTGTGTCGCTGTCTCTGTCCCCACAGCTGCTGAGGCCCGTGTACCAGGAGGACAGCACCGCTGTGGGTGAGTGTGCCTGGGCTGGGGCAGCTGCTCAGGGCACCCAGATCCAGTCTGGGCCTCCTGGCACCACCAGCTCCCTGTGCCAGCCCTGCACAGCTGGGTTTGAGGGCAGGAACAGCCCAGGGGCTTTGGGATCATTGAACCCAAAGGCAGAGGGGAGCTGGGAACAGGGTGAGCCTCACATGAGGAGTCTGGGGAGCTCTGAGAGGGCTCTGATGGTGGGGAGCTCCCAGGGCAGGGTGAGAGCTCTGAGCATCCTGCTTCCCACTGTCCCTGGGCCCATCCATTTTCTCAGAGGAGAACTCTCTGTTCTCCTCACCCACGAGGCCTTGCTGGGGAGCTGCTCCCTGCTCTGAGGCTCCTGCACTGCCCCAAGAGTGAGGCTGGCTGTGCCTCACATCAGTGCCAGCAGCTGTGCCACACTTGGGGAATATTCAAGACCTGGGCTGCTGCAAAGTCTCTGGGCCAGCTCTCCTCAAAAAACCTTTGAAACATAAGCTCATAACACAAACCACAGCTGTGAGAGGTGTGTGTGGGGTGCCTGGAGCTCCCTGGGGATGGCTGGACTGTGGGAAGAGTGGGCTGAGGTGGTGGCAGGGCTGGGCCCTGCAGGAATCCAGGTCCATGTGGAAATCCCTCCTGTCTGCTGATGGATTTGGGAGCTTTGGGAGGCTGTGCTTGCCCTGGCCTGGCTGGATGCCCTGAGGATGAGCTGAGCTCCCAGAGGATGTGAACCCCTCAGCATTCCCTGTCTGGCAAACTTGGTGCTGGCTCTGAGGTGGGGCTGTGTCCAGAGACAGCCCAGAGTGGGCTGGCAAGCCATGGGACAGTGCTGGGGGGCAGGAGGGAGCACTGAGGGCCAGGCCCCCCTGCCTTGGGAGCTCCCAGCCCTGGAGCTCTGCACCAGGAGAATTTTCCACTCTCAGCTGCAGGGGATGTTTTGTTCTGTGGATAATTGCAGCTCTTTCCTGCTGTTTGTGGGTCCTGTGAAAAGATGAGCTGGACCAGGGGGACTTGTTCTTACAGTGGGGTGGGATTTGAAAGGCTTGGGCTTCTTCCTGTAGCAAATTTTGGATTTTTATGGATTTGTTTTTAATTATTTAATGTTTAGAGGGAGGGAGGTATCAGTTAGCCTGAGCAGGGATGAAGTGTGGCAGCACAGAGCTGACATTTGGGTGTGTTTCTGTGCCAGGACCTGTGCAGGTGATTGTTTCCTCTGATACAACGAGGTGATTTAGGGATAAGAGCAAAAGCAAATCCTGAACAGCCCAGACAGATCTTATCTGGCCTGTGCTGAGCTGTCTCTTGAGCTTTGATGTTATCTGCCAGTGCAACCAGGAAAAAGGGAAAAGGGAAAATGTCAGGATTAATGCACTTAGAGGTGGAAACAAGCTCTGAGGTCATGAGGGTGCCCCCAGCAGAGGCAGCTGCTCCAGCCAGCAGTAAACAGCCAAGCTGGCTTCCCAGCCCAGGCTGGCTGCTGTGCTGCCTTTATCTGGGAGTAAATGTGCTATTTCCTAATGCTTAATGGAATATGTAATGCTGGGCAGCTCTGTGTGTTTGCTTTGGACCAGACCTTATCTGCCCTGGGCCACGGTCAGGAGTGTTTTGGCTCATTTCTGCCTGGGAAGGTGCTGGGCATCCCTCACAGTGCCAGGGTAAAGGCTCTGTGGTGGGAGCAGGAGCTCCAGAAGCTCTGTGGTGGGAGCAGGAGCTCCAAAGGATCTGTGGTGGGAGCGGGAGCTCCAGAAGCTCTGTGGTGGGAGCGGGAGCTCCAGAAGCTCTGTGGTGGGAGCAGGAGCTCCAGAAGCTCTGTGGTGGGAGCAGGAGCTCTGTGGTGGGAGCAGGAGCTCCAGAAGCTCTGTGGTGGGAGCAGGAGCTCTGTGGTGGGAGCAGGAGCTCCAGAAGCTCTGTGGTGGGAGCAGGAGCTCCAAAAAGCTCTGGGTGGGAGCAACAGTTCCAAAAAGCTCTGGGTGGGAGCAGGAGCTCCAAAATCTCTGTGGTGGGAGCAGGAGCTCTGGGGTGGGAGCAGGAGCTCCAAAGGCTCTGTGGTGGGAGCAGGAGCTCCAGAAGCTCTGTGGTGGGAGCAGGAGCTCTGGGGTGGCTGCAGGAGGGAAGGGGAGATGCTGGGGGTCCCCAGGAAGCTGCAGGAGGGATGCTCGTTCCTGTTCCTGGGACATCCCTGTGGGGTTGAAGGAGAATGCTCCAGCTCCTCACCTGGATGTGTTCAATCCCAGGGGAGAGCTCTGCCTGCAGCCCCAGGCTGGCTCAGTTCATCAGCTACAGGAGGAGAGGAAGGGAATATGTTGATTTTTCAGTGGGGCTTCTCCTGAAGGTGTGAATTTTGATTAGACAGCCATGCAGTCATGTTGGATCTGTTGCCTGTGAGATTTAGGGCAGTTTTAGGTTGCTGAGTTCCAGCAGGACGTGGTCTGGGGTGGGAGGGTGCAGGAGGAAGGCTCCTGTAATCCCTCCTTGGAGTGAGGATAACTCTCCTCAGGGAGAGGGTCAGACTGAAAGCCAGTCAGGCTGCTTGGGCCTTTTCCAGCCCAGAGTGTAATGCTGACAAACAGAGGATGATGTGATGCCAGCCTCATGAACAGTGAGCTCATCCTTTATAAATACACCCAATGTCTGAGGAACCACTGCTGGCAGCAGCAGGGATTGATCCAGCCATGAGTGTTTGTGGCTCCTGCCTGCTTCTCTGACACCTCCAATCCCAGCATCTCCTGAGAGCTGTCATTAACCCACTGCCCATGGCATGGCATTCCTGCACTTTGCTAATTCCATGCCCAGAATCCAGAGCAGGCAGGACTTGTGTGGATAAAAATGTTGAAGTTCCTCTCTTGGAGTCCCTTCAGGCCCTGGCAGGGGCTCTGAGCTCTCCCTGGAGCTTCTCCTCTCCAGGTGAGCACCCCCAGCTCTCCCAGCCTGGCTGCAGCCCTGGGAGCATCTCTGGTGTCTCCTCTGGACTCATCCAGCAGCTCCAGGTCCCTCCTGTGCTGGGACCCCAGGGTGGGACAGAGCCCTGCAGGGGCAGACTCAGAGGGCAGGGCACTGGTGGGATGTGCTGGCCTGAAGCAGAGCTTGCTGTGCCCTCCCTGGGGTCCTGTTTGTACCTTCCCAGCCGTGTCTGTGCTGCTGGTGGCACCCACTGGAGTCCTCAAGCCACCAAGCAAACAGCCCTGGAGCAAACCCACCCAGGGGCCTCTTGTTTGATGTGACTGTGTTCACAGGGGTTGTGGGATGAGGGAAGAGATGAGGATCTGACTCCATGATTCAGGAGGCTGATTTATTATTTTATGATATATATTACCTTAAAACTATACTAAAAGAATAGAAGAAGGGATTTCATCAGAAGGCTGGCTAAGAGTAGAAAAGAATGATAACAAAGGTTTGTGGCTCGGGCTCTGTGTCCAAGCCAGCTGACTGTGATTGGCCATTAATTACAAGCCAGCACATGAGACCAATCCCAGATGCACCTGTTGCATTCCACAGCAGCAGATAATAATTGTTTACATTTTGTCCCTGAGGCCTCTCAGCTTCTCAGGAGGAAAAATCTTAAGGAAAGGATTTTTTATAAAAGTTGTCTGCGACAGTTTGCCATTAGAAACAATGGATCAGTGCTGTTATTCCTTGAATCCCTGGGACTCCTGGGTAGCTGAGTGCTGCCTGTCCCTGCAGCTCCTGGCCCCAGCAGCTCCCCAGGGTTCCCAAGCCCTGCTCCAGCCTGGGAGAGCAGGACTGAGCTGGAGTGACAGAGCTGGAGCTCCCTCCTCATCCTGCGTTTCCTTCTGCCTCCTGTGTCCATCCAGGGAATGGCTCCAAAGGGAAATCCCACACGGGCTCTGGGAGGAAATCCAGGCTGATGAAGACTGTGCAGAGCATGAAGAGCTATGGGAACTACCAGAACTGCACCATTGTGAGGCCTCACATCCCCCATTCCTATGGCACCTACGTGACCCTGGCCCCCAAAGTGCTGGTGTTCCCCATCTTTGTGCAGGTCAGTGCAGTCACAGGGTGGATGTGCTCAGTGCCCAATCCCAGCTCCAGGGAGTGCCCATCCATGCCAGGATCTCCCTCCCAGCAGGATCCCTGCCATGCTCAGCTCTCCTCTGGAGCTGGCTGCACTTGGCACAGTGCTGGGGCTGTCTCAAAGGGAATTGTGTCCTGCCCAAGCAATTCTCTGTTGGATTTTTTTTTTCTCCTTTTCAGCTTTCAAATGTGGCCCTTGGTAATTGTTTGGGTCAAGAGGAGGTGTCCCAGCTTTTGGGTTTCAGAGATGACTTTGGAATTGCAGATCAGTGTGGTTCTTCTTGATGGTTCTTGTGCTGTCAGTGTGTGCAAAGGGGTTTTAATTTAGCTGTGGTCACACTAAATTTTGGGCAGCCAGGGCCTCACCATCCTCACAGGGAAGGGTTTCTCCCCAATATCCCATCCATCCCTGCCCTCTGGCAGTGGGAGCCATTCCCTGTGTCCTGTCCCTCCATCCCCTGTCCCCAGTCCCTCTCCAGCTCTCCTGGAGCCCCTTCAGGCCCTGGCAGGGGCTCTGAGCTCTCCCTGGAGCTTCTCCTCTCCAGGTGAGTACCCCCAGCTCTCCCAGCCTGGCTCAGAGCAGAGGACAAGGATTCAGAGCAGTAATGGCTCCACAGGGGATGTTCTGCCTCTGCAGGTCCATGAGCTGTTTTAAAAGAACAACCCTGAATTTGGTGGTGGTAGCTCTAACTCCCTCTGTGTCCTTCACTTTGTCTTTCATGTGGCCAGAACCCCAAAAATCTCATCTGCTCCATGTATTTTAGCACATTGCTGATGAATCCCTTCCTTCCTGAGCCTGTGGGGAGCCCTTTGTCCTCCTGTGCCTGTGGCAGTGTCACTGCCACCTCAGCCCAGCCTGAAGCCATGGTCCCCATTCCCTGTCTCTCCTGCCTGAGCCCTGGGCTGGGCTGGAGCTGGGGCTGGTGTTTGATCACCCCCTGCTTCCTATGGCCCCTGGCTGAGCCCTCAGCTTGTGTTGGCAGGAACACAACTGGAACTTTCTGCCTCCTTAGTCCCAAAGCTCAACCTGGGTTGTGCCTGGGAATCTGCCCCTTCAGGAGCTGCTTTTTCCCTCTGCAGGGCCCTGTGCAGATCCCTCCTGTTCCCACTGTGCTGCCCCTTCAGGAGCTGCTTTTTCCCTCTTCAGAGTGTAGAGATCCCTCCTGTTCCCACTGTGCTGCTGCTGCAGGAGCTGATTTTCCCCCGGGCACTGTCACCCTGCAGGGTCCTGTGCAGATCCCTCCTGTTCCCACTCTGCTGCTGCTGCAGGGTTTGTTGTGCACTCAGGACACCTGAACCTGTCCCATTCTCCAGCACTGAGCTGGGTGTGGCACAGAAAGGGACAGGAATTCCTAAGAGTTGCTTTAGGAGTGATGCACACCATCAGGTACAGCGCTGGTGCCTGAGGGACGTGGGAACCTGCCCTGCCAGCCCTGTGGTTGTGCTTCCTGCTGACAAACACCCATCACCCCCCTGAGAGCAGCCCCTGTCAGCTGCTGCTCTTTCACAGCTGGGCTGCTGGAGGTGTGAGTGTAAAGCTCTGTTTTCTCCCCTCACTGGATTGCAGACTCTGTGTCCTTCTGAGCACAGTGAGGGGTGGCGTCTCCCCGTGTGAGTTACAGCTCAAAAAAGAGGGTTTGGTGGGTGGAAAGTGTATCTCACTAACCACACTGCTACTGGAAGGTGTGACTGTTTCTTTTGTTTCCTTTTTTTTTGAATTTTTATTTTCCCATCCAAATGTAGCCCCTGGATCTTTGCAACCCAGCCCGGACTCTGCTGCTGTCGGAGGAGCTGCTCCTTCTCGAGAGCAGGAACAGAACCACACAGGTAAAACTCTCCACTTTGTCTGGGCTCTCCAAACCTTCTGCTCTGCTGTCTTATATAGAGGATTGAATTGTAGAATCACCTGCTTTGGGCTGGAAGGGACCTTAAGCTCATCCTGTCCCATTCCTTGGGCAGGGACACCTCCCACTGTCCCAGGTGCTCCCAGCCCTGTCCAGCCTGGCCTTGGGCACTGCCAGGGATCCAGGGGCAGCCCCAGCTGCTCTGGGCACCCTGTGCCAGGGCCTGCCCACCCTCACAGGGAACAATTCCCAATTCCCAATATCCCATCCAGCCCTGCCCTCTGGCAGTGGGAGCCATTCCCTGTGTCCTGTCCCTCCATCCCCTGTCCCCAGTCCCTCTCCAGCTCTCCTGGAGCCCCTTTAGGCACTGAAGGGACTGGAAGGGATTCCTCATTACATGGAGAAGGGAAATGTTTCATTGTGCAGTGATTGTATTGATATGATATTTGGAAAGAATTCTGGACAGTTTATTGTGGGAAAAACTAAATATCAAAACTCTTTTGTGCTAGAAATCAACTGTTGTTCCTGTTGCTTTTGGGCTCAGAGAGAGGAAACTGTGGGTGGCAAATGCACATCAGTGACAGCCCTGAGGCTCAGGAGGAGGGGGTTTGAGGATGTTTTGTGCCAGGTTAGAGGAGCACAGAGTGGTTCAGGCTGAAAGGCACCACTGGAGGTCATCCAGCCCCATCCCCTTGTTCAGGGATCCCCTGAAGTCACTCAGGGTTGTGTCCACATGGCTTTGCAGCATCTCTAGGGAAGGAGAATCCACTAGAACTAGAAGCAGACAGAGAACTTGCTGCTGATGTTCTCAGAATTTCAGTTCCTGAAACAGCTCACATGTCCTGCCCAAATTCCTCTCGTTCTTCTTACTTCAACTTTCCCGCCATGTTGTTGGAGAGCTGGTGGAACTCTGGGGGCACAACAGGACTTTGGCACCCGGGGGATGAGACAACTCTTACCAAACTGGCAGGGTTTGGATGTGTTGATCACATTTGCTGCTGGCTTCACTTGCATCCAACTGCAAAGTCTGCAAAGCCTTGGAATGTGGGAGGGAGGCAGAGCCCATTTGTGCACTGCTAACCAGAAACATTTATTCTGGGGTAATTTCAGAGGCTCTCACAGAGTAATTTGGGGTTGAATTCAGTAGGAGTGAACAATGTGTCATCTCCACAGATCTTAGAGAAGGTTCTGCTTCACTGGTTTTAGTTTCTGGGTGACCAACAGCAGAAGGCCTGAGCCAAGTCCCACCACTGGCCAGTACAAACCAGCAGAGGGTTGTGCTAAGTGACTCCTCTCTCTTTCTGGTTTTCATTGTGTAATTCATCCCTTGCTTTGACTTGAATCACTTTTCCTTTTTTTTCTGCCAAAAAGTACATGAAAATACATCAAAGTACACGAAAAATTCCATGATTGATTAGAAAACGTGGCACTAACTTTTAACTAAACCCCTTTCCCTCTCTGCCCTGTGCTGCTCAGGGTCTTGTGGGCACCTGCAGGACTGAAACCCAGGTGAACTGCTGGTTGTGTGGCACAGCTGTGCTGGGTGGCTTGGGGGTGCAGCTGAAGGCAGGGAGCTCCTCCTGGCTGGGTTGGTTGACCTTCCTTCAGGCCAGACTCAGCTATTTGGAGCAGCAGCCACATCTGGAATATTTATGGATAATTAATGCTGTTTGCAGTCTGGGTGGGGTATTTGTGCATGTGGGGGTGATGAAGAACCCCAGGGCAGGTGTGTTTGGAGGAGCAGAGACCCCACTGTGGGCAGGGTGAGGAGGAAAATGTCTCAGGGAAAGGACTGTGCTTATGATGCTCTTGGGATGAGCTGGAGCTGGGAGAGTCTCAGGTTGCTGTTGATAATTGCTGCCCCAGATGTGCAGGGTGTCTCTGCTTCAGCCCACGCAGCTGAAGAACGAGTCTGGACTCTTCACTTTTCGGTCTTGAGGTTGTTTATTAATTCTTATCTATAAAATTTTCTTTCTGCCCAGCCGAGATCTGCTCAGCAGGGCAGCCACAGGCACTCTGTGTTGTCCTTTTATACTACAAACTACCTATAACATATTTACACTTAATTCCCAATACCTATCACCTATGTTAGACAGTGCACTTCTACTCTAAACCAATCCCAAAGTGCCAGGATCACTGCAGAAAATGGACAACAAGAAGGAGAAGAAAGAAGGCTGGACACACCCAGATTCCTCCATCTTGTCCCCATAACCCCCATACCAAAAATCCTAAAATCGACATTTTCACCCTGTGATCATTTTGTTATTACACCATTCAAACTTGTGTGACTTTCAGGTCCTCGTACAAAGCTGGTAACTTGCTCCAAGGGTCAAAATCAAATCCCCAGGTGCTCTGGGCAGTCTCTGAGCCCCCTGACGGGGTCCTCAGTAACTCTGGACACCCAGAGGGATGCACTGAGTTCCTACAGGAGAGGATTTCCCAGCTGGAGCTGGTGCCAGGGAAGGGCAGGGTGCAGGCCAGGGGTGTGAGGCAGTGTTTGGGAATGCTGCTGCCCTGGGGCTGTGCTGTCTGGGTGAGCTGGCACAGGGGCAGGGCAGCAGGGCTGAGTCAGTGGGGTGAGGAATGAGCAGTGCTGAAGGGAACAGCCCATGGTGCCGAGCCCAGGCTGGCAGGGACAGTGGAGAGAGCAAGGCTGGGATGTCACCTGTGGCCCTTGGGAAGGGCTCTGTCCTGTCTGCGTGTGTGGCACAGCCATGGAAGGCTTTGTGGAGTTTGTGCAGGTCTCTCTGGAGTGCCAGGCTCTGCTTTGGTCCTGCTGGGCTGTGAGGGGAGAGAACCTGAACCTCTGCAGCCAGCAAGGCCTAAAACAGCCTGGACACCACAGGTGCAGGAGGGCTCTGCCTCCTCTCTTTGCTGGACTTGAATTCTCTCCCTCTCTGCCTCCTCTGATGCCTGGGCAGAGGCTGTCTTGTGTCCAACCAGTCCTTCCTTCCTTGCTCCATGAGGCTTTCTGTTTTCCCACTGCTCTTCCCACACAGCTGGACTCTTGTGGTTTGCAGGATTGTTCTCTGTGTGTTATTCATCTGCTTTGCCTGAGAGGCTCAAGAGAGGAGGGCCTGGGTACAGGGGCTGGAGCTGCAACTCCTGCTCCTTTCTTTCTTCTTTCTTTCTTTCTTTCTTTTCTTTCTTCTTTCCTTCTTCTTTCTTTTCTTCTTCTTTCTTTCTTTCTTTCTTTCTTTCTTTCTTTCTTCTTTCTTCTTTTCTTTCTTTCTCTCTTTCTCTTTCTTTTCTTCTCTTTTCTTTCTTTTCTCTCTTTCTTTTCTCTCTTTCTTTTCTTTCTCTTCTTTCTTCTTTCTTCTCTTTTCTTTCTTCTTTCTCTCTTTCTCTCTTTCTTCTTTCTTTCTTTTCTTTTCTCTCTTTCTCTTCTTTTCTTCTTCTTCTCTTTTCTTTCTTCTCTTTCTCTTTCTTTCTTTCTTCTTTTCTCTTTCTCTCTTTCTCTCTTTTCTCTCTTTCTTCTTTTTCTTTTCTTCTTCTCTTTTTCTTTTCTCTTTTCTTCTCTTCTTTCTCTCTTCTTTTCTCTCTCTTCTTTTCTTTCTTTCTTTCTTTCTTTCTTTTCTTTTCTTCTCTCTTTTCTTTCTTTTCTCTCTTTCTCTCTCTTTCTCTTCTCTCTCTTTCTCTTTTCTCTCTTTTCTCTTTCTTTCTCTCTTTTTTTTCTTTTCTTTCTCTTCTTTCTTTTCTTTCTTTCTTTCTCTCTCTCTTTCTCTCTTTTCTTTCTTTTCTTTCTTTCTTTCTTCTCTTCTTCTTCTCTTTCTTTTCTCTTCTTTCCTTTCTTTCTTTTCTTCTCTCTCTTCTCTTTCTTTCTTTTCTTTCTTTTCTTTTCTTTCTTTCTTTTCTCTTTCTTTTCTTTCTCTTCTCTCTCTTTCTTCTTTTCTTTCTCTTCTCTCTTCTCTTTCTTTCTTTCCCAAACCCCCAGAATCTTTTCCCTGTGGCAGTTTCCACATCAGGCACTGCATCCTTGTCCCTGAGCAAACTCTCTCCCATCTCCTGAAGGAGTCAACCTATCTCACTGGAGGCTAGCCAGGGTCTGTCCTTTCCCTGACCTTACCTCTGGGGCAATCCTTATTCAGGCCTTAATCACATCCTGTCTAGACTTTGCTGCAATTCCCATTTTCTGGCCTCCTGAAATCCCTCCAGCCCCTGGAGTGCCAGAGGAGCCAGCGGGCGATGGCCCACGGGGTGTCCAAGGTGGCCTCTGGCCTTGTCCATCCATCTCCAGTGGACCTGGAGTTCTCCCAAAGCCCTGAGGTGTCTGCTCAGTGTGGGCCATGCTCCTGCCTCCTCATCCCTCCTTTCTGCCACTCTGGCAGGGTCTGCAGGTCAGGATGGATGGATTAACTGTCTAGAAGCCTTTCCTTCTGAGTCCTGCAGCCTCATGGATGGGCTTGGCTGGGTTTATGCTCCTCTCTAGAGCAGGAGGCTTTCTCCTCTTTCTCCTCTTTCTCCTCTTTCTCCTCTTTCTCCTCTTTCTCCTCTTTCTCCTCTTTCTCCTCTTTCTCCTCTTTCTCCTCTTTCTCCTCTTTCTCCTCTTTCTCCTCTTTCTCCTCTTTCTCTCTTCAAGGCTGCATTTCTGGGCACCTTTTCACAGTGATTTTGTTGCCACATATTTCTTCCCAAGGTGTGACATTGGCTCCCTCATGCCCCGGGCAGGGCTCAGTGGCAGTCCCAGGGTTATCCCCCCTTGGGGACACTGGCCCATTGCTCCTGCCTTCCCTCTTGGCTTTCAGTTTCTCCTCATTTCCCTCTTTCAATGTGTCCCTGTCTCCTGTGCCAGTGCTTTGCCAGTCATGTCCTGTAGCTGCTCAGGTCTCTCAGCAGAAGAGCTTTGCTGTTTGTGGTACAGAGCACACCCGGATGAGCAGTGTGGAGACATCAGGCTCAGCTCTATGAACAACCTTTCCCCCCTGTAAAATCTGTTCAGACTCCTAAAAAGTCCATGTGACAATGGCCATTGGCCTCAGTCACTGCAGCAATGACCCAGGGTGCCCATCCCTGTCTTCAGAGAGTCCTTCTGTCCTGGCAGCTCCTGGATTTCTGACTGTGGGCTACGAAATTATTTCTGTTAAATAGCAAAGCTACTTTCACCCTCCAGGGGTCAACTCTGGTGAATTCTGTGACTTGCCTGGGTGAGCCCAGACGTTGTGTTTGTTGTTTGTTTGCTCTTGACTTTTAGGAGCCCTGTGGTTTCTCAGGGTAGATCTGTTTGCCAAGGGCTGTTACAGACAGGTCACGGCCTGTGAGTGTGGGATGGCAGCCCAGGGCAGAGCTCCACGTTACTCCTCCAGTCTCCCCTTGTCCCTGCTGCCCTGGGGTGATCCCTGAGGCCCCTCCTCGGCTCTCAGGTGTCCAGGTCTAATCTCTGGGTCTGCCAGAGCCCCAGGCCCACAGTGCTGAGCTGCCCCTGCCTGTGCCCCTGTCCCTGCCCCTGTCTCTGCCTCTGTGGGTGGAAGGGGCACTTCTGGTTTTCCTCCCAACAGCCTGGAGGAGCAGAGGCACCTCTATCAACTGCTCTCAGATCAATTGTCTTCCTGGAAGCAGCATCTGACAGAGATGCTCCTATAGAACCCGCACTTTTGTGCTTTTACCTTCTACATCCTGAATACAATCCGTCCAATTTTCCTGTAAAAGTTCAATACCTGTAAATTCTTAGCCATGTAATTCCATTTCCAAGAATCCCTATTGAAACTTGCTTGGCTTTGAAGTGATTTTCCTGCTGCTCCCACTCTTTTTTCTACCCTTTAAACTTCCAGAGGCAGTAGGTTTTCAGTTTCTTTCCTCCTTTTCTGTGTGACTGTTAGCTGATCATGTTTTTATCTCCTTCACTTTGGGTTGCTGTTCCCAAAATCCCTTCAGCATCTGTTCTTTGGGGTTGAGGGGCCTGAGATGGCACCAGACAGGTCCCAGAAAATGGCACACCTTTGGCACAAGGTGGGCATGGGATGAGGGTTGTAGTGCAGTTTCTGCCTGGTTATTCCTTGTGTTACCAGCAAGAAGGAATGAAGAGGGTGGATGTGGGCACAAGGCCAGCAGAGTGTTGAGAGCAGAGGAAGGGATTTTCCAAATAACACAGACAAGAACATCCCCTCCCTGGTTTCACTGTCAATTAAAGCTCCACCAGCAGCTTTGTACTTACTGAGAATCCCACAAAAATGAACTTGCACTGCAAGGAGAAATCTTGTGGCAAGGGCTTGGTTTTGGATTTGGAGCCAGATGCTGTTCCCTGATGTGAGACTGCCCAGCATGTGACAACTGTTACCCTGCTTGTCCTCCTCAGGATGTGTCCATGAGCCACAGACACAAACTGTGCTGTCAGCTGAGCAGAGTCACCTGTCTGTGCCCCCTCCCACCTCTCTGGGATTCTGGGTGTTGTCTCCTTTTGCTAAAAGACCACAAACCTTTCCTTGCTGTGGCTCAGTGTTGCAAAACTTTCCCTTTGTTGTGGGAGGTTTTGGGGGGCACTGCAAGTGCCTCACCCTGAGCAGGTCTGGCACCCACTGTGCCACTGTGCCAGTGCCACCTTGCAGCTGCTGCCTGGCATCTCTGGTGACCAGGGCACAGCTGGGGCTGGGCCAGGGCAGCTCAGGCTGGAGCTCAGGGCAAGGCTCTGCCCCCAGAGGGTGCTGGCACTGCCCAGGCTGCCCAGGGAATGGGCACAGCCCCGAGGCTGCCAGAGCTCCAGGAGCCTTTGGGCAGCGCTGCCAGGGGTGCCCAGGGTGGGGCTGCTGGGGGGGCTGGGCAGGGACAGGGGCTGGGCTGGGGGATCCTGGTGGGTCCCTCCAGCTCAGGACATTCTGTGATCCCATGGCTCTGTGATCTTTGAGGCTCTCTGTGTGCCCCAGCTCCTGGAGCCCAGACAGGCTCACACCAAGCCTCTCATCCCTGGGGGGCTTCTGGGTCCAGGATCTCCAGGGCACTGGAGAAACCCATTCTTATTTTCAAGGTCCCATTAATCTGAACTGATTGGACTGAGGACCTCAGGCAAGTAAATGCAGGGACAGCATTTACTGTCCCTGGCCTGGAGGAGCCCCCAGCCCCTGGGACACCCGAGGCTCTGCTGGAGCACAGCTCTGGGAGACTCTTGGGTGGTGTTTCCTGTCCACCCCCACAGTGGTTTGAGGTGTCAGGTTTGTCCCCTGCAGCTGCTCTCTGTGGTCCTGCTCTTGTAAAAACCAAACTTTACTTTCTCACTGAGAGCAGCGAGGGCGATCAGAGGGATCAGATTTGCTTTCAGGCTGCAACTTCTGCAGAGTGCTGGGATTAGTCGGCAACTTCTTCCCTCCTCCTGCTGTGATTTGTGACTGGTGTAAGTGGGAAGTGACAGGAGGGAGCAGAGGGTGTGTTTGTGTGGTGTGGAACTGCCAGGCAGGTTTATCCCTCCTGTCACAGGACTCACCAGCCTCAGGAAGCGGCTGCCAAGTGAGGGGAGCCTCATCCAAAGCTCGCTGGGTGCAGCAGCCCCTTGGGAAGGGCTCTCCGGGCTCCCTGGTGCCTCTCCCCAGGGCAGGGGACATTTCCAGGACACTCAGTGCCAAGAGATGAGCTCCCTATAGCTCCTCCTGTGCTGCTCCTGTGCTTCCAGGTGACTCTCTTTGTCTACTCCGACCTGCTGCTCTTCACCAAGGAGGACGAGCCCGGGCGCTGCAACGTGCTGAGGAACCCTCTGTACCTGCACAGTGTCAAGCTCCAGGAGGGTGAGTGTTTGCAGCAGCAGCTGGAGGCATTTTGGGGGTTTTCTGGCTGCTGGCTGCAGATGTTTCTGGCCAGCAGCACCCTGCTCTCCTGGTGCTTCCAGGTCATCCTTGCTGGGTGCCAGCACCACCCCTGCTGTCGCTGCATTTACCTGGGAGCTCCATCTCCTGGCACACCTCAGGAGCACCCAGGCCCTTTCCAGCCTTTCTGGGTGCATGGCTCAGGATCTGGGCTGGCATTGCCCAAGTGGTGTCACACTGTGACAGCAGGGACTGGCCAAGGCTGGGAAAGGGAACTGAAGCCTTGAGGTTTCCCCCATGGTGCCTCGAGGGAGTTCAGAGATTGGCTCCAAGCATGGCTGGCCAAGCTCTGATGACCTTGACTTTGCTACTTCTCTCTTGAGCTGCCCACGGTTTCCCTGTTGCTCACATCCATCCCCCGCTCACGCCTCTGGGGAGGAAAGAGCAAACCCTCAGAGCAGGCCTGGGGACCTTGCCCTCACCCTGCACTTTGGCTGACACCTTTTGTGTCCAGCTGAGGGCTCAGAGAGGGCTGGGATGACTGGAAATGGGTTAATTCAGGCTGTACAAAAGACTGCCTTTAGCTCCTCGTGGTCTAAAGAGGAATAAGGGAATTTCTCTACCACATCCTATTTGCTATGGTGGAGCCACTTGTTGGCCCTGGGCCCAGTTTCACCTTGTTCCTTGTGTGCTGTGGTTGCTTTTGGGTATGGGCTTGTTTTATGTACAGTTACCTGAGTGTGCCACAGCTCCTCCTGCAGCCCAGGCAGCTGCCCTGGGACCCCTGGGACAGGGGAAATCAGGATGAAATTGAAGGAGAAACTTTCCTGTCATGAGGTTGGTCAGATATTGAGTGACCCAGAGAGGCTGTGGGATCTCCAGTCCTGGAGGCATTCAGGACTCCTGAGTGCCCTGCTCTGGGTGCTTGGTCAGGGATTGGACTCCAGAGCCCACCAGAGAGGCCCCTTCCACCCCAAATTACTCTGGAAGTGATGAGCAATGTCTTTATGCAGTCCTATGGCCCTGACCAAAAGGAATGAATCCAGATCTGGGCTGCTTCTCCAAAGGGATCCTTTTCTGGGTGAATTTTGCTGCTTCTCATGACTTTCCCCAGCTGAGCCACGAGCCCTATGGATGAGCTGTGTCTCTCCACATGCATCACGTTGTTCTGAGCTCAGTGCTGGACACCACAGGCTGCCTGTCACTTGTTATTTCCCATTTCCAGCAACGTTTCTGTTTCCAGATGAATTCCCTGACCTATTTGGTGGGAGCAGAAGCACGGGGGAGGGAGATGGGGCACCACGGCCACGAGCCACTGAGAAAAGCCATTGAAGCCTCCCTGGGCTTTGTTGAGTGTGTTCTCAGCACTGCTTATTTCTAAGAAAGGGACAAAAGAAATTGTTCCTCGTTAAAGTGCTTTTGGTCAGCTCCTGGGCTGTGTGTGTGCTGCTCCTGGCTGCTCCCAAAGACTGAGGAATAGCTCTGCTTGGAGAAATCAGCATCCCTGCTGCTGCTCCTGGCTCTGCACAGGACTGTGCCTCCTCACCTCGGGCATGGGGGATTCATGGGCAGTTTTCTGCCACTTCTTTCCTTGTTGCAATAATAACTCGGCTGGATCCTGTCTGGAATAGCTTCCCAAGGCTCTCCAAAGGAGATGTGGTCCCTGCAGCACTGAGCCATCCCCCGTGCACTGGGAATCCAGCCCAGCTGCTGTTCAGGCAGCTCAGACCCTCCTGCTTGGGGCAGGGCTGCTTCAAAGGCGGCTGGAGGGAGCTGGGAGCTGTCTGTCCCTCTTGGCAGGGGTTTGCTGCTGCTCTCCTGAATGACTGAGAGGCCCATGAATAGGAACAGGCGTGTGGCTGCCTCCAACAATTGAGACATCTCCGGTGCGCTCAGGGCCATTGTGCTGTTTCCTGTTCCTGCGCTCGCTGCTCTGTGCGAAAGCAAATCAGTCTGATCTGCCTCACAATGCTGCCTCTTCCTGCTTTACAGCCCAGCACGGGCTGATGAGCTGGCTGCAGTGACACAGGGCTGGCTTCCTCAGCAGCCACTGTGGGAATTTCCACACACGGGATCCTGGTTCCCCCCCATGGGTGTGCTCAGCTTTGGGACAGAGAGGAGCTTTCCTTAATCCCCACTCTGGGAGCCCATCCCCAGCTGGGATCCTGCAAACAGGGGCTTCTCCACATCCCATCCTGCTGTGTTGTGCAGCCCCAAGATGCTCAAGGGGCAGCAGTGGGGTTTATGAGCCTTCTGTGCTTCCTTGGAGTGCTGAGGAGCACCCAGGGTTTGCCCTGCCACACTCCCCCAGTGGGATGAGCTTGTCCCCTCCTGCAGCTGGGTTTGGATGTGCCCAGCAGCATATCCCACGCACCAGGGCCTGGCAGCACCTTGTCCTGGCTGCTGGGTGCAGTCCCAGCCTGGCTGAGCAGAGCTGAGGGTTTGGCCTCGGGGTGCCTGCCCTCAGCAGGGCACTGCCACAGCCGCAGCACCAGCTGCCCTCTTTGCCCATCTTTCTGACCCAACACCAGCCATGCACCCCCAGATCCTGAGAGCAGCAGGTGCTGTCCATGGCTGCACAGGGAAGTGGCAGAGGCAGAGAGGAGCTGCTGTGCTGGCTCAGGCAGTGTGGGTGTGCAGGACAGGGCTTTGCTGAACAGGGGACGTGTCCCTGCAGAGCTCCCACTGAGCCTCGTGCCCAGCCTGGCACAGGCTCAGCTCACGTCACTCTGGAAGGCAAACCAGCCCCAGCTCAGCACATCAGGAAGAGAAGGAAATACCTCCAAGTGAGCTTTTTCCTCCTGCTTATTTCTTCTTAGCATTTCCCTGACTTTGGTTGAGGGAATGTGCTGTGCTGCTGTCACGAGAGCTGTGGGGAGCAGAGCTGGGGATCATCCTGGGATCTGCCACCTCTTCAGTGCCAGCCTGTGCCTCTCCTGTGTATTTCTGGGCTCTGGGCACATCAGGCTCTGCTGCTCCACCCTGAAGACATGGAAGGAATCCTAGCAAACCTGGTTTGTGGTGAAATCTGCACCCAGGTCAGCCCTGCCTGGCTCTGCCATTGCCCTCCAGCCTCCCCCTGTGCCCTGCCAGGGATCAGCCCTGCCTCAGCCCAGCTGCTGGGATGGGCAGCCAGTGCATTACTGAAGTTCTCCCTAAAGGCTGGTAGAAAATGGGATTTAAGCCATTCCTTAGCCCAGACTGGCCCCCTGCTTTGTGTGTCCTGCTGGGCCGTGAGTGGCAGTGAGTCCTGGAGGGACAGGAACAGCAGCTGCTGGCTCTGGAGGCTGCTGGTGCCAGGATTCACAGCTCAGGGGAGAGGAATTTGAAAGGGAACTTAATTCTGGTGGGTTTGCACCTTGTCAGGATCAGCTGTTACTGCAGAAGGAATCCACAGAGGCCCAAGGGGAGCAGGGTCATTCCCTGGGCTGGCACACTCCAACAGGACCTTTCTTTATGAGGATCCTCACACTATGAAAAGCACGTTCACTCTTCTGTGAAAATGTAAAAAGTTTAATAAAGAACAATAGGAGACAAGGACCATGGGGCAAAGGTTATTAGGGCTGGGTGCATCTTGGCACCTAAGTGTTATCTTTGGGGATACCCTTTAAATACCTTTTAATTACATCAGCCTATTGCACATTCACAGACCCTTTTGCATAGTAAACTTTTCCTTAAATTAGTTTACATATTCTAAGAATTGTTTAGCATATCTGCTCCTTGAATCTGTTTTTTTAGAGTATGTGTATTTTTGGTCGTGGTTTTAGTCTATTTTTATTATTTCTAGTTTTTGGGCCTTGGTCCACACTGTGACACTCCATGGTGAGTGCTGATAGTTGGCACATCTGTAGTAGGTGTCTTCTTCATATGTTTATTGAATGTTATCTCATCTAAGAAGGCAGTTTAATGCAAGTATAGCTATTTCACTAGTATGTCTAAGCTTAATTAACAAAAGAAATAAAAAATATATATTTGTAACAAAGTTACTTTTACACTACTCATATAAAATCCATTTTTATATTTGTGAAAAGCCAATATTATAATATGTATCTATAACAACATCATCAGGGAAAACCTGGTTAAAGCTCCTAAGGAAACCCAGCTGGGATGTGCTGTGACCTGCTGTGCCAGTCAGCCTGGAGGGGTCCTGGGGCAGGGCAGAGCAGGGCCCAGCTCAGGAGCAGCAGGACTCGTGGTGTGCCAGCCTTTTCTGAGGGGAAAAGCACGGGGTGAGGGGGTCCAATGGGCTCCACAGGGAAATGCTGCTGGTGGTCCTGCTGGGAGTGATGGGAGAGGGCTGGGAGCACTCAGGCACTGCCATGGGGGCAGTGGGTGTTTCTCTGTGTGCTGAGGTGAGGGATGGGCTCCCAGCCAGGCCCAGCTCCTCCTGCTGCCAGGATCCAGCTCCCTCCCCTCCTGGGAATGAGGATGTGGAGGGGCAGCCCTGGGGGAGCACAGGGAAGATTTTGGGAACACCTGAGAGGGCCACAGCAGCAGTCCCAGTGGTGCTGGGCTCCAGCAGCCACTGTCACACAGTGTCCTGGTGTCCCTGCAGGGATTTTCCAGCCCAAATCCTGCAAAATGCATTAAGACTGAAGCTGGCAGTGGAGGCAGAGCTGTGACCCCACAAAGGACAGCTGGAATAGACACCCAGCAAAGGGCTCCAGGCCAGTTCTTCCTGGTTTCACGTGGCCCAGGGAGTGACTCAAGAGGCACCCGAGTCCCTCGGTGGGTCACAGCTCTTATCTGGACATTTGGGCTGCTGCCTGCAGCAGGAGAATTGTTTTCCTCCAGGGAACAGGGTGTTTCCAGCCCTGTGCAGAGCCTGTTCCCATCCAGCAGCTCAGGCTGCTGAAATGAAGCAGAGCTTGTGCTGACACCACTGGCAGTGGGATCTGCATCCATGGCCAGGCTGCAGCCCTGGGCTCCTGGCACAGATAATGGCATTAGGAGGGTCAGGGAAGCAGCAGCCCCACAGTGCTGCCAAGGGGCTGTGAAGGGGCCAGCCAGCTCCTGGAGAAGGGATGTTCTGCTCTGGAGATGGGATGTTCTGCTCTGGAGATGGGATGTTCTGCTCTGGAGATGGGATGTTCTGCCCTGGAGATGGGATGTTCTGCCCTGGAGATGGGACGTCCTGCTCTGGAGATGGATGTTTGCTCTGGAGATGGGATGTTCTGCCCTGGAGATGGGATGTTCTGCCCTGGAGATGGGACGTCCTGCTCTGGAGATGGGATGTCCTGTCCTAGAGATGGGATGTCCTGTTCTGGAAATGGGATGTCCTGCTCCAGAGCTGTGCTGTCCTGCTCCAGAGCTGAGGTGACCCTGTCCTGGGGCAGTTCCATGTCCTCCTGTGGGTTGGTGTATGCCTGGAGCTGGCTTCCCTCGAGGCTGGGGAGACACCAGGGCCAGGGCAGATCCTCAGGAATGCCTTTTGGTTGGGTGCAGGGAAGTCTGGGCCTGCAGGGACCAGCCTGGCACACAGCTGGGGTCAGACACATCTCCTGGGGTGTCTGGCAGCAGCTGAGGAGCTGCTCTGGGCTGCTCCATCATTCAGCAGGAGCTGGATGGCAGAGTTGGTGATTGTGTTGTCCCCAGCACCATCTCCTTGCACAAAGCTGTGGAAGTTCCCTGGCTGGGTCTCCTTGGTGTCCCCATGCTGGGCAGTTTGTCCTCAGCCCAAAGGAGCAGGATGAGCTCCTGCCCCTGCCCCATCCTGCTGCTTCCCATTGCTCTGGGATTTGGCTCCATCCCTTTGCAGAGGCAGGGCCCCAGCTGCTGGCACTGGGGGAGGCTGGGACAGACAGCAGGACCACCAGGACCACCAGGAGCAGCCAGGACTTGGGGCAAGAAGCTGGGAATGAGATGCAGGACCAGGAGTTTCTCTGTGAGTCCTCCTGGGAGCAAAGTGCCCCCAGGGATAGGATGGAGACACCCATCCCTGATTCCCAGGATGGCTCTGTGGGTGCTGCAGGTCCTGTGCAGCCCCTGGGACTCTCCCACAGGCTGCAGGTGCCAGGGCAGGCTGGGCAGCAGGGCCTGCAGTGCCTCTGAATGCAGCAAACCCTTTCCAAAGGAGGAACCTCGGGAGGATCCCTGCCAGGGCACTGAGTCCCTGCAGGGCCCCGCCGTGCCCGGCCCTGGCAGATGCCACATACATCACCCAGCTCACAGCCTGGTACTGGGGACAACAACAAACACTCATTCAGGGCTGTCTCTCAGCCAGTTCCTCTGCCAGTGGCTCCTCTTGCAGAAATGCAGCTGCAGCTTCACCCTGACCCCGGTTTCTCTTCCCTGCAGGTTCAGAAGATCGCAAGTTCTGCATCCTTTACCTGGCGGAGGTGAGTGCTGCTGATTTCCACTTTAACCTTCCAGTGAGAGCTGGGCAGGTCCTGACAGCTCTGATCCTTTTTCTGGGGCAAGGAGCACTGAAAAAATTAATTTGAACTTCTCTTTAAATGAATTTGCCAGAAGCCTGGAAAAGAAATGCAATGGCTGTAGAATCTGTGAATAAGAAGCTGCTAAAAGGAGCTTGGGTAGCACTAGGACAGGTTTCTTTTCCCCTTCTCCCTGTGGATCTTCCTTGAGACATCTCACTTTTGTTTTCTCTTAGGATTCTTACCCCTGGGGGCAGATTTCTTTGCCAAGTGTTTTGTCATTATTTTTAGGCACCTTGCTTTTCTTGTATTCAAACATCCAGGTTTGGAGCCCTCAAATAAAATAAGGAAGCCCAGTGTGAAAGCAAAATCACAGCTGTAAACCCACATGTGGCTGAGTGCTCTAAGCAGCTTTGGAGTCACCCAGACTGTGGCACAGTCCCTTTTGTCAAGTCAAGGACTCTGCAGAGTTGGTTCTCACTGCACCTCCCTAACCATTGAAGGCCTTGGGGTTTTTTTGCTTTCGCAGTGACTTTGCTGTGTTCCTGCTTTCAAGGCCTTGCACTCTCTGAGGTGGGAAGGTGGGTCTGGGAAAGCTCCCCAGGGCACAGAGGAGAAAGGCAAACACTGCTGAGCAGCCCTGTGCAATAATGAGCCATTGTGAGGGCTGGGTGCTAATGCTCAGGGTGGAAGTTGTTCACCTTGAGAGGCTGGAGCTGGGCCAGGGCACGACTCACTGCAGAATCCTGCACTCCTCTCCTGTTCCTTCCTTCCTTGTCTGCTGTGTGCTCTGTGGCAGGGGCTGAGCCTCCCCTGGCTTTGCTCACTGTGTGTCCCAGGCAATGTCACCCTGGGCTGGGGACAGCTGCGCTGTGACTCAGCCAGGCTGGGCTGGGTGCTTGGATGAGCCTCTCCAGCATTTCTCAGGCACTTGGAAAAATGCACTCAGAGTCTGATGTTTGGTTTGGAAGCTCAGTGCCCCTAAGTAGAAGTGACCAAAACAGAGCTGGCTGTGTTTCATGAGATCCTGAGATGTGAAGAGTGTCTTTGTCAGGCTGTAATGAAGGGCTGGGCTTTCTTCTGAGGGGCCTAATTGGCTGTGAGAGCTCTGCTGATGGAGATCCCTGGCATTGCTGTAGCTGGAGTGGAGCACTTGGATAGAAAATGTGAGATTTTTGCTTTCCCACCTCCTGTTCCCCCATGGATTTCAACAGTTCTGGACTGGCCACGCTGTGGGACTCTGCAAACCCTGGCTGCTCCTCCTGGGCTGCTTTGGGGCACTCACAAGGGCAGTGGAGCTTCCCAGCAGCTCTGCCACGTGCTGGACCCCAGGGCTGGGTGATCCCCCCTGCACTGCCAGCCCAGCTCTGAGGTGACACTGGGCAGCCCTGGCTTGGGGACAGACCTGGCCAAGCAGGGTGTGCCCTGTGCCACCCTTCCCTCCCATCCCCATGGCTGTAAGAGCTGAAATGAGAGATGTGGAACTCCAGGAGCTCTCCAAAATGCAGTTTATTGTATCCAAAATGCAATTTATTGTATACAAAATGCAGTTTATTGTATCCAAGAGGTTACAGCAGTCCAGGGTGGGTGACAGAGCTGTGCCACAGCTGTCAGCTCCAGCTGCAGGCAGGCCTGGAGACCCTTTGGTTTTGGTTACAATGCATTATAGACTTTTCTTTGCTGAGCACCTGAATACAGTAGAACCAATCTATACCTTAACTATTATCTATAGCCTATCATAACTACTGTAATTACCATATTCATGTCACTGTTCTCCAATCACTAAAAGTTAGTACATTGCAGTTTAAGCTAGAAGTTGTTTTTCAGTTTTTTTGCAGTGAAAAATTCTGAGACTTTTTTTCTACTTGCAACTTTGCTGCCTTGTTTGCCTGAGCTCTCTTTCTGCTTGGTAAAAACATCTTCTTGTTTGGGATGGGTTTATCCTTTGCTCTAAGCCATAAAAACCCCTTCTAACTAACACACACCTTTGTTAGGTTGTGTTAACACACTTTGTTAACACACCTAACGCCTCCTTGGTTATCCAGTAAGACTGGCTCAGCAATTCTTTTCTTCTGTATCAAAACTTGCTTCCATCTCTATTCCTTCTTCAGATTCTACATTTAAAAATCTTTCTGCTAAGCATCTGTGAGACCTTATTGTCAAACTTTCATCCTTCCCAACACAAGGCTGCTGCTCTGTCCTCAGCTGGCTCCAAGGTGGAGGGGACAGGAACCTGCCAGCTGTGGGTACCCAGCAGTGGGAAATTGGGGTTTGAAAGGGGAACAAGGTGGGGATGTGCCTGTGAGTCAGCAGTGAGCCAGGGCAGCATGGGGCTCTCCCAGCACACTTCTCTCAGACGTCTCTTCTGGGAAGCAGTGACCTGTGACCTGCAGGTCACCTCCCCAGGAGCCACAGGGAGGGGGGACAGGGCTGCAGGGCTGGGGATGGGGCAGGAGAGCAGGAACCCCCCAGATGTGCAGTGCAGGGGCTGTGCCCTTGGTCCCATGTGGAGAGATGGGCTCTTCAGAAGGGATGGGATGTTCTGGGAGCCAGCCTGGGAGCATTCCAACATCTGATTCCTGCAGGGAAGACAACAGGAACATCTCCTTCAGGTTATCTCTCTTTTCTTTTTGGCATTCACATTTTGGGAGCAGATCTTTGCTTACAGGCCTGTGGGGTGTCACCAGGAGGCTGGGAGGGGACAGTCCCCTCAGAGGTGTCCCTGCAGGCTGGCTCTCACAGAAACACTGCAGGGGTCACTGGGGAGGCTGTGGGTCCCTCTCTGGCCTGGTGGGAGGCTGGGTTTGTGTGATAAGGTGATTTTTGCAGTGGGCCTGCTCTCAGATGAGGGCTGGGGCTGGGCACTGGGAAGTGGCACTTGCAGCAGTCGTTGGGTCATCTCAGTGCAGCTCTCCCCAGCACCTGGCAGCTCTGGTGTCCAGTGGGTGCCACACTCTGCTTGTGGCACCTTCTTCTGCCCTGCTGAAAAGCTCAGCCTCCTTCCTGGCTGTGGGAACAGCCTCTGCAAGGATGGGCTCTGCAAGGATGGGCTCCCCTGAGGGGCTGGCTGTGCCCTGGGGACAGGGATTGCCCTGGAGAGGGGCTGGCTGTGCCCTGGGGACAGGGATTGCCCTGGAGAGGGGCTGGCTGTGCCCTGGGGACAGGGATTCCCTTGCAGAGGGGCTGGCTGTGCCATGAGGGCAGGGATTGCCCTTTGAGAGGGGCTGGCTGTGCCCTGGGGACAGGGATAGCCCTGAGGGGCTGGCTGTGCCATGGGGACAGAGATTACCCTGGAGAGGGGCTGGCTGTGCCCTGGGGACAGAAATCCCTCTGGAGAGGGGCTGGCTGTGCCCTGGGGACAGGGATTGCCCTGAGGGTCTGGCTCTGCCCTGGGGACAGGGATTGCCCTGAGGGGCAGTCTGTGCCCTGGGGACAGAAATCCCTCTGGAGAGGGGCTGGCTGTGCCCTGGGGACAGGGATTGCCCTGGAGAGGGGCTGGCTGTGCCCTGGGGACAGAAATCCCTCTGGAGAGGGGCTGGCTGTGCCCTGGGGACAGGGATTGCCCTGGAGAGGGGCTGGCTGTGCCCTGGGGACAGGGATTGCCCTGAGGGGCTGGCTGTGCCCTGGGGACAGGGATTCCTCTGGAGAGGGGCTGGCTGTGCCCTGGGGACAGAAATCCCTCTGGAGAGGGGCTGGCTGTGCCCTGGGGACAGGGATTGCCCTTTGAGAGGGTCTGGTTGTGCTCTGGGGACAGGGATTCCTCTGGAGAGGGGCTGGCTGTGCCCTGGGGACAGGGATTGCCCTTTGGGAGGGTCTGGCTGTGCCCTGGGGACAGGGATTGCCCTGCAGAGGGGCTGGCTGTGCCCTGGGGACAGGGATTGCCCTGCAGAGGGGCTGGCTGTGCCCTGGGGACATGTTCAGGTTCCTGAGGGGGGTCAGGACTGCCTGGCTGCCCAGCCCGTGGCAGCTGGAAGGGATGAGGATGGATAGGGGCAGGATGTGTGAGCTCTCATGGCATTTTGGCCCCGTGTCACCCTCAGGGGTCTCTCCCCATCGTGACCTGCTCCATCCCTGGCTCTGTGTGCCCTGAGCCTCTCCTGGCTCTGTCCCTGCTGCTGGTGGCCCAGGGGGGTTTGTGGCCACTCTCAGCTGGGCTCCTGTCGCCCTGGGCTGGGCAGACACATCCATTGTGCTGCTGTGATGGGCTGGGAGGTCGGAGGAAGCTCTTGAGCTGCTGTTTGTTGCCCACAAATCATCTGCAATGAGCACTAATGTGTTTAGTGCTGCTGAGAGCTGAGAGGAGCCCACGGGGCCAGGCTGCCACTGCCTTTGCTGCAGGAAGAGCTCTCTGCTGAAGCCTTGAGCTGCAGCCTCCTGCTATTGCTCATCTTGAAGGTTTCTGAGTAATGTTCTGACCCATAAGGTCACAGATTTGCATTTGGATCTGACACATTACAAAACGAAAGTATGTTCTTATACCTGTGAGTTCCTTAATTTATTATAAACAAGAGAGAAAATTCCAACCTTCAGGAAGTGTCACAAAAAAAGATACTGCTGTTCATCCTGTCTAATTGTGTGTAATAAATCACTGCACAGAGTTGGAACCCTGGGCAGTGTGGCTGTTTGCAGGCAGAGCTAAGCAGGAGCTGCAGAGCCTGCTGTGGGTTCCAGCAGAAGGGTGTTTGTTTTTCAGCCTCTGCAAGGTGAGAACTGTAGGGTTTGGAGATCCTGAGTGAACATGGACCCGGTTCTAGAGGGGCACTTGGCATCCTGGAAAGGCTGAATGTAGAATGGCATTAGAATGAATTGTAAAATGGGATTGTCCCCTGTGGGGGTTTTGTTCCTTCTGGTGGCTGTGATAGCCCCAGCACAGACATGAGCCAGGATTTTGGAGGTGAAGGTGGCACCTTTACATCTCAGGAATGCCTGAGTGTGTACCTGGGATCACAGAGTCCCAGAAGAGCCAAGGCAGGGTCACCTGGAGCAGGTGGCACAGGAAGGTGTCCAGGTGTCTCCAAAGAGGGACACCCCACACCCTCCCTGGGCAGCTGTTCCAGGGCTCTGCCACCCTCGTGGAGAAATGTTCTTCCTCATGTTGGGTGGAACTCCTGGTGTTTCAGTTTATGGCCATTACAGCTCCTCTGTTTTTTATGTTTGCCAGCTGATATGTTAAAAACTCCTGGCAGTGCACTGAGACCCTGCCTGGGCCATCTTTCCTTTTGGGATTTTAAATCCTGATTTGAGCATTGCAATAGGTGGAGCTGGCACAGGGTGCCCAGAGCAGCTGTGGCTGCCCCTGCATCCCTGGCAGTGCCCAAGTGTTGGACAGGGCTTGGAACAACCTGGGACAGTGGGAGGTGTCCCTGCCATGGCAGGGGGTGGGATGGGATGAGCTTTAAGGTCCTTTCCAACCCAAACCAGTCTGGGTTTCTGGGACTGGATGTGGCACTTGGTGCCATGATCTAGTTGAGGTGTTAGAACATGGGTTGGACTCGATGATCTTAAAGGTCTCTTCCAACCTAGAATTTCTGTGATTCTGTGATTCAGTGTGGACCCACATTTCTGCACCCCACAAGATTTGGGGTGTGGGAGTTTGTCTGCATTTTCCCCATTCCCCACTCCCTGCAGGACACACACACCTCATGGGATGTGTACAAGCTGTCAGCAGGGAATGTTTGCTGCCTGCTGGGAATGGGCAGCCTCAGAGGGAGCTGTGTGGAGCTGTGAGTGTGCTCCAGGGCTGCATTCACACCCTTCCCTGCTCCGGAAATATCCTGCTGAGAGGAAACTGCAGGTCAGGGGTTTAATGCATTGTTACAAGTGTTTGATTCCAGCCCAACACATTCAGACCAAATCGACTTAAAACCAAACAGCTCAGTAAGTTTTTCCTTTGAAAAGCACTGCCAAGTTTGATCTTTTCTTTTTCCTCTAGAAGTTTTCATCTGCAGACACAGGAGTTTGTCTTGGGAAACAGAAAATCCTTCCAGCAGCAAATCCTTGTGCTGCTGTGGTGAGCACTCGTTCAGAGCTGAGCAAATTGATGCTGTGACTGTGCCTGGGCTGGCTTTGCCTTGGACATGCCCATCCTGCATGGGAGAGCCTCTGAAATGCCACTGTCCCTCACCTTGGCCATCAGAGAATCCCACACTGGTTTGGCTTGGGAGGGACTTTAAAGATCATTTTGTCCCAGCCCTGCCATGGCCAGGGATGGCACTCGCTGGACAGGCTTGGACACTGCCAGGGATCCAGGGGCAGCTGCTCTGGCAGCCTGGCTCTGTGTGGGCACATCCCTGCTCCTGTTCCCCCCCTCAGCTGTGCCCAGGGGATGCTTTGGACAAATGGATCACAGAATGCTGTAGCCTGTGTACTGTGCCTCTCTCCACCCATGGCCCAGCTCATTACACAGCAGCATTCCTGTCCCAAGGTGTTCCCTGCTCACTGGGTGCCCTTTGGGATGTGGCATTGGCCCAAAGGGAGGAGCCAGGGAGAGCCCAGGTTCTGTCCCCAAACAGCAAATCTGAATGCTGGGAAAAGCAATTTACTGATGGCACCAAGGACGAGTCTCAGGGACACTCTGGCAGATTTTAAACACCTGGGTAATTTGGAGCTGGCTGTTCTGGACATATCATCAGCAGAGTTTGCAAGGAGCATTTTGGGCACTGTCTGGGCAGACCTAGAGAGCACTTGGGCAGATGGTTTGGTGATAGGGAGAGGGCAAAAGGGCAGGGCTGGGGGAGACATCAAAGCTATGTGCCCAAGTGAACAGCTGAGGGGAATTTGTTCAGTGAGAAGGGAGTGGAGATGAGCCTTTGTGTGGGAAATGGGCTGTGTGCTCTGCTGGAATTGTATCTCAGTTTCCTCTCATTCTCAAGAGGACAGGAGAAGGTGCTTGTCAGGTTTGTGGCTGTAATTTGTGTGATGGGTTTGTCCTGCACAGGGGAAGGATCCCCTGGGCTGTGGGGGAGGCACTGCAGGCAGGGCTGGGATCAGTCCCAGGGCAGAGGCAGCCTGGAGACTCCTGGCTCTCACCCCTTTTGTGACATGAATATTGTGAGAGAACAGAACTGGGCACCTCTGTTCCCATCCTGTTCAGGGAAAGGGGGACTCCCTTTGCTCCATTCTGCTGCTGGTGGCCAGGAGATGTTACCCAATGAAAAATCCTTTCCTGCCCTCTGGCACTGCCTTTGTTTTCTCCATGGCTCCTTTCTGGGATGCTGGAGAGATTCCCCAAGCCTTGAGTCACCCCTGAGAGCTGGACACTGAGTCCCTGTGCCATGCCACACCCACAGCAGCAGCTTAACTCATTCCTGAACTGAGCTTTCCATTTCCCCCTCCAAAGGCCCTCAGGTCCCAGCCCCTGCATTTGTCTGGGTGGTGCTGAGCAGTCCCAGCTGCAGCTGCAGGGAGGCAAAGTCAGAGCAATGCCAGCCTGTGGAGAAGCCCGTCTGGGGGATGCTGTGACATGAGCCCATGTGCAGATGGCCCCAGATGCTGAGGTGTTCCAGAAGTGCCCAACCCAGCATCCCATGGCAGCCCCAGTGCAATGTCCCCCTGGCCCTGCTGTCTCCTGGGATGTCCCTGGAGCTGGGACACCAAGGCAGTGACTGTGGAGCTGGGACACCATAGCAGTGGCTCTGGAGCTGGGACACCATGGCAGTGGCTCTGGAGCTGGGACACCCAAGGCAGTGGCTCTGGAGCTGGGCCCAGGCTGCTGCTCTGTGCAGACAGACCCTGGGCTTCACCTCTTGGCCTGGGGGCTTTCCCTGGGTCAGATGTTGGGTGACACCAGTGGCAGAAACCCCAGGCTGGCACAACCCAGAGGCTGGGCACTGCCAGCTCCTGGGCACTGCCAGCTCCCAGCTCAGGGCTCTTCAGCAGAGCAGGGAGTGCTCCTGTCCCAGCTGGAGGAGCACATAAACAGGGACACTCTGCTCTCCTGGTTTTGTGCATCTTCACACAGCTCAGCCTGACCCTGAGTGTTGAGATAACCAAAAATCATTCGTTTTCTCCCCCCACTTTAATTTTGGGGTCATTTCCCAGGTGTTGGCAAAAAGTAGAGTAGATATGGTGCATTTACAGTGGCAGAGAGATTTTAAAAAGGCCCAGACAGCACGGGGTGTGGATTCCAGAGGGCCCTGGGCTGTTTTCACTGAGGCTGGAGCTCTCTGCCCATGGGGCTGTGCCAGGGAAGAGGCAGGGAAAGCTCTGGGGAAGCTCTGGGGCTGTGCTGGCCCTGGGTGGGTGAGCTTGGTGCTGCTGGGGCCACTCAGCTCTGAGAGGAAAGGATGTCTGCAGAGCAGGAAGGTGCTGGCCCTGCTCTCTGCTGTGTTTGCAGTGGGAGCTCCGTGCCTGGCTCCTCTCAGGGGTTCCTGGGAAGGCTTTTACTTCATGAGCCAGGTAAAGACAATTGCCAGGCCTGGAAAACAGCCCTGTGTCCTCACTGGCTGCTCCACAGGGGGTGGAAAAGGTTTTCCAGGTTGATTTTCCTCCTGGAGGTTTAACAGAGAACCACAGAATAGCAGAATGGTTTGAGTTGGACCTTAAAGCTCATCTTGTTCCAGCCATGCCATGGCCAGGATGCCTCTCCCTGGGTCAGGTTGTTTGGGGTCCTGTCCAGCCTGGCCTTGGACACTTCCAGGGATGTGGCATCTACACCCTCTGGGCATCCCCCAGGCCATGCCACCATCTGTGCTCCCAAAAACAAGACCCAGAGCATGAGATGCATGGGGAGGCTGCTGAGACTGCAGGGACTGCTGTGTCCTGCCAGTGTTATCTCCATGCACATCCTCTCCTGCAGCACCCCTGGCACCTTTTGGGCATCCCAGCTCTAGCAGGGCCCCTGCTGTTAGTGCCAGGGTTTGTTTTTTGGGCCTCACCAGTGTGCCTAGCAGTCCAAAACGCACAGGAAGAGCCCTGGTCCCCCCCACTCCCCCAGCAGGGAGCAAACAGAACTTTCTCAGCAGCCCTTGGTTGGTGGAGCATGAAGTCAGCAGGCAGCAGTGCCCTGTTTTGTGCACAGGATATTCCCAGGGCTGGCTGTTTCTCCCTGGGAAGGTTTGCTCTGTGATTTGAAGCCATTGTAGTCTGGAGCAGTTTCCGAGGTACTTCCCCTCTGGGATCTCTGCTGCCCTTGGCCAGGACCCAACCCTGAGCCTTGGAGGGCAGGGCTGGGCTGGGAGCCTGTCCCCAAAGCACCCTGCCACCAGCCTGGGGACAGAGCCTGGGGAAGGAGCACCAGAGCATCCCTGCATCTGTGGGAGGAATTGTCCAGAGCAGCTGTGGCTGCCCCTGGATCCCTGGCAGTGCCCAAGGCCAGGCTGGGCAGGGCTGGGAGCAGCCTGGGACAGTGGGAGGTGTCCCTGCCATGGCACAGGGGCGGCACTGGATGGGCTTTAGGGCCCCTTGCACCTCAAATCAATCTGTGAATGTGTGACATGTCCCCTCCCTCCCAGCCTGGGAATGTGTCACTCACTCAGCCAGGACAGACAGTGGTGAGAGAACAGCCCTGGGCTCTGCTGGGCACTGAGCTCAGGGCACCAGAGGTGTCAGACTGAGTCTGGCTCCTCATTCCTGTGCTGTCTCAGCTTTGCAGTGCCACACAGAGCCCCAGTGTGTGCTGGGCCTGCACAGAGGGGTGTCTGCAGTCAGGGGCTCAGTTTGTAGGGTCTGGGGGCTCCTCCTGTGATGCTGCCATTCTCTGAGAGCTCCTCTCTTGATTTATGGGCTGCAGAGTGCACAGCCCCTCTTTGTGTGCTGTCTGCTGGGCAAGGCAGGAGCTCTGCATGGCCAGACCTGTCCCTGGCTGCTGTGGGGTTGGGTCCCAGCCTGGGGGGAGCTGTTCCCATGGAGCAGGAGGAACTTTTCCTGCAGAGCATCCTTGGCTGTGGCAGGGCCTGGCTGGGGCTGATGCTGGCTTGGGCCATTCTCTGCAGTACCTGCTGTGTTCTGCTGCTCTCCCTTGGGCAGTGTGGGGTGCTGGGACTGCCCTGAGCACACAGCACCTGCAATAACATGTTTGTCACTGTGAGAAGGCAGGCACAAAGCCACTGGCAGCCACTCCAGTCGCTGCCTTTATCTGGTGGCAAAGGCCCCCTTCACACCATCTGCATCCTCCTTTCCCAGCCCTGGAGATCAAACCCTGTTTTCTCTCTGTAAATATTGGCAGGCCAGCAGCAGCCTCCCTGAAGGAAAACAATCAGGGGGGGCCGTTCCCAGCTCGCAGGGCAGCGTGTGCAGACACAGCTCCCTGAGCCCTCCCCAGCCTCCCCTGGGTGGGCAGCTCAGCACCCAGCCTGGACCAGGCTCCAGGAACACGAGTTTTATCCCAAATAACACCCAACCCTTCACCTGGCTGCATCCCAAAGGGATTTGCCTGGGTTTGGAGGCAGCTGTGGGTGCTCAGCCCATGCAGGTTGGGCTTTCCTCAGTCCAGGTGAAAGTTTTTGGGAGAGCAGGTTAATGGGAGAGGGAAAACCAGAGCTCTCTCCTTGGGGAATGCACATTGGAGAGGTTAAATGTCACTGTGGTGCATTTATGTTGGATAAATGCAATTTTGGCTGTTCATGTCCCTCCTCAGTCTTGCCCACAATACCTGGCACACACTTTGGGCTGGCTGCCCTTCCCTGAGCTCTGGAGCAGAGGGAATTGTGCTCTCCTGGCTGTGCCACTCCTGGGTGGCCGAGGCTGGGGAGCCTGCAGCAGCTCAGGGGGAGCAGAAGGAGCAGGGGACACTTTGCTCTCAGCAGCCTGCAGGAGCTGAGCGTGGCTGAGTGCTAAATTCAATCAAAGAGATGGGCTGTAATTGAATCAGGGAGGGGCTCAGGGCTGGGCTAGGTGAGCTCTGTGTCTGTCACAGCCAGGGCACAGAGATGTCCTTGGAGCTGCTTTGAGCCTGGCTGCAGGGGAGCCACGGGAGCTTGGCAGGCTGGGAGTGTGCAGCAATTCCAGCATCAGGGTGGGCTCCTCACAGCTCCTCGCAGCTTTGGGGCTCTGCTGAGCTCCTGCTTTGTTCTCTTCTCATCACAGGTGTGGGGCAGGGAAGTGCCAGCCTGGATTCCATCCCAGCAAATGATGCCATCCTCCCCTCTAAAGTGGGAATGATTCCTAGGGATGAGTGGGTGTCACAGTGGTGCAGCCTGGTGACCTGCTGGTGTGGGACTGGGACAGACTGGGACATCCAGGATGGGAAAAACTCACTGTGACACTCCAGGGATGCTCTGAGCATCACTGCCACCCAGGATCTGGGGGCAAGGGGGAGCCCCACCACTTCCTGTCCCTGAATCCCAAACCTCTGCTTATTCTGATTGTGCTCAGGAAGCCTGAGAAGGAATTTTCAGTGTTAAAACCTGTAGGAATAAGTGTGGGGATGTCCAGGCATAAGAAAGCTCAAACTTTCTCCTTCATGGAAGTCTCCTTGCAGGGGCAAAGGACTGAGCCAGAGCCCTCTTTCCCAGGAGGTGATGTGGGAGCTTGGTTTATTTACCACTTCAGGGGATTTTGGATGGAACATGAATGAATTCCCATCCAATGCAAACACTGATTTAAATGGTGTGACTAAAGAGCATTTCCCCTTCTGGCTGTGTTATGTCTCTGGAGTCACAAAGCTGCAGGTTCTCTCTGACCTTTCTGGGAAAAACCAGCTACTGGGGACCTGCCCTTCTGGAAGGAAATTCTGGGGGAAAGAAAAGGTCTTTTTTATGGCCCTCAGTGAACGACTCTTTTTCCTTTATTTGCAGTCTGTCCTAAAGTTGTGCTTTGATTTTTTTTTTCTTTTCCCCTCTGGCCACTTAAGAAGATGATCCAACCTTGGGCATTTCTGGACCCTTTATAAAGTGAAACGTGCAAAATCCCAGCAGGCAGCAGATGTTATAATGCTTAATTTTTAGCATGAGAGATAAGCAGTTGAAGGGCTGGGACACAGCTGCTGAGGGGACTTGGTCAGAAAGTTCCTTAAGTGAGTGAGATTTGACCCAAAGAAAACCTGTCCAGGAGGACCAGAAGGTGTGTGCAGGGAAGGGCACAAGAGGAGGTGGGCTCAGCTGGGATGACTTCTCATCATTTTTCTTAATTAGTTCCTTGCTGCATGTTGCTAACAGACAGTGTGTGACCAGAGCTGGAGCTTTATCCCCACATTCATCCTGGTGAGGAACAGGACAGGGAGGCTGGAGTTTACCCCCAGATTCATCCTGGTGTTCAGTGAGGAGCAGGATGGGGAGGCTGCTGTGAAGTTTATCCCTAAATTCTGGTCCTGGTGTTCAGTGAGGAGCAGGATAGGGAAGCTGCTCTGGAGTTTATCCCCAAATTCATCCTGATGTAAAGTGAGGAACAGGACAGGGAGGCTGGAGTTTATCCCCAAATTCATCCTGGTGTTGAGGAACAGGATGGGGAGGCTGCTGTGGAGTTTATCCCCAGATTCATCCCGATGTTAAGTGAGGAACAGGACAGGGAGGCTGGGGTTTATCCCCAAATTCACCCTGGTGTTCAGTGAGGAGCAGGATGGGGAGGCTGCTCTGGAGTTTATCCCCAGATTAATCCTGGTGTTCACTGAGGAGCAGAATGGGGAGGATGCAGTGAAGTTTATCCCCAAATTCATCCAGATGTTAAACGAGGAATAGGATGGGGGCTGCTCTGAATTTTATCCCCAGATTTATCCTGGTGTTCAGTGAGCAGCAGGACAGTGAGGCTGCTCTGGAGCTTCCCTGAGCTCTTCCTCCCAGCCCCACCCAGCCCAAAGGCTCTCATTCTCACCAGTTCATGCTCTGGTGCCTCATTAATGTTTGCATATGGCAAAGAGCAATTTCCACCCTCGGTTTCCCCTGCAGTGGCACAGGGTGCAGGACTGCCTGTGCTCTGCCTGTGCTGCTCCCCTCCCCATGGAAGCTCCCCTGCAGCACTCTCCTTGTCCCTGGAGGGAGCTGATCTCCAGTGCCTTTGCCTCTCCTGTGCCCAGGGTGCAGGACAGGGCTGAGGGCTGTCCCCTGCTCTGCTGTGCTGTGTGGGGACAGAGGAGTTTGCAGGGCCTGTGACACACAGCTAATGACCTTCTCCCTGCCTGTGTTTCCTTTACGTCAGAAGTCGGAGTGCTTATTAAGTTTGGAGGCTTACTCCCAGGAGCAGAAGAAGAGGATCTGCTGGTGTCTGGCTGAGAACATCACCAAGCAGCAACATCCGGCAGCGGCTCCTACGGAGAGCAAGGTAAGAGAGCCACGGGAGCTGGGGATTCCTGCCTGGAGCACGGCGGGCTCTGCCTCTGGGGGGCTTTGTCAGGGATGCTCCTGCCAGGAGGGTGTGCAGGAGGCTCTTTGTTTGCCAGGTGAGCAGGGAGTTTGTGTTCAGGCACTGCTGTGTCTGCAGCTTCCTGCCCTGCCTGGGGAGCAGTGGCTGCATTTGCATCTGCTGGCTGGAGCTGAGGCAGGCTGGACTGACACCTCCCAGCATCTGCATTTGGATATTTGGACAGCTGAGGCTCCACAACCCCGTGGCCAGCCTGCTCTGAGAGCCTGCCTCTGGGGCAGGATGGAGAGCAGAGGGAGAGGTTCAAGCTAGGATCTCTGGGTGCTGATTAAAAGGCTGAGGTGATGATGGGAGTAGTGGGGCAGAGATTTGTCCCTTCTGTGCCCTTGGGTGGGCTCAGGTGTTTGATTCTGACCCCACAGATGTGCTCAAAGCACAGAGGGCTTGTTTGGGCAGTGCTGTTTTTCATGCCCAGCAAGGCAGCCCCAGCACTTTCCCCACACTGAGGAGCTCCAGCCTGGCCCGGGAGCGCTGTCTCAGCAGCTCTGGCGCAGAAATGTGTGTGAGCAGGGCTCTGAGGCTCTGCCTGCCCTCTGTGGGTGCAGTGAACACCCTAAACCACTTCCTCTGGGGCTGCCCCACGGAGCTGTGTGGGACAGTGGCACTCTCTGCTGGGTCCTGTTGTGTCCTGGGGGCTGGGTTTGGATTGCTGGAGAGTGGCACTGCTGTGGGAGAGGAGAAACCCCTGGAGGGTGACACTGCCCTGAGAGAGGAGAAACCCCTGTGTGGGGTGTTTGAGGAGCTTTAAGTGCTGCAGATGGGGATTTTGGGGGTAAAACGCCCGGATCCCTCCCTTGGCTTGGGCAGGGTGGTGGAGCAGCTTCTGGCCCATGTTCCTGCCCCATGTGGGTGCCAGTCCCCATGTGGGTGGGTGCCTGTCCCCTTGTGGGCCCTGTCCCCATGTGTGTGCCTGTCCCTGTGTGGGTGGCTGTCCCTGTGGGGGTCCCTGTCCCCATGTGGGTGGCAGTTCCCTTGTGGGCCCTGTCTCTGTGTGGGTGGGTGGCTGTCCCCGAGTGGATGCCTGTCCCCTGCTGGCCCAGGGCGGGTGCCTGTCCTTGTGTTGGTGGCTGTCCCCGTGTGGGCCCTGTCACCGTGTGGAGGCTGTCCCCGTGTGGGTATCACCGTGTTGGTGGCCGTCCCCTGCCGGGGGGGCGGGTGGCTGTCCCCGTGTGGGTGCCTGTCCCCTGCCGGCCCAGGGCGGGTGGCTGTCCCCGTGTGGGTGGGTGCCTGTCCCCTCCCCGTGTTGGTGTCTGTCCCCTGCAGGCCCAGGGCGGGTCTCTGTCCCCGTGTGGGTCCCTGTCCCCTCAGGCCCAGGCCGGTGGCTCCTCCCGCAGCTGCGGCCCGGCCCAGCCCGGCCTGCGCTGCCCGGCCCCGCTCCCGGCGCTGTGGCTGCGGCTCCGCAGGCTCCCAAAGTGGGTCAGCACAAACAGCTCCGCAGGAGACACAGCCTCCGGATTCCTTTTGCTGCACGTTTCAGGCGGACTAAAATAGCAACAGCAGCGTACAAAGCCTGAGAACCTCGTTACCAACCCAAGCTCCCGTTCTGCGGGCGGCCCCGGGCCACTGATGCACACATGTGACAGCTCGGCCACCTCTGCTGGCCCTGGGCACCCGGCTGGCACTACCCGGGCACGGAGCCCTGCTGGAACCCACTGATTGCAGCTCTGTGCTGGGCTGGCTGTGATCCTGCCATGGGCTGGGGACCATCCAGGGTGGAGCTGCTCAGGGACATTTCCAATCGGAGTGTCTCAAAGGGACATCTCGATGGGACTCTGTCATGGCAGGAGTTCTGGGCTCTGGGGCTTTCAGGGCATGGGGCTGTTTGTCCTCCCCAGCCCATGACAGGCGTGGGGCTGCAGCCTCTGCTCTCAGCTCTAGAAGGAGCCTGGCCACAGGACAGGTGAAAAAGTGCTCCAGAGGACATCGCATCTCTTTCAAAAGCTTTTCTGTGCCTCAGTAGCCAAGAGGGTGTACTTTGGGTGCTGTGGAGAGCCATCACGGGCTCTCCAAAGTCGTGACAAAGGGGGGTTTGTCTTGGCTTGCCAAAACTGATGGAAATCCCACTGCTGGGGTGTGGGGCCAGGAGGGAGAAAAGGAGTGTGACAGCAACTACCAGGCACTGTAAACTGAGTTTATAGCATCATTTCCGTCCCAGCAAGGTGTAAAGAGCCCAGGATGCAATTTTAAAGCAAACCTGGTGTAAAATGAAAGAAGGAGCAGTGAAATGCAGGAAGGAGATCCTGAGGGGACAGGGAGGGTGCTTGGGGCAGGGTGGGCACACGGGGCTGGGCAGGAGCCTGACCTGGGAGAGCTGCAGCTGGGGCTGTGTCCAGACCTCTCTGGGGATGCCAGAGCAGTGTGAGGCAGGAGCTGGGAAAATCAGCTGCTTCTTGCAAGGGAGAACTGATCCATTAGCTTGGCTTACCAGTGATTTGATACTAGGGCTATTTAGGGAAAAAACTCAGTGTCTGTGCTCTGTGAACAGACAAATTAAGCTGGAAATATCAGCCTGGCCATGAATCTGATTTGCAAAGCCTTCAAAACTGCTGCAGCTCAGCAAGAGGCAGCTCGTTTTGCTGTGGCCACAGTCTGGCCAAGGGGATGTGGGCTTTGCTGTGGGGTGGGGATGAAGGGCCAGAACAGCCTTGGTGCCAGCAGAGCTGTGCCATGTGCCAGCCGTGTGCTGGAGCCAGGAAAAGGGACACTGTCCGAGCACAGAGCAGCTCCTCAGGAGCCTCCATGGCTACAACCTTCAAGCTGTGCAGATATCAGACAGATTTGGGGCTTTGGGTGGTGCCTCCTGTTTTTCAAGGCCCCCCTGAGCTCTCCTGGGCAGGGCAGCACTAAGGGCGGGAAGGTGGCTCAGGGCCAGGCTCTGCAGAGCTGTCAGTGCCTCTGGCAGTGCCCCTGGCAGTGTCCCCAGGGAGGATGGTGTCAGGCCAGGAGGATGAGCCCTGCAGGGGCTGTGTTGGCACTGCTGCTCTCTGAGCTGCTTTTGGAGCAAAGCTGTTGGATTCTGCTGGGGGACTTGAGCAAATGCAGCATCTTCTTCTGGAGATGGAGGAAGAGACATCCATGAGGGATGCAGCTGTGATAGCCCAGCCCTGCTCCCAGTGGGCTTTTCCTGCCAGAGTCAGGGCGGGAGGAGCTCTGGGGACAGCGAGGCTGTTGTTGTGGTCCAGCTGTCTGTCCCCAGTGTCAGATGTCAGTGTCAGGGATGTGCTGCAAATGGGGCTCTGCTGCCACTGTAAGACTTGGCTGAACTCCGCTGAGCTGCAAACCCACCCAGGCACCTGCAGCAGCTCAGGAATTACCCTGTGGGTATTTTCTGCACCTGCAGAGCCTTCCCCCTCTCATCCTTGTGCCCAGGTCTGCTCTGGGATGCTGCCCCTGCCCTGTGACTGTGCTGAGCAAGTCCCTCTAAAACACATCCCCATCTTGGAGCAAACCTTCCCCTCTGGGGCTGTGAGGAGCCTGGAGGCTGGCTGGGGCTGCCAGGAACCACAGCCTCGGCAATGTGATTAGAGAGGAGCAGCTTTGTGCTTTGACTGAGCCAACCCCGGCTCCGGTGCTGACCATCAGTGCTGGGCTCCCCTCACATTGCTGCACCAGCGGGGCAAATTCAGCCTGGCTGAAGGGAGAGAGGGCAAATGCAGAGAGCAGGGACAGGGCAGGCACTGGGCTGGGACTGCTCCAGCTGCTGTGGCTGCCAGGGAAAAGCTCCACACACAGCACAACCCCCTCTGTGTGTGATGGAAAAGCTCCACACACACCAAGCCCCTGTGTGTGATAGTAAAGCTCCACACACGGCACAACCCCTGTGTGTGACAGACCTGCTGCCACCGTCTGATTCTCACTGCTTGTTTCTTTGTGTCTTCCACACTCAGAACGGCTGATTACTCTTCCCTTCTGGCTCCGTGACCTGAGATTACCTCGGAGATGATGGCTGGCTGTATCTGAGAGATGCAGATTATCCTTAAGCTAAATAATTACGGACACTCGGTGGCGTGGACTTTGGGAGTCCAGGACGGGTGCTCCCCTTGTTTCCCGAGGGCGGTGGTGGATGCTCAGCGCTTTCCCAGCCCTGCTGGGAGCAGCGTGGATGACCCGGCCCCTTCTGGCAGCGCTGGCTCCGGTGCTGGGAATGAGCGGCGGGGGGACCGGCCCCTTCCTGGCCGTGCCTTGCTCAGGAAGGGCAGGGCTGTTTCTCTCACTTATTTACAACGTGCTTGACAAGTGCGAGTAAATGAGCTGTCGGCAAAAGCAAACAGTGTGTGATGGAGGGCTGATTGAAACCAGGGCTGGGAGGGCACCTGCAGCTGCTTCAGTGGGGGTCATCCCTCTCCTGTCCCACCCCCTGCCTCCTCCTCCTCATCCCGAGCACCCCAGGCACCCACCTTGCTGTCCCCCCACAATCCCTGCTCCTTGGCACCCCCTGTCCCAGTAAATCCCTTCTCCTTGCACTGGGGCATCTCCTGGCCCTCAGTGCACAGTCCAGCACCAGGCTCTGGGGTGGCTGTGACAAACATTTGGGCACAAGGCTGTGGACAGCCCCGTTCCTCCCTGTGTCTCTGAGCAGTTTAACCAGAGTGTGATCAGCTCTTTGATGGGGAAGGAGGGGAGGATTTGGTACCTTCTCATTTTGTTTCTGGCCAAAGTCTTGCCATTTTGGGCTGGAAACCTGCTGCCCCATGGGTGCCATCTGCTCCAGAGGGTTCTGCTCATCTGCTGCTGTGGGGCAGGACATGGCCAAGGGTGCAGGAAGCCTGGAGCTTCACCAGAGCCTTTCCTGCCACACACCAACACGAGAGGCTGGCCAAGGCTGAGCACAGCACAGCAGCATCTGGAGGGCCAACCTGAACCTGGCCATACCCTCTGAGCCCCTAACTGTGCTGTCAGGAGGCTCAAAGAAGGGAGAAACCTTGAGGGTGATTCTGCCCCAGTGAGGGATAAAGCATCAGATGGCAGCACATGCAGCCAGGTCACAAAACCAGAACAAAGTCGTGTTCCACTGTTCCACCAGCAGCTCTCATCCTGGACTGGGGAAACTCATTGCTGAGGACAGCCAAAGGCTCCATAGATCTGTGAGGCTGTGGGACCAGAGATGCTCTTCCTCTCTGAGTCAGGCTCCAGTGCAGCTCTGTCCACTTAAAATCTGGAGGAAGCTGTCCCTCCTTGAACAGTCATGGAGCTACAGACTGGTTTGGGTTGGAAGGAACCTTTAAAATCGTCCCGTTCTACCCCTCTGCCAGGGACAGAGACACCTTCCACTATCCCAGGTTACTCCCAGCCCCAATATCCAGCCTGGCCTTGGGCACTGCCAGGGATCCAGGGGCAGCCACAGCTGTGGCTGGGCCTGCCCACCTCTATAGTAAAGAATTTTTTCCTAATATCTGACCTAACCCTGCCGTCCTTCAGCTTAAGGCCATTCCCTTTGTCCTGTCACTTCAGGCCCTTGTCCAAAGTCCCTCTCCAGCTCTCCTGGAACCCCTTTAAACACAGGAAGGGGCTCTAAGTTCTCCCCAGAACCTTCTCTTCTCCAGGCTGAGCAGCTGCACATCAGTTGGCTTCCAGCCTCCATAGCAAGGACACGTCCCAAGGCCCCAGGGAGCTGGGCTGTGCCTGTGGGTTGGATGGGATGCTGGGCTGGGTGCTGATCTGTTTGTCACCTCCCCTGAGCCCTGGGTCACTGCACCCTGGCTCCCCTGGCCTCGCTGCCAGCCCTGGTGGCATTCTGGTGGCACTGAGGGACTCCCAGTGCCCAAGGCAGGGGCAGGAGGAGGGGAGCAGAGGGGCCCAGAGCCACAGCTCCCCTGGGATCGTTCCTTTGCTTGGCTGTGCTCCTGAGCCATGAGCAGGGCAGAGCTGTCCCCTCTCCCAGAGGTTTCTGGAGCAGATCTCTCCCTGCCAGCCCTCACCCCCTCACCCCTAGCAGCAGCACAAGGCTGGAGGGAGCCGGGCAGGAGCAGCTGCCAGCGCTTCCATCATGGCCAGAGGCAGTGTTAAACCCTGAAGGGCTGCTCCTGGCCATCCCCAGAAGGGCTGGGAAGGGGAAAGCGCTGGCAGCAGCGGCGCCTGAGCAGGGTGAGATCATCTGCAAGGGTGGGCAGAGCTGAGTGCTCTGAGCCAGCGCTGCTGTGATTTAATGGAGGTGCTGCAAGTGCTTCTTGCAGCCTGCCAGGCTGGAGCCCTGTTCTTCTGTGCCCAAACCCCTCCTGCCTGTGCCCAAACCCCTCCTGCCTGTGCCCAAACACCTCCTGCCTCGGGTGGCTGGTCCATCTCTTCCCCCCTGGCATGGCAGAGTACTGTGAGTGTG